>NW_024096737.1:147500-1552588 GCF_016545835.1 Crotalus tigris
TCAAATTCCTTAAGACCCAAAGTTGATTGACCTTCTCCAGATATACTGGAAATGTTGATGAGAACTGATTGCCATGGAGAGACCAAGCAGAAAAGAATGGAAAGAGGCTGATGTTCCTGTCTTCACAGGCCTGACCCACTGCAGAGACGATGCTCAGCCTAATGGATGTTTCTGAAGGCCATGTTGCATGACGTTGATGAAGGAAGGGGATTAAGGGGTTTACGTTGCATATAGGTTGCATCCTGCTGACTGGCTAGTTCACAGAAAACAAGCAAATGCATAGAAAGGCAGTTACAGCTCGATCTAATGGAGAAATTAAATTCTGTCATCTCAGTTGTTCTATCTAAGGCCATAATTAGAGGCCAGATTATGGTCTGAGTTCCAGGATTAGGGTAAAGTTAAAATTCAAGATTAATTTAAAATTCTGTTCAAGTTTAGGATCATTTTACCACTGAAATCTTTCCTCATCAATCTGTAAAAAAACAATGAGGTTGTCCCCTAAAGCTTAATGGCTAAATTTTAGGGCTTTTTAAAGGTCCAATGAACATAAAAGAAAAACTTGTTATTGTTAATTGCGAAGTCGTGTCCGACCCATCGCAACCCCATGGACAACGTTCTTCCAGGCCTTCCTGTCCTCTACCATCTTCTGGAGTCCATTTAAGTTCACACCTACTGCTTCAGTGACTCCATCCAGCCATCTCATTCTCTGTCGTCCCCTTCTTCTATTGCCCTCAATCTTTCCCAGCATTAGGCTCTTCTCCAGTGAGTCCTTCCTTCTCAATAGGTGGCCAAAGTATTTGAGTTTCAACTTCAGGATCTGGTCTTCTAAAGAGCAGTCGGGGTTGATCTCTTCTAGGACTGACCGGTTTGAACGCCTTGCAGTCCAAGAGACTCGCAGGAGTCTTCTCCAGCACCACAGTTCAAAGGCCTCAATTCTTTGGCGCTCAGCCTTTCTTATGGTCCAACTTTCACAGCCATACATTGCAACTGGGAAAACCATGGCCTGGACTATACGCACTTTTGTTGGCAGGGTGATGTCTCTGCTTTTTAGTATGCTGTCTAGATTTGCCATAGCTTTCCTCCCCAGGAGCAAGCGTCTTTTAATTTCTTGGCTGCAGTCCCCATCTGAGGTGATCTTGGAGCCCAGAAAAATAAAATCTGTCACTACCTCCATTTCTTCCCCATCTATTTGCCAGGAATTGAGAGGGCCGGAGGCCATGATTTTGGTTGGACTTTGATCCTCTCTGTCCCTTTCTCTGTTACCGGTATAATATTCCAAAATATTATTTTTTAAGAGAGGAAGCAGATTTGATGGCCCATTCTCTGGTGTCAGGAATTGGAAAAGGAGATACTGTTGTCTGTGCAACAGCTCCGGTGAGCGATTATGTGTGGAGATGAGAACTGCGCCTGTGCTTCAGAAGCTGTCAGCAGATCTGAAAAAAGAGAACAAGGGCAGCTGGTAAGAAGGTGAGGAATGGAAAGAAGGGATAGCAGAGAAATGCAGGTGAAGAAATAAAAGCAGAAGAAAAGGAGAGAGAGAGAGAGAGAGAGAGAGAGAGAGAGAGAGAGAGAGAGAGAGAGAGAGAGAGAGAGAGATATTAACCTGGAAGGAGACCACAGGAAGCGGAATCTTGCAACTGTATTTCATGTGAACTTCTGGGAGGGGAAAAGGCGAGAGGGAAACTGTACAGGCTAGCCAGGTAAATAATGTCAGGGGAGAGCTGGAATTTTATCTGCATCTCCTCCCTGTCCTGGCTTGTATCCTTTGATCTTATCTTTTGGGAGGACTCTTTCTTTTCTCAGAAGCTCTGGCACGGTGCAAATCTAAATTATTAAAACTGTCCTCTAGTTGGCCCAGCTTTCTCCTTCTTGGGAAATGCAAAACAAACTCCCCCAGGAAAGGCTTAACTTCTCTGGAGTTTATTATCCTCTTGGGATTTCTTTCTTTCTTTCTTTCTTTCTTTCTTTCTTTCTTTCTTTCTTTCTTTCTTTCTTTCTTTCTTTCTTTCTTTCTTTCTTTCTGGACAATGACTTTGCCCAATTTTGCCTGCAGAAAACTTCTTTTTCTGCCTGTCACTCTCAGGAACCTTCAAGCTTGTTGCCTGTTTCTCACAAATTGTTCAGCTCGTGCTGCTTTAAGCAAAAGGGTGGCCATAATTCAGAATTAAGACTTAAGGCTGCAGGCCTTAAGAGGCTCTTGTAATAAGTTGTTAAGCTTGACAGGACCAAACTGCTGACTGCATCATGGTATATAGTTCTGGGGCATTAAACCAATCATGAAAATGGCTAGGGGAGGTTCCTGTGCAATTGATGATAAAAAAAGTCCTTTACACCAGCTTCTGCCCTTTGCCCCATTTGGTTTCTCAATTGTCCAAAGGCCTCATTTTGCGGGCCATTGTAGAGAAGGAGCTGCTTTATCTCCTGGCTGGTCTAGTTCATTTCAGAGTGCAGATTCTTAAGAAAAACATGGATCAGTGAGCATCCCCTTAATCCAGCGGTGGGATTCAGCTGGTTTGCACCGGTTTGGTTGAACCAGTAGCTAAATTTTGCTGCATTCAGAGAACTGTCTGGCTTCCAGAAGTCCAGTCTAGGCCTTGGAGCCTGGAGGAGGCCTTCCAGGCCTAGAACAGCCCATCGGAAGTACGTGGATGCCACTTCCGGAAGTCCAGTCTAGGCCTCGGAGGAGGCCTCCCAGGCCTAGAACGGCCCACCAAAAGTGCGTGGATGCCACTTCTGGAAGTCCTTGGAGGCCCAGGCCTGCACTGAATAAGAGAACTGGTTGTTCAGGTATTTGAATTCACCACTGCCTTAATCTCTGCTGAACAGAGGTAGACAGAGTACATCTTTCTATGAAGCATGTCAGAAAAGAGGGATTGAAGGATAAACAAGTGGCCAGAGATGCCATCTTGATTTTTTTGATTCCCCTCCTTCATGGAAGTCCCTGAAGTGAAGGCTCCTCCTAAAGCTTGCTTCTAGCTCTAATGGAAGTGACCACACTGCAGTGTGATTTTATTGTAAAGGAATGAAAGATGGACTTTCTCTCCCACTCAGACTGTTAAAGCCACAATTAGTTAACATATTTATTAGTTGTTCCAACATTCTGGGCTTCCCTGGCTGAGAGCAAATACTTTGGGTGGACTAGCAAAGGTGCCAGCTGACCTTTTGGGAGATGGTAAGATGCAGCCAGGAAAATCTCCAGAAAATCCTATTTTGAGGGGGGAAAATAGGCATTTTGAGACTAGAAATCTGCCCTCTCTCCTGTTCAGCACTTATAAAAATTTACTGCAATAAAGGAAAACACAACTAAGCCCATTTTATTCTAATGAAAAGGACTGTAAAAGCCTGTCTCTTCTCTATGGATTTTTTTTTAAAAGAAACATTTTCTCGTTTGGAGCTCCATGGAAATTAATTTGACTCGGGAGCCAAATGAATCCCCGGCGAGTACTTGGATTGGAGGAATCCCAGGAAATCCCAAGGCTGTGGCTAGACTGAAAGTTGGGAAACTTCCCAGACGGCAACAGCAAAGTGTCTCCATGTGGCTGCCAAAAATTTCACATGGACCCATTGATGGAGTTCCCCAGGAGCCAAGCTTACTTCAAATGAAATTGTGTTTTATTCCCTAAACAAATGAAATGGTGCAGCCCAGGTGTATGGCTCAAATCTGGTGTTGATAGGTGGGGGCCTATGTTGGCCTCACAATATATTTCCTGGAGAAAACATGAATGTAATGCATAGCAATTGTCAGTGCTTTTTTTGTAAAAAAAAAAAAAAGTGCTGGAACTCACACATGTCATACAACCCGTCTTGCCTACCCTACAAGGTTCCATCCAAAAAAGGTGCAGGAACTCCGTTCTGGGCGTTCTATGACAAAAAAAAGCCCTGGCAATTGTTATTCTATTTATCCAAAAGGGAAATTATTTATTGATCAAATCGTATTATGTTAAATCCATACTAAATGCGTATACCAAGAGATCAACACCAAGTTATTCATCTTTGTTACTTTGTAAGCAGCTGCAATCTGGGATCATCCTGCTGTTTAGTTCCAGAACACGGCCATAAACTGGTTCCTTACAACCAGCCTTAATCATACCCTCACAATTACAGCTAAAACATCCACAATTCATGATACGCACCCTCTCAATTGACACCATCCCAAAACTCTACTGTAACCTAATGTCGGTACACTGTCTCACCTTTTCCTTGTGGCTCTAAGTCTGTGGTTTGACCAATGGTGGGATTCAAATATGTGAACAACCGGTTCTCTGTGTGGATGCCGCTTCCGGAAGTCTGTTCTGGGCCTGGGCAACAAAAAATTAGCTACCGGTTCTGCCGAACTGGTGCAAACTAGCTGAATCCAACCACTGGGTTTGACACATCCAGGGACTGGTCCCTAGAAGATCATTTTTCCACAGACCAGGGGGTGGGTAAGTGGGGAGAAGAAGGAGCGTGCAACTTAGAACCCATGCATGCACAGTTTCGCTCACCTCCATCTGTGTGGCCCACTTCTTAACAGGCCACGGCTGGGGATAGGGGATCCCTGCTCTAAGTGATCAGCTACAAGCTTTAGCCGTATTACTCTCCTAAATACAGCCAGGAACTTATAGGTGAAGCACCAATATTAGCTGTTAGTTTGGGATCTCTGTTGTCAGTAATTTTTATATTACTTCTGCCAAATTTTAAATGTGCCTCATCGATCTTAAACTGCATGAATGCTGGCCTTGGACCATAACAAAGACTTTGTTGATGCCATCAATTATATGCTATTAATAACATTCCACTGTTTCATCCCCCACACTGCTGAGTTGTATTTTATTATCCCCTTGAATGGTACCCACTTATAACTTTCCTTTATATCTTTGCCTGCAGGAAATGCGAAACAAAAGAAGCATCAGATTCTGACTTGCTGCATATCGGATGTCCCACTGCCTTTTGCCCTCACAAGCCACGGTTGCTGCAGGAGCCCAGCCTGCAAGCTTTTCCTCAAGAACATTTCCTTGCCCTGTAATGCTAAACTTTCAGAGTTGCTGGGGTCCTGAATCGGGTTTCATAATCGCCTTCACCGTCTTATCATACTGCAAATTCAGACAATAAGATACAGAGATAGAAAAGTCTTTTTTTAAAAAAAGGGTTCGTAATCCTCCCGTAAAGAAAATCCTGGCTTGCAAGCAGCTTCTAAGGTTATTTTGCTCCCATGACCAGCTACCAGCGCCAAGGAGTCTTGTGTTCCTAAATCTAGAAAGCCATACATGACTTTAAAAAAAAAAAAATCAAAGAAAGAGCAAAAAGGGCAAGGAAAGAAACAAAATAGAAAAGTAGAAAAAAAAAGATAAAAAATGGCATCTCATATTCTTCACAGAAGTTATAAGAAGAGGAGCAGAAGCCATTTTATTTTTAGTCCACTTTGCTACAGTTAGGACAGAGTTTGCCCGTCTTTTCAGACACAGCAGTTGAAACGTTCTGGAATGTTCTGCCTTGGTCTAGAACGTGCTTGAACCTTCCAGGTTGACTCTTCAGGATCAATCCTCTCCTGGTCCAGGCGGAACTGGACAAGCAGTTACCACCATGCATGTAATTTTTCTTAATACTCAGTTTCTAGACATACACATCAGTTAATATACAGATAGTTTTTTGTTTAGTAATTGCCTTGTACAATGGCCTTTTTCCGGTGAGGAAAAAGTAACTTTGAGGCCAGTCCTTGCATTTACAACCTTCACAGCTCGGTTACGCCAAGGAAAGCTGAAGTGACATTGTAAGCACCATTGTGGATTTCACTAAGTAAATGCTTTGCTTCACAACCAAGTTGCTGGTCCCAATTGTGGTCACTAAATGAGGCCTTCTTGCACTCAGCTGAAGTCACTTTCCAGCTCCCAGCGTCATAAAATTGAGCGAGGTCTTGCAAGGGAATAAAGTGCCTTGGAGAGAAACTGGTCCTTTGGATTTTTTTGAAACCTTGAATTTTCTGTAACTGAAAATCACAAAGGGATTGAAAACCATGATGATGATTTGATGATGGTAATGATAATAATAATAATTGATGGAGAGGATAACAACAACAATATAACTGGCAAATTACACTCAGGAAAAAAACACAAATAGTAGTTGTTCTTTTTTTTTGCTGTTTTTTGTAATTTTCCACCACACAATCAGATGTCAGAAAAGGCCTTCCCATGTAAGTTCCACCCAGCTGAGCTTCTGATATGTCAGTTAGTCCTTCGGGGTGTGAAGCAACCAAACAAAGCTGGTTTCTCCCTTGACAGACACTTTTCAGATTCTGGTCATAAGCAAAACCTGTCTCTCTCATCTGGCACTGATTCCTATCATACTTTTAAAAGCAAGAAAATCAGGGCCTGCTCTCTCTTCCAGTTGTTTGTTTATATTGAGTTACAGTAATGGATGTTATGATTCCCCCCCTTCCCCCCCCAGTATAGGTTCCCTTGTTCTGCATCCAGCTACATTGGAAATGCCAATGTTTGTGTAAGCCAGTGTTTCCCAAACTTGACAATTTTAAGGCATGAGGACTTCAACTCCCAGAATTCCACAGCCAGCAACACTGGCTGTGGAATTCTGGGAGTTGAAGTCCACATGCCTTAAAATTGTCAAGTTTGGGAAACACTGGTGTAAGCAAAAAAAAAAAAAAAAAAGCAATTTCATTGCAGGTTGTCTCGTGGCTTCCCGTGTCTTTCCAAAGTAGAAGTCACCATATTGTCCGATCTCCAAATTAGGCTGATGTTTCCTTGTTTGTGTCTTGATGGAGCACCCCAGCAAGGCATGGAGATGAACAAACACTAAAATCATTACAAATTCAAGTAAAGGCCTGGGTACCAGCTGTTTAACATTATTTTTTTATTGAATCCATCCCAGAGGGAAACTTACGAGATACTGTCTAGTGCTTTCTCTTCCAAAATAGAGAATCTGATCTGATCTATCCTGCTATTGAGAGGATTACAGGGAAGATTTTCAAATATCCCATCTAAGGAACATCCCCTCAAAGAGCAAACAACAGCGTCATCAAGGAGCCATGACAACACTCCACCAAGGACGCTAGTATATAAAATGACAGCAAGCCCCACACTCATGATTACTGATGATATTACCTAGTTGGGTCATGTAATGTCTGTAAGAAAACAGCCACTCTCAGAGAGCACCAAGGACCCCTCATTTTAACCCTGAGCTTCAAATATTCTCTTCTGTTTGGGACATATAATCTATAAAAAGGCCGATAAGTGTGTTAAAGCTTTTTTTTATTGCCATTCCCAGACCATTCAGAGAAATTCTACATTGATTTTGGTGAGGCAAAAATGATTTTGCCGGGAATAATGTGGCCAAGGGTGTCAAGAGGTATGGTCAAAAAAAGTCAAGATGGTGGCTATAATGTCTGTGCATGTGTCAGCTGTGCTCAAATTGCCCTCTTGGCTTTTTGGGGGGCAGACCCCCCAGGACACCCATGATGGGGCCACCTTCTCTCTGAAATGGTATAGGGTTACCTGCCTGAGTAGGGGGTTGGACTTGATGACCTCCAAGATCCCTTCCAACTTTATTATTATTGTTGTTGTTGTTATTATTATTATTGTTGTTATTATTATTATAATGCTCTGCCCTCCAGACCCTGGTTGAAGTCTGCCCGCCTGGTAGGAGGGAGGGAGTGAATCAAGGAGGGAAGGGCATGCTTTAGACTGATTGATTGATTGTGACTGAGCAATGCAGCCACATTGTGCAGTGGTGTAAATTTCCCAGTGTGGGCCCTAATGTCTTCTATTGCTATTTTTCTTCTGTCTTCCAATTTCATTCATGACATTATTGTAGGTTTACTAAAAGTGCTGCAGCAATTCAGGTGACATATAAAGGAATTAAATAGGTTATTACAATTATATTTATTATTAATAATAATACACTTTGTGCCACTGTTTTTAGTGTCAGATGGAAGATAATGTCAAACTGGTGCCTGCTCACTGCTGGGGGATAGTCGAGCATAATTTAATCCTTTCCTTGTTTCCTTCAGATTCCTGATAATAAGTGATTTAATAATTCATGAATTTTATATTATTTGTAAGAATGTATTTCTCTGCAATAATGCAGTACTTGGCTGCTTGTCAGATAAGGTTTGGCTGAATAAAAAAGTACAAGATATAGGATAACTGCATCCATTTTCTTTTACTGCATTTTTGCTATTTTATGAAATTATAAAAGCTTGCCATAAAATTCACTAGAAGATTATTGGTTTATAGTAAAAACTAATAATATTTTAATATATTAGCATTTTAGAAGGTAACTAATTCTACAGTATTCAGATAAGCGTTAATTTTACCAGTATTGAATACTGTACAATATTAGTGTTTTGCTGCTACATTTCCTAATAGTGTATATTGATACTGGTTTAAAGCCTATTTTATATATATTAGATGTATTTCCTTAGTATTTTATCCTTTCCCTCCTCTTAAACCCATAATCCTTTGTGTTTTAAATATTTAATATGAAATTATAGAATGTGCTGGTCAGTTAACACGGATTTGATTTCCCTGTTTATTCAAAATATTTAAATACTGTCCTTCATCAAAATCTAATATCAAGATTATTCCAAATAATATTAGCGTGCAAAAACGCAACCGAAATAAAACCGCCTGACGTGGAGATAAAATAGAAGATAAACTTTTGTTATCTTCTGTCTGTTAACTGTTAACTGTGTTTTAGCAGGGCTACATATCTATCTTTTGGTAAGCGTCTATGTTGATTCTGACCAAGCTGTTGAAAAATAGGCATCTTGAATTTAGCCTTTTGTTAGGTCACATTTAGGGGCAAGCATGTCATAAAAATCACTGATTCACTTACAGAATGAGGTTGACCACGAGAAGGTGACACTCAGGTAGAAGTAGATACCCTCCAGATATTTAGAGACATCTATCGTATCTCCCTGCAGCCTTGTTTTTTTTTGGGGGGGGGGGGGGTAAGAAAAATCAGACCCAGATCCTCCAACTGTTCCTTGCATGGTTTGGACAGGTCACCTCTGACCAAGTGCTCACTCTGATCCCAAGAGTGAAGAAGATGCCATGGCTTTTCTGATGTAGAAAAGTCCAGCCTCACAGCCAGCGGTGGATTCAAATACGTCCCTACAACCAGCCTTATCCAATCATTCCCTCACAATTACACAATTCATGACATGCACCCTCTCAATCGACACCATCCCAAAACTCTACTGTAACCTAATGTCTGTACACTGTCTCACCTTTTCCTTGTGGCTCTAAGTCTGTGGTTTGACCAATGGTGGGATTCAAATATGTGAACAACCGGTTCTCTGTGTGGATGCCACTTCTGGAAGTCCGTTCTGGGCCTGGGGAACAAAAAATTAGCTATCGGTTCTGCTGAACTGGTGCGAACTGGCTGAATCCCACCACTGCTCACAGCCATGTGGTGTAGAAGGGCTCAAGCTTTGGACCAAGACTAGGGAGGCTCTCCCTCAGTTACCCCCAGGAGGGAGAAAACATCAGATGAGATGCTGAGAGACTTAGGCCCCCTTCCATCTTCTCTTAGCCCAACGTACCTCATAGGGCAGTGATGGCGAAGCTTTTAGAGACCGAGTGCCCAAACTGCAACCCAAAACCCACTTATGCATCATCGGGTGCTGCGTGGGTGTGGCCCATTGGGTGGGTGTGGCCCATTGGGTGGGCATGGCCCATTGGGTGGGTGTGGCCCATTGGGTGGGCGTGGCTGCAGTGGTAACAGCAGACTGGGTGGGACTAAAAAGTTCAATCAATCAATTCCAACTTTGCAAGATCTTTTTTTTTCCCATGAGAAGTTGAAATTGACTGATTGATTGAACCTTTTTTTTTTTTGCACACGGCAGTGGAGGCCTAAAGTGAAAAGGTTTTATAAAACCCAGCTGAAGGCCTAGGACTGGGGCGACGATGTGCATGCACACAGAGAGGGCTCTGAGTGCCACATCTGGCACCCGTGACATAGGTTTGCCACCACTGTCATAGGGTCTTCTGAGCTGGGATGCCCACAAACAGACACAGTAAGGTGTCTAATAGGAAAAGAGTAGAGCCACTGAGAACTTTGGTTTACTGACTTTAGGATATTTTATTTGGTAAACAGAGCTATAATCCCATTTGATATGAGTTGGCTCTAAGCTACAATATGGGAAACAAATGTCAGAGCTGCATATTTTGAAAATGACATGGAATATTACATTTGATAGCTCGGGGCATTATTTTTATTGCAAGGCATATTTTTCATTCCTATTAAGATATTCTGCTTTATTTGGAAGCTTTATATGCCAAGTTTATATTAAAATATAAAGTTGACTGATACGAGAAATGTTAATTGTGAGAATGAAAGATCCCCTATGCTTATTTCAAGATTGTCCAAGTTTTTTTTTCACAGTAAGAAGTAGGTTGACCCTCTATGATGAGTCTATTTAATTATTTGAAAAAAACACCCAAGTTGGATAATATAAAGACTTATCCTCACTAGGCATTCTTTATATTGCTCTATAATTGGGAAATAATTATAGATATTATAAGCTTTTGGCAAGGATGGTGTATATCCAGCTTTCTGGACTATTTGAAGTGCTGTAGAAATATTTAGAAACAGACCACTGTAGACTAGACACCCTCAAAATTATTTCCTTTTTCCTCCCAAATGCCACGGAATTTCTCTAAATGTTATAAAGCAGGACTAAGGAGAATATCGGGCTATTTCTCCATATACCTTTTCTGAGAAAAGCAGTCAGGTGTCAAATGATTGAATGTTTCATTATCAAGCAAGGCCAGCCGTACTCAAAGGGAATTATTGATACAGATTTTTTTTTCTTGCTAGTCATTCCTTCCAAAAGCACTTCTATGTTTCCCAGGTATTTCAACTTAATTTTAAATCAAATCATTTGGAACAGATTCCTGAATTTGGACCATCAGGGTAATGAGAAAGAGGAATCCTGTCCGAAAGTGAAAGCAGTCATGGCCCTGTCTTGTTGGCATTGTGGTTTGCCATGGCTGTCGCTTTGTGGAGATGATGCTGTTTTTCTTAAGATGGACCATTTGTTGTTGTTATTAGCTGTGAAGTCGTGTCCGACCCATCATGACCCCATGAACAACGTTCCTCCAGGCCTTCCTGTCCTCTACCATCTTCTGGAGTCCATTTAAGCTCACGCCTACTGCTTCAGTGACTCCCTCCAGCCACCTCATTCTCTGTCGTCCCATTCTTCTATTGCCCTCAATCTTTCCCAGCATTAGGCTCTTCTCCAGTGAGTCCTTCCTTTTCATTAGGTGGCCAAAGTACTTGAGTTTCATCTTCAAGACCATTTGTACACCCTGATTATTAAGTACTTGGATATTCTCATTCTGAAGAGACAACATGACAAATTATTGTCAGCATCTGTTGTCGCCTAATTCAAATAGCACCCAAGAAGAGAATTTTATCTTTGGGGGGGGGGGCTGATTTTGTAGACAGTAGACAGTTTTCTTCTTTCCAAGCAACAGGTAGGTATCCAAACTTTTTGTTATGTCGTTGTTCAGTTGGGATCTACAACAACTCAATGTGGGACAAGAATTACACTAATATGGAAGAAATAGTGGAATAGAATCATTAAAGAAAGGATGCCAAAAGAGGGTCAAAATGAAATGGGAATGACAAACATTATTATTATTTTTTTAAATTATTTTAAATAATTAAATTGAATTGTTGAATTGTCCTGTAGTGAATTGTCCCTTGGAGAGTTGGCTGCAATGAGTTGTCCCATTCCATCCAGGGCAACTGTCTTCTAAAAACTCAAGTCTTCCTCTTAAAGCAGCAATAAAGGGAGATGCTAAACTGACTGGCAGATTTGATTAATGGGCAGCTGTCCTTTGCTCTGAATCACACGGGGTGCTTTTGCTGCTTCCTCCCTCCACTTTTTGATCTGTTTTAGTTAAGGGGAAGATTGAAATGGGGGGGGGGGAGAGTTTTGCTTCAGTAGGTATTCCAGGAAATGCAAGAGGTAAGAGCTTCAGGTTCCTGGAAGACAGATCAATGGCTAGCCAATCTTTCAACATGCAACGAATGCATACTCAGAGTTATCAAGGCTTGCTAATGCAGTTTTGTGCACTGTACTCAGACAGAATTTATTTGGTGGAGGATTAAAAATCTAATATATGCATGCTACCCATAAGGCCATTGGTTGCTGCATTGTACTGGAACCTCAGAACTCAGATAGTTCTCACAGGGCACGTAGAGTTTGGCTGTCCCTTATGAAACAAATAGAAGAGGAATCCTACCAGGTATCCCAGTGATGGGATTCAAATATGTGAACAACTGGTTCTCTTGTGTGGATGCTGCTTCCGGAAATCCATTCTGGGCCTGAGCAACAAAAAATTAGCTACCAATTTCTGTCAAAGTGGTGCGAACTGGCTGAATCCCACCACGGAGGTATCCCACAAAACCACCCCTAGGCGCCAATTTTACCTCATCCCAATCCTTGGGAAAAGGGCCAGTTCCATAGGACTAAATTTGGGTGGGATGGGTGAGGGGGATTTCCATGGGTAAAACGTTACTCTGGAAAAGGCCTGCCTCCAAGAAAACTGAGCTCAGATGTGTATTGCTCACTTCCCAAGGACTTGTCCAGCTGGAGTCCAAGTGAAGTTGAGTGACTTTGCCTGTCAGATGCTGAGAATATTCTTCAAAGCAGCCCTGAATAGGATCGCCTGCTCCCTTCTTAGCCAAGAGTAGCCTAGTCATCTGAAACAGGGCCCCCAGCTGGCCTTCTGCAAATGCAACATGAGTGCTATCGCTTAGTGAAGGCTCTTGTGATGCGTTAGCTTCACTCTTCATCCTTCACCAGTGGGACTCTTGATAGCTCTTGTGTTGCTTCATCTCCTGAAGTTCCTCAGTAAACTATGGTGATCTTCAAAGTCTGCAATCACAGGTCATTCTCACAGGGACATATTGGTCCAGGGCCCCTGCCCCCTGCCGCCCCACCTATGACAAGGGCCTCCTGTGTTTTGTTTCCATTGTCTTCACTGACACATTAAATGCCAATAATTCCACGGGTGCAGCTTCAGAAAATATGTGTGAATATTCAGCCTTAGGAATGCAAGCTAGACAAATATGTATCTACAATTGTCAATGCTGCTAACATTGGATATTCTTGCTGTGAAAACGTATGGAGATGCAGCCTTTTTCTTTCTTATGCTTTACTCTTAGAATTAGATGATACTGGGGGAGGAGGAGAAATGTGATGGGAGTTAGTTAGACATAATAATATTGTAATAGTGTGTGAACTCAGGACTTTTGAAATAAGAGATGATAAGAAATGACAGGTTGGAATAAAGGAAGGAGAGCCTGCATTTCAAACTAATTGGAGAATGTGATTTATGACTGTTAATTAGAGGAGGGAATTGTGCTTTGATACTATGTGCTAAGGGGAGGGGAATCCAGATTTTGGCTTCGACTATGTACTGAAGCTATGCCACTCGAATAAAGATTCTTTAAGGTAAACAATGCCTCGAAATTCTTGAAGAGTTTCATATGTCGGAACCATGACAACAATAATATTAAAATGATATCAAAATGACATAAAACAGTATTATTAAAGCAATATACAACAAATGCAAAAAAAAAAAGAAATCTTGTGAGACCAAGTATTCTATTCCTCAAAGAACAAATCCTAGAAGATTCTCTTCCCTTCCACTTCTGATATCAGAAGAAAGCAGGAGAGAGAGAGAGATAGAGATAGAGAGAGAGAGAGAGATAGAAAGAGAAAGAGAGAGAGAGAGAGAGAAAGAGAGAGAGAGAAAGAGAGAAAGAAAGAGAGAGAGAGATAGAAAGAGAGAGAGAGAGAAAGAGAAAGAAAGAGAGAGAAAGAGAGAGAGAAAGAGAGAAAGAAAGAGAGAGAGAGATAGAAAGAGAGAGAGAGAGAGAGAGAGAGAAAGAGAGATAGAAAGAGAGAGAGATAGAAAGAGAGAGAGAGAGAAAGAAAGAAAGAGAGAGAAAGAGAGAGAGAAAGAGAGAGAGAGAGAGAGCCCTGCTGATTAGAACCAGAAATAGGGATGCCTTGGAAATGCAATGGCTTAATTTGAGTTTTTAGAAGCTACATCACTCCTCTTTTGAGTAAACATAGGCTGACGTTCCCCTCTTTATTCTTTGACTTTGTTTACTAGCTGTTTATTTTTCAGGAACCCTCTCTCTTCAGCTGATTGCTTAGATTATTTTCATTTTTATGGAGATGGGAAAATTGAAGGCAGTTCTTCTCCAAGCAAAACAAAGATGGAATTTTCAATTTTCTCCCTTTCTATCTTTACTTGAAGAAAGGGCTGGAACTAAGCAAATATTAGGGTAACAGAATGGGTTTCTCTTCCCCTGTGGCTTAAGGAAAAGTTCCCTTTTATTTTAAACATATTCTCTAAACTGAAGCTCATCTCCCCATCTGCTTTTCATCTTCAGAGGCTGTGGCTGTGGGGCAGCTTGTTTCTTTTCCTAGTTTGAATCTAAAGCTGTTTTAATGAAATATTTTTATAATATCAAGAGATAATTAGGCAAGTGGCAATGGCCTAGATTTATATAACATTATGTTGGAGCATAGAATTGTGTTTGCTAAAAGACGCATTCAGAACCAATTTGCCTATAAAATGAACACAATCCCAAGTAGATTAGATAAGATTAGATAACCTTTATTGTCATTTTTTTTCCTGTGGGCACAATGGCACACATTAAAAATGAAATTTAGTTGCTTCCTCTCAAAGTATACACATACATTTTAAACATACAGTACACACAGTATGAGCGTTTCATAACACTGTGGCTTTGAAAGGGAATGAGAGAAAAGAGGGAATGTGCCCATCTACCTGAATGAAATAATGTGCAAACTCACATAGTGGGCACTAAGAAATGAGGTGAAATCAAATTGAGGTAGAGTAGTTTAACAATAGATGCAGCATAAGAAGGAACTGATACTAAATTGACATGAAGAGTTTAGTATTTTAAGTGGAGTCATGAGGTTTAAAGTTCCTGTCTGAATGGAAAACAGATTATGACAGCTTACTAGGCAAAGTCACTGTGATAAAAGAAGACATTGACCAAGCACAAGCATGTATGGGATAGTAGCATAACAAGCTTTTCCCCAAATACATGACAATTCCTATTTTTTTCCCAATCACCCAAATGTGTTGAATTCTGTGAAGTAAATCAGATCACAGTTGCAAGTCATTTGCCAAAAGGTCAGTCTTAGAAGAGATCAACCCGGACTGCTCTTTAGAAGGCCAGATCCTGAAGTTGAAACTCAAGTACTTTGGCCACCTAATGAGAAGGAAGGACTCACTGGAGAAGGGCCTAATGCTGGGAAAGATGGAGGGCAATAGAAGAAGGGGACGACAGAGAATGAGGTGGCTGGATGGAGTCGGTGAAGCAGTAGGTGTGAGCTTAAATGGACTCCAGAAATGGCAGAGGACAGGAAGGCCTGGAAGAACATTGTCCATGGGGTCGCAATGGGTCGGACATGACTTTGCAACTAACAACAACAACAAACCAACTTAATATGGCTCTGTTAAGGATTAAATATCCTTAACAGAGGCAAGAAAAACCAAATGTACAGGTATAGTATAGGGGGTACCTTGCTCAATAGTAGTAACTGTGAGAGGGATCTCGGATTCCTAGTGGACAATCACTTAAATATGAGCCAGCAGTGTGCTGCAGCTGCCAAAAAAGCCAACACAGTGCTGGGCTGCATTAACAGAGGGATAGAATCAAGATCATGTGAAGTATTAATACCACTTTACAATGCCTTGGTAAGGTCTTACTTGGAATACGGCATCCAGTTTTGGTCACCACGATGTAAAAAAGATGCTGAGACTCTAGAAAGAGTACAGAGAAGAGCAACAAAGATGATTAGGGGACTGGAGGCTAAAACATATAAGGAACGGTTGCTGGAATTGGGTATCTCTAGTTTAGTAAAGAGAAGGATGAGGGGGGACATGATAACACTGTTCCAGTATTTCAGGGGCTGCCCCAAGGAAGAGGGAGTCAAGCTATTCTCCAAAGTGCCTGAGGGCAGGACAAGAAGCAACGGGTGGAAACTAATCAAGGAGAGAAGCAATCTAGAACTAAGGAGAAACTTCCTGACAGTTAGAACAATTAACCAGTGGAACAACCTGCCTCCAGAAGCAGTGAATGCTCCAACACTGGAAGTTTTTAAGAAGAGACTGGACAGCCATTTGTCCGAAATGGTGTAGGGTTTCCTGCCTGAGCAGGGGATTGGACTCGATGACCTCCGAGATCCCTTCCAACTTTATTATTATTATTATATGTTATATTTAACTAAAATTAAATGTACAAGCTCTCAGAAGCTCTCGGTGCAAAGAGCGCTAAAAAGCCTTTCTTCAGTGATCCTCAGTTAAAATGAAATGAGATAGGTTGAAACCGGCAAGCCTTTCTTTTCAAGCCTATCTGCCCCAAAAGGGAGACAGTGATGTACAGCATCATCTTAAGGCAGTGGTTCTCAACCTTTTTAATGCCACGACCCCCAACCGGTCGTAAATCGAGGACTACTCAACCGGTCGTAAGTCGAGGACTACTCAACTGGTGCAGCACCGTTTGCAGAATGGGACTTTTGGCGGGCTCAGCAGGGCAGAGACAGCCTGGACAATTCCTATTGGCTTTTGAAAGCCAATAGAATTAGACTCTATTCAAGAGAGTCTATTCTATTGGCTTTCAAAAGCCAATAGAATAAAAGGAAGTAGCACAACTAAGGAAAAGGGGGGAAAAATGGCGGACAGCTTTGTTTGGCGACCCCCGTGAAATGGTCGTTCGACCCCAAATGGGGTCCCGACCCACAGGTTGAGAACCACTGTCTTAAGGGGTTATTGTAAACAATGTGGACATACCTGAAGAGCTTTGGGCATTAAAAAAAAAAAACCACTATAAAGGTATTTTTTAAAAAAATATCCCAAGACCTACTTGGAGAAGCCGAGGACACCATGAATAATGAGAACATGTATAAAGCCAAAATTGTCCTTCAGGATGGACTCCCTAGTGACTTGACACCCTTGTACACTTTTCTTGGTACCAATATGGGAAGAGATTTCTCGTGCCTCTTTTTTTCTTTCTTTTAGCTCTCCCAGTCTAGCTAGTCCTGAGGTCTCCCAGGGGTTTCCCCTTGACAGTCTGATCCTGCTTAGCTTGTTGAAATCTGACAAGGTCAACTGCAAGATCACCCTGCCTCAGACCCTTTCTTTGTCTAACAGGATTACCGCAAAGAGCTCATTCCATCAATGTGCCACCGTTCAGCGTGCAAGCAAGGGTCTTCAGCATATGGCTTGAATGCAACAAGGATAATAAAATTCAGAAGCTTTGGAGTTGTGCTCTGAGTTGCACAGGACCCATTTCCTACCGCAAATGAGATATTGTCCTACTGGCAAAATTCACCAGCTGATTTGGGAAGTGCTGCCTGTTCACTGGGGCAAAACGTGAGAAATAGATCTTATTTCTAGCTACTTGTTATTAAAATAATGCCTGCCCACTTATCCCGCTGTTCAACATTTGGCTTTCATTATTATAGTTGGAAACAAATAGGAACTTTAGAAGGTTCTTTTAAGCAGGTAATTTCACATTTGTTGTTCTTTTTCTCCTGCGTGTAGCAGAAAATGTAAATGTAATTTATGGGCAGCTCTGCAGAACTAAATTTCAGGCTTGCAAAGTTTCCAGAAGGAAATAATCCATCAGTCTTCCTCGCTTAAATTTCATTTTATTTATTACATTAATGAAATTGTAAGCAAATACTGAAAAGTCTATGTTGGACTGAACTAGATCCAAAATGCCAGATTTCTAAGATATTTATATGTATGTGTAAGTGCTGAGTGTGTGTGTGTGTGTGTGTGTGTGTGTGTGTGTGTGTGTGTGTGTGAGAGAGAGAGAGAGAGAGAGAGAGAGAGAGAGAGAGAGAGAAGTGGTGGTGGGGGAAATTTGGACAATATGTGCTGCTATGATAGATTCTTTTATGCATATTTGATTGTACCTCAGCCATTTAAAGAGCCAGTTTGGTATTCATCAGGCTAGAAACCAAGATAACATTATAGTATAGGGGGTACCTTGCTCAATAGTAGTAACTGTGAGAGGGACCCCGGAGTCCTAGTGGACAATCACCTAAATATGAGCCAGCCATGTGCTGCAGCTGCCAAAAAGGCCAACACAGTGCTAGGCTGCATTAACAGAGGGATAGAATCAAGATCATGTGAAGTATTAATACCACTTTACAATGCCTTGGTAAGGCCACACTTAGAATACTGCATCCAGCTTTGGTCACCACGATGTAAAAAAGATGCTGGGACTCTAGAAAGAGTACAGAGAAGAGCAACAAAGATGATTAGGGGACTGGAGGCTAAAATATACAAGGAACGGCTGCTGGAATTGGGTATGTCTAGTTTAATGAAGAGAAGGACGAGGGGGGACATGATAGCAGTGTTCCAATATCTCAGGGGCTGCCACAAAGAGGAGGGGGTCAAGCTGTTTTCCAGGACGGCTGAAGGCAGGATAAGAAGCAATGGGTGGAAACTAATCAAGGAGAGAAGCAACCTAGAACTAAAGAGAAACTTCCTGACAGAACAATTAACCAGTGGAACAACCTGCCTCCAGAAGCAGTGAATGCTCCAACACTGGAAGTTTTTAAGAAGAGACTGGACAGCCATCTCTCTCTCTCTGTCTCTGTCTCTGTCTCAGTCTCTGTCTCTCTCTCTCTCTCTCTCTCTCTCTCTCTCTCTCTCCCATCCAAATGAGAAACCAAGACCAACCTGGCTGAACATTTTCAAGATCAGTCAAATTTGGCAAACTACCGCCACCTAGCTGACAAAATATGAATTTAATAATATTAAAAGCATACAGTACGTACATAGTCATGTCACAAATACGATGCTATACAAGGTCGTCCTTGGCTTATGACCGTCTGTTTAACAATAGTCCAGGATTATGGTGGCCTCAGAAAGGGCGCTACAGGGTCCCATTGCATTCCTCCCCTTACCACCCTGAGCCTCTGCTCAGAGTCCGTGTAGAGAGCTGGGGGTCCATGCGCAGAGGAGAGGAGCTCAGAGCGACTTCGGCAGGTGCGGGAGGCCCTCACAGGCCTGGCCCAGACCCCAACGGAGGGTCTGTCTACTCAGGGAATGAAAATCCTGCCTGGGTTTCAGTAGGGGGGGGACTTTCAGCTCCTGAGAGCAGCATCCCAGGGTCTCCCCATCTTCCCCAAGTTGTCCCCACTCCTTAACTGGGGCTCTGTCCACTTACCGACCTGCACAATTACCTAAACTCCACAACTGGGAGTGCCAGGATTGCGGTTGTTGAGAGAAGCAGTCCGGTGAATGTCACTCAATGTCCAAGAGTCCAGTTCCAGCTGTGGTCGTAAGTTGGGGACTACCTTTTAAAGGACTGACTCACACACAATGCTAAGTAATAATGCACGTTATCACATCTGGTTTAATAATGTTCATTTTGTGAACCCACCCTAAATTCAGCTGATTGAAAACGAAAGGTTGAAAACTGTATGAGGACAACCATCTATTTGAGTTTAACAATGGCAAAGTGAGATACGCTTCCATGCAGGGCTGTGGGAGGGTTTGATGCAAAGAGAATGAGTCAGATCTTAACCCAAATGGCGCTGTCAGGCAGATTTAGAGACTAGAATGAATGTCCGTGAAAATACTTTTCACTGAATCTATTTTATCATAGCTGAATCAAACGATTCGGAGACTGTTTCTTCCATTCAAGCCTCAAACAAGATTCGAATCTGTTTCTCACTTGAGATAAAGCGTATAAAATCACAAAAATCACAAACTCACATTGCCAGCTCAAATCAATCGTTTTGTCTCAAATGAGAAGCAGCTTCTAAGATGAACGTGAAGGCTCACACCCCAGTTCTTCCCATTATGTGTTTTTTTCCCCTCAGATAATTGTAAGTATAGACCAGTGGTTCTCAACCTTTTTAATGCCGCGACCCCAACCGGTCGTAAGTCAAGGACTACCCAACCGGTCGTAAGTTGAGGACTACCCAACCGGTCGTACGTTGAGGACTTTCCCTGCCTGGGAGTGCCGCGCATGCGTGGTGCCGCCCCCTGTGCCGGCTGATGCGTAGCTGGCAAGTGGCAGAGACGGCGCAGGCCGACCACCGGCTGGGCCACCAGCTGGCCCAGCCCAAGGGAGGTAAGGCACCCGCTGGGCCCCACACGCGCCAGCAACCCTCCCTGTGCCCGCCGGTCTCCCACCTCCCACCCCTGGCCCTCTTTTACTTACATTTTTAGTAGTTGCTCAGCAGGGAAGGGTGGAAACTTCCAGACAGCTTGCCTTCGCTGCAGACAACTTGCAGCACCGTTTGCAGAATGGGACTTTTGGCGGCTCAGCAGGGCAGAGACAGCCTGGACAATTCCTATTGGCTTTTGAAAGCCAATACAATTAGATTCTATTCAAGAGAGTCTATTCTATTGGCTTTCAAAAGCCAATAGAATAAAAGGGAGTAGCACAGCTAAGGAAAAGGGGAAAAAATGGCGGACTGCGTTGTTTGGCAACCCCTGTGAAATGGTCGTTTGACCCCAAATGGGGTCCCGACCCACAGGTGGAGAACCGCTGGTATAGACGTTTTCAAGAATCAAGTAGATGCGATTTTAAATACTGAGGAAGGGTACTAACCCTGTTTCTCATCATTTACATACTCTAAATGATAACTTTGATCTTGAGAGATCTTCTCACATATGACCCACATATTTGTGTGTGTGTGTGTGTATGTGTGTGTGTAGGAAATGTGATTGTGGTGCAGGCTTCATCTCCACAGTTTCAGTAATAGGACACGTGGAGCATGACCAGCGCAGAGATATCAAGCTTGAACGACATTTTAGGAAAACAAGAGGAGTTGGACATGAATTGATTGGTTGTTATTTTGCTTGGCAAGACCGTCCTATTTTGCAGATGGTTCCCAACGACTGAGGCTCAATAGGTTTGTGTCCCCTTTTTGGCAGTACAGAATTCTGAAATTGGGTGGAACACCTCACCATTATGAAGATATTCCTGCTTATTTATATGTGGAGCTAAGAAAATCCATTCTGTGCTCCGGTTAAAACATCTGCAACTTTTTAGTTCTAAAAGCCAGTGGCCAACGCACATGGTAATTTAATTCAGGCCAATCTTTGTGAAAGATTGCAAGAATAAGTGTCCTGACCAATCTTTTCAAAAAACATTTTGGGAGCTAAGTGATGTTTGATAAAGGCTAAATCCTTCCAAATGTTCATAATGTTGTCCATCTTTCAGTTCTCTAAATGACGTGCAGTTTCTTTGGCATAAATTATAGGAAGGGAGGCCATAACTATATGAGCATGTGTTGTCTGTATATGTATTATTCTCATGTAATAATGTGTTAATTTTGAGAACCCAAAGCAAGATTAGGTACTTTGTATTGTTGATTAAATGCAAATTAGCTTCAACTCAACAAATCAAATTTGATTCAGGCAATTGGTTTGATCCATAAAATGTGTCTGTGCAGAAGTTTATTAACCCACATTGAAGAATCCTGAATTTGGATCACCAAATCAATAAGAAGACCAGTTGATCCTCAAAAGATAAGTCAGAATTAACTTTAACTTAGAGACAAAGTTAATAAGATCAAGACCATTCCTGGTTCTGATGGGGATTAATCCTGCGAGGTGGGGGCCTGTAGGGAAAGATGAACGTCTGTTTTGACTGCTTTCTCCACAACTAACCCAACAATAAACCAACTGGCTCCTGGTCAGCTTATCAACTGACAGGGGTGTGTGTGTGTCCTGTCTCTCCCGCTTGGAGAAGACAGACTATTCAACTAGTCTAGTGATGGCGAACCTTTTAGAGACTGAGTGCCCCAAAACTGGTCCCGCCCCCGCTCCCCCCCCTGCCCACAGGGCCACTCACTGCCTCCAGGGCCTGCCGCAGATTGGCCAGGCAGCCCAGCAGCGCCATGGCGGCCATGCCCCGCAGCATCAACTGTGCACGATGGGGCGTGAGGCCAGATTCTTGTCTACGCTGCCTGGCTGCCATGTTCTTGGCTGTGTTGGGCCATGCTTGGGGGCTTCTCTAGGGGGGCTACTGGTGAGCAGGGTGTCATGGGGGGAGGCAAGTTTGGGGCAATGGCACATGTGTCCACAGAGAGGGCTCCGAGTGCAGCCTCTGGCAAACATGCCATAGGTTCGCCACCACTGAGCTAGTCTGTCCTTGCTTTTCTCTCTGTGGTTTGAATGCCCAGCTACAGAGATGGTTTCAAGCATCATTTCTAGGAATGGAACCGCCAGTCAGAAAAGGACTCAACAGATTTTAAAATAACCTTAGAGCTATTTTGGAAAAGTTTAGAAAATTCCTGGTATTCATCTTTCACCCATTTATCGGGATCCAAGTAGCTAAGCTAATTTGGTTTGATCCCTGCGAGTGGAGTAGATATTCTGTTTTCCTGTGGTATTTTATTATGTTTTTGTACCGTAGTAAATATTGTTGTAAGCTAGGCTGAGTGCCTAAACTGTGGGAGAAAAAATATTTTATGTGAACACAAACAAAACAATTGCTGTCTTTGCATGTGCAAGCTGTCTTTTCGAGGGATGTGGAAATGTGTAGCCAAGTGGAAGGAAAATGTGCCAGAGGTTCAGAGATGAAAGAAGCAATCAGGGAATTGATCTAGATAGACGGAGATTTGTAAAAGATCCAGAAAATGCAGAGTTTGTTCTGTATGTGTTTCTGGGTATGAATTTTTTGCTCAGAGGAATACTTGTGAGTAAAAAGCCCACAGGACTTGTGGTGTTTTCATTTTTCTACTTTCATATTGCCTTTAGTCCTTAGGTCAGTGGTGGCGAACCTATGGCATGGGTGCCAGAGGCGGCACTCAGAGCCCTCTCTGTGCGCATGCGCGCCGTCGCCCCAGTTGCCCCAGTCCTAGGCCTTCAGTTGGGTTTTATAAAACCTTTTCACTTTAGGCCTCTGCCGCTGTGTACAAAAAAAAGAGGTTCAATCAACTTCTAGTGGGAAAAAAAAAGATCTTGCAAAGTTGGAATTGATTGATTGAACTTTTTAGTCCACCCAGTCTGCTGTTACCACCGCAGCAATGCCCACCCAATGGGCCACACCCACCCAATGGGCCACGCCCACCCAATGGGCCACACCCACCCGGCACCCGACAATGTATAAGTGGGTTTTGGGTTGCAGTTTGGGCACTCGGTCTCTAAAAGGTTTGCCATCACTGCCTTAGGTTCTTATCCTTAATTTTCATTATGATGAACTCCTATCTTTGCCTGTTATCTGTAGCCTCCTTCTGACAGGGAATTAGGTTTGCTATGTATCTCAGCAGGGACATCTGTGGAGGGGGGGGGGTTTGAAAAATTTAAGATGGCAGCCATGACCTGACTGTCAAAACACTGTCCATTTTCTGACCATTTTTGACACTCCCACCCAGCGTCCCAGCATCTCAGGTGGCCTCCTAGCTATAGAAGGACACTGCGGTAAGGATGCGCACACACACCAATCCTTTTTACTAGGCCCACCCCAAATTACAAGAATAAAGGTCAGGGAAGCAATGTTTCCCTTATGAAACCCCTGGCTAGTGCGAAAAGCAGAAACATTGAATCAGACCTGCTGATTCATAAAGAGAGCTCAATGGAGGCAGTAGACAGACCAAAGATAAGGGGATAAAATTAATTACATTTGTTTGACAGGATTAGGACCAAGGAAGTTAGTATTTTAGACCCATTGCTAGCCTTTGCAAGCAAGCTAAAGAAATCTAATAACAAAAACACACAAAGCAAGCCTCCAAATTACGAAATCCTGTAAAACTGTATAAAAATCCTCGTACTCATCAAATCAAGTGGTCAGACTCATCAAATCACATGGTTCTGCTCATCAGTAAAGAGACCTTCTTTCAAAAGCAGCCCCCATTTTATTCCCAGCTTGGAACTGGACCTAGTTTTATTTCCCGAAACATGTTCAGGAGACTCTGTTAGTAGCCTTCTGAATGAAGCTGCAAGGGGCATTTTTCTTCAAAACAATGGTTTCCTCCCCTCTTCCCACAAGACTGTGGAAGGGAGCAACAATAGGGATTTTGGGGTGGGGGGCTTAGGACTGACACCCAAGAGACTCGCTACCCCCTATTCATGCAGGTGTAAGTTCATGCTCCTTTCCAACTTCCAGCCCTTTAAGCGAGGCCAGGTCAGGAAACAGACTTTGCAAGGATTCCTTTACCATTATTGAATATGATAATATCATTTTGAATATCTTCCGGAGTTTTTCCTTGCTCTCCCCCCCCATACAAAACAGAATCTCCCACTTTCCCCTTTCCCAGGACTGAGTTGTCATTTTTTTTCCCCCTGCCTGAGCATCTCTTGCATTCCTTCATCCACGTAACTCTGAATTCCTCTACAACAGACTGTATTTTGCCATTTTCGTTTAGAAGACAATCAGTGCATATACTGGACTGTAACTGGAAGCCTGCTTCAAAAGCCTTTCCCAATCTCTATTTTGCAATGCATCCTGCAGCACCCAGGATATGGGGGGAGGGGGCTACACTTGCATTTTCAAATGGGAAGAAGTCAAGGACTGTGATTGGCAGGTGATGATGTGATGTGCAGCGGGAGAGCCTCTGGTTTTTTTTTTTTTTTGTGGGATGAATTAAACTGCAATGAAATTAGTTTTAGTAGTACATGGAGGCTTTTGTATAGTTGCTGTCTCAAAGTACTAAGAAATTGCGCCACCAATTTGCAGCCACAAAGGTCTTGGGAAACTCTTGGCACTGAAGATCGGAGTTATCCAGTCTGATCCACAGAAAGAAACAATTTTTGGCTGGAAATGGATAAGCTTTGGAAGTGGAGCCAATGATGGTGTAAGATGGATGATTTTTTTTTAGGCTGGGACCTCAATTTAGGTGAACACAACAAAGCCTCCAGCTCTGTTTTTCCCCTATCAAGACAGACAGAGGTTGGAGAAGGAAATGAATGCCCTCTTTTCTCCCTATATGTTATTTCAGAGTATCTGAGAAGGGCTACGAAAGAGGTAGAAAATCTTCTATTCTAAACTTTGATATTCTTCTTAGACAAAACTACATTTTAAAAAACATTATGGGCAAAGCTGAAGGAAAGCTGAGTATTTTAATGCACTGAGGCTGTCTGGCTTACATCTGAATGATTTCCATTCTGTTTTGGTGGATTTCTGCCAATTTCATAGTCTGATAGACCCAGACTAAATAAATATAACAGACCATGTAAAGTGGGCAGTTATGAAAACGAATTAAGGAACAGTTCCCCTATTACATCATAAAATGAACATAACGGAGGCGGTTGCCCTTTATGTCTTCCCCAAAGTGTAACAATATAGTGTAATCTATATTGAAATCTTGCAACCCCAAAACAAGATTTGAGGGGTGGAAGGAAGGCTGAAACTTAAGATTCACTTAGACCTCAGATGGCTACCTCGTTTTCTTAAGAGAGTTGGCTTCAAATTCTATCAGCTATAGCAGCGGTTCTCAACCTGTGGGTCGCGACCCCATTTGGGGTCGAACGACCATTTCACGGGGGTCGCCAAACAATGCAGTCCGCCATTTTTTTCTCCTTTTCCTTAGCTGTGCTACTCCCTTTTATTCTATTGGCTTTTGAAAGCCAATAGAATAGACTCTCTTGAATAAAGTCTAATTCTATTGGCTTTCAAAAGCCAATAGGAATTGTCCAGGCTGTCTCTGCCCTGCTGAGCCTGCCAAAAGTCCCAGTCTGCAAACGGTGCTGCAAGTTGTCTGCAGCGAAGGCGAGCTGTCTGGAAGTTTCCACCCTCCCTGCTGAGCAACTACTAAAAATGTAAGTAAAAGAGGGCCAGGGGTGGGAGGTGGGAGGCCGGCGGGCGCAGGGAGGGTTGCTGGCGCGCGTGGGGCCTGGCGGGTGCCTTACCTGCCTTGGGCTGGGCCAGCTGGTGGCCCAGCCGGTGGTCGCCGTGCGCCATCGCTGCCCCTTGCCAGCTATGCCTCAGCCGGCGCAGGGGGTGGCACTACGCATGCGCGGCACTCCTGGGCAGGGAAAGTCCTCGACTTATGACTGGTTGGGTAGTCCTTGACCTACGACCAGTTGAGTAGTCCTCGACCTATGCCCGGTTGGGGGTCGCGACATTAAAAAGGTTGAGAACCACTGAGCTATATGTTAAAAACCTAAACCTAATATACTGGAAGCTAAAGTCACTTTTTTGTTTCTGTTAAATCAATTTCAGTACTACTCTTATAACTCACTCATGCACTTTCATATGGGAAACTGTCTTTGTCCAGGGATGTCCCCTGTGGGGACAAATTTTGGGGTCTCTTTTCCACCCCAAATGGTAGTGCAGTTATGTTCTTTGCATTGACGCTCCCTTTGATAAGTCCCACCCCTCCTACCTCTAATGGGGCCTTTAACATCTGCCGTCTCAGATTGTTTACCCCTGGTTAGGGGAACCTTTGTGTGCTCAACGTTTAAAATTTATTTTCAGTGAGGAATTTAATTTAATGCACTTTACTTATTCCCTCAGGTTCCGTGCTTCTGAATTTATATGGGTATTTACAGAGGCAAGGCATATTGGTATAATAATCTAAATCATATGATGATTTACTGCTTTGTTTTCGAATCTTTTGTTTTTCTGAACCCTTCGTTTTTGAATCCTTCTTATGAAAATTATTTTGTCCCTCTTCACTTGGCAAGCCCAACTGAATCCAGCACCCGGGTCTCCTTCCAATTCGGGGGTGTCCTAATTTCTCCAATTATTCATGTATGAGAACTTAAATTTTGGTTCTGAAATATCTCCACAGATATGTCTGAAAAGGGAACAATTTAAAGGGATATGAAAGGATTGAAAAAGGGTCACATGTTAGTGGGGAAAGTAGACACAAATCAGTTGCATGGATAATACCAGATTAAACTGGAAAAGTGCTGAACTATTAATCTCTGTAAAAAAAACTGTAAGTTTAATATATAAACTAGAATTTTTTTTGCTATTTTCTCTTCCTCTCGTTTTTCTTCTCCCCCCCCCTTCCCTATCATTTTCTTATCATTTTTATTTGTATAGATTGTTTAATTTAAGTTTGTTATTGTTGTGCATCTTGGAACATTGCTTATGTTTTGCACTTTTTTAAAAAAATAAAGAATAAGGTTTGAGGAAAAATAAAGCTTACATTCTGCTCTATTTTCCCAGGAAATCCCAAAGGATTTCTACATAGACAGCATATATACATACATACATACATACATACATACATACATACATATATATATATATATATATAGAGAGAGAGAGAGAGAGAGAGACAGCTGGGTTTAAAGGAGATAGGAGAAGTAAATGGGTCACTATCTCAACCATGTGTTCGCTGCATTTTTAATTCCTTCTATATAACCAAAGCTTGCCATTTATTCCTATAGAGAAGAGTAAACCCTGAGCTTGGGTCACAAGCATGCTGGGAAATGGGCCTGGATCTGTGGTAGCAGCATATGATGCTCCTTAGGGGTCCTTGCAGCCCACAGATTTTCGCTCTGCAGGGTGGCTTTCTGTCGTTTAAGGCACATTTCTATAATTTGAATTCGTAAGGAGGACTTAGAGATAATAAAGGAAGCCCTTAAACTGCCAAATCAAATTAAAACGTCTAGAGTTACAAGGAAGCCAAAGTCTTCATTTAGCCTCTTCAGCCTTGTAAAATAGAAAGAATGAAGATAAAGAAGAATCTATGCCTACGAGTGTTTATTTATTTTTTAATGCTCATGTACACGCATGTCAGGCAGTCTTCATTCAGTGCAAGAATTTCTCCGTTTAGACCAGTGGTTCTCAACCTTTTTAATGCTGCGACCCCCAACCTGTCGTAAGTCGAGGATTACTCAACTGGTGCAACACCGTTTGCAGAATGGGACTTTTGGCGGGCTCAGCAGGGCAGAGACAGCCTGGACAATTCCTATTGGCTTTTGAAAGCCAATAGAATTAGACTCTATTCAAGAGAGTCTATTCTATTGGCTTTCAAAAGCCAACAGAATAAAAAGGAGTAGCACAGCTAAGGAAAAGGGGAAAAAATGGCAGACTGCATTGTTTGGTGACCCCCGTGAAATGGCCGTTTGACCCCAAATGGGATCCCGACCCACAGGTTGAGAACCACTGGTTTAGACAAAGTGCCCAACAACCGGTCCTTCCCACTTCACTCTGGGTCCTGGTGTGGGGAGAGCAGAGCTGACTCTCTCCTATCGGCCTAGAAAGCAAAGCTCGACTCAGTGGTTTTATCAGTGGGGGGGGGGTGCGGAATGGCTGTGGTCAATGACATCCTCAGAGCATTTTTTAAAAACAGATGTTGCTTACTTTCTTCCAGTTGTGGTTTTGTCAGTGCATGCAATGCTCTGGAATTTTGGATGAGAAAAAAAGCTCCAGTTCATGCTGCCATTTCATCCGGTCCAGTAGCCATAGAAAAAACATTTGAAAATACCCAAAGCTGCATGGCTGAACTGCTGGACCAAATATTTTTATTTTCAGTGGTTGGAAATGTTTAAAACTGCTTTTGTTGTTGTTAATTGCGAAGTCGTGTCCGACCCATCGCAACCCCATGGACAACATTCCTCCAGGTCTTCCTGTCCTCTACCATCTTCTGGAGTCCATTTAAATTCACACCTACTGCTTCAGTGACTCCATCCAGCCACCTCATTCCCTGTCGTCCCCTTCTTCTATTGCCCTCAATCTTTCCCAGCATTAGGCCCTTCTCCAGTGAGTCTTTCCTTCTCATTAGGTGGCCAAAGTATTTGAGTTTCAACTTCAGGATCTGGCCTTCTAAAGAGCAGTTGGGGTTGATCTCTTCTAGGACTGACTGGTTTGAACGCCTTGCAGTCCAAGGGACTCGCAGGAGTCTTCTCCAGCACCATAGTTCAAAGGCCTCCATTCTTTGGCGCTCAGCTTTTCTTATGGTCCAACTTTCACAGCCATACATTGCAACTGGGAAAACCATGGCCTGGACTATATGCACTTTTGTTGGCAGGGTGATGTCTCTGCTTTTTAGTATGCTTTCTAGATTTGCCATAGTTTTCCTCCCCAGGAGCAAGCGTCTTTTAATTTCTTGGCTGCAGTCCCCATCTGAGGTGATCTTAGAGCCCAGAAAAATAAAATCTGTCACTATCTCCATTTCTTCCCCATCTATTTGCCAGGAATTGAGAGGGCCAGATGCCATGATTTTGGTTTTCTTAATGTTGAGTTTCAAGCCAACTTTTGCACTCTCCTTCTTCACCCGCATCAAGAGGCTCTTTATTTAGGGTTAAATCTGTTGCTAACTATAACCACGAGATGGCAGGCATGCTCTTTTTAATGCTAAAATCTACTCTTCCTTGCTTGCGCATTAGGAAATGCCTGTTTGTCCTCCAGATGGAGAGAGAAGATGTGCAGAACCTTTTCAGAACTCGCAAAAAACCCCCACTTCAAATCTGCTGCTGCTTATGGAATGACATAAGCATCAAAAGTGAATGTTTATCTTATCTGAAGGTGGGGAAGCAAGTAAAACTTGCATCCTGCAGAAGCAAAGACAATTCTCCACCGTCTTTCGAATTCTGCCAGTTTGAAAGTTCCTTTTTTTCTGTTCTCCACTGTCATGGGTAAGAGGCAGCTTTTGAGAAGAATTGTTACAATGCTTCTCCACCCATCATCGTGCATGTATTAAGTACATAACTAACCTTTAGTTTATTTTATTGGCGCTCTACAGCATATTTTAGTGTTGGCATTCTACAGCATATCATCCCTTTTTGTGTGTGAAGCAAGTTTGTATTATTCCCCTTTCATTGGCAAACAGAATGAAGACAAATCCATTTCTGAAAGAAGCAGGAAATGTTGGTGTTTCCCCCCCCCCCCAAATGCTGGCTGGGAGTTGCTGCCCATCACTTTGCAGGGGATTTTTTTTTTTTTTTTTTTTTGCTATAAGGTTTAGGAAGCACCAATCTCTGCCTCGTGACCAGAGAGTAAGGACTATCAAGGCCATCATCCTGCTCCCAGCTTTAGCCAGCTGAAAGGCTCAGTGAAAATCCATGTTTCTACCAAACGTTAGCAGCTCTGATTGGTGACATTTACCAATAAGAGTTTTGTAAATCAAGACATGTTTGTATTTATGAAGTAGACCTTCAAAGGTAGACTCTGTTCATAAGCAATAATCCAGAGCACTGAAATTTAATACCCAGATTTTTTGGGGTTCACATTTTTCACAGATCTCATTCAAAAGCAGGGAAATTCTGCTCAGTGTTAAAATGTTGTTGAATTCTTATAGAGCTTGCTTGAGACAAATAGAGAATTGTCTGGAGGAATAACTGAATGCGAAAGTACAATCAATAATATTTATTTGCTTATCTTTAGTGCCAATGAATTCAGCATCCTGGGGAAAGCAAAGTCCCCCAGAAGTTTAATTTATTTCCCAGTTGCCTTTAGCCTCATTCTTTCTATAGCAACCAACAGCTTCACTTCCGGGTCTCCTGTTCAAGTGCAAAGACAAAATACATTCAGCAACATACAGGGAAATGAAACAGCCTGTGTGTGCATGTGTGTGGTTTTCAGTCTTTTGAAATGTGCAGCCATGATATACTTTGACCCATTCACAATATACGTGGACCCATTCACAAGAAAGGCTAGGGGGACAGGACAGCAGCCTTGTAGTATTTGAGGGGCTGCCACAAAGAAGAGGCGGGTCAACCTATTCTCCAAAGTACCTGAAGGCAGAACAAGAAGCAATGGATGGAAACTGATCAAGGAGAGAAGCAACCTGAGATTAAGGAGAAACTTCCTCACAGTGACAACAATTAATCACTGGAGGTTGTTTATAAAGATTGGAAAACCATTTGTCTAAAATGGTTGAGGGTCTCCTGCTTGAGTAGGGGGTTGGACTAGAAGATCTCCAAAGTCCTGTGGGAAGTCAGTCCCACAGAGAAGGAAATATTAAAAGGGCAGGAAAATATATTTCCTCAAAGGATCTTAAAGGGGCAGAAAAGCATGCCCAGTTTTTCTTAAGAGCCCCAAGTCTCCCTTCCTCAAACCATCAGGAAGGTTGAAGCTAGAAGCTTAGGAAGACAAAGACACTAAAATCTACATACCCCACCCAAACTCTAAGACAGGACATAATAGGATTAACTCACAGATGCCAAAGAGTACACCCAGACTCAGGACAGAATACATGACACAGAAAATAGCCTCAAACAGGAATAGGAAACAACTCCAAACAAAAGGCCCCAGAGGATATAAAAACCCACTCCCTACATGTGCTCTCTCTTTTTTTCTCAGAGCCATCTTCCTGTCTGGCTCTCCTCTTCAATAAACCGCAACCTTCTTTCTAAAGCAGTCGCCATGTTTATTCCCAGCTTGGACTGAACCACGATGAAGATTTTTCTTTCAACAGTCCCTTCCAGGTAATTAGTTGAAAATCTATTGAAATTTCATCTCAGAAAAATTGGGAACATACTATTATTCCATAAAGTATAATGGCATCAATATCAATAACAATAACTTATTTTAATAAATATTGCTTCCCTTGGATCACAAAAGGAGATAATAGCCCGCTGAGAATGTGGGAATTCTCCCTTTCTGGTTTGGGGACCCAAAGCCTCTGTTTCCAACAGAACCATAAGAGAGGCTGAAAGGAAATTCTCCTGGGGGAGGGAGCTGTGTGGAGTTAAGAGAAAAAGGGACCCCGATTCTGTTGGCTTTAATGCACTCCCCACTCCCATTAAGTTTACAGGGAACATTTTTATGTAAACAGTCCAGACAGCCAACTTCAAATATTTTGAAGAAATGTTTATTTAACAACCGAATACATGCTAAGAGAAATAATTTACAGCAGCAATTTCATAACATTTTCCCTGCCCTTCCTGGATTTTCTGCTCCCATCTGAAATGGAACAACATGAGTACAGAAATGGAATTGTTTGTCAGCCAGTAAGAAATGCGCTCTGTGCACTGGTACAAAACAACTGGAAAAATCTTTAAATGACTTTTTCACTACTCCTGGCCAAAGCTGAAAGGCAGACCTAATCTCTCTCTCTCTCCTTTATGAAACATATTTGCAGCTCTGATGGCATAAGCTAGCTGCCTTCTCTCTCTCTCCCTCCCTCCCTCTCCCTCTCCTTTTCCCTTTCTCTCTCCTTTATGAAACATATTTGCAGCTCTGACGGCCTAAGCTAGCTGCCTTCTCTTTCTCTCTCTCTCTCTCTCTCTCTCCCTCTCCTTTATGAAACATATTTGCAGCTCTGATGGCATAAGCTAGCTGCCTTCTCTCTCGCTCTCTCCCTCCCTCTCCCTCTCCTTTTCCCTTTCCCTCTCCTTTATGAAACATATTTGCAGCTCTGACGGCCTAAGCTAGCTGCCTTCTCTCTCTCTCTCTCTCTCTCTCTCTCTCCCCCTCTCCCTCTCTCTCTCTCTCTCTCTCCTTTATGAAACATATTTGCAGCTCTGATGGCATAAGCTAGCTGCCTGAAGCTGAACTGATCACCTGGCACTTTTGCTCATTACCGTCTCTCTCAGAAAGCATGTTTATTTAAAGGGCGGCGGAATTCACTTTATTTCCACTAAAAAACCAAAAAATGACCTATCTGCTTTTACAGCTTGAACAGATTGCAAGCAATCTCGAGTAGATCTTTGTTGGGTCATATGTGCAATTTTACTCATTAGCAAGTTTTGAAAAATAAATGTCATTTTTCTATAGTTGATTCTAGAGTGCTGCAACCCCGCAGATCTATGCCTATTTCTCTTTGCAGGAGGCCTCGGTGAGGAACCCCTATTAGAATTAACATTTTTTAGAACAAATTAAGTCCACTAACAGCATCTTCAGATCTCCATCATGTTTGAGAGCACTTTGTGGGTTGAAGTTTAAAGCCTTTTTCCTTTTTAGGAGAGCATTGACCATGTAAATCCACAGTACTTATCAGTGCCAAAGAAAACTATTCAGGACTCGCTAAAAAGGGAAAGTTGTTTACATACATGCTCATGAGGGCTTGTGAGTGTAAATAAGGAGCCCAATGCAGTCAAAATGAAGTTTTTAAAAGCCTGCAGTCAGAAACACACTTACCTGGGAGCAAAACTTCTTGAACTCAATAGGAAGTGACACCCATTAGATTGCTATAAATCGCACTGACTGCATTGACATAAATCTTCCATTAGAACACATACCTAGTGTTTTGTGTTGCAATTCATAAAACCTTAAAAATCTCCTCAGCCTGGGTCTGGGACTGCCTCCAGAGTCTTTAAACTCTCCTCCATAAACCAAACAAGAATCTACTGACGTTCATTAATTTAAAAGAGGAACATAAATTATGCAAGAAATTATCTCCATATGGATGGGTTCCACATCTCCAGAGGGGATTCTTGTTCTCTTTTATAAAATGAAAATAATATCACTATTGTTTTTCAAGCGCATAACATGTTTTGTTGTAATTAACTGGGCAAAAAGTTCCATTGGGTAGTCTCTGATGCTGCCTTGTATCAAGTGTGGAAAACAATACAGGCTAAGGCTGTTGGAAAGCCATTTGGGGGCAAGGATAAATTTCCTGGAGCTGCACTTGATCGATGCAGTCAGGAGCTGCAAGAAGACAGTCCACCTCGCCTCTAGACAAGGCTTGTCTTCCTCAGTGAGCAACAGGACTCTGGAATGGAGACTGGCACCCTTGGGCAGCTCCATCTTGTGTGCCAGTTGCACCCATTCCTGAATCGGGGGGGGGGGCTGCTCAGAAGCACTCATGCCTTAGACCAGGGATAGGCAACCTTGGCTCTTTTATGTCTCGTGGATTTCAACTCCCAGAATTCCTGAGCCAGCATGGGAGTTGAATTCTGGGAGTTGAAGTCCAAGAGTCATAAAAGAGTCAAGATTGTCTACCCCTGCCTTAGACACTTGAATTATTGAAATACACTCTACATGGGGAAGCTTCAGTTGGTCCAGAAGGGAATGGCATGGGTTGTAATGGGCATTCTTCATTATGCCCATAGTAGATAACTACTCTGGGAGTAGTTTGGGCTCTTATGAGGCTCCTGCCTATGAGTCAAGCTGCTGGTTATTAACTTGAAGCCCTCAGTACCTGCTTTGACAGGTATCTGCCCTCCCCATCCATTCTAAGAGGGAGGGCACTGCCCAGATCCCTCTGGCCTTGAAACAAGGTTGTCTTATGGGACCTAGAAGGGGCTCCTTCTCTGTGGCAGCCCCTATTGGAAGGAGATTCTCCCAGACATGGGGCTGGCCCCAAACCTGATGGCCTTTAAGAAGGCAGTGAAGACCTGGCTCTTCCCCTGGGCTTTGGGATCAGGTTGTCTCTTAATAATTTAATTTAATTTGATTTAATTTAATTTAATTTAATTTAATAATTTAATTTGATTTGATTTGATTTAATTTGATTTAATTTAATTTAATTTAAATTAAATTAAATTGATGGGTAAAAGGGAAGAGATCTGTGCTGGGTGAGCTGCAGAAGTGTTCAGCTCTGCTCATCACTTTATTGCTTTGTGTGGTTTAATGTGCTATGTTACCGTGTATTAATTATTTCTGATTTTTTATATGCCACCTGCCATAGAATCTGAGTTGGGTAGTTATATGAATGAATGAATGAATGAAAATGAATGAATGAATGAAAATGAATGAATGAATGAATGAAAATGAATGAGGCAGTCGGTGTTTGGAGGACAAGAGTGCCAATGAGGAGATGACAACTCTTAACCCACGATGTTATTTTTTTTTTTAATGTTAGGTTTCCAGCCTCTCCTGGAAAATTTATGAAATAACAGTAATATAGTGTTCAATGTTTATTTAAAATTAAAAATACAGAATTTATATCTCTTAGAAATTAAGTTTTCACTTGAATGATAAAATCACTGAAAAAAATGGAAAGGAAATTAATGAATCTGGGTACGTCAGATTATCAATAGAACCCTCAGCACTGTGGTATTTCAAGTATGCCTGCTAAGAATTACAACAGTGAAGTTTCAGTTTGGAGAGAAAGAATGTGTAGGGGGTTTTTTGGTAAAAAAAATCCCAACAAAATCCAGATGAATTAATGTCGGTGGCAGAACTCTCTGCTAACGCCATGGAAAGACTCAGAAATCTCTGAAGACTGATGGGGCCACACAGATAGCCTTCTGGCAGCTTGGAAATGAGATGAAAACAAGTTAGGAGTCTTTAAGAAAATATGAAAAAATTGTAGAAATGTGCCAGGCAAAAATCAGAAATGAAAAATCAGAGAATAAAAAAGTTTAGAAAAAGAACTTTTAGGAAGACTTTGAGAAATACGAGATCGCTCTTTGCCTAGGTTTAATGTCTGCGATTCAAAACGTTAATTTCCAATGGATTTTACCATTTTTTAAAAACTATTTTAATAGAATGGAAATGGTTTTAGAATGTCTAGTCTACCCAATTTGGAAAACACTGCATTTGACTGTTATTCATTTTCAAATGGCTTCAGAAGCACACAGGTCAATAAGCAGCCATACTGCAACAACAACAACAACAACAGTCCCAGTTGAGTTGACTTGAGCCAGGGGCATTGTGCCAAGGATCCTCATTGGATCAATATGCAGGGAACTCCAGTGCCTGCTCTTCCCAATATAAATAATTATGAGGGATCCTTGGTGCTCTCTGAGCCGAGTTGTTTTCTTGCAGACGTTTCATTACCCAACTTGGTAGTATCATCAGTGCTAGAAGGGAGAAGGGCTTACGGAGAGGAAGTGAAGAAGAGACCTTGTTTTCTTGCAGACATTTCATTACCCAAACTAGATAACCTCATCAGTATAAGTCCAAATAATGTATTAGGCATGGCCATAAGATCCATCTGATGGAGAGTAGTTGTTCAATACCATGATATCTGGTGATTCAAATGTTAGCACATTTGCACAGTTTTTCCATGATCGATTGCCATTGGGCCAGTCCATTCGGCTCCATCATCTGGGGATTCTGCCTTGGCCAGCTCAGGTTTCCTTCCTCCCCCCCCCCCCTCTGAGGAAGGGAAATTCCTTCCAAGGGGATGGGTGAGGCCCTGAGGAATGTGCTTGTGTCTAGAACAGCAGTTCTCAACCTGTGGGTCAGGACCCCATTTGGGGCCGAACGACCATTTCACGGGGGTCGCTAAACAACGCAGTCCGCCATTCCCCCCCCTTTTCCTTAGCTGTGCTACTCCCTTTTATTCTATTGGCTTTTGAAAGCCAATAGAATAGACTCTCTTGAATAGAGTCTAATTCTATTGGCTTTCAAAGCCAATAGGAATTGTCCAGGCTGTCTCTGCCCTGCTGAGCCCGCCAAAAGTCCCATTCTGCAAACGGTGCTGCAAGTTGTCTGCAGCGAAGGCGAGCTGTCTGGAAGCTTCCACCCCTCCCTGCTGAGCAATTACTAAAAATGTAAGTAAAAGAGGGCTGAGGGTGGGAGGTGGGAGGCTGGCGGGTGCAGGGAGGGTTGCTGGTGTGCGTGGGGCCCGGCGGGTGCCTTACCTCCCTTGGGCTGGGCCAGCTGGTGGCCCAGCCGGTGGTCGGCCTGCGCCGTCTCTGCCGCTTGCCAGCTACCCCTCGGCCGGCGCAGGGGGCGGCACCACGCATGCGCAGCGCTCCCAGGCAGGGAAAGTCCTCGACTTACAATCGGTTGGGTAGTCCTCGACTTACGATCGGTTGGGTAGTCCTCAACTTACGACCGGTTGGGGGGTCACGGCATTAAAAAGGTTGAGAACCACTGGTCTAGAACAAGATCTCCCTTAATGAAAAGCAAGGATCTAGGACAGATGATGCAATGTCCTTGTGCCCAACAGGAGGGGATTCTCCTGAAAGGATTTCTTTCCCTTGTTATGAACAGGGCCATGTGGGGGAAGGAGATTTTGGCCAAGTGCAACAAAAACTGGGAAGGCGAGGAAGGGTCTCTATATTTGATGCCCAAGGAGACATCTAAGCAAAGAAACCAAATTTAAATATGCATATCAGGACTGCGATCCTTCAGCCAGCCAGGAGAGCTTGCAGATTCTCATTATTTTATCTCATTGTCCATCCATACATTACACAAGAACAAAGTTCACAGGCTGACATAACTGCATCTCTGGCATTTTGTGTGCAAGGCGTGGAACAGACACCCGTTGAGTGGGACAGAAGCTCTTCAGTGGATGCAAACATGGATCGGTTGTGGGTTGGTTTGCACATTTCTGTTCTCAAGTCAAATATGGGCATGAATGACAAGCTACTTTGTAAAGAGGACTATGGCTAATTTCAAATTTTGAGTTAAGGCATAAGTTTCCTTAGTTTTCCTTAGCTTGCGGTGTCTACTGTGGTTTAAACAACAAACCATCATTAAAGCCATGACTGAGGGTGATGGGTGAACTCAGAACATTTCCTCCACACAATCAATATCTGCCTTCTGGAACCACACTTCTAATCCTGTTTAATCAAAAGTCTAGTCCAGTTAAGTTCATTGCAAATTCTGCCAAAATAAATGTGGTCACGTAGGACTGCAGAATAGTTGTGTACACACACACATACACACACAGAGAGAGAAAATAGTAATATTCACATTCAGATTTAATTACTGCAACTTAAAATGCCTGCTGAAGAATAAAAAATATGGTGCATTTTGTCATTTTTTTTTTAAAGCTCATTACTGGAAGATACATCAGGATTTGTAAAAGCTAGCCCTCGTGTTCAAAAACTGCTGATGGAAGTCATTTGTTATCATGAGAAACTCAGGGCAAAATCTTAATAACTTTTGAAATTCTCAGTACAGTTTAAATAATCCCAACAAATCTGCAAGCTCAAGCATTAATACAGATGCTTTCTGTATTCAAAATGTATGAAATTCTGGGAACACTTTTTTGGGAAGGTCCAAAAACTGCCCAAGGAGAAAAAAGAATACTGGGTTTGGTCCAAACTGAGCAAAATTTGGATAGGTCTACTGAAATGAGTGGAATTTTCATTAGTCATGGTGAGCTTATAGTATAGAGAGAAGAAACCTTGCATCTAGCAATGAAATAGTGCAGTTTCTAACCTTATATGCATTTAATTCACTACAGGTCAGTGCATTACATACTGCATGTCAGGGTAGATATGACTGCATGTGTGGCTCATGTTTTACCTTTCTTACAGTAGCTTGGACCGACTGGATCCTAGTTTTGCTAACTCAGTGGTTTCCAGATTTTTAATCTTCAGGAAATTCACCCTTGACTCCGTCTTCCATCCCAAGACATAGGATGTGTCCTATTCATAATTATTATTTTAGACTAAGTTTTGATGCATTAACTTGGATTTGTGTCCTGTCACAAATATGACACAATATTGTCTGCTTTGCAATGTAGGCAAGTAAGTCTGGTTCTTTATAAACTGAGGCATATTCTGCTTCTCTAGACCAGTTGAAAATCACTGCTATAAAATATCAACAAATCAAGGATTTTTCATCCTACAGTGTTCTATGTTTGCCATCCATATAATAAGATCATGAGCAGAAGAAATACTTTAATGCTATTCACAGTCTTCCAAAATCTTTTTTAAAAAGAAAATATACAGCTTAAGTCATTTGAGTTTCCCTTCATTGTTTCAATCTGTTTCCCTTTGTATCAGAGCATAAGATAAGATGAAGGAGCTCAGAAGGAATATGGAAGAAACAAGGAAAGAGAAATGTTCCATGAGATAAAACCCTTCTCGGAATAGCTCTGCTAAGAAATTAGATAAAAGGTACTTATAATATAAATCACCTGCAGTTTAGTTGAGTTTGCTTATTGTTTGACTCAATTTCCTAAACAAAGAATTAAAACCTTGCAAACGTAAACCTGGAGCTTTTTTCCTAATTAAAAAAATAAAATAACAATTAGAATATCAGAATATTATGAGACAAAAATCCTATTCTATCTTCCCCCCTCCCCCAAAAGAGCTATCTTTGACTGCATATTGGTTGTGGTATATTTAAATAGTTTGTTTAATAAAATACATCTTTAAGTCAAACGTTAGGGAAGTCATCAGTAGTAGGACCAGAACAATCCATCTGCTGTTGCCACGGCTTCAGGTAATTAATGGTTGATGTCCATGTGACTCTAATGAGTAATTGCATACAGTATTAATTCCATTCTTCCAGTACATATATAAACAAGAGAACTAGTAGGCAAAAAGGGTGGAAAGGTCTTGCATACAACCAAGTGTGAAGTCTCTATTCCTTAGCTTTCCGAAATCCATGCAGTTTTTTTTTAGTCAAGTTCAAACGAAAGTCCCAGAGAGCATTTTTTTTTCTCCTCAGAATTCCTTTTCAAAATGGCAGCACAACCAATGATAGTCCTCTCTACTTCAGTCCGAAGAGAAATGCCAGATTCGTTCACTGCAAAAACCACAAAACCATACTTTGGTTTCAGAGCGAGTTTATGTTCCAGAAACATCAGGAGGGGGGGTCAACATCGCGGCCCAGCAGAAAACGTTTCAGCAAACTGGATCCATTTTCAATCAAGCAGAAATCATTTAAGCTTCCCAGCTCTTTGTAAACATCCACATAAATGCCATAGAAAACGTCCATCTATATTGCATCTCATTTCCAGTTATACAAGGTTTCACTTGGATTAAAACGGGTTTTTTTTGGGAGGTAACTGTCGCTCAGACACTTCGTGGTGCCCTCTCAAACTCGTGGGTCCTTCTATTCCTACCTTTCTTATTTTCTTGTAGATGCTTCCACTTGTTTGGGTTCACCTGGGCATTAGCAGGTCTCTGTCGGCGTTGTTTGCGGTCCCGTTTCCACACCTGCTCACAGAATTCATCCATTGTGTTTAGGTTGGGATGATTGATGAGCTGCATGAAGTCTCTATACCACACTTTCTGGATGGGGGTCATGCCATTGGAGGCCTCTTTGATCTTGGAACTGTCTCCTTCTTCTTCTTTATGAAGAAGCTCTTCCAGGTGTTCCGTGTCTATGATCTCCAAGGTGACCTTCAGGAGGGTTTGCATGAAGCCATGCTCCACCGCATAGCAGAAGTAGAGTCCTGAATCCTTCCGCTGCAAGCTCCGAAGAAGAAGACCTTGTTCTGTCCGGATCAAACGGTCATTCACTTTGATCTGTGGTGGAAGAAAAAAAAAGTTCCTGTTTAAGTAGGGAACTCCAGTTCTCTTTTAATGAAAGAGGTGTCAGGGAAAACAGAGTCTGAAACTTTATTCAGCCATGATGGCTCATTGGAGGAGACTTTCTATCAACCTAGGTTATTTCTCAGACTTTTTTAAAAAGGAGAAGGAGAAGGAGAAGGAGAAGGAGAAGGAGAAGGAGGAGGAGAAGGAGGAGGAGAAGAAGAAGAAGAAGGAGGAGGAGGAGGAATAAGAAGAAGAAGGAGAAGGAGGAGAAGAAGAAGAAGGAGGAGAAGGAAGAAGGAGAAGGAGAAGGAAGAAGAAGAAGAAGAAGAAGAAGAAGAAGAAGAAGAAGAAGAAGAAGAAGAAGAAGAAGAAGAAGAAGAAGAAGAAGAAGAAGAAGAAGAAGAAGAAGAAAAGGAGGAGGAGGAGAAAGAAGGAAGAAGGAAGGAAGGAAAGAAAAGAGGGAAGGAAGGAAGGAAAGTGGATGCTCAGATAGTTTGGAAAATGAGTGCATGCTAGTGTTAGAAACATTTAATTTCTCTTATTCTATATATTTATGGACATGTTTAAACAATAAATAAACCAAGTGCATTAGTAACATCGCTGAGATGATGCTGTTCTGCATAGCATAGATACACAATAAATAATCAGAATGATTGAACTACCTTATGTAATCCATTGAACGTTACAACACTCATCTTTAATAGGAAAATAAACTTTGAAAACAATAAAGGTTACTGATGTCAAACTACGAATGAACAATAATTATAATAAACGGATTATATTCCTCTTCCCCTCTATATTAAATCAGAGGAGACTTAATAATCAAAATAATCAGTCTGAGTGACTGTGGTGCTTGACAAGAATCAAGAGAAGAAAGCCGGACTTGGTTAGCAACTTCCTACTCCGGGGTTCCCCAAATGGGGCAAATTCCAGGGTGGTGGAGACTTCAACTCCCAGAATTTCCTACTAATCACAGCTATTGTGCAGAATTCTTTTTCTTCCTCTCTCATCCTTTTAATTCACAACATATAAAAGAAACAACATTATAAAAGAAGGAAGTGAAATGCTCAATTCCTCAAGTCCACACACTGGGAAGTTACTCACACTGCAAAACACTATTTCTCTTCCTTTTTGTTCCCACTGTTCCGTAAACAGAATTAAATTGGTAAGGAGACGGGTCTACGTTTTTGAATTAAAGCAGCTGCAGCATGCATTTGAATGAATATATTTCACTCTGTTAGATTTATAAACAGAGCACATTTAATCCATGTTTTCCTTATGGTTCAGAACAAAATCAATGTTCTATGATCTATGTTAATTGTTCCCAGTTGGATGCCATCCAGACTCACGGGATTACGAGTTTCATCTTGAGTCAACACGGAATGGCTGTGCTTGTTGGGAGCCTTGTCCAACACATGTAGAGCAGTGGTTCTCCACCTGTGGGTCGGGACCCCATTTGGGGTCGAACGGCCATTTCACGGGGGTCGCCAAACAATGCAGTCCGCCATTTTTCCCCCTTTTCCTTAGCTGTGCTACACCCTTTTATTCTATTGGCTTTTGAAAGCCAATAGAATAGACTCTCTTGAATAGAGTCTAATTCTATTGGCTTTCAAAAGCCAGTAGGAATTGTCCAGGCTGTCTCTGCCCTGCTGAGCCTGCCAAAAGTCCCATTCTGCAAACGGTGTTGCACCAGTTGATTAGTCCTCGACTTACGACCGGTTGAGTAGTCCTCAACTTATGACCGGTTGGGAGTCGCGGCATTAAAAAGGTTGAGAACCACTGATGTAGAGGATACAGAAATACTATCTATTCTTTTCCCCATTGCTTTTTAAAAAAAAAATGAATTCAGAGCACACTTTGGAAATCTAGTCTTACAAAATGCGTAGCGATTGCCAAGCAACGAATGAACTATGAATCCTTCATACAAAATATGGTTTTCTGCCTTTTACAATTAATTTCTTTCTTCTTACCTCCTCCTGCTTCCCCCTGTCTAGCCTGCTTGGAAAAGAGGCATGCTCTTTTAAAAATGAGGTGATGAAGGGGGCCCTCCAGGCTACTCCGCTGTCTACATCCTTACTAATCCCCCTGGAAACATGCAACGCTTAATCATATTCTGTGAGTAAACCATTCTGCGGGGAGGAGGGGAGACGTCGGAGCTGATTGCTGAGTGGCTTCCATCACAAGAGAGCCTCTTTCCCCAATGGGAGATTTATTTATTTATGAGACTTATATACCGCTTTAAGTGCAAGCACTCTCTAAGCTGTGTACACCAGTAAGCAATGTATATATATATATTTACATTGCCCCCAACAATCTGGGTCCTCATTTTACCTACCCCGGAAGGATGGAAGGCTGAGTCAACCTCGAGCCGGTGACATTTGAACCGCTGACCTGCTGAACACAGTCAGCTAAAGTGGCCTGCAGTACTGCACTCTAACTGCTGCGCCACCTCGGCTCTTTGTTCATTGGATGTTGAAATGGACCAAATGAAATGGACCAAATTGTTGTCCTTACATGATGCAAGATAAACCGGGCTAAATGGAAGTTCTCAGGGAAATACCTGATAGTGATGGTGATGACTATCAGAATTAAGGGGCCGAGGGACCCAGACCTTGAACATTTGCCCTTCTTACCTCTTCTTTCCGCTCCTCATTTTGCTTCTGAAACTGCCAGTAGACCAAAGCACGTTGAGATTTTGGGCTGCACTCCAGGAAAGTACTGCTGTTCTCCACGCCATAAATAATCTTCTCTTCAAGTCCGGCCCCACTTGGGTTGTCTGAAAAAAAGCAGGAAGAGAAGGCATTATGTAAGCAGTGGCTACAAGGTGGCCGTCTGCACTCATTAAGACCCCCCTGTCCCCTCCCCACAAGTGGAAGGGGACTATCTCACCTGGGGGAATGTGGTTTGAACACAGAAGCAAGTCCAGATTCTTGCAAAGGAGCAATGCTTGGGAAATTGCGACATTTATGTGCATCTGACTTGGAAAACATATGTGTGCTTGTGGGTGCATTTCTTTTCTTTTCTTTTTTTAAAAAAATCAGTTCCTGGTGACTTCATAAAAAAACCCAGAGGCAGTTGGCCACTGCCTTATCCTGGGATGTTTTTCAATTTCTGTACTAGGAGCTGACTAGATGCCATGGAGGTTGCCACCAAAATACAATCTAGGATTTATGTTCCTTACCTCATCTCTAGAATAACATCAATCTGGGATTCATGCTGCTTGTGTCAACCAGGAGCTGCCACAGCTGTAAATTGATTATGTTTGTAGAAGCAGCTATCTTGATTGTTACCCATCCTAAACAATGAAGAGGGGTGTGCAAGCCAAGATCCGGAATCAGCTCTAAGCAACCAGCTTAGGTTGCTCTGGCACGTTGTGCCTCCTCCAGCCCACGGACATTTGGCTTGTGTTGCAGGGAAGATGGGACGCCAGAATTAATTGGACCAGGTACTGCCCAACCAGCACTTGTCACATCCTTAAAATTACGAGCCTAATACTCTTCTGAAAGGGTGCTCAACTTGTTTTTCAAGCATGGAGGGAATGCACTTTGGAAACAGGGCTGGTCCTATGCTGCACAAGGACAGAGGCCCTTTGTGGCTTCGGTTGCCGCTGGGGACACTATAGTGCTTCCACTGCTTCTGCTGACACGTTTCACATGACTGATCTTTCCCCTGTCCTTGTTTTCAAGACCCACAGAGTCACTTGGCCTTTTGCTACACCCCATGCCTCCACCATGCCTATATTCACCTGTAGGAGGAAGAGCCAGAGCAGCCTCTGGTAGGTGAAAATCAGAAGAATCTTTTCAGACAAAGAGACTCTCTTTTATGAGGTGACAATGAGCTCCAGCTTCTACATCAGAATGGCTAAAGCAAGCCCACTGCACTTGAGGAAGAGCTGGAAGCTGAAGGCGTCTAACATAATGTGTGAGTTGGCAATGAGGCTCCTTCAGAAGAATTCTCTTCTCATGTTAGGAAATAGCCCCAAAGTAACAGGGGCGATGAGGCCATTGCGCTGAGCAGGACATTCCTTCTGCTTCCCCCTCAGCTTCGTATTAAGCCTGTCCCCAGTTACTTAGTCAGTCCTGATACAGGTGGCAGCCTTGCCCTTCCAAGCATCCCCTCTGAACTCTCCCCACCTGCCCCCTTGCAGGTGGTGCTTGGTCAAAGAGGAAACAAAGCCAGGGAAATCCACCAACTCCTTTCTTAACTCGGCCTGCAGTAGGTAAGGCCAGCCTTACTCATTGCCCTCAGAAAGTGGAAGAACTCCAGTTGACAAGTAGCAGAATTTATGCCACTGGTTTTCTGCCAGCACAAGGGTGGACATGGGCCACACCCCTTCCTTTGGGCGTGACCCCAGTTTTGACTCAGTCTCGAAGCCTGGTAGAAGTGCGAGAAGCAGCTCTCAGAACAAACTAACTTAACTTAAAAAAAAAAAAAAAAAAAAAAAAAAAGGGAATCCCCTCTTCCTCCAGTTGAACGAAAATTTGTCTGGCAGCGGATAGGCCTCGAGAGAGGCAGCCGGGATCGGCGGATTCGTGAGTGGGGCGTCAGGGACTAACGGGAGGCTTGGAGCCGGACCGGATCGCTCGCCCGCCGATAACCGGCCCACCGAGCAGCTGTTGGGGCGGGGGTTTCACTACCGGATGGCTCGCCGCTCTCCGGGGCCGCCAAACAGCTGAGCGGTTCGGGCGATAGAACGAGGCGCCGCTCAGCGCCAAACAGCTGAGCCGCGCGGAAAGCGTGATTGGGGCCGATAGAACGAGGCGCCGCTCAGCGCGAAACAGCTGAGCCGCGCGGAAAGCGGCTAAACCGCGGCGCCGCTCGGCATAGACCAGCGGAGCGGCGCGAGAGCCTCAGAGTCAAAGATCCGCCATTGTTTGAACCTCGTGGATTCCCGGGCTAACATTAGGAGGCGTGGTTTCTTCCCCATTCGCCATTTTGAGCGAACGGACCTTCCCGCCGTTTTCCCTTGGGGGCGGGGCCATCCGGACTCCATTCCCTTGCAGACAAAGGGGCAGCCCTTAAGCTAAAATCCGGGATTATCGCAAGAAACTGAGACAGGAGGAAGGAAGAGGGAAAAGGAAGAGAACCCTTTCTGATCGTGGTCTGCTGCCACAGCCACAGACAGGGGGAGAGAGAGGTATAAACTGCACTTTCTCTGGACTAAGTGAGGAGGTGAGGAGGAGTATTTTTCTCTGACTGTTCCTATAGTGACCTTTAGTCACTGCCTTGCAGGATCTTCTGTCCAAAGACTCCTGTCTGTCCGGCCATTGTTTGTATAGGCAGAGGAGGGCTCAGCCCCAAACATCTGCATCTGATCTGCGTATCCTGTCCCCCACTCCAGGCACTACCTACTCGGGGTGTCTGGCACAATGGCAGACAATGTCTCGTATTCAGTCACACAGGTCCCTCAATTGTCCCCCCCACAGCAACAACAAAAACGCAGATCTTCTGAATCTGAGGTGGGGGGGAAGAAGAAAGCTAAAACAAAACACCTTTCTCAGAAGGGACAGTCTAAAACGGCTGAGCGAGAGGCTTTGAGGAGACATTTGGCTTTAGAAAGACAAATTAGCAGGGCACAGAGAACCAATGCCAATGGGACAAATTCGGTTTCCCCTGTCCCAGCGGTGGCACCCAGCACAGACCCTACTGCCGAGGAAGTGCTTAAGACTTGGTCTCCTCCTGGGGAAACTGAACAGTTAGACTCCTCCAACCCCTCCTCACCAGCTTCTTCACCCGACCGCACCCCAGCGCCTCACTCTAACGACAAAGCGCAGGAGGGCATTTGGTCGGCACAATTCCATGCATTCATGCAGGATGCATTCTCCCAGTTCATGGCTTCTAAGGGACAAGTGGCCTTTCACACACCCCGTAAGGGTCGGGCTAGGCCACCCCCTACCAGCACCTCTGAAACTTCCTCTCAACTGGGAGAGGGTGACTCAGTGGACCTCGACATGTCAGACATGCCCCTCTCGGAGGACGAGGAGACGGCACCTGAGCAGGCAACGAGCTCTGGACTCTTTAACCCAGCGCTCCTAAAATCACTCCTGGTAAAGGCTGTTTCCACAGTCAACCTAACATCAGTACAGGATGAGAAGCCCTCAACAAGCAAGGAGGCCAATCCTCTGTTTGCCAAAAAGGTTCCACAAGATAAGTACATCCCATGTGCGGAGGTCTTCAGGACCACGCTGGAGGAACAATGGTCCTCACTTGCAAGCCCACCGGCACCAAACCGCGCGGAAAGAAAGCTTTTCAATCTATCTCCCTCCTTCTCTAACATGTTAGAGGTTCCCACTGTCGATAACCCATTAATCTCATTATTTTCTACCTCCGCGATTCCAGGAGACATGGCGGAGGTCTTGAGGCCTGAGGAGAAGAAATTTGAACACTCACTCCGGCGTTCCCATATGGCTGCAGCCTGGGCGGCCAGAGCAGCCACTTCCTCATCTTTCTTCGCGAGGGCCAGCATCATGTGGCTGAGGGAACTGCAAGGCACGGTGCCTCCAGACCAGGTCAGAATACACCAAACATTGGCCAAGCTCCTCGCGGCCTCGCAATTTGTCTCAGACGCTTCACTGTACGCAACAAAGTATGCGGCTAGATCCATTGCGGCCACAGTGGCCTCACGTAGGCTACTATGGCTCAAAAATTGGAAGACAGACCTGAGGTCCAAATGGCGTCTTTCGACGTCCAAATACAGTGGAGTAGACCTATTTGGTTCCATTCTGGACCCACATGTCAGCGAAGGCAGAGACAAGAAAAAAATCCTAGTACACCCATCAAAGAAGTTAGACAGGAGAGGCAGTCAGGACTTCCGGAGACAGGGTTCCCGCCCAGGAAGCCCCTGGGAATGGAGGCAGCCCTTTCGATCAGGGCAATCCTGGGACTGGCCCAGAGGCTCACGATCCTTCTACCCCAGACAGGATCGAACCCAGGATCGCCAGAGCCCGGGAGCCAGGGGCCAGTTCCAGTCCAGACGCCCATATAGGGGAGCGGGAGGCAGATCCTTTAAACGCACCAAGTGACGCCAAACAGGATACTCCCATTGGGGGTCGGTTAGGAAATTTCATCAGGGTCTGGGAGCAGACCACGACCGACTCCTGGGTCCTGGAAACGATCAGACATGGCCTGACCTGGCATCTGAAAGACTCACATCTTAATGTTACGCAGACTTAGGCACGTCTAAGCCCATTAGCTCAGCATGCCCAACTTTGCACTGACCATTTTCTCCTCACACGTTTTTGATGGCTGCAGCCGAGTTTGTCAGACATGCTGGTGAATGCTAATCCCGAGATAAAATAGTTAATCTTTGAACTACCCCGGAATCCTTTGCTTCTGGGTTTCTGGGGCTTCAAAGGGGCAAGTCTTCTTGTTTGGAGTCCATGGCAGTGTCTGGATTCCAGATAATCTTTATTAACGGGCGGCCTCTTGGGGGCATTTAAGAGGCGAGAGCTTGGCAATCAAAACCTTTTCAGCCTTTTTGTTCTCCAAGTGAAAGATACGTTGTCTCCTGCAGTGCAATCCATTGTCAGATCCTGTTGGCTGTTGACTTTGGCAAACAAACTCTGTTTGTTAAACTGATGTCCCCAGGAGAAAGCCAGCAAGCAGGCTGGTTGCTTTCATGTTGATGACAGACTAATCAAACATATCACCTTAACGAGCTTCAGCTATCAAAGTAGGGAAAGTCTCAGAGAAGAAAACAGCTAGCAAGCCAGCAGATATGAAACAATTAGGAAAGCAGCCATTCAGATGTTCTCGCTGTTTGTTCCAGGATGCAAGTGGAATGACTTTTTTTTTTTTTTAAAAAAAAGATTGTTTGAAGCAAAACTGATGCATTGGAGAGAGAAATGGAGGGGCTTGGAAATTACCAAGGGGAAAAACAGTTGAAAGGAAGAATTAGACACAGCGATATTCAAAGTCAGCTGGCAGTCGACATTCTAAATCTTGGACCAGAAGGATCCCTCTGTTCCCGGATGTTGCGGTAACCCCTTTCACCAACTTTTCTGCTAGCAATCTGATTTGCTTATTTGCCCGTTTGCAAGCTTTCTGCATGCTTATGCGCAATTTTCTGCTCCCCTAAACTGTTAAAAGTCTAGGGATTGTGATTGATCAGCAAAACGTGGCAGTGGCTTTCTTTGTCCACTAGAGGGGGCTGCTGCATTTTGTAGGAAGGCAAAGCTCTGGGAAAACAGTCCAGGCTGCCTCAGTTCATGTACACAATAGAGTTGAAAAGAAACCAAGTCAGTTGGATTTCCATTAAATTAAAACACAAAGACTCGTGAGTATTGGAACAGGACACGAAACTGGTTGAGGGATATATTAACACTGGACTTAGAGTTAAAACCTGAACTCTTCTTGTTGGGAATAACGACAGAAAAATACGACAAGGGAACAATCTACCTGCTGCTACACATCCTGACTGCAGCTAGGCTTGCTTATGCGCAAAAATGGAAGAGCAAGGAAATTCCCACAGAGGAAGAGTTAATACATAAAATATTAGCATGTGCGGAAATGGACAGGCTCACAATGATATTAAAAGACAAATGTGGATCAGTTTATTATGAAACCTGGGATAAATTTTACCGCTGGAGGAATTTGAAGAGGACGGTCAGGATTAAAGATGAATGTTAAGACAGAAATACATGTTATTTTAGTATTGTATATAAAACTTAGATGTATATGTAGAGATGAAGAATTGATTGTAAAAAGTGGAATAATCTGATAAGAATGTATATACTGGAATGTCACGTTAAATCCAATGTTTTTTTGTTTTTAACTGTATTATAAATAAAATTTGTAAAAAAAAAATTAAAACACAAAGAATTGGGGGATGGGTATAATTTTTTTTTCCTATAGTTGATGGAGGGTAGATTTTCCAGTCAGATTTTCCCTGACTGCTCTTTAGAAGGCCAGATCCTGAAGTTGAAACTCAAATACTTTGGCCACCTAATGAGAAGGAAGGACTCACTGGAGAAGAGCCTAATGCTGGGAAAGATTGAGGGCAATAGAAGAAGGGGACGACAGAGAATGAGGTGGCTGGATGGAGTCACTGAAGCAGTAGGCCTGAGCTTCAATGGACTCCAGAAGATGGTAGAGGACAGGAAGGCCTGGAGGAATGTTGTCCATGGGGTCGCAATGGGTCAGACACGACTTTGCAACTACTGGTAACAACAACAAGATTTTCCAGTAGATAGAAGTTAATGTCTGATATGCTATTTGGTTCTAACCTTGTACAGTCTTGTGAGCTACGGAAGTGTGTGTGTGTGTGTGTGTGTGTGTGTTTGTGTGTGAGCCTAATAAATTATAACTCACCGGGATGCTGGAGGTCTGAGCAGTGAGTTAGAGGGTCTCCATTTCGGATGTCCTGTCGTCTGGTGCGCCTACAGGAATAAATTAGAGAGAGAGAAAAAGATACCAGTTCATTACATTCATTGTATTTGTGGCACTTTTAAAAATGAAATCAATATTCTAGACTATCTCTGTTCCAAAATGCAAACTGATCACAGAATGGAGGCTTATTCTCCCACTAAATGTGTCAAGATAGTAAAACAAAGTACAAATTCAAGAATCAGATCCAATGCCAAAAAAAAAAAAAAAAAAAAATGGAAGAACGAATTCATCAACATTCCTGAAAAAAGATATTATAAATAACTGTCAGTCAGTGCTGTGCTTTGCTTAAAAAATCAATACTTCTGATTCATTATTTCTGGGAATATTCTAGCCAAGACTATAAACGTGTTTTGCTTATAACAAAAGTTACAGACTGATCTGTCAACAGTTGGGTCAATAAGAGTGCAAATACGCTCATTCAGTGTAACTTTTATAAATGCACAAATAAATCTAAAGTGCCTCTTCTTTGCTTCTGAAATTAAGACCAGTCAAGTCTTTCTCTAACTCAAGTAATTTGACTTTCCCACTAAAGGAAATTCCATTGATGTGTTCTAATGTCTCTTCTCTGCATCATTGGTCTTCTTATTCTCCACATGTTCCCTGTGAACTTCTGAAGAAGGAAGTTCTTTCAGTCTTGGGGGCTTTATTAGGTTTGCACCCCACCTTTCTTCTCTGGCAAACATTCTCACAAGAGGATCTCATCCAAGAAAGGCTGAACTAGGGCAACAGCTCCTGCGTTTCCTATATATATTTCAGTTCTAGCACCTATGGGTAGAAGTAGATTTATAACCATACTGAAAGCCTCTATCTAAAAGTAATGAATAAACAACAACAATAATAACAACAACAGAGTTGGAAGGGACCTTGGAGGTCTTCTAGTCCAACCCCCTGCTCAGGCAGGAAACCCTATACCATTTTGGACAAATGGTTGCCCAATCTCTTCTTTAAAACTTCCAGTGTTGGAGCATTCACCACTTCTGGAGGCAGGTTGTTCCACTGATGAATTGTTCTAACTGTCAGGAAATTTATCCTTACTTATTTAAGAACTGTTCTGGAACAGGTGTTTCTAACACAGATTTCTTTGGTCTTTTCTGAAACTCTAAATCCTTAATTTGAGAGTGTTCTTTGCAAAATCCTTGTTTGTTAAAAGAGGTTATTGGGAACATAGGTAGTCCTAAGCACTACGATCAGCTACAAGAGGCTTAATCATTGGTTTGTTTTGAAACATGGTACGTTATTATTATTTTTGAAAAAGGATGTTGCAAAAATATATTTTTTTTTAAAAAAAAATCAAATAGGGTTCCTGTTTAGGCTGCCACGGTTAGGTTACTATTGCTCAGACACGAGACTCCATTCAGTCCATATAAGTGGAATCTTTAGGAAAAGAAGAAAAGAGTGAGCAACAACAATGTTGCTTGAAGCGGGGTTCTTCATCTGGAGAAGAATTAACAAATTAGAAGGGAGGGAAGAGAAAAGAGGATTAAGGGGCTGTGGTGGCCCTGCAAATCCTGAGATCATGTCAACAGTCAAAGACCAGGAAGAAAGAGGTCCATTTCAGGAATTCTTGTCTTTTTTTTCTGGAAAGCTATTGCTTTAAGTGGGACTGGAACATTAATTAATTGATGTAGAAAATATTGACCGACACTCAGCTCCCATGCCATTCCTTAAATTAGCCCAAAGGATCAAACTGATTAACCAATATGTGGCGTCTTATGACTCTGCTTACTCCTGTCTTTCAAAGATAGGTTCTCGTTTTAAGTTGTGTGTGGGTTTTTTAAAAACTTTTTTCTCTTCTTTTTGTCTTGGTGTAAGTTTCTTCGGAAGGCTTTTGTCTGAAAAAGGAGCAAAAGGAGCATAAATCCCACTTCTCATGACAGGTCCAGACGAAGCCCCTCCTCCCCCCCATTATGGAAATAATTATATAACAATCATGAAATAATGAAAGGCTTAATCTGAAAGGGTATGATAAGTAATTCACTGTATGAGTCATGGCTTGAGCTAGTGCCACATTAACAAGAGCCAGGATTTGGGATTTTCCTACGGAACAATGCAGATTTGAGGGAGATGATTTTTTCCATGGTTAGCCTAGGAAGACCTCTCCTTGGATGTACAAGCCAGAATCTTCTGGCAGTCCATCTGCAAAGCCCCTGGGCTGCATGCCTAAGTAATGCGATGGTGATATTTTTGTGATGGAAGGCCATCTCAAATAGTGCTTTGTTTTTTTTTCTCCTCACAAGGAACAGGCAAAGCTTAACAGAGGCTAAAGGAGAGGATCTGTGAAGGAGATCTGTGAAGGAGTGATGTAGTGAGCCAGCACAGGCAAAGTCAGCAGGCCTTCCCTCTTTCCCCTTTGCTGCTTTTTTATTGCTTCAGTAAACAATAAATAACAACAAACATGCTCAACCTGAAAGGCAAAAAGTGAGGCTCCCAAGAACTAGTTAAGGAGGGTGCACAGCTGCAAGGTTATTGGTAGGGCAATATTGGAAGAAGGATTGCTTGCCTACTAGAGAAGAATGGATGCTTAAAGTGTTAAATTTAGCAGAAATGGCTAAGATTTCTGCTTATCTGAAGGATCATTCACAAGAAAGATACATTTCGGTCTGGAGAAGATGGATAGATTAGATTCAGAATAAATATGGGACTAAAAAGTTCCATCTAGCTTATGAGTAAATTTTAGAGTATTATTCTTAATAGCTTATTATAGTAGAATTTTTATTAGTTTTATTATTATTTTTAGTATTAGTATTGTTTAACAATTTGGATATTGTATTGTTTAATAATTAGGATATTAACTTGCTTATATTATTATGTTTACTTTTAATTTGTTTATATTTATGTTAAAGGGGAGTTAAAGCGCATTATAGTAATAGTAATAGTAGTAAAGTTGGAAGGGACCTTGGAGGTCATCTAGTCCAACCCCATGTTCAGGCAGGAAACCCTACACCATTTTGGACAAATGGCTGTCCAGTCTCTTCTTAAAAACTTCCAGTGTTGGATTTGGTTATTTATATAGTTGGTTAATGTTTGTTAGATTATGATTATTATATTTGTAACCCTGTACTCAGCTCTGGGAAGTGGGGGAGGGGGGGTTAGGGTGAGTGGGCTTTGGGGTGTATATTGTAACTTTTATAAAACTTTTCAATAAAAAAAGGAGGGTGCAAAGACCTTTGGGGGGGGGAAAATAGGTCTGACGTGAAATTTCCAAGGTGGCGCATCACATGGCAAGTGTGGGTGTGGAGGGGCTGGTCTGGAAGACTTTGCCTCGCCTCCATGGATCTACGAAACTGAGTTGTGTGTTACTTTCAACCAACGTTGCCCATTTTACTGATATGTTAGGCCAGTGATGGCGAACCTTTTCGAGACCGAGTGCCCAAAAACCACCCTGCTCCTCCTGCCCGCAGGTCCACCCAGCACCCCCATAGCCCACTGCAGATCGCCCAGGTGGCCCAGCAGTGCCATGGCTGCCATGCCCTCCGCCCGCGTCCTGCAGCATCATCTGTGTGTGATGGGGCACAAGAGTGGAGTCTTGTCCCCATTACCCGGCTGCCATGTCCTTGGCTGCACTGCTCCGCGCAGGCTGCGCCCGGGGGTGACTCTCCTCCAGGGGGGCTGTTGGTGAAGAGGGGGCTGCAGGGGGAGGTGGGGCTGGGGCGACAGCACATGTGACCACAGAGAGGGCTCTGAGTGCCGCCTTTGGCACGCATGCCGTAGGATCACCACCACTGTGTTAGGCAATGGCACTTCTGGAAGGCTAGATCTTGGAACTAAAGCAAACAGAGGATGAATGGAAGGGTTTGGTCATTTCTGGAAACCGATTGTTACATTTGTGTCCCCCAAGACAGTCCCCGCAACATCCAAGCAGAACAAAGAAGGCTGACTATGGGACTGGAGGGGCGTGTCGGTAGGCCCAGCAACTCAGACTTGCCTCTTGGCCGTGGGAAAGTAGCGGGAGCAGGAAGCCCCATCCCAAGCGCAGTAGGGGTCCCTGGCTAGGCAGCACTCAGCACAGGCTTTCCCATACACATCACAGCGGTGAAGAGGAAGCTGGGAAACTCCGACCGCTGAGCCGATGTAGAGCTGTTGCTGCAGGGTTGGGAAGAGAAGAAGGAAATAATCACAAACTGCTCAGCAGTTTTTACTCATGTGTTTAGGAGCAATTTCTACCATTGTGGCATGCAACAGAAACAATATATTGTGGGACTTGTAGAATTAGGCAGCTCGCCAGAAGGAGAAACTCCTAATTTTTAAGGAAAGTGGAGCTCTACAAGGAATCTTTTGGGACATTATTAAATGCAACAGAAAAGACAGGTAGATCCTACTCCACATTTTCATTTCTCACCCATCAATCCATCCATTTACATGTTATCCTGCATCCAATATCTTTTCTTTCACTATGAGGGATGCTGAAATCTGCTTCACTGAGCCTAATTTGAATGTATGTACTCGGATACTTGTGGGCCAAATGCTTTGCAAGCATCTGTTCAAGCCAACCACCTGCAAATGACTTAATGAAATAAGAGATTCGGAGGGCTGTGCAACAGCAGATAATAACAATAACAATAATAATAGAGTTGGAAGGGACCTTGGAGGTCTTCTAGTCTGGGGTGCTCAACCTTGACAACTTTAAGACTTGTGGACTTCAACTCCCAGAATTCCTCAACCAGCTTTGCTTTGCTGGCTGAGGAATTCTGGGAATTGAAGTCCACAAGTCTTAAAGTTGCCAAGGTTGAGCACCCCTGTTCTAGTCCTACCCCCTGCTCAGGTAGGAAACCCTATATCAGTGGTGGCGAACCTGTGGCACGGGTGCCAGAGGAGGCACTAGGAGCCCTCTGTGGGCACGCATGCTGTCACCCCAGTCCCGCCTCCCCCCATGGCCCCCTCCTTACCAGCAGCCCCCCTGGAGGAGAATCGCCCCTGGGTGCAGCCCACACAGAGCAGCACAGCCCAGGACATAGCTAGGCAGCAGGGACACGACTCCGCCCTCGCACCCCGTGTGCAGATGATGCTGCGGCGTGTGGGCAGAGGGCGTGGCTGCCATGGTGCTGCAGGGTTGCCTTGGTGATCTGCTGCAGGCCATGGAGACGGTCCATATTCCTGCGGGAGGGCGGGGCAGGGGGCGGGTGGGGGCGGAGCAGGCAGGGTGGGAGGCGGAGCGGGGCAGAGGGGGCGGTTTTGGGGCACTTGGTCTCTAAAAGGTTCGCCATCACTGCCCTATATCATTTCAGACAAATGGCTGTCCAGTCGATTTGTAGAGCTCTTTTTGCACGTTTGTAGAGACAATCTACAAAAAGAGCTTCAGAGTTCTTGGCAACCACAGCAGCAGGCCTTGTCTGCAACTTTTTAAATCAGCTGCTCATCTCCATTCCAAGGCACACTTGGGTGATGAAATCCAAACACTGTACAGTCCTGGAAGCTGGGGAGGAAAAGGCCCTGGATTCTGCCCAGATGCCTGGAAGCCTCTGCAGGGACACCTCTCTCCTTTATCCCCAACTACGAGGAGAAAAGCAACTCTTTCAGCCAACAGATGAAAATTGGGAAGGTTTCTTCATCATAGTATTTTGCACAGCAGGAGACAATAAACTCATCCTTTCCTCCTAAGAAAGTCCGCTCCTTCTCAAAAGAGAAACAGCAATGCACCGAAGACGTACAGCTTTAAAAGTTCTGGAAACAGGAATCAACATGTTCTCGAAAACCCTGTTCAGTGCAAGCGTGTGAAGCCAGAAACCTGTCAGAGCACATCACACACAACTGTGTTGCTAGACTGACACTTTATAGGCCCCACTTTGCACAAATGACTTGGGCTTTCTTAGATGAAGGGGGCTTTAATGTTGGGGGTTTGTTTGACGGAGATGGGGAGCGGGCAGCTTGTAATCCCTCCTGAATACACGAACAGACCTTTGATCGAAAAGTCATACTTAAACGCACGGCTTGTTATACATGAAATCGGCTCTTCTTAAAAAAGAATGTGAAAATAATCAAAAGCAGAGCGTTCTGATATTCACACATGGACGCCCAGTTGAGACCTCAGCAGAGTTTTCAGCAGAGTTTTTCTCATAATAGCCCATACTTTAAAATCTCTCTCTTTTTCTCTCTCTCTCTGATAAATTCTACAGTGGAAGTGATTCCAGACAAAATACTTCATGTCAAATACATTCGTTTTAGACAGGCTCCTAATATTTAATGAGGTTTCCAGCACATTTATGATCAATAAATCATAAATCGTTATAATCAATGTCAATAAAACAAACACAGACTTGCTTTTTTAAATTTAACATTTTAAAAGGATTTCAAGCAGGGTCTCTGGATAAACCTCCAGCGAGCAACCTTCAACCAACCTCCCAAGAGACACTCCTAACCATTAGGGAGTCTTGTCCTGCAGTGAGTCAGAAACAACGATCTTTTGGTGACACACGGAAAGTAACTCCTCAAAGGCCACCTCAAGAACTGAGCTTGCCTTCTTGGAACAGGCCACATTGTGAAATGTTGGTGTTTTTGAAAAAGTTAAGCAGAATAAGAGAGTTGGAAGGGACCCTGGTGGTCTTCTGGTCCAAACTTCTGCTCAATCAGGAGACCCCATTCCATTCTAGACAAATGGCTGTCCAATCTCTTCTTAAAAACCTCCAATGTTTGAGCACCCACAACTTCTGGTGGGAAGCCATTCCACTGGTCAATTGTTCTCACTGTGAAGAAGTTTTTCCTGAATTCTAAGTTGCTTCCCTCTTTTTTCCTCTGCACTGAGAAATCCAATTAGCAAAACCATGGGGTGATTCTGCTCTCAGGCCAACAGGGCCTGAAAAAGTCCTGACCTCAAAGGTTGAATGTCTAAAATGGTTTATTGAAAGGGGGCGTTTCCACTTTCTGACATTTGTGCACTGAACTTTATTGAAAACTAGTCAGTCAGTGGGACCTGGGAAAAAAAGAGCCCGATTTTAGCTTGAACAGCTGTAAGGTTCGACTAGGACTGGGAGACCCTAATGCAAGCCCACCATCATAAAACAGCCTGAACAAAAAAAGATGCTGCCCCTTTAAGGACTCATTAAAATTAACGCAATTCTTAAAACAGTGAGAATGCATACGCTTGTAGTTTCACTTCACTTTCAGGAAAGCATCGAAAAGAACTTTGCATTTTCTTGCTTTTAGGATTTCATGTGAGAAACCATAAATATTTATGAAGAGAGAATCGGGCGGAGAAGCATTTTGAAAATTCAATAAATATTTTAAGAATTTTGAGGTTCTGTTTATTACCTACCTGCTTTGTGGAAATCTTCATGGCTGAAATAGGTGTGGGTTCCTGAAACGAAAAAATAAGAGTTAAAACCAAAGATGATTTAAGGAGCTGCTTTACTTAATAGGGTGATATCTGGATGCCTTAAAACAGTGGTTCTCAACCTTTTTAATGCCGCGACCCCCAACCGGTCGTAAGTCGAGGACTACTCAACTGGTGCAGCACCGTTTGCAGAATGGGACTTTTGGTGGGCTCAGCAGGGCAGAGACAGCCTGGACAATTCCTATTGGCTTTTGAAAGCCAATAGAATTAGACTCTATCCAAGAGAGTCTATTCTATTGGCTTTCAAAAGCCAATAGAATGAAAGGGAGTAGCACAGCTAAGGAAAAGGGGAAAAAATGGCAGACTGCATTATTTGGCGACCCCCGTGAAATAGTTGTTCGACCCCAAATGGGGTCCCGACCCACAGGTTGAGAACCACTGACTTAAAACATTTGCGCGGACATGGTTGCTTTGGATGCATTTCAAAGGTTCCCAAATTCAATGTACCTTCTTAAGTTAGAAGGTGTCTTTACAATGCAGATGTATCGCTACAGTTTACAAACTTGAGTTTCGGCAATATGGCATTGTAATATTTTCAGGAATGTCTTCTGACGTGGGAATTTATCAGCCTAGCTTCTTGGTCCTTGGAAAAGGGCCACCTTCTCTATTTACACAGTGCCCACCCTTTGGAGGAGCTTCCTGGTTGAACTGAATTGGTTTTGATCCTTCTAGCCTTCCAGAAATATGGAAAACAGAGGCTATTATGCATACTGTGGCTGAGAGCCTCAGAATCATGATGGGAAATAAAATCAATCAATCAATAAACCAACAAATCAATACCATCTCCAGTGTAAAAATTCCCTCTTTCCTTCTTTGTTAACTATTACTTAGCAAAAATAAGTTCCATCTTCTTAGGATTTAAAAGCCACTTTCAATGGTTGTTTCCTTGAATGCTACTGAAACTGGTAAGAGAAAAATGAGGAGGAGGAAGAGGAGGAGGAGGAGGAAGAGGAAGAGGAGGAAGACTCAGGGTCACTCCTTGCTGGTAGAAATGCAGTGTTGAAATTTCAGGGCAAGTCTAAGTATTGAAACTATGTATGTTCTTTAATTCCTTAATAGCACGAGCACTCAGACTTATTGTCAGGGCATGCACAGTCCTATTGCGCTGAGGTAATCCAGGAGTAAATACAGTAAACAGTGGTTTGTATTAAACGGTGGTTTATATTACAATATTTACAAATATGCACTAGGAACAAAATACATACACGTGGTTATTCAGCAAACTCCAATATACAGCAATCACAGTAGGAAACGGACGAGAGAGAAAGACTCCAGCAAGGCCTTCCCTTTTATACTCTTAAAGGGATGCAGACTCCTGCTGAGTCATTCCTAACATTGCATCATTCCTACAAGTTGATTAGCTTCTAAATCATTACCTTAACACTTATATACCACTTCACAGTGCTTTACAGCCCTCCCTAAGAGTCAGCATATGGCCCCCAACAATCTGGGTCCTCATTTTACCAGCCCAGGAAGGACGGAAGGCTGTGTCAATCTTGAGCGGGTCAGGATCGAACTGCCGGCAGTGTGAGCAGTGAGTCAGCCTGCCATGCTGCACCCCAATCAGAGATCTGCATCTAATGATGCCTCCATCGTGCTCATTCTGGTAGCTGAGTATTATTTACAGAAACTTGCAGGAGCAGGAGCAGTTCTGGGGCGTACATGTGCTTCTTTTGCAGCCTGATATTTTGGGGATGAGGCTGGGAAATGGGCAGGAGCAACCCATAGCTGGGGGAAGCGTTCTCCCCTCAGGAAGGGCTCTCTGCCACAGGGACTGGAGGGCTTCTGATTTTAAATTAATCCTTGACTAGATGCTAACCGAAGTAAGTAACTAAGGAGGAAAATATTTTTAAATTTCAATTAAATTAAATTTAAACTCGTTTGATTTAATATTTTTTTTTAAAAAAATATTTAATCAACTAGACCAGAGGTAGGCAACCTTGGCTCTTTTATGACTCGTGGACTTCAACTCCCAGAATTCCTGAGCCAGCCACGCTGAGGGGAAAGGGAGAGGTTTCCAAGCTGAGCCATGCTGGCTCAGGGATTCTGGGAGTTGAAGTCCACGAGTCATAAAGCGGCCTAGGCCTAGGTAGGCAACCTTGGCTCTTTTATGACTTGTGGACTTCAACTCCCAGAATCCCTGAGCCAGCCATGCTGAGGGGAAAGGGAGAGGTTTCCAAGCTGAGCCATGCTGGCTCAGGAATTCTGGGAGTTGAAGTCCACGAGTCATAAAGTGGCCTAGGCCTAGGCCAGAGGTAGGCAACCTTGGCTCTTTTATGACTCGTGGACTTCAACTCCCAGAATTCCTGAGCCAGCCATGCTGAGGGGAAAAGGAGAGGTTTCCAAGCTGAGCCATGGTGGCTCAGGAATTCTGGGAGTTGAAGTCCATGAGTCATAAAAGAGCCAAGGTTGCCTACCCCTGAACTAGACCAATACTGCAACTGCAGCATAGACACATTTTATTCTCCTCCTTTTTGGTCACCAATTGCCAAGGACCCTGGACCAGTTTATATAAATAAATAAGTAAACGTCTCAGTAATCAAGTCCTGAAATGAGGCCGACAGTGCCTCTTAATTGCTATGTCATGGGAACATTTTGGCATCTGAAAAATAGATCCTTCCGCTACACCAGCGTTTCTCAACCTTGACAATTTTAAGGCATGTGAACTTCTGGCTGTGGAATTCTGGGAGTTGAAGTCCACATGCCTTAAAATTGTCAAGGTTGAGAAACACTGCGCTATACCCTTGTCTTAACATCATTTGCCCATATGTAGAATAAATTTTGTATATTATTTTTGGGAGTGAAAAGATAGGGAAAGAGACCTTCAAGCATACAGATGATTTCAATTGCAAATTGCAAACAGTTGTATCTACTGGCCTTTTACATTCCAGCAAATGGGGAAAAAATGACAGATTATACACACAACACACACACACACACACACACACACACACACACACACAGGATTGTCACCTTCCCAGATAGCTTCAGGTTGAGTTTATGAAGGAAGGGCCCATATATACAGTGCTTTTTTTGTAAATAATAATAATAAGGTGCTGGAACTCACACACATCATACAACCCGCCTTGCCTACCCTACAATGTTCCATCCAAAAAAGGTGCCAGAACTCCGTTCTGGGCGTTCTATGACAAAAAAAGCCTTGTATTTATATAATACCTGTATTTTCCCTCACCTGAAAGACCGTGATCTCTTCCAGTAACACTTCCTCTAGATCATGCCAGGTTTCCTTTGGGATAGAAACCACTTTCAAAACAGTCCCAATATCTGAAAGAAAGAAATGAACATTTGAGTTTGAATAGAACGACTTTAATTCAAAAGAAGACTTGTTTTCACATTACAGTTATATAATCTTTCAGAAAATGCGGTCACAATGCAGGTTTGCTTCCAAAACAATCCCAAAGTCCTCAACCGTAAGAGGAATTATGATAAAATATTTGAATGAAAAAAAAAAAACCCACCCAGGATCTGAGAGGTCTGAAGCCATTATAGCAGACATGTCAAACACACGGCCCGGGGGCCGGATGCGGCCCGTGAAGTGGTTTCATGTGGCCCACAAAACCATCCTGGAAACAGTGAGGGAATGGCCCCCTTTGCCTTGGCCCTGGCCCAGGCTGGCCGGGAGCCAATGTACAATTTTGTGATGGCCATCTATGCTGAAACGTATTCAGTCTTAGCTCCATAAGCCCCCCCCCCGCATGGCCTGAGAGGAATGGTAAGGCTCCTCCAGTGGACCATGCCTTGGCACTTGCCCCGGTCCCACCCCCTTCTGCCAGAGACCCTCAGATCTGTCCCACTCCTGCCCAGGCCCCCACAGGCACCCTTGATGCGAACGATGTAGAGCTGACCACACCCACCCAGTAGGCCACACCCATTTCATCCACGCCCACCCAGTAGGCCGCACCCACCCTGGCCACACCCACCCAGCCCCCTGAGGGCAACCGCAATGCTGATGCGGCCCTCAATGAAATTGAATTTGACACCCCTGCATTATAGCTACCAGCGAGGGAGCAGGACAAGAACCCCTTTTCAATGAAATACCAGCTGCCACAAATGTGAATTTAAAATTAGGAATGTGTTGCCTGAACTAGGGTTATGTTTTATTATTCATTATCAACTCTGACATTTTAATTGCTGCATTAAAATTCAAGGGCAGATACTAACATGAACATTGGTATGGACCGTAGGAAGGGAGCTAACAGCATATCATAATAGTCTGTATTGTGAGATTTTTTTTTTTTAAGTGAAATTGGTCTAAGCTGGTGGTATTAATTTTACACTGACGTGCTTTCCACCATGTTGTAGTGGTTATAAAAGTTCTTTGCAGGGATTGTGTCCCTTTAGAAGAGATATGAGTGAATGCTGCAATTTTGTCGGAGACATAAAAAGATTGTTGGAAGAACCGAATCCACAGGCCAAAGAATCCTTTAACAGGGTTTGTTGGACAATTCTCTAACGGAAGTCTCAGATGAATCAAATCTCCACATAATATGGACTAGATTGCAATTAGCAAGTTGTATAAGATATGTAAGAAATAAGAACATTTAATGGCATCTTCCAAAGCATCTCAGGATCTACCAGCTAAAGAGGACAGTGGGAATTCTCTATACACCAAAGCAGTAACTGACATCTAATTAACTGTAACTCCCATTAAAATACAGCAAATATAATGCATATAGTGTATAACATTTGCTGAATGCTATCCGTGGATTGTGTGACAGCACAAAATATGAACAATACTTAGGTAAAAGTTTTTTTATTTAATAAATTAGGATTTAAAAAACAACATAGCATAGGGAGAGAATGCTTTTCTTATACAGTACTTTTAAAACATTTTATGATAGCAGAAGGGGATAAAGTTGGAATGTGTTATGCATATTCCAAAGAAATTCTGTGATGATTATTTTATAACGTCTGTGAGGTCCAAATTACAACATGTTACATATTATAGCCTCAAGCATCTGAAACGAAACGTTATCTGCCTTCAGGATCAGCTTCTTCAGCTGAGTAAATTTTTCAAGCAGTTTCACACAACTGAATCGGTCCTTTCTTTTCAGATCAGAAAGCTTTTGGTGAATAACTTAATTTACAAAATGGATGTGGTGTTATGAATGCACATGTACTGACAGACGGACTCAGACTGTGCTAAATGATCTTTCTTTAATTTCCCATTAAGTTACAAGTGCAGATGGATGTACTAAAATATGAATTTGCTGGAGAACATGAAATGAACTTTTGTTCATGTAAGAGTTCATTTTAGCCTATTAATTTAGCCTGCAATTCTAAACCCAGATATCTAAGAGCACAAGAGCACCTACTTCAATATAAGCAAATATAGAATAGAATAGAATAGAATAGAATAGAATAGAATAGAATAAGGAATAGAATAGAATAGAATAGAATAGAATAGAATAGAATAGAATAGAATAGAATAGAATAGAATAGATATTGGAACATTAGAATAGAATAGAATAGAATAGAATAGAATAAATAGAATAGAATAAGGAACAGAATAGAATAGAATAGAATAGAATAGAATAGAATAGATATTGGAATATAGAATAGAATAGAATAGAATAGAATAGAATAGAATAGAATAGAATAGAATAGAATATTCTTTGTTGGCCAAGTGTGATTGGACACACAAGGAATTTGTCTCTGGTGCAGAAGCTCACAGTGTACACACATACAAAAGCAAAGTGATCATCGATCATAAATCATAGTTAAAATAGTAGGTTTATGTGGTCAACATCTATTATAAATTTCTGGTTTTGTTATGATCACTGGGAATCAATTTCCTCCAAAACAGTTCTGGAAAACGCATTTCCTCTGTTTAAAAGCATGGAAACAACACTTCAGGTCAGCCCTGGGGCTCCAATGAGATCGGTCTTCATGCAGATCCTGATCACGCTTTGGCATTTCACTGCCGTGTGAGAGAAACGCGGCTGCCAGTTTGCCTGGCTTTAAAGACTCATAGAGTCATAGGGCCGGAAAGGAGCTGGGGGGCCTCCCAGAACAACCACCCAATTGATCTGGACAGCAAAATCCAATTGACCTGATTCTATTCAATTTTTTGAACGGAACTGGAGCATGAAATGAAATCAGTTAAAACAGCCCAAATGAATTGTACCCATTTTCTGAGCCACATAACCCTATAAATAACATTACCCTAATAGATGTTTGATATTCATAAATCTATTATATAAGATGTTTCAGAGCAGTGTTTTCTCAGGGAAAACCCCGCTTTGTTGCTTGAAATGTTTGCTTAGTTCTCATGGCAAATCTAGACAGCATACTAAAAAGCAGAGACATCACCCTGCCAACAAAAGTGTGTATAGTCAAGGCCATGGTTTTCCCAGTTGCAATGTATGGCTGTGAAAATTGGACCATAAGAAAGGCTGAGCGCCAAAGAATTGAGGCCTTTGAACTATGGTGCTGGAGAAGACTCCTGCGAGTCCCCTGGACTGCAAGGTGATCCAACCGGTCAGTCCTAGAGGAGATCAACCCTGACTGCTCTTTAGAAGGCCACATCCTGAAGTTGAAACTCAAGTACTTTGGCCACCTAATGAAAAGGAAGGACTCACTGGAGAAGAGCCTAATGCTGGGAAAGATTGAGGGCAATAGAAGAAGGGGACGACAGAGAATGAGGTGGCTGGATAGAGTCACTGAAACAGTAGACGTGAGCTTAAATGGACTCCAGAAGATGGTAGAGGACAGGAAGGCCTGGAGGAACGTTGTCCATGGGGTCAGGATGGGTCGGACATGACTTTGCAACTAACAACAAAGTTCGCATACTTTAGCACTCTTCCATTTTAATTGATGCATGACTCAAAGAAACGCTCCCCCCTCCCATAAATGATCGGTGCATCTCGGATCCTTTCAATGTTATTTATTTATTCAGTTATGGAAAAAAAATCTTCCATGTTTGATTACATTCTTTAAAAAACCCACCAACACTCATGTTTTGGGGGCATTTACTAGTTTTCTTCCTGCCAAGCAAAGTTTTAGAACATAGCTTATAATTTATAACTTACAAATCTCTAACATTGCATAATGTTTCCAATATATTATTGGAAGAGAAAGAAGTAAGAAAGGATGGTGTTTATTAAAAGTGATAAAACTGTCCACATTTGTATTGCTGCTCTCATTGGTAGGAGAAGATTAAATGAGCAACATGCTGCTTGTTTTCCAATTAAGAAAGATCCTAAAAAATTATATCTTAACAATTTATCTGATGTGGCTGCCAAATGTAAATTAGGCCTTTTCCTTACTTATTTATTTCTTGGATTTATGTTTCGATGTAGACACATACAAGCCAGAAGAAAACAAATGGGATTTGCATCACTTTTTGCTCCTCTCTCAATCATAGTTCTCACAATGTGTGGAATTTGGTATTTTTGCATTTCACTTCATAGCAGGTTTGTCAAACAAAACAGGTGAACAAACAAGCCTTACCTGTGCCAATGAACATGACATCATACTGCCCGTCTTCTGCATCTACCCGATCCACCACAATTTGTGTGAACTGAGAATCCAAATCTGTCTTGATCATAATGGGCCGATTATTAATAGGAAACACAGGATTGTACATGGCTGGGTGGCTTCTTGCAAAAGTGATGACTTCATCGGGTAGATCCTTGGTTGAGTCAAAGCCTCCAAAGGTCTTACTTGGACACTAGTGGAGAGAACACGAGAGCATTATCAGGAATGCAGCACCCAGACCACAGGTGTGTGTGTGTGTGTGTGTGTGTGTGTGTGTCCCATTTTACTCTGCTACTCTTGGTCAGGCCCTTCTGGAAAGGCCCTGACTGGTTCAGCACTCCAGATCTGTATCCAGAAACACCTCAAAATATTCAGGAAGCACTTTAATTGTTGCAAATGCAAGCCAAGGCTTTTCTAAGCAGCTGAATCACTACAGAGGCAAACCAATTTGATTTGGTGATACGACTTATGTTAGGGAAGTTAATCCAATTTGGAGTTTTGATTGAATCAGTTTCCTACTAAAGTACTACACTTGCTCCTTTTATGAATTCAAACATGTAACTCTTGCAATGAGCTGGATAATTTCTGAATTCCTAAAACAGGTGTGTCAAACTTGCCACGTCATATGATGTGTCGTGACATATTGTGACTTTTGCCCCTTGCCGGAGCTGGGGTGGGCACGGCTTCCATATGACACATCCAGCCCATGGGCCGGAGGTTGACACCCATGTCCTAAAGTGTATGTATATATGTATGTATGTATGTACGTATGTATGTATGTCCCTGGATATTAACATCATCTCTTGGGAACTTCTGGCGCATGATCGACCAACATGGCGCACCTTGGTGTACCAGGGTTGCCAGACATATGAACACAGAAGGACAATCTTGGCATAAGAGAAGCGAGCACTCTGCAAAGCCAGAGTTGTAAATGCTGAAGTAACAGTGTCTACATTTCTTTGTTCAGTATGTGGTAGAACATTCCATGCTAACATTGGTCTTATCAGCCACCTACGGACACATCGTTGATGGCCAGTAATCTACAAGATGTCAAGGTCCTCATCGAAATCGATGGACGATGGACGATACATATGTATGTATGTATATGAAAGGCAACACATAATTAAATATTTTCCCCCTTCTGTTCAATTATGTCCGATTCGCATAGACTGCTTGGACATAAGCTTTCAGTTTTCTTGACAAAAGAAATTTTTGCCCTTGCCTCCTTTCTAGGGCTGAGAGAGAGTGACTGGCCCAATGTCACCCAGCTGACTTTGTGGCTAAAGCAGGACTAGAACTCCCAGTCTCCTGGTTTCTAGATTGATGCCTCAATCACTACACCAAATTGACTCTCAGAATTAAATAATAATCTTGGTCAATTCAGGAAAAAATATTATGACAGACATTGATTTACTAATAGTTCATCCGAGAGAAAATTAAAGGTACACGTATTGACCTACAATACCCTCAAGTACCTACCTTCCTAAAGAAAAAAAACTGAAGAGATAGAAGGTTCTAGAAAGCCAGTTCGGCGTGTTTTTTTAAACGTTGGGTATCACTTCATACTTGGACAGCCAATATTTACTTCAGCACCATCACAATGTTACTCTTCAATGGGGGGACATCTGAGGTGCAGATCAAATGTGGTTACAAACGCAGAAGCTCTCTCTGCGGTGAAGAGCTTGAGGGCCGCATGTCGGCAGTTGGGCAATGGGAAAAACCGGTAACCTTTTTCCAGAGCCTGCAGCTATCTTCTGCTTAAAAGACTTCCAGCCTGCCCGTCTCTCAGGCAGACCTAATTTTCCAGATGGAGTGCAATACTGATTGCTTGCATTAATTAGATAATGATTAATCAGAGAATGGACGTGGAATGGACTGAACAAGAAAAGTAATTTAGGAGTACGAAGTATGGACCATGCTGTTGGGGAGCCATATTCAAGAGCACGTGTGAATAATCTTCAATACTTTTTTTTTTCATTTGTTCAATGACCTGATTTTATCATTTAAATGACCCGGCTTCATAATTTACAAGCAAGCAGATGCTCATTAAGTGTTAAATTTATAATAAAAACACTGTGGGACTTTCCAAAGTGGGTATTTTCTCCTCAAATGCCCAATGTATAAAATGGAAACCATTTGGCTGATACCCTACCTTGCTTGGTTCTAGTGTTTACCACAAAATTGTGCAATTGTTCTGGATTAATCTATTGACTGACTGATGCGATTGATATACAGCCTTTCTACTCTGCTGGCAAGTTCTCCAGCTGAGCTTAACTCTTTGTGAGTAGATGTTCTATAGAACTGGTTCCCATTACTCAATGGTTTATACAGGCCTAATAGTAAGCAAACAATAGTGTGGAACTTGGGTCGTCTCCTGCTGTGAAGCAGCATTGTTTTGGACTTAGTAGAAAGACCACAACTAAGTGCCTGGCAAGTAAAAACAACAAAAGCAACAACCCAGAAGAATATAGTAGCAAATCACTTCCATATTGTTGCCAGGACAATTTCTGATTAAGTCCATACAGTACCTATGACTCACGCTCAGCTCCAAAAGATGGTATGCTTTTAACCTTTTGTATAGAGTAAAATTATACATAAGACCTGACCATCTTATATCAGCCGTCTTGTCATCTCATTATGATTCATAAGAGGGCAGCAGGTGAGCATGACAGCCCTGGTCTATGCCCCACTACGGACATTGTTATTTTATCTAAATTTCAGGCTAGTTTTCCATAGCTCAGCCAGATACTGAAGTTTAACCATTCCGCGAAAAAAAATAAAAAATAAACTCTGTATAGTTCCTGGAATAGTTGGCCCTATAGGATTGTTGAAAGTAAGGGGTATAAATCTGATAAATAGGAGCGCAGCAAGAGCTTCCAATATATAATTTATAAGTTTATTACCTTCAAAAGGATATCACTATATCTTTAAGCCACTGTAGGTAGCTTTGCAGAAAACCTAAAAGCTACAATTTAAATAGAGGAGAAATTATCCCATTCCATTTCCTGAAAGTTATTCCTGCTGTCCCAATTCAACACAAGTAGCCATTTTGACATCACCCGATTCTCCAGTAGGAAAGGCACTTACGGTTCCTGGCCGAGGGTATGGCACTCTTCCTTGGTAGGGGACCCACTGGTAGTTGGGACCATCTCTGTGAGCATAGGGGCCCAGGAACACGCGCCTCACATCAGCCATGCTGTACATACAAATAGCTGAGCCCTTGAAGATATTGCTAGCATTGGGGAAAAGCAGAAGAAAAAAGTTGAGACTGTTTTTTTCCCCTAAATTAAGAAGGTTTTAGGAATATCCATTTAATCCACATGGACAGGACATTATCCTCTTTTCTATGCGCCTGCTTGTTTCTATGCCTTTGCTCTGTTTCCCCACTCCCCCAGATTTTTTTTTTCACTTAGACCGCTGAGCTTTACTGGTCTGGTTCCCATATCTCTCTGGGTACATGGAAAGACTGCTGAAGCGGTTCCGTTTACTTGAGTATTAGGGAAGCCACGCAACCAGTCAACCTCAGAAAGCTTCAAGGACCGCCTTGAAGTTACTTCTAGTCTACTATATTCTCTCAACATCCCAAATGAGAAACAAGTTAAAGCAGTGGTTCTCAACCTGTGGGTTGGGACCTCATTTGGGGTTGAATGACCATTTCACGGGGTCGCCAAACAACGCAGTCCGCCATTTTTTCCCCCTTTTTCTTAGCTGTGCTACTCCCTTTTATTCTATTGGCTTTTGAAAGCCAATAGAATAGACTCTCTTGAATAGAGTCTAATTCTATTGGCTTTCAAAAGCCAATAGGAATTGTCCAGGCTGTCTCTGCCCTGCTGAGCCCGCCAAAAGTCCCATTCTGCAAACGGTGCTGCACCAGTTGAGTAGTCCTCGACTTACGACCGGTTGAGTAGTCCTTGACTTATGACCATACGGGGTCGCGGCATTAAAAAGGTTGAGAACCACTGAGTTAAGGTGAAATCTATATCATCCAATATCTATCTATGATCTATGCCCCCTTTTGTACTGTCTGTTCACAAACCTTTTATGACTTTTGATAAGAAAACTACAGTTCGTTAACCTTTCAACATTCACTAGATTCTCCCAATTCAAAGGTTAAGAAAATGCCTCCCTTTTTTTCCAAGCTCCCCCCAACAAAGAAAGGTTTTCAAAACAGCCAACACCCCCCCCCATGTTCCTGTAAAACTAGAGCAGCATGCACCATACCTGGAAGTGGTAAATACTGCATAGATTATTGGGTTTTTAGGATCTTTTGAGTTCATTAGAAACACATCCTCTGTCAACAAAAGGAAGAAGGAAAAGCATCTTAGTCAGTTCATAATGAAACATATACAGCGGCTGACTGGAGAATAAATTTGTATTCACAACTAGTTCCATCACTTACGGAGTTCGTCGAAATGAGTGTCTATGCCATTAGGTCCCGGCACAGAACACATTAAGCGTGCTTTCAAAAAAGTTGTCCACTTGTTGACAAGACTTCTGTGTCCACCAAAGTCATTCTATCAAATAAAAATTTCACACCAGAATTTTAAGAGCCCCCTGATTGCGACATCTAAAATGGCAATTCTTAGATTTGATTTCTGCCTTGCCTAATTTCCACAAGGGACAGTTTCTTCCCCGAAGGAAGAGTAAGCAGAACATCAGAACAGAAGTTACTGAGGGGTTTTTCATAACAGGAATTCTCCAATGGCTTTGCTACTATCAAGCCAAGATGAGTAGCATTAATATAACAACTGAATAAATGAATGAACAAATGAATATTAGACAGGTAAATATATTTATCAGGACCATGAGATTTCAAAGGGGTACTTTATTTCAGACTTGATTTTTTTTTTGCACCCGACATGATTTTACCTTACAGATCTGTCCTATTCTGGCATGCGTGGCTTTTCCAGAATGCTCCCCATCTATTGCATTTTCTCGGAAGAAAAAATATATCTTGTCATCTTCTGGATTGTCACTTTCAGGAATCAAATGAGCAGTAATAAACCTGGGATCTGTAATGGAAAGGCAAAGTATGTAATATCAGGTGTTTTTACACAGAACCTTAGGTTTTTTCCAACCTCTGGTGATGAAGTTCACAGTGACTTTTCTCCACAATTCTAGAGTGTTCTGGAATTTTCTGCTGTAGGCTTTCATGACTGGTATTTCCTGGGCAGTGCTGACCTTCAGAATTTTGGGACCCTGGTCTAGAGAAGAAGTTTCTGTAAGCCACTTTGCCTTTGAGGATATAGCTGATAAAATATCTGAAATTTGTAATCTAGAACTTGGTCGCTAAACTCTAAAGTCCAACACTGCCCAACTTCCTGGAATATGCTTACCGCCCTGCAGATTTAATTATCACCATATCCTTGGAAGTTATTTCAACCATGATTGATATAAATGACTTGAAAAAAATCGAGCACTCGGGACTATGTAGTGCTTCATATTCAGTTGATCTTGCATTTCCCTGGCCTAAGAGACAGCAAATACTGTAAGATAATTTAAAGCGTGTGGGAAAATAAACATTCTTTTTGAAGAATTCAGTTCTCATTAACTCAATTTTAAATTGAGAAGAATCTGACTATGATTTAAGCAGTAAGGAATTGGGGGGGGGAAGAATCTTTTAAAAAATCCTATTAAAATTGGACTGAATTCTCATAGTACAAATATTAATAAAATGATTTTCATGGCTTTATATGGATTCTTTCAAGAAGTGTAATACATATAAAAGCATGTACAAGTTATGGAATCCTTAGTGCTCTTTGATCTTGATTGTTTCCTTGCAGAGTTTTTGTTACCCAACCAGATAAACATCTTCAGTCCTATATACAGGATTTTTGTAATGAGAATTACAAATAACACTGGGAAACTGCTTACCCACAACAAAATAATATAAATGAAATACCAAGTAGGCTGAGAATCCATCCTTACAGTAGCTGTGTTTAATCACTTATGTGGGATGCAAAAAATGAAGATTCATTTATTTCTGTATAGGACTGAATTATTAAGCAGATGTGCTCCTTAGCTCTAATCTGGCTCTTCTTTTGCATTTATAGAAACATATTGGCTCCAAATCTATAGTGAAAGATTCAGCCAGTAAGCATCGTGGCCCTGTTTTTGCATCTACTGTACCTCTATTGTGTTTGATCTCTTGTAAGCAGTCTTCCCTCAAAGTTCTGGCATGTGGTTTATGGAAAAGATTGTTTTGTGTGCATTTTAGAGACTTTTAAGTACATTCTGTGTCATGAAAAAGACTTGTTTGGTTGTTTATTGCAGAGTTTCTATCGTACTCCTTCCACAAAGATCACAAAAGCAATAGCCAGCCAAATAAAACCACAAAAAAATGAAATCCATGATAAATAAGATCAAACTTTGGTCATTAAAAAGTCAAACAGAAAACTGAAATAAGGCTAAAATCCACAAAATTTCTTTTATCCAGGCTTCTCTTTCATCATGCTTCTCTTTTCACCATCGCTAATCAGATTATTTGTGGGGATTGGACTCCTCCTGCTTCTGCTCCGTTTCCAGCAACTTTCCATTTCACTCTCTCTCTCTCTCTTTAATCCTGCGTTGTTAAGCGCTTTGTGTGTGATTTGTAGAACAAGTTATAAAAGTAGGTTACAACAGGAGTAAAAGGTCCCCTTTGACTGGTCAATTATACATCTGCCTTCATCGACCACACTAGACTATGGAAAAGTCCAACAATTGGTTTATATGTATTGAAAAAGAACCACCACAATGAAACGACGTTAGAATTACAGAGTTGACAAAATCTTTCCCTCTCCCCCGTTTCAATCTATGGTGAAGTGTGCTAAAAATAACAAAGGCATTTTTTTAAAGCAACACCAACCATACTTCAACATGATTAAGCATGATCAAAGAAGGATGAAGCCACAAGTTGCTTTTAAGAACAGGCTGGTCAGCTTTCTCAACATCAGCCAGGCCTCTGATCTCAGATGCCGGAAATAGAACTTGGTTTATAACAACCGTTTAAGTGGGAGAAAGACATATTAAAAAAAAAAAAAGAAAAAGAAAAAGCAGGGAAGACGTAATTGTTTATTGTTGCAGTAGTGATGATGATGGATGATGATGAGTATGGTCTACTGACCAGGAGATGCCTCTTTTTCAATCTCCTTGCCAGGGTGGACAAAATGTCCTATTAAACTCCAATTTCCATGGCCCATGAGACAGAAGTTGTGTTCCAGCAGTTTCTTGTTCAATGTCAGTATACTGTTGAACTCTTTTTGTACCCTAAATATTTTTTTTTCTGTTGCAATGATTAAAGAAAAAGCAAATAAAGTGCTCTTCTCAAAACTACGATGAGATATCCATATATATCAGCATGATAATCTCCCAAAACATTTTAATAAGGGAAAACTCTTTTATGGAAAGCATCTGCTGGAAGGCGGAAGTAAAACTTGCAGGTTACTACCGAAATAATTCAGATAATTCATTTTAAAATTATTAGCTCATGTGTTTTGTATTATTTCAGTCCATTTGAGTGTTCAGGACCGAATGTTTAAGTGCTAGAAACAAGTGTTGAAGTAATAAACTCAAATATCAAACTAAAAAAGCATATTAATAAGAAGATAGCTTGCATTTATCATGAACCAGAACTTTATGAAACATCTGACTAAAATCAAAGACCGTCTCCAGGAAATATGAAATTAAAGTGTAATAGACCTTTAAAATTTCACTTCAAACAACACAAGGAATAGTGGTGTAAAATAAAATGCCACTCAGAGGCTGCCTGAATCCTGTAGGAAATGCAAGAAAAGATTGTAAATCATGAGAGGCCCAAAGGGAAAGAAAAAAGCTGCAATCCTGACCCGATCCTAACCCTATCTGTATTATGATCAGATCAAGTGGATCTTCTGTTAAAATCTCTCCCCCATTTCCGTTCAGAGCAACCTGGCCTTACTCTTGAGGCAAACACTGGCTCAAAATACTCCACTACACAGGAGCTATTTATTCTTGAGAAAAGTCCTACTGAATTAGAAATTGCGAAACGCCAAAAATAGAATTAACAAGACCATATTTGTTTGCTTGGAACAACCAGTTGTAGTTGTGCGGGGGAGTGTGCTTAATGTACAATTAGCTAAAACTCCTTGCTAAATTTATAGCGAAGGGAGATTGCATGCATCTTTTAAAGTAAGGTAAGCATCTTTTCTTTTGTTCTAGGCTACTTATGAGAAGGGGGGGGGGAAAAACTTCTTTCCCTGGAAAATTGACAAACGCAACACTCCATATTCAGAAAAGCCCATTAAGAGGAAAGAAAGGAGAAAATGTTGAGCTGTGGTATAATTAGCAGTTTCCAAGGCCTTTGTTCTTAAGGAGAAAACAATAGTTTTGATTCTCTGTAATGACTAATTATACGATGAAGTGAAAAAAATGAAGTGTGAAATTATATGTAATTCTCCAAGTAAATTAGATTCCTTACAAAACAGTCCTTCTCAGCTGCTCAGCCTGTTTAATTTTAAGAAGGCAGTTTTCTTTGCCTGGCCCACATATAGATTATAAAGCCAAACAAGAAGGCCAAAGAAGAAAACTGAATTTATACGCAGAACTTTAAAGAATTTAACCAAAGTTGATCTTCAGAAGCGAATGATTGCTGGATTTTTGCCTGTGATTTGGCTAATTCAGTTATCATAGGAAAATTCTATAAGCTCTTTTGGTGGATTAGGTCATGTTTCTCAGTGGGGACCATTGGATATTTCATTTATCATCTAAGAATTGAGGATCTACACACAATACGGAACACAAACTACATCTGCTAGAGAGGAGGGCCCTGCGTATGATCTACTCCGTTGGCTCCTGTATACATGAACAAATTATCTCCAGCACTGCCCTTCTCTTTTTCCTTCACCTCTGCATGCAATTATAGTGGCACAGAAAAGACAAAAATGCCCCCAAAGACATCGATAGAAGATGCATACAGAATTCAAAATTCAGAAACATCAATAAAATACAACTGTTAAATTTAAAATACAGAACAAAAAGAAAACAACATGCTCTGAAACAATTAATAACAAGAAAAGGATGTTACTCCCCTTCTGCAAACCACAGCTATTGCAAGAAATAGCTGTGTCTGTGTTAGGTGCTGCAGAAGGAAGATTTAAATTTCTTGATCAGAAACAAAACTATTTTTTCTGAAAATTGGGTTTATGAGGGCCAGACCTCATGGGTGACACAACAGGCAGTGCAGTAATGCATGGATTATTGACTCTAGCTCTATCTCAGCGGATGATTTCTGTGTAGGAGGCTAGAATATTCCAACTATATAGTCTTCATAAGAGCCGTGGTGGCGCAGTGGTTAGAATGCAGTACTGCAGGCTAATTCTGCTGACTGCCGGCAGTTCGGTCCAGGTTGACTCAGCCTTCCATCCTTCTGAGGCTGGTAAATTGAGAACCCAGATTGTTGGGGCAATATGTTGACTCTGTAAACCACTTAGAAAGGGCTGTAAAGAACTGTGAAGCAGTTTATAAGTCTAAGTGCTATTGCTATAAAAGGCAGTGTGCCATTTGAGCCTGGTTAAAAAGACTCCTGGGTGAGATATTCAGGATGTAATAGAAGTAGCTAGGAACTGTCTGCGGAGAAGCTCCAATTGTACCAATTTTGGCCCTATCGTTTTGTGAGTCTAAATCCCAGATCTTCTGTCTGAGTTCCATTAATGTTTCATGTGGACCAAGAGACATTATATTGTCTTGGATGAGATGCCATTAGATGTTAGATTGGAATCAAGAGGCTGGTAATGCTTAGAAAGCATGTTTGGTGTGGTGGTGAAGATGCCAGGCTAAAAACCGGGAGACCAGGAGTTCTAGTCCTGCCTTAGATACAAAACCAGTTGGGTGACCTTGGGCCAGTCCCTCTCTCTCAGCTCTAGGAAGGAGGCAATGGCAAGCCTCTTCTGAATTCTTGCCATGAAAACTGCAGGGACCTGCCAGACAATTGCCAGGAGTCAACACTGAGTTGAAGATGTATGTATGATGCAGTAAAGTAAAGTACAAATTCACACACACACACAATGCTTGGAAAGTTCTGTTCGCTTCTTCACCTGGTATTCAGCCCTGGAAGATCATCAGTAATGGCAATTACTGGTACTGCTCCCTAGCTAAGAGCCCTGGGCGGATGGAGTGGGAGGGTGTAGGGGGGGAAGGCATTTAATTTAACTCTTTCAACCTGAACAGGAGGACAAAAGTGAACTGGATTTGTATCAATATCTGAGGTCATGAAGGATTTTCACACAAGATCGAATGTGGAATGGATGCTCTGCTCAGAGTTTATCTTTGGGATAAGCAAACATGAAGTACTTCTACGCTTGGCTAAGCCTCGATTCTTTACTTCTTGTTGTTTCCTTTTCACTCACCTCCCAAATATATTTCCTCCTTGTTCTTTGCTGCATTTTAAACATTCAAGACTTTGTAGACACAGAGACAGCTACAAATCTGGGATCGCATTGAATATATTTTTGTGGTGCTTATAATTAATTTTCGCAGTTAGTGTAGACAAATTTGACACAAAATCTATTAAAGGAAGATTAAATCCATGGTGCAGTAAAGTTTGAAATAAGCTGTGGTTGAATCATTTTGTTTTGCTTTTATTTTTTTACACTAACTTGTCATGTAACTGAAATTCATCACGGCATAGAAACAACAGTTGGCAGAAACGAGCACAAAAAATAATCTTCATTACCCTTTTTGGTATTCAGTGTTTTTGCATCAATTATGACAGCCCTGCTTGGTATTCATGTCGACAGAATGTGTAATTTCCAATCTAATTTAGCAGTAAAAATGTGAGGAATAAACCTCAGTGTTTTAGCTCACAGTTTCATTATTTATGGATGGATCTTTTGATTGATATTGTTAATTCCCCCTCCCCCGCTTAATAAATAAATAAATCGGGGAGTGGGGGAAGGTAATATCATCAGAATTACCCTGCAAAAGAAGAATTGTCTGCCTGATTATACCATCCATCTTCCTGTCACTATAGATGTTCTTCTTCTTTGTCCTTTAAAGGACAATTTTAGTTCACCAAAGTTTGTCATGCGTATACCCTATTGCAGAGGTTCCCAATCTGTGGGCCACAGTCCACTACCGGGCCGTGGGCTGTTGGCCACTGGGCCACCTGAGTGGCTGGCCAGTGTACGCACATGTGCACGTGCATCCCCCCACTTGCGCTAGTGTTGCGGTGTCATGTGGGCGCTAATGATACCGTGCGTGTTGTACAGGTACTAGCTAGCATCACCACGAGTGCACCCCTCACTCATGCTTGCATCACAGCATCATGTAGGTGCTATGGTCACCATGAGCACATACTCCCGCCACTCGCACTAGCATTGTGGTGGGCGCTCGTGGCCCCATTTGTGACACATGCACAATAATGGTCCCATTAATGCATGCGCTTGCAGCTCCATTTGTGCACGCATGTGCATAAAGGCATCTCCACCCCCCCTGCACCAGGCCACCAATCAAGGAAGGTTGGGGACCCCTGTTCTACTGCATTTTCTGAAATGTTAACACTCCCACACATTTGTAGATACTCTAATACCGTGTGTTTTCAGTGTTCACAAATGGGGTATATCAGCCTTCCATTTCCATAAGGCAGTGGTTCTCAACCTGTGGGTCGGGACCCCATTTGGGGTCGAACGACCATTTCACGGGGGTCCGCCATTTTTTCCCCCTTTTCCTTAGCTGTGCTACTCCCTTTTATTCTATTGGCTTTTGAAAGCCAATAGAATAGACTCTCTTGAATAGAGTCTAATTCTCTTGGTTTTCAAAAGCCAATAGGAATTGTCCAGGCTGTTTCTGCCCTGCTGAGCCCGCCAAAAGTCCCATTCTGCAAACGGTGCTGTACCAGTTGAGTAGTCCTCGACTTACAACCGGTTGAGTAGTCCCCAACTTACGACCGGTTGGGGGCATTAAAAAGGTTGAGAACCACTGCCATAAGGGAAGAAGCCATGGGGCCATGTCCTTATTAAGGGAGGTCTGGCCCTTGTCTAGTTGTAGATCCAGTATGGACAGCGTAAGAGGTCTTCAAAGTTGGCCAATTTAAGACTTGTGGACTTCAACTCCCAAAATTCCTCAGCCAGACCCCTGTTTTACAGCCTCCCTCCCACCATCCTTGGGAAGAAGTCTCTCTTTAGCAACTTTACTTCAGTACATCCACCGACCAACTAGCAACCCTCTGTACATTTTGATGCCATGGGGTGATGCATTTCAGGGTCCCATCAGAGGCAAGGAAAACAACTGAACAGAAAACAGGCAGAAGCACTACAGCCCATAAATTTTAACACATTCTCCCGCTGTAGGTCAAGTCTTCCTTTTTAAAGCTGAGGCAGGGTGATTTGAGACTTAAGGATGGTAAAGAAGGGGAGGGCAAAACAGAAAGAGAAATAAGTAGGAATAGTTATTTAGTTATAACTAGGAACAACAAAGGCAACAAATGGGGAAGATTTCTGAAAAAAAAAAAAACCCCTCCATTGCAGCTCAATTCTTTGGCTGTGTGGAAAAGATAGCACCGTTACAGGCTAGAAATGAAGGGGTTATTTTGCTAAGTGGAAATATTCTTCTAGATAGGTAATCACACTGTACTCTTCCACTTCATTTATCTTGCTGTTAAAGTAATTGAAAATATATTTTCTTTACAAAATCGAGGCAAGCTGTGCAAGGAAGGAAATAAATCATCAGATGACTAAGTCTGACAGCCCTATTGTTGGTTAACTTCCTGGGCCCTGTTGTGCAGATGCATAACTTCCAACCACCTTCAGATCATAATGGGAAAGTCTAGAGATACAGATCTCCCTCCCATCTTAAGACATTATTTCAGCTTTTTAAAACTCACTTTAAGATCCCTTTATTTGCTTATCCACTCCCCATATCGTATTTCTATTACTTCTTGTGATGGTTTCTGTCTGATTCCTATTTCTTATCTTTTTTCACTCTGATTTCCTGCAGGGAACCCTCCTACGAGTGTTTGATCTTCTTGCCAATCAAGATAATACTCCTTGTGTGTTTGCACACAAGAGGGTTAGTTGAGCCCATGTACAGCCTGCAAAAGATCCTGGGGTTTTCCAGGAACCAACCCCAAATTGGAATAGGAAATCTGTAATCTGAAGGCACAGATTGGGCTCAGGGAATAAATGGCTTTGTCTGATAAAAAGCAGTCACTGACATTCCTGCTCAGTAACATCAGCTTGAAGATGTGTGGACTTCAACTCCCAGAATTCCTCAGCCCTCCTCTGGATGAGTGTTAAAGTACAGACCTTGGAAATTTTGTTTGGAGTCACTCGGGAGAATTATTGCTAGCATGAATGATTGCTAACATACTTGGGCTAGGCCTGGAACACTTCCACAGCTGCAGGTATTAATTTAATAGAAATAGAACATTGATGGCATTTGCAGAACTTAAAGCCCAGGAGACAAAATCACGGTGGGCCCTCCGTCTTTCCTTGGAAATCCACTCCTAGGTGTTTGAAGACTTAGACACGTTCAGTTGATTTTCCCTCTATCTTCCAACTTTGGATTTTGACACTTTTGAAGAAGACAATAATGTCAGAATTCTAGAAATTTACTACTATCCTATTTTCCTTACAGATATTAAATTGCAGCATCCATTGCGTTTTTAAAGCTGTCAGAGAAAGAGAAACAAGACTATTTGATCTGTGTACAATAATACTTAGATTTTGCGGCCTGCTACTTTGGGGGCACGACTGGAATTGATGGACAGATTAAACAGCAAAAGGGCCAGAACACATTCCTGCCACACACCTCACTCTGTGGTTGTTCTAGCCCAGTGATGGTGAACCTTTTAGAGACCGAGTGCCCAAACTGCAACCCAAAACCCACTTATGTATCGTTGGGTGCCGGGTGGGTGTGGCCAATTGAGTGGGTGTGGCTGCGGGGGTAACGGCAGACTGGGTGGGACTAAAAAGTTTAATCAATCAATTCTAACTTTGCGAGATCTTTTTTTTCCCCACGAGAAGTTGAAATTGATTGACTGATTGAACCTTTTTTTTTTTTTTTGCACACGGCGGTGGAGGCCTAAAGCGAAAAGGTTTTATAAAACCCAGCTGAAGGCCTAGGACTGGGGCGAGGGTGCCACAGAGAGGGCTCTGCGTGCCATCTGTGGCACCTGTGCCATAGGCTCGCCACCACAGTTCTAGCCTATTCCCAGATAGGAATTAGTGTATCATTTCGGTACCAAATAAAGTAACTGTCCAAGGCAGTGTATTCTGGAATGTATCCACAGAATATATCTCTAGTTACAGAATCAAAGGCATATTTGAAGTTAGAAATGTCATTTATACAGCTGAGGTTAAATTGTTCACATATTTGTGAATAATATAATACTAAAATTTGACAACCCTTCTTTAAACCCAGTTTGTTCATCCTCTTTAATTCTTTCTGATTCCATCCATGTCTAAAGTTTGCTTTGCATATAATGTGCTTACAATACTTAATAGACTAATAGGTCTATAATTTACAGGATCTTCCCGATTACCTTTCTTATAAGTAGGAACAGTTATTGCAACCCTCCCATTTGAAAGACCTGAAGTATCTATATTCTCTACTATCCATACCCCAAAGTAGAAATCATATACCTTTTGCTTTACTTGCAGAAGGAATTATGTGGAATTATTTTAATATAGCATGCAGCTATTTGAGCAATTGGGGAACATGGTATCTTCTTTTTGTTGAACCTTGCAACAGTACCCAAAGCCTGAAGCTGTGCTAGAATTGCAATTTTATGCCCATTTGTTTGGAATCAAATGCCACGGGGCTCTCCAAAGCTCGGATTTCAGAGTGGAAAAGCGGGTTGCTGTTTGAACAGGACTGACAGCTTAATAGGATTGCATCTGTGCTCTATAACGGAGCTTCCTCAGTTAAGTAGTTTGATTTCTGGGCCACCCCCTGGAGTCAACCAGCCACGGCTTTCTTTCTCATCCATCTCCTTCCCGTCTGGCTTTGTGGTCCATGCACTGCGGTCTAATAGCACTTAACCTTCGCCATGGTGTCTCCAAAGGAGGATTTGCTTCCCTCCATTCATGCCCTGATCTCTGTTTGGCAAACTACATTCCAGTGTCTCACTAGGCCTTTGTACCGCACACACTAATCCAATTGTTGCCATTCTATGCACTCCGGGTCAATAATCAAGCTGTTGCCAGAAACTAATTAATTTGCAAACAGTCCTGATTTTCAGAGGGAAAGCTCCAGTCCGGAGAGTGATGTCACCAGGAGTGATCGGGCTGGGACAGCTGGCATTACTGGGACCCCCACTTTTCTGTGCAATTCCCCTCACTTTTTTTTCCACCACACACAGACCCTCAGCTGAGGCAGTCAGCTATTCATTTCCTATGGCCCACCAGAAGGGAAACAATTAAGGCTGTTAAATCCTGGGACAAGAACTTCTCCTATTGAGACTGTGTTATGTCCTTCATAGGAAAGATGAGCACCTATTTTTCCTATATGAGAAGTCTGTCATAAGGCTTTTTGGTGGCAGAGCATTGTGGGAAATCAGCCCCCCCAGAGAAGGAAATATTAAAAGGGCAGAAAAATATATTTCCTCAAAAGGATTTCAAAAGCAGAAACCAACTCTGCCCCCAAGTTTCTCTGTCCCAAGCAGAAGCCAGCCCTGTACAAATGCAGATGTAAACCATCAGAAAGGCCCCAGCTAGGAGATCAAGAAGACAAAGACACCTACAATCTGCATACCCCACCCAAACTCTAGGACCCAGCACCAGGGAAGCAGGATATAACCCTTGGGACATAATAGGATTAACTCACCACCATCAAGAATACCAGAAAGGCACACCCAGACTCAGAATACGTGACACAGGAAAAAGAAAGCCTGAAACAGGAACAGGAAACTATTTTAAACAAAATGCTTGAGAGGGTATAAAAACCTACTACCCACATGTGCTCAGTCCTTTTTCTCTCCTCTTTCCTGCCAGAACCATCTTGCTGTCTGGCTCTTCAAGAAACTGCAACCTTCTTTCTAAAGCAGTCGCCATGTTGTTTGTTTATCCCCGGCTTGGATGAATCATGATGAAGACTTTTCTTCCCACAGCATAAAACTCAACTGGGTAATAAATTACTCCTTAACCTTTGCTCAGTGGGTAAGGCCGACATTTGGGATTAGGAGAAGTTTATGTCAGTCTGTGGGCTCCCAAGCTTCCCTCTGAGGAAAACACCTCCACTCTTCTAATAATTCCCTAGAGAAGCTGAATAAGAGCTTCCTCTTTAGGAAAGAACTCACGTTGAACAATTATTCTCTCTGGTTTAATTAGTTCTCCCCCCTAAAATCTAAGTGCTTCTGATAGCTACAAGTTGTGCTTTTTCCATCATTGTATTTATTTATTTGTTAAATTTATTTGCTGCCTACCTCTCCTTACTTTATAGAACAGTGAAAGGTAGTAGGTTTTTTCCTCCGTTCGACCTGTTTTCCCTGTTCAGTCCTGTTCAAACAAATGGATTTGTCAAAAACAGATCATGCCAGACAAATCTTATTGCATTCTTTGACCAGGTGACAAAATTAGTGGACCAGAGGAATGCTGTGGATATAATTTACTTGGACTTCAGTAAATTAGACCTACTGCTTGATAAGGTAGAAAAATATGGGTTAGACAGCATCACCACCACATGGATCCATAGCTGGCTGACCGGCTGTACTCAGCGAGTGGTCCTCCATGGAACCGCATCTACCTGGAGGGAAGTGTGTAGTGGGATGCCCCAGGGCTCTGTCCTGGGCCCAGTGCTTTTCAACATGTTCATCAATAATTTGGATGAGGGGATAGATGGTGAACTCATCAAATTTGCAGACAACACCAAGCTGGCAGGAATAGTCAACACTCCAGAAGATAGGGTTAAGATATAGGAGGATCTTGACAGACTTGAATGTTGGGCGCTATCTAACAAAATGAAATTCAGTAGTGAAAAAAGCAAGGTTCTACATTTAGGCAAGAAAAACCAAATGCACAGGTACAATATAGGGGATACCTCGCTCAATAGTAGTAACTGTGAGAGGGATCTCAAAGTCCTAGTGGACAATCACTTAAATATGAGCCAGCAGTATGCTGCAGCTGCCAAAAAAGCCAACACAGTGCTGGGCTCCATTAACAGAGGGATAGAATCAAGATCATGTGAAGTATTAATACCACTTTACAATGCCTCGGTAAGGCCACACTTGGAATATGGCATCCAGTTTTTGTCGCCCTGATGTACAAAAGATGTTGAGACTCTAGAAAGAGTACAGAGAAGAGCAACAAAGATGATTAGGGGACTGGAGGCTAAAAGATATAAGGAACGGTTGCTAGAATTGGGTATGTCTAGTTTAATGAAGAAAAGGATGAGGGAGGACATGATAGCAGTGTTCCAATATCTCAGGGGCTGCCACAAAGAAAAGGGAGTCAAGCTATTTTCCAAAGCGCCTGAAGGCAGGACAAGAAGCAACGGATGGAAACTAATCAAGGAGAGAAGCAACCTAGAACTAAGGAGAAACTTCCTGACAGTTAGAACAATTAACCAGTGGAACAGCCTGCCTCCAGAAGTGGTGAATGCTCCAACACTGGAAGTTTTTAAGAAGAGACTGGACAATCATTTGTCTGAAATGGTATAGGGTTTCCTGGACTAGAAGGCCTCCAAGGTCCCTTCCAACTCTATTATTATTACTATTACTATTATTATTATTATTATTATTATTATTATTATTATTATTATTATTATTATTATTATTATTCCCCTTTAATCTTTGAGGTGTTCTGTGATTACAAATGACCCCATGAAGGGAAAAAGGAAATAGGAGAGAGGTTGGGATGAAGCATTTCGGAGCAAAAAAGATGAACATTTTTATCAACTGAATATCTCTTCCAATTATTTCTTGGACCACCTCTATATTCAAATAAGGAAAGTGCATAATTCACAAGTTAAGTTGCAGAAACCTTTCTTGACTTCTGCTATTCATTAAAGCTTTGTAGCATTTTCCAAGCTTCAGTTTGAAAACTAAACGTTGCAGCTGCTTTAAAATTACATTTGTTGTTACTTGAACATAAATATCCTCTTGCAGCAATACTTTTCAGACACAGGCAGAAGTCTGAAAAATGGCAGGAAGTTGCTTTATTGGGCTGCAGAGAAGTCTTGGCCCTTTCCTCACACCAAGTTCAAAGCCCTTTTTCCGAATTAATTTTTTAAGTGTGCGCACAATTTACATTCTTCCAGCAGTTCCAACCATCATTTGCTTCTTCTTCCCAGAAAGTTTTGGAGCAGGTCCCACACAAGCCAAATTACCTCTACACAAATTTTTAAAACTATTTGAAAACTACTATGCTGTATTTTAAAAAAAATGTATTGAGTCATGTAGACAACACTACTTGGTCACCATACTACAAAAAAGATGTTGAGACCTTGGAAAAAGTTCAGAGAAGAGCAACTAAGAGGATTTAAGGCCTGGAGACTACAACATATGAAGAACGGCTGGAGGACTTGGGTTTGGCTAGTCTAAAGAAAAGAAGAAACAGGGGTGACATAATAGCAGCATTCCAGTATTTGAGGGGCTGCCACAAAGAAGAGGGCATCAAATTATTCTCCAAAGCACCAGAGGGCAGGACAAGAAACAATAGTTGGAAACTGATCCAAGAGAGAAGCAACCTGGAATTAAGGAGAAACTGCCTGACAGTGAGGACAATTAACCGGTGGAACAGCCTGCTTCCAGAAATCGTGGACGCTCCATCACTGGAGGTTTTTAAGAAGAGACTAGACTAGACAGTCACTTGTCTGAGATGGTATAGGTCAGTGATGGCGAAACTTTTAGCGACTGAGTGCCCAAACTACAACCCAAAACCCACTTATGTATCATCGGGTGCTGGGTGGGCGTGGCCCATTGGGTGGGTGTGGCTGCAGTAGTAATGGCAGACTGGGTGGGACTAAAAAGTTCAATCAATCAATTTCAACTTTGCGAGATCTTTTTTTTCCCGCGAGAAGTTGAAATTGATTGATTGAAACTTTTTTTTTTTTGCATATGGCAGTGGAGGCCTAAAGCGAAAAGTTTTTATAAAACCCAGCTGAAGGCCTAGGACTGAGGTGACGGTGCGCGCGTGCCCACAGAGAGGGCTCTGTGTGCTACCTGTGGAACGTGTGCCATAGATTCTATTCTATTCTATTCCATTCCGTTCCATTCCATTCTATTCTATTCCATTCCATTCCATATTCTATTCTATTCCATTCTATATTCCATTCCATTCCACTCCACTCCACTCCACTCCACTCCACTCCACTCTTGTCATGTGTGTTTCTAAGTTTCTGTGTTTGTGTGTGAAATGAAAATAGGTGACCAGGGTGATACAGAACTCAGCAGGGGATTTTATACCTAGGGCAACATATATGCAGAGTACATGGAAGTTGCATCACCTAAAGCTAGAATTCTCACGGAGTACAAAGTACAGAGTTGAAACCTAACTGCCACCTTTTTATAGCTCACTTCCTGGGGGTTTTGATATATGGTGCATGAGGCTGCCAACAGAGGAAGAATTTGGAAAAGGAAAAACCCCTCACTTTTCCCTGGTGTGAATGGAATAATACAGGAAATAATACTCTTACTAGGTACACATTGCTTTTAAGGCTAGCCAAACTGCCAGGAACCTACAGATGTGATCCAGATTTAGATGGATGGATGGATAATGTTACTGAGCTGCTCAGCTGCCTGCAGATGGCATCCCTGGGAAAAGAGGCCCTTGTAGAATAAGGATCGCTGGGGAGAATAAATTCCAAATGTGGTAAAGGAAATTTTCCCACTGTGTCTTTGGCTCTGTTCTGCAACAAGGCTGCAAGGTAGCTGCAAGGTAGCTGACTTAGCAAACCCAAGCCATGATCAAACTGGGTTTCTGGGTCCACTCATCAACTGTCCAGATGTTACATGCTCTTTTATAATCACCCATATAGATCACCTCAGATGGGGACTGCAGCCAAGAAATTAAAAGACGCTTGCTCCTGGGGAGGAAAGCTATGGCAAATCTAGACAGCATACTAAAAAGCAGAGACATCACCCTGCCAACAAAAGTGCATATAGTCCAGGCCATGGTTTTCCCAGTTGCAATGTATGGCTGTGAAAGTTGGACCATAAGAAAGGCTGAGCGCCAAGAATTGAGGCCTTTGAACTATGGTGCTGGAGAAGACTCCTGCGAGTCCCTTGGACTGCAAGGCGTTCAAACCGGTCAGTCCTAGAAGAGATCAACCCCGACTGCTCTTTAGAAGGCCAGATCCTGAAGTTGAAACTCAAATACTTTGGCCACCTAATGAGAAGGAAGGACTCACTGGAGAAGGGCCTAATGCTGGGAAAGATTGAGGGCAATAGAAGAAGGGGACGACAGAGAATTAGATGGCTGGATGGAGTCACTGAAGCAGTAGGTGTGAACTTAAATAGACTCCAGAAAATGGTAGCGGACAGGAAGACCTGGAGGAACGTTGTCCATGGGGTCGCGATGGGTCGGACATGACTTCGCCATTAACAACAACAACAATCACCCATATTCTGTAGTGTGTTGCTGTTGCTTCTAATCTTGCTTCTTCATGCATGTAATGAAATTAATGAAAAGCTGTATGGTTTTTTTTCTATCAGTTTCCCAGTTTCTGATCAAGTGAGAGTTGATCCATTGGTCGCAACAGGTTTTGACTAACTGGCTCGTCATCTGAGCCTGACATCCATGGTTTGAGAAAGAGGGACGTGCCCAAAGACACCCAGTTGGCACTCATACCTAAGGGGGGAACTAGAACCCACTGTCTCCTGCTTTCTAGCCTTGTACCTTAACCACCAGCTCAAATTCATGTTTAATTAATTTAATTAGTGTTTATTTCTTTATTTATGAGATTTACATACCGCTTTAAGTGCAAGCACTCTCTAAGCGGTGTACACCAGTAAGCAATGTATGTATGTATGTATGTATGTATGTATGTATGTATATATATATATATATATATATATATATATATATATATATATATATATATATATATTTACATGGCCCCCAACAATCTGGGTCCTCATTTTACCTACCCCGGGAGGATGGAAGGCTGAGTCAACCTTGAGCCGGTGAGATCTGAACCGCTGACCTGCTGAACACAGTCAGCTAAAGTGGCTTGCAGTACTGCACTCTAACTGCTGCGCCACCTCGGCTCTATCAAAATATATTTTCTATGCCCTGCATCTTTATAGACCAGCAATGTACACTTTGACAGGACTGCTCTCAGTACAGAGGACCGTCATTGGAGCCTGTTGTAATTAGTCTGTGGTGAGTATTTATGCAAACCACAATAACAACAACAAATCTTTATTAGAGTTATAGACCAGCAGCAAACCACAGTAAATTGCAATAGCCATCATTAACTGAACTGCGGGAAGAATCCAGAGAAAGAAATATTTTGGGGAATATTAAAAAGGCAGAATATATTTCCCCAAAGGAATAATGGAGAAGATCTTTTTAAAAAAACAAAAACCAGCCCCCAGAAACCAGCCCCAGCCTCTCTCCCCCCAAGCAGAAACTAGGCAGAGGCCAGCTTTTAGAAATGCAGATGTAATAATCCATTCAGGAAGGTTGGAGTCAGGAAGCTATTAGGAAGACAAAGACACTTAAAATCTGCAAACCCCCACCCAAATTCTAAGGACAGGAGACATAATAGGATTAACCCACCAACACCAAAAGGGGACACTTAGACTCAGGTCAAAGTACATGACACAGGAAATATAAAACGTCAAACAGGAACAGGAAACAACCTCAAGAGCCCCAGAAGGTATAAAAACCCACCACTCCTTGCTACATGTGGCCAGTTTTTCCCAGAACCATCTTTCTGTCTGGCTCTCCTCTTCAATAAACTGCAACCTGCTTTCTAAAACAATCTCCATTTTGTTTATTCCCAGCTTGGATTGGACCCTGATGAAGATTTTTCTTTCAACAGAACTGTGCAAACTTCATCAGGCCCTTGGCAAATTGTCTTTCTGGGATGATATGCAGGTTTCTGACAAAATTCCCACAAATTATTTCCCCTATGATAACAATCCCTTGTGGGGCAGTTTGAAATGGCTTCATTGTAGGGCACGGATATGCATGTATGACTCTTTAGTGCAGGCTGCTGGTAAAAGAGCAAATAACTACGTAGTATTGCTGGAAGGAGCCACAGGCAGGCAGCCTGAAAAAAAGGCCAGATGATTGTCACAGAAGAGTGCTCATAACAAGGCACATATAATACAACAGCGGTTCTCAACATTTGTGTGATGGCGACCCCCATCACAAGGATGCGCGGCGCATGCGCGGCGCCCCCATGCGCAGCATGCATGCACGGCGGCACCCCATGCGCAGCATGCATGCACGGCGGCACCCCCATGCGCAGCATGCATGCGCGACACCCCCCATGCACAACACGCATGCGCGCTGCCCCCCATGCACAGCACACATGTGCGGCGCCGCCCCCTGAGGGGGGAAAATGGCGGATCGCGTTGTTTGGCGACCCCCGTAAAATGGTCGTTCGACCCCAAATGGGGTCGCGACCCATAGGTTGAGAACTGCTGTAATACAACATATATTTGTGCTGTAAAAATGAGAATGACCACAAGATGATAGCAAATACTTGCCTTTTCTACACCCCTTCGCTCCCATCTAGTGGTCATCTGAGGTTCTCCAGCTCAGATATGGTGTGACATGCCTAAAGCACAACAGTATACAGAGCTTGGCTCTCTAGAGCAGGGGTAGGCAACCTTGACTCTTTTATGACTTGTGGACTTCAACTCCCAGAATTCCTGAGCCAGCCAAGCTAATTCTGGGAGTTGAAGTCCATGAGTCATAAAAGAGCCAAGGTTGCCTACCCCTGCTCTAGAGCATGGAAGGGGCAGACAATAATGTGACCAATAGCTATTCCTGACATCTATCAGCCTCCTAGACTTGCCTCATTTAATTTTGTAAAAAAAAAAAAAAGAATACTTAGGAAGCTCATAAAATAAAGCACCAACTTCAAACTTCGCCTGCGTCCCTATCATGTCTCAGTACCTTCTTAAAAATCAAATAGTGGATACTCTTTTTTGTTTGCTGCTGATGTTTTCTGGCTGGCCAAACCACCACGGTAATCATAATGCTCATAATAAACTTCCAAATATCAACTGTGTCCTTTGGCAGGAAAAAAAAAAACCCTGTGGGCAATCACCAAAAGAAAGGAAAGCTCTGGCATTTCCTGAAAGCCTCCACCTTTTAATAAAATGGGTTAGTCCAAAAAAGGTGCTCCCAAATTCCTGGTTTTTTGCCCCCACAGAAGGATCTCCTCCTATAATGACCAAGTGAATTAGCTGCTGCCGGTCCTGATTTGATTGGCACCTTGTAGGAACACTCCTCAGCAGACAAACTGATATGGCAAAATTGTTCTGCTCCAACATGGAAGTTGCAGCCCAACCTCCCACCAGAAGAGCCATGTAAGACCATTATTCAGAGGAGTACATTGCAGCAATAAACAGAACAGCTGTACAACACCATCCATAATCAACCAATAAAAGGACACCTGTGCCAAGTAGTGTTGACCACTCAACCCACTACAGCCAGTGGTGGGATTCAAATATGTGAACAACTGGTTCTCTGCATGGATGCCACTTCTGGAAGTCCATTCTGGGCCCGGGCATCAAAAAATTATCTACTGGTTCTGCTGAACTGGTGTGAACCAGCTGAATCCCACCACTGACCACAGGATAATCCATACAAGCTATGAAAAGGATAATACTGTCATACGTCAAACATGTCTAAGAAACAATCAGCAGACTATTACAGGCACACAACCTTGATGTAGCACACAAACCAACTAAAGCCTTCTAAAACATCCCTTAAGTAAACAAACAGACCCAGCAGGCCAAGAAGAAAAACTCAAGAGTCCTCTGCAACATAGAGTGTAAAGACTCTAACAGCCACTATGTAGGACAGGCAGGCAGAAGATGAGCAGGAAGGTCCAGGTACACCAACTAGTAGAGTCAGAAGATAGGATATAAAGTCCTTAATCTCATAACGCATGGACAGAGTCAGCCATAATTTCACCTGAGAAACAATGAGCACTCTAGAGCAGGGGGGTCTGCAACCTCGACAACTTTAAGACTTGTGGACTTCAGCTCCCAGAATTCCTCAACCACCTGCAAATGACTTAATGAAATAAGAGATTCGGAGGGCTGTGCAACAGCAGATAATAACAATGACAATAATAATAGAGTTGGAAGGGACCTTGGAGGTCTTCTAGTCCAGGGGCCCTCAACCTTGGCAACTTTAAGACTTGTGGACTTCAACTCCCAGAATTCCTCAGCCAGCTTTGCTTTGCTGGCTGAGGAATTCTGGGAGCTGAAGTCCACAAGTCTTAAAGTTGTCAAGGTTGCAGACCCCTGCTCTAGACCAAGCTAAAGATCCAAGAGGTAGGGAATTCCTAGAAGTTTGGCACTCAGGGAAATCAGCATTCAAGTTTACACACCAGAAGAGACAATAAAAACAATCTAAAATACCTGCAACAAGCAATCAACAGCCATATTACCACTAGGAGCAACACCAGGGAAACAAGCAAGCAGTAAACAACAGCCTAATGAAAGAACCGCCAATGAGAAAGTGACATCTCCACGAACTCTGACAGGAGAAGTATATAAACAAAGAGTAAACCTCACTCTTTTCTAGCATAGAAGATGTTACCTCGTGGCAGTGGTGGGATTCAAATATGTGAACAACCGATTCTCTGTGTGGATGCCACTTCCAGAAGTCCATTCTGGGCCTGGGCAACAAAAAATTAGCTACTGGTTCTGCTGAACTGGTGCGAACTGGCTGAATCCCACCACTGCCTTGTGGATAGCAAACCATCTGCAAGAAAGCAAGAAAAAGCAAGAAAACCATTGAGCTCAGGAACGGTTGCTGGAATTGGGTATGTCTAGTTTAATGAAGAGAAGGACGAAGGGGGATATGATAGCAGTGTTCCAATATCTCAGGGGCTGCCACAAAGAAGATGGAGTCAAGCCATTCTCCAAGGGGCCTGAAGGCAGGACAAGAAGCAACGGATGGAAACTAATCAAGGAGAGAAGCAACCTAGAACTAAGGAGAAACTTCCTGACAGTTAGAACAATTAACCAGTGGAAAAACCTGCTTCCAGAAGTGGTGAATGCTCCAACACTGGAAGTTTTTAAGAAGAGACTGGACACCCATTTGTCCATAGGGTTTCCTGCCTGAGCAGGGGGTTGCACACGATGACCTCCAAGGTCCCTTCCAACATCATCATCATCATCATCATCATCATCACCACCACCACCACCACCACCACCACCACCACCACCACCCCGGACCTCACAGTTCCAGACTGAGCTACAGAATTTCTATTCTATAGGTACTCTCTAGCCTTGCCTGCATGGCTATCTTGAAGATGATGATAAAAATATAGACAAAGAAGAATGGTTTACTGATGCATCTTTCACAAACAGCACACACACACGCCCACAAACCTGTCCAGAACTGTTCTTATTCAGACACCAAGCAGAACCAGATGTTTGGCAGAGATGCACTGTTGTTATTTATATTACATTAGTGCCTATAGGACTCCCAATCAGTAAGCTACGTTGTCTGGCGCAGGGTGCTGATTTAATTAAAAGGCTTCCCAAATTCTTCAAATTTGTAAAAACAAAACAAAACAAAAAAACTTTACGGTACAAGTCCACAGCTATTGCAGACTTTCCTTGTAACAACCCAACAGCGAGCGTGGCTTTTATACTTTATAGATTGTCATCTGGAACTTTGGAGAAACCTAAAGGTGCCCAGATGAGCCCACACATAAAGATGTGGCTTAAAGCAAATACAATTCGTATGTTTGGAACAACAAAGATCAGTTGCAAAATGTAATAAAAATGTCAGAAGAGACAGGGCAGGTCCCGAACATCCCACAAGACATAAAAACTCTCATGGAGTTGCAACCTTCATTTATTTTACTTAGGTTTAAATTTGTGTGCGTATGTGGAGAGAGTGAGTGAGAGAGAACAATCAAGATGTTGGCTGCAACTATGTGGTGTGGTAATTGCTATCTGGATTCTTTTTTTTTTAACCTCCTGCCGATGCCATCCTTCAAAACTCCATCTTCCCAGGCTGGCGGAAACAGGGAATCTGAGGGAAAGCGAAGCAGAAAGCAACCAGGAAGACAATAAAACATATGAACTGAGAGGAATTGTTAAGTCAAAGGACCAGCTGCAGTTTCAGGTTCTGGGTGGGAGCCCAGTATAGTTATGGAGGTTAAAAGCGCCTTCCCTCCGATCCTGAAGAGTGATGGAGTTACGTTTAAAAAAAAAGTGATCCTAGTGATTCCGTTGTTTTGAATTTTGGAACAGAATGTCCCCTCTGTGCTTAGGCTGGAGCAGTTTTTGAGAGTCCCCCTTTCTCCTATCCTTTTTGGCTGGACGTTTAACCCAACTGCAGCAGACGGGATCAGATTTCCCTCTGGAAACGTCTCTGTCAGCAGGACCTTAAACTTTGTTCCTCCATCCTGCATGCAAATATGCTTCCTCCAAAACCTCAAGTTAGAAACTGACTCCAGGTATGTTTAAAATTCTGCCTGGCTGAAGAAGAAATGGACATTTTGGGCCAAGCCAATATTTGCATGGCAATGAGAGTTTGCGCTAAATGTACGACAGCTGTTGGTTTCAGGATGGAAGGCAGGGAAAATGAACTCATACAAAGCCTATTTCCAGTTATCAGGCCAACTTCTAAGAGCAGAGCAAAGGTCTACAGCAATGGCGCTTATGCGTTCTCTGGCACCAGAAACAGCCGTATCATTAATACTGAGGCAATATCTCCATCTTTGTAATGCGACTCCTGTACATTTCATTGACCGCTTTAATATTGCACAGCAGGTTAGTGCTGGAAGGAAGTCAACAGTGCTAGAATTTGGTGAATGTGAAGAAAATATAAAAGAAGAGGGAGACTTACCATTAAGCCAGCGGGAATCATGCTGTTCGGTCCGGATCGGATGATGGTGCCCCAGAGTGCGGAAAATGGCAAAATCTCTCCCCATAAAGTCTGCTGCTGTTCCTGAATACAGCTCACCATCTGTAATGTTTCATGGAATTGCACCAAGTCAGACTCAGCGAAGGATCAAGCCTCCCATGATGGTTTCATAGGACAGAGTAGTGAGGGTTTCTCTATCGAAGACATTGTATTTTCCACCGAAAACTTGAGCCAGCGAGAAAAACTGCACTAGAGTGGCATGTGCCACTTTAGAAATGGAGAAAAGGACTCTGCCATGTCCCAGCTTTACTTACAAATACTCAAATTTATAGAGCAAAGAATACATACCGTATATGCCGGCGTATAAGGCGACTTCCGCAAGCGCTAAAATCGGCACCAAAGACGGGGGTCGTCTTATACGCCGAGTCGTCTTATACGCTGGAAATACTGGTAGTTTCCGGCGTATAAGATGACATTCTAGGAATGCGGCCCGGCAACAAAGACGGGGGTCGTCTTATATGCCGGGTCGCCTTGTACGCCGGCATATACGGTATTTATGTTAGTGTAGCAAGCAAATGCATTTGCTCTTCTTAGTCTCCTCCCTCAAAGCAAAGAGAGAGAACTGGAACTGGAGTAAATGTGCTTTGGTTTTGGTTTTAGAGATTTTGTGGAGCATTAAAGAGGGATAGATAGGGTAAGGTGTGTGTGTGTGTGTGTGTGTATGTGTGTGTGTCCGTGTATTTGTGTGCATCTGCTTTCACAACATAAATTGTGAAGTGAATTGACTGCATATTGATGAAGCCCGAGTATTCTGTTTTTCATGGTCATAATGAATGGCCCAGACAGAATTTTATATGATTTGGTTGAACCAACAAGCACATTAACTCCAAGAGAATTTTATCAGCTGGCATGATTACCATGTCTGAGTGGTTCAAAACATGACTTTCAGATAGTCTGCAAAATCCTAGAAGTCAGGAGAGGAGAAGTCACGATAACACAATGCAAAGAACAAGGAGATCAAAGGCAATTGGACGACTTACTGCCAGAAGATGGGATAATCAAAACCGAGTGAAAATTTTGCAGTAACTCCCAATTCATCATTTTTGGCTCATCTGACACTTTATATTTTTAAGAGGAGAGACCATCACTTAATTGTAGCCCTTATTATGTGCCTCTTTTAGCCTTTATTTAACTTTGCCTCCATTTGCTTGTCAGCCTCTCTCAAGAGATTTGAATAAATCAATATAAATCAACGGAAAGTCAAGAAGACCGCTTTTATTTCATAGTTGTCAAAAATGGGGGAAAGGTCATTGGTGTGTGTGTGTATGTGTGTAAAAAAAAAACTACCGTAAATGCCAGCGTACAAGGTGACCCGGCATATAAGACGACCCCCATCTTTATAGCCGGGCCGCATTCCTAGAACGTCGTCTTATATGCCGGAAACTACCAGTATTTCCGGCGTATAAGACGACTCGGCGTATAAGACGACCCCCGTCTTTGGCGCCGATTTCAGCGCTCGCGGAAGTCGCCTTATACGCCGGCATTTACGGTATATTGCAAAATCTTGGGCTGTTTTATTTGCTCTACTGGCATCTGCCTATCTATCTTTAGCACCTTCTGAGCAGGATTTTCAAGGGCTCCCCGAGCATGGAATGGGACAACTCATTCTGTCCCTTCCTTTGCATCCTTTCTTGGTGATTCTGTCCACCATTTCTTTGATATTAATGTAACTCCTGTCCCGCAGTGAACTGGCCATGGCAAATTGATTGCTGCGAGTTGGCTATGATCGGTGAGTTAGCCGTGGCGAGGGATGTGGTGGGGAGTTTGAAGGAGTTGGCCTTGTCATTTGTGGACAGCGATCTTTTGTTTCCCACAGAATTCATAGGAAGATGGCTTCACTGTGGTCTCTCAATTATTCCTTGTTTCTCTCAGTAAGAACAACTGGCACCCATTTAGCTATATGGGAGACAGGAAAAGGGGGTGATCTGAGGCAGCTTTCCACATCGTGGCTGCCAGTTTCCAGATGTGTGGACTTCAACTCCCAGAATTCTTAACAATGGTCATGCAAGCTGGGAAATTCTGGGATCCAGTTGACTGGAGACACATGGATTAGGAAGCCTCGAGTCTCCCGCCTTCATCTTCTTCTTTTTCGTAGTTTTATGACTCAAAAGTGCCAAATGGTGCGTGACTCAGCCATGATCCCAACTGGATCATTACTATGGATCTTTATTTCCAATAATCCGAATGAATGGCTGGAAAGACATAAAAAGCAGCCCACATTCTGTCGTAAAGCTCCTAAAGCCACATTAATGAGCCAAGAGTTTCAACATTATATATATGGTCTTGGCGCATTCTGGATGGCGTTTCCTATAGTTCCTGCCCCTGTGGCTGGATTGGATAATTTTTAAGGTTTTATTGGAGAATAAAAACGTAAGCATTGGCATGCAAACGGTAGCTATGCCTTCCACAGGCCATTAATAATAAATGACAGCTAAAGAAGGCCTCAGAGCTATTTATTTCTCATCCCAAACTGGCATTTTTATAGCATGGATGAAATTAATGAAAATCAGTTGCAAGTGCACCGAGTAACAGATATTTTGAATTAAAAAAAAGAAAGAATACAACTGCACTAATTCTAACACATTTTTTTAAAATACGTCTGCTCATTATATATTTTTAAAAGACTGCAGGGAACAAATCAGTAATTGCCTCCACATGAATTTAAAAGCAAATAAACCTCTGCTGAAGCCTGTCCAGTTGTTCCCTGAGACTGGTCGTGCAAGACACACAGACTTAGCCAAAGGGAGGCATTGGTAATTCAAACTATGATTCTAATTAACTTCAGAATGTTTCCCCAAATTGATGGCTGGCAAATTCTGGGACTTGAAGTCCACCCATCTTCCAGTTGCCAAGATTAAGGAACGCTGCCTGCGAGGCAAGTTATTTGTTAAGATTCATCCTCTTTGTCTCTTTCTCATAAATTTTTGCCTTTTTAAAAAAAGAGGAAAATATTTCTAGGGTTGTTTTTTTTTTTTTAAATCAAAGCAAAAGGCCAGGCAGCAACACTACCGTATTGGTGTAACTTAAGTGCAGATGAAAAAGGCACATGAAAAGCTAAACTCTGTTTACTTTACATGGCAAGATGCCATAATGGGTTTTGTGCTGATTTTGCCATCTTACCTTTTGTTCAAAGTCAATCTCGGCCTGAGAAACATCGCCACAAATGTTTGCTGCTCCAGGCACTCAATTATACACCTGTCTTTTAAGGACTTTTTCTCCCTCCTATCTCCCATAAATCCAAGGTGCAAGTTATTTAAAAAGTGCCCTCTGGGTAGTTCCCACTAATCATTTAAGTTTCCAAATGAAGGCAATCTACTCTGCACTCTCTGAGTGTCGTTTTTAAAAGCATGAAGGATTTGTTAAAACACAGAATTATTTCCTTTTCTTAAGTGCTACAGAAGAAAAACAACCCTGAAATACTTTTCATCTTTCAAACAACATCTGGAGGATAGATATTTAAACTTTCTTCCTGATGCTTAAATCACATCAAACTATTAATCATTTCTGAATTTCCTGTGCTTTCATGGTAACATCTTACTGGCTGGCACTAGGCACTCTCTTCAAATTTTAGTTTTATAGCTTCCAGACCACACCCGGCGTTTCCAGTGTGAATACAATCAAAATCCTTACAAAGAGAAAGGAAAAAAAGAACCAAGAGAGAAATCCAAAGAGGTTTAAGGGCTTAGATCAGCCTGAAAGGCAACTTTTTGTTTGCTGTTGTGGATTACAGGTAGCCCTTGGCATATGACAACAATTTCCATTGTTAAGTGATGCAATCATAAAGCATAACCACATCATTTAGCATTGTTTAGTGGTGGCAGTTCCTGCAATCTTGGTTGTTGTTGTTGTTAAATGAATCCCATGATTGTTAGGCAAGGTCTCCAGAATGACGCCTGCAGAAGTTATGGCTGATCCAATACTGGAGGTTTTTAAGAAGACATTGGACAAAGGATTGAAATGGCATAGGGCAGTGGTGGAGAACCTATGGCATGTGTGCCAGAGGTGGCACTCGGAGCCTTCTCTGTGGGCACATGCACCGTTGTCCCAACCCCACCTCCCCCCACTGCCACAACCTCACCAGCAGCCCCCTCTGGAGGAGAGTCAACCCCGAGCACGGCCCACGCGGAGCAGCACAGCCAAGGACTCCGCCCTCGTGGCCTGTCACATGCAATTGATGCTGCAGGGTGCGGGCGGAGGGTGTGGCTGCCATGACACTGCTGGACTGCCTGGGCAATCTGCAGCAGGCCGTGAAGGCGGTGGGTGGCCCTGCGGGTGGGTAGGACGGGGTGGAGCGAGGGTAGAGCAGGCAGGGAGAGGAGCGGAGTGGGGGCGGGTCAGTTTTTGGGCACTCGGTCTCTAAAAGTTTCGCCCTCACTGGCATAGGGTTTCCTGCTTGAGCAGGGGATTGGACTAGAAGACCTCCAGTGTCCCTTCCAACTCTGTTATTCTGAGGCAATGGCCTACCAGCTCCCCACAACCAAAGACAGTGGGAGACCAGCAGGAAATTGTAAGCCCCAGGTGGTTTGCAAGCAAGCTGGCAAGAAGGAAAGGGGCTGCTGTTGGGTGGCGACTGTTGTCTTAGCAACCATAATTACCAATCCAGTTTAAGGTATTAGACTTTCTGAAGGCTCTCATCCAAGTACCAACCAGTTCTGATCCTACTTAGTTTTTCAAGATCAGCCAACTTTGGAGAGGGGCTGCCTCACAGGTGGGTTTAAAAGAATACTGCTATACTAAATCGAAGCTCTAGGCCAGTGGTTCTCAACCTTTTTAATGCCGTGACCCCCAACCGGTCGTAAGTCGAGGACTACTCAACCGGTCGTAAGTCGAGGACTACTCAACTGGTCCAGCACCGTTTGCAGAATGGGACTTTTGGCGGGCTCAGCAGGGCAGAGACAGCCTGGACAATTCCTATTGGCTTTTGAAAGCCAATAGAATTAGACTCTATTCAAGAGAGTCTATTCTATTGGCTTTCAAAAGCCAATAGAATAAAAGGGAGTAGCACAGCTAAGGAAAAGGGGGGAAAAATGGCGGACTGCATTGTTTGGCGACCCCCATGAAATAGTCGTTCGACCCCAAATGGGGTCCCGACCCACAGGTTGAGAACCACTGCTCTAGGCTGAGAATTAGTACAGTGAAGTTGAATTTCCAAACCCAAACAGCCTTTTGTGATTGAAATGATAGCTTAATTTTCTCTGTTACTGCGAAGTTGGAGGCAACTATGATGGCGTCAAGGGGGGGTATGAAGTAGCTGGTAGTTAGTACAGTATTGAAACCCCCTGCATGATTCTCTCCTGTAAATTAATTTACTCTTTCACTTAAAGAGGAAGCCTGAAACTTTAAAAAAAAAGTGTTGACTTATTTGGAGTGGGAGATATATGACCCCCCCCCCCAAATCGATTCTCTATTTCTCGTATTGAAAGCAATTCAAGAAATACAAAATTGATTTGGGGGGGGCATATTTAGAATGCACTAGGATTGCATTTGTAAACACTGCATGGTCTAAAAGGGTCTTTGGGAGGTCCAAAGTTCTGCAGGATTGCTGGTCACCCACCTGTTCAAACAGAGGATAACATCCGCACCCTCATTATAAGAAATACACACTCATCTGCAGAAACAACCAATTGCTATGATTGTGCACGTTTTAACTGGCAGCACCAGGCAGTTGAGGAATACAGCTTTTTCTGAAAGGCTTTAAGTCCAGGAAAGAGACTGTTCTTAGGACTCTGCATAAGATTCTCACTGTCCTTGCCATTTTTATCCAATTCTATCAAAAGACACTTGAGTATCTAGGCCAGTGGTTCTCAACCTTTTTAATGCCGCGACCCCCCAATTGGTCGTAAGTCGAGGACTACTCAACTGGTGGTAAGTTGAGGACTACTCAACTGGTGCAGCACCGTTTGCAGAATGGGACTTTTGGCGGGCTCAGCAGGGCAGAGACAGCCTGGACAATTCCTACTGGCTTTTGAAAGCCAATAGAATTAGACTCTATTCAAGAGAGTCTATTCTATTAGCTTTCAAAAGCCAATAGAATAAAAGGGAGAAGCACAGCTAAGGAAAAGGGGGAAAAAATGGTGGACTGCGTTGTTTGGCGATCCCCATGAAATGGTCATTTGACCCCAAATGGGGTCCCAACCCACAGGTTGAGAACCACTGATCTAGGCACCAATTTATTCCCCAAAATATGCATGCAACATAAGGCAGTTACTTCTTTTCTTTAACCCAAACTCGGGTCTTGATGGGGTTGCAAATGATCTGGTTTGTCTTCGGATCTTGGGTACAAATCAAACTAATTTGTCCTGTGACCAAATCTGAAATTTGAATCAGATCAGAGCTGACTTGCACTGGGCCCAATCATCTGAAGGAGCAGAGGCAGAGGTTTTGGTTGATGTATGTGTGTGTGTGTTTCAAAACTACTTTATACTACATACCTATTAAAAGAGAAGCTGTCAGAAGTTTGGGGTCATAAGGACTTTTTCCTCTGCCATTTTCAAAATGTGAATCTTCCAGCTTGAAAATGTTGTCCTGTTGAGAAGAAGGGAGAGGCAAATAATTGAGCTTAGCAGAGTGATTACTGGAGATATATAACTTATAAAACCATTTGCGCATTTATTTTTAATCCACAGACAGCAATTCTTATTTTTCTTTCTTTCTTTCTTATTCGATGTATAATGCACTAGACAACAAAGCAAGCACGACTTTATAAAACTCGGTGAATTGCTTTCTGGTGGACTGAGAAGACTTCTTTCTATTTCTTTTTGAGTTCTGTGAAACCTAAATCTCTTTTCTGGCATGTTTCTGAAAAGTGTCTTTCAAATTTCTATGGAGCAATCCTTCTTTTATTGCTTTCATCATCAGTTAGGCTTGATGTGTCTTCAAACTCTTTTTGGAGATTTTCCGATATCTGCACAATTGCACTAATGTGTCTATATCAGAACCGCACGTCTTTATTTCGAGGCCAATCCTGGTTTTGAGAAGCAGGATTGCGTAACTGCAAAAAGGATGAATTGAAACCGGGGAGCTCTGAGTTATAGTCTATTCTCATCCACAGAAACTTGAGGAGTGACTATGGATCAACCATTCTCTCTCAGAACAGCCTATCTCAGTGATGGCGAACCTTTTAGAGACCGAGTGCCCAAACAACAACCGAAAACCCACTTATGTATCATCGGGTGCCAGGTGGGTGTGGCCAATTGGGTGGGCGTGGCCAATTGGGTGGGCGTGGCTGTGGTGGTAACGGCAGACTGGGTGGGACTAAAAAGTTCAATCAATCAATCCCAACTTTGCGAGATCTTTTTTTTTCCCCCGCGAGAAGTTTATTTATTTATTTTATTTATTTATTTATTAATAAAATTTATATGCCGCCCAATCCCTAGGGACTCAGGGCGGCGTACAAAATTAAAATAATAAATATAACAATAAAACAATAAAATAAGTGCATTCATACAGCATGTCCCAATGGCAGTTGAAATTGATTGATTGATTGAACCTTTTTTTTTTTTTGCACACGGCGGTGGAGGCCTAAAGCGAAAAGGTTTTATAAAACCCAGCTGAAGGCGTAGGACTGGGGCGACGGCGCGCGTGCCCACAGAGAGGGCTCTGCGTGCCGCCTCTGGCATGCGTGCCATAGATTCGACACCACGGGCCTATCTCATATAGCTGTTGTGAGGGGTAGAAAAGAAAAGGAAATACCCTTGCAACTGAACCATTTTTTACAAAATAATAATAATGATGATGATGATGATGAAGAAAAACAAACAGGGGGCACTCTCCAATAATGCGAAATACCAAGATTCCCTTTGGGGCAAGGAGTGATTGAAGGTTTCAAGTCATAAAGAGGATGCCTACAGCCTTTTAGGTTATTGCATCAAGGAAGGGAGGAACAATGTTGAGACCTGGGGAAGCCAGAGTCCCACTCTTACTGCTTTGATGCCATCACACCTGCAAGATCACGCCTGCTCCCATTGTCACAAGGCGTCAGGGGAGAACGCGGAGAAGAGCAGCTTGGAGGGGCTTGGAATGGAATCCTATGAAGGGGAGTTGGAAGAATCGGCCGTGTCCAGCTTAAAGAAGAGAAGGCGAAAAGCAGGCACAAAAGCAGCCTTGCAATCCTTGAAGGAAGGGCTTCTACAGGGCAGAGCCAGTAGATTCATTCTCCCAACATTTATAGAGGGGGGACATCCAAGCTCAAAATAAGGAGGGATTTCCTGCTGTCAGCAGTGGAACAGACTGCTTTTGGGGGCAGGGATGGGGTCAGATGGAGGTTTCCAAGGCAGAAGGCTGGCTTCCAAAGCACCTGAGGGCAGGACAAGAAGCAACGGATGGAAACTAATCAAGGAGAGAAGCAACCTAGAACTAAGGAGAAACTTCCTGACAGTTAGAACAATTAACCAGTGGAACAACCTGCCTCCAGAAGCGAGGAATGTGCCAACACTGGAAGTTTTTAAGAAGAAACTGGACAGCCATTTGTCCGAAATGGTATAGGATTTCTTGCCTGAGCAGGGTTGGACTAGATGACCTCCACAGTCCCTTCCAACTTTATTATTATTATTATTATTATTATTATTATTATTATTATTATTATTATTATTATTTCCCTTCCAACTGAAAATCCCTCCCTCTGTCTGTCTGTCTGTCTATCTATCTATCTATCTATCTATCTATCTATCTATCTATCTATCTATCTATCTATCTATCTAACTAACTAACTAACTAACTATCTCTTCTCATGAACTGAAAAAGGGAGTGACAGCTTCAGTCTCATCCTCTTTGTGGTGTGTGTGTGTGTGTGTGTGTGTGTGCGCGCACACGTGTGTGTGTGTGTGCGCGCACACGTGTGTGTGTGTGTGCGCGTGTGTGTTTTCATGGCTGCAAAAGGCACTCTAGTTAATTCATGGGGTCCAAGAACATTTTGGCACCCCTGAATTCTCTGCTTTGAAGTGGTGGGAAATAAAGCAAATATTGGACCCCACAGGGGAGTCTTCCAAAAACCCTTGTCTGGATTATACCAGCACATACACACCAAACAAAATGTTCAGTGGACTGTAGGTGACTCGGGATTATTTGAGATGACATTTATTGCCAGGAATCCAGTTTATCCCTGCCATTAGTAAGACACAGAGAGACTGACTTTTCCTGACTTTTCAAAAGGGTGGGTCAGCGGCAAAGAGTTGGGAGATGAAAGACTGCCTAGACTTAGGGGGAGCCCCAAACATGTTTATGAAGTACTCAGCTGAGAAACAAAAAAGGGGGAGGCCACACAGAAATCCATGGGTCAAAATAAAAGTGCCAGATGAAAGAAATTTGAATGAGAAGAACCAACCAAAGGATCTGGTATAACTTAAAGCAGAGGTCTTCAACCTATGGGCCACAGTCCACTAGAGGGCCGTGGCCTCTTGGCCACCGGGCCGCGTGAATGGCTGGCCAGTGCGTGCATGCATGTGCACGTGCTCACCCCCATTACGCCAGTGCTAGCGAAGCTATGAGTCGCGAACCTTGTGCCAGTGCTAGCAACCCCATTTGTGGAGTGAGCATGCTCGCGGCCCCGTTTGCGCGCATGCACATGCAGCCACATTTGCATATGTGCACATGCACTCATAAAGGTGCCTGCTCCTCCCTTTCCCACTGGGCCACCAACCCAGAAAAGTTGGGTACCTCTGCCTTAAAGTGCTAAGGAACATAAGGGGGAACCTAAAATACATCTATCAAAAGAAAAGTTTCAGATTAAAAATTACAGGATGAAAAGAAACTTACAAAGCCTCTTTTAAATTCTCAAAGACCAGCAAACCTATTTTGGTATAATGACTTTGTGGATTGGAATCTACTTCAATGGACGGATCAAGTGCTTTGCTGAATTACAGCATAATTTCATATATCTGTGTGGTTATGGGCAAAGGCTTCGCAATATTATTCACTTTCCTTCTAGTTCTTTTTTAAGTATCTGAAAATATATTATTCTCTTTCTTTCCTAAGACTCATTTATGCATTTAGTAAAATCACAGGACAGAGTCTCCTGGGACTGCTTATTTCAGGCCACAGATAACAGATTGCATTTTTGAATATTTCCTAGAAAAACAAGTTGGAACGAGTTACTAAAAGCTTTCTTACATGCATTTTTTTTTTCTGTTTCTGTATCTAAAATTGAGAAAAGCAAGGAAAAATGTGATCACAAAAATGGCAGAACTTTTGTACTCAACAATTTTATCAGAGGTCATGCCATAAATATTTCACTGCACAATTTGGATGATGTCATGATGCACAAGTTGTCACTAAGAAATCGCCTTTTAGCTTGTAAATATATACTGTACATGAGCTAAGTTGAGCAGCAGAATCTGAGCTTTTGATTGTTGTAGGGAGTGATGAGAAAGAAAAGAAGCGGTGAATACTCCAACACTGGAAGTTTTTAAGAAGAGACTGGACAGCCATTTGTCCGAAATGGTATAGGGTTTCCTGCCTGAGCAGGGGGTTGCATTAGATGACCTCCAGGATCCCTTCCAACTTCACTACTACTACTACTACTACTACTACTACTACTATTATTATTATTATTATTAACCATCGCACAGTCAGCCAGATGTTCAGACTGGATTTAGCATTTTGTCTATCTATCGAGTCCTTACCCAGGACCTGGGATAGGCAGATGTGGATGTTTGATGGTATTACAGATATCGTCGCAGGATGGAAGCAGTTCCTAGTAAGGCCGCCTTTTGCAATTGACTAATAGTGAATTTGTCAATGCCAATGGTGTTCAAGTGGTGCTCCAGTTGTTTTGGGATTGCACCCAAGGAGCCTATTACTATTGGTACTACCCTTGGTTGCTTTTGCCACAGTCTTTCTATTTCTATTTGTAGGTCTTTGTATTTTGTTATCTTCTCCAGTTCTTTCTCGTCTATTCTGCTGTGTATTATTATTATTATTATTATTATTATTATTATTATAAGATTGGTAAGTTTGTTAGTAAAAAATATTAGAGGAACAAAGAGGCACAAGGTACAAACTTGCCTTGTATTATGTCATACCATTGGTTTATTTAACTCAACTTTACAAATTAGTTGAAACTACATCTCCCAAAATTCCCAGCCCACTAGCTAGACAATCTGTGATCCTTTACATCGGGGGTCTTCAAACTTGGCCCTTTTATGACTTGTGGACTTCAAACTCCCAGAATTCCTGGCTGAGGAATTCTAGGAGTTGAAGTCCACAAGTCATAAAAGGGCCAAGTTTGAAGACCCCTGCCTTACATTCACACTCTTAAATTGTAGCCCTGCTACCATTCTTAATCACTGTCATCAATATAATGGCTCTCATTTTCAGGGTGTTTTTTTTCTTCTGGATTAACCTTGTACCTTTTCATTTCCTTCCCTCCCTCCCTCCCTCCCTCCCTCCCTCCCTCCCTCCCTCCCTTCCTTCCTTCCTTCTCCTGGAAGAAGGAAGAATGAGTTAAATTACAAGGAAGAAGATTTCAGTTTATCTGGATAGAAGCTGTAATGCTAAGAGCGGAACTGCCCTGAGAGATGATGAAGGGATTTAGGACCAGCTGTCGTAAAGTCTTTCTGCATAGGCCCAGGAACTGGACTTCCAGGTCCTTAGAAGAAGCCTTTCCAATACTTCATATTACAATTCTATGAAATTCTGAACTATCTTTCCAGCTCACTCAGAAGCTCTCACCTATTTTATATGCTACCTATTTCCAGGAATACAAGAATATAGTTTCTTGGCATGTTCAGCTTGTCCCAGGGGGATCCTCACCGTTGGACAAACATGGATTTAATATTGTAGTGAAATTTAGGAAAGAGTTTTTGTAGTTTAGCCAATTGCTTCTAGGCTAGTAAACTGAAGGCGATTACTTCATAAGAGATAGGATGCCTTAAGTAGGAAACGTGGCTTATCCCACTTGCCACTGAAATTGGGTGAGAACAATTATAGCAAGAGAGTTGCCTCCCCTAAGCTAAGACCATCTGTCTGTCTATCTGGTCCAGGTTTCCTTGCTCACCTTTGGGTTAGTAGGCAAGTAAAAGCATACATTAGTAATTGAACTGATGTGGTTACTGGTGCCAAAAAAACTCCACTTAAGATAGAGAGCAAGAAAATATTTTCCTGGCTCTCCGATTAATCATTAAGGGACCTGCACTTTTAGATAGGATGTTTTGGAATGAATTGCTTCTAGTAGATCACGGCAAGTTTTCATAACATTTTGGCTCCTTTTAGACCCATAAATGTCTTAGGTCTTGATTCCAGAGTGTACACTTAAATATGCTCAATACTCCTTTGGGGCATGGAGTTAGATGCGTTGTTCTTTGGTTCCTGGCCAATTTTTTTTGGGGGGGAGGGGTTTCTCAGGGAGAGGAAGGAGCTATGGGAAGCAGAGGGAGGACTTGGCAAGCAGAGCAGCTGATGATGAATGGGCCCTGTGACCGAGGATGCGGGATAACTCACCAATTTGTATAATCAAAATATTGAATTGGCTTGAAATACTTTGGAGTAGTATTTCTCAAATTTCTTAGAACAAAGTGCTTAGATTTAGGAGATCTGTACAGAACAGAGGATCTCGTTCGCCTTGTACATGAATGCCCAAGGTGACCCAGCAGAGACGGAGTCATCTAAAACTCTGTGAATGTCATGCTAGATTTGACTGATTACCAAGGACGTCAAAAATGCTGCATCCTAGGCATCCCAGACATAAGACACCATCAAGAATATTGAACAATTCTCCGAGGATGCTGAGGACTGGAATCTCTTTGTGCAACAACATGCCGAGTTGTCATGTATAATCTATCACCTCCCTCGCCGTTGTGCTTCCACACAGCAATCTCTGGAAAAATAAATGCAGTGCTAGGGCTGTAATGAATGAATGCCTGTTTTTTTTATGTGCAAGTTATTAAATAGAAGGCAGATGCAAGCAATAAGATGGATACACAACCGTCTCTAGGCCTGCCTTATTAATCTTGTACTGTATTTTTCAAACCACATTTGGACAAGAATTTATAAAGCATAATTGTTTTTTTACGGAGACCATTCTTAGGTTAATCCTGCAAAAATGTCCACTGTGATTCTAAACATTAACGTCATTCTGTTCCTCTTTTGCCCTTTAGATTTCCTGCCCCCATCAGTTTAGTTTAATTTGCTACAGTCAAATAAACCAGCCTACAGAAGGTTTTATTCAAAGACCCAATCAGCTTTCTCAAAAGGAGAAAGCTTCCAAAATATCATCAATGTAACTTTAAAAGGTACCGTATTTTCTGGCGTATTAGACGACTCGGTGTATAAGATGACCCCCGACTTCAGAGCCGATTTGCATGCCTAGAAAGTCATCTTATACGCTGGAAACTACAGTAATTTCCAGCATATAAGATGACTCGGCGTATAAGATGACCCCCGACTTCGGAGCCAATTTGCATGCTTTAGAACAGTGGTTCTCAACCTTTTTAATGCCGCGACCCCCAACCGGTCGTAAGTCGAGGACTACTCAACCGGTTGTAAGTCGAGGACTACTCAACTGGTGCAGCACCGTTTGCAGAATGGGACTTTTGGCGGACTCAGCAGGGCAGAGACAGCCTGGACAATTCCTGTTGGCTTTTGAAAGCCAATAGAATTAGACTCTATTCAAGAGAGTCTATTCTATTGGCTTTCAAAAGCCAATAGAATAAAAGGGAGTAGCACAGCTAAGGAAAAGGGGGGGGGGGAAATGGTGGAATGTGTTGTTTGGCGACCCCCGTGAAATGGTTGTTCGACCCCAAATGGGGTCCCGACCCACAAGTTGAGAACCACTGCTTTAGATTATACGCCGGAAAATATGGTAGTTCTCCACCAATGTTAGATTAAGTCATGTTGACTGATTTTAGATATGCAGGATGGGTGATAGTGCAAAAGTTGCCCTATGTTTCCCAGGTTTTGGACTGATAAAAAATAAAACACATTTGAATCCTGGCTCCTTGTCTGATCCCTTGGATTTCTCTGAAAAAGGGACAGAGTAGGAAAGCTGTTATTAAGGGTCTAGGACAGGCATGTCAAACTGCCAGCCTGTGGGCCGGCTACGTCATGCCGAAACAGCGCCAACCCCATTGCTTGCAATGGGGGGAAAGTTGCAATATGTCACATGACATTACATGACATCGCAGGTTTGACATGCCTGTTCTAGGACAATTAGCCATGGCCAACTCATCATAGGGCAACTCTACATAGGACAATTGAACAAATACAAAAGTTAAATTAATGTCAGTGGAACTAGGGGTAGTAACAATAAACTCAATCCAGAAATGCAAGAGTTACAATAGACGAGTTGGCTGTGGCAAGTTGCCATATCTGCCTGTGAACAGCACTTTAGGTAAAACTTTCAACCAGGCCAGTGTAAAGTCAAAGGGATAGTTCAGCACTATAATGTTATTTTTAGTGATTTCTTTAAGGAACTAAATGGGAATTGAAATTGAATCTCAATAGTTCCACAGTGCAATTTTTTAAAAATAGTCTTTTGGTATTGTCAAATCCCTATGCACAACACATTGAAACCACAAAACTGGATATTTTTCTCCAAATGAAGTGATTTTTTTTCCCTGTCATCTCTAATGATTAAACCGGTTGGTGCAAGAGCAATTTCTAACCAAAGCTTTAAAAAATTCAGCTAAAACCAAGCCTTTGTTGATCTGTAGTATTGTCTTTGGAACACAACTAGGAACTGCGAAAATAGAACACCATTCCTATTTGCAGCCTATATAGCAACTTCTCCTCAAAAACCCTTTAAGACACCAGAACCCAGGACTCTTTTACACAAGGATCGAAAAATGGCAACCGCACTACACACAGAGTACATTACTCAGGTCTTCCGTGCTGAGACAGCTTGAAAGATCACCCACATCAATTTTGAAGATTTTTTTTCTCCCTTTAAAACCAGCAACTTCCGTTTTTAATAATTAAGAGACAGTGGTTCAGCCTTTCAGCCTGCAGCAAACATCTGTAGAATCGTCATAAATGAACCATAGTTTCACCAAATGGAAGTTTCTGTAAGGTCAGCTACCTGCCTGAGCAGGGGGTTGGACATGATGACCTCCAAGGTCCTTTCCAACTTTATTATTATTATTATTATCATTATTATCATCATCATCATCATCATCATTATTATTATTATTATTATTATTATTACTGTATTGCTCAAAACTGGGTAACAGTATTCAACCTCAATTCAAGATAACATAGAATGGAACAATTATTTCTAAGGATTTAGAGTTTCCATGGTCATCTTAATGCACCACAACATAAACATTTTCTTTTTCAGCTGCTAAGTTCCATGGCTGATGCATATTCTTGCTAGGAGAACCCCAAGAACGTCTTTTTCACACGTCCTGCTGCCCAGACAACCCTGCCCCATCCTATACTCATATCTTGTCCGTATCCTCCCCACATGCATAACTTCACATTTCTCCTTGTAGATTCTGTCCTATTAGGATAATTTTCAAGTTTTTTTTTAATAGCTTGTCTTCTAAAATGTTAGTTCCCAGAATTGTGTCATCTGAAAACTTGACCATTTTCCCTTCAACTGCCAACAAAAGTATGTATAGTCAAGGCCATAGTTTTCCCAGTTGCAATGTATGGCTGTGAAAGTTGGACCATAAGAAAGGCTGAGTGCCAAAGAAGTGAGGCCTTTGAACTATGGTACTGGAGAAGACTCCTGCGAGTCCCCTGGACTGCAAGGTGATCAAACCAGTCAGTCCTAGAGGAGATCAACCCCGACTGCTCTTTAGAAGGCCAGATCCTGAAGTTGAAACTCAAATACTTTGGCCACCTAATGAGAAGGAAGGACTCACTGGAGAAGGGCCTAATGTTGGGAAAGATGGAGGGCAAGAGAAGAAGGGGACGACAGAGAATGAGGTAGCTGGATGGAGTCACTGAAGCAGTAGGCATGAGCATAAATGGACTCCAGAAGATGGTAGGCCTGGAGGAATGTTGTCCGTGGGGTCGCGATGGGCCGGACACGACTTTGCAACTAACAACAACAACACCTTATCTAGATCACTGATAAAAATGTTGACCCTCATAGGATCCAGAACAGAGCAGTGCAGTGCACTCCGGTCTGCATTCTCCTCCACACTTAAGAGAAGCCATGATTAAGAATGTTGGGGGCCAAATGGAGTCCATCTAACATACTATCACCTAGCCATTATTTCACTCCATTATTAAACAGAATATCCTGAGAGAACTTTACTAAAGTCCAGGAACATCCTTCTCCTGATCGACTAAACTAGTAACTCTATTAAAGAAGATTAATCTGGCACAATTTATTGTGATAAATTCCTGCTGGCTCTTGATAACTGTAGCATGCATCTCCAAGTATTTAGAAAAGTGCTGTTAATCATCAGAAGTGTCATTCTAACTAAGAACAAATCATCCAGATGTAGCAAAACATGTCTGTCTCCCACATCTAACTCATGACCACACTAATCTACACACAGTAATGCATGAGCCACAACGATCAACATAAGGGAAGTACCAATGCAATTACTTTAATAACCTGAAATGCTAAAAACCCATAAATCTGAATTTGCAGATTACTCAGTTCTTTGAACAAAGTGTCTACAATTATGCCATCCCAAGAGTTACAAGCCTGCCTAAGTGGGGATCTCAAGAGAAGGCATGTGTCCAAATGTCTTGTGAGTCACCACATCTACTTGACCGCAAACACACTTATCATTTCTGATACACACTTGCAACACATAGCTTTGGAGCTGTTACAATTCTATAGTGAAAATAATTTGTTTTTAACGCAATATATTTAATAGCTTTTATAATACTTTGTACAAGAGCCTATTTGGTGCAGGAGTGAAGAAACCTGAGTTCAAGTCTTGCCTTAGGCATGGAAGCTGGGTGAGTCACTTTGATTTAAATTGGAAGTTGAATAAATTGTGGAATTATATATGCATTTGCTATACGATCATCCTAAATTTTATATATCAAGTCATGGGAAATGGGAATGGCTATGACAATCTGACTTTTGTTGTCTGCCTTAAATCTTAACTTGAACTCTGAGTTATAAAGAGAGAGCTGTCCTTTTCATTCCCTTTTTCAAAAAAGAAATAATAACTTTCCACTAGTAAATAGTATTGTTGAAGTATAAAATCAACTATGAAAAATTGACTGCATTGTATCCGTCAAGATGTATGTTCCAGCAGACATAATTACAATGTCTTCTTTGACAAGTTAAAATTACTCTATAGAATTGGATTTTAAACAACTTTATGGATTCCCCACCCCCAAGAACATAGAAATGGTTCCCTTCTGAATAATACAGAGCTGCTTATGCAGTAAAAGATGTATTTTAGTGGACTCTGGACATATTATATTAGAGATTTGTTTCTGATTCAGAGGTCATATGAATGATCGTATGCATTGTAATAGATTTAAGTTTAGATTAAGAAATGAATTACAGATAGAAATTACAACTAACATATGATAACACCCTCATAGAAAAAGTGTCCTGAAAGACATATTTCTAAAACACTTAACCATATTATTATTCAAAAGTCTGCGTTTTCTTTTTTGTCATCTTGTCAAAAAAGCCTACTTATTCAAATTCTGACAATTATTAGTTTTCTATTTATTTTGGCACTTGATCAGAGATGAATAACATTACAATGTCTTCATTATTACTTCTGCTGAACCCATGGTCATTGATTTAATCTCCTTCCAGTTTAACTGTAGTCCCTTTTCACACCAATCTCTTTGGCTTTCAATAGTGACATTTTCCTTCTCAGCTAACAGAGAAAAGTCACCAGCGTAATACAGGTTATTGAAATTTCTTGATCCACTATTAAATCAAACTCATCTTCTTCCAGTCCAGCTTCATTCAATATATGTTCTGTGATAGATTGTGTAGCCTAGTCTTGTTTCTTTGCCAATCTCTGGCTTGATAAATATTGGCAAATTGCATGAATTTTGAAATACAGAGCTAGAACATCTGTTATGACAAATCAATGCTCACTTGTGTTTTAAATACATTTAAATATGTTTCTTACAATCACACGTCTCTCACAGTTTCATGTTTACGGGATGTCTCAAAACAGTGTCAGCCTTTTGAGGTTGGAAATATAACATATTTGAGATACTAGTATACATATGATTTGAATTTGTTCTATGGTTGTCCTGGCTTGGTGAAATACTGACGTGATTGTTAATATGATTTTTTTACAAGAAAAATAAAGCCTAATGCAGTGTTTATGCAGTGTTTATGTATCAAAATATGTAACTTATCAACTTAGGAAGGACTTTAGACATATCAAGCCAGAAATGTGGCAGAAATGATAATTTTGCATTGTCAGCAAGAAATTGGAACTTAAATGTCTTTGAAGAAATGTGTTTGAATAAGCTGAAATTTATCAGTCAAATGGAAAGACTAATAAACAGGGTTTATTGTGTGGACAAGGTTTAATGGATTGTGCATATCAATCTGATGGGGGTGTTTGGAGAGATTCCTCTATGTTTAATATTGTTTTGTCATTTGCTGTAGTTCTTATTTTGTTTTTTCTTTCCCTTTGTACAGTGAAGCAATAAAAACAAATAAGGGAGACTGTATAATCAACAGACCCTGAGAAGATTTTTTTTAAACTGCAGCTGAGAGACCCTTCCCACATCCAGCCATTTGTTTTTGTGGCTAATCTATTGAAACAAATTGAGTAGCTGGATCACAATTATCGTTTTTTCTGCCACTTTCATATTTTCCCTAGAAGTTTCTCATCTATCCTGTTTTAACAGTTGTCGCTGATGTCATGGGGGAGGAGGAAGAGGAAGAAGACAGCAGGTGTGGCTGACATGGAAGATAAATCAAACCAAGCACTCACATACTCTAGAGAAAGAGGAAAGAGGAAGAGAGAGAGAGAGAGGAAAGAGAGAGAGAAAGAGAAAGAGAAAGAGAAGAAAGAGAGAGAAAGAGAAAGGGAGGAAACAGAGAGAGAGAGAGAGGAAAGAGAAAGAAAAAGAGAGGGAAGAGAGAGAGAGCAAGAGAGAGAGAAAAGAGAGAAAGAGAAACGGGGAGAGGAAAGAGAAAAAGAGGAAAGAGGGAGAGAAAGAGAGGAAACAGAGAAAGAAAGAGGAAAGAGAAAGAGAGAGAGGAAAGAGAAACAGGAAAAGAGAGAGGAAAGAGAGAAAGAGAAAGAGGGAGGAAAGAGAGAGAGAAAGAGAAAGGGAGGAAACAGAGAAAGAGAGAGAGGAAAGAGAAAGAAAAAGAGAGGAAAGAGAGAGAGAAAAAGAGAAAGAGAGAGAGAAAAAAGAAAGAGAAACGGGAGAGGAAAGAGAAAAAGAGGAAAGAGGGAAAGAGAGAGGAAAGAGGGAGAGAAAGAGAAGAAAGAGAGAAAGAGAGAAAGAGGAAACAGAAAGAGAGAGAGGAAAGAGAAACAGGAAAAGAGAGAGGAAAGAGAGAAAGAGAAAGGGAGGAAAGAGAGAGAAAGAGAAAGGGAGGAAACAGAGAAAGAGAGAGAGAGGAAAGAGAAAGAAAAAGAGAGGAAAGAGAGAGAGAAAAAAGAGAGAAACGGGGAGAAGAAAGAGAAAAAGAGGAAAGAGGGAAAAAGAGAGGAAAGAGGGAGAGAAAGAGAAGAAAGAAAGAGAAAGAGAGAGAGGAAAGAGAAACAGGAAAAGAGAGATGAAAGAGAGAAAGAGAAAGAGGGAGGAAAGAGAGAGAGAAAGAGGAAAGACAGAGAGAAGAGAGAGAGAGGAAAGAGAAAGAGAGGAAAGAGAGAAAGAGAGAGAGGAAAGAGAGAGAGAAAGAGAGAAAGAGGGAGAGGAATGGGCTTCTCCAACCAGGCTGGGCGGAGCCGGCGGAGCAGTCTACCTGCCCCCCCCCTCCCCGGCCAGTGTTGGGGGTCACCACAACATGAGGAACTGTATTAAAGGGTCATGGCATTAGGAAGGTTGAGAACCACTGCTCTAGATAAAGGGAAAGTGGTAAAAATGGAGCCAAGGCTGGCTTTGTTGATCCAAGGATCGGGTGAATTTATGTTGGTCCATCTTTTCTCCTGGCCAAGATTGCATCTCACCACTCAGCTTCTCTCCCTTTGAAATGTAAACATTTTCAATATTCAACCATAAGAAGAGTTGATTATGAAGTGACAACTGTGTTTTCTCTAGATAGCAAGCTGCTACTAATTTTAGGGCCATGGAATATTGCCCAACTATCTTCTTAACCAATTTGAAATAATTGGCAAATCATTCACTGTTTAATCATTGTGGGAAAAGACAATCAAAAGCATTTGTCAGATTTTTCATTGCTGCTATTTAGAATGTACCTCCCCAAAGTTATTTCTCTCACTCCTCCCTTTTGTATTTGTTAGCTTAAGTGAACATAAGCAGTGCATAACCAGGACACAAAAGAGCCAAGGATCCCAAAGGAGGTCTTGAGACTGTATTCTGCATATCTTGGTTGTATTGCTATCATTCAGTAGAAAAGTATTCAGGACTTGTTATAAAAAAGCACTTTAGTTTTAGCCGTGGTTACAGAATTAAGTCACATTCATGACTTTCTTGGTGAGTTACACAAACTCTGGGGTTAATTCCTGGCCAAATTAAGCCTCAAGGATAGCTATATTTACACAAAAAATGATCTGTAGATCATGTTTTCAACCATTCCATTGTTCCTCACTTACCACACAACCACATCCCTCAAGTGGAAGAAGTGAAGATCTTCAAAGCCCTTTATTGTCCTCCAAGTTTAACCCCAAATATTTTTTTTCTAGATGGACTACAGCCCTAATTGTGTACAGTATGGAGAAAATTTCTCAAGGAAAATGTGATGATTGCAGTATTGGAAGAGCACAGAAGACTTGGTTAATTGAACAACATGTTGCAGCTGTGGGAAATCATCCCCCCAGAGAAAGAAATATTAAGAGGACAGAAAAATATATTTCCTCAAAAGGATTTTAAAAGCAGAAACCAACCCTGCCCCCAAGTCTCTGTCCCAAGCAGAAGCCAGCTCTATACAAATGCAGATGTAAATCATCAGGAAAGTTGGGGCTAGAAGCTAGGAGAAGACAAAGATACCTAAAATCTGCATACCCCACCCAAACTCTAAGAGTCATTAGCCACAGCACCAGGGAAGCCAGATATATAATAGGATTAACCCACCACCAACAAGAACACCAGAAAGGCACACCCAGACTCAGAATATGTGACACAGGAAATACAAAGCCTGAAACAGGAACAGGAAACTACTTCAAACAAAAGGCTTGAGAGGAGTATAAAAACCTATTACCCACATGTGCTCAGTCCTTTTTCTCTCCTCTTTCCTGCCAGAACGATCTTTCTGTCTGGCTCCTCAATAAACTGCAACCTTCTTTCTAAAGCAGTCGCCATGTTGTTTATCCCCAGCTTGGATGAACCAGGATGAAGACTTTTCTTTCCTCACAGCTATTCACCAATTCTTTTTACTTCAGTTTGTTCTCCTACCTCTTTATATTGTCAACCCTCCCTTTGGTCAAAATTTGAAGCAGGCACTACCGTAGTTAATCCCACTGATATCAGGGGTGTAATGATGTCACTCTAAAAACCATGCAAGAAGGTCTTGTTCCCCTTCCCCCATGGATTCATGCTGTTAAAACCAAACAAACTCAGTTACCTTCTCTGTAGCGAGATAAGTTTGGAAGGACTGGTAAAATGGATTTGGTCCTGTAAGAAATATTCATGGTGGATTTCAGGAAGAGAGAGAGCTCCACAGGATGAGGGCTAGTGAGTAATGGTTCTCCTCAATGCAGAGGAGTTGCTGTGAGAAACTTGGTAAGATTCATTTCTTTGCATTTTTCTTAAAAGGAAATGGTGGTCCTTAAGCCAGTTAAGGAGGTAACAGACACAAAAACAGAAGGAAAACAGTGAGGAGTCATTAACTGAAAGGGGGTTTCTTTTAACTTCCTTTTTCCTCCTGCAAGCTGTTGTGATGAGGAGACTAGGATTACAGTAATTTGAAAATCAGTATGTCGGTTGTGAAATCTGAACTCCTTTTATAATAGCAAAAAAGTTGTGGGGCATGTAGCAGAGTTTCCAAATTACCTATCAGAGGCAGCGTTTCACTGCAGGAGTTAGAGAGTGGTTTGCTTAGTCAAAATCTCTCCTACGTTAAATGAGTTGAAAAATTGTCCAGCTCTCTCTGCGTTGGGGCCTGGCACAGAGTTGGCCTATGATCCTGGTCACCAGCCAGAGTGATCTGATCTTGGCTAGTGAGTTGACTATGTTGGATAGGAAAATGAAGTCATTTTCCAGGGTGCCATTTTTTTTAAAGAAATCCAAGAACCAGAAATATGTTTGTCTCTTGAATGTAGATTCTGAAGTGGAACGGATATTGCTTGTTTACTGGAATAATGATCAGAATTCTCACAGGATTTAATAGGGTCAAGACTTCACATTTGAAACACATATAGCAGGGGTGTCAAACTCAATTTCACTGAGGGCCGCATCAGCATTGCGATTGCCCTTGGGGGAGGCAGGTGGGTGTGGCCAGAGTGGGTGCAGCCTACTGGGTGAGCGTGGATGGAATGGGTGTGGCCTACTGGGTGGGCATGGCCAGTTCTACATCATTCGCATCAAGGGTGCCTATGGGGGGGCTGGGCAGGAGTGGGACAAATCTGAGAGTCTCCGGCAGAAGGGGGTGAGACCAGGGCAAGTGCCAAGGCATGGCCCACCAGAGCAAGTGCCAAGATGGCCACCACAAAATTGTACATTGGCTCCGGGCTGGCCTCCCGGCTGGTCTCCATTCCCTCACTGTTTCCAGGATGGCTTTGTGGGCCGCATGAAACCACTTCACGGGCCACATCTGGCCCCCAGGCCTTGTGTTTGACATGTCTGACATATAGGGTTTGAGACATAGGTTACTTTGGGTTTCCTTTGTGATGCTTACTGAGTATCACAATTTAGGCCAGAGTAAGAACCCATAAATACTTTCGCTCTCCAAGATGTTGTCTTTCTGACATTCTTCAGACATCTGTTTAAGACTATTTATTACGCCTGACATTTTTGATACATACAGAATTTTTACTCCAACTGGACTTTATTCTTGTTGAAACTCCTTATGTGTCAGTCCCATCAGACTGTTATTTTTCTTGCATTATGTTAGCTTTAAGATTGTCAGTGCTGCTTTGGGATAATTATATTCCAATTCCATTTAAATTAGGTGTAGACTGCAAAAGTCCAGGTAGGCACCAGAGGGCACAAAATAGTTAGAGATGTTGTTTTATTGCCATCTCTTATTATTTGGAGTTCAGATAGCTCTTATCTGGTACTCAACTTTGAGGTTATACTATTAAAGAAAAAAAAAATACAGTACCAACCATCAGATCCAGAAAATATTAAAAACCTCCAATTCACAGCTTTTTTGAGAGGGAGGGTCTTCAGGGCATGGTTAAAAAGTCAATATGGCCATCACAATACACATAAAAAGGGGAGGAGCTTCAAGTGAACCATCGTGGCTACCATTTTGACTTTTTATCTGTATTAACATATTCTAACGAAGCCCTTCTGAGTACCACAAAGCGATTTGAAACCTTCCTGCAAAACTTGGCTGTCTAAATATCAATTCTTGGCAGTGCACTTTACATTAAACCTTTTCCCCAGACTAAGACAAATAAAACAGAGCAAATCAAAACTCTGATGATATCACCAAACGCAACTCACTGTGTATATTTGGAGGCCTAAGATTTTAAAAGGAAAGTTTTCCCCCCTGGCTGGAAAAAGTTGCCTTCCTTGATTTACTTCTCCCCAAAACAGGGCTTCAACTTTCTTCTCTTAGGGCATTTTAATGCCCTTATCTCAATGACCCCCCTTAGGAAATGAGCCTTGTCTTCAAAGGCAGCTACTCATAAGTCATAGCCAACGAACTGTTAACGGGAAGGCATTCAGTGAAGGAAGACCCCACACCCCATAAAAATGATTAAGGGGATCTTTTGGTGCAAAAACTCGACCCAAGTCAAAATATTAGGACTGCCCAGATGGATATGGACATGGACACATGCTGATAAGCTGGCTGAGAAATAAAGGATCAGTTTTATTTCCTCAGGGCAAAACTGGACAAGACGGAAAGAGAGCCACAACATGAATCAATATCAAGCAAAGAGCACAGTCGAGTTAAAGCCTGAACAGGCAGGGGAAAATGAACTCTCTCAGCTTTTCATTCTGCAACCAGGTGTGCCTACTTTGCTCTCCTCCTGGGGCTATAAAACAGAAAATAATCCTGGAAGAAGGCAAATGGCAGAGATAAAGCCGTTTCCACAAGGGGCCCACTGGTGTCTTTTTCATATACATCTTTATCTCCGACTCAAGATCGGCCTCTATGTAGCTACGTGTTTCACTCTCTGAATACATCTGTAATTTATTTATTATTGAATCTAAAGCCCCACCTTTAGGCAAACATTCAAGGCAGGCTAAAAATACACGTAAAATACAGAATACAAAATAAAATCATACAATCAATGCAGTTTAAACCAAAATCATTCATTCATTCGTTCGTTCATTCATTCATTCATTTTAAATGACTATCAATTCACCCATTAACTCATTAAAATAATTCATGAAAAAATGGCAATGCATTAAGTTATCATAATTGGGTAATGGGAAAGTTTTTCAGTTAACAATAATTATTTCATTATTATTAGCCATGATACTGCCACTGTGAAAAACTCTACCTGTAGAAATTTCTATGTGCCAATTTCATTTTCAAATGGTTTAACAAAAACTCTTCAGACAGTTCAGCTAAAAAGAAATATTTTAAAACTGCCATTGATTAATACTGTTATTAGGACAAATCACTCCATTTTATAAACTAAGCTCAAACCGTTATAACATTTACTTCAATTACCAAAATGATATATCTATGTAAATGTGTAGTGTTTTATTTACGCAGAATGATATTGTGGTTTTTTTAAGCTAATATAATTTTTGATATTGTTAGATAAACTATTCTATTCTAGAAATTGCATTACGTAAGAAAAATTACTACATCATTGTTTTAGTATTCTTCTGACTTGACTTCTAGGAAAAATGCATCTGGCTTATTTGATTCGATATTCGAATTAGACATGATATTGGTTTATATAATTGCTTCTTCCTTATGCCTATAAATGGATATTATATTTCATCTTGCAAGAGCATCTTTCATAAGTCTTCTAAAAGGTATTATGATTGAGTAGCTTTTTGGATAATAATCAGCACCATTTATCATTACAGTGAATTTTTTTCCCCTTTTTCTTTTGAAAAGCATAAAGGAAAAACACACAGGCTAAAAATACCTAAGGAAAAAGGAAAGTCCCTGTGATTAATTTGTCAGGTTGCTCTTTCGGTCTTCTATCAAGTTAGACAGAAGCTCTAAAATGTCTCCAGAAAGGTGAAGGCTGAGTCATCAAAGCGACATTCAAAAGAGCAGGGGGGGGCGTCTGTCTGAATTATGTGGCCATATGCTTTTCTTTTTTTAAAACGTGTATCTGGTTTGTATCATCTTTTGCAGAACTCTCGAACACATTTCATTAAGGAGTCGATTGCATAATCAAATTCCATTGATTAAAGTCATTTTGATTTAATCTGCGGAATCTCTTATCTGGACTAAATCAGAAGAGATGAAGCCAGAGGTATTTCTGTTCTGAGACTTCCTTGTGATTTACAACATGTTACACGTGGCTTTCACAAGAGGATCTGTACAACAACATGCCTTCCATCTAAGGGGTGGTATTGTGAATATTATACTTCAAGGAATATTAATTCATATTTGTGGTTCCTAGGGATCAGCATTAGATCTGTTGATTCACTAAATCTATTGTGTATCTAGAAACTTGGCAGTTGAACAAGAGGATCACATTAAAAGATGCAAGCATAAAGGAGACAGAACTGAATTCAAAGGATTGAGGCTTATTGGAGATTAAACCATTTTTTTCATGTAGATAATCTATTAAGTAATTGATAACCAAAGTATCAAAGTAATTGATAACCAACCAGATGGATAACCAAGAGCAATAGACAGCCCCCAAGTCACATTTCTTTAATTTTCAGATTGCCTCTATAATGTCTTTCCATTTTGAGTTGAGAAATACCTAAACACTTTAATATAAGGCTTAAAAATATCTATATGATAATTAAAGAGCAACCCCCACCACCCAAATTCCCTACCTCAAAATGAACTTCCATCTGCATAGGTGAGGTGGTCTTACCTACCCCTTTGGTTCCCCACCATCCAAAAACTGTAGAGTGACGCCAAAATATCGCCCCTCCCTGGACAAAAATAAACTCCTATTCTCTATAGGTGAATGCTTTCCCCAGAAATAAGTAACAATTCAAGAGTTAACTCCATCAATAAACACACAGAGCAAAGACATTATTGAAAAAGTAATCATTCAATAGCTAAGTAATCTTCAGTACTGCAATTATCCATATCTGAGACATGCATTGTTGCCCTGCACTTTGATACAATCTAAGTTGAGTTAACCTGAGGTGCCAGGTAATCATTAGCGTTTCCCTGCGCAGAGGCTATTTCAAAGCCAATGGCCTGGACTGGGTGGATGAATTATACACGGGCAGCAGGTTTTCCACCGAGCTCCGTTGCAAGAGTTCAGGATGGGATTACCTGTTAACTAAAATGTAGAGTTTTGAAAATAGGTACTCCTGTTTTGAGGTTTGAAAGCACAAAGGGGAAAAACTTCAACAAAGATTATGAAGGTGTCTTTAAGTGAAGTTACGCTAAGCCTATTAAACCAACAGTACAGTTTTGGGCTGCCTATGACTATTCACTTAGTTTGTCTCGTTGTGCAACAAGTGGCAGTAGATTTCTGAAAATAATTTTCTTCAAACGGTTGATATTCAGCACTAATATAGACAATACATTGATTGCTTAGAGGTGCCTTTTGATTCTTATGTTCCATGATTTTAAGATACGGCCCAGCTGTGATGGGTACACTACTGGGAGAGCTGAAGGGCCAAGCCAAAGAGTTAATGGTGACTGCATGACATGCATGCAATCCATCACTCTCCATTTCAGTCTGCCTTCTTTACAGAGAAGAATCAAGCCAAGGTCAACTTGATTTGTGTTTTCATTTGCTCACTGAGGGAGAAACCTATTGGTAAGATAAGTCTAGGACAGTGGTGGAGAAGCTATGACACGCATGCCAGAGGCGGCACTCAGAGCCCTCTCTGTGGGCACACATGCTGTCGCCCCAGCCCTGCCTCCCCCTGCAGCCCCCCTCCTCACCAGCAGTCCCCACGGAAGAGAGTCAGCCCCGTGCGTAGCCTGCATGGAGCAGCATATCCAAGGACATGGCAGCCAGGCAGCGGGGACAAGATTCCGGCCTCGTGCCCTGTTGCACACAGATAATGCTGCAGGATGCGGGCGGAGGGCGTGGCAGCCATGGTGCTGCTGGGCTGCCTGGAGATCTGCAGCAGGCTGTGGAGGTGGTGGGTGGTCCTTGGGCACTTGGTCTCAAAGGTTCGCCATCACTGGTCTAGGACTTCCTGGAGGGACCAGACTTGGCATGGTTTGTTTCTCAACAGATGTTGGGATGCTTAAAATCTCCATCCTTATAGCTCTTTGCTTTTCTGAAATATCACTTAGACCAGAAAGTTCAGCTCTGCTTCTAAATGTTCCAGCAATTATTTCCCAGTCATGATAATTGAGATTACTGGATAATAATAATAATAATAATAATAATAATAATAATAATAATAATAATTATTATTATTATTATTCATAGAAAATGATAAAATTAAACTGCTCTGGGACTTCAGAATTCAAACAGACAAGCACCTGCAACATAACACCCCAGAATTAACAATTGTCGATAAGAAAGACCAAAAAGTCTGGATAGTGGACGTGGCAGTGCCTGGAGATAGCAGAATAGAAGAGGAAGAACTGGAGAAGATAACAAAATACAAAGACCTACAAATAGAAATTGAAAGACTGTGGCAAAAGCAAGCAAGGGTAGTATCAATAGTAATAGTCTCCTTGGGTGCAATTCCAAAACAACTGGAGCACCACTTGAACACCATTGGCATTGACAAATTCGCTATTAGTCAATTGCAAAAGGCGGCCTTATTAGGAACTGCTTCCATCCTGCGACGATACCTGTATTACCATCAAACATCCACATCTGCCTATTCCAGGTCCTGGGTAAGGACTCGATAGGTAGACAAAATGCCAAATCCAGTCTGAACATCTGGCTGACTGTGCGATGATTCATAATAACAATAACAATAACAACAATAATAGTAATAATACAGTTGGAAGGGACCATGAAGGTCCAACCTCCTGCTCAGGAGGAGCAGGACAACCATTTCAGACAAATGGTTGTCCAGTCTTTTCTTAAAAACTTCCAGTGTTATTGGTATTGATCGGTACATAATCATTTCTGAACTATGTAAAGCAACTTCCACCAGAAAATATGGTATTATCATTTGAACATAACAAGGGTCAACAGGAATCGGGGAAGTACCTGACTGTACATTTAGTACAGTGTCCACTGAAAGTGCCCACAAGATCCTGTATGAATATAGATGTGAAGAAACTGGGAGACTGTGAATTATAGTTCCCTCTCAGGCACAACGGCAGCTGGGTGACTTTGGCCCAGTCCCTCTCTCTCAGCCCTGGGAAGGGGGCAAGGGCAAATCCCTTCTGAAAATCTTGCTATGAAAACTGCAGTTGCCAAGAGTCAATACTGGTTTGAAGGCACTCACATGCACACCGCCACACAAAGAGATGCTAAGCGTTCTTTAATAGGCAGAGTAAAATATTTAGCATCATGGTGTGTCCAGCTCCCATCAAGTCATAAGCAGCTTCCATTTCTGCTATATTTTGCAGGAAAATGAAAATTAGCTGCATTTTAATGTGTGTATTTTTTCATATATTGTGTGTGTGTGTGTGTGTGCGTGAGAGAGAGAGAGACAGACAGAGAGAGAGAGACACACACACACAGAGAGAGAGAGAGACAGACAGAGACAGACAGAGACAGAGACACACACACAGAGAGACACACAGAGAGAGAGAGAGAGACAGAGAGAGAGAGACAGAGAGAGAGAGAACACACACACACACACACACACACACACACACAGAGGAGAGAGAGAGAGAGAGACAGACAGAGACAGAGAGGAAGGAAAGAGTGAGACAGGATTAATTTCTTCCCTCTTGGTTACTATGGTGCATTACAGAAGGCAAGGACTGAAACGGCAAAGAATATTTGAAGGGTTTCTTTCTACAACAATAGCCTAGAATTGCTTTCATCATCAATTCTGTGCTCTGTGATGTAGTTATTATTCACGATGAATTATTTTTTTTTAAATTCTGAGAGACAGGAAAATAAGGATTCGGGCAACCCAACACAATGCATGGCCAGAACAGGACAAGGAATCACGAGCACATCCCTGTGAATGAATTTGCTTACAATTCTTAACTGCTAAGGTACCTGCAGCTGGACAACCAACTTCTATTCTCCTCCCTTCCCCAAATTCCTTTGAATTGAAATCCTGTAAGAGTCTAGCATAGTGTTTCTCAGCCATGGCCAATTGAAGATGTCTGGATTTCAATTCCCAGCTTCCCCAGCCAGCAAAGCAAAGGTGACTGGGGAATCCTGGGAATTGAAGTCCATGCATCTTCAAGTGGCCAAGGTAGAGGAACACAGGTCTAGCTACTCTGGGCTTCTGGTGACGTGAGCTGATGCCTTTTAATAAACTTTTTTTAGTCAGGAAAGATGCTTCCAGAATTTTTCCTTTCATGGCAGTGTTGTCTCCTCCTCCTCCTCCTCCTCCTCCTCCTCCTCTTGTGCCGCTACTCCCAGGCTGTATATAATTTTGTAGTCATGATCTGCAGTAATACACAGCCCTCCCCTCAAAAAGATGATAATGTAGAATTCCACTCTACGAATGACACAGATTCAAAACGAAAGTTGTTTTTGTAGAGGGCAGGGGTAGGCAACCCTGGCTCAGCTTGGAAACTCTCCCTTTCCCCTCAGCATGGCTGGCTCAGGAATTCTGGGAGTTGAAGTCCGTGAGTCCTAAAAGAGCCCAGGTTGCCCACCTCTGGCCTAGGCCTAGGACGCTTTATGACTGGTGGACTTCAGCTCCCAGAATTCTTGAGCAAGCATGAGGGAACTATGGCCCCTTCATGACTCATGGACTTCAACTCCCAGAATTCCTGAGCCAGCATGGCTCAACTTGGAAACCTCTCCCTTTCCCCTCAGCATGGCTGGCTCAGGAATTCTGGGAGTTGAAGTCCACGAGTCATAAAAGAGCCAAGGTCACCTACTCCTGGCATAGGGTGATTCTCCATTGTGGTGGAAGCAATGGAAGATACACTTTATTCCATAGTCAAAAATTTTTTTCCTAGAGCTAACATGGCTAAACTTTTGTCTATTTTGGTGTGTGTGTATGTAATGAAAGAATCCAACATTGTTTCAGAATTGTTAACATCTTCTCCTTCCAACCCCTGCTAAGAGATGAGCTCCGCCAGGCTGCTCCTCTCTCTGAAGCAGGCTCAGGTGATCCGTCTACAAGACTATTTAACAGGCTTTGAGAATTGGTGCTGAGTGGCTTTCTTCCTTTCATTAAGTTTTCTAAGAAAATGAACGCAGGGGAGGATTATTCCTTATTTCAGTGACTGAATGAAAGCCACCTTTGCATTCTCTGACAATAGTGAAAGATATTAAAGAGCACTCTTTGTTCCGTGATTGTGGCTTACCTAAAGGAAGTGGGGAGGGTTGAATACTATCAAAGAGATAAAGAGTGCGGTAAAAACAGGCAGAGCTTTGCTTGCACCAACATGGAGGCTGCCATGTTGACTTTTTCTGTTGACCACATCCTAAGGACACCCCCGAGGCGAGTTACACTGAGTATTTTATCTGTTTTCATTCAAAATAATCATTTTAATCTATACAACTAGTTTGGAATGGTGTGTTCTTGATTTATTGACCATAGGATCGACCGGATACACACCTGTACACATTTGCCAGTGCAGACACAACTTCCATGTCATCGTTTGGAGGCTCTTTGAAAAACATTGGCCTAATCGTAAAATCTTTTACTGAGAATTTCCATCTCAAATGAAAGGAAAGTGCTAAAAAAAATTTCCAAACTTCCACTGGGTAAAAAGACTTGATTTATCTTTTTTTTTCTTTTTTTTAATTGGTTTTTCATATCCCAACTTCAGTCCTTTGTGAGTGGCGGAGTTAATGCTGGCATCATTTACTTGCTAAAATTGGAACACACAACTGAACACATGCCACCTCAGCTCTCCTTAAGCAATCTATAATTCTGAAGGATGTGAAAGACTTTTCAAAGCTGATGAATGTCATGGGGTTCATTTAATGACATATAATTTATCTTGTCAGGCACAATGATACTTTCCTAGCTTCGTTGCTAGAAATAGTTTCAGTATGTATAAAAGCTTCACAAGCACCCTTATGCATAATTTAAACAGCTTGCGCTACGTACAGATATGCCAGTTAACACAACTGCACAAAACGGATGCAAGGACGGAGATATTTTTCCACAATAGCTGTGTTTTTATTTTTACCCTTAATACAGAGGTGCTAATCTTCAAAACATTGAATATTTGAAATGATGAATAGAACTTCTAATATATTCAGTAAGATCCAAACCTAACCCAGAGATTGATGGGAATGAATGAAATGCATTAACTTTTGGAAACTGCTAAAAGAGGTATGTATGAGGGAAAAAAGACCAATGGGAATTCGGAGAAACTCACACCATTTTTGTGCTGTACCAAAAAATAATTCAATTTATTGGTGAAAAAATAAAATCTTTTTCGCCAATTATTTAATCCAATCTTAAGAGAAAGAACCATTCCAAACCAAACAGTGTGGATAAATTGAAGACACAGGAGTAAATCTTCATGGATAATGGAATGCTGTAGTATTGAAAAATTCCTCCTGATTGGGGAAAAAAAAATCCTTTCTCTTCTCTAATATTTACTTCTATAAACTGTTGATTAAGTATCAGCATTCATATATTCATTTATTGGATTTACACACTCTCTCACTTTAATTCTCCTTGTTGAATTGTTTTAAATTGTTAATTAGACCTGGTTTTAATTGTTAATTATACGCAGTGCAGAGTCACATTTGTGAGACATATTGTGGCTATATAAATTTGATAAAGAGGAAGGAAGGAAGGAAGGAAGGAAGAAAGGAAGGAAGAAAGGAAGGAAGGAAGGGGAAAGGGGAAGGAGAAGGAGAAGGGGAAGGGAAGCCATTTCTTTGGGATCTTTTTTCTCTAAATTTTCTCCCATAACAACATCCCCTTATGGGACTGGGGTTAGCATGAGAAGGAGTGAGTGGTCAGTGAGTTTCTCTGTTGAGGGTAGACTTAACCACAGCACCATATACATCTCTACAGTAAATATAATGGTAGTTGAATACATTGCTTATGTTGCATACTAAAAAGTATAAAAATAAATGATCTCACCTATCCATCAAAAACCTTGGTAGACGCTAGACCTGTAACTGATGTGCATGTTAAGAAACTAAGTTAATTAACGTGTCACCCAGTTCTCGAATGAAGAATGAGGAATAAAATCCTGTTTATGCAGCCAGCAGCCACATTCTCAGGGATGTGTGTGGGTGGGTGCATTTGTCTACGTGAGGGACAATTGATAATTAACAAATAAGTGTTGAAGTAAAGCATTCACGCATGTAAGAACATATGCTGAATTCTGGTAAAATAAAAGCCAACACCTAGAAATAAAGAGTCCTAAGAGAAAAAAAGGGTTTTTTTAAAAATAGTTTTTTAAAAAATTATATATAGATAAGGAAAATAATCTTCACAGCTTTTAATATGTTACTCTGCTGTTTAAATGATTACTCACGGCCTTATTCACTTGAATAATGATGTTCTCTTTTTTAAACATTAATTTGCAATCTTGAATGTCAAATCCATAAGATGGCTGCTAATATCTGAGCAAGGAATACTCCATAGTGATCAGCTGAAAAACAGCTCCATAAATTAAGTGGCAAGTGTTCCAATGAAAGATCAAACTATAGTACAGAAGTTGGATTGTTCTGGAAGCCATAACTGCAAAGGTTACATGGGAAAAAAGAGACATGTTCCTTTATTTGGTCATAACTGTCTTCATGAGCTATGATTAATTTTTACAGTATATGCTCATGACTTAAGTGGTAAAAATTCTTTGCAAACTTTCCATCTTGTCCTCTTATTTAACTTCCCTGACAATAAGGGCAGTTAAATAAACTAGAGCTTGTTTGTGGCTTGCTGAAAGAATAAGAAGCTGGAGTTCTTATTCTGAATTTCAAGTTAAACAAATGGATCCAGACAGTTCTGTTGAAAGGACCAAGAATAACTGAGCAGCCTGAAGCAGTCGAGTCACCATAAGCCAGCATCCTTATGACCAAAGACTTCTTGCATTGTTAGAACCATTTTATCTCTTATATAACAACAGAATAATCAAACTGGATGTGCCACATAGGCCACAGAGCCAAGTTCTTACTCTATGGAGAAATTCAACTAAAACTTTATTGACTGGTATCAGGCAATGTCCAGATTTTACCTAGACATAGAAAGATCTTACTACCTTCCTTGGTTATTGGCTCTACTATTAAATTGCTCTTATCGGCTGGAGGATTGTAGTACTACTGTATTTTCTGGTGTATAAGGCGACCCGGCGTATAAGACGACCCCCCACTTTGGCGCCGATTTCCATGCCTAGAAAGTCATCTTATCTGCCAGAAACTACCGTAATTTCCGGCGTATAGGACAACTCGGAGTATAAGATGAACCCCGACTTCGGCACCGATTTCTGCACTTTAGAAAGTTGTCTTATACACCGGAAAATACGGTAACTACCCAGAAGGTGATAACTCTGAGTATTCTTGACTTAGCTTAACAAAAAAAAAAAAAAAACCCACCAAACCCTAAATAGGATCAAACCAGGTTAGTCCTTCAGAAGAGGGAAAGTACTAGCGACTAACAGGGCTCTAAATTAGACTGGGAAGTTCAGAACAGAAGAAGGCAATAAGCTCAGCAGAAGAACAAGGGCTACCAAGCTTAGGTTCTCCTGCAGAAAATCCCCTGAACCCCAAGGGTGGTGGTAGAGCATCCCTCCCACATGTCCATGCTGAGATAAACAGGCAAACCCAAGGCAGGCAGGAAGGTGTTTCTTGGTAGAGTGCTGCCTTCATTCTCCTAACGCAGGGGTTCTCAACCTTGGCAACTTTAAGACTTGTGGACTTCAGCTCCCAGAATTCCTCAGCCAGCTTAAAGTCTTAAAGTTGCCAAGGTTGAGAACCCCTGTCCTAACAGGACAAAGCAGGAGAGCAACAAGCACAAAAGGCCAAAGATACTTGATCACGCAGCACGCTCAAATAGCTACGCGTGAATCGGAAATGGGAAAATGGATAGACAGCTTGATAAACCAGTTGGGAGTGAAACATTTTAATGAGTTCTACATACAAGACATTAAACTTGATATATGAGAGTTGTCTCGTGGGTGTAGTTCAACCATGGACAAACATGCATTGCCAAGGTTATAAATGTGCTTAAATTGCTTGTAGGGGGCTTAAAAGCCTTGAACTTTGGTTAAACCACAAATTATATCGGTGAGATAGGTGTTATGAGCTTGCTCCATGCTTGAAGATTCAACCTGAATTTCTCCATTCCTGGTTCATCGTTTCCACCAAGATTGCATTCTGGTTGAATCAGTAACAAGGAACTAGATTGCACCTTTGACGGTCATTAATCAAAATCATAGCTAAAACAACTGACTTGAAAAAAAATAAGGGCTGAATTTAGGGGTCCTCCTTACCTCAGGATGTCCTCCAACTTCAATGTATGTGCACATAGGATGAAAAGCCCCAGTTCCACAGACATACAAATGAGTCTGGTTATAAGCTTTCAGCACCTTGATGAAGTTAGCACATTCTTTCTGCAGAGGAAAAACAACAAGGCAACACAAAATTTGGATTGCTTTCTCTTCTCTTTTAGTTATGTAAGTCACCCCGAGTAATTTTGAAATTACTTCTGCATCAAAAATACGGTTAATATTAATGTATAATATTGTAATTTAATCTAATAATATTATACCTTTACCACTTAATATCATTTGAGGACGCTGTTATATCCCCTTTCCACAAAACTCAAGTTGAATTAAACAAACAAACAAACAAACACCACCAACTCAAATAAAACAATATCATAAGGAACATTTACAACTATGGAAACACAAGATATTTTGAGAGGGAATTTCCTATTGACCAGTTTGTAGGTCTCGCATTTTCTTAGAAAAGTCCCACAAGAACTGGTGGATTTTTAGACTTCATCAAGTCCTTGGCACTTTTAGATTCTTGAATTAAGAAAAAATGTCAGCCCAACACTCAGCATAAAGTTGCTCAGCTACACAAACATGGCAGACTTGAAGGCTGATAGAAGACACAAAGTCTAAGCTGACTCTTGCTTGATAAAGCTGGTAATTAAGTCATGGATTCCTGTTTCTTACTGGACAAATGTCCAGTCAAGGGGGATTTTCATATGAGAATGAGAGCCTCATAGAACAAGCATTTTATACAGAACTTTCTATATCCTTTGACATGAAAGGTAAATTGAGATTTTGGATACATTCCCATGTTCAGCTGTAAGTCCCAAAGAAAGTAAAATGAAATTTGTAAGCCAGGTTGCAGAGCTTTCGTCTTCCAAATCCCAAACTATATAAAGGCAGAAATACCATACATTATTCCCAAGGAAACTAATTGTGGTTCAAAGACTGCCTTCTTTAGATAGTGTATCTTTGTGGGCTTTCTCTGCCAAATGAAGTGGCACAGATGGCAATCAGAAAGAGGGGGTTCAATTTATGGAATAGCTCCTCACAAAGACATTGTTGTTGCTGCTTCCGCCAGATATTTTAATCACTTTCATAGCTCTGTATTCACTCTGAATTTACACGGCCCCTTCTTGATGCAAGAATAATAGATTTTGTGTTCCCTGTATGATATCCTGATTGCATGTCACTGATTTATTATTTTCATCTCATTCTGAAGGTCTTTAGAAAGGAATTAGTTAACAGCACTGCGATCTGCATAGGGGAGCAGTTTATTGGATAGATTAAAGAGATAATTAAGAACAGTAACCAAAGATGTGGCTTTCTTTTAAAAACAAGCCATAACCAAAGTCCTATCTGACTTTAGCTAATCTTGTGAAGCCAGGTTTTAGAAGTCAGGAAAAACACATATCCCAGAATAAGGCCCTGACAAAGCACCTTTCTATTGGTGCATTGCCAGGATCTGCCTTGAAGACACTGGGAGTCCAGCTCAACTCAAAACAGACAACACAAATATTTTGCAGCATTTGCTTTTCAAAAGGTTATGAGTGCTGTTTGGTTTGAGATCTGCATTCTGCCCTCATTCCTTAAGACAAAATCCACAGTAATCCCACCTGTTGGTGAGAAGCTAATTTGTTGGTTGCTTGTCTGCCTTTCCAATTTTTAGGTGCTGATTCACGGACTCCTTACATTTCCATAGCTACGATGAGATCAAACAGACCACAAGCAGCATTAGACAGTATCCCCTTCCCCCTGGCTTGATACTTCCATCAATGCTCTTCTGTTCCTGTCAACAGTTTGGACTCGGTTAATGCCAACACAATTGCATTTGACAGCAAAGTATGCATCCCCACCCAAAATACATCTCCCCTTGGCAATGCACCCTATTTCAGCTATGGATTGTAGGAATAAAAGAGCTAATAGAGTCCTGATTGGGGCTGGTAAGAGGATCAAACTTTCAGCTATTAAATTCATTTATTTACTATTGAAAGTTTCCATTCAATCTCTCATGGATGAAATAGCTTTCCTGTGATTCCCAACTGCTTCCCCTCTCTTAAACTTTCAGCTCTACTGGAGCCCAATAACAACCAAAGCAGCAGACAATAGATGTTGTTCCTTTAGACATGCTTTTATCGAATTGAAAGATTCAGAGATTAACTGATGAAAAAAAGTTATGGCAACTATTTCCCCTCCACCATGGTAATCCGTTCAAAGGGGCATTTTCTCTTTCTCCCCTTCCTAGCCAAATCAATACCATACAATGCAGTTCTATAAAAGTTAATTCATTCCAATGGCCCGATTAGTCAGTGCTGATTCGTGTGGCAATCAGGGGATCCTTTGCACGAACTGTGGACACTGAACTAAATGTGTGCAGGAGTTCAGTTTCGATCAAGGCAGACCTTTGCGGAGCCTGTACATCAGTGTTTCTCAACCTTGACAATTTTAAGGCATGTGGACTTCAACTCCCAGAATTCCACACTGCTGGCTGTGGAATTCTGGGAGCTGAAGTCCACATGCCTTAAAATTGTCAAGGTTGAGAAACACTGATGTACATTGTTGCTTATGAGCATCTCCAATAATACCTGAGTAAAACATTCTTATAAATGACAATGCACAAACATCTCACCGACATGATTAACTACTTCACTTTTGACCAACCATGAGATTTAGAGTTTTACAGTTATGAAGGATTTTTTAAAAAATTATTTATAAGGATGTAAATGGCTTCAACTGATTTGAGGTATAAGAACAGTACTAGCCTTTCAAAATGTGGTTGTCTTCTAGTTGGGTATACCAGCTCCCAGAATTCCCTTGCTAGCATGGCCTGTGCTGAGAATTCTGGGATTTTAGATGTGAAATCTGGTAAAAGTAGGGCATTCTGGTTTGAAAATGCAAATTTGTATTGCAAGTATCCATCTTCTGAATACTGTATATCAGGAGTCCCCAACCTCCGATCCATGGACCAGTACCGGGCTGTGGTATGCCAGCAACCCATCTGAACAAACATGCAAAGCCCCATCTGTGGGATGCTGGCAGTACACAAAACCACGCACTCTCTATTCTGTGGAAAACGGAACTGGTCCCACAGAACTGGTCCTTGGTGCCCAAAAGGTTGGGGACCTCTGATCTAATAGAATATTTATAGAGAATCCTGCTTTCCTTAAGGTGAGGAAGGGAGAGATAGAAGTTGCATTATTGTCTTGTCTCCATGTTTGAGGATGATCATCAGTGGGGTAGAGGAACAAATTCACTATTTTTAGAGAGTGTCTATCCTGTTATATTGGCCGCCAGGATTAGTACATGTCTGGTTTCATTCTTATTAGGAATCATCAGATGTACATAGCCCCAGATCCTGTTCTGTGGCATTCAGACCTTCCACCAGGAATTGAATTTGTGAATGATTGCACTGTAGTTATATAGCATTAGTTTTAAGATTTATCTTAAAAGGATAAGAGAAGGATCCTAAGAATTGTAATATAAATTGTTGTGGAGTTAATCAATGAAAGATGTTTCTCTACTTCCTGTTCTGTGGAAAGAACAGAATTCACCTACAAAAAAAATATATAAAATTACCTAATCAATTGGCAGGCACCCAATTCAGTTTCATTCAATGAAACAAGTTGATTCAGTAATTCAGTTAGAGGATTTGACTTGCAAGGAAGGTTCAGTTAAATCACCTTTAAGCTGAGATGCCAAATCATATTTTTTTTTACAGCCATACTGTATCTGTCTAGTGATCCAACAGCATATTCATTGGGAAGCAGAGATCAAAGTACATGGATACGATAACCCTATAAATGCAGGTGGGTATTAAACCTAATTACATTTGCATTTGTTATTTGATTGCCAAGTGGCATAAGAAAGCCACCCAGTAAGCAGGTATTTCATGAAGATATTGCCAAGATTGAGTGACTCTGCCAATTTATTAGCATTCTTCCTTTCCCTCCATCAAACACTGCCATACTGATATTTAGGCATGTCTTAGCTGTGAAATTTGGCATTCAAAACTATTCTCAATGCTTGGGACAAGGGTATGTCAGCTTTAGTGCAAAGTATCCGCTCATGTTCTTGGCCGTAAGCCTGGAATGGCTCAGCCTTCTCAAACTGGGTTTTTCCAACTTGGTGACAGCTCCCTGTTGCTGCCTTGCCCTCAAGGAAACAGGATATTTGTTCTTAATGGGAAAACCAGTGCCAGCAATACAGACTGAAATGCTGGCCCATTTGATACAGACATCAAATGTGCAACATAAAGACAGAATTTTGAAATGCAGGGACATCTGACACGATGCTGGTCTTGAGCCAGGGCACTTCAAACTACCGCTGTCATGTAACTGTGGGGTGCTGCAACCAGTCGTAAATATGAGCTGGTTGCCAAACACCCAGAATGCAATTTCATAATTGCATGAGATGTGTGCGGCAACTGTAAGTTCAAGGATAAGTTGTACTGTGAGTAACGTTTTGTGATTTGTAACCTCAAATGATTGTTGAACATTTGGTTATAAAGCAATGACTCAATTCAAGAGCGTTGTCATCTTTGAGGATAAGTTAATTTGCCACCAAAATGATGGCTGGCTGGCTGGATGCATGGATGGCTGGATGCATGGATGCATGGATTTGCCTTTTTCCATCTGCAATTAAAAGATGCTCGATGGTTGAAATGTTATCATATGATACTAAAATGTCCACAGTGGAACCTAATCGATACTCAGCAAGAAATCTTTTTTAAAAGAACACAACTAGCCAAGAACACAGCACCATAAAACTGCCCAAAATCACATCATCTTAAAATCATAGACCAGTGGTGGTGAACCTACGGCACACATGCCAGAGGTGGCACTTGGAGCCCTCTCTGTGGGCACATGCACCGTCGTCCCAGCACTGCCTCCCCCTGTGGCCCCCTCATCACCAGCATCCCCCCCAGAGGAGAGTCGCCCCCAGGCATGGCCCGCACAGAGCAGCGCAGCCAAGCACATGGCAGCAGGGACAAGACTCCGCCCTCCTGCTGTTGCGTGCAGATGATGCTGCACAGCACAGGCGGAAGGTGTGGCCGCAATGGTGCTGCAGGGCCACTGTGGTGGGCTGTGAAGGCGGCGGGTGGCCCTGCAAGAGGGGGTGGGTGGGGCTGGACAGGCCAGGGCCAGAGCAGCGGGGCAGAATGGGGGATGGAGTGGTTTTGGGGCACTCGGTCTCTAAAAGGTTCGCCATCACTGTCATAGACTGAATGCCAAATAATGGGTTTGGTAAATATATGGGCAGCATTCACAGTGTATATTTAGAGCTGACTATATATCAGAGGAAATTTTTCCCAAAGAAGCAGAAAAACAGGAGGGATGCGTTCACATGCAAGCACAGGGAAAGCCTCCAGAAAGGTGAAAAGTGAGATGGGGATATTTCTCTTACAGGCCATTCAGGTGCTCTGGGGAAGCAAATTGTACCCGGAGCCACTGGAGGCTGTAGAAAAGGAAGCAACAGAAATCATAACTTCCTTTTGCCTCAGAGAAGCTTCTGGGGATTTCTGGAATGAAGCTGATGATGGTGGTGGGATCTTGAGGAGGTATTTTTGGACTCTGACACCTCTCATTTTAAGTGGTTTTCTCTCTCCCCCCCCCCCATTAAGTGTTTCCTCAGCAAAGCGACTCAGGTTTATCTTTCTGATTTCTTGATACAAAAGAGCTTATGGGAAGATATTTCTTCCCAAGTATTGTAGAAGACCCTGTCCGTTTTAAATTCTCTCAGATAAAGAGAGAAAGAGAAGCATATTTACAGGAGACAATTCACAAAGACTAATGTAACAGCATAATAATTTGTAACTTTGATGCCCAGCATTTCAATTTATAGCTAAATCAAATGAGCTTAACTGGATACCATGCCACAAAGATTTCCATTGAAATCACAGATATCAAACCATAAGGAAGGCGTAAAATTGCATTCCCTAAAGCCATAAGAACTGCAATTTTGGCTTATTATATTGTGGGAATCCAGATAAGTGAGGGTCATTTAATAAGCCATGATTGCCCAAATCATAGGTGAAAGCAATGAGCAACTTGACCCAAAGTTTGGCCCTTGGAAAAGAAACCTGGTGTTGTGTATGAGGGTTGATATGGGGTATTGGAGGAGCTTTTGCTAGGGGAATAGCACCATGCTTTGAGTCAACCTCCACCGGACACTGGTCTCCACTAAATGACCTAAACCAAAGGCTCTGTACACGAGGTCACTAAAGCCATTTCCATTATCACTGGTACTTCTGCCCTCTAATCTCTAAACAGTCATTTGAAGCCGAGCCACAATTATCTCCACTTCCACTAAAAGTCTCTTTAAAAGGGGCTACTGCAGAATAATCTCTCACAAGGAAACAGTGATTAGCAGGGAGCGTGAGGGAAGACCCCCCAATCTGTCAAAAAGTAACCTGCCTTTAAATTACATCAAAGCAGAAAATAAGCGTTCCTTGCGTTCAAACAGGCCCGTAGCCGACTCAGAAAAAGATCACGTCAATAAATGAACACAGCCAGTTTTGTGAGATGGGACAAGACGGGTCCTGATTTCCAGTGAAAAGTTGTCAGGTGGAGGGGCCCACCTCCATCCCAAAAATTAAAAAGAAAAAATCCACATTCCCCTTCTCTTCCACTTCCCCAAATGCGCACATATGTTGCAGTTCCTTTTTGTGTAGTCTCATGAAAGCTGATACCATCAAAGCTGACACCAGCCATAGAGCATAGAACGACTCAAAGAAGCAGCGCAAGATCAGAAGATGTGGAGAGACCTGGCACAGAGTATCGACACAATTGAGTGGACATCATCATTATCGCCATCATCATCATCATCATCGTCGTCGTCGTCATCATCTTGATATTACATATACATAGCATAATTAAGCAAAATTCTGTAGCCTACTCTATAGAACGTGATATGTTTGCTTTAACTTATCTCATCCCATGTTCTGCTTGGATGATGCCTGATGTTCTGCTAAGCAATTCTCCTGGCAAAAATACTTAAGGCAATTTTTGCCAGCCTGACCAGGCTTATAAACCACTCAGATTTTGCATCAATGAGGCAATATTTTTAATCCCAAAGTGGTTTCTACATATCCGGTAAAGATTTCCAGATTCAGCCATTTACGATAGATGCACTTCAAAGTTCTCAGTCCGAAGGGAAGGGGGAAGGCAGAGTGTTGAAAGAGAGTAACAGATTGTGAATCTGTTGCTTAGCAATGTCGACATGTTTTCCACAAATATCCCACAGAAGCACAAGAATGGAGCTTGCACATACTTCCCTACACAACTTTAGAATTCTTAAGGCAACTTTGATTTTGCCTTTCCTTATTTTCCCACAGGAAAAATTAGAATGAAACACCTTAATAGAAGGAAGTTTAAAGTTTCTCTTCAATTAAGATCTGGCATCAAGTCACATTTGTTTAAACAAGAGTTGCCAAGTTGCTTTTTCAAACATGCCTCTAAGATCCTTAGAGGTTCTAAAGCTGTTAATCTAGAGGAGACTAAGTGAGGCCGGAAGCAGAGGTAAGTTTTACTGCAACAGAGATGAGGTTACTTGGCTTCAGAATAGAAATAACATCAATTAACCCTTTCCTTGCATAAATCTACACATTTTCTTTTCTTCACATTACAATCGATGCTTTTAAAAGTTGAAAATACTGTCTGAGACACCACTGACATCAGAAGATGCTGAGACTCTAGAAAGAGTACAGAGAAGAGCAACAAAGATGATCAGGGGACTGGAGGCTAAAAGATATAAGGAAAGGCTGCTGGAATTGGGTATGTCTAGTTTAATGAAGAGAAGGACGAGGGGGGACAGGATAGCAGTGTTCCAGTATCTCAGGGGCTGCCCCAAAGAAGAAGGAGTCAAACTATTCTCCAAAGCGCCTGAGGGCAGGACAAGAAGCAACAGATGGAAACTAACCAAAGAGAGAAGCAAGCTAGAACTAAGGAGAAACTTCCTGACAGTTAGAACAATTAACCAGTGGAACAACCTGCCTCCAGAAGCGGCGAATGCTCCAACACTGGAAGTTTTTAAGAAGAGACTAGACAGCCATTTGTCCGAAATGGTGTAGGGTTTCCTGCCTGAGCAGGGGGTTGGACTAGATGACCTTCAAGGTCCCTTCCAACATCATTATTATTATTATTATTATTATTATTATTATTATTATTATTATTGTTAGGAGTAACCTTTGCAAAATCAATGGGATTTACTTCTGAGTAGACACGTATTTATGCTCTAATTGTGTATAAAATTATAGCTCTCGCTTTGGAGACCTGCGTCACGTTCGCATCAGGAATAATTGGATTTGATGCAGTACCCTGCATGTGAAACATGCTGAATGAAATAAATAAAAGCATTAGCTTCTTATCTCACTAGAAGGACAACTGGAAGCCTTCTTCTGCCCAAGAGAACACACGAGCATAAGACCAATAAAGGCCATCAAAGTGCTGGACACCATGTCATCCCTGGAGCATCCATGAAGCAGAGTCCTGTAGCCCAGGCTTCATGTTGCACAAGTAATTTTACACTTGTGGGTGCTACCTTACCCATCTACTCAGCAAAAAGGATATAGTAGGGCACATTCCCTTTGGTCCATGTGACCATCAAACAAAGGATCTCATCTTGCCAGTACTCCATGGGTGCTTAGATCTTCTCAAGCAACAAGGATCCAAGAGGAAGGTGTCTCGTGAAGGAGAGTTATCCCCACAAATAGGTTTTGTGGTAGAGGTTGACATGGGATTAGGGGTTGCTATGATTTTGCAAAGGTTCAGTGCTAAGATGATTTGAGTGAATTCCTTGAATCAGTTTGACATCCTGAATTGAAAGGTGTTCCTTTCAAAAATTTAAAGGCCCAATGGATTTTTGTACAATTGGTGCACAGATAATACTTACTTTATACTTAAACCAAATCACAAACTGGAATTGGAGCTTCGATAATTTGCACAGCCCATGTACAGTTACAGTGCCTGCCACCATATATGGTACAAGTTGTCCTTATTCTCTTACACAGCCCCTTGTATCTTTCTCAACTTCTTTGCAAACTCTATGAGCCTCCTATTACGTAAACATCCTTTTGTAACAGTTAATTTTCTTGAGCAGCAAAGTTAAACTTCCTAATTACAGTTTGTGCAATTTAACCTATTATAATTGTTCTGGAGAGGAACCCTGAGCAGGTCACTTAACTGTAGTGATTCTTCCCAGGATGAAGCATGTACGGTTGACCGTATGTTATATTTTCTGTTTTCCTCTTCCTAGCCCTGAAAAAAGCTGAATTTTATGACGACTCTTATTATTTAAGATGGAATAGAAGAATGTAGTTTCTCATGCTGGTATTGGGATATTCTCATGACATTCTGAGCTTAGCACATTTTAGAGATTAAGAAGGCTGGCACTAAACCAGGGCTGACTTAATGGAAAGAACAATTATAATCATTTCCCTCACATGACATCAGACAAGGGCCTTCCGCTGACAAACGTAGAAATGAAGCAGTGCATGTGTATTTGTCAAGCAATAATGGATTTCGGCAGTCACTTTATTATTTTTTTAAAAAGTTTTCAAGACTTTAATACAAAGATGTCTATATATATTAGTTGAGTCAAGCTCAACTCTGTTTATGAAAAGCATCAAATTTCCGTCACTCCCAGCCAATTGGGACGCAGTCAACTTGATGAACTGAATCAATCCATCAATTTGATTTCCTAAATCCATTCAAAGCTTTGGATCTGATTCAGAGCATTCATCATCTAAAGAGCCCTAATCGATATTGTAAACAATTGTTATAAAGTGATATTTATAAATGTTCCGTAAAGGAATCCAGTTATCTTATATCCAAATTTCTGTTCCACGTGTCTGGGGAAACATTAGTTAAACATGAGGATTTGGGCAACTAAGTGCAAACATGGATTCAAAGAGATGAAAGATTCTTAATTTACAATGGATTAAAGGGAGGGTGCTACGTCTGAATTATTTGGACTTGTTTTATTTTGGGAGCAGGGTCTGCAAAGATCTGAAAAAAAGACTGTGACAACAAAGGTAAATATCTTGGCTTTACCCCCAAATCAATTACCTACCCCCAAGGAAAAGCATTAAGATCATCTGGCTTCTAATTCTTGGTGAAAGAAGGAAACTAGGATTGTTTTCCTTTCAAGAAAGCACAAGAAAGCAGGAGCTCAGGGGCTGCAGCTTTGTAATTTGTGTGTGTGTGTGTGTCTATGTGTGTGATGAATTATGAATTATGACCAACTCTGAGGACTATTAAATTGGAAGGCAGAATATAAATATACATAAAACAGCTTTTGTACGCTTGATGCATGTTGATCAGTGCTAAATCACCCCAAATTTTTCATTTCTGAATGGCCAATTATAACGTTTACAGTGCGTGCGCACAGGTACATGCACACTCACACAAACACACAAAGCAGAGAGGGAAAAAAGCTATTAAGGCACCACGGATGCAGACAGAAATCGGCCACGTCTTTATAAATAAGAAAGGATCTTACGAGTTGAGACCTGGGCCTTTTGGATGTCATGAGTACATGATTTCCCCAACATTAATTCATGTATAGATATTCTGTTGCAGTCAACTCACAAGGCTGTTAGTATGGAGAAAATAGGAGGTATTATGCATGTTTGCTGGTTATTTTGCCTACCTATTATCTAATGGAAGGGTTGAAAAGACTAGCATGGGCTTAGAGAGAGGGATTGGCCAAAGATCACTCATGGGTCTGCCCTGGTTGATGGGTGACCAGGATCCAGGTCTTTCCAGTGCCACTCCAACATCAGCCCTTTGGAAGGATTTGGGTGCTTTTCTGCATGGCCAGAAATATTTATTTCTCTTGGACTGATTTGGTTCAATGATTTTCCCACAGAGGTGAACGGTTGCATTAAAGAAATATGAGAAATGGGCTAGCCCATCCACAATTTTATTACCTCCCAACTATTAACTCTCTTTTTGAAAAACAAAAACGCCAAGCTGTGCTGTTGGGGAGCTTCCACATCCCAACTGTTAACTCTCTTTTTGAACCCCCCCCCCACCAAGCTGTGCTGTTGGGGAGCCTCCACATTTATCAGTGTCTGGGGGGGACCCTTGAAATGTTAGATCCCCAATGGTATCAATTTCATGATGCTCTGTGACTGACATTAACGGAGAAGGCATCAGATGGACTCCAGCAGAGGGAAAGCTCAGCCTTCTAGCCAGCCTAGTTACCATAGAGACCTTTTAATCTCAGGTCATGGTTGAGGTCACCAGTGGGATTCATAGAAACTACATATGTTGTTACAGTTAATATTTATTTCATATAAGCAATATAGCTGCTGCAAAGGGTTATTGCAGAGAAAGTTGTTTCAGCGCAGAACTGTCAAAAATTGAGATTCATAATTACTTCATTTAAAATAAAATAAAAATGGTTAAACCCCCCCAAAACATTGGTGATTTATTAACTTCTAGGCATTCAAACATGTAAAATACTTATCATCATAAGAATACCTTCATTATGTTGATTTAAATGTTCTTTGGTCTGTATTTCCCATTTTCTCCTTGCTAGTAATGAAAGAGAAAGTCTACTGAATATTACTTTTTATTTTTTTCTTGGGGGCCAAAAAATGAAGAATTCATTTTCTTTATTCTTAAAACTTGACCTTACAGCTCTTGCTTGTTCTAGGGAAAAGCAATTGGCTTGGTTTAAGTCAGTGTTTCTCAACCTTGACAATTTTAAGGCATGTCGACTTCAACTCCCAGAATTCCACAGCCAGCAATGCTGGCTGTGGAATTCTGGGAGTTGAAGTCCACATGCCTTAAAATTGTCAAGGTTGAGAAACACTGGTTTAAGTATAAGACTCATTCTTTAGAAGTTAACCCAGCATGATCTTTTTTTTTTTTTTTAAAGGACACTGTATTGTTTATGATATTCTGCCTTCTTTAGTCAAGGGATTTTTGCAAATTCTTTCTGTGGATACAGATCAGCTTTGTTATTTTAAATACTGAAGTCCTGATTCTGAACCATATTCTGGTTAATGACTCTACTTCACTTATGACTTGAGAGAGAGAGAGAGCACAAATTTCTACCAGCTGCTATTATGAATATTTTACTAAACCATCTCTAAACATTCACTTGGGACAAGCTCTAAGCTGCCTTTTGCTATTGCAAACACAGTGATTTTTCCCTTTGTCTTAAAAGAATGTGTTCAGTTTCTGTATAATTACAGCGAATTCCATCTCTTTATTTATTTATCCTCTGCCAGCATTACAATCTCACCCAACAGCCTTACAATTTCCCCGTATTATCTAATGGAAGGGTTGAAAAGATTGAGGAGGAAAGAGTGATGATATGAGAAAGAATGCGTAAAATAAATGTTTCCCCCCCTGTTTTCAACCACAATAGGAAGAAGGAAATTAACATCAGGAAGGCATCCGTGTGTTCTTGTCAAGGAAGACCCCCTGAGGCTTTCAAAGCTTCTTGACATTAATGACTCCCATTGCGTTCACAAAGGCCTGCCTATTCCATAGTGGCAGATTGAGGGTTTCAGGAACAAGGTCAAACTCTGAAGACTTCTTAAATAAGGGGACAATTATAGGCTCACTCCCTCATTCCATTACATGTAAATCTACCCCCACAGGAGCTCATGGGGAGAAAATGAAGCTTGACCAGTGTCTGAGATTGAACCAACATGAGGTTATTTATGAAAAAGGCAGCCAGTTAGTGCAAACCAAAGCTTTAAGAAAACCACAAAATAGTGACCCGCCTTATCAAGGACAAGTGGGAGATTTAATAAAGGTTTCTACTTACCAAAACATCTTTTCCGGCCCACTTGCATTCATCCCGACGACTATGTGACACAGGCCAAGCAATCTAAGGGTATAAAGTTAAAATCGCATTATGTCACTTAGCGATCCTGAGCTGTCCTCTCAATCCAGGAAATGTTTGCTGTTTTTAGGGCAATCTCTTTCGCTTTGTAGGTTTGTTCATTCCATCATGATAGCCCTGCAGTGTTTCATCTCCATATCTACAGATGTAGATATAGATACAGATATTTTTGTTTCTTTAGAAAATGGTGGATGGAACAACAGAGCGGGGTTATTTTAAATCCAAGACTGTCTTGTTTTCCTAGATGGCCTAGAACACATTATGTCATAAACAAAGGCATGCATGACACACCATGTTTTGTACCCTAACAACCACCGTAATATTTTATTTATAGTTAGAGAGCAGATGGTCAGAATATAATACACTCAGGTAAAACTGAAGCCAGGACAAGAAGCAATGGATGGAAACTAATCAAGGAGAGAAGCAACATAGAACTAAGGAGAAATTTCCTGACAGTTAGAACAGTTAATCAGTGGAAGAACTTGCCTCCAGAAGCTGTGAATGCTCCAACACTGGAAGTTTTTAAGAAGAGACTGGACAGACATTTGTCTGAAATGGTATAGGGTTTCCTGCCTGAGCAAGGGGTTGAACTAGATGACCTCCAAGGTCCCTTCCAGCTTTATTCTATTCTATTCTATTCTATTCTATTCTATTCTATTCTATTCTATTCTATTCTATTCTATTCTATTCCATTCAAAAGATAATAAAAGAAGAAAGGAAAAATTATATAAAATTATGCAAGCAAGGGATAAAGTAAGTGGACTATTCTATACTTAGACTACATAATGCCTCTATCTACCTCTTTATTTCTCTCTCTCTCTCTCCATCCAACCATATTCATCCATCAATCCATCCTGAAATCCAAAACCCACTACAACACATTGATCAAACAAAATTTAGAAATGTCGTTTCTAAATATGCTGGAGATTTCTGTGTTGTGAATGGGTGATAAATACCAAAACAAATAGGACAGATTAATTCTTTCTTGCTGGACTGTAGGTTCTGGGGAAAAAAAATCTGACATATTTGGAAAGCAGAAGGTTGGAATGGATGGATGTCATCTGTCTTAAGGAACAAACCATTGTGGCACCAGTGTCTCTCACTGGTGTTTTGACCTCCAATTTTCCTAAACTGAGTGGGCTTTTAATGAAAGATGGAAAGATGGCTTTGAATGGAAGATGTCATCCAATAATAATAACTAGAAGTCATCTTCTGTGTTAAAGATGCTCTGAAGTTGCTACTATCACGGGTTTGTCCCAATTATTCTACAGCAATTCACAATTTCATTTCTGATTATGCTTGGCTTTAATTCTTAACAATCAATTTTACTTCTAGGGCAACAGCCCCCAAACCCTTTTTGGTTAATTATTTATGTCTTCTAAAAAGCTTTTAGAATTGCATATAGAATAAATTGCATGATCAAATTTCAGCATCAGGCAATATAAATGGGCCATGATGGACTATCACCTTAATCTTAAATCAACTTGCACATAAAGCAGGGATAACTTTATTTAAGGTCATTAGGGCAAATGATAGCAAAGCAGGTGTAGGTTTCATGATGGATTTTGAGACTGCAACATCGCTAACAAAATACACAAGTGTTTTCAGGAACACGTGTAAAAACTGCAAATTGTGCCGAGGACCAACAATCCTGATTGGTTTTCTTATGTATAACATCTGAGTAAGCAACCAGAGCACCTTCTCCATCACCCCCAAGGCCAGGGGTAGGCAACCTTGGCTCTTTTATGACTCATGGACTTCAACTCCCAGAATTCCTGAGCCAGCATGGCTCAGCTTGGAAACTCTCCCTTTCCCCTCAGCATGGCTGGCTCAGGAATTCTGGGAGTTGAAGTCCACGAGTCATAAAAGAGCCAAGATTGCCTACCCCTGGTCTAAGGCATGAGTGCTTCTGAGCAGCGCCCCCAAATCAGGAATGGGCGCAACTGGCACACAGGATGGAGCTGCCCAAGGGCGCCAGTCTCCATTCCAGAGTCCTGTTGCTCACTGAGGAAGACAAGCCTTGTCTAGAGGCAAGGTGGACTATCTTCTTGCAGCTCCTGACTACATCGATCAAGTGCAGGTCCAGGAAATTAATCCTCGCCCCAAATGGCTTTCCAACAGCCTTAGCCTGTATTGTTCTCCACACTTGATACAAGACAGCACCAGAGACTACCCAATGGAACTCCCAGAATTCCTGAGCTAGCCATGCTGAGGGGAAAGGGAGAGGTTTCCAACCTGAGCCATGTTGGCTCAGGAATTCTGGGAGTTGAAGTCCAGAGTCATAAAAGAGCCAAGGATGCCTATCCCTGCCCAAGGCCGACGCTACTGAGAGGTTTTTCCGCATTGCCAGAAAGGAAGTGCGTTTTCTTGCAAAACAAAAAACAAACAACAACAACAACAACAACAGCAACAAGAAATGGACAACAGCTTTTGGAAGCAGGAAGCCTTGGGGGAGGGGATTGTTCTGGGAGAATGCAAATGGAAACAGACAGTCTCTTGAATGGCTTTCACCTGTGACTTTAGGACAGGCAGCGATGAAGAGATAGAGAGTCTCCCAATAGAAAATGGCAGCCTGGGAAAAGCAATTTACAAACAGGCTCTCAAGGGGAGGAGAAAAAGCAAGCAGGTTCTTGGAAGGAGAAGTTTAACTTGTGGAAGAGAACATCTCAAAAGCTTTGGAAGAGCAGTTAATGGCCATTAAGCACTTCATATTTGCCCAACTAACTCTGAGAAGATTATTACTAGAACTCTTGAGTGTTGTGTTTTCTTTAAGCCTGGCCTCTTTTTTGGGGGGGGGGACTTGAAAAATGTAGTTGTCCTGAGAGAGCTAGAGCGAGAGAGAGAGAGAGAGAGAGAGAGAGAGAGAGAGAGAGAGAGAGAGAGAGAAGAGAGAGAGAGGGAGGGAGGGAGGGAGGAAGGGAGAAACTGTATGTTTAGAGCAGTGTTTCTCAACCTTGACAATTTTAAGGCATGTGGACTTCAACTCCCAGAATTCCACATGCCTTAAAATTGTCAAGGTTGAGAAACACTGGTTTAGAGGCAATATTCCTCTGAATTTTTGATGCTGGATATATTCTGGTCTTGGATGAATCTGACAATAGAATGGGACAGCCAACTCACTGCAGGACAATTCAACAAATACAAAAATTAAATTAATTTCAATGGAACCATGGCCAATAATAATAAAATAAAAAGTCAATCCAGAAATACAAGAGTTACAATAATTTTGACAAAAACATGGTCACCAATAATAAAAGTAACCAAATAAAACGATTCATACAGTGTTGAACTGTCCCATGCTGAGTTATCCTGCAGCAAATTGTCCTGTGGTGAGTTGTCCTGAGCCCGGAAACCGGAAATAAGATTCTGAACTCAACAGACACCTATTTCTGCTAGTTCAGCCCAAACAGTCCTGCTGTTCATGACCTTTTTTTAAAAAAAATGGAAAGATCCTGGCATTCGAACACTGAAAATAAGTAGTCAAGGCAGCAATCTCCCCCAAGCTGCTCCAAGGGTCAAATCTTCCAATCCATATTGATGTCTCTGTGGGCCTATGGTCCATGCATTTATCCACTCACTGTCTGGGATCACCACACAGGTGTGAACAGAGAGCAGAGTCCATGTGTGAATTCACCCTAAATTGTTTACACTTTTTTTTTTACTTACAGCAGCAGCCTGTTTCTTTAATGATTCCAGATGTTCCTGCATGACATCCTGAGCCTCACAGAACACCCAAATAAATAACTCATTTCTTTTATGGTTGATTCTAGAGAGAATTAGGAAGTGGGCGACTTTGCTTTGATTTTGATCTTCAGAGAATACAGGTCTTTGCTCAGGAGTTTGAAAACGAAATATTTTTGTCATGTAAGGGCCATGGATTAAGACAAAGTAGAACTAACCTTGCCAGTTTTAAAGCAATAAATTTATAAATGGTTATTCTTATTTGCACTTTGCCTCTTCCTGTGTCTCTCTGACAGATAGCTAGATAAATAGTTTCCCCTTAAACCAGTTCACCTTTTTGATTGAGGATTCATGAAAATATAGTTATGCCATGCATATCGTTAACGTTTTATTTACATATATGCTTTCATAATGAAAGGTCTATTAGCTGCCAACCTAAATCTCTATTTTCAACCAAATCCAAGACTGTCCATCATGTTGCTGCAATCAATACTCCATCTCTAATGATTTATTAATAGCTTTGACCTTCTGAATAGAAGCATCTGAAGTGATAAGATGAAGAATTAAATAGATTCATTGTCTTTATATAATTTAGTGCTTTCAACTGTCTCTGGCCTTTACCATCCATATTTTCTTTCTGTATGTGAACAAACTGGATTTTGAACATTTGGTGTATGATCATCATTCACTCAATTGGATATATATAAATTAAACCGATGCCCAACGTCAGGAATGAAGATTAGAGCTGTAAAATTCCCCAGGATGCAGCGTGGAAGCTCATGGTGGTGAAATGGTCCTTTCCTCTTTCTTCTAATTTTGTATTTGTTATGTCAATAGTTAAAAAATGGAACACCACTATTTTGTCATCCTTTTTGCCTGAATCAACCAAGGGTAGGTTCACATTTGCAATTTGATTCAAAGAGTCCATTTGAATTTTGTGATTCAGCAGTCAAATAAACTCAACTGAATAATTTTAATTGTAGAGTTGGAAGAGTAAGCTTAGACATCATCTTTTCCGACCTCCAGTTCAATGCAGTGACTAGAACCTCACTGGTAGAACACCATGCAGTCTCTGTTTGCAGACGTCTAGAAATGGAAAACTCTTATCTTCATGTGGCAGCTGTTCTAGTGGTTGACAACTCATATAGGCTGGAAGGGACCTTGGAGGTCTTCTAGTCCAACCTCCTGCCCAAGGCAGGAGCCCTTATACCAGGGGTCCCCAACCTGTGGGCCATGCCCCACTATCGGGCTGTGGCCTATTTGCAACTGAGCTGCGTGAGAGGCAGGCTGACATGCATGCATCCCCACTCGTGTAAGTGGTGCCTCAAAGCTTCTCTCTTGTGTGAGTGGAGCTGCACATGCATGCACCCCGGCCCGCCACTCACGGGGCCCAGTTCCCCTCTTCCCCCTCCCTAGCCGGGCCGCCAAGCTGCAAAGGTTGGGGACCGTTGCCTGATATCATCTTGGATAGACAGTTGTCCAATCTGTTCTTGAAAACCTCCAGCGATGGAGCACTCACAATTTGGGAACAAAGCTGCTCCACTGATGAATTTTTCTCACTGCCAGGAAATTTCTCCTTAGTTCCAGGTTGGATCCAGGTTGGAGCTCCTTCAGACAAACTTCTACCTAGTTAGAAAGTTCCTCCTGACATCTAGTCTGAGCCTCCTTTGTAGTTTTAACCCACCGGTTCTGCTCCTGCCCTCTGGAAAGGATGGAGAATATGTCTTCTGAACACTCTTCAGGTATTTGAATCCAATTCTACAAGTGTTAGGGTATTTGGGCAAAAGTCCATCTAATCTTTGAATTTGCCCAAATTGCCTTTGACTTCGTGCAGGTGAAATTCCAACTACAGTAATATAAATGTAGAAGGCCAACAAGAAAAGGAAACTATTATATATCCTGCTCAGCTTTTCCACGTTCTGCATGTGTTGGAATGGGTTCACAAATTCCATCTACACTAAATATTTTTTTTATGAGTGCTTGTAATGAGCAAATGGACCTGCATAGCTAAGTGGCTCAACATTCAACTTCATACCAACCCGGTCATCTTGCCCCATCGACATACATCTAAAGATGAAAAGAGATGAAAAGTACCGTTTGAAAATCCTTGATGTTGACTAGGTTGAAAGAAAATATGTGGTCCTTTGCTCCCACGTAGAGTCTACTCCTTTCCTCATCCAAAAGGAATGTGTGGTAACTAGAACTATTCACCAGTCCATTGAAAGTTGCTATATTGCTGGATTCATACATTTCTGTAGGACAAAAGAAAAAAAAATATTGTTAATGTAAAGAACAATGCCCTTGGTTCTAATAAGTAAGTAGAGAAGTAAGAAACATATGGAAGTTCTTAATTTATTTAAGCAGGATTTTTCAGGCTTCTGTCCCTTTGTTAATAGCTATACTAGAACCCAAAACTGGAAGAACAAACTTTTTAATAATGTTAAAATGTGAGTTGATGTGCCGCTTTATTAACTTTTCTTTAATGCATGGCATTTACAGTTGAGTGATGCACTGAATTTATAATTGACCTTTGATACCGCTTAAGCTGTGCAATGACGATTGATGCCAGAAAGTGGTGGCTGCCAGTCACGCTACTGCTAACGTGATGGAAACATTCTCCACTTGCCCAGTCTAGGAAGGTAGGAAAATGCATTGGCATGAAATTTACAGGCTCCTTTAGCAAATTCATGATGCTCCTGTTATTGGCATTCTCACATAGTAATGCTATGTGAGAAAGACCTTGAGGAAACAAGTGAGCAGATGCTGCTTAGAGAATGATCAGATAAGAGACAGCAGAGCCCAGAGCTGCACAATAGATGGGAAAAAAAGAGGATACATTCTAGAATCCTTTGCAGTTGTCAACCGTCCCAGATAAATCAGATAAGAAACATGACTGGATGAGCTAATTCTACTTCATTGTAAGGATACATTAACAGAATCTTCCAAGTACAAATCTCCTTCCTTGCTTCCTTTACAGCCTGAGAAACTAGGAGGGGGGTCCCTTCAGAGCCTTTTTCCCCCATCTGTTGTGCAGCTCTGGGCTCTGCTGTCTCTTTCAGACTGTCTGAAATGTTGTTACTTCACTTGTCACTTGTCTGAAATGGTATAGGGCAGGGGTAGGCAACCGTGGCTCTCTTATGACTCGTGGACTTCAACTCCCAGAATTCCTGAGCCAGCCATGTTGAGGAGAAATGGAGAGGTTTCCATGCTGAGCCATGCTGGCTCAGGAATTCTGGGAGTTGAAGTCCACGAACCATAAAAGAGCCAAGATTGCCTATCCCTGGTATAGGGTTTCCTGCTTGAGCAGGGGGTTGGACTAGAAGACTTCCAAGGTCCCTTCTAACTTATTCTGAGGGACTGATTGATTGATTGATTATCTGACCATTCCCTAAGCAACATCTCCTCACCTGGTTTTCCAAGGTCTTTCTCATATATCATTACATCAATAACGCCAACAATAGGAGCATCATGAATTTGGTAGAGGAGCCAATACAGTTTTCTTCTGACTCAAAGATGGATCGAAAACTGTTCAGCTCAATGAGAAAAGATCTTTAGTCTCTTCTGGCATTAGGACATAGAAAAAACGCAGAAACGCCACTGCGTAGATTTATGCAAATGCACAAATGAGCAGAAAAGAAGTACCCTAACCTCTTCATTTTCAGAAGAGAAGATCTCAAAGCAGCCTTGAGAGAACGCTTCCATTCAAAATGCCCATCTAAGGAAACTGCAACCTCAAAGTTCTGCAGTCTTCTTATTTACTGTATTTTTTGGCCTCTGTAATCTCTGTTTCCACCCCCACCACACCCCTCCCCACCGCACAGTCGCAGATCATGTACCAACAGCGTTTCCATGTTTTATTTTGAAATGGGAACTTGATTTGTTCCAACTGCTCAGAATAATGGGAGCCGAGACTGGATGCCGTGGGTTAGGGAATCTGCTTAATACCAGAAAGTGGGGGCTGCATTAATTTTTCCATCATCATTGCTTTGCCTCGAGATATAATCTTTCTCAATAAAGGCAGTTATGAATCTGCAATGGGGTTTTTGGAAGTGATTCTTCCACAAAATGTACTTTTTGAAATTTTTAACATGTTTTTTTTTTTTAGTACCTACAATATAGGTTTACAGTTCATTTGCATTTTCAACAATCAGGGTAATCTCATCAGCATTGCACATATTGCTGATATTTTTTCCTCCATCTTTGAAATCATGCTTTTCTTCTAATCCAGCCTCCCTCAATATGTATTCAGCATATAGAACAGAATATAGAATATAGAATACCGTAATTTCTGGCCTATAAGGCGACTTGGCGTATAAGACGACCCCCGACTTCGGCATCGATTTCAACGCTTTAGAAAGTTGTCTTATACGCCGGAAAATACGGTAGAATACAATAGAATACAATAAAATAGCAGAGTTGATGATAGGATAGGATAGGATAGGATAGGATAGCAGAGTTGACCTTGTAGGGTCATCTAGTCCAACCCCCTGCTCAAGCAGGAGTCCCTACACCATTTCTGACACATGGCAATCCAGTCTTTTCTTAAAGGTGTTGCCTTTCTATCTGTTGATACTTTATTGAAGGTCAAGTTGCTCTTTTGCTTCAAGTTTCAATCTTGCTTCTGTCCATGTAAATTTGACTGTCATGCACCTCTCTGAACATTTCCTTAGTTCATCCGAGGGACAGTTTCCACAAGACAAACAGGTATAAAAATAAATCTTCTTTCATTCAAGCCAATATGTTGCAGAAGGAAACATGCTTGTGTGTTGACAACTTCGGAGTCTTTTTTGAAAAAAACCAACAATTATTTGCCTGATGCTTCTATCATCCACTGTTGTAAAAGACTCTCCTTGATCCCCTGTAGCAGTTATTCTGCAAAAGCAAGCACTTCTAGTGACTAGTGACTACCAAATCAATCAAGATTTCACTTAAAATGTGAGATTCCAAGACAAGATTCCAAGACAAGACAAACAGATTTAAGGGAACAAAAACATGGCCATTGTTGTAATATAGAAGTACCAAAAACACCTAGTAGCTGTTTCACCTTTTAGCAGAATGAGAAAATAACACAGATGGTGGCTTCATTAGAATAGAATAGAATAGAATAGAATAGAATAGAATAGAATAGAATAGAATAGAATAGAATAGAATAGAATAGAATCTGGAAGGGACCTTGGAGGTCTTCTAGCCCAGCCCCCTGCTCAAGCAGGAGAAGGCAATAGAGAACATTTCAGATGGATAACTTTCAGGGTTTCATTGCACAACTGTCATATATATTTTAAAATGCTCCTCCTGAACATGACACATAGTATGATGGAAATAAAAGCAGCATAGCAGCTTCACTCCATCTTAAAAATAGTAACAGTGTCAAGAATGAAACTTTTCAAGAGAGTATTTCAAGAATAAGTTCTTACTAAATACTACAGAGTCCAGCACTCCTGAACATTCAGTCTTTGGGCCAACAATTTAGTCTCTTTGGGGAAAAACAGGTTACCTGCAACTCTTCTCCTAACCAAATGAACCTGCTTAAACACGTTTTAGCAAAAGTGTGAGATATGAACACAACCCAAGGATTTGTAGAGGTGATATTATTGTCTGAATGACTCCTGCTTTTAACAGACCATGCACAGAATACCCATCCCTCTCAGCTTTGTCCATGTACAGACAGCAAGTTACAACTATATTTCAAACTTACATTGGATGCCTCAAATGGATCTGAAGATTTGATTTAACCGAATGTCCTATGAGTCAAATGATTCCTTTGTGTCAGGAAGCTGAAAAAAGTGACTACCTCATTCTAAATAATGCTCTAAAAATGGCTTCTAATTTTTATTTTTTTAAACATTAGCTTGTGTCATTTTTTTATTTTTCTGTGTTCTGTTCAGACCAAATTTGGCTCAAGCAAACGAAGACAAAATTAAAATAGTAATAATATGCATTTGTAAAATATCTTGAGAGCTTGAGATATCTCTAAGTATATTTTCATAATTATCCTTGTGAAGCAACTTGAGCTAAAGGAAAGACTCTTGTATAGAGATGCTTGGTGAATTCCGTGGTGGAAACTTAGATCTATCCCAGTCCTAATCCAAGATTCCAACCACTGCCCCACATGGACCTATTTAAGATGAGAATCCATACACAGAATATAGATGTCAGGGTCTCTTCCTATTCATACTTGACATGGTAGTGAGAACCCCCTACCTCTGTGGCTGGATGGATTAGATAGCCCTCGAGGCTCATAGCTTTAAATTGTCTTAATGTTACAAATTTATTTTATTATTCTTTGAATGTTGTCCCAATTGGGAACGTAGCTGAATCCTAGGATGGTGAAAGAATAGGTTAATTATGCACCAAGTAAATAAATGCTTCCTTTTATCTAGTCTTACTGTTACTTAATTCAGTTTCATTGGCTGGCCCTAGTTCAAGTATTTTGAGAGGAAAAAACCGTTTCCCTTATGAATTCTCCACCTAAACAGGATCATATAAATCTCTACTATGCAACAGAATTCCAGTGTTGGAGGTGACCTTAGAGTTTAACCCTCTGTTCAGTGCAAAATCCATTAGAAGTCTCCGGAAATAGCCATCTAGCCTGTCTGTAGACTTCTAGCAAAAAAAAAAAAAAAAAAAATCTTTGAAAATGATATCACTATTTCATTGAGGGGTAGGTTATAGAGCAGGGGTTCTCAACCTTGGCAACTTTAAGACTTGTGGACTTCAACTCCCAGAATTCCTCAGCCAGCAAAGCTTTGCCACACAAAGCTTTGCTGGCTGAGGAATTCTGGGAGTTGAAGTCCACAAGTCTTAAAGTTGCCAAGGTTGAGAACCCCTGTTATAGAGTAAGGAAACTCTTCTTGACAACTAGCCTGAACTTCCTTCCTTGTAGTTTTAACCAACTGGTTCTGGCCCCCTTGTTCTCTAAGTCTACTTTCTGGTGGAACAACCCTCCAGATATTGGAAATGTTCTGTCATATCTCCTTTCAGTGGTCTCTTTTGTAAACTAAATATGTCTGGTTTACAGCATCCTAGGGTCATGCGATTGTGATTTTCTACTTTTTAGTAATTCATGATTGGCAGTGACATTTTTTGGCAATTTCCAGCAGGAAAAAAAAAGAAGATACAATGGGTTAAAGTTGGATTTGCACTTACAATGGCATGATTCAACTGAAGACAGCATGAGTCAATTTACAACTACATGATCCCAATGGCTTACAAGAGGATTACATATTCTGGTCCCAATTGTGATCGTAAGTCAAGGACCACTTGCAGTATCTTATGGTACCTGGCATTTATTAGTACTGAGGGAGGGTGGAGACTCTATGTCAGGGGTCTTCAAACTTGGCCCTTTTATGACTTGTGGACTTCAACTCCCAGAATTCTTCAGCCAGGCACGCTGGCTGAGGAATTCTGGGAGATGAAGTCCACAAGTCATAAAAGGGCCAAGTCTGAAGACCCCTGCTCTATGCCATTTCAGCAGTGTGATATGAGGAAGATAGAAGGGGAGGTGAAACTGTGGTACTATATTATACAGTATTTTAAGATGAATTCTGCCATGCACAAATTCCAGATTTTTTCCCCTCCTCATTGACTCCAACTGTTGATAATGAGAAAGCTGGTCCACCATGCTGATATTTGGGCAATTTGAAAAAGGACATTTTGACCTAAAAAAGTGCTATAAAAATTGTGAAAAAGAATGGAAGGTAAGGGAATAGGAATACATGTTTCAGATCTGTGTATTTATGTACATACATATCAATTACAGTTTACCATTGATTATGATTCAAAACTATCTTACCTGCATACCATCTAATGGCATAAAAGCAGATTAGATAATCAACACTGTTCATTAGATAATGAACAGATGCTTGGCAAATAGAGACAGTTGGATCAGGGCATAATAATTTTGGGTGGTATGATCCCACCTCATGACTGGGATACTGGAAGCAATCTGATCCCAATTGGGACAATGATTTGAACAGCAGATCTTGATGTTAGAAAAACCCTATCTTTGTGGAAAATGGTACATATATCTCTGATAGCAGATTGAATGGCAAAAGCCATGAAGCCAAGTCAAAGCCAGCATCCTTCCTAATTTTATAAATTCTTATCAATACTTAAGTCTCCCCTGGATATCCTGAGATAACTAAAATGATCTAATATTAGGCAAAGCCTGAGAATAAGCAAATTAATCAGGGCTGATATTTTCCCCATCTCCCATCCCTCTATGGTATGTTTTGCCACTCTATTCTTCATTTGGGATAATCATCTCATCACTCATCTAATAAATACAGGGGACAGACCTTTGCAGCTGTTCAATCAATCCTTGCTTTCATCCTACTTCATCATCACAACTGCCAATCATGAATTACTAAAAAGTAGAAAAGAAAAAAAGCGCACATCTGCACTGGACTGAATTGATATGTAAACTTGGTTTTTTAACTTTTGAAACAGACAACCATGCTTAACAATTCATTTATCATGGATATTAGCACAAGAACATTTTTTTTTCCTTAGATTTGTGTGGTAAAGAAAAATGGTAAACCAGCAGATCTACATATTGATCTGCAAAGTTATAAACAGGTAGGCTTTGTTGAAAGAAATACATATAATATCAAGATAAAACACACCTCTCCTTTGCTTAGCCAGCCGGGGGAAAAAATAAAGACAGAAAAGGAAATGCAAAATTTGAACAGGGATTTTAACCGAAAGTAGGAAATCAGGAAGGATGTCATCAAGCACCTATATTTACATCTTGGCAAATGTCAAAAAATAAGAGTTTTGCCACCGGTGCCATTTTTCAAGAAACAGTAATATAGCCATATAGCCATTTTTCAAGCCACAGTAATTTCCCAAACAATGCAATTGTTTGGGAAATTACTGTGGCTTGAAAAATGGCTATATTTTAAAATTTAAAAAAATTTAAATTTAAAAAAAAAATCACAAAATTTAATCTTAGTAAAAGTCCCTTATACTGCAAGGAGCGTTCAGTCTTGGATTAAATAAAGAGCAATGAGTTTATGTCACAAGCAGCTGTTGGGTCAGGAAAAAAGGGATGCTGTTTGGCAAGGTTGAGGGAGCATTCAGGGACCCCCTCCAGTGAGATCAAAGACATCAAGATGATGACTTCAACTATGCTATTCAAGCCCCACCCCTTTTGTTGTGGGAGGGGCTTCCATCGCCTGCTCACAGTTGCTTTCTTGGGTTTTTAATGTTCTCCCCAATGCCTTGGGGTCTAGCTCCCTTTCCAAGCTCTGCTTTATTTAAACTTCTTGTTAGAAATGATTTTCATCCAAAGTATGCATTATAAAATCACTTTGAACAGAAAAGTTACATTTCCCTATAATGTCAAATCCAACAACGATGGCACGGATCAGGAGCTGGTTTCCATTTTGTCGTAAGCTCCTGAATTCAATGAAGCTTATGCTCTGAAGTGCCTTTTTTCTCACCGGCTCTACTTCAAGGTAAAATTAAATTCTTTCTGAGTTTCACTTTAACTTCTGCTAATTAGAAGAACATGTCTAGATTACAGTTTTTGCAACAAAAAGAAATGCTTTTTTTTAATTTTCCCAAGTTAACTCTGGAATTTGGTGGTCTCCAATTCAGTCTAACTCATTTCAAGGTCAGTGCGAGTCAGCCAGGTGTTGGCTGTATGTATGTATGTATATACATATATATATATGTGTATATATATGTGTGTGTATGTAGGTCTTTGGTTGTTCGGGTTTTCTCCCGCGTAAAATTGGAAGTGTCTTGGTGACGTTTCGACGAAGTCCCATTCGTCATCATCAAACCTCTACGGGGAGGAAATCCACCATCTGACCAGGACCTATGAAAAACTTGAAACTGAAGATGACGAATGGGACTTCGTCGAAACGTCACCAAGACACTTCCAATTTTACGCGGGAGAAAACCCGAACCATACAAATACCCGCGAAAACCTCAGAAAACAAATATCAAACCTCTACGGGGAGGAAATCCACCATCTGACCAGGACCTATGAAAAACTTGAAACTGAAGATGACGAATGGGACTTCGTCGAAATGTCGCCAAGACACTTCCAATTTTACGCGGGAGAAAACCCGAACAACCAAAGACCTACATACAAATACCCGCGAAAACCTCAGAAAACAAATATATGTGTATGTATGTATGTATGTATGTATGTATGTATATATATATATATATATATATATATATATATATATATATATATATATATATATCAGGAAATATAACATGGGGCTCAGCTTCCTAGTCATAGTTTAAAGATAGACCAAAAAAAAAAAAAAAAGGAGGAAAGGAGACTGGTGTCTATCAGGATAAGCCAGCATAGATCTGCTTCAAAGTGTATTTTAAATAAATGCAAGGAAGGATTGGCAGTGCTGCCTACACAAAATCTGAAGACCTCTAAAACAATGAGCAGAGACAGAAATAGCAATCTCATGCAAGGTCTGTTAGATGCTTATGGATTAAAAAAAAAAAAAAAGATGTATTGTCTTTTTTGGCTCCCAGTATTCTAATGAACTTCTCATTCACATCAAATCTCAAGTAACAACAGGCCTATGTCAGAGTGAGGCACACCCTTAATGTGCCCCTGGAAGAGGGTAATAAACATACGGTGTTAAACAATGACTGCATTCATATATTTCATTAGGCCATGGTTGTGTAATCATAATTTCTTCAAGAGAATATAAAGGGTGAGGTCTCCACAACATGCTAAGCTAGGGGTGTCAAACTGGAAACATCATGTGACGTGTTGCAACATATCGTGACTTTTTTGCCATTGCCGGCAATGGGGTGGGCGCAGTTTTGCCATGACACATCTGGCTTAAGGGCCGGCAGTTTGACACCGCTGTGCTAAGCCATCGGCCACAGTTTACAAGACAGTGCTGAGATTCATTCAAGCTGCTAAGCCATCTTCATGAACCAGACATTGTGTTTCACGAATAATAGTTTAGCACACAATGAACAAACATGCAAAGATCCCATGTGACTAAGTCAGTCACATAATCTGCTAAATTAATTTATAAATTTATAAATGTATAATTTATAAATTATAAATCAGAAGGACTGAGTTTGGTGAGGTACACTAAGCCAGAATAAACAAACCATATTTCACTTAGCATAAGGGGGGGGGGAAACCAGGTGGTGTTTCCATACTGAGCAGACAATTGAGTAACGTTTGCCTAAAGCTTGTATTGTTTACTTAATGAGTAATACACTGGAATCTTTCTGGGATCTTAATCATGCCTTCAGAGCTCAACCATTCCTTCACTTTCCATGGATTCAAGAATGGATTTCTCGCCTTGCACTCAGAAATTATGATTTCCTTTATTTTTAAAGCGAAGGATGGTAATAACAATAGCACTTAGTCTTATATATTGCTTCACAGTGCTTTACAGCCTCTCTAAGCGGTTTAAGGATGAGATACAGGTGCATAACAGTACTTAGGCATCAGGGAATCCATGCAAAGATAACAGCCATCAGTCACTACTGTGGGAAGTTAGCCCCCCCCCCCAAGAGAAGGAAATATTAAAAGATCATGCCCAGTTTTTCTTAATAGCCCCAGGTCTCCCTCCCCTAAGCAGAAACCAGCTATGTAGAAATGCAGATGATAATCTTGTCAGAAAGACTGGAGTCAGAAAACTGGGATTAGGAAGAAAGATCCCTAGAAGCAACACCAAAAATCTAAGAGTCATCAGCCACAGGGAAACAGGATATGACCCTTGGGATATAATAGGATTAACTCACAGATGCCAAAGGGCACACCCAGACTCAGTTCAGAATACGTGACACAGGAAATACAAAGCCTCAAACCGGAACAGGAAACAACCTCAAGAGCCCCAGAGGGTATAAAAACCCACTCCCTACATGTGCACTCTCTCTTTTTTCTTCCAGAGCCATCTTTCTGTCTGGCTCTCCTCTTCAATAAACTGCAACCTTCTTTTAAAGCAGTCTCCATGTTGTTTATCCCTGGCTTGGACTGAACCATGATGAACACTTTTCCTTCAACACTATACAGCAGCCAATCTTATCCTCAGAAAACCAGCTGGTTTTGGTGGATCTGGGTCAAGTTCTCCCTCTCCCTTGGGTACTGTCTGAAACCTCATACATCCCTTCTTCAAGACTTTACTATCAGCACCCTTTCTCAGGTACAGGGGTCTTCAAACTTGGCCCTTTTATGACTTGTGGACTTCAACTCCCAGAATTCCTCAGCCAGCGTGGCACACTGGCTGAGGAATTCTGGGAGTTGAAGTCCACAAGTCATAAAAGGGCCAAGTTTGAAGACCCCTGGGTTAGTATCTGCTTTGACCATCTCCACTCTGGTCACCTATCTAGTAGGAAAGTATCATTTTTAACTATACTGAAGGCCAGATAAGATGGACATGTTTAGGGGCTTTTATCATATTCTCCATTTCAGCAGAAAGAAAAAAAAGAATGAAGGTCCACCATGTAGAGACAGAGAGTTATGGCTAAAGTTAAGAGACTTCTTTCTAAGGTAAATCAGCCCACTCTATTAATATAGTTTATTTGCAATTTATGCCAGACTATTTTCGTTTATTTGGAATGCCTCCTAATAAACATCTCTGATCTCTGGAGTTGGTCAGAGAGACCCCACTTTCTCCTTTCTTGGTTGGTGCACCAGACAGCAAAGGAAATCAGGGACGCAGCCAGGTGTAAAACTGGTATCAAGGCCGAAGGACAGTTATGGTAATCGCCTATTTGTGGTGATTTTCTGCTACATAGTGTTAACCACAGACTTCCTGCCTTATGTACATCATAGCTTTGAAAGAGGTTTTGGCTGAAAGCTTTTGTTTCTTTCTGGATCTGTGTGCGATCAACATTCATCAGGCTACATATACATCAAATATTACTAACATCTGGGGTTTTTTCCCCTTCTTTTTTTCATACACATGTAAAAGCCAAAACATATGATAAATAGACTCCTACAGTACATCTGTTCTTGGCCTGCACCGTTTCAGAATGAAAAGGAATCAAATCTTTGATTGCTTTCCCATATTTTTAAAAGCTCTTCACACAGGAAACTAGCACATTCTAAGTTCAATTCTTTTCTATAACATGCTAGATTTTGTTTAGTGTATATACAGGATCTTTTTAAAGTTCAATCCATTGTCATGTCTACAATCAGGTGTGGCAGAGCCCATGTATAACTCATCACCTCTGTTCACTGAATCGTATTGATTGACTTTAAGTCACTGCTAGGGTTCAAGTGAAAGCTATGCATGATGCAGAAAATATATACTGTACCAGGACATGAGAAAATATATGTTTTACCCCACTGGTGTGAATATATTTTGTTCTAAACAGTAATACAGCTCCCAGAATAGCAATTTGAAACTTTAGCTTCACACCCCTCAAATTATTCTTGCATACCAAAAGAGTGTGAAAACCAGCCCTTCTTCCAGACAACTTTGGTTCTAGACAAGCTTTAATTATGCAATTTCATGGTCTAGTTTACATAATTAGGTTGGGTGTGGGATATTTAGATAATTGTGTTTTCCAAGTACAAGGCTAAATATAAGTCATTTTAAGCTTGACGTATTTTCATAATCATAGGCCACAAAAACAATTGTGAATATTTCTATTGTTGGCAAAAAATATAGGTCTGATGTCATTGATCTGCAAAACATCTGAACAGATTAGGGGCATTTGAATTCTACATTCCCCAAACCAGAATATCTTCTGATTTGGGGAGGTTTTCAGGCTTGAGAGAAAGAAGTATTCCGAGGTCAAAACAGAGCTGTTTCAAGTTCAGGACATTTCTGAAGTGATGGGAACAGCTCATTTTCTGTATGATGAAGCAGCTGTTTTGAGCTTGAAAAATGAGTTTTGAGCATAAGTTCTGAACTCAAAACACTTCACATTCTTCTAATATTACTATGGGATGAGAGTCTAGTCCCCTAATTGCATTTGTGTGTGGTTTGCTTGCTCCACAGTAGCAGATAGGAAAGCGCTCCAGAGGGTCATTACCATTGCCCTGAGGATTATTGGCTGCCCTCTCCTCCCCCCCTGGACGAACTGTACAGTTCCCGTTGTCTTAGGAAAGCTCAAAATATTCTTAAATACTCATCTTATCCTGGACATTCTTTTTTTGAACTATTACCAACTGGCAGATGGTACAGAATAATAAAAACAAAGACAAATAGCCTGAAAAATAGTTTTTATCCCAGAGCTGTAACCATATTAAATACCACAGTATACTGCAACATTGAAGTGCAATACTAGGGGCAGCACAATGGTGAAATAGAATGTGAAGGACGTGTGTATATAATGTATGTTCTTATTTGTGGTTTTACTGTGGGCAGCATTAATTTTGCTGTGAGTTACACAATGACAATAAAGATATTCTATTCTATTCTATTCTATTCTATTCTATTCTATGCTACGCTACGCTACGCTACGCCACGCCACGCCACGCCATGCCATTCTGTTATCTTCTATTCCATTCCTTTCCATTCCATTCTATTCTAAATGTTTTACATAGGCTATCAGGAGCTTTGTAGAAGTGACAAAAGGTTAAACACTTCCATCTCCACAAGTCATCCTCCAGGGTTTCCTATGGGAAAAAAAAAACCCTAGGGCAGCGGTTCTCAACTTATGGGTTGCGACCCCATTTGGGGTCCATCGACCATTTCACGGGGGTCGCCAAGCAAAGCTGTCTGCCATTTTTTTCCCCTTTTCCGGCTGGTGCCTTACCTCCCTTGAGCTGGGTCAGCTGGTGGCCCAGCCAGTGGTTGGCCTGCTCTGTCTCTGCCGCTTGCCAGCTACGCCTCGGCCGGCGCAGGGGGCGGCACCATGCATGCACGGTGCTTCTGGGCAGGGAAAGTCCTCGACTTACAACCGGTTGGGTAGTCCTTGACTTATGACTGGTTTAGTCCTCGGCTTACGACCAGTTTAGTCCTTGTCTTACGACCGGTTGGGGGGTCGCGGCATTAAAAAGGTTGAGAACCACTGCCCTAGGGTATCTCTATTGACTCTTTGATGTCACATTGGGGATTTATTTATCTAGAAGCATCTTATATAAATATTTTGTTTCAATGCTCTTCTGTTAAAGAATGATGAGGGTCTTCATTTGCCTGTCTGGGTCCTTTAAAGAAGATATAAACTGGCACCCATCCCTTCAATGTCTCTCCAGTGATCTGAGTTACCAAATATATTCTCAAAGGAATATTGTTCCCTTGAGTATTGGCATATGGTTATGCCTTTATCAAGGGATGCACCTTGCAATGTTTTTCCTTTGACTGAACATTCACTTCAATCTGTATTTCCATCAGGTGAATGCTTTGTCTATGGAGATTCTCGGTCATCCAGGTTGTCCTAAAGGGCAACAGAGGAGTGTTTTCTTCACTCTCCTTAGAAACTGACCCAAAAGCCAGTTATCCATTTGGGATAATTATCTTTTAGATCTGCCCTTCCCCCAAAAGCGTTTGAAACAAATTTCTTCCCAGACAAAATATTACATTTTCTCTTTCTCCCCATCCTTCTCTATTAAAAAAAAAAAAAACCACGAACCAAAACTTACTGAAAGAATGTATGGAGCTTTTAAATATTATTTTAAATATTAAATACACTTGATCAATGTTGCAATCACACGCATAATAATGCATTAAGAATTAATAGGTAATCTAACGCTCTTGCGATTTTTAAGATATACAAATCTTTCTGATGCGCAAAGCATTAATTGTATCTGAAACAACAATCTGGCCTTCTCAATCTATAAATGTTCCTTAACTTTACGCAAAACTGAGCCCATAATTGGAACATTTTTAATTGCTATTTCAGTTTATCTAGGCAATCTAAACATTGCCTCCTTTTTTTATAATGAATGAAACAGAATAAGGTAGCAAAGAACCCCATAACCAGTATTTAATTCTGAGAGTTCCAGCATTCAGTTTGGGTTAACAAGATAAGATGCATTCAATGTTACGTCTAAAACACGGCTTTTCAACCAATGGTATGGGTACCACCTGTGGTACATTGGCACCTGGTAGGTGGTACGCGACCATCCTAGAAAAGTGGTAGCGGGGGAGGGGAATGAGCTGAACTGGCATAGCACTGCACAAGCCTGAGCGAGAGATGGCTGGAGCTGCAGGGCTGTCAGGGCTCAGCGGAAGCACCAAGATCAGTGCCAGGCTCTAGCTGGAGCTTGGCACTGATCTGGGTGCTTCTGCTGAGCCCTGAAAAAGCACTAATCAACTGGAAAGCAGCACTGATCCTGGCGCTTCTGCTGAGCCCAAAAAAAGTGCCGATCAGCTGGAATGTTGCAGCATCTCCAGGGTCTTGTGATTTACATTCAGCTGCTTGGCAACTGATTCATATTTATGATGGTCACAGTGTCCCAGGGTCATGTGAAGTGACCAAAACCTGCTACAACCACCCAACAGACAGGGGAGGGGAATAAAAACCAAATGCCCCCTGTTGAGTCCTCACGTCAATGGCAAAAGAAGAGCACACATTCTGATGGTTATAACAGCTTTTATTCTCTTCAGCTCTCTCCGACACAACTCATAGGCTCGCAGGCCTCTCTGCCTCTAAAAAGAATCCCCGGGCAAAAAGGTAACATGAGATGGCACGCTTTCGCACCTCGCGCATGCGCGCAGGCTGGCGCCACTCAGTCTGGTCCCGGGCAGCTTGCAACAGCCCGGGACCGTTGCAATGTCCCAAGCCTGCTTTTGCAGGCTCGGGACACAACACCCCCCACCCCACCCCCGCTTCCAATCCTCAACAGAAATGCTCACAACAATGAAACCCTCGGACAGTAGGAAGAGCGCTGTCGGGCGGGCAGGCAGGTGTCTTGCTCGGCTGTGGCTTTTTTCAATGCCATTGTAACTTCGAACAGTCACTAAGTGAACTGTTGTAAGTTGAGGACTACCTGTACTTTATCACTTTTTTTTCTTCTTTTTTTTGGGGCATCAAGTTTTTGACACCTTGCTAGGTGACTGGTGGTACTCGGATATTGCCATATCCTAAAAGTGGTACAATGGGTGAAAAGGTTGAAAGAGCCCTGGTCTAAAACATGTCCATATGATTTGTAGGAAAATTTAACATAATTCTGATTCTCTCCTCTGTAAATTCCATTCCTTATAAAGATTTTCTCCTCTACCTCAAGCCCACTGCCTCCCATCTAAAGTTTACTATCTAAGATTTAGTAATAAAGGACTCTGTTGTTGCTCCTAATTTTTAAATGGAGTCAAAAATATAAAATCCCTTCCTATTAAAGCTACTGCAAAACAGCTTGGAATCAAAAATATCCTTAAGAGGGTTACAGATTTTCAACAATATTTCATTTGTTTCCAGAAGTTGTTCCAGGAACAGGGTACAGCTAGAGAACTCTTGCCAACTATCAGCATTTATATATATAGCCAGGAGGGAAAAATGGCTAAACAGAGTAAAGGAAAATAATGCTAAAGGAATATGCATAGATGAAGGTTTATATTATAGGATTAAGTTGAAATGTGATGACAGTAGCAGTTATATTGAAAGTCAAAGAACTGCAGCTTTGTCATCACATTCCACCTTAATCCAACGAGATAAACTTTCATAATTGGGTGAATTTGTATATTGGAAGAGAAGCAAGCTAAATAAAAACATTTCTGTCTGTCTTGGCCTCTCCTGTGCCTTCATGAAAGTTAATCCACTTACTTAGCCTTTTTTAAAAATACCTCCGTTCTGCAAAATGTTCTGCATTTTGCGTGACTCTGCTTCTGACAGAAGGAAGGTAGCTTTCCTTCCTTCTTCCTCCTCATTCCACCTTCAGACTTTTTCAGAAAGGTGTGTGTGTGTGTGTGTGTGTGTGTGTGTGTGTGTGTGTGTCCTTCTTACTTTGGGGCAAGAAGCAGGAGTGGGTACTTGGAAGGAAGATGGCCAGGCCCAGTCTCAGATTTTGGATTTAGGAACACACAGAGAAGATTGCAAATTGGCTAAGATTCAGTTTGTCGAGTCAATCTGTCTGTGGAGATTCTCAATCATCCAGATCATGGTTGCCCCAAAGGTGCTTTTTTTTTTCAAAAGGCAAACGGACTTTTTGCTTTTCCTAAACAAAGTCCAGTTGCCTTTTGAAAAAAAAGCACCTTTGGGTTCAGTCATTCTGGTCTGAATCCGTTTGATTCAGAAAACCAGGTAGGTCAATGGGAAGTTTACAATTTAATTGTCACATGGTACTATCTGACCCTGAGTTGCCAGTCTGACTAAAAATGTGATTTGGTTCGGATACTCTGCTGAATAATTATTTTTTTAAAAAATATTTTATTGGTTTTTTAATTTTAACAAAAAGTACTTAAGACACACCATGGTGTTTGGGTAAACAAGCATTCCAAAGTAAAAAACATAGATAAACCGCTCAACTTAATACATTCACTGTCCTCTCTCTATTTCCCACAGATAACATAATAAATTTAATATATTCCATTTCTAGCTTAGATTTCTATTACTACTCAACCTGTTTTAAAACTTTATCAATTTACAATTACCATAATCAAATATTGTTTTACATCAACAAATTATTACTTCAAATATCTCTACCAGATATGTTGAAGTTCTTAATCTCTCTCATCCCTCTTTTTATCACCAATCTCATTCATTTCTTCTTCCAATAATAACTAACTTAGTTAAGAAAAAAATAATGTTAAACCTTAATTCCTTTCAATTCATTACACAAACTTCAAAGCTGAATTATTTTTTAATCAAATTTCCAAATGCATAGCTTGGCAGAGTTTATTCACATTAACCCTCCACCCCTTTTAAAGCCTTTTCCCCTCCTGTCAGGCACTCAGGCTCAAGGTGTGATGGCCACCAGCAGCACCCCTGTGCCATAAGAATATCAACACAAGCTTCAAGCACTGCACAAAAGCCCCAGCCTTGTATAACTCAGGTAGGCAATGAGTGGACAAACATTAGGTGTGTGTGTGGCCAACTCTAGGAGTCCTTTCCCTCTTATCAAGAGGACACGTATTTACAGAAATAATATTCAGAACATGACTTGTTCTGCAAATTTACTCCCCACTGACTGGCTTTCACCCCCTGGCCATTAAACTGACCCAATAGTGCATTTAAGGATATATATTAAAAGAAAATGCACAACACAATTTGTTATCTTTTATGCATCAACATCCAGGGGATTTTTTTATTGTTGTTGCTAATTCCGGTGAATGGTTACAAATTTTAATGGAAGAGAAGCATTTTAAAGCAGAAATTAAATGAATGGAATATGTAATAATGAGAAATAAAAACATGCAAATTCATTTTAACACAAGTATGATCTTTATAAATACATTAATATTGGTATAATGACCAGTCAGACACTGAAAGAAGTGAGGAAGATATTTTGTGAAGCTGAAAGCTCAAAATAGAATAGAGTAGAATGCAATAGAGTACAATAGAATAGAATATAGAAATAAGAATATAATAGAGATTAGAAATAAGAATAGAATATATTAGAATAGAATTAAGAATAGAAAGAATAGAACAGAATAGTAATAAGAATAGAATAGAGATTAGAAATAAGAATAGAATAGAGAGAATAGAATGGATGATAGAATAGAATAGAATAGAATAGAATAGAATAGAATAGAATAGAATAAGAATGGAGTAGAACAGAAACAAACAGTGTACAAACAGTGTACAAACAACAAAGTGATAAGTCATAGATCATAAATCATAAGATACAATCATAAATTACAAGAGACAAAGAAATGATAATCATAATATACCAAGAGGAGAAGGTAGCAGGAAAGCTGAGAAGATGAGAAAGATGAGAAGGATAATAGCAATATAGCCTTACTACTACTTGGGAAAATATCTTTAGGCCTAAGAAAATGCTGTGGGAACTAGGAGTTTAGCAGAGTGATGGCATGGGGAAAAAAACTGTCTTTGGGTCTAATTATTTTGGCATGCAATGCCCTATAGTGGCTGCTTGAGGGGAGAAGTTGAAACAGTTTATGTCCAGGATGTGAGGGATCTGTCTGAACTGGAGGCAGATGGATACTGGACCTATCTGAAGAGCAACAACTGAAACGTTGATGGGCATTTCCTCCCAAAGATGGTCTCACTAAAGTCTAGACAAGTTCCAAAGGGGGTTGCAAATTACAGTGAAGCAAACCAGTTTTCCTGTTTGGAGGCTCTGGCCAACCTCCTCTTTCAAAAGGACACCTCCAGAGCATTTGCTGGACCGCGCATCTGCCGAAGGAATTCAATAGGAAATGTGTGGTTAATATTTTCAAGGCTCCGAGGTCCCATTCACACACCACATGAAGACTTGACCCACGTAGGTATTCTCTGCAGCTGTTTTGAAGAGGGGCTTGCCACACATGCCAAGTCATAACTGCAACATTAACATGTCAGCAACTGCAGCTTAGGCAGATGCATTACTGACACATCCCACCCTACAAACATCTGGAACATCACTGCACTCAAACGAGATGGGAATCAGATGGAACACCTACAGTGTATTCGTTCTTGAACTGGAGATTCTGAGCAGATTTTTCACCTTTCACCTATCAGAATGACACTAATGTTGGCAACTCCAATTCTGTTATTCTGTTGATTGATAGGATTGTTACAGTTACATCTACCTGACCCTTGTTTTGCCCTTGTTATGGGAACTAAAGATAAATGTGTTGTTGTCCTGATAGGGTAGTTTTCTCTCTCTTCACCTCTCCTTCATTCCATGCTATTTAAATGATTTAAATCTAAATTGTCATATGTCATACAGCGGCAGAGAATGTGATTGTATCAATTAATTAATTCTGGTGATAACACTTAAGCCAGGGGTCCTCAAACATGGCCACTTTAAGACTTGTGGACTTCAACTCCCAGAATTCCCCAGCCAGCCAGGGCTAGGACCCCTGACTTAAGAGGGATGCTTTAACACTAAAGATGTTTTTTTTTTTAGTGCAAGGCTTTTTCACATTTCATTTGTACAGATGTTACAGAACACAACTTCTGACAGGTTGGGAGGGAAGATGGAATGTGTAGTGCAGTGTTTCTCAACCTTGACAATTTTAAGGCATGTGGACTTCAACTCCCAGAATTCCACAGCCAGCATTGCTGGCTGTGGAATTCTGGGAGTTGAAGTCCACATGCCTTAAAATTGTCAAGGTTGAGAAACACTGGTGTAGTCCAACAATGAACTAGGAGTAGGAAAGCTAATTTGGACAGAAGATAATGATAATTTTAGCAATCCAGATTAGCAGCATTTTTGTAACCATTTTGGGATATTGTTTCTTTGGGATATTTCTTATTTTTTAATCCTATCATTTTATTCCTAATATCGCAAAGGCAATTCAAATGTAAGGCAAATGCTTGCTGGATTTTGGAATCTATCTTGCAAGCTGTTCCATCTCCAACTAAGGTCCAAGTCACTTCTCCAAAGTATCTCTTTGGATATTTTTTATGTTTTATTACAGGTATAAAAAGATATAAAGGTACACCCGCAAAAACAACTCTCGGTGGCACAGCCTATTTTTTTTCAGGCTGGTTTGGATGTCCTCATCTTGCTGGGTTTCAGAAAGAGTTTTTTTTGATAGGCTTTGGGGACGGAGCTGTTGAGTTGCTTTTTCCTGTAATCTGGAGATTTGCAAAGGCATTTTCACATCTGGTGCAACGCTTTGGATTTTAGAAAATGCACTTTTTAATCTCATTTATATGTAATGTAAGGCAAAGACAGCCAATTTCCTGGAGTGGTATAGAAGCCCTGCAAGTAAATAAACTAAATAATAGAAATTATATATTAAATATTCCTGAATCAATTTATCTCCTCCTGCTCCGATTTGAATTTCTTTCTCATTTCCTAATTTGAAACCATTATGTCTAATTTGACTCAAAACTGAGTCACGCACACCTGCAGTTCTCTTCAGCACGTGCTATTTTGCCAATGGTTGCGAGGAATTCTGAAAAGAATTCATTTCACACTTAAGTCTTTATGTTTACAAAAGCTGGTTAGGTAGTGAAGAAAAAAAGTAAACCACTAACCTAAAGTGCCCGGAATATTACAATGAAAATTTTTCATTGCAGCTAACCTTTGCAATCTTTACGTGATTCACAAAAGCATTACACACACAGCTTCAAGACACAAGACCATTCACACAACTGGTTTTCATCTTTCCACGCATGCTTAAAAAGCTTCACTGTCACAATGCGGTTGCTTCTTCAAATAAACAGGTTCTGCCTTAAGACCTGTATTGTGTTACTGGAAATTGTCACATAGCCCCTGTCAAGAAAGCAGCTTGAATTTGGATGCAGGTGATCTCAGCCCCTCAATTTACAGACACTCCAGAGTGCAGTTCTTGGACTGACAGGGGTTATCTGCAGGATCCAGGGGTCAAAAAAAAAAAAAAAAGTCCAAGGTGCAGAGTCAAAGCTCCTACTTTTAATATCTGGGGTCACATACATGCCACATATCAAACAACAACAACAGAGTAAGTCTTTGATCGTGCTGTCAAATATCTCAGGTACCAAAAACAAGTTGAAAATATTCATAAGCAAAATTCATTTCAAAATAATAATAATAATAATAATAATAATAATAATAATAATAATAATAATAATAATAATAATAATAACCTTGACGTGGTTGTGGGGCTTGTGTACTCTGAGGAAGATGAAAGCTATGCCAGAGGTTCAACCATACTGGACAGGTCTCATCAGAGGAGTCAGACAAAGAGTGTCTCTCCCATAAAAAATATGGTGAGACGTAAATTTCAGAATGCCATACCGGCTCGGACGTCGCCCGGGTTAACAAGGTCCGCACTAGATATTGGAGTTCCTGGATATCTGGTGAAAAATGGGTTACAGGACTCAGGACTGTTGGCTGAGCAACCAGGGCCAGCAGCTGCAGAACTACTGGAAGAAAAGGTGTTTACCCGTCGCAGATACACAGTGATGGAAAACAAAGAAATAATGATCTGTTACTACAGATCAAGTCCAATAAGACGAGGATATCTAAAACGAATGCACGAATTCTGGAAAGAACAACATCCAGAATCAGAAATACAAATTTGCTATTAGTCAATTGCAAAAGGCGGCCTTATTAGGAACTGCTTCCATCCTGCGACGATACCTGTAATACCATCAAACATCCACATCTGCCTATCCCAGGTCCTGGGTAAGGACTCGATAGGTAGACAAAATGCCAAATCCAGGCTGAACATCTGGCTGACTGTGCGATGAATGATAATAATAATAATAATAAAAAACTGCGCTATTATGGATGAAACGTGTAACAGTGATACCCATTGTCATCGGGGCACTGGGAACTATGTCCAAAAACTTTGCAAAATACATTAAGAAACTGCAGCTTCCTGCAATAACTCCAGCAATGTTACAAAAAAAAAAAAAAACCACTGTGCTACTCGGAACATCTTATATTTTAAGGAGGTACCTGGTTGACATCTAGGATGCTGGTAGCAACCCGTGTCAACCATCAGCGCCAGCCAATTTGAATGTTCAGTTGACTGAGGTTCATGTTTAATGAATAAAAGATAATAATACAAATACAAATACAAATAGACTGTGATAAAGGCAAGCAAGGGTAGTACCAATAGTAATGGGCGCCTTGGGTGCAATCCCAAAACAACTAGAGCACCACTTGAACACCATTGGCATTGACAAATTCGCCATTAGTTAATTGCAAAAGGCGGCCTTACTAGGAACTGCTTCCATCCTGCGACAATATCTGTAATACCATCAAACATCCACATCTGCCTATCCCAGGTCTTTGGTAAGGACTCGATAGGTAGACAAAAATGCCAAATCCAGTCTGAACATCTGGCTGACTGTGTGATGATCAATAATAATAATAATAAAATTGGAAGGGATCTTGGAGGTCATCTAGTCCAACCCCCTGCTCGGGCAGGAAACCTATACCATCTCAGACAAATGTCTGTCCAGTCTCTTCTTAAAAACTTTTAGTGTTGGAGCACCCATAACCTCTGGAGGCAGATTGTTCCACTAATTACTTGTTCTAACTGTCAGGAAGTTTCTCCTTAGTTGTAGGTTGCTTCTCTCTTCGGTTACCGTAGTTTCCATCCGTTAACTTTTGTTAATAACAACAACAATCATAACAAAGATAAAATCACCAGAAAATGGACTCCCATTAAGATTAAAAACCATCTTTCAATGGCACAGTAGATTGACATGCACAGAAATAACACAGGGTGAATGTAAAACCAGAAAAAAACAAAATATCACCCTCTATCGAGGGATTCAAACTAGCATTTTGTGAAAGAAATATATTTCAGATTATTAAGTTGATTATGGTTATTTTACAAATTTGTACATTGTATGTTTATCTTGGAAAAAAGTTTCATTCATACAAAAATTTATATTCAATATCAAAAGAAAACAGAAAATCTAAACCCAACCTAGATGCTTGAAACAATCAAGTATTTGGAAATGCAGTTTTAAATATAATTCATTTTTAAAATATAAATTCTACCTGTACAGATGAGAAATTATAATGCTTGCTGAAATAATACAATGTTAGGCCAGACAGGACAGAACTTTCCTAAGTTCTCTAGTTTTCCTTGAATTGCTGCCATTTTATTTGTTTGTTCATTTATTTATTTACTAGCTGTTCCCGGCCACGCGTTGCTGTGGCTCAGTTTGGTTAAATGGAAAAGAAAGAAAAGAGAAAGCGCACGTTTGTAATATGTTTAATTTCACAATGCTTGTGGGTATACAATATTTTTTGTTGCTCCATTGTCTGTGCAGATATAGAGATTGTCTGAAATCGTAGCATGTGTTGCTTTTATGTCCAACAGATGGCGTTGTTTTTCACAAAAAACATGTTTTTACCTGTCACAGGTGTGACATCTATATAATATAGGTATATAAAAACACGCATGTATTCAAATGCAATGTTCTGTCAAAATTTCAAAGCAATCGGTGAAGAACCTTCGGAGATTTAAGATTTTGAACAAATGAACATTTACATTTTTATTTATATAGATTGCATTTGATCTCTAGATCTCATCCAGAAGCTGAAACACACTCACTTCGCTCATTTCACACAACAATAACAACTTGCAAAATAGATTCGGCTGGGAGAGAGTGATTGTCTCAAAGTCAACCAGTAGGAGATTCCAGGCCTGTAGGTAGACTTGAACCCGAGTCTATCTCAATTTATAACCACACCCTAAGCACTCTATCAGCTGTTTAGAAGAGATCACAGAAATGATTTTAGAAGTACTTTTAGAAAGCTATTTGAGTAAGAAGCAAAGAAAGAGTCATGGAGCGATGAGAATTAGCTGTTAAAATGGATAATTCAATACATTACACATAAAAAAGGTTATAAATCACAGCGTCAGTACAAGAACAAAAAAGCAAGTATCAGTGAATATTAAATATCTTTTTCCTTGGCCTGGCAGGATTCCAGTGCAATTAATTATGTGCACATACCGTATATTCCGGCATATAAGACGACTTTTGAGAGCGTTGAAACAGCCTCCGAACTCGGGGGTCGTCTTATACGCCGAGTCATCTTATACACCGGAAATAACGTAGTTTCCGGCATATAAGACGACTTTCTAGGCATGCGACTCGACGTCAATCATCTTATATGCTGGAAATACTGGTAGTTTCCGACGTATAAGATGACTTTCTAGGCATGCGACTTGGTGTCGATCGTCTTGCGACTCGACGTCGATCATCTTGCTACCCGGTGTCGAACTAGGGGGTCGTCTTATACGCCAGGTCACCCTATATGCCGGAATATACGGTACTTTTTGTTCTATTGGCAGCAAGATGGTTTTACATCATTTTCTTTGATCCAGAGTAACTTTCAAAATGAGTTCAAGCTACTCTAGAAAAAGCAAAAGAACTATGACTCGACTGAAGTGACTTTGCTCAGAAATGGTGGGCAAACTGTTCTGGCTTTAGCTTTAATAGGATAAAACTTTTCAGATGATACAAATGTTAGAAATGACTCTTGAAAATCCATATAGGGGCTGAATAAACCATTAAACAAAGAAACAAACACATTTCCAAGTTCAGGACAACAAATTGTCTTCTCCAACACTAAGAACAATATCCAGCAATATTTTGACTAATTCATCATCCAGTTTATGCACCTTACTTAACTTCTCATCATGTCATCAATTTCACTTTGATAACTTGGATAGCTCGTAGCTGAAACAATGTCATATCTGATTCTACAACTAGTTTAATGTGCTTTCATCCAACTCTGCTTCAATATATTTTACTAGTGAAGTGAAAACTGCCATTTTCTGTTCTTCATATTTTGGATTAGATCAATGCTATGACCAACTACCTCTTTCTATAGACCACAGATGCAAACAGATGTTTGCCAAAATCATCCTCCTTCAGCCAGAAAGCCAGAGGATCAAGATGTTTCCTATAGTTGGTCTTTTCTAGTGTGCCATGTTGATTTGCCATGGATCTCATTCTTCTCCTTCTCAGTCCAATTCTTTGAAGTTGTCACCCATTATCCCGTTTATGCAAACAGGAAGGTTTTTTTTCACACTGTCGCTCTTTAAGCACACCTGACTCATCACATCAAACTCCCAGGAATGAGCATCAAATATTGCACCTTAACTGTTTGTTTTGCACCATGAAATTTAGTGGCGGCCCAAAGCTGGAACACGGGATTATGTAGAGACACATTCATGTCTGAACAGACAAGATCCCTTGTCAAAGGGAAAATCCCTGCCCCTTCACAGTTATCATCCCAGGAAATTGTAGCTGGATTTTCCCAACAGAGGGAGGCTGCTCATTTGTTAAAAGTTTGTGTGGATGTTTGGTACCCAGAGAATGGTACATTTGAGTATATGTAATCTAATGTATATTAAGGGGATATATTTATGCAATAAATGAGGTTATCAGCACCTAAATTTGTGTTGACTCATATTTCTTGCATTTCTGCTGCTACTGCCATTACTTGGTCCCTCCTCTGCTTATTTGGCCATAAACATATTATCTCATTGGGATCTATCTGCTACTTTCAGAAAGCGCGGGACCTGGGTCACCTGTCTTGGCGTTGGCTATCAACCTCGTCATGGAGCTCCACCAGGAAATTCTGGGGCTCTGGGCTGGCTTAAAAAGTTTGGAAAAAACCCCAGGGAAGACTGTAAAAGGCAACCCTCTTTCTTTATTACCACCAGGAAATTGCTTGGAGGTGTCCTTACAGGCCCCAGGAACTCAATTCAAAGGAGAATTCGACTTTTTATATTTGTTAATAGCTTTGTACCAAATAGAAACTTGTCGCTAACACATAAGTAGAAAGAAAAACAAATTCAGTATTTATGCCAGCCCTTTGAGATAACCCAGGCAGGAAGCAAAATTATAATTACCAACGCTACCTGTTTTGTTTTTTTTTGTAAGATTCCAGTAAAAGAATCTTGCAAGTCTAAAAGCTCTTATGTCTCTCCCCCCACCTTTACTTTCCAAAGAACTAAGGCAGGTGTCTCCTGAGACTCTTTCCCTACCCCCATCCTCCTTTGGAGTCAGACATTCTCTTATCTTATCTTGGCTGGGGGAGGGGTCTTTTCTACCTGGCTCCCAAGGTTATTCTCACAGCCCATTTCAATTTATGAAAGGGTAATTCATGCAGGTGAACAGTACACACAGGAGCAAGAGAGGACAGCTCTGCCTAATTCTATGAGAATGAACCAGGGGACAGGTCCAGTTACTTTGGCATAAATGTTATTCAAAAGTCAGATGAATGGAATTGTGGATAGATCTATCCTTAGCAGAGATGCCCTACAACCGAACCCCAGCCAGGATACCCTAGATAGGGATGGTGTCACTAAAGAGGATAATGGACAGGCAGTTAGATAAAGTTGTATTCTATTATGAATGCTTATTTTGTAAAGGCTGCCATTAAACACAGTTCTCACATCTGAAAAGACAACTTAGCTCTCTTTCTTCCATTTATGTGCAGCTAATTCATTCTCTAGAAAGATTTAGTTACTAGTGCTGAACACTGTCCTGTTTACTCATACAGTGGGGCCTATTCTCACATAGGTGTGCTGAGATTTGTAACCTCCAGATAGCAGATAATGGACACTATAATACTCCTACAATTAACAACAGAAGAATCGCCTGACTATCATTGTGGGCAACTGAACAACAACAAAATCTCTCGGACTCTTTATGGGCAGTTCTAACCATAGTGATTTTGCATAATACTGAGTTTTAATACCACCCTAACTACTGGAATTTAAGTCACATGCAAGATGGGCAGTGAAAGAACAGATTTCTTTAGATTTAGTACAGATTAGGCTGGCTCAAAAACAGTAACTGTGAGAGGGACCTTGGAATCCTAGTGGACAATCACTTGAATATGAGCCAGCAGTGTGCAGCACCAGCCAAAAAAGCTAATACAATCCTGAGTTGTATAAACTGAGGCATAGAATCAAGATCATGTGAAGTATTAGTACCACTTTATAAAACCTTAGTGAGACCACACCCGGAATATTGCAACCAGTTTTGGTCACCATACTACAAAAAAGATGTTGAGACTTTGGAAAAAGCTCAGAAAGAGCAACTAAAATGATCAAAGGCCTGGAGACTAAAACATTTAAAAAAATGTTTGTAGGTCTGTTTAAATCAAGGTGATATAACTGTTTAGCACCAGACATTTAACAGACAGGAAACTGCTAATGGTGGGAGGTGGGGTATGTCTAGTTTAATGAAGAGAAGGATTAGGGGGGCTGACATGATAGCAGTGTTCCAATATCTCAGAGGTTGCCACAAAGAAGAGAGGGTTAAACTAGTCTCCAAAGCACCTGAAGGCAGGACAAGAAGCAATGGATGGAAACTAATCAAAGAGAGAAGCAACCTAGAACTAAGGAGAAATTTCCTAACAGTTAGAACAATTAACCAGTGGAACAACCTGCCTCCAGAAGTTGTGAATGCTCCAACACTGGAAGTTTTTAAGAAGAGCTTTTGTCTGAAATGGTATAGGTTTTCCTGCCTGAGAAGGGGGTTGGACTAGATGACCTCCAAGGTCCCTTCCAGCTCTGTTGTATTCTAAGATCTCACTGTTAGGGATGTACAAATCCTTGTTTTAGGAAGAAAACATTCCAGGGAACCCAGAATAAATCCATTTTGATTCTGGACCCCACCATCTATTCTCAGAATCAGATCATCTCTGAAACATCCTGAACTACTTCTAGTTCCAGAATGTTCACTTCCGGAACACTCAGTATCACATGCAAGAGCTGGACCAGGTCTATGTTGGCCAGAAACAGAGAATTCTCCGGGGTTCCTGTCCCAGAAATTGGAGGTTTTCCCACAGCCTTGGTGCAATCCTAACACTTCTATGAGCGGGGATACAAGGTACATATATTTATTTATATTTGGGATTAATTGGGAAAAAAAGATAATTAGGAGTTTTCTGGCTATCAAGAGTACATCCTGTGACAGCGGCATTGGCCAAATTAATGCTGCTTTGGGACTAGTGAGGCTTAGGAGGTCCAAATAGATTGGTGAGGCACCTCGCCATGCAGTGGAACACCTCATTTGTGAAAGTTCTTGGTGAAGCCATTTTTCCACATACGACTGCTGTGATTTGCTCCCAGAGATTTCTGCACATCCACTCTACATGCACAGTGGATGATACAAATGTAAACTCAAAGCAAAGTGAAGCTTATCTATTTTCTTCCTGCCTGGGGTTTTGATTTATAGATGAGATTTAAAATATACTTAAATAGATAAGATGGGTATTATGAGAGATTAAAATAGAATATACTTAAACAGACAAGATGTGTACTTTGAATATAAGATATTGTTATGAATTGAGATAAAGAAAACTTTGATCAAGTAAAATTTAGAAACATAAAACACTAACAATTAAATTTGACTATTGATTTGTGCATAAAGGTCTTGTAAAGGTGATTAAGACACATGTAGGCTAAAATTTCATTGATGAAAGCAATAAATATGTCTGTATGTCTTAAAACAGAATATACTTAAATGGATAAGACTTGTATTTTGAATATAAGATGCTGTTATGAGTTGAGATAAAGAAAACTTTGATCAAGTAAAATTTAGAAATATAAAACACTAACAATTAAATTTGAATATTGATTTGTGCATAAAGGTAAAGGTGATTAAGACACATATAAGATAAAATTTCATTGAGGAAAGCAATAAATATGTCTGTATGTCTCAAAATAGAATATACTTAAATGGATGTGTATTTTGAATATAAGATGCTGTTATGAGTTGAGACAAAGAAAATTTTGGTCATGTAAAACTCAGAAGCTAAAAAAAATATTTTCTTGCTGCCTATTGAGCAGTAAGTTGTGGGCTAGACCAGAAGTTCCCAACCTTTTGGGCACCAGGGACTGGTTCCACGGAGAAAGGTTTTTCCCCAGCCCGGATTGTGCGTGGTTTTGTGTGCTGCCCATGGATGGGGCTTTGCTTGTTTGTGCGGCCTGGTTGCTGGCATGTTGCGGCCTGGTACTGATCCATGGACTGGGGGTTGGGGACCGCTGGGCTAGACCAGTGGTTCTCAACCTGTGGGTCAGGACCGCATTTGGGGTCGAATGACCATTTCACGGGGGTCGCCAAACAACACAGTCCGCCATTTTTCCCCCCTTTTCCTTAGCTGTGCTACTCCCTTTTATTCTATTGGCTTTTGAAAGCCAATAGAATAGACTCTCTTGAATAGAGTCTAATTCTATTGCCTTTCAAAAGCCAATAGGAATTGTCCAGGCTGTCTCTGCCCTGCTGAGCTCGCCAAAAGTCCCATTCTGCAAATGGTGCTGCACCAGTTGAGTAGTCCTCGACTTACGACCGGTTGAGTAGTCCTCGATTTACGACCGGTTGAGGGTCGCGGCATTAAAAAGGTTGAGAACCACTGGGCTAGACTATAAAGTCATGTCCAAGACTTGCCCAAGAGCTGAGCTCAACTGAGGGAGATTGGCTTGACAATGTGCATAAGAATAAGGACAGCTGCTTTCCTAGTTTGTTTCTTGCCTTCCTGCAGACATCTGTTTGGTGATGCTTATTTAGCTGCTCCTCGACAATTAACTGTGCTGCCTGATTTAGGTCTGATGAAGCCTAAGGTTTGACTTCACATTGGTGATGATGGTGAAAAATTATATTCTGCTACCGCTGCAGGGACAGAGAAGCCCAAGGGAGCTTTTCTAAATTGTCAAAGGCCAACTGCAGTTTGACCTGTAGGCATGAAACTCAGAAGTACTTTTGCTTGATTTTTTTTTTTAAAAAAAAATGTTGCCCAGTTCTGCACCAACCTGAACGGAGTCACAGGTCTCTGCGTGTCCAGTTATAATAGACATTTTTCAGTTTGTATAGCCTGAAGACATGGAAAGAGTCCTTAAAAGAAATGAAATTTATAACTGGGGGAGGGAGTTTGTTACCTCAGGCAGTCTTAGGTAGCTAGTTTAATGACTGATTGTTCTTATGGCCATATCAAAGAAAATGAAATAAAGGTAAAATACAAGGTCTATTTCCAGGATAAAATAGGCAAAAGAAAATACAGTAATAAAATACATATGTACTAAACACAAAGCTCAACATTCAGATAAATACATAGCCTTTACATAATACCCTGATCTGTTTAGTTTAACGGATTTTTAGCTGAACTCCCTGTCTATAAACTTAGCAAGTTCTGCTCACAAGGTATATGTTACCGCCTAAGAGGAAATAGGATCTAATTCACAGAGTGCCTCTAATGTATACCTGAAGCAGTGGATTTGCAGAAAAGAACCAGCTAGTAGTATTTTACTTAGAGCATTATTGTATTTTTTTACAGCCAGGATAGAAGAGAAGAGTCGTAATATTCTATCAGAATAAGTTAGTTTGACACTGACCTCCTTAGACTTTGACGGAGTGTCAAACTAGGGAACCGTATTTAGTGAACCTTGACTAATCTTAAAAAACTACAGTAAGGACCAATTAAGTATTTGGATAAGAGAGTGCCAGAAAATTCCAGATTAGATTGTGAAGTTTAAAAAGTTTTTTTTTTTTAAAAAAGGCAACCTTCCCTAAAGAAATCCAAGGCCAGCCACTTCCGTAATTCTTCCACAAAACTTCCATGGATCTATCCCTACAGGTCAAGTTCAGCCGGACTCAACCTGTACATTTGCTCGGAAGGAAAGTATTCTGTATTCTCCCCTCAATTTTCCACTGTTTAAGGAAGGAAAGATACACATAAAATGCTGTTTTCCAAAAGGAAACAAGGAATGTTGCCTGGGTCGTATCAAAGGAACACAGGAAGACTAATACGAAGGGAAAAAAATCCACACATTTAAAATGCATACTTTTTGTCTCGTGCAAATATTGACACTGGGATTAGATTCCCGTGGAGCAATAATCAGAGGCACACTCCTAATGCTCATTACCTTTATTGTCTGAAGGGAGACTGTGGGATAACACGAATATGACAGAAAAGAGAAACCTCATTAAAAGCTCCGCATGAAATCATTTCCCTATGGATCATCTGATTACACGGACATTTCTATTATCCAATTCCCGATTAAGTGCTACCAGCTGTTTCAGAGACTAGTAAATATTATTTTGACACAAGGAACTCAGACCTTTTGTTTAACCTCTGGACTTTGTCTGAATATATTGAGTGTGACCCACTTTTGCACAGCTTAATATTTCTGCATCAATCTTCATTGAAAAATACTACCTGGAGCCGAAATGCCTTTTTTTTGGGGGGGGGGAGAGGCATTTCCAGGTGCCAATATAAATAACTATTCAGTTCTCTCCGCCAGGTACATGTTGCAACCTGGGTTTGTCATCAGCTTTATTATTAAACCTATTCTGGCATATGCTACAGATACAAATTTTTAACTCACTGTTACACGAAGTACTCATTTTTCATCTGTGATTATTAAACTGTAAGCCTGAAAAAAAGTTTTATTTGCAGATTTTGTGCAAAACTTGCTAAAATAAGTTGAATAAAAATAATGTTACACATTGCAAGATGTGATAAAAGTGTTTTCAGCACCCACAATGTGTGCTCTGATCTATTTATTTTCAGGGCAGCATTTTTTTGGGAAAAAACCCTGCTTTTTGCTATTCTAAATATCTCATTGTCTATCAGTTTAGGAGTTGTTAAATAATTCCTGAGGGGTTTTTTTTTTTTTTGCCATCCATATGAAAATGGTGAAGAGTCACATGACTAGCGATGTGTCAGCCATGCTTTGCATGTAAATATGAGTGGTCTCCCCATTCCGCCTGTCATAGCTGCCATTTTGGACTATAGTCTAGGCCGCTTTATGACTCGTGAACGTCAACTCGCAGAATTCCTGAGCCAGCCATGCTGAGGGGAAAGGGAGAGGTTTCCAAGCTGAGCCATGCTGGCTCAGGAATTCTGGGAGTTAAAGTCCACGAGTCATAAAAGAGCCAAGGTTGCCTACTCCTGGACTATACCCTGTGCAGGACATCTTGCTAACCAAACTGCTAGTCTTGGTTTATCTTACTTTTGTTCAAGTTTTCTGTGGCTCAACATGTGTACAAACCCAGAAAATGGGTAACTAGGTTATGTGTGATATGAATGCTGCCCCTGAATAGTGTTACTTGGAATTCTAGGCACAAGAGAAGAAATTGAGATGTGGATATGTATAAGCAAAAATATATATATTGATAAATGTTTCAACTGAGCTTGTTATAATTAGAAATTTACTAGCTTAAATATGATATAGCAAATGTTAAGGGAAATAGAGAAGGAATTTTTGATGATGTAACCTGAGATATGTACTAAAGATTTTGTTATTGAATTATTGACTACCCAATCACCATGCTGCTTTCCAAATAGTTAAATGTAAAACTGGAAAACCAATAAAATTTGTTATTTAAAAAAAGAGAGAAGAAATTGAGGTCACCTAAGTCTTCCAAACTCCACATCCAGATCTAGGTGCCCATCACAAAGTCTGGGATAATTGAAATTGAAACTCCAAAATACCAAGTAGGAGAACTTTGAAGGAATGAGGGAGAGGAGAAAGACAATCCATGCCATTTTTCTTGACATGGTGCTCTTTGTTCTATTGGACGATGATATTCATCATTCGGATCCAATATATTTGGAGGACACCAGACAATAGGTTTTTTTTTCTTATTTCTCCTTGAAACAAAGAAGTAAAAATGCTAGAATAAATCCCTAGAGATGGTCCTTCCACCTACTTCTGAAGGCCTCTGAAGGACCACTGGTTGCCTGTTATTTAATACTGGGTTTTAGAAGCCTTTTAGAGACTCTGTGGGACCCACCTTTATCACTTGATGGGGAAACTAGACCTTCTTTATCTCATAATTAGGGCTGAATTTAAAAGCTAAATCATCCCATGCTTATTAAAGCCAACATTTTAAATCATAGCTACAGTAACAGTGATATCATACCTTTTAACAAATCTTTCACGGTCTAAATTATCTAAACATTAGATCATTAATAACCTCTAGTCAACACTGTATCAAACTACCATAATTTATTATGTATGTCTTATAACAACCTAATAAAACAAATTTAAAAGAAAAGAAAAATAAAACCTCTTGAATCCCTCTTCACAAAAGTGAGCTTTGGGTTAAGGTTTGCCCTCACTGTTAAGAAGCCTTCAGAAGTTTGTGTGCTTTGTAAACTGACCTCTATTAAATTAAACTTAGCATGCAAGGTAAAGTAGTCTTTTTCTTTGTGCCTCAAATTCATAAATATGTAGCCATATAAAGATCTATCTGATTCCAGCAAGTCATAATTAGTGTTGCCCTCCCTCCCCCCCAGTTTTACTGACATCCATCTTTTCTTTCAGAAAGACATCTAAGCTCATCTTATCAGATAACCTGTCATGATGGAATGGCTTCCAAAGGATACATATGGTGATGCCAGACTTTCCTCTTGTAAGCCTTATATGACATAAGGCAGGGGGTCTTCAAACTTGGCCCTTTTATGACTTGTGGACTTCCACTCCCAGAATTCCTCAGCCAGGCATGTTGGCTGAGGAATTCTGGGAGTTGAAGTCCACAAGTCACAAAAGGGCCAAGTTTGAAGACCCCTGACCTGAGGCAATAATTTAGTGCTGGTTCTTAAAGGCCTCATATCTCCCTTTCTCCTGGCAGCTGCAGATCTAATAGAACAGGGGTGTCAAACTGGCAGGCCGGATGTGTCACGCGCAGGCCACGCCCATCCCAGCTGTGCAAAGGCAAAAGACATCACGATACGTCACATGATGCAATCGAGTTTGATATCCGTGTAATAGAAGATCTATTACAAAACCCATGGCAGGTGCCCCAGGGGCACTAAATAAAGAAGAGGTAGCAAATGCAGATGTCAGTCTTTATCCTAGGAGGAATGGGATTCTCAGAGTGGGTGGGTGGGCTGTAAGTCAACCTTGGTCAATTTTGAAAAGAGATGTAGGGTAGGAACCGGTTAGTGGTTGGGAAAAAAAATTAAAGTAATCAAAAGGACATTTGGAATTGAATATAAGTAAGAATTTGAAAATAAATTGTGTGCTAATGATGAATGTATAATTGCTAAAATATAAATACTTTTATTAAAATTTAAATCAGAAGAAGAATAAGAGTGTATGATAATGTGGGCTGCCAATTTTGGTCATCGTATACTAATGGAACATATATTTTTGGGAATTAAGATGCCATTTTCTATGAGACCATGGCCTGGATGAAAATGATGTCTCAAGAGGGAATACTAAGCCATGCTTTGGATTGTGTTTTCAAAAGATATTTCAGAGCACGTGAGTGTGTGAGTATAAAACTTGTCTGCAACACCTTATAGCAGCTGTTCCCACATGCACCGGTTGAGAATGAATCTGAAACACTGCACAGTATATTCTTATACAGAGTTATACTTTCAACATCTAGAACTTTTAACTAGATACTCTCTCAGCTTTTTTAATGGTACTGGTCTTTCTGACTGTAATAAATATTTGACTTGTCTTGACTTTCAGCGTAATAATTATTTAGCTTTATGGATCATCCCAGTTACCTATTAAGCTTAAAATATTTTTTGTTTGTGTTATGACTTACTTAAATACATTTCTTTTCATAAAAGTAGTATTTCCATAAGCATCTTGTTCATATCATCAATAAATATCAAAACCATCAGGCCCAAATTAACCGACTTTGGATACTCTATGCCAGACATGTCAAACACAAGACCTGGGGGCTGAATACGGCCCACGAAGTGGTTTCATGTGGCCCACGAAGCCATCTTGGAAACAGTGAGGGAACGGCCCTCTCTGCCTTGGCCCCTGGCCCAAGCCAGCCAGGAGCCAATGTACAATTTTGTGATGGCTATCTATGCTGAAACACATTCAGTCTTAGCTCCATAAGCCCCCTCCCTACACTGCATGGCCTGAGAGGAACAGTGCGGCTCCTCCACTGGACCCTGCCTTGGCACTTGCCCTGGTCCCACCCCCTTCTGCCAGAGACCCTCAGATCTATCCCACTCCTGCCCAGGTCCCCACAGGCACCCTTGATATGAACGATGTAGAGCTGGTCACACCCACCCAGTAGGCCACACCCACTCCATCCACGCCTACCCAGTAGGCCTCACCCACCCTGGCCACACCCACCCGGCCCCCTGAGGGCAACCACAGTGCTGATGCGGCCCTCAATGAAATTGAGTTTGACACCCCTGCTCTATGCAAAGATCTGAAGAAGGCTGGAAGGAAGGAAAGAGAAGAAGAGCAGGACAACCAGCAGCAAAGTGGATGGACTCAGTTTCAACTGGAAGACCTGAAGGACCAGGGGGTGAGGCACATTTCCCTATGGAGAGAATCTACCCACGTGGTTGACACTGACTTGATGAACATAACCAACCAATCAAGGTCACTGGGTCTCGTCTTTGATATCTCCAGCTAAAGCAGAAGCAGATACTGGTTGCCTTTTCCTATGGAGTCTTTCTGAGATCTTTGTGGCCTGCTCCTCTCTATGCAGCACGGCTGGAAGCTTCTCCTCTTAAGTCTGGGAAGTAGAGCTGTAGCTTCTACAATGCTACAACTTCTGTCCGCGTTCAAGTTCTCATCGTGAACAATGAAAAGACCCACAAGCAGGAGACCGAAGGGTGCGCCATTATTTGGAAATGCCCTCTGAACAAAAGAAGCTAAAGGAGGAAGTAAAAGATCATTTGGTGGAACTCTGCTCAGTATCTTGAAGGATGAGGGGGGACATGATAGCAGAGTTCCAGTATCTCAGGGGCTGCCATAAAGAAGAGGGAGTCAAGCTATTTTCCAAAGCACCTGAAGGCAGGACAAGAAGCAACGGGTGGAAACTAATCAAGAAGAGAAGCAACCTGGAACTAAGGAGAAACTTCCTGACAGTGAGAACAATTAATCAGTGGAACAGCCTGCCTCCAGAAGCAGTAAATGCTCCAACACTGGAAGTTTTTAAGAAGAGACTGGACAGCCATTTGTCTGGAATGGTGTAGGGTTTCCTGCCTGAGCAGGGGGTTGGACTAGATGACCTCCAAGGTCCCTTCCAACTTTACTACTATTACATATTACAAGGGGAAGCTTTACAAGCACCATATTTCTGTAAACTTTGTATTTCTATAGAAACTTTGGTTGTATGCCCAGGATTGCTCTTTGTTGCATAGATATAAAAAAAAAATCCTGATCTGGCGATATTATCTGCAGCTCTGACCACCGGACTTGTCACAATGAATGATTCTGAGAGGCTAGACTTCCAACAGATTAACCTGCAACTGGAAAACTTCAAAGAATCCTCAAAGTGTCTGTTTTGTTACCAAAAGCCTCTTCTCCAGCAACAAAGCAGAGCCGTATTTCTTGGGTGCTTCCAGTCACAAGAAGCTGGAGAATCAGGGACTTCCTTTGCAACTTCCCATCCAGGCCCTGCAAAGTGTGAATTATGCATGCACACAACTGCACATATGAATAACGGCCTTTCCCAACTGCAACCACAGCGGACTTCATATAAAGAAATTAAAACGAGAAACAATGGTTGGAAACTGGCCAAGGAGAGAAGCAACCTGGAATTACGGTAAGGAGAAACTTCCTGACAGTGAGGACAATCAACCAGTGGAACAGCTTGACTCTAGAAATCGTGGGCGCTCCATCACTGGAAATTTTTAAGAAGAGATTAGACAATCATCTGTCTGAGATGGTATAGGTCAGGGATAGGCAACCTTGGCTCTTTTATGACGTGGACTTCAACTCCCAGAATTCCTGAGCCAACCATGCTGAGGGGAAAGGGAGAGGTTTCCAAGCTGAGCCATGCTGGCTCAGGAATTCTGGGAGTTGAAGTCCATGAGTGATAAAAGCGCCAAGTTGCCTACCCCTGCCCTAGGCCGCTTTATGACTCATGGACTTCAACTCCCAGAATTCCTGAGCCAGCATGGCTCAACTTGGAAACCTCTCCCTTTCCGCTCAGTATGGCTGCCTCAGGAATTCTGGGAGCTGAAGTCCACAAGTCATAAAAGAGCCAAGGTTGCCTACCCCTAGTATAGGTTCTCCTGCTTGAGCAGGGGGCTGGACTAGAAGACCTCCAATGTTCTATTCTATTCTATTCTATTCTATTCTATTCTATTCTATTCTATTCTATTCTATTCTATTCTACACTTTATACTCTACTCTACTCCTATTCTACTCTACTTTACTCCTATCCTATCCTATCCTATCCTATCCTATCCTATCCTATCCTATTCTAACACATCTTCCCCACACCAAGAGGAGCTTAAAACAGCTCAGTGACATCTCTTGCATTAGCTAACTTTTGTTACAGTTTCAGGACAAAGATAACTTTTTCTAACAGTTTTGTTTGTCTTGCCAGATCTGCAAATCTTTCCTGTTCTGTGTTTCAAAGTTGTTTGGTTGATTGCTGATCCTCTTTTACAGAATATAGACTGGCTTGGTCCGTCTCTCAGCAAAGCAGAATAATAGCACGAACACAGAAGAGACAGAAACAAGAAACCGAGCGGTAATTATTTATTTATTTTTTTTAAAAAAATGCAGAACATGGAGTGAAAGAAAGTGATGTTATTTTAGATTAGTACCTAAAAGCCATTCAGGAGAATGAAAGAAAACAAATATGGTTTCCTCTAAGAGTTTTTTTTCTTAAGTTTATATAAAATGATTATCAATCTGCAGTTAAAAAGAAGCATATGTGGCAGAAACAAGTTTGGCTAGGATGATGAGGGGGCCAGTTGTGCTCATATCTTGATATTTAATTTGTACTTCTCAGATGCAGCCTAGAATGTATTAAGAAAAAGTGCATTCAGAAGCTCTTCGGTCAAATTATGAACAAAAATGTATTATGCCAAGGAAACATCATTTGCAAAAAAAAAAAAAATCCCATTCACGCCAGGAAACAATAAAGATACGCACTAAACACAAATAAATGTTTTTACTTTTTTTTTTAAATTTTGCAAACTGATGCAGAAAAAAGAGCAAAATCAGATGCAGAATCCAAAACTGAACAAAAAATAAAGTATGGTGTCTCTGAGAGCTGAGCTAAAGTGTTGTAATTTCTTACAATAAGTGCACGTCACATGTGGTGAAGCTGTCTTGGAAGGAAGAGCTTGCTACTTCCCTAAATAGTGGCCCTAACAAAAACTACTCCTTGCAGAGTAGCTCAGTTTTAATGGTATACTTCTACCATCACCATCTTCATCGCCACTCGCTCCTCAACAGATAGAAAGAAAAAGAACAGATGGCAAAAGAAATAATCAAGCTGCCAGTTTTAGAAGACAGGCAAGTCTCAAATGGCAAAAGGATGGATGCTTTTAAATAAGTCCTTGAATGCTGTGCTTGATTGTGCAATCCTCTTTCCTTGGTCACATTTAACCATGCCGACAGTAGTGGCCAAAACTGTGGAAAAGTATACAGTAGAAATGCCACCTTTGGTTAAGTTTCCATCCATTTTTCTTCTAATTTCTTTATCACTATAGCCTTGTTCACTTAATAATACTATTTTACCTCGCTTTCTGGGCAACCAGTCAATTCTTTGCACCATGACTTTAATTTTATTATGTTTTACAAGCTCACTAAATGAAAGAACACAAAAAAAACCCCCAACCAACTTGATAGTGATCACATTACACACTGACAAATGTCCTCCTCTCAGATTCAATACATGACATCAATCACTGAATCCTACTGTGATCAGATTGACTCATTGCCAAAACAAGATGACACATGATTGGCTCTCTAAACACTCATGCTCATTGGCTACAATCAGATGAAGGAAAGCTACCTGATATCAACCTAAGCAAGTTGTGCTTCCTTTTTCTGATTATTTGGCTGTAACTTTTCATAGAATACAGTACAGATAATTGAACAAACTTTGTTGCATTCTTGATTAAATTATCTTTCCATTGATGTATAATTTTATGGCACTACTCCAAAAAAATGGTGTTATTAGCCATCAAACCTCAAAAATACACTTTTCCCAAAAGGTTTCCACAATTTTGGCCACTAATGTATATTGTTTCTTTGCTGCTTCTCCAAGTCTTTGAGCAAGATTCTACTGTATTTCAGACAAAAACTGCAATACACTGACGTCTGTGGAAGAGCTACAGTGACGGAAACTCCCATTCATTTAATGGGCTTTTTATTTGCACCCCATGATACCCACAGCGGACCCTACAGGATGTGGATTTATACCACGGATGAGAAGGGCGACTTCCTCCCCCTTTGCATAATGACACACTGAGTGGAGAGACTTACAAATGGGCTTTGGACTTCAAAGATGACATCCATTCTGAATGCACAATAGACTCCAGTCGCCATTAATTAAAGACAAAAACAATCAACTGTAGTCAGGTTTTAGTTTTTTTTCAACTTTTCCAAGCACAAGAAAAATTCTGAGAGCCAATGCCAAGAAAAAGCATAACCACAAATGTCTGAAGGACAAACCACAAAGCTGAGTTGTCATAGAACATTTCCTCCTTCAGTTTTATCTGCAAATTTTCCTGGAGTTACTAACAACTAGGAGAGCAACCTGAAGACCAACACACGGAGGATCATCTTGGGTAACAGACTGTGATTTGGGGGAACCATCCATATCCACTGATATTATTCAAGAAGCAAAGTAAGACTGCAGTCTGCTTTTGTACACTATATTCTCAAATTAGAATGTAAGGTTTTCTTCTTTGCTCTTTATCAGATTTTTTTTGGGGGGGGGGCTGGTTCAATTTGTACAGTAATGCGATAAAAGAAAACTGCAATCAGGTGAGAAAAGGAGACTTGCTTTGATTTGAAGCCAGCTAGAATTTTATTGGTTCACTCTGTCAAGTTATTCTTTTATTCGAGCACTGAATGAATGAGGAAAAGGATGACAATTATAGCAAATGGGATCTCTCGTTATCTAGGGTGTGATAGGATTCTAGTTTCAGGAAACTATCTAGATTAGAATATCTGTTTACTCAGAGAGAAAGCTGAAGGTCTCCAGGAAGTTTCTTCTCAAAAAAAATAAAAATAAAATAGCGATTGGCATGTTATGACACAGCCAAGGTAGGGCAGGAAGGATCTAGACCAGGGGTCTCCAACCCCTGGTCCATGGACCAGTACTGGGCCATGGCATGCCAGCAACTGGTACACACAAACAAGCAAAGCCCCATCCATGGGATGCAAGCATCACACAAAACCACACATTCTCTGGTCCATGGAAGAACCTTTCTCCATGGAAATGGTCCTTGGTGCCCAAAAGGGTGGGGACCTCTGATCTAGACATACCAGATCCCATCATCACAACTAAAGTAGCATTGTGGAGTCTTCGGGGATATTACTCGTTGGCTTCCCAGCCAAATAGAAAGATTTCTGCAGACCAAACAGAGGGGAAATTGAGTAAGAAACATAGCTGAGGTCTCCCTTCCTCTGATTGGCAAGATTCCAGTTAGAAAGATGGGACTAGCTCAGTAGTGGGAATCAGATATGTGAACAACCGGTTGTCTGTGTGGATGCCGCTTCCGGAAGTCCATTCTGGGCCTGGGCAACAAAAAATTAGCTACTGGTTCTGCTGAAGCAGTGCGAACCAGCTGAATCCCACCACGGGATTAGCTTCTTATAACACCAGGGTTACCAAACAGACCTGAAAGCCACCATTATCATTCCCAAAATATCATGTCTTACTTTTCTGAAGATGAATCCTACTCAGGGTGTAGCTTTTGTTCACCCAAAAGTGTGCCCAGCAAAACGCCTCTGAGTGTGGATTGCATTAACAGAAATGAAGAGTTATTCCTGTCGTCTTAAAACTCTGGTTTTTACACCTACTGCTTAATTGAGGGAAGAAAGCTAAAAACAATTGCCTTGGCAACCGATTAATTTATGTCAGATCTTCCCCTTGAAATTATTCTTGCATTAGAAGTTTAATACAGATGATCATTCCGATCTTGGAAATACAGTAGAATATTTAGCATTTTTTTGTGCAGGATTTCCTAGCTAAGAAACCTGAAAGGTCAACAATAGGTTGTGTGCAATGATCTTACAATGTAGTAGTAACAGGAACACACAATTACTGCTAATAAAAGAAATGCAATATTAAAGTATGGTACAAATTCTAATTCACACAATATTCCTGGCCCTAGGAACTCTATATCCCACAAGTCCCGAATGCCTTTTGAATGAAACAAACTTCTGGGAAGCCGAGAAACCATGAGTTCAGGGGGACCTCAGCTTTAAAGCAGTTTTTACTTATGTATGCATCAAAGAAGAGAATTCACAATGGGATGTCCTCTGATATTTTTTTTTTCAGATCAAAGCTAACATGGCATATGGGAGTATTTAAGATGTGCCATATTATGCCCAACCTCAAAGGTCTTTTGTCTGATATCTGCAATCTTCCTTAATGAGCCCTCAGCCTAAATTTGTTGTTATTATTATACACACAAAAAGGGTCCCACATGAAGTCAGGGACATCAGTTTGAGGCAATGGCATCACTTGTTTTGTTTTGCAGAAGACTTTAACATTAGGAGATCCCCTCCACATCATGTACGTAGGTAGGACCTGTAGCCTCTCTATAAATTCTCTCTCTGTTTATAATATCACCCAGACTGTGGGTGACATGATAGCAGTATTCCAATATTTGAAGGGCTGCCACAAAAAAGATGGGGCCAACCTACTTACCAAAGCACCAGAAGCAAGACAAGAAACTAACTAAAAGGAGAGAAGCAACCTGGAATTAAGGAGAAATTTCCCAACAGTGAGAACAATTAACTAGTGGAACGGCTTATCTCCAGCAGTTATGGGTGCTCCAACACTGAAAGTTTTTAAGAAGAGATTGGACAATTGTTTGTCTGAAATAGTATAGGGATTCCTGCCTGAGCAGGGGGTTGGACTAGAAGACCTCCAAGGTCCCATCCAGCTCTGTTCTGATTGAATATTGCTACTGTATGGCAAGATCAAGCCTCCATTAATGATTTATCACATTCAAAATTACTCCAGTGTGAATTGGCCAAACTTTGCCACAGCAAGGAGCTCGATGTTGTCCGGTTTTGTTTTATTTTAGAATATTGTACACTATTTTTCTCCTCTGTCACTTCCTGTGTGCAAGCCATTTGTTATTGGCGGCGGGGGGAGAGGAGCAAAGAACTATCTGAGTGACGCAAAACCCAAGTGATGGGCAGCTTTGCTCTGCCATTGTGTGGGTGTGGGGTGTGAGCATGAGAGGAACTTGCCAAAGCAGCTTCAAAGGATGGACCATGTTGAAGCAAAGCACCTTTTTGAAGTTTTGCCCAGCTGTATTATAAACCCCCAGCACGGAGGTCCTCACGAAGGGCCATTGTTCTAGCTGCAAACGTCAATGAACTGGCATTCTTGAGAAATATTCATTCCAGCAGGCAAAGTTAAGACACACACACACACACACACACACACACACACACACACACACACACACACTGGAGCAAAAAAGGAGAAATACAGAACTGAATTTCAAGCACTCAAAGGCTCGCCCTGTCTTTCATTCCTACATATTGTGTCAGAAGAATTTAATTGAACTCAGATCATTTTTTAAAAATTTCCCTCTTAGCGGTTCCCCCCCCCACCAATTCATCACCACAGGGAGAAGCGGAAAAGATTTATACTCCAGATAGATTGGGATTTTGCTAGGCAAGGCGTCATCTTCATATGCCGTCTTTTATTCATGAGACCAAACATTTCCGTGCATTTGGAAAGACATCGTAGTTGGGCCTCTGAAGCCCTGAGGTGAACCATAACACAGGTTCTGTCAGAGCAACCCACTCATCACTTATCGTTACTGAAATACACTCTATATAAGTAAAGGAGCTAAATCAAGGAAGGCGTGCATTTCAGAATGTGGAAAGCAATTCTTAGATGTTCCATGTGGAAGATCTAAAGGAAATATTTAGTAACCAAGGTCCATTGCTCCAGATTGAACTCCTGTAAAAGGTTAGTCTCACTGGAACAAGCAGATGTGTTTTTCAAATACAGATGTGCACACAAGCAGGGTTTATGAGTTTTACAGAATGATTTCTATTTGTGTGATGATTGTAACAAGTACACCTGAACAAAGAAAGTTACTGAAATTCTTTTAGGAATCTCAGGGTTCCCCCCCCCCATTTTCTTTGCCTATTTGGAAAATATGGAGAATTGAGTTAAACAACATTTTGAAGAACACCCTAAAAAGAACTAGGATTTTCTTTAGATAACCCTAACCTCCTGTTTTCTGAAAACTACAGTTTGAATTGTACCTTCCAAATTATGTATTCTTAGAAACAGACTCATAAATTAAAAAATATGACATACTAGTAGTTGATCTGTAAAATTGCTAAAAGAGCATTTAAAATCATGCCTCTCGGCCTGTAGATGACCTCTTGGGTGGAATTTACCAGTTATTATGAGTGTCTGAATCATCCAACATCTGATCTGAATTGTTGGTTTGATGTAATGTCAAACCCATTTGATTTTTGTTATTGTTTCTGTTCTGGACCAATTCACATTTTTGAACCCATTTGAATCTCATAAAAATATCCATACCTCTAAACAAAAGTCCACTAATTTGCGGAATTAGTGCAAAGGCACCAGATTCAATTTGATGATTCACTTCAATTATCTTCACATCAGAGCTTTGAACTGAAGCATTACAGCTTCGGTTTACTCTAGCCGTTCCCACAGCCAGTACTTCAACCGCCGTGTCTTCATTTTTCTACACTGATTTATAGGTGGACAGATGGATGTACATATGGCTGATATCTACAGCTCTCTAGGTTTATTTATTATTGTGCCAATAAGCTGCCCGTCGAGGCCTTTGATACTGGTACATGTCATGCTTTAATGAAAAGTGTTATTTTACTTGTTTGAAAGAGAACAAGCCATATTTCACTTGATAATTGAATTTCCAAACTCATACTCTTCTAAAACTGTAGCTATTTGACTGTGTTGGCAGATTTCCTTGTTATTTTATAGAAAATGAAAAGTGGATTGAAACATCAAAAAGGCCAGAGAAATAGGGATGGCGTTACTAAAGATTTTTTAGTATGATCAGATTCTCATGCCACCAAAATATAGGGGAGAAAGTAGATTAGAACAAGATTAATTACCAAAGGTTTAGCACAGATGTATTTCTTGAGCTGTGCTGGTTCTGTGCTTCATGGTGGTTTAAGACCAAACCAGTTTAAGAAAATCCTGTCTGGAATGAGACCTTTTGCCAGTGTGTCTTCCAAGGTGTCTCATGTTGATTGCAGGCTAACACATTTTCCCATTGGACAGTTCCTGCTGCTGGGCCCGCCCATCTTTGTGCTCCATGAAATCACTTTCTTTGTGTGGAAGGATTTTAATGTACACGTAGATTTTTATAAGAAAAGTAACACACACACATATCTACACACACACATACACACAAAGTTATATGTATATATTCCTTCCGAGATCTGCAAGTGGGCATCACACACTGCCCAGAGGCTGCCATACGAAGACAAATTGTGCATTGTAAAGACTGCTTGGAGGTGGGATTATATTACTTCCAATGTAATCTACTGGATCCCCTGCATGGATTGCCCTGTAAACAGGGAGGAAGCTAACCAAGAACACAAGCGAGCAGTCAGACAAGGAGACCCAAACTCATTGGTAGCTTGATATTGTAGTGAACAAAGACATACATTAAATTTTGCAGCTACTAAGATTGTTGGGCGAGCAGACACAAAACAGCCAGTGAATGATTGAAGTCTGCTCAGTCAACAGGAGTGCTGATTTACCACCAGCTTATCATATACTTTGGAGGCGAGGGCTTGGTAGCACAAGGAAACAACAGCCAATGATTTAACAGCCAGCCATCAACACCCCAATCAATAACTAAAAAGCCATACACAACAGGCACCATATAAATACCACACACAAAATAGCCAAAAGCACACATTCTGGTGAGAGAGATGTTCCCTGATGATGGACTCGGAAGACTGAACCTCTAGTCCCGGTGACTGATCCAGATTGGATCCTGCTATATGGATATGGATATGGATATGGTTCCGACAGATGAAACTCTTCAAAAGAACTTCAAGGTATTGTTTACCTTAAAGAAGCTTTTATTCAAGAAACAAAGTATTGGCACTACATAGTCAAAACCAAAAACTAAATTCCCCTCCCTGGATATAAAGTAACAAAGCACAATTCCCTCCTCCAATAAACAGTCATAAATCACATTCCTCAATTAGCTTGAAGCGGGGGGGGGCTTTCTTCCCAGCCCGCCAAAACTCCATCAACTTTGGGCCCAATGACCTTGGGTTCCCATGGCTGAGTTATTATTGTTCTGACTAGCTGGACTCTCATCCACATTCCCCCTCCCAGCATCAACTAACTCTAAAAGCAATAGAGAAAAGTGGCTGCATTTCCATCTGTTGTCAAAGCAAGACCATCCGATGTTAGCAGCGTTGACAATGAATATGGATAGGGATAGGGATAGTGATAGGGGATAGGGATATGTCTGTCTCACTGGCAAAATTAGCAGAATGAGAGTGATATTTCAGTACCCATCCCACTTTGTTTTTGATGTCTCTATTCTGCACAACTGCTTAACAAAATCAATATTGTCCATGACACTTAAATGTTACCACTGTGAAATCATCAGAGAACTCAGGTGTGCTCTTCATAGTGAAAACACTCACTTCTCTGAGATTCTATGGATTTTTTTTCCCCTGTTTGCCAAAATAACTTTTAAGTAGGCAAATAAGGATATTCTGCATTCTTTCAAACGTTTGAGGTGATCATGCCGGAAAATCAGAAACCATGGTTTAGTCGTTACAGATATCTTGGCATAGGATACTGGAAGGGACCTGTCCATTTTTATTGAGAGACATGGATCTCTTTGCGCAGACATTTCTAGAGCTAGAGATTTATTACAGTTGATTTCACACAGGAGTGAACCACAACAAATCTCATGCAATATTAACCTTGATGGGTCATAAAACTATCAAGTTTTATGATAGGTAGATATCCAAAAGATGACCTGGCATGGAAGGAATGTTTTCCATTAGGTATGGGAACCTAAATGAGCTATGACATAAAACTGAAAAGAAACATATTTGCTCTGCATCTGATCTCTGTGATATCTGGAAGCCACATCTTTAAGGAGAGGAAAAAAATCTTCTTAACTACATATAAAGGTTCTTTCCATTTTTAATAATTTAAACTGCTACAAATGAAATTAGTGACTTCCAGGGGTTAAGAAAATGATAGATGTCAGTTTCTACAATCACAATAACATGTCGAAACTAGTCTTGGACTATGTTAGGTCCAGCTTCCATGAAAACACATTTATATATATTTGAAACGGAGATGATAGGATGGGAATAGCCTGATCTATTGCAGACAAGGCAGCTTAACTAGATTCAATCATTCTTATGAAAAACAATATTTCAAGTCAATTAGTCAAGCTTGACTGAATCAATTCAGAAAATTGGTGCAAAGCAAAGCCTCATCTGAATGGTCAGATCAGCTTGAACGCTCGCCTTCAAAATGATTCTCCAAATCAAACCTTTGCATGATCTTAATCACCACAGTGTTAACAGAAATATGGAGTTGTGCACAATAATTGCTTTATTCCACCCTTTGAATTATCTCAAAGTTAAGAATCAAGATCAGCCCTGGCCGATACTTGAATAGAAAATCCCAGAGATATATAGTAAACTAGGAAATGGCAGAAAACAACAACAGCAAACATTTTCTTTACTCCTGCCAGGAAAACTACACAAATGTTCTCACCGGTATCAGCTGGAAAGGCACATTGCCTTTTAAATAAAATGAATGTGACTTAAATCCAGTTTTAAATTTTGCTGCTCATCTCAAAGGACTTGACTATCATATGCGCTCCCATCTTTTTACACACGTCAATAATGTCTTGAAGAAGCTGTCTGAATATTTAAGAAGAACTTTCAGATTTGAATGTACCAATAAAGGAGAATATTTGTAGCTCAGGGTTGAAATGAGGGGTCCTTTGTGCTCTATGAGCTGGGTTGTTTCATTGCAGACGTTTTATGACCCAACTAGGTAGCATCATCAGTGCTAGGATTAGGACAGTGTTATCTAGTTTAGGTCATGGAACGTCTGCAACAAAACAAGCCATCATGCCTTCAGAACATCAAGTTTGGAAGTGCAGACTACTTAAACATAGGAAATACTCATTATAAGGCACAGCCTAGAAACTTCTCAATTAGTGACTTTTAACATTTTAATTAATTTGAACATGCCTTGCCCCTTTTAAACTTTATATGCTGCTTTTATGTTTCTTCAATGTTTCTTTGTATACCACTCTGTGTGGGAGGTCTGCTGTTCTTAAACAGGATGAATGAATTGTAGGAAGAATCTAGAGAAAGAAATAATTTGGGAAATATTAAAAAGGCAGAATATATTTCCCCAAAGGAATAATGGAGAAGATATTAAAAAAAGATAGAAACCAGACCCCAGAAATCAGCCCTAGCCCATAGGCAGAGGCCAGTTTTTAGAAATGCAAATTCAACAATCCATTCAGGAAGGTTGGGCCAGGAAGCCAGAAGCTGTGAGATTAGGAAGACGAAGACCTCTAAAATCTACATACCCCACCCAAACTTTAAAGACATGACCTTTGGGGACATAATAGGATTAACCCATCCATACCAAAAGGGCACACTTAGACTCAGGTCAAAGTACATGACACAGGAAATACAAAGCCTCAAACAGGAACAGGAAACAACCTCAAGAGCCCCAGATGATAAAAAACCCCACCATTCCCTGCTACATTTGGTCAGCTTTTCCAGAGCCATCTTTCTGTCTGGCTCTGCTCTTCAATAAACTCCAACCTTCTTTCTAAAACAGTCTCGATTTTGTTTATTCCCGGCTTGGATTGGACCCTGATGAAGATTTTTCTTTCAACAGAATAAATACAATATTCACTGGGATCATTGACACTAAGAATTTATCTGCAAAATGAAACTGGAATACAATCTATTGAGTTTCCTGGAATGAGATTATTTTGCTCTTTAAACTGAAAAAAAAGGTATGATGAAGAACTTTGTTCTGTCTCCATCATAGTTTCTGGACTTGAATATGCATTGTAATATGCCTGCTCTTTGGTTTGTAATTTTATGAATTTTATATATCAATTCTCAACTCAAAAAATGTATATTAAGAGGATAGGAGTGCATATGATAGTCAAGCCCTTTGAGATGAGCAGCAAAATTGTAGGCAAATACACCTAATAACTGCAGTTACATCCTGACAATTGCGTAGTTCAAAATTTGAGGATTTACTATAAAAAAAAAATCTTACATCCAAGTATGGAAACAAAACAGGAATAAGTTTCTCATATGAAGCCAATGAAACTGGTCATTAGGAACTTAACTATGTCTAAACACAAGTCGTGTGGTTTCCATCTCATCATCAGGAATCTTGATTGACTTTGCAGAGGATTACTTTATGTATTCCCCCCCTCTATTTCTCTTAGATATGCTGGAAAATATGTGAACGATCCTGAGATACAACAATTCTCTGAGAAAGCATTTTTAAAAGAAACCTGAATTTAATGCATAAGACAAGAATCGGCCATGTATCTATCAGAGCACTGGATACACCTTCCTTTGAACTAAGGCAGGAGTAGGCAACCTTGGCTCTTTTATAACTCGTGGACTTCAATTCCCAGAATTCCTGAGTCAGCATGGCTCAGCATGGAAACCTCTCCCTTCCCCCTCAGCATGGTTGGCTCAGGAATTCTGGGAGTTGAAGTCCACAAGTCATAAAAGAGCCAAGGTTGCCTACCCCTGCCATATTCCAATCTCTTCTTAAAAGCCTCCATTGCTTAGGTCCAGCATCTCTGTAATAATGTTGGTGGTAGTTTGTTCTCCGAGCTTGTTGTGTAGTTTATGAACATTTTGTCAGCAGGCTAGGTAACATCATCAGCAGAACTTCGGTTGAAGAGTCTTTTTCAGTTCTCTTCTGCTTTTATAGATCTTATGTGGCAAGTTGGTCAAGTAACTGACTTGTCACGCCATGTGAGGGTCATCTGGTGGTAAGGTCACCTTGGCTGGTTATGTAATTGACTGACCACACTGTGAGGGTCATCTCACCATTTCTAAATATTTCTATATATTTTCCACCATTTCTAATCTCTGTAATTAGTTTGAATGATTTCCCTAGCCAGTTTGGTCTAGTGCAGGGCTAGGCAACTTTGGCTCTTTTATGACTCTTTGACTTCAACTCCCAGAATTCCTGAGCCAGCATGGCTCAGCTTGGAAATCTCTCCCTTTCCCCTCAGCATGGCTGGCTCAGGAATTCTGGGAGTTGAAGTCCACGAGTCATAAAAAAGCCAAGGTTGCCTATCCCTGAACTAAGATGATCAAAGCAAACGAAGGTTCCTTCTGTAGTTAGAATACTTTGTCTTCCCTTATTGGCTGATTTTCTTGAGTGTTGGACAAGGAGAAACAAGGAAATCAAAGCTGCCTCAGAAGAGAGATAACGACCGAGAAGGCAGTTGTTTCCCCTCCTTTGGCATCCGGTTTTTATTTACTTTCCGTTTTTCTCTCTGATAGGACAAGCAAAGTTTTGAGAGTAAAGTCAGACTCGGCTGCATGATACACCTACAGTGATTAAAAGGGAAGGAGTGGATGTTTCAAATCAGCTTTTCCCTGAACTCTCTTTTTCCTAGATGGGTAACTCCCAGAATCCCAGGTGGCCACCTAAAATCCAGCTTATGTGGAAAGCCTGTTTGGGAAAGAATGCTCCAAAAAAGCATCACACCGCAAACAGCAACATCAATGGGATCACATGGCATTATAGATGAGAAATGTCTTATCATAGGAAATAGATTGGAGGGGATCTCAGAGGTCTTCTACTCCAACTCCCTGCTTAAGCAGGAGATCCTATGCCATTTCAGACAAATGGCTGTCCAGTCTCTTTTTGAAAGCCTCCAGTGATGGAACAGCCACAACTTCTGAAGGCAAGTCCTTCCACTGGTTAATTGTTCGCACCATTAGGAAATTTCTCCTTAGTTCTAGGTTGCTTCTCTCCTAGGTTAATAGTAGTAGTAGTAGTAGTAGTAGTAGTAGTAATAGTAATAATAATAATAAAGTTGGAAGGGACTTTGGAGGTCATCTAGTCCAATCCCCTGCTCAGGCAGGAAACCCTATACCACTTTGGACAAATGGCTGTCCAGTAGCTTCTTAAAAACTTCCAGTGTTGGAGCATTCACCACTTCTGGAGGCAGGTTGTTCCACTGGTTGATTGTTCTAACTGTCAGGAAGTTTCTCCTTAGTTCTATGTTGCTTCTCTCCTTGATTAGTTTTCATCCGTTGCTTCTTGTCCTGCCTTCAGGCACTTTGGAGAAAAGCTTGACTCCCTTTTCTTTGTGGCAGCCCCTGAGATATTGGAAGACTGCTATCATGTCCCCCCTTGTCCTTCTCTTCGTTAAACTAGACATACCCAATTCCAGCAACCATTCCTTATATGTTTTAGCCTCCAGTCCCCTAATCATCTTTGTTGCTCTTCTCTGTACTCTTTCTAGAGTCTCAACATCTTCTTTACATCGCGATGACCAAAACTGGATGCAGTATTCCAAGTGTGGGCTTACCAAGACATTAAGTGGTATTAATACTTCAAGTGATCTTGATTCTATCCCTCTGTTAATGCAGCCTAGCACTGTGTTGGCCTTTTTGGCAGCTGCAGCTGCAGCACACTGCTGGCTCATATTTAGGTGATTGTCCACTAGGACTCCGAGGTCCCTCTCACAGTTAGTTTCCATCCATTGTTTCTTGTCTTGCCTATTAGTGCTTTCGAAAATAGTTAGACCTCCTCCTTTTTGTAGGAGCCCCTCAAATATGGGAACAGGTTTATCATGTCTCTCCTAGTCCTTCTTTTCATTAGACTAGACATACCCAATTCCTGTAACCATTCATAGTATCATAAATGCCCATAACCTAGAAGTTTCTCTTCCAAACTGTTTGAAGGCTCTCTCTTTCTCCACCAAAGCTAAATGTTTTAGTCTTGCAAGAGCCTGCATTGATTTAGTCATTCATCATGGATTATTTTTAAAATCACAGGGTTGTAAATGTTAAGTCTCATGCCTGGCGTACTTTTAAGTGATATAACCAGATATTTCCTAATCTACCAATTCCCTCTCACCTTCTCATATAATTTCCATATGCTGATTTTCTCCATATGTTTGGCAAAAAGTATAAAACTTTATGTGCCTTTGTAATAATAGTGGAGAATGGAGAATAAAATTGAAGATCGTGATGTGTGTGCTTGTGTGTGTATGTGCCTATGTGTCTGTGTATGTGTGCCATTGTTCAGTAGTAAGCCACATGTTTTGCATGTATGAAATTTCTGGGTCCATTTCCAGCATTTTGGGTTAATGGATCTGTGTTAGAAGAGTTCACAATGACAGCAGTTGTTATCGTTTGATGGCGCCTTTGGCAATTGACTGGTGGTGATTTTGTCAATTCCGATGGTGTTCAAGTGGTGCTCCAGATGTTTTGGGATTGCACCCAAGGCTGTTGGGACTACTTTTGCTTTATCCTCCTACTTCTATTTACAGGTCTTTCAGAGACGATAACACAATACTTAACCAAAGAAGCTTCTTGGATGAGAACAAAGTCCAGCTGCTTTTTGGGAAAGCAACCTTTGGGACAACCAGGACCTGGATGATTGAGAATCTCCACAGGCATCTTCTCCAGTTCTTTCTCTTCTACTCTGCCTAGCGGCCTAAAACAGATGGTTCTGGTGGAGGCCCTCTGATATTTGTTGAGAATCATATTGGTAGATTTTCATCTATCTCCACAGATAAGGTGGCTATGCGTAAGACTTGCCAGATGGCAGGACAAGAAACAATGGTTGGAAACTGATCAAAGAGAGAAGCAACCTGGAATTAAGGAGAAACTTCCTAACATTTAGGACAATTAATCAGTGGAACAACTTTTCTTCAGATGTTGTGGGTGCTTCATCACTGGAGGTTTTTAAGAAGAGACTAGACAGTCACTTGTCTGAGATGGTATAGGTTCTCCTGCTTGAGCGGAGGGCTGGACTAGAAGACCTCCAAGGTCCCTTCCTGCTCTGCTCCATTCCATTCCATTCATGTCACTTATTCCGCTGTCATCCTCCAAAAGGAGACCCTTCTCAAGCTGAATAAAATGGGTCAGGTCATTCAGTCCACCTCACCTGCCTTCCCCTGGCATTTCCTTACGTCCACTTCATCACACCTGCTGAACGGATGCACTGAATGGACTCAATCAGTACCGGAGATTTCGAAGAATATGTTATTAGAAGCATTAGCGGGGTGGATTAATTCCCATTTTTCTGGTTCCATTCTGAGACAATTTATTTTTTTTAACCTGGGGTATCTCAGAAGCTGAAGAAGACCACATCAGAGAGAAGGTCCACAAGAGAAGTTATCCTTTGGTGACTGCTAGGGGTTTCCCCAAGATTTAGCGATGGTGGCCCTGGATAAAAGAATAAGGTGCACCGACACCTATAGCAACGGACCAGGTTTTATCAAAGTGCAGAGATGAAATTTGGATAATCCTACCTTGCCAAAAGGAGTCTGGCCACTCACATGATTCTTTCTTTGTGTTGCCTTTTAATTTTATCTAATGCACTTATGCATTCTGCTGTGAATGCCCAACTGTGCCCAAGTGCTCCACTATTAATAATGCATACTATTTACAGTCACTGAGTGGTATTGCATGAACACATGCACACAGATGCAAGCACACACACTTATACACACACAAAAAAACTCCAAATGTGCATCTAAAGCAGTGCCTCTGGTACTCCCAGGATATAACATATGCAATCTGGCCGTGATGGACTAGAAGCAGCCAAAAAATCCAGCTGCTGAGGAGCCTTTGCAAATAAGGATTCCCACCCCCCACACCATGCCATTGTTTGCAGAGAATGTCTGCAGGTCTCCTGCCCTTTCCTCCTTGATGGAGGAACTGGCTTTGTGCCAGGCCTCCTAGTCTGCAGTGTGCAAACTGCATTGGGGAGCAGAACATGGAGCAATAGGAAAGACAGGAGAGGACCTCGTGTTGACTAGGAAATAGGGCTGAATTATTTTATCTGGTATGCTACAGGGGAGGAGCACGCAGGGGAACCAGGTTGAAAAATGTCAATGAGTTGTCACCTACTTCAATGGTGATGGTGACCCAGAAGTTAGAACTGGTTCTGGGTCAACACTAAAGAGACAAACCATAGTACAAATGGCCTCAGTATGGAACCTAATGACAGCTATGCCAGATTTTGGGGTGTTATGAAAGCACAATTATGTTATTGAACATTACAGACAGAGATGGAGAGTTGTATATTTTCTTGTAAAGACCAGAACTTCAAGCACTGAATAAACAATATTAGCTAATTCCAGTGCTTTTTTTTCTAAAAAAAAAAAAAAAAAAAAGGTGCTGGAACTCACACAGGTCATACAACCAGCCTTGCCTACCCTACAAGGTTCCATCCAAAAATGGTGCTGGACCTCCGTTCTGGGCGTTCTATGAGAAAAAAAGCCCTGGCTAATTCTCATATTGAAAGAGAGTTCAAAACTATGAACTATGGTTTCCAAATCAGAATTTATGGGATCATACATCATGCTAACCTTCCTTCCTTCCTTCCTTCCTTCCTTCCTTCCTTCCTTCCTTCCTTCCTTCCTTCCTTCCTTCCTTCCTTTCTTCCTTCTTTTCTTCCTTCCTTCCTTCCTTCCTTTTGTGTAAGAGCCATTTTACAGGATTAAAACACATACAAAATAGATGAATTAGAAAAGAGCAGCTGTGAAAATGAAAAAAAAAGCAATATTTTACATTCTCAAGAAAGGGGCTAATATATAATTTTACACTGAATGGTTGTCATATCCTTATTGATCCTTTTGAATATCTTTAAGTAGAGTGTACTCATAGTTCACAAAAGTGTCCTAGCTGCATACTGGTGGCATTGTTGATAATGTTGGCAATTTATAAGTCTTTTGAAAATATTAGCATGAGAAATCATAGGGTTTTAAATATTTTTTATTCTTACCAAAATTATATTTCATGCAGAGTCTGAACTGAATATAAAAGCAACTGACTGGTAGCAAAAAAAGAAAAGATGATTTGGTTATACAGAGGGAATGAATGAGGACTGAGTTACAAAACCAGTCTCTGAAGAAAGAATGAATGGGTCGGGAGGAAGGAAGGAAGGGGAAGACTGGGAAAAACATAGTTAATGGAGCTGATGAGATCCTGCGGGGGAAAAAAGAGCATTCAGAAATTTGAAAAAAGAGGAACATGTGAAGAAGAGCAGATGGAAGGACAGGGACAGGAGGGTAAACTTTAAAGTATGTTTTATTTTTATCTTAATTCTTTTGGTTTTCTAATTTACTGTTTTTCTGCATTTAGCTTTGTTGTTGTGAGTCGTGAAGTTGTGTCTGACCCACCGCGATCCCATGGACAACATTCCTCCAGGCCTTCCTGTCCTCTGCCATCTTCTGGAGTCCATTTAAGTTCACGCCTACTGCTTCAGTGTCTCCATCCAGCAACCTCATTCTCTGTCGTCCCCTTCTTCTTCTATTGCCCCCAATCTTTCCCAGCATTAGGCTCTTCTCCAGTGAGTCCTTCCTTCTCATTAGGTGGCCAAAGTACTTGAGTTTCAACTTCAGGATCTGGCCTTCTAAAGAGCAATCGGGGTTGATCTCTAGGATTGACCGTTTGGATCGCCTTGCAGTTCAAGGGACTCGCAGGAGTCTTCTCCAGCACCAGAGTTCAAAGGCCTGCATTCTTTGGCGCTCAGCCTTTCTTATGGTCCAACTTTCACAGCCATACCTTGCAACTGGGAAAACGATGGCCTTGACTATACGTACTTTTGTTGGCAGGGTGATGTCTCTGCTTTTTAGTACGCTGTCTAGATTTGTCATAGCTTTCCTCCCCAGGAGCGTTTTTTTTACCCCCAAAGTGAACAGTACGATGGATACATAAATACACACATATTTGGGCTACAAAAATAAGGGTACATGACTACTAGATGGCAAAGTAAGAGTTAGAGTCTTCTACATTTCTTGGCTGCCATCTGCTGGTCACCTGGATTTTTGCAAAATGGATCTCTCAGCTCTATATTGCAGGGCCTTCAACCTGCCAAGTATGCTTTCCATTTGGAGCTGAAGCCCCCCTAGATTATATTTCTATCCAAATGTTCTGGTATTAATAATATATATGTGTATATATACCTTTGGCCCAGTCACATCTTAAAGCAATAAACCTAGTGGTGTACATGTCCTGGAAAATATCTGTCAAAATAGGTTTGCTGCAGAAAACAGTCACTCTGGTTTGACTTCTATCTCATTAATATTCTTTAAGTACCAAGAATCTTTTGGGTACATGGGGAAAGCGAAGAAAGAAAGAAAGAAAGAAAGAAAGAAAGAAAGAAAGAGAGAAGGAAGAAAGAAAGAAAGAATAAGAGAAAGAAAGAAAGAGAGAGAAAGAGTAAGGAAAGAAAGAGAAAGAAAGAAAGAAAGAAAGAAAGAAAGAGAAAGAAAGAGAAAAAAGAGAGAGAGAAGGAAGAAAGAATAAGAGAAAGAGAAAGAAAGAGAGAAAGAGTAAGGAAAGAAAGAAAGCAAGAAAGAAAGAGAGAAGGAAGAAAGAAAGAATAAGAGAAAGAGAAAGAAAGAAAGAGAGAGAAAGAGTAAGGAAAGAAAGAGAAAGAAAGAAAGAAAGAAAGAAAGAAAGAGAAAGAAAGAGAGAGAGAAGGAAGAAAGAAAGAAAGAAAGAATAAGAGAAAGAGAAAGAAAGAGAGAAAGAGTAAGGAAAGAAAGAAAGAAAGAAAGAAAGAAAGAAAGAAAGAAAGAAAGAAAGAAAGAAAGAAACTAATTTGGTACTCAAGCAGCATATGCTGTCTTTCTATTTAAAGATCAGGAATGTACAAACAAGCTGTTAATGTCTAAATACCGAGATGCCAAGCAACAGTCATGGGAAAGCTTGTTGCAACCTTTTTACTCATACAGTATTAGAATATGGGAAAGGACGTCTTCCCTTCGGTCGAATTCCTTAGGAAAGGCGGCCCCATAGCGATTCCATCCATTCCTGGGTACCCGCCCACCTGTAACCCTCCACCTGCTGCATGGTGATGCTGGCAGAGCCCCGAGGGCCAATCTCTGGAGGTCTGCAGGAGAGGGCAGAAAGTGCCCCGTGGCCATCAGCACTCAGGAGGTGGGCAAGTGATGCGACACGGCTCATGGTGGCATTGTGACTCCTACTGAACACCTAGCTACTCAGCACACTCCTCTATGCTCTATTTTGTTGTTATTGTTAATTGCGAAGTCGTGTCCGACCCATCGCGACCCCATGGACAACGTTCCTCCAGGTCTTCCTGTCCTCTACCATCTTCTGGAATCCATTTAAGTTCACACCTACTGCTTTATTTACCACTTGCCAAATACCAAGGCTGGATTTACTCCACCGTTCCATTTGCAAAGATGAAGCATTTATGAAGTGCAGCGTTCTCCAGGTCCTCTGATCCCTTCTAGGCAAGCATCCAACCCAATTCTGGGACAGATGTTTCAGGACTGGGGGTCTCACTGCTGCCTACATGCTTATAGAGAAGCCTGTCCGTACATATACAGATTGACCACGGCTGTTGTTTAGCAAAGGGCTATTAAATGGAAGTGGCTCACTACAGTTTTCTCTGGGGATTATTTTTTTTTTTTTCAATCTCCTAGTCTAGTCTAAACTCTGGAGTCCTCTGCTAATCTCCCATCCAAGTTCTAACTAAACTGGATCCTGCTTAGCTTCTGAGGTCAGGCATGGCTGGTCAGGTGCTGCCATCTGCTGTGGGGGCACTGATATTACTTAACAGCAAAGCAGGCACCCCTCTGGAAGGGTTAAGGCTACCCCAGTTTTGCAATATGCACATTACACAAACCCATGGGGTTCCTATTTTGTAGATAGAAGCAGTGGAGAATATGTGCAGCTCTGTTGGGACCTTGCGTGTGTTGAGCTGACAAATGTTTCATTGCTGAACTGGCTAAAGTTGCCAGGGATTTGACCCAAGGGAGAGGGGTGGCTGGCTTTATATGTTGCAGCTAGCCCAGCCAGAAACAGTCACACAAATTACAACAACCCTGATCAAGACAGACAGGACAAGTTGCCACCCATTTTTGCAAAAAACACCAAATTGAGTGAGCAACAGGATTCCAACAGCCTTGTTTGTCGGTAGGAAACTTTTCTGAAGTTTACCTGAAAAGGAAGAATCTAAAATTTGATGAATGAATTTTTCAGATCTGCAGCTCTATGACAAGTAAACCAAATCACCTGTCTTGCTTTACCTTCTCTGGCCTCTGCTGTCTTTTGCTGCTGCCCCTCTGCTTCTGAGAGTTGTTTTCCTGAGGAAACCATGATAGGGAATTCATCTTAATGCCAGATGAAAGAAAGACAGCGGGGAGCAAAAAGGGAAGCCTGGGTTAATTCCCAGTTAATTGTCTTGGAATTAGGCAGCAAGAACAACAAAATGACTAATCTCAATCATAGTTTAACGAAGAGAAGGACGAGGGGGGACATGATAACAATGTTCCAATATCTCAGGGGCTGCCACAAAGAAGATGGAGTCAAGCTATTTTCCAAAGCGCCTGAAGGCAGGATAAGAAGCAACGAATGGAAACTAATCAAGGAGAGAAGCAACCTAGAACTAAGGAGAAACTTCCTGACTGTGAGAACAAGGGAATAATTCTTCTTCTTCTTCTTCTTCTTCTTCTTCTTCTTCTTCTTCTTCTTCTTCTTCTTCTTCTTCTTCTTCTTCTTCTTCTTCTTCTTCTTCTTCTTCTTCTTCTTCTTCTTCTTCTTCTTCTTATTCTTCTTCTTCTTCTTCTTCTTCTTCTTCTTCTTCTTCTTCTTCTTCTTCTTCTTCTTCTTCTTCTTCTTCTTCTTCCTCCTCCTCCTCCTCCTCCTCCTCCCCTCCTCCTCTTCTTCTTCTTCATTGCACAGTCAGCCAGATATTCAGACTGGATTTGGCATTTTTGTCTACCTATCGAGTCCTTACCAAGGATGATGATAAGATGATGATGATGATTATTATTATACATGAAACACATGAGAAATATACAAAAATTAAAAGTGTTGAGTCAAGCAGGCTTGAGAAACGTTTTCATTCATACATAAAGAATCTGAGCAAAAGTAAAAAAATAAAAAAAGGATCCGAAATGTTATGGGGGGGGGCAGGATTTCAACCCAAATCATCTTAAGAGAATGTCTCACAATTGGCTCCTTTACATCTTTCAGGGAAAAAAAAAGGAAGGAAAAAAAAAAGAAGGAAGACGGTTCTCCCTGGCTGGATGTAGACATAACTCTGCTTCTGCTGCCACGGGCACCGGGGACTGGAGTCTGCAAAACAAGGATGAGATCAGACACAGCTGGGGGTGCTGTGTGAACGATCCAACTTGGGGCCCAGCCAATCCAACTGGAACACCCCCAAAGGAAGGTGTCCAAGTTACGACAAGACAGGCAAATGGTTACAGCCACAACTGCTCCGTGCAGCAATTGCTAGAAACAGCTCTAGCGAGAAAGGAAAGGGGCCTTTAGCTTCAATCTAACATGGTTAAGGTGTGAGGACTAGTTGAAGCTCATGGGAACATCCCCCCTTTGCTTAACTACTTAACCATCAACAGAGCTATATCTTACAGGCTTTACTGTGGCTTTTGTACGCTTTTTTATAGTATTCTTTCCAGGCTAGTTACCCAGATGTGTTTTTAACACCTTAAATAACTATGTAAGCTGCTCAGAGAACTTCAGCTATTGTTGGACAAGGGGGAGGATGAGCTGGACTTTAGCAGGGAGCCATGGACAAGGGTAGGGTGGAGGAGACCTGACTTTATATATCTATGTCTATATCTATATCTATATCTATCTATGCTGGAAAATTTGCATATTTATCTATCTATCTATCTATCTATCTATCTATCTATCTATCTATCTATCTATCTATCTATCTATCTATCTATGTTTTCTGAGGTTTTTGCGGGTGTTTGTATGCAGGTCTTTGGTTGTTCGGGTTTTCTCCCGCGTCAAATTGGAAGTGTCTTGGCGACGTTTCGACGAAGTCCCATTCGTCATCTTCAGGCTGGTGTTTTCAGCTTCGTGCTTCGAGGAGCACGAAGCTGAAAACACCAGCCTGAAGATGACGAATGGGACTTCGTCGAAACGTCGCCAAGACACTTCCAATTTTACACGGGAAAAAACCCGAACAACCAAAGACCTACATACAAACACCCGCAAAAACCTCAGAAAACAAATATATATATATATATATATATATATATATATATATATATATATATATATATATATATATATATATATATATATATATATCAAAACAGGCTAAAAAGTAGCAAAACCAGCAAATGCTATTTTGGGGTACATTATTAGGACAATAAGGCCTGGAGGAACATTGTCCATGGGGTCACAATGGATCAGACACAACTTTGCAACTAACAACAACAATTAGGAACACTAAAAGTTCCACTCTACTCTGCCTTGTCTGACAGCTCTCAGGTTAATGCTGTATGGAATGAAACTATGGCTGAATCTGGATGTTCTGCTACGGATACCACGAAGCCCCCCCCCTCCCAGAAGGTAACAAGGAAAACAGGTCGTGGAGAGGGTGTGTAGTGTTGGACTTCCAGTGTTGGAGCATTCACCATTTTTGGAGGTAGGTTGTTCCACTGGTTAATTGTTCTAACTGTCAGGAAGTTTCTCCTTAGTTCTAGGTTGCTTCTCTCCTTGGTTAGTTTCCATCTATTGCTGCTTCTCCTGCCTTCAGGCGCTTTGGAAAATAGCCTGACTCCCTCTTCTTTGGGGCAGCCCCTGAGGTATTGGAGCACTGCTATCATGTCCCCCCTCGTCCTTCTCTTCGTTAAACTAGACATACCCAATTCCAGCAACAGTTCCTTGTATGTTTTAGCCTCCAGTCCCCTAATCATCTTTGTTGCTCTTCTCTGCACTCTTTCTAGAGTCTCAATGTCTTTGTTACATCGTGGTGACCAAAATTGGATGCAGGATTCCAAGTGTGGCCTTACCAAGGCATTGTAAAGTGGTATGAATACTTCAGAAGGTGGTTGTCTAGAAATCAAGCTTTCTGAAGAATGGGCCATGTTTAGCTGGCTGAAGAGAAGAATGCTGGCGGAAGGACAGTCACATAGGAGAGGAAGTTGGCTTGTCTCTTATTTCCCTAGAAGGCGGGACCAGAACCAAGAGCTTAAAATTACAAGAAAGGAAGTTCAGGTTGGATGTCCAGAATTTCCCAACTATACAAGCCACCATATGAAATGGCCAGAGGTTTTTAAGAGTGTTCAGTCCTCTGTCAGAGATGCTGTGTAGAATCCTGCAGAAGGTTTTGGGGGAGATCCCGCCGAAGGACCATTCTAACTCCATCATTCTATCATGAGCCTTTCATGGAGGTGATGATGATAAATATGGTTCCCTCGTTTCTCCCCTTCCATTATAGCTGTAGATTCGTAATTCAGCCTTCACCTCAGTGAGTTAAAAGCAAAAAAATGCTAATGCTTCCTTTAAGGGAAGCTCCTGCTGATACCTTCACAGACACGCCCATGTAGCTTTCTTGCGGAAACACAGAAGTGGTTCCCATTGGGATGTTGTTTGCTGCTGTGAAATCCCAGTCTACCTTATTTCCCTGGAATAAACCAGAGGTCTCCCATCTAAGTGTTACCCTGATCAGATTCCACTTAGCTTCGAGAACCACACATGGCAATGCCACCTTCTGATTGGCAACTGGGAATTTTTATAGGGATTCAGGTGTCTCAGTGCAGAAAGAGAAGAGGTGGACCATTCTTCCAGGAAAATCTATATGCAGGCTGGGTTTTCTCTTCGCTTACTGATGGGACGGAAACCCTTGAACATCTGGAAAGGGTCCGGGGAGAAATGGGAAAATCAAAAACTTTGGGGGGGGACACTTCAGTCTTTATCCCTAAAATTTATCAGCTGACCACAGTATGTCTTTTGAACATGGACTGGACCACTGCTACTGAGATGGTATAAGACACAGCAAATGATCGAGCTAAAGCAAACCATAGGAAGATAAAGCAGAGAAGGATTTAATTTTTCACCAATCACTTTCAACATTTATTCACAAAAATCCCCTTTCTAATTTATATATATCCAGCTCAGGAGGCAAAACGAAGACCTGCTGATAAAGAATTCCTTAATATTACTTTGCAGTGGCTCCCTGACCAGTCATTGCCACACACACACACACACACACATAGGTCTGGTTGATACACCTTGGTATTTTGACTGCTATACTGCAGTTCTACTGTTATAATCACTTTTGCCTTGCAACAAATTGAAATAGCTATTCTAGTCTCCCATTTAACTCTTTAACTCTTTATCAACAAAAAAAGAAATTTGAATATATATATATATATATATATATACTGTAATAAGAAGGTACTGACTGACATAATAGTGGTTTGGCACTATTTCTAGCAGGTACATGTACAGTATATGCATGTACACAAACACATATGTGCTAGCCTCACGGTTTATTAAATTCCCAGACCAAAAGCATCTTGCCAGAAGCCAAAGGACAACGTTTCTGTATTGTGAAAAGCACTTTAAGAAGCAAAACACTACAGCTATCCCCTCAGGGGTGGGAACATACCTTGCAAAGTTGTCTTGTCAAAACCCACCATGATGTGTTCAGCAGATTAATCTGTTGCTCAGTCTCTCTCTGTTAATATGCAGAAATGCTTAGAAAGAGAGAGAGAGAGAGATGGAGAGACCGCCGGGCTGGTTTCAAACAGAAAATATTCACAGTATGAAGCGTAAGGACGATTAATTACCCTGTTTTATTAGCTAAGATGGCCTAGATCAGGGGTGTCAAACTCAATTTCATTGAGGGCCGCATCAGCATTGTGGTTGCCCTGGGGTGGGGCGGGTGTGTGTGGCCAGGGTGGGTGCGGCCTACTGGGTGGGTGTGGATGGAGTGGGTGTGGCCTGCTGGGTGGGTGTGGCCAGCTCTACATCGCTCGCGTCAAGGGTGCCTGTGGGGGCCTAGGCAGGAGTGGGACAGATCTGAGGGTCTCTGGCAGAAGGGGGTGGGACCAGGGCAAGTGCCAAGGCATGGTCCACTGGAGGAGCCTCACTGTTCCTCTCATGCCATGCGGGGGGGGGGGCTTATGGAGCTAAGACTGAATGTGTTTCAGCATAGATGGCCACCACAAAATTGTACATTGGCTCCCGGATGGCCTGGGCCAGGGCCAAGGCAGCAGGGGTCATTCCCTCACTGTTTCCAGGATGGCTTCGCGCGCCACATGAAACCACTTCGCCGGCCGCATCCGGCCCCCGGGCCTTCTGTTTGACATGTCTGGCCTAGATTCTCGTATTCCCCCAGTAACTCGATATTTGTGGCACTTTGACACTGCTTCCCTGAACACCCAATCTAATCTTCCAATAACAAAATCAAGTTAACAGGACATGATGCGCTAATCAAATCACTGTATGCTTAGTATTAACCGCCAGATGCCATCAGTACCAAAGCATCTCTTGTGCTTTATCTCAACCTCCCCACACCAGGTGTGCTCCCAGACCTGTGCTATTACAAATCCCAGCCAGAATTGGCCATACTGCTCTCTTCCAGGAAGCCCCCAGGGAAGTAGAATAATGTGACTATCTTCTACTACCCTGTGTTTATACTTAAACCTTTTGTTTGGGGACTTGATCAAGGGAACAGGTAGGGCATGGGATCTCATTTGTGTTGATTCAGACTCAAGAGGTTGAGCAGATTCAGTGTATAAGTAGAGTTATAACCCTGTCACCTTTATTATCCTCACTCATGGGGGTACCCCTTACCCAACTGATAGTCATCCAGTTTTAATCTACCTCATAGGGATGTTGTTGATAGTGCAATAATAAGGGACGTGTCACGTCCAGTTTATTTGATTTAAAACATTTTGTATGCTGCTTTTTTTTTTTAAGAACAACTTTGAAGTGGTTTAAAATTAAACCACGGCTGTGCAGACTTAAAGGCTGAAAATGGGAAAGAAGTAAACCAGGTAACTGTAATTGTAAACTATTTGGTGGAGCAAATCCAACTGGATGTAACACAACTGTTTAAACTGGAATTTGGTTAGCAGCAGACTGCACATCTTCCAGCTGGATGTAAAAGTTGATAAATATTAAAATATAAAGGCAGAAGCAGGAATCCATCATAAAAAAAATCTTCATTAACAAATAATAAAAATAAGTGCTACCGTGTTGGGCATCAAAACTGAGGTTATAATTGTAATAGAGCAATCCTACGCCTAACCAGGAACTGGTCCATTTTAAATGAGAATTAATTCCAGATACAGGTGCGTTCCTGTATCCACTCACCTGAGAACGCAAGCCCATTCATCAGCACTAAAAAAAACTTTGACAGAATTACACTGCAGGAAAGTTTAAAATAGGAGGCAGCTTCTGATCAGCCCCGGTTCTTGTTAACAGATCGTTTTTAAATCAGCAACTTTAATCCCGTCTGTGTAATTGCGTTTCAATAGGAACATTCAAGTTAATTAGATCGTAAGCAATTAAGTATCTATTCAGAGGGAACTTAGAAGTCTGAACCTTATATTAGCCAGCAAAAGGCAACCTGCTTAATTCTTAATGTCTTTCTATTCTGTATTTAGCCGTCTCTTCGTGGCGGATTAATTACCATTCTTCCCAAAACTACAGAGTGCCGTTTTACGCACCACCAGTTTCCGCAGAGACGTTCGCGCGTTAACAGGGCGCCCCGCTCTCGCTAACACCCCGCTTCTCCGTTCCAGCACAATCCACACGCTTCCCCCCCCCCCCGGTCAGGCGCAAAGCTTAGGCGCCTTTTGCTCCGCCTTCTCGCGAGCAGCCGCGGCGCACGTTTGCACAACCGGGACTGCAGCGTCGCCCCCTTTGCCACCTTAAGAAACGCACATCCACGTGCACAAGAGACCACCCCCCCCCCAGTGTGAAAAGCCAACGGCGAAAGAATCGGAAAAGCAGCCCGCCCGAGAACCTTCATCTGTTGCACCCCTAAAGCAAAGAGGTGCGAGCTCGTATATCTGCTCCTAGGACGACCCCCCCCCAGGCTTCCAGGTGCTAGTAGAGGCGGGAGCGGTGACCGGGGGGGGGGCAGAGACATCCAACGTCGAGTCTTTTCTCTCCGGGGAGGAAGGAGGGGCACGCGTGGGTGTGCCCCGAGTGGGGAACTTGTGCAACGCCGCCGCGTCAAGTTGACTGCAGGCGGCAGCCCCTTCCCCTCCCTTCCTCTCCTCTCGCCTTCAACTTCGGCGTAATTCAGAGCCCCGCGCCTCTCAGTCAGACAAAAGTTGGAGACCGCAGCCCCCCCCCTCGCCCGCCTGCCCTTTCCCCGGGATTTGGGGAGGGGGGGGGTGTCCATCGCTTCTCTTTGGCCCCTGACTCAAGGCTGGCGCCCTTTCGATAGGCACCCTTCCCCACGAACTCTTCCCACGCCTCGCAACAATGAACACCCACGGACACCCACGGAGACCGGGAGTGGGGGGGGCGAGAGATATAGAGGAGCGCCCTTCGCAGCAGCGAGGCAGGGGGCGGACGGAGCAGCAAGGACAAAAGAGCTTCCTTTTTTTTTTCCCTCCCGTTTCCAGCCACCGGCCTCACCTGGTGGTCTCCCATCCCGAGACTAATCAACTCCCCACCCTGCTCGGCTCCCGGGAGCGGGGACGAGCTCGGCCAGGTGCGGGAAGCAGCGTGGTGTTGCTCCGGCCGGGCAGGCGAGATTTCCTCCCCCCCCCCACCACCCACCGCCCCGAGATGCGCCGGGATGCCCGGGCGAAAACTCCTTTGTCTGCCCAGGGTGCGTCTCCAGGCAGCCCCCCCCCCGCCAGCCAGTCTCGCAAAGAGCCCCCGAGGGAAGCCCCTGAAAGGGAAAGGGAGAGGGAGGGCCGGTGTGTGTGTGTGTGTGTGTGTGTGTGTGAGAGAGAGAGAGAGAGAGAGAGAGAGAGAGAGAGCGCGGACACGGGGCTTACCTTTGTAGGATAATTTCAGCCGCGGCACGTTCCTCTTGGCCGGCTGGCCGCGCTCCTTCCCGGCCAGCATTAAGAGTCCCACCAGCAGCGAGGCCGCCTGGGCCCCCAAGCCCATGGTGAGGCGGAGGCTGCTGTCCGTCGCCCCGGGGCCGAAAGCCGGGCCTCCCCGCGGCCGCCGGGAAGTTCTGCCCCGAGCCCCGAAAGGCGGGCAGGGAACAGGTGAGCCGGGCAGGAGAGCGCAGAGCTCCGGAGCGCGGAAGGAGAGAGGCGCGCTCAGGGCCGGACCATCCTCCGCCCGCCTTCCAAGCCGTCCCGGTGGAGGGAAGATTCAGCGCCTTGCCCGGTGGGGCTCCGGCCCGTCTCCTGCCCCGCGGCGGGGGGCGAGCGGAGCGGGGCGCGCCGTGGCGGAAGGCGAGGAGCCGCTCGGCGGCCGAGCCGGGGAATGGAGCGGCGCTGCGCCCTTCCTTCCTTCCTCCCTCGCTCGCTCCGGCTCGCCTCTCCGTCGGGGCTCCGCTCGGCGGGCGCTCTTGGCGCAAACCGGTCGCTTCCTTCTCCTGCTCTTCCTCCACTCCGGCTTCGGCGGCGGCGGCGGCGGCGCGGCGGGCAGCCCCGCGGAGAGCCAGACGAGAGGCAGCCGCGGAGTTTCGCGCCCCCCCCCGCACCCCCGGCCTCGCTCTCGCCCCTTCCCCGCGCTTCCTCCCGGCTCCTGCAGCCCCGCTCCCGGCTGGCTAAGGCGGCGGGCGGAGCGCAGCCCCTCGGCTCCTTCCCCGGCTGTCACCGAGCAGATGCCGAGCGCAGCTGGCAGCGTCGAGCAGGCACCGCGCGCGGAGAGGCAGGCGGGCACCTCTGCGGTGGGTGGACCGGCGGGGCCCCGGCCTTGCTCTGCCCTCCTTCTCCCCTCCTCCCGACTCCCTAGTCTTTGCCTCTTTAAAACGGTGGGGGCATTCTCTCTTTTAACAACGGAACCGCCTGTTCCATTGCCTGCCTGCCTATCTATCTATCTATCTATCTATCTATCTATCTATCTATCTATCTATCTATCTATCTATCTATCTATCTACCTATCTATCTACCTATCTATCTATCTATCTATCTATCTATCTATCTATCTATCTATCTATCCTCATCGCACAAGACTTAAAAGAGGCTACAAACTCCAGCAGGAACACCCTTGCCTGTCTGTCTGTCTGTCTGTCTATCTATCTATCTATCTATCTATCTATCTATCTATCTATCTATCTATCTATCTATCTATCCTCATCGCACGAGACTTAAAAGAGGCTACAAACTCCAGCAGGAACACCCTTGTCTGTCTGTCTCTGTCTCTGTCTCTCTCTCTCTCTCTCTCTATCTATCCTCATCGCACGAACAAACTCCAGCAGGGACATCGCCTGCTCCATTTCTGAAGTCTCAACCAGCCTTCCTGGCAAAAAAAGTCCCATCAAGGCAGAGAGACGAATCCAGTTGGTCTCACAAGTTGGACAGGGAAGTCTCCAAGTTCTTCCCCTGCCCGGTTAAAGTCCTCCCACCCCCCACCCCCCCACCCACCCTTGGCTCCAAGAGGCAAAGGCAGAGCCAATAGACCTTTCAATGCAGAGCACACTTGCACACCCAGAGACGCGGGAAGGGTTGCTGGGGATTTCCGCAGGGTTTGGGTTGCTGAGAGTGTGAACTGTGATTTACTAGCCCAACGTGGCTTTTTTTTTTTTTTTTTTTGCAACCTGGTGTGGAGACGAGCCTCGTTGCTCCAATGGGAAATGCTGGGGTGGGGGAAAATCTTGTTTTCCTTGAGTACTTTTTATTTTATAAGACCAGGGTTGTGTTAATGTACCACAACAACAACAAACAAAGGGTAGCACCTTTCTCTTTGAATGTAAGGCAGAAGCTGATGCCTTTTCATGACACTTACTGGGCTGTTTAGGGACTTCAGATTCTCCTTTACACAGCTGTGTTGCCCTCCTCTCACTAGGTGGCAGTTCTAAACTGCCTCCCCTGGACTCAGAAAGGAAGGAGAGTTAGCTGTGGTTAGCACATGGATGGGGGGCCACCAGGAAATCCCACAGCTGAAATCTAGATGTCAAAAAGAAGATGGCAACGTGTAGTTCAGTGTTTCTCAATCTTGGTAATATCAGTCAGCCAAGTTGGGGAATTCGGGAAGTTGAAGTCCACACAGCTTAAAGCTGCCCAAATGGAGAAACTCTGCCTGAGGGACTCATGGAAAGAGGCCACCTGATCCCAGGGGAAAAAAAGCCTCGGGTCTAATGCAGAATATTCTGTTTCTGGATCCCCAGTTTTTCTAAATGATACACAGCAACATCAAGTATGCAAGAATCCCATTTTTGTTGTTCCAGAAGCAGCATATGTTTTAGTCTAGTTATGTAGGGATTCCATTTGTTACAAGGTTACTAGGTAAATAAGCAGGCAATTTCTCTTGATTTAAAACAAATTTTTTCCAACTCCCTTTCTCAAGGTTGCAAATCTGTACAAACAATTTGATTTTCCTTAAAGAAAAGCCTACACAACAATGAGAATATTGCAAACAGGCTATGAACAAGCTTGGCAATCCACCCTAGTCCAGCTTTAGAAAGAGGCAAATATTTATGGGGTCCCAGAAAGAAAAGATGTACTTATCCAGCTGAGGGTGGTGTGTCCATTGCTGAAAGATTTTCAGAATAAAGTATCCATGTTTCCCCGAAAATAAGACGGGGTCTTATATTAATTTTTGCTCCAAAAGACGCATTAGGGCCTACTTTCTGGTTAGGTCTTATGTTCGGGGAAACACGGCATATGTATCTCTTTCCGCTCTTGCAAATGCGCACCAGCTTCACACAACAGGGCTGATGCTCTGGAGATTCGGAACTGGCAAATCTTCAACCATCATCCACCTCTTGACTTCAACAGTTCAAGTTGGGCTGTTTTGCGCTATCCTAAAGGACGCATATCTTGTGCTTTTCCTGGGATCAATATTTCATCTTCTGTGTGTGTCAGGAAAAAGGGAATGGCCAATATGGAGGACGAGATGCCCAGAGTGTGCAGAGACAATGTGTGGATTTTCACTGAATGTGGTCCTTAAAAACATCCCTGTTTTTATAGTATTCTTTTAAATGGGAACCAAGGCAGGTCTGTGCCTCCCCTGACTTAGGCGGCTTATTTTTATCAACCCTATTAAAACTCCAGGATCTTGTTTTGCAGGTGCATCTCCTTGCCAATTTTTCAATAAGATTGTCAACAGCCTCCAGGGGGCGCCATTTCCCATCCCCCCCTATGGTGGATAGATTTTTTTAAAAAAAAGTCAAGATGGGAGCCACAACTTCTAAGCCAGGGGTCTTCAAACTTGGCAATTTTAAGACTTGTGGACTTCAACTCCCAAAATTCCTAAGCCAGCTAGGACTGGCTGAGGAATTCTAGGAGTTGAAGTCCAGAAGTCTTAAAGTTGCCAAGTCTGAAGACCCCTGTTCTAAGCATATAAACTGGAGCCTTGGGAAAAGACTGGATAATTACCCACTAAGATTGATTTGGCTCCAGGTTTTTTCTGTTTTTAATGTTTTAATTGGCTTAGTTTTATAGTTTTAATATGATTTTTATAGTTAATTTTTTGATAGGAAGGCCCAGAGAGTTGATTGAAAGATGGCTGGCTATATAGATGTTTTGAATGAATGAATGAATGAAGGAAGGAAGGAAGGAAGGAAGGAAGGAAGGAAGGAAGGAATGGAATGGAATGGAAAGAAAGAAAGAAAGAAAGAAAGAAAGAAAGAAAGAAAGAAAGAAAGAAAGAAAGAAAGAAAGAAAAAGAAACCCGGTCTCTGCAGCAAATGACATGGTGCCATCTTGATGTTTTTTTTTCTTTTATATCGTCTTCCTGCAAACCCCTTTCCCAGTCTTGATAGATTCTCCCCCTGCAGATGTATTATTCCTCAGATTTGGCCTTTAGGTTTACAAAGTTCTGTGTTGTCTTGTTTTGCTGAACTGGGGTTTGGTTTGATAAAGTGGCAGGATGTAACAAACGAGATGCCTCATAAAGTACAGGAGAAGTGAGAATTTGCAGATATTTCAAATTCTACAAAATATTAGAATTCTGCCTTTTCTCTCTTCAAAGATACTTATGAGAGATGTTTAATGCTTTAAATTTAAAAGATGGTTGATTCTTGGGTAAAAAAACACTGGCATCCACATGTTAAAATTAAATCCCATTATCAAACTCTTTCTACACTCTGTAAGGCTGGAAAATACTTTGAATATGGAAGACATATGGAAGGCCAAATGTTAGGGCAAATTTGGGTACAAAAAAAATGAAGTCAGTTCCTGGTGACTTTGTGGACATACTCATAATAAGCTATTAAAGGAGAGATGATGATGGTGATGATCAATGATGATGATGATGATGATGATGATGATGATGATAATATGTCCTCAAGTCCAGTTTCCTTTAGTCTGGATGCCAAACACAACATGGAGTAGCTTTTTAAATTGCCTGGCGAGGGCTTAATGATTGATTTAGGAAGCAACAGCTAAGCATTTTGTCCCTGATACTTAAACTTTTTAACTAGGCTCTATCCAAGCACGGTAGAGTGACAGGAGGCCTCTGTCTACATTAATAAAGGAGAATATTTGTAGCTCAGGGTTGAAATGAGGGATCCTTGGTGCTCTTTCTGAGCTTAGTGATTTTCTTGCAGACGTTTCATGACCCAAACTAGATAACATCGTCAGTGTTAGTCTAGTTCTGATGAGGTTACCTAGTTTGAGTCATGAAATGTCTGCAAGAAAAGCTCCAAGCTCAGAGAGCACCAAGGACCCCTCAGACTTCCTATGGCCTGAGCTGAATTCACAACTGCTGTCAATAATAATAATAATAATAATAATAATAATAATAATAATAACACCCCAGACTTAACAATTGACGATAAGAAAGACAAAAAAGTCTGGATAGTGGATGTGGCAGTGCCTGGAGACAGCAGAATAGAAGAGAAAGAACTGGAGAAGATAACAAAATACAAAGACCTACAAATAGAAATAGAAAGACTGTGGCAAAAGCAAGCAAGGGTAGTACCAATAGTCATAGGCTCCTTGGGTGCAATCCCCAAAAAACTGGAGCACCACTTGAACACCATTGGCATTGACAAATTCACTATTAGTCAATTGCAAAAGGTGGCCTTATTAGGAACTGCTTCCATCCTGCGACGATATCTGTAATACCATCAAACATCCACATCCTGCCTATCCCAGGTCCTGGGTAAGGACTCAATAGGTAGACAAAATGCCAAATCCAGTCTGAACATCTGGCTGACTGTGCGATGATCCATAATAATAATAATAATAAAGTCGGAAGGGACCTTGGAGGTCATCTGGTCCAACCCCCTGTTCAGGCAGAAAACCCTATATCATTTCGGACAGATGGCTGTCCAGTCTCTTCTTAAAAACTTCCAGTGTTGGAGCATTCACCGCTTCTGGATGCAGGTTGTTCCACTGGTTAATCGTTCTAACTGTGAGGAAATTTCTCCTTAGTTCTAGGTTGCTTCTCACCTTGATTAGTTTCCATTCGTTGCTTCTTGTCCTGCCTTCAGGCGCTTTGGAGAATAGCTTGACTCCCTCTTCTTTGGGGCAGCCCCTGAGATATTGGAACACTGCTATCATGTCCCCCCTCGTCCTTCCCTTCATTAAACTAGACATACTCAATTACAGCAGCCATTCCTTATATGCCTTAGCCTCCAGTCCCCTATCTGACACACTCAGCAGTTCCATTGATGAATGTCACTGTTGAGCAAACCAAGATCCATGGTGGGACCAAACATTTTAGTTTTGGCCATGCCCACTGTTGTTATCCTTTGGGGCTTTGGTGGCCATTCTGGAGCCAGGGATTAGTCCTGGTAAATGACCGAAGAATCTGCCTCTTCCTTTCCCATGGATGCAGACAGGCCTTTCTTGAGGGAGCCACACTCTGGCACACAGAGACGATATGCAGAGGTGACCCAGCGGATTACAGTTTTGTATTGGGACGCAATGCAAGCCCAAAGCATCTTTTTCTGCACGCTGCCAAGGCCTCTGGTTTTGACTGCTATCCTAAACCACTGAAATAAAACCTAGCATCCTGTGGGCCTTCTAAGAAAGTCAAAGGGAGGTTTCAGTCCATTGTGACTGCAGCTTCTCCGTTCATTGGGGGACAGAAGAATTTAACTCATTGAAAAAGGATTCTGGAGCATCTTCAATTGCAGAGCTGCTCAAGCACAAAGGATTTTCTCCCTAACTTGTATCCTAATGGCCTGCCAATTATCTCTCACTATCTTCTTTTAACTTATATGCAGAGCACATCATGAGAAAAGCAGGGCTAGATGAATCAAAAGTTGGAATTAAGATTGCCGGGAGAAATATCAACAACCGAAGATATGCAGATGATACCACTCTAATGGCAGAAAGTGAAGAGGAACTAAAGAGCCTCTTGATGCGGGTGAAGAAGGAGAGTGCAAAAGTTGGCTTGAAACTCAACATTAAGAAAATCAAAATCATGGCATCCGGCCCTCTCAATTCCTGGCAAATAGATGGGGAAGAAATGGAGGTAGTGACAGATTTTATTTTCCTGGGCTCCAAAATCACCTGGGACTGTAGTCAAGAAATTAAAAGACGCTTGCTCCTGGGGAGGAAAACTATGGCAAATCTAGACAGCATTATAAAAAGCAGAGACATCACCCTGCCAACAAAAGTGCGTATAGTCAAGACCATGGTTTTCCCAGTTACAATGTATGGATGTGAAAGTTGGACCATAAGAAAGGCTGAGCACCAAAGAATTGAGGCCTTTGAACTATGATGCTGGAGAAGACTCCTGCGGGTCCCTTGGACTGCAAGGCATTCAAACTGGTCAGTCCTAGAAGAGATCAACCCTGACTGCTCTTTAGAAGGCCAGATCCTGAAGTTGAAACTCAAATACTTTGGCCACCTAATGAGAAGGAAAAACATTTGAAAAAGGCCTAATGCTGGGAAAGATTGAGGCAATAGAAGAAGGGGATGACAGAGAATGAGGTGGCTGGATGGAGTCACTGAAGCAGTAGGCATGAACTTCAATGGACTCCAGAAGATGGTAGAGGACAGGAAGACCTGGAGAAACATTGTCCATGGGGTTGCGATGGGTTGGACACAACTTCGCAATTAATAACAACAACAATCTTCTTTGGGGGTGAGGATTTATGGGTGTTGCCACCAAGCAATGTACTGCTGATTTTGGCTAAGCAGGATCAGGCGCGTTTAGCAGACCAAAAGACATTCAGGTCACTGGCGAAGATTGGGAAGTCAAGACAGAGAAACCAAGAAACAAAAATGTGATGGGAAACCATTGCCAAGAAACTAGAGTGACCTGACTGTGAAGCCATCGGTAGTACGCCTGACTTCAAGAAGACTTCAGCTTTCAGTCCAATGGAAGTTGGGGACACCAAGTTAGGGAAGAATTTCTTAGACCAGATCTAACAAACTTGGATACTTGGCGTCATTAGCAAGGTTATTCTATTTACACCTTTTTCATTTTTGTTCTTCTTTCCTTCGAAAGGATGAAGGTTGATCCATGGACCATTATCGGGCTGTGGCATGCCAGCAACCGGTCTGCACAAACAAACAAAGCCCCATCTGCAAGATGCAGGCAGCACACAAAATCACGCACCCTCTGGTCCGTGGAAAAACCTCTCTCCACAGAACTGGTCCCTGGTGCCCAAAAGGTTGGAGACCTCTGACCTAAACCACATCTGAAAGAAAAAGGGTGCAGCAGAGTACTTGATAAGAAAACATTAGCGCTTTTAGTGTGATTTCCTTGGAGTAGTAATAACCGGGGCTCAGAGGAGCTTGTCCATCATTTGGGATGTCAGTGGACATCCTACCTGATTTCCAAAGTACCTCAAAGACCCTCTGGACCCAGCTTGAAGCCCACTGTTTGAGACCACCCCAAAGCATTTCAAAGTTTTAATCTCCTCGTAAACTTTCCTACAGTAGGTTGCTGTTATCATACCTGTGCTGTCTGTGAGAGAGTGAAGCATGGAGAACTTGTCTAAAACCACCCACTAGGTTCCTGGGAGAGGTAGCATGTGAAGTGGGATCCCCCCCCCCACTATACCAGCTTAGCAAGGATTGAAGGCCCTAGTTGTGATCCAAATCTTACATACATCTTGGTTCATTTAAACATTCCTTAACAAATGAAACATAGAAGCTCCTTGGATAAACATATCTCCCTTCTTTCCACATATTCAAAGAGGTCATAACTCACCTTGCAAATACATTACTGCCTTCTTGCAATAATTTGACCTTCCACAGGACACAGTATTAAAAAGGGGGCGAGAGAATTGGAGAGGAAGCTTTCTTGTTTCATCCGGAAACAATTTTTATCCAGTTTCAGCAACCAGACAAGGAGCTGTAAGTAGCCTCAGCTCACAATCCTGATGGTTCAAAACAATGTATGCCAAACAATTCTTTTTATTGTCTGCCCCCCCCCCCGCCCCCAAGCCAATGGATTTGAGATCAGAATTGTTTTTTTAAAGGAAGATTTAGGAATTCCTTTTAAAGTGGAATGGTTTAGAGACTTTTCTTGGTCGAAGTCTCTGTTTTCAGATGGCAACTGTTTCTTAAGAGTCCCTGTCTGTGAGACAAGGCAAAAAGATAGAGGACGCTTTGGTGATTTAATGAAGTGGAATAAGCTCAGTATTTTAATGACTGAGGCTTGTCAAAAGAGAAAGAAAGCAGCACTATATTTAGCTTTAAATAATTTAGACCACAGGGGGGCAGAAAGTTTCCTTTCTTCGGCCCCACATCAGCACTTAAGCAGACGCTTGGCATTCAAACGTAGATAAGGAACCTTCGGTTGCAAAGTGTTTCTTAAGGTGATGTTTAGTGAAAGGCAGAGAGGAGAAGCCTTGTTTGAGTCAGGAAATTGCCCTTTTCACTGATAACGCAGAACAAAAATGTGTGGGATGAAGGCCCAGGGAGCAGAGCACAGAGCTGAGTTTGCCTGCATTTAGGTAAGATGGATATTACATTTAGGCAAGAAAAACCAAATGTACAGGTATAGTATAGGAGGCACCTTGCTCAATAGTAGTAACTGTGAGAGGGACCTCGGAGTCCTAGTAGACAATCACCTAAATATGAGCCAGCAGTGTGCTGCAGCTGCCAAAAAAGCCAACACAGTGCTAGGCTGCATTAACAGGGGTAGAATCAAGATCACGTGAAGTATAAATACCACTTTACAATGCCTTGGTAAGGCCACACTTGGAATACTGCATCCAGTTTTGGTCACCACAATGTAAAAAAGATGTTGAGACTCTAGAAAGAGTACAGAGAAGAGCAAGAAAGATGATTAGGGGACTGGAGGCTAAAACATATAAGGAATGGTTGCTGGAATTGAGTATGTCTAGTTTAATGAAGAGAAGGATGAGGGGGGACATGATAGCAGTGTTCCAATATCTCAGGGGCTGCCCCAAAGAAGAGGGAGTCAAGCTATTCTCCAAAGCATCTGGAGGCAGGACAAGAAGCAACGGATGGAAATTAATCAAGGAGAGAAGCAACCTAGAACTAAGGAGAAACTTCCTGACAGTTAGAACGATTAACCAGTGGAACAATCTGCCTCCAGAAACTGTGGGTTCTCCAACACTGGAAGTTTTTAAGAAGAGACTGGACAGCCATTTGTCTCAAATGGTATAGGGTTTCCTGCCTGGGCAGGGGGTTGGGCTAGATGACCTCCAAGGTCCCTTCCAACATCATCATTATCATCATCATCATCATTATTATTGTTGTTGTTGTTGTTATTGTTATTGTTATTATTGTTGTGATGATGATGATGATGATAATGATAGTGAAATTCATGGCAGTTAAAGTCTGCTCCAACTGTGGTACCGGCACTCAAACAATGAATGTGATCTTTGTTTTGCCTCTGAAAATAAGGAGCTGGGTAAAGCCTATTCTGGACTTTTGGAAAGGTCCACAGAGAAATGTCATCTTCATCAGGAAGGGTGACTTTGTCTTTGAAATATGAACACATCGATGCCTATGGATTATTTAACGAAACGGATGGCTCAGCTCCTCTTTCCCCTTCCTGGGAATAGACAAGCATACTGATTTTCATTAGGACAGGGGATGAAAGGTTAATCCCTTCCCTTCTCAGCTGTGGATCCAACAACCCCCCCCCCCAAGAAAGTCTCCATTAGCATCAAGATCAGCTTGACAGCCGGATTTGGGGGCAGGGCATTTCTGAAGAAAAGTTTCCAAACTGTAACCCCAGTGAGAATCCCTCCCTCTTACACCCCTGCTCTTATTAGAAACTAGAAAACAGAAGTCCTGATTGCTGGTGATGTCTGTTGTCCCTTCAGGATCCCTCTTTCCCAAGTCCCACCTCGGCTTTTAGAAGCTGTTTTCATTTCAGGGAGCAAGAAATTTAGTTCCCAGTTTCCCAAATATTTCTTTTCTTTATTTTAAATACTTGGGAAGATGGAGAATCACCATTGGGTGTGGAACCCATCACAGCGTGATGAGTGGTTTAAGATGCTGGTCTGGAAACCGGGCGTTGTGAGTTCTAGTCCCGCTTTAGGCATGACAGCGGGCTAGGTGACTTTGGACAGTCCCTTTCTCTCAGGCCAACACACCCCACCGGGTTGTTGTGGGGAAAAAGAGGAGGGGGAGGGAGTATTAGATACGTTTGCTGCCTTGTGTTGCATATAAAGTAGCAAAGGCAGGATAAATATCTAACAACTAAACTAAATAATAATTAAATCCTCAATGTTGTTTCTGAATGAATCCAGTTTCTGGACTGACAGAATATTTGGAACCACAGGCTGGATTTGCACAATGTGCCGAGACAGACACAGAGCTTATCTGCATAAGCTGAGCCAGTTAAGCAAACTAGTCGGCGACATTTTTCATTAAGCACTACATTTTTCATTAAGCACGGGTTAAGCACGTTGGCCAAGAGCATTGCGAAGAAGAATCGTGGAAATGACTGAGGAGGGTCTGGAGCAAAGATCTTTCCATCTCTTCTCTCCTCTAATCTGAGGATCTCAGCCCAACAGCTGTGGTTAACTTTGTGCCTCTCTTCTCCTCCCCATCTAGCCTACTCCAGCTGGTCTCGGACTTCTTCACGAGGCTCTTGAAAAATTCGGCAGAAAAATTATATAACAGCTCGTTATACATGATACTACACATAGTATCTAATCTCCTTCCTAGGCGCAATGGCGAGGGAGAACAGTCTGTTTAAGGGGGCCTTCTCTGGGTGGAATACTTGGAAGATTGGTTCGAATGCTTTAATTCCATGGGCTTGGGTATTTGTGTGTGTGTGGGCACAAGAGTGTGCAAACGAAAATGAGCTAAAGGTAGGTAATTGGTATAAATCAATCTGAGGCTGTCAAACTGATTGTTACCCAACTGAGGTGAGGGAGACTGGTAGAAACAGGTATGGGGAGTAAAGGGGGACTGTTCAGGAAAATTGTTCAGAGCAAACTTTTAATAATTTAGGTTTCGTGAGCCAGTTTAAATTAAAAATGTGTAGGCTGTCAGTGTGAGCTGGGTCATTTAAAAAACCCTACGGCAGGGGTCTTCGAACTTGGCCCTTTTATGACTTGTGGACTTCAACTCCCAGAATTCCTCAGCCAGCATGCCTGGCTGAGGAATTCTGGGAATTGAAGTCCACAAGTCACAAAAGGGCCAAGCTTGAAGACCCCTGCCCTATAGACTGAAATGATAATTCTGTAGATATTTTCATCTTTGCCTATCTCTTTATCAGAAGTTTTTTTTTAAAAAAAAAAATCCTCTGTGCTGAACAGTTTCTGTAACAAATTGGAAAAAAGACCTTTCTGCTCCTTTGTCTCCAAACAGCCTGTGAAATGAAAGTTTTCAAGTTAAACTGAGACAAAAGGATGAAAGCCTCTTTTCAGAGAAGTTATATAACAGCAAGGAGAACAGATGGAGGGCCTGAATTAGTCATAAAATGACAACAACTAAAAGGGAGTATAAACTTTGTGTCAGAGCAGTTGTGTGGTGTTTTGCAATTAGACTAGGAAAAAAGGTAGCAACAAGGCTACAACTTGGTACTAACATCATCATCCCCTGAACTGCAAGGCGATCAAATCAGTCCTAGAGGAGATCAACCCTGACTGCTCTTTAGAAGGCCAGATCCTGAAGTTGAAACTCAAATACTTTGGCCACCTAATGAGAAGGAAGGATTCCCTGGAGAAGGGCCTAATGTTGGGAAAGATTGAGGGCAATAGAAGAAGGGGACGACAGAGAATGAGGTGACTGGATGGAGTCACTGAAGCAGTAGGTGTGAGCTTAAATGGACTCCAGAAGATGGCAGAGGACAGGAAGGCCTGGAGGAATGTTGTCCATGGGGTCACGATGGGTCGGACACAACTTCGCAACTAACAACAGCAACACAACATCGTCATCAACAAGGGAACAGAAAACTTACTCTCGGGGCTTTGATGCCAATGAGAATCACAGCTGAATAGGTTTAACATTTAAAAGATGGAACCCCCAAAACATCTGAGGAGGCATTTAAGGAACAGCTTATTATTTCCACCTTTAGTATTGACTGTTGGGGTTGAGGCTTTGGTTTCCAAGGCATACAGATACTCCAGAAAACTTAAGGTTGAACGATCTCTCCATCAGCAATGCCATGAAGCATCTATTTTTTTTCCCCTGGAAGCCAAAAATGGGGATCTGCAGCCCAACATTTGGTTTCAGGGACCAGAAATGTCCACAAAGAGGAGATCAAACATGTCTAGATGGTGGCCACAGTCATGTAACTAAAGCTTTGTCTTTTTAAAATATATATTACAATACAGCTGCAAAAGAATAGGGCTTGGTTCACATCTGGATATTTTTTGACTTCTACAACATTCCTAATTGGCTCTGTGTGGGCCCCCTTCCCCTGGGGCTACTAAGTGCTACCAAGACTTTATAACAGCATCTGGAATATTGAGACTGTTTATTTCAGAAAAGAGCCTGAAGAACTCAAAGTGATCCAGAAAAGGGCAACTTAGGCGGCATATAATTTGGGAACTGAATTCTAGAAGAAACAATGAGATGTGCATGACAAAAAGTAGAGAAGATTTAAGATGGATGACAAAGGTTATTTTCTAAGTTCAGAAGGACTGCCGTGGAAAAGAAACAGCCTCAGTCTGAAACTGTTGTCCCTGGGTGGAGAATAGCATGGGTAGAATTATCAAGAAAACAGAGTTTTGGGAAACATTAGGAAACAATTCCTAGGAATAAAAGCTATCTGGGGTAGAGATAATTCAGAATATCTGTAGAATTGTCCGGATGTGGGTGAATTATAGTTCCTAGATAACATTCTCCTAACCTTGGTGGAGAGTTGAGTTGAGAGAACTTAGAGAGGAATCTCACAGAGCTTTTAAGCATCTGAAATTGTTGCTTTGTTTCTTTTCCTGTTTTTCTTTGCTGAGATGGAGATCACCATATGTGCATACAAAAAAGAGTGCTTTGGGGATTCAGTTTGTGTACAACACATCTACAATTACATAAGAATACTCTATAAGTGTAGATGTTTTACCTCAAAAGATAGAGTCTTTTTTGTGTAGATTGATTCCATAGCAACATGTCTCCTGGCAACCATGCTGATTTTGGTCTGCTCTCACCTGTTTCTGGGATGTTCTCTGGTCTCCTGGAATATGTTGGTGGTCTCCCATCCAAGTCCTGATCAATTCTGAGGCAAATTTTAAATATATATTCCCATTAAATCATCTTTTAAAGCAGTGGTTCTCAACCTGTGGGTCGGGACCCCATTTGGGGTCGAACGACCATTTCACAGGGGTTGCCAAACAACGCAGTCCGCCATTTTTTCCCCCCTTTTCCTTAGTTGTGCTACTCCCTTTATTCTATTGGCTTTTGAAAGCCAATAGAATAGACTCTCTTGAATAGAGTCTAATTCTATTGGCTTTCAAAAGCCAATAGGAATTGTCCAGGCTGTCTCTGCCCTGCTGAGCCCGCCAAAAGTCCCATTCTGCAAATGATGCTGCACCAGTTAAGTAGTCCTCGACTTATGACCGGTTGAGTAGTCCTCGACTTACGGCCGGTTGGGGGTCGTGGCATTAAAAAGGTTGAGAACCACTGTTTTAAAGGGTTTATCTTCTACAGTCATATATTTAAGTGGGATTTTCCAGGTTTAAAGTAACTTTCAGTCATTTGATTAGCATTCTCTTCCTATGTTATTTGCCCCATAGCTTTAAGCAACAATAAGAGTTGCTTCCAGCAACTTCTACTATGCTGAAATCTTCCTTTACTACTTTTACCTTTTAAAATACTACTTTGTGGTGCTTTTTGAAGTGTTTATCTCCACCTTCAAGTGAAATGGAACAAGAACATATTCATGTGAGACAACACTTTCATTATTTATACAAATTACTAGGCAGTGAAGAGGAAAAAGAAGAGGCATCTCTGAATACAAATGAAGACAGAAAAAGTTGTGGGCCTTGAAAGGGCTGCCCTCAAACCCTGTTTGCCTTGAACAAACCTTAACTTAGTTCCTTGAAATGTATGAGAGTTCCTTCAACTGATTATCTGTCTGGCCCTCCGAGCTTCCTTCCTTGGTCTCTAATATGTGGGACTTCCAGGAAAGTTGAAGTTCCAAAGATCTGGAGGTCAACAGCTTGGAGAAGACTCATCTACACAATTTGTCCCAGCCTCCCTAATTCATTTTTCCACTGAAGATGAGAAGCGACTCTCTGGAACCGGAAGCCAGACAACTATGCAAAAAGTTTCAGCAGAACAATTAGTCAGTCCTTAACATTTATGGAAGTTTATTATAAGATAAAATACAAATGCAAACTAAAATTAAGAAACTGAAAAAGTGCAGAAAGAGATTAAAAAAGAAAGAAAAAACTAGCGATTCCTGACTTTTTTCGGGGCAGTAGAATACCACGTTACGACCTCAGCCTTTTGCTTGGCACTTGTAAATATTACAAACCATTTTTATAACAACGAAGTCATTCTAATCGACAGCACATACAATTTAAAGTTTCATTTTTTTTTTCAGTTTCGAGTACAAAGTCCCGAAGTGGTTTCCAAATGGAACCAAATCTAGATAAATTCTCCTCTTTAATTAATAAAGTCAATTTTGCCAATTTTACCCTCACCAACTCCATTTCTCCATTGTGGGAATTAGTGTATCTTTCCATCAATAAGTCAGTCCTGAAGAAATTTGCATATTGACAATTTCTTAAACGAACAGGAAAAAACATATGTGTACATACATATGTTTTCCAGGCAGGCTGTTAGTTTAATCATGTTGTTAATGGAACTTCTCAGAAAACAAAGGACTGCATGTGTCACAGGATGAGCAAGTAAGCAAATTATATATGTTATGCCTTATTCACACTGGCAACAGTCACTTGAGGGTTACATCAACATGTCTGTATTTTATTTTAAAACACAGCCTTATCAGAGGGAAGAGCCTATTTTTATATTATTTGAATGGAATGATTTCTTTTTTAGTTTCAGTGTTAAGAGATTGACTTTTTTTTAAAAAAGCAGGGGATCTTGCATTCTGCTGTTTTCTTCTTATCCAAACGAACGGTGATCTGAGTAGCATGCCTTGGAAACTAATATAGCAGAGAAGGGTGCAGGTCAGAAATGATGCAGAAAAGGAACTTCTGGCTAATTTGATTGCCTGGAAGGAAGGGAGTATTGAAGGCACCTATCAAGATCTCTGTCAATTGCTTTTGGGGAGTCCTGTAGCCCACAGGTACGAATTGGACATGGAAAAATGCAGACTTAAAAAACAATCTGGACAGGTATAGTTTTAAAAATGTTTTATTGGGAGCTGCTCAGACTTGTCTGAAAGATGAATAGAATAGAATAGAATAGAATAGAATAGAATAGAATAGGGAATAGAATAGAATAGAATAGAATAGGGAATAGAATAGAAATAGAAATAGAATAGAATAGAATAGGGAATAGAATAGAATAGAATAGAATGGAATGGAATGGAATAGAATAGAATAGAATAGAATAGAATAGAATAGAATAGAATAGGGAATAGAATAGGGAATAGAATAGAATAGGGAATAGAATAGAATAGAATAGAATAGAATAGGGAATAGAATAGGGAATAGAATAGAATAGAATAGAACAGAACAGAACAGAATAGAATAGAATAGAATAGAATAGAATAGAATAGAATAACAGAGTTGGAAGGGAGGTCTTCTAATACAGGGGTCCCCAACCTGTGGGCTGCAGCCCACTACTGGGCTGTGCCTGCTGGCCAGCAGGCCACAGAATAGTCTGGCCAGTGTGCACACACACGAGTGCACACTCACCCCCATTCACGCTAGCACCGTTGCTGCTATGCAAACGGGGTGCTGCATGGCAAAAATAGGGCACCACGCAGCAAAAACAGGCTGCCGTGTGTCAAAAATGGGGCACTGCGCAGCAAAAATGGGGTGACGCTAGCAAGGGTCATGCGGATGCTGGCACGGCCCCATTTGCGTCGTGTGTGCACGTGGCCCCGTTTGTGCGCATGAGCAAAATGCTTCCACCTCCCTTTCCCTCCGGTCCATCAACCAAGAAAGGTTGGAGACCTCTGTTCTATTACAACCCCCTGCTCAGGCATTTCAAGCAAATGGTTTTCCCATCTCTTCTTTAAAACTTCCAGTGTTGGAGCATTCACAACTTCTGGAGGCAAGTTGTTCCACTGGTTAATTGTTCTAGCTGTTAGGAAATTTCTTCTTAGTTCTAGGTTGCTTCTCTCCTGTGCAGCTGTGTAAATATTTTATATACATAAATAAAGGGCATTGCACATCAAAACAACTAGACACAATGACGGTTTTTTCCCCCATTCCATCACTCCGCTGAACAACTAATTCCCACAACACCGTCTTATGCCCTGAGATGCCAAACCACCCAGTAGGGCTGTATTACTATTACTATTATCCTTCTCATCTTTCCTATTAACTATTCCCTTAACTTCTTATGGCTATAACTTTGTTGCTTGTATCTTATGATTTATGTTGATTGTTTTCTTTATTTAGTATCCTAGTATGATTTATGTTGATTGCTTATTTAATATCCTATGACTATCACTGAATGTTGTCTTATGATTTATGATTATTGTATTTTATGATCAGGATCATAATTTATCACGGGGGTCTTCAAACTTGGCCCTTTTATGACTTGTGGACTTCAACTCCCAGAATTCCTCAGCCAGCGTGCATGGCTGAGGAATTCTGGGAATTGAAGTCCACAAGTCATAAAAGGGTCAAATCTGAAGTCCCCTGGTTTATCACTTGTTGCTTGTAAGTACACTGAGAGCTTCTGCACCGGAGACAAATTCCTTATGTGTCCAATCACACTTGGCCAATAAAGAATTCTAATTCTAATTCTAATTTTTCTAAAGTATTTGAAGATAAATAATCAAGCTGCATGTTTTGGATACTCAAATGGTGATGCTAAAAATAATAGAAGCTTTCTTGGGTTTGACACAAATAAATCAGGTTCTCCTCGACTTACGACCCCAATTGAGCCCAAAATTTCTGTTGCTAAGTGAGACATTTGTCAAGTGAGATTTGCCCCATTTTACAACCTTTCTCACCACAGTTATTAAGTGAACCACTACAGTTGATAAGTTACTAACCTGGTTGTTAAGTGAATCTGGCTTCCCCATTGACTTTGCTTGTCAGAACGTCGCAAAAGGGGATCACATGAGCCTGGGACGCTACAACAGTCATAAGTACAAGTCAGTTGCCAAGTGTCGGAATTTTGATCACATGACTGTGGGGACACTGCAAAAGAACCTTAACTGTGAAAAATGGTCATAAGTCACTAATTTCAAACGGTCACTAAATGAACCGTAGAACTACCTATACTGTGATTCTTTTTTTAAAAAAAATCCAAACACATTCACACACTCTCTCACACACTTTCTCTCTCTCTCTCTCTCACACACACACATGTACTCACAACCAACCCAGAATAATTTGAAAGTCATGCAGATATATTATAGCTCTACATTGCTCAACTTTGATTGTTTTGGAAAGAGAACTCTGAGTGATCATTTTCAAGAAAATCATGAAGGATTTTCACAGTCATACACCAAGATCTTAATCTGCCTAGGTCGGCCATCAACATATGTTACTTTAAACTCATTGCGTAGATAATAGAAGATACCATCTAATCATATTATATTACACAAGCTTGAAACCAAAAAGAGCATTAGAGCTACTTGTTCTGCTTGCCACACAAAGTTATCCCAGGAAAACCGCCACGGGCTTATTGGTCACAAATTACAGGGAAGGTGAAAAAAAACACCACTTTTTGAGAAAGCAGAGCCCTTTTTATGGCTTTCCCTGCCTTAGGAACTGACAGTCAAAACAAAGCAAAGCCATCCAGTCAGGTTTCAACCAAATCATTAGTGGCTATGTAGTTATGGTGTAATGCAGATTGTTTTCCACGCAGCCCTTAAATTTATCCCAGCTAGATTCACTTTCCCCGTCCTGGTGCTTTTGTGTTTTTTAGATGTGTTTAATCCCCAAAACGTCTAGGGAAAAAGCGACTGAAACATTTATCGCATTCTACCCAAATCCCAAATTAGTGTTGTATGCAAGTAGGACTGAGAATAAAGGCTAGAGCAGACATGTCAAACACAAGGCCCGGCGGCCGGATGCGGCCCCCAAAGTGGTTTCATGTGGTCCGCGAAGCCATCCTGGAAACAGTGAGGGAACGGCCCCCTCTGCCTTGGCCCTGGCCCAGGCCGGCTGGGAGCCAATGTACAATTTTGTGGTGGCCATCTATGCTGAAACGCTCCACAAGGCCATCTAGAAACACCGAGGAACCAGCCCTGTCACGTCAGTCCCACCCCCCTGGGTGCATGCTGGGGGGGTGTCACCCTTTATGAGGAATGAAGAAATGGACCATGCCTTGGTGCTTGCCCCTGTCCCACCCCCTTCTGCCAGAGACACTCAGATCTGTTCCACTCCTGCCCAGGCCCCCACAGGCACCCTTGACGCCAACAATGTAGAGCTGGCCATGCCCACCCAGTAGGCCACACCCACCTAGTAGGCTGCACCCACCCTGTCCGCACCCACCTGTCCCCCCCCCAGGGCAACCGCAATGCTGATGCGGCCCTCAATGAGATTGAGTTTAACACTCCTGGGCTAGATAAACAGGGCAGCAAATCCCCCTTGCAAAACCACCCTTTTGCAGTCCAGTCTGAGATGCAGGCAAGAAAAAAAAATTGGATAATATTTTCAGGAGATTTCTCAAGGGTCATCCCAATGGACTTTGCTTACTTTAAATACATTCATCTAGCTAGCTGTTATTCGTGTTACACATGAGTTACAAATGGACTGGTTTATCACAGCACCTAAAGCACCCAATTTGAAGCATTGCCAAAGATGGGGGCCAGAATTAATGATTCATCGTGGACTTGAAGAAGGTGAAGTCAGCAATGAGGTGAGGAGAACATTTCTCCATCAAACTGAATAACATATTGGCTGTTAGTAACAAAAGACCATTTCAAATGTTACATATTCTGATCATACACAGATACACACATATAGATACACGCACACAGAGAGACACACAGAGAGAGATAGAGAGAATACCAGAATTCTTCTCAGTGAAACAATACAGAATCTGGGAAGAAAATAAAGCATGAGGAAAAACTGCAAGATTGCCCCACCTTACCTGTCTTTGGCTAGGGTTATATATAGAAGTGTAATGTAATGTGTGAATGGCTTTGGGGGATGAATGGAAGAGAGTTTGCTTAGCAAACAATCCAACAAGAGAGGGAGGAGCCCCCAAAGGATCAATGGCCAGAAGAAGGAGCTTAGAAAGGATCCCCCCCCCAATGATTCAGATATTTAATCTGATGGTGGGGATTTTGTACGACTTGTACAATTCTGTTAATGTAGCCTTACAACAGTGGTTCTCAACCTATGGGTCGGGACCCCATTTGAGGTCAAATGACCATTTCACGGGGGTTGCCAAACAACGCAATCCGCCATTCCCCCCCCCCTTTTCCTTAGCTGTGCTACTCCCTTTTATTCTATTGGCTTTTGAAAGCCAATAGAATAGACTCTCTTGAATAGAGTCTAATTCTATTGGCTTTCAAAAGCCAATAGGAATTGTCCAGGCTGTCTCTGCCCTGCTCAGCCCACCAAAAGTCCCATTCTGCAAACGGTGCTGCACCAGTTGAGTAGTCCTCGACTTATGACCGGTTGAGTAATCCTCGACCTATGACCGGTTGGGGGTCACGGCATTAAAAAGGTTGAGAACCACTGCCTTACAATAAAGTAAATTTAGTGCATCTAGTCGTGTTGCCTGTCTGGTTAACCGGAGAGGACTGTCAGGGATGGAAGCCACTGTCAGTAAAGTAAAACATTTCAAAGGCCTGGAGACCAAAACATATGAAGAATGGCTGCGGGACTTGGGTTTGGCTAGTCTAAAGAAAAGAAGAAATAAGGGAGACATGATATCAGTGTTCCAGTAGCTGAGGGGCTGCCACAAGGCAGAGGCGGGCAGGTTGTTCACCAGAGCACCAGAGGGAAGGATGAGAAACAATGGTTGGAAACTGATCAAAGAGAAAAACAACCTAGAATTAAGGAGAAACTTCCTGACAGTGAGGACAATCAACCAGTGGAACCGCTTAGCCCCAGAAATTGTGGGCGCTCCATCACTGGAAATTTTTAAGAAGAGACTGGATCTATGTGAGATGGTATAGGTTCTCCTGCTTGAGACCTGTCTGAGATGGTATAATTTCTCCTCCTTGAGCAGGGGCTGGACTGGAAGACCTCCAAGGTCCCTTTCAGTTTCTATTCTATTCTATTCTATTCTATTCTATTCTATTTTCTGATTGGTCAACCTTGAAGGTTTGACAGAATGAAAAATGACGTTGTTTGGAACGTCCATATAAATTTCTGCTTGATCAGGCCTTTCCATGATAAAAATCTCATCCTGCAGTGTGGTGGGTTCTGCTTTTTCCGTTTCTTTGGTTTATACAGTTATTCACTTGGATGCACCAGAGATGTTCTGGAAAGGACTTTCCAGGATCAGTTGTGGGTGGTGAAACTGGCAGTCACCTAAAATATGTATTACTGGCACTGAACTTTAAAATCACTGTCATTTAAATAAGTAATGCAGACCAAATTGTCTGAAATTGAGAGTAAAATATTGAAAATAAAGGTTGCAGTGATGTACAATTACCACTAAAGTTATACCAAGTACCTCTTTTTCTCTTAACATATGCAGCTGATAATAGTTATGTGTAGTTAGTACTAAAATAAAAGGTCTTGAACTAATTTGCTTCCATAAGAAAAAAATAGTTTTTAGAGTCAGGGTTCATGCTCATGTATTTTTTGAATTATTTTTTTTTAAATAAATAGCCACGATCTGCTTCCTCTGAGTTTTATGCACGTCTAATTGCTAATTATACTTATTTGCTCCAGCTAGTTTTTATCTGGACAAACTCTTTAAATATAAAAATTGACTACCAATTTCCTTACAAATTCCATTATTTTCAGATTTTTTTTAACAAAACACATCTGCAGAGGTACTGCAGAGAAACTGCATCTGCATTTTTGCTACACTAAAAAAACATCAGAAATTATTAGTTGGATTATTAGCAGAGCAGATTGAATTCAGTGGGTTTTGCATCCAAATGTGATATTTGACAGTGACGTTTCTATGAGAATTCTTGTTTATTACTGGAATTTTTATTAGGGATGTACTGATATCTAAGCAGAATTCAAGATCTATTTTTCTTATTGTTTAACCTGTGAAAAGATGGAAATCACTTTTTCTTTGGTAGTTGAAAGTTTTATAAGAATAAACCTCACTTTTTTTGCGAGTTGTTCCAGTGTTATATATGTATGTATACATATATGACTACATCCCGCATTTTGTATATATATATATGTTTTCTGAGGTTTTCGCGGGTGTTTGTATGTAGGTCTTTGGTTATTCGGGTTTTCTCCCACATAAAATTGGAAGTGTCTTGGCGATGTTTCGACGAAGTCTCATTCGTCATCTTCAGGCTGGTGCTTTCGGCTTCGTGCTCCTAGAAGCACGAAGCCGAAAACACCAGCCTGAAGATGACGAATGAGCGTCGAAACGTCGCCAAGACACTTCCAATTTTACGTGGGAGAAAACCCGAATAACCAAGGACCTACATATATATATATATATAATATATATATATATATAAAATGTGGGATAGTAGTCATTATATATAATGACTACATCCCATATATTGTCAGATGTATTTTGCATGTATCAAAAGTATCAAAAGTGTCTATACCAGGGGTGTCAAACTGCCGGCCTGCAGGCCGGATGCGTCACGCCGAAAGCGCACCCACCCTATTGCTGGCAATGGGGAAAAAGTGGCGATACGTCGCAACAAGTCACATGACGTTGCAAGTTTGACACCCCTGGTCTACACTGTTGAATTTCTTGCATGTTTGTGCAGCTCTTGAGTGTACCAACAGTACCAACTGGCTTATTTGCATTTTTCTAGAGCTACTCTTAGGGGACAGAAATCCAGGCAGAATAAGTAAAAACCGTGATTATTTTGTTGCTACTTCAGAAACCAAGGAAGGACTGCAGCTGAGCACAAATAAAACATGGGTCTTCCCCAAGGTTCTTACAACTCATGCACATGACTTCAATCCAAGGTTGCTCCAGGCCTAAGAAGCAACTAGGATGCCTGTGGGCAACATGGCGTCATGTGGCAGCTTGAACTGAGGCCACAGGGATGCTTCAGTGAATTCACCAGCAGTACATTTCTTTAAAAATTGCCCATCCCTAGAACTGAACATTCTCATATTAGGTCCTTGGAGAGCTTCTCTTTCCCCATGAAATGGGGATAATGAATCAAAAAATTTAAACCAAGCCACCCTACAACTATCATAAATTTACCCAAGAACCATGGCAAAGAGGCTGAATTATAAGCAGGCAAATTGGAAAAGCAGCAGTTTTCAACCTGGGATGATATGCAGTACAGTCCACTCTCCAGCAGATATAAAAACACAGATCAGTTGGATCCAAGTGCAGGGGCAGAAATACAAAGAAATTTTTACAATAGAATAATGCAGTGATGGCGAACCTTTTAGAGACCGAGTGCCCAAACTGCAACCCAAAACCCACTTATCCATCGTCAGGTGCTGGATGGGTGTGGCCCATTGGGTGGGCGTGGCTGCGGTGGTAACAGCAGACTGGGTGGGACTAAAAAGTTCAATCAATCAATTCCAACTTTGCAAGATCTTTTTTTTCCCTGCAAGTTGAAATTGCCTGATTGATTGAACCTTTTTTTTTTTTGCACATGGCGGTGGAGGCCTAAAGCGAAAAGGTTTTATAAAACCCAGTTAAAGGCCTAGGACTGGGGCAACGGTGCACGTGCCCACAGAGAGGGCTCTGAGTGCCACCTCTGGCACCCGTGCCATAGGTTCACCACCACTGGAATAGTGTGTAATAAGGAACAGCCGTGTTTTAGTTTCTATGTAGAAATGTAATCTATAGCATCCCCCTCCCCATACAGTAATATAATAAATCTAACATCTCCCAAGACATGACGGGACTTCTACATTTCCCTCTCCCCTTATTTAATTTTCAGGATGTTTAAATCACCTCAACATATTTTTTTAAGAATCACGTAAGAAGATATGCATTTAAGTAAAGATCTTTGGAGAGGAAAAAATACAAGTGCTAACTTATATTAGAGGAAAATGTTGCCCACAGTATACAGATGTCTACGTGACTAATAATAATTTTAAATATATGAACAATGGAGCCCAAAGGATCAGATCTAATTAACTATCCTTTATCATCACCAGAGATTATGATTTCAGAAACAGAATACTGGTTGATGTAATCATAAGTGTCAAATATCATTTCATGGCTAAACAGAATGTTAAATTTCTTTTTTCCCCTCCTCAGTCCAGCTGCACAGCTTCCCTTGATTTTGATCTAAATAGAAACAATTGACTCTGGACCCTAGCCATAGCAATTCAAAAGACCCCCATCCAGCCATAATTTGTGATCTGTACAGGCAAATAATGCAGCCTTATCAGCCTTTTAATGGTTGCCAAAACAAGAGAGTATTATGTGGCTACTGTCTGTTAGTCCCACCCCTTCCCCCCAAAAAAAAAACTTTTAATATGATGTTGTAAAGACAACATTCAGCAAGCATTTCAAGTGCCTGACACTGTGTAGTCTCGCACAATCGTTTTATTTATTTTTTAAATTTAGGTAACTGTTCGTCTCCCATAGGTGATGAGATAGCTTGCAAGGTTGAAATGCAGACAATACCAAAAGCCAAAGCAATAATCATGCAAGTGTTAAAACATGAAAATAATTAAATTTTGCTGAGATCAGGCTATCCAGCCCTTATGTCAAGGTTCTGACTGACAAACCCAACGAAATAAGCACGGTTGACATGAACCAGTCTCTAATGCAAAACTTTATTGAGTAAATTATTTCAGCACAGGTGAAAGGAAAACCAGCTCTGTTTACAGTTGGCGCCAAAATCAATATATTAAAAGTATAGATTTTCCCTCCCCCTTAATAGTGCAGGTCAGATTGTTCAATGAAGTGTCAGGCAATTATTATGAGAAAGTGTTTTAGTTCTCAGTAAACAATTCCTGAACAACCTTGATTTTCACAGTTTGGCAATCTGATGTGTGAAGACTGCATTCCATTCTTTCCTCCCTCCCCTCGGATCTGTAGGCAAGCTAAGAAGCAGTAATGGATGCCACAGCATAGGCGTTCTTCACAGCTTGACACCTTATACATAATCACCCCCAAATCCTTCTCATCAACATGTGACCTAGACTCCTAACACTGGAAAAGTCCATTGGTGCTACTAGATCCAATCTTCTGCTCAGTTCAGGAAGCAAAATAAAACAGGGCTAACAGGTGGCTCACCTTTGCTTGAGAAGTACCCCAGGAGTGTCAGCTCTCTAAGGTAAAGGGGGGGGGGGAGAACCATGAGTAGATTGGCTAATTCTACTTTATTGTGAGGCTACATGAACAGACTTTTGCAAGTCTGAAGGTACAAACTTACTGCCGCCACTTTTGAACTGCTTGATCCTCTCAATACCTCTCAACACCTGGATGGTCCTGGCAGTAGTAATAATAGTAGTAAAGTTGGAAGGGACCTTGGAGGTCATCTAGTCCAACCCCCTGCTCAGGCAGGAAAACCCTACACCATTTCGGACAAATGGCTGTCCAGTCTCTTCTTAAAAATTTCCAGTGTTGGAGCATTTAGTGCTTCTGGAGGCAGGTTGTTCCACTGGTTAATTGTTCTCACTGTCAGGAAGTTTCTCCTGAGTTCTAAGTTGCTTCTCTCCTTGATTAGTTTTCACCCGTTGCTTCTTGTCCTGCCTTCAGTTGCTTTGGAAAATAGTTTGATTCCCTATTCTTTATGGTAGCCCCTGAGATATTGGAAGACTGCTATCATGTCCCCCCTTGTCCTTCTCTTCGTTAAACTAGACATACCCAATTCTAGGAACCATTCCTTATATGTTTTAGCCTCCAGTCCCCTAATCATCTTTGTTGCTCTTCTCTGTACTCTTTCTAGAGTCTCAGCATCTTTTTTACATCGTGGTGACCAAAACTGGATGCAGTATTCCAAGTATGTCCTTACCAAGGCATTGAAGAGTGATATTCATACTTCACTAGGGAAAGTCCTTCCTAAGCTTCTTTCTCTGACTGTCTTTGGGGACTCCTAGGCAACACGTCTTCCCTTCATCCCCCAAGGTCATTCTGTGACGTCATGGGACCCCCCCTCTCTTTAGTCTCACCCTCAAAAGGATTGTGCTGTTAAGAAGTCTTCCTAATATTTAACTGCAACCTGCCCTCCATTATCCTGCAGTCAGGTGATGGAGAACGGAAGAACGCCTTCTATGCATCAGCCCTCCAGCTGTTTGAAACGTGCTATTATACTCATTGTCCTTCATCTTCTCAGAGGCTAAATATGGCCACCCTCTCTAAGTCTCTTCTCTTAAGACGCCATTTCTTAAGGCAATCCTCATTGTCCTTCTCTGTGGATGTTCCAGTTTGTATTATGCCTCCACATTGGCGTCGTAGTATTTGGGCTAGCTGTGACCAAACCAGAATGCGCCCATTCCTTTCTGTGATTTAGGAAACCATGTTCTGATTAACGTCGCTTTTCAGCACCCACCTCCTGCAACCATCATTTATGTCCAAAGAGTTGTTCACATGAGCAAACGGAAGCAGGCTCAGATAAAACTAGAGCCGGGTTCAAACGACCGTTTGAAGTTTTCTGTCACAGTGGAGGGCAGAGAGATTGGCTGGAAGAGTTGTCCAAATTTCTCCAATAAATATTAGCATCTTTGAAAACTTTCTCAAGGGTGGGCTCTCGCCCGTCACGTCTTGACAGTAGGGGTAAGTATTGATGAAAAAAATCCCCTGGGAAAGGTTCTCTCTAGTTGACTTCCTCCAGGGCTTAATTGATGCATGAGAGGCCGGGGATTCTGACAGTCAGAGATAGGACTGACCCGTGGAAGGGGAGGGGGAGTCACAGACACACCCCTGGGCTGTTTTGTCACTTAAATAAATTAAAGGCTTAAATGGGCACCAAATCATTGTATTCCACCCAAGAGAACTTTTCAAGCAAATCTTCTTTAATCAAAGTTAATGGAAACTGATGCAGGAGAATTTCAGACCGACATAAAATAAATCCCTATACAGTACTTCAAATATCTTTGGTTTCTTTAATCTAAAGACATATTAAAATATTTAATTAAAGCAATATTCAAAATATTAAAGAGCAGTATGTTGTTTCACTTCAGTAGTGAATCTTTAGTAAATCTTTAGTAAATCTGATATGATATGATATATATAATATGATATATAATAATATAATATAATATAATAATAATATAATATAATATTAATATAATAATATAATGTAATAATATAATAAATATAATATAATATAATAATACAATACAATACAATACAATACAATACAATATGTCATCATAGCCAGTATTTTGGATGGCTGGGCTAGACTGTTTAAGGAGCAAAGAAACAAATGTGACAATTATCATAATAGCCATTTTAAAGCCCAGGACACTTTGTAGTGAGATGGGCTGCATATAAATTTAAGCAATCAATCAGTCTTGTTGATAGCACCATTTTAAATGGCTCACATGACATTCATCCCTCTAATGGTGATCAATGCTAACAGTAGACTTTGGCAGAACCATTTATTCCATGGACTTCAGTCATTGGTGACCCTCCCAGAAGACTGACAGGTGGAGTGAAAGGCCAGCAGGGGCATCCATGGGGAGGGGGATGGTTAAAAAAGTCAAGATGGCCACTGCAATTGCCTGATTAAAACCCTCCTCCTGTTTACATGCTTTGCACGTGCAACACCTGGGGGGAAAGAAGCAGACTTTTGATCAGCTGGCCATGCTGCCAGCTTGGTCTTTTGACTTCCTTAGTGGATCATTTTGGTCCCACTGAAAACAAGGGAGGAAGTTCTTGGAAGCCATCTTTGCCACTTCTCTGTTATTGGAGGGGACCATGAAATTACCAAAGGTGGGGCTCAGCTTCAATAAGGTTTTAGCTTTGCTAAACTTTCAACAGTGGAAAGTCTGTTGCATCTTGTAACAAAAACTCCTGAATGAGTCAACCTCTTCCAATGGGGTGAATTTGCCCGCTCTTTGAATGGGTCTCTCTTAAGGAGCTTAGGAGTCAATCTCCTTTGAATGCCTGGATCAAAGACCAAAAATGACCTTCCCCCACTTCCCCCAAATCTGACTGGCCATTGTTAGAAAAATAATTCTGGATCAAGCAGACTTTTGTCAGCTGAAAAAAGGAGGGCTGCCCATTTTTCCTTTAGTTTTCCCTTCTTACAAATGCACAGAAAATAAAGGGTGTGTGTGCTCTGACTAAATGGGATTTATTCTTCTAATTGAATGGTTAACTCAAAAAGACAATTGTATTTTTTGCTAATCACCTGGCCATTTAATTTATTAGAAATTTGTTTAAAAACAAAACAAAACACCAGGGCTGATTTAAAATATATCACGGTAAGTTAAAAAAAAAGATTCTGAGAATTCATGAGCATTAAGTCACAAGTTTTTTTTTAATGTGTAAGATAAAAAAATGGTATTGTTATGATTTAAGTAACCTCCTAAAATGTGGGCGGACTGAGATCAAACCCAGATTTTAGGCTATGCTAAAATCAGCAATGTCTGGCTACTTATGAACATCTTAAAAGCTTTGCTTTATATATGCTGGGAACTTAAAAGCAAAAATACAAAACATATTGTGTGCAAAAACAATATGGGGTGGCCACACTAACCGAAAAGCAAGCCATGACATGTTCTTTATGAGTCTGAACATGTTAACCTTCATTGCATTTTATTATGGGACAATGGAACACACATACATTTTTACAATGACTAAAAAGCATCTGATTCATATTTCGTTATGTCAACAAAACAGTGACATAAATGCTAGACTATTTGCTACGATCATGAACAAAACAATGGGCATTTCAAAATATTGCAACAGAAATGGCTGCAGCTGCAATGAATTTTCACTTGGTGAAGCAAGCAGACTTTCTTTCATGGCACAAAGTTTGGAATTCACTTATAATCCACCTTGTCTTAAGTGTGCTGGCAAGAGCTTTGAGGCCATTTGTGATATAAACATCGGCAATGATTGCATTGTCAGAATAACTGAGGAGGAACAGGGCTGAGATGATGGAGTCAATAAACCAGCACGTGGGGTCAAGAAAAAATTACAAGACCATCACATTCATCTCGCTCCAGTACAACCTCTAGGTCAGGGGTCTTCAAACTTGGCCCTTTTATGACTTGTGGACTTCAACTCCCAGAATTCCTCAGCCAGCGTGTCTGGCTGAGGAATTCTGGGAGTTGAAGTCCACAAGTCATAAAAGGACCAAGTTTGAAGACCCCTGCTCTAGGTGGACATCATGGTCACATCAGTTGACTTTTCTCTTTTCTGTCCAGCCAATGAACCACTTTGGAAACTATTGCTAAGAAAATTGCATGGCCTTGTCTCTGCACCCACCAGGATTTAAGACTAACTTTAAGATACCAAGAAGGAGAAAGAGAAAACAAATGAACAGCTGTTCAGAACAACGACTAACACTGACAGTAAAAGAAAGATCTAAATTAAAAGAACATGCTAATGGCAACATTATTTTTAGTGCTCTGGATCAGTCTAAGCTGTGTTCTCTCCCAGTGGTTTTTGTCAGTTAATTCAGGGAAAACATCAGGTTTGGGACCTCTCTCTGTTATCTACCATAAGCCAACATCTGAGAAATATTCAATAATAAACTTTGTTTCTCTATGCAGTGGATTGTTACAGCTAGCGTTTGGAAGCAATACCCACCGTTTCTGAATTTTCTGATACAATTGCCCTGTCCCATTCAAGCAAATGGAAATTATTGGAGATTTCCAAAGAGGTGAACTAATTACAACGTGAAAGCATGAACCCATTCAGAGTAACAGGTTTTAACACTTATGTTTAGTTTAGCCATTAGGAGTTTCTGCTGTATACTATATAGGAGGAGGAGCAATGTTTTAGGCTGGGGGGGGGTCTTCAAACCTGGCCCGTTTATGACTTGTGGACTTCAATTCCCAGAATTCCTCAGCCAGGCACACCTGGCTGAGGAATTCTGGGAGTTGAGGTCCACAAGTCATAAAAGGACCAAGTTTGAAGACCCCTGGTCTTAGACTAAGGCAGCCAAAATGCAGAAGGGATCTGGTAATCTCCACAACCGAGTGGGATTTAGTCTTTCCATTTAATGGAATGCATGGACTGGAAACTCACAAAAGTTTGTTAATTTTTTTAAGTTGGAAAACAGGCTATCAGATTCCTTCTGCTGCAAATTAGAAATTCCTTGGCTTCAGATTCTGAGTCTTTCAGAAAACCAGAGATATAAAGCAAGGATGGTCTTTCTCTCATCCTTCTATGCCCTGTAACATCTAATTTACAAAGTTGCCTCTGTACATATATTCAGTTGAATGTTAATACTGGTTTATTGCCACAAAAATTCTGGCCAGATAAAACTGTTCAAGCTGAAAAAAAGTATTTATGGGCAAAGTAGAGCGCCTGCCAAATATTATAGCAAACTATAAATAATTGACATTATTCTATCTTTCAATATTTGTAATGACAGATTTGGGGTTGTTTGGGTTTTTTTTTTCTGGCAAAGCAATACAATTGATAAAATAATATTTTGTTTAAGTGCAGCCTACATTTATACTGCATTCTGCACACCCTGAGCCAAAATATAAACTTGGCAATAGGAAAACATGTTTCCAAAAGCAAAGAATTCTGCCATTCCTATTTTAAAGTGATGAAGTTAAGCAGAAGGTAATTTTTAGGCCTGGTTCAGATGTGTTATGGCTGCCAGCGAGCACTAGCACTCAGCACTCAGACTTACATACCTCTTCACAGTGGTTCACAATGCTCTCTAAGTGGTTTACAAATGCCAGCATATTGCCTCCGACAACCTGGGCCCTCATTTTACCCATCTCGGAAGGATGGAAAGCTGAGTCAACCTTGAGCCAGTCAGAATTGAACTGCTGGCAGTCAGCAGAGTTTTCCTGCAATGCTGCATTGTAACCATTGCACCACCACAGCTTAGATAGATAGATAGATAGATAGATAGATAGATAGATAGATAGATAAATAGATAGATGGATAGTTGATGGATATAGATAGCAGTAGCAATAGAATTATATACTGCTTCACAGTGCTTTACAGCCCTCTCTAAGCAGTTTACAGAGTCAGCCTATTGTCCCCAACAATCTGGGTCCTCATTTTTACCCATCTCGGAAAGATGGAAGGCTGAGTCAACCTTGAGCCAGTCAGGATCAAACTGCTGACAGTGGGCAATGGGTCAGTCTGCAATGCTGCATTCTAACCACTATGCCACCAGGGTTTTTATAATCAGGATAATGATGTTGAATATAATGAATAATAATGAAACAAGAAATTCTTCTGAGAACAAATATAAACATCATCCAATTACCACATTCATGCTTGCCTTATTTTATTCCTTTTAACCTAAGCTAAGCTAAGCAAAGCTAAGCTAAGCTAAGCTAACCTAATCTAATAACATAATGTAACATAATGTAACATAACGTAACTTAACGTAACGTATCGTACCACAACGTAACGTAACATAACATAATGTAACGTAACATAATGTAACGTAACATAACAACAACATAACAACATACTGTAACGTAACGTAATGTAACACAACATAACATAACAACAACGTAACATAATGTAACATAACATAACATAACAACAACATAACAACATACTGTAATGTAACATAATGTAACATAACATAACGTAACAACAACATAACATAATGTAATGTAACATAACAACATAACATAATATAACAAACAATATATCATAACATCACAACACAAAACAATACAATATAGAAAAAAAAGAAAATGGAAAAGGGAGAGAAAGAGAACCCCACAAAAACAAAGAAAGATGGGAAAGGGGGAAATAACAAAAACATACTCTGCTATATATCGCTCAGCTTAATTTTCAAACACATCATTCAGTCTGGTCTGGATGGAACAACGTGAACTGGGCTCTCCCTCAGAAATATGAAAGGGAAGCAACTGACAGTGAGCAAATATTGGCAATTTGAGACTGTAAATCTAAGCTGGCCTTCAGTCTCCAGCACTGAGGCTTTTTTTTATTTTATTGCTGCCTGTTTCCAGGTTTGACGCATTTATAATCCTCCATCTAATAATAAATTCCAAATTTGGAGTATATAATCACCTCTTTAAAATACATCAATTTTCTTAATGCCACATTAACCCAATTTAAACCAAATCAGGAGAATAATGGGATATAGGTGTATCTTGTCACCCATTTTACATTTCCAGAATAATGAGACTGCCAGCCAGAAGTTTTCAAACGTTTCCTGAGAAACATGCTTTCCTTTGGACATTGCGGAATTGAATTGAAAAGCCAATTTTGGTGTAGCGATGAAGGTGCTGGCCTTAAAAGCAGGAGTCGGAGAATTCTAGTCCTGCCTCCAGCATTAAAGCCGCTGGTGACTTTGGGCCAGCCCAGCCCACCTTACAAAGTTGCTGTTGTGGGGAAAATAGGAGGAAAGAGGAAGGAATTTTAAGTATGCTTGAGAGTTACTTATAAAGGTGAGATTAAAAAATCAGATAAATAAATAAGCCTAATTTAAATTTGTGAAAATATATTTTACATCCTTTAAGAGCTTTAGGGATTAATTTATAAATATGAGATATTTCAACTGTTTCTTTCAAAATTCTGGCAAATCATTGATATCCAGGCTTGGTAATATTCTTTATTTATTTAAAAATACTGGGGATTTAAAGTAACCTAAAGCACCTTACAATGCTGATAGCACTTAATAGATTTTTTTTTAAAAAAATAGATTTTGTGAGAGTGACCCTTCCCCCTCCCTTATATAAACAAATTGGAAATTGCTAATTGAAATTATTAGAAATCTTTTATTGATCTTCTTCCTAACTACCTTCCAGATTCTCTTTCGTTCTTCCGTGGTTCTAAGGAGCACATATAAGAGGATGGACCTGGGAATTCTTGCCCTATGTGGAACATACTGCATTCTGAGCTAGTTTGCAAAATATAATTGAACATATGTTGAAATTGTACTAACAACAACAACCTCTGGATTTCTTTGAACAGAGGGGAAAGAATGAAATTTAATAGGAAAAACTAGTTTACCTGTAGAAGAACTCAGGAAGAAAATAGCTAGTTTTGAAAACGACTGAGCTAAGCACCAGTGGATCTCTTTTCTTCTTAAAATCCGAAGCAAATGCTGTTTATTCTCGCAGACCCCTGTTTTCTTGAACGAATTCATCTTCACTGAAATCTAACCTTTGGCTGCATCATATTTTATGCAACTTTTTTTTTCCTGAGGTGTTTAATGTAACCCTAAGGCTAAGTGAAAAGATGAAGAGAATCCCATGAAAGAAAATATGGCTTTTCAGTCAGTCCTTTGATCTTGGCAATGTCATTGGAGATAATTCCTGATTCTCTGTCAGGCTGAAGATTGTGCTGCTTTTTTTTTTTTTTTATCTTGAAAATTTTTATTTTTTTAAAAACATACAATCATTTATAAAAATACAATAAAATTTTAAAATAGAGAACCCCCCCCTTACCCTCCCTCCCACCCCCACCCCCCCTCCCTTCACTTCCCAGAGCAGAATACAGGGTTAAGAAAAAAAAAGAAAAAGAAAATTATAATAATTAAAAAAAAAGAAAAAAAAAGAGAAAGAAAAAAAAATATCATAATTAACCTTTAACTCCATAACTTATAAAACAATTCTCTATAATATTTGATATTCATTCATAAAATAAATAAAACTTTTTAATTCCATATTTTTTCTGAATATAATCTATCCACCTTCCCCATACAGTAATATATCTTTCTTGTGTATGATCCTTTAAATAAGCAGAAATTTTTGCCATTTCTGCAAAACTAGATACTTTAAATATCCATTCTTCTAAAGTAGGCAAAGAATCTTTCTTCCAATATAGACCTACTAGTAACCTTGCTGCAGTTAATAAATTCAACATCAAAGTAGTTTCTTTTTCATTTAAGTCAACAAAAATACCAAGTAAAAATAGTTGAGGAGTAAACTTTATCTTCTTTCTAAAAATCTTTTGAATGTTCCACCAAATCATAATCCAAAAAGCCTTTACTTTTTTACAATTCCACCAAATATGAAAGTATGTCGCATCATTATTGCCACATCTCCAACATTTGGGCTGTATGTTGGAATACATACAAGATAATTTTTTAGGATCTAAATGCCATCTATAAAACATTTTATAAAAATTTTCTCTCAAATTTTGAGCTTGTGTAAATTTAACATTTCTTATCCAAATTATCTCCCATAAATCCAATGAGATCGGCTCCTGTATATTCTGAGCCCATTTAATCATACAATCTTTAACCAATTCTGTTTCCGAATCTAACTCTAATAAAACATTATATATTCTTTTTATATGAGCCGGACCTTGGTTTTTAATCTGAATAACCAATTGTGCTGCTTTTATAGATTACCCTTAGCTAGTGATGGCGAACCTTTTAGAGACCAAGTGCCCCCCAACTGCCCCCCATCCGCCCCTGCCCCCCACCCACCCACAGGGCCAGTCACTGCCTCCACGGCCCACCAATCACCCAGGTGGTCCAGCAGTGCCATGGTGGCCATGCCCTCCGCTCGTGCCCCACAGCATCAACTGTGTGCGATGGGGCACAAGGGTAGAGTCTTGTTCCCACTGCCTGTTCTACGCTGCTCTGCATGGGCCACTCTCGGGGGCAACTCTCTTCCAGGGGAGCTGTTGGTGAGGAGGGGGCCATGATGGGAGGTGGGGCTGGGGTGATGGCATACGTGCTCACAGAGATGGCTCTGAGTGCCACCTCTGGCACGCGTGCCATAGGTTAGCCACCACTGCCCTAAGCTAATCCAAATAATGACTTTAACACTTCCATATCTTACATAACTCAGACAATGGATAAGTACAATCCAGATGGTTTTTTTTTTTTTTTTTAATTCTTGCACTTAAAAATATTCTCTTGGTCAGAAGCCACATTCACATTATGGGAAAATACTTCTAGTTCAATATATCTTAGAGCACAATCCTGGGCAGCAAAGTAAAGCAAGACAAATGAAAATATCTGTCTGCACCGTACTGAAAATATGTCATCAGCAGCCTCATTGCATGCAAATAATCAAGGAATTTTCAGCCCCTAATAATAGTGGCTCTGCCAATAGTCCTGAATTAGCCAGGTCAGCAACTACTCTGAAAACACTGCTATAAGAAGATAAAAACTTGCTTAGAGAAAATCCTGAGCTCTGAAAGATAAAGTTTGGGGGTCAAAGACTGCCCGGAACTCCAAGTGAGGGCATCCAGCTCTTGTTTTGGGAGTTTTTACGGTAGTGGGACCTTGCCAAAGGAGGTCCCCAGACCAACAAGGAGGCAGAGCTCATTCAAGCTTGTTAGTTCCTCTTGTCAACAGCGAGAGGTATGTCCTATCTAACAATGTCCTACCTTGTATTTTTTTGACCCCAGCCTGTCCAGGTGACACTGTTGAAGTCTTGTCCCATTGCCTGGAGGCTGGGTGGGTTTGGATGGGGAAAAATCAATCCCAGCTCAATCCTGATTGGCTGTGGCTGTTGGGACAACCCAAAACTATCTTTACTCTTGGATTGGAGGTCCTCAGTTCCTGCCAACACAAGTCTCCAGGGCCAGATGAAGTACATCCAAGGGAATTAAAGAAACTCCCCAAAGATTCTGCAAGAGGCTAAGCATCACACACACACATACACGCAAGAAGAGGTTGCAGTTCCTCAGAAGGTGAAAGGAGAGTCAATGCTGTCCCTGTCTTCAAATCAGGGGAACAGAAGAATCATGAGAAATGATCAGATCTCTTGACATCAATACAGGGCAGGGACCTCAAATAGATGATTAAACAGAATATGTTTAATGGAATATGGATAGGAATGCAATTAACAAGAACCAAGCATGTGTTTGTCATAAACAAGCCATGCCAGATGAAACCCCCCCCCCTCTCTCTCTTCCCCCCCCCCGCTCTGATTGGGGAGAATGCTTAACTAGATTAGGGAAATATCACAGTTGCAATGAACTCCGATCTTGGCAAAGCATTTCATAAAGTCTGTAATAATAGCCTCATTAATAAAATGGCAACAAAAACGAACTACAGAATCCAATGCTTAAATTGATTCATAATTGGCTAAACAGCCTCATCCCAATAGCACTCGTGAATGGCTGCACGTTGGCTTGGAAAATATTATTGAACAGACGTTGGTGCTATTCCACATTTTGATTAAATGAGGATAAACATTTGAGAATATATGTGAAAACAATCTAGACATTATAGTAGATCCCACTGAGCCAACAGTGTAATGCAGCTACTCAAAAAGCTTATGTTAACCGTAGTCTATGATTCTATGATATCTTCTTCCAGTCTTCTTTTCTGCAGACTAAACCTGTTGATTTTTTCACCGTATTTAGTTTCTTGATTCTCAACCATCTTTATAAGCCTTCTCTGAACTTGCTTCAGTGTGTGGGTGCCTTTTTAGTCCAGAAGGCACAATCTGTTGCATCCAGAAATGGCAGAGCAAATTGGAAATAATCCTGGATACGAAGTGGATGATACAAAGTGGATATTAGTGAGTAATGCAACGTGCTGGTTATTAGAAAGGTAGGAAAGGAAAGGGGTGAATTATTGTACAAATTTGAATTATTAGTGAAGGCATGCGGAATTGCCCACCTAAAAACGAGATGCACGTTTTACAGAATCGGATCTTAAATATACATTCAGAGCATTCCAGGAAGTATTTCATGGAAGCTATCATTAGAGTAAATCCCCAAAGGAAGGCATTTACAAATCAAAAGCCGTAATGAAAATTACATGTTGTAATACAAGCCCAAGACAGGAAACGAGGAATTCCTATGACACTGCAGCCTCAGCCTTCAGCCTTCTCGGCTTTTATCCACAATGCCAGGAGACAAGAGAACTGAACGTTAGCTTTGATCAGCCTTAATTCACTCTGAATCCTGCCCGGTGCGTGTGCAAATTGTTTATAATAGACTGACTGCTAAACCAATATGTTTAGCAAAGGGCTGTGCAAACAACTTTGATTCCCCGGATGACTGTTTTGTCAACTGCGTTCCCAAAACTCTAAATGAGTTGTCTGAGCCGGGGTGCGCTGATGTAATTTTCTGAACAAAATCCTTCCTCATTAATATTCATGGCACTGCCATCTGTCTCCATCACTTCCCCCCCCCCAGAGAGAGAGAGAGAGAGAGAGAGAGAGACAGAGACAGAGACAGAGACAGAGACAGAGAGATCCCCCCCAGTGCAGTGGGAGAGGGGGACGCGCAGCCAATTCAGAGACTGGCCACCATCAGATGCTGGAAATTTGGGCTTGTTTCAGAAACTGCCTGTGGGTTTGTGGGTGGTTTTCCCGGCTGGCATCTTTGGTTATGGCTGGTTGTGGCTGGTGACTTTTCGGTTTATGGGTCATAGGAGAGGTTTTCTCAGGTCAAGGGAGACAATTTTTGGTTAGTACATTCTTCTGCTTATTTTCAACTCACATGTTTTTATCATGCTACAGAACAGATTTTTTAAATCCTGTGTTCAGTCCTAAAACTGACTTCCAGGGCTATCTGCAGAAGAGGTCCAAAGAGAAATGAGGGCAGAGAGAACCATACAATCAAAGCCCTCACCTTTTAAATTTGTGTTATTGACAGACACTTTTCCAACTTCTTGAACTGGAACAGCTTCTTTGTTCCCTAGGATGTGCTTTTGTCTGGTTGAAATCCAGAAGCTGCTTACCCCAATCATCCTTCCTTCCTTCCTTCCTTCCTTCCTTCCTTCCTTCCTTCCTTCCTTCCTTCCTTCCTTCCTTCCTTCCTTCCTTCCTTCCTCCTTCCTTCCTTCCCTCCCCCCTCCCTTCCTTCCCTCCTTTCCTCCCTTCCTTCTTCCTTCCTTTCCTTCCTTCCTCTCCCTTCCTCCCCCCTTCCTTTCTCCCTCCCTCCTTTCCTTCCTTCCTCCCTCCCTCCCCCCTCCTCCCCTCCCCCTCCTCCTCCTTCCTCCCTCCTCCCTCCCTCCCTCCCTCCTTTCCTTCCTTCCTTCCTTCCTCCCCCTCCCTCCCTCCCTCCCTCCCTCCTCCCTCCCTCCCTCCTTCCTTCCTTTCCTCCCCCTTTCCCCCTCCCTCCCTCCTTTCCTCCTCCCTCTTCCTCCCTTCCTTTTCCTCCCTCCCTTTCCTTTCCTTCCTTCCCTTCCTTCTCCCTCCTCCCTCCTCCTCCCTCCTTCTTCCTTCCTTCCTTCCTTCCTTCTTCTTCCTTCCTTCCTTCCTTCCTTCCTTCTTTTCCCTCCCCCCTCTCACTTCCTTCCTCCTTCCTCCCTCCTTCCTTCCTTCTTTCCTCCCTCCCTCCCTCCCTCCCTCCCTCCCTCCCTCCCTTCTTTCCTCCCTCCCTCCCTTCCTCCCTTCTTCTTTTCCAGAAATCTCTGGGAAAAGTGACATAGATTCACTTGAGATGCTTCCAGGACCAAAGGTTACTAGCTTAGAGCATGGCAAGGCTACTTGCACTTGTGGACTGGTTGGGAGCAAATGTCACATGCCAGACAATGTTGCCACACAAACATCCAGGCTCACTACTTGTATGAGATGTTGGGACACAAGCACACACATGGCTGGCATTTATGTGATAATGTCCAATTTCTCAGTAATGGTGTTTATATATTCAGGCATGCTAATGACATCATGTCAGCTGTTAATAGGCACTGATTTGCCAGTAAGTCCATCTGGGCTATTAGATTAATCTTAATCCCTGAAATTTTTGTCTGCTGATTTATAGAGGGATTTTCTTGCAAAGAGCGAGTAGCAGATCCGGCTGTGGTTCTTGAGAGTTCCTGTTTCTAATTCTAGCTTCTCTTCAGAGATAGTAAAAGTCTCAGACTGGCTAATTGCAATAAACAACGTCTGCACTTCCTGGCACCAAGTCAGATCCAAGGACTAGCTTGTGGACCCTTCACTGTTTCAGAGCTTTCTTGGGGCTTGCAGAACTCAAGTTCACTTGAGTCTTGAGAGGGACCTTGGAGTCCTAGTGGATGATCACTTAAACATGAGCCAGCTGTGTGCGGCAGCAGCCAAAAAAGCTAACACAATACTTGGGTGTATAAACAGAGGCATAGAACCAAAATCATGGGGAGTATTAGTACCACTTTATACAACCTTAGTAAGGCTGCACCTGGAATACTGCATCCAGTTTTGATCACCACATTACAAAGAAGCTGTTGAGACTTGTGCAGAGAAGAGCAGCCAAGATGATTAAAGTTGCAGGAACTGGGTATGGCTAGTCTAGAGAAAAAAAGGACTAGGGGTGACATGATAGAAGTCTTCCAAAATCTGAGGGGGGTCCAAAGCACCAGAGGGCAGAACAAGAAACAATGGATGGAAACTAATCAAGGAGAGAAGCAAAATAGAACTAAGGAGAAATTTCCTGACAGTGAGAACAATTAATCAGTGGAACAACCTGCCTCCAAAAGTTGTGAATGCTCCAACACTGGAAGTTTTTAAGAAGAGACTGGACAGGCATTTGTCTGAACTGGTATTTGGCTTCCTGCCTGAGCAAGGGGTTGGACTAGAAGACCTCCAAGGTCTCTTCCTATTCTATTCTGATTGAATGAAAGAGTCCTTGTCTTTTTCCTGACCATTAAAAAAAAAGTAACCGAAAAGCTTTCTTAAAAAACGAACACTCTGCTGAATCAGACGAAACAAAAAATTGTCTAATTCAAAACTAGAAGACAAGATGTTGATTAGAAAAGTCAGAGGAAGCAGAGATAAGAAGTCCCATTGCCTTGCTCCATTATGGACAACCCCCCCCTCCAATTGTACAAATGAGACACTTAATTGCTGTATGAGATGTTGGGACACAAGCACGTAAATTTGGCATTCATGCAATGATGTCACAGTGTGGGTGTCCTCATTTTGCCATAGTTGTGGTTTGCTGCAGAGGCTGTTGCTTGTGGAAAATGGAGGGTTTCCATGTTCAGCTTTGACTAGAACAGGGGTTCTCAACCTTGGCAACTTTAAGACTTGCTGGCTGAGGAATTCTGGGAATTGAAGTCCACAAGTCTTAAAGTTGCCAAGATTGAGAACCCCTGAAGGTTAATCAGCACCACAGACCAATATGGTGCCACAATCTTTGTCGTGGCCAAACACCTAGAAATGGACCTACTCTCTGGTTATTAATAAAACATTTAAGCTTTTCAATATTCTGTAGGTTGTAATACTGAATACATTTTTATGTATTCCATACTGATTTTTCCCCATACTATAAACTAAGCGTTTGTAACACTTATTCAGATAATAATATTTTTTTCTTCATCTCTAAAGATTGCCTTTCAGATTTCACTTACATAGATCAGACTAAAGAAGAATTCTTAGCAATATAATGCATCATACTAGTGTAAGCTGCCTAGGCTTGCTTTGGAAAGTGAATTATTAGTTAATTAATATCTAAAAAATGTGGTTTTAAATACTGGTAGGAAAAAGCAAAAGCAGACTGAAAGCATCCGTTGTAAAACATGAAACACCCATGAAATCTATATATCAGCATTCCAAACCAGTAGACAAGCTTCAGCCACATTACAAACTACATCACAACTCCATTACATACAAACCAGACAAAATGCCTCTTCGGTCTTTGGACAGCTGATGGTCGGGCACTTACTTTCTGAGTTACAAAGGAGTATATTAGAACTAGAACGCTTAAAGCTGAGCAGAAACCAAAGGATTTTTAGACAGCTCCTACCTCTTTGCTTAGATAGTAGCCCAACTCTTTTAAGTTGGCACGTCTATTTAAAGCAGCAACAAAAAAGTAGGGCTGCATTCTTGGTCTGGATGGAAAAAAGGTGCTTCCAAGTGACTCTGCTTGCAACTCTTTAAAGCAGCTGCATCTTTTTGCCAGGGCTCCCAGGAAGAGACAGGAAGCAACGAGATATTTGGCACCTCAAAGCACTCCAAGTTATTTGTCACAAACTCTATTTTGTTCCATGACTAATTAGAGGCAAATTTGCGAAAATAAAACCCATAGTTACATAGCTTTCATGTCAAATAACGATTGGATCATGGTAAGTTTATCTTATGAACCTATTCCCTAGAAATGGGTTTGCCAAAGAAGTATGTCTGCATAAGAAAGAATTTGCAATAGATTGAATGTTCCAGGATGACTCTCTATCTCAAGATGGATTCCCAATGAGAAATTGATTTTTTTCCCCTTAATGCCAACAAAAACATGATTTTACTTATGAATGTTGGACTATCTAACCAACTGACTAGATTTCTTCCCCCATTCCATTCCTGGTTTATCTCTGAAGATGAGCTGTAGTACATCATGGCAAGAGAGCCAGATCCAGGGCCAGGTTCAATCAGAAAGTGGAAACGTTTTTCAATATCACGCTGCTGAGCTCTCCTGTGCCAAACGCAGAGCAGAACACAGATGGGAAATAAGAGGATATGAATCTAAACTGCACAATAAGGGAGAAATTTCAAGCCAAGGGTTGTGAATTCCACTTAGGGTTTTAACAGCACTCTGTCATTTTGCTGTGGTTAGTTCTGCTCATGCATTTTCATTGTAGGCAAAAATGCGCGTCAAGGGCAAATTTAGGTCAAATATACAAAAACAGAAAGTCTTAAGATTATAACTGGGAGAGCAGAGAAGAGGCTTCTCTTGAATCCGGTGATAAACAACTCTGCAGTTAAGGCCAACATGTGTCCATTCAGCAAGAATTAAGTGGAAAAGTTTGATGGGCGGGATGGGTCTTTCTGTTTCAAAGAGGATCAGAAATGTCAACCTTTACTGGCACATGTTCTTAAAACTCAGCCAGCATTTCATAGGACTAACCAGAGTAAGTGATCACACAATGCTAATTTACAAAGAAGGAAAGGCTGGAACTCAGAGTTATAAAGGAAAACACAAAGGCATTTTTCATTCTGCAGCCTTCCTGCTGGCGTTTTGTCATGAAGTCTGCCTTTGATGGAGGATGGGAAATTATGGAGGCTAAAATCCATTTGAAGAAGGGACTCTACAAGAAGAACTGTCCACCTCTAAACAGCCTCTAGCAATGGAAGATTCTGAAGAACTTCCCTCTGGATCAAATTGCTCCAGAAGCCTTGAAGTTTTCCCAAACAGGAAGTGGATCTTCTAAAATTTTTGGAGTATCTTTTTCAGAACAGTAGATTTTTGCTTTCTTTTTCTCTCTCATCAAATTGAAGGATTTTTTTTTTTTTTTTTAAAAAAGACACGGAATAAACTTTTTGTCAATGTTCTGGTTATTTCCATCCTACTCATAAAATGCTGAATTCACCCTATGCAGCCGTCCTGTAGAAAGGTTGAGAGGGGCATTCTGAGTGTTCTTATGAAACAATATCTTTGGCCCTTGAATCCTAAAAGTCCAGGTTCAAATAACTTCATTTGAAGAAAAACATACAGCTATTAAGGGAATGCACACATTCACAATTCATTTGAAAAGGACAATTTCCCTTTCAGAGTAGAAGCTGATTGGGCATAGCACTGATGGACACTGCTTGTAACTTGCCCATTTTATGTTTGGATCTCATGCAGGAATCTTTAGAAAGGCTGCATTTTTTTTCCTGGTACAGGGAATTAATCCTTACCTCTCAAAGTGATTTGCAATCCAAATGCCTTATCTTGTTGATTTCACGCTTCTCTGAACGTCACTATCTTTAAATTAAAAGCATTGCAAAACTGCTCAAAATGGTACATTATAAACTAAAGTGTGCCTGAAGTGATACTGCATGCTAAAAAATAAAACATATTTGTGTAAAATGTTTACAAAAGGCATGGAAATCAATGAAACTTTATGAATGAGTCCATGCAAAATGATATCCATCAGAAATTGAATGAATTCTTATTCCAGAGTTGAATTTCAACTGTTTTAAAATCAACTTGTTACTGAAGAATATGATTATATGTAAAATCATGACACAATTAATATCGTTACTTTTGAAATGGACACTTCAGAAAATAAAAAATAGTTTATTTAAAGCAAATTGAAATAAAAGTTACTAAATTAGCATGCAAATAGTATCCTTGTGTCTGAGTCCGTGTGTGTGTGTGTGTGTGTGTGTGTGTGTTTTCTCTCTCTCTCTCTCTCTCTCTCTCTCTCTCTGTGTGTGTGTGTGTGTATGTGTGTATTTCCACAATACACTCTAGAGAAAGCTACATTTGCTCATCAAGAAAGGGAAAAGATATTTGCAACAATTATCTTTTTAACATAATATCTGTTACACTCTTATTCTTTGGACTCATGTAATTAGATCAGCAGCATAATCAAGCTAAGACATATGTTAATAAGAAAATGATGAACTGCAGGGAGAGAAATTATTTTTTCCTCATTGAAATCACTGTTCAGATTTCCCAAAATAAATACACATTTTCTTGTGGCTGAATATATATATATATATATAATTTTCTAGAGCTGAAGTGGCTGTTAAAAAAAAAAAAAAAGTAGCCGGTCTATTCTCCGAGTCTGCAGAATTTGGATGTAAGCAATGAGAACCGAAATTATGTGACGTTCTGAAAATGAGAAACATATGTTAACACCAGCAAAAATATTTTAAGCCAGACACGTTTCTTAGAAACATGTCAGTGATGACTTTGCTAATGTGCTAGTTTCATCTCATATCCAGTTCAGGTTAATATTCCTTGATAAACATATGCTTATACCTCCCATTCTTTTGGTCATTTTGAATTTTGTTTTTTGGGTCCTCCCTCCTCCCCCAGTGGTACATTTTTGAAATCTGCTCATCCCATCATTTACAAAAAAAGTGCATTTGTTACTGACATGTGACTTTGCAATCATGAACCCATCTCAGTATTAAATCTATAATAATAATAATAATAATAATAATAATAATAATAATAATAATAATAATAATAATAGAGTTGGAAGGGACCTTGGAGGTCATCAAGTCCAACCCCCTGCTTAGGCAGGAAACCTATACCATTTTGGACAAATGGCTGTCCAGTCTCTTCTTAAAAACTTCCAGTGTTGGAGCATTCACCGCTTCTGGAGGCAGGTTGTTCCACTGGTTAATTGTTCTAACTGTCAGGAAGTTTCTCCTTAGTTCTATGTTGCTTCTCTCCTTGATTAGTTTCCATCCATTGCTTCTTGTCCTGCCTTCAGGCGCTTTGGAGAATAGCTTGACTCCCTCTTCTTTGTCATGTCCCCCCTCGTCCTTCTCTTCGTTAAACTAGAAATACCCAAAATGTATCAAAACAGACAGTTTTCATGACTAAGAGGCTTAAAAATACTAGGCCAAATGTCTGTTTTTGAAGATTCGCCTCATATTAAGGGATACCTGAAGAGCATTGTGACAATTGAAACTCAAGAGAGTTTGGAAGAGAGATACATATGGAAATTCACTTCATTTCTGAAGAACAAATCAAATTATTTAGAGATCACTTTCTGGATTGCAGAAAGATTTACAACAGAATAAACCATTTTACATCATTTCTAAAAGAAATATACGACAAAACTCAAGAGGTCAGCTCTTTTGGAAATAATCTTGATTTGGCATTATAACTGTTTACAAAAAAGGAGCATGTTCAGTGCATGTTAAACTTGCAAGAAGTTTTAATACATATTAAAACCTTATATAATCAAATAATATATAATCAAATCATAATGTCTGGAGGGAGGAGAAAAAGAGAAACATCCTCGAAAAATCTCCAAGATGTATATCGAAACAAGCAAACAGCAAACAAACACATTTAAGGATTAAAAAAGGAAAATACACCAGCTAGCAAATGTATACATTCCAGAGGTAGCATTTAATACTAAAATACTGTACCTTTAAAAAACAGCACAAATCCTGGAGCTGTTTATAGCAAGATAAGGAAACTACAGTATAGGAAAGGTTCCTGGTCTATCACCAATCATTCAGAATGATTCATGTAAGTTGGTAGGAGATTTGAAAACTTTGTTGTATATAATTTCTCATCTGTATCTTTCTTCTGTTTAAAGTGCATCTGAACCATATCTTTGACTTTCATTCCATCCCTGAATGGAAACCTCTAATTATGCCCTTTTTTCGCTTCGTTGTCTTTTGGAGGCCTCCTTCCAGGGTTTATAAGACTGCTTATTTCTTCCCGGTTCTAGTCAAAAGGCACCATGTGCCAATGTTTAATCTTCTTCCAGGACATGTCCCATCCCTTGTCCATGATCTTCAGCAAAGGAGGCCATTCTCTTGTCAGCTTGAAAGAAGTATGCAATGTGTTAGCTTGTGCGCTGAAATTTGTAATCTCATATTCCAAAATAACGGAAACACCTTACTGCTCTTTTAGCAGTCCTGTCTGGTATACCTTCTTCCAGAGTTCTTATAGCTACTGTATATCTCTGGCGTATCTTTTCAGACTTGTTCATATCTGGAATATTCACTGAATTTCATGGCATTTATTTTCAAATTTAAAACAGAACAGAACAACAGAGTTGGAAGGGACCTTGGAGGGTTTTTTTTTTTTGTAAAAAAAAATTTTATTTTCAGTTTTTCATTACATTCATAAAGAGTACTTCAGATAAAGAATAAAATAAGTTTATACACACAACTTTCGGTATTGCTCACCCATTTCCCCCCAAACCGCATCCACCCTCTAACCTCTTCTCTCACTTCCCTCTTTCCCTCTTCTTCCTCACTCTCCCCCTCTCCTCCCTCTCCTCAACCTTCCTACTTACTTCTCCCCTTCCTCCTATTTCAGTGTTTCTCAACCTTGACAATTTTAAGGCGTGTGGACTTCAACTCCCAGAATTCCACAGCCAGCAATGCTGGCTGTGGAATTCTGGGAGTTGAAGTCCACACGCCTTAAAATTGTCAAGGTTGAGAAACACTGTGACCTATCTTCTCACTCCGGATGCAGTCCAGGGGAAATGCCCGAGCAATTCCTCTCTTCAAATTTAAACATCAATATTATATAGAATAAAACTGTTGCGTCCTTGGCGGGAAAACAGACACGAGAAGCAGCTGGAGTTCTCAGTTTCTTTTATTCAGCGTTCAGCTTACAGGAAGATGACTTCAGCCTCGCCCAAACGCCTCGCAGCCTCTTATATAGGCAACTCCCGGGTAAATGGGTTACTTTTCCCGCGCCAGCACCCGCGCACGGCGCTGGCGACAGCCTGTCTGGTCCCGGGCAGCTTTGCACCTGCCCGGGACTGCCTGCAAACGCCCGAGCCGTTTGCAAAGGCTCGGGACATAACAAAAACTATTTCTATTTATCTGACCTATTTAACCTCCAACCCATCCTCCCCCTCCAAGACCTTGGAGGTTTTCTAATACAGTGCCCTGCTCAAGCAGGAGACCCTATACCAGGGGTAGGCAACCTTGGCTCTTTTATGACTCGTGGACTTCAACTCCCAGAATTCCTGAGCCAGCATGGCTCAGCATGGAAACCTCTCCCTTTCCCCTCAAAATGGCTGGCTCAGGAATTCTGGGAGTGGAAGTCCACGAGTCATAAAAGAGCCAAGGTTGCCTACCCCTGCCCTATACCATTCCAGACAAGTGGTTGTCCAGTCTCTTCTTAAAAACATTTTAAAACGTAAAACATTTTAAGCCATAGTCTTCTTTGAAAAATGTCATGAAAAGGAAAGAAAATGTCGTGGGGAATTGTGAATCAGCAAATGTGTGTCTCTGTTCAGCCAAGGCCCCCAGAGAGCATCACAGTTAGGCAATGAGGTGACTGGTTTTACTTGGAAGGAGAAAAACCATGTTCTGCCTTGAAGGCATCTTCTTCGTAGGCCACACTTGCCTCCTATCTAAGGGATGGTATCGCTTTCCAGCCTTGAGCTAATCTTTTTCTCCTTCTGCTGATCTGTCAATATCACAGAATCTTGGTTCCATTTCTTTCACTGGAAGTTCAGGATGAAGAGAAATGTAAAGCTGGCTGTTTCAAAGGACAGAAATTCTACAATAAAAAAAAAAAAACAGCTCTCTTTATTTTCGTCACACAAAATAACACAGCTAAAATGTCAAGACCAGCCTTTGAGTGATCTAGATCATATTCTAAGATGTGGGGTTTTTTTCCCCCATAGAATTTATTCTTCCTCCTTCTTCTAGCTAAAAATGTAAGTATGATATGGAGCTTTTATTTGAAGTTGGAACACTATTGTATTATGGTTCCAAAAGGAGGTTTTGTTGAATTCCCTCCAAGGCCTTTGCTGATGGTGGTAGAACACATCAAAGAACTTTTATGTAGAAAGTAGAATGTTTAAAGGGAAAATAAAATGGACATTCTTTCAATTCAATAAACAATACCTGACAGGGTGTTTATTGAAACTTGTCTATCTGAAAAAAGGACTGCAGCTTCTCCAGAGATAACTCTTGCTCAAGAATTATCTCAATGTTTAATTTTATCATTAGGTAAAATCACTGCTGTCTACAGGATGCAGAGGTAGAGGGACTCACTAACTGATGCAATTGTGGGTCCAAAGCTCCCCCACTTTTTTGAAACTATTATTTTCTTGTTAAATTCCCATCACGACCCGTTAACTTATAAAGGTTGTTACACAGTTACAAATTTCTCCCACTCCTCCTCCTCCTTCACACACACACACACAAAATACACCCATCCTTAATCTGGTGCTCTCCAGGTTTGAACTGATTTTTCTCCAGCCCTTCTAAGCCTCCTTAGATCTGACTGCACATGAGAAGTTTTGGGGGAAGTTTGTTAAGGGGGTAGTGAGGAGTCTGTTACAGACTGTCTTAGAAAAAACAAATGGTCTGGATCCCATCCAGTCTGTGGAATTGGGTAGAAAGAGTTTGGTTTTCTGTTGAGACCTGGATGGGGGAATGCCCCCTGGTGATTTTCTGGACCTCTCAAGAGCCTTTGATGCCATCCTTGGTGTCTTCCTGAGCCAGTCACAAATTGGGAGAAATTGTTCTGCTCCTTCCTTGGTAGGAAGTTTCGATTTATGGTTATCGTGGCTGCTCCCTTTAAGAGTCAATTATCTTCCCTCTACTATATAATACAGGGGTCTTCAAACTTAGCTCTTTTATGACTCGTGGACTTCAGCTCCCAGAATTCCTGAGCCAGACATACTGATTGAGGAATTCTGGAAGTTGAAGTCCACGAGTCATAAAAGGGCCAAGTTTGAAGACCCCTGATATAATATCTACAAGAGGCTGAGGAAAGAGGTCTTCCATTAGTTAGGGGTGTGGCCTATACCAATGATCTTCAGCTTGCTGTCTGCATTAAGGACATTCCAATGATGTTGTGGAAGACTCAACATTGTGACTTGCTGCTGTGCAGCTCTAGATTGTGGGAAACAAGTTTAAATTGAATTCAAGGTTAGATTTGGAGTTTGCTGGATGAAACTGGTGGGGGAAGCCAGCCAATGCTGGTGATACTATACTCTGAGCTGAACAGAAAAGGAGCTAAGAGTTTAGCACTCAGGGTTTAGACCAGTATTTCTCAACCTTGACAGCTCTGAGGCTTCCAATCAGAATTCCACCCAGCAAGGAATTTTGGGAGTTGAAGTCCACACATCTGGAACACGCCATTCCCTGAAATGCAGATGGCTCCAACAATGTTAAAGTTCTGTGAAGCAATGAGCACCTGGTTTTGTTGTATTGCATCTTGCAGAGGAAATCCTTGTGAAGTGGAGCCATCATAACTCTTTTGGGCTATCCTGGGGCCTCTTCGCTAAATCAAATACTGACCAACTGTTTGTGTTGACTTAGTTGGCTATGAATCCAATATATTCAAAAATAACCCCGATACAGTGAAAATAACATTCTCACCAGGAAGTGAATATATGATATAAGCATGTACATGCAAACACAAACCAAGACAAAGGCACACTTCTCCATGCACACAAAAATAGGTCTTCCTGATACCGGCCATCCAACATTGTATATTGCAGGAACACAGCCCAGCATTAATCTGACACATCTGTCTAAGCCAGTGTTTCCCAAACTTGACAATTTTAAGGCATGTGGACTTCAACTCCCAGAATTCCACAGCCAGCAACGCTGGCTGTGGAATTCTGGGAGTTGAAGTCCTCATGCCTTAAAATTGTCAAGTTTGGGAAACACTGGTCTAAGCTCTATCCTTCCTGGTTATCTCACTGGACATGAATGATGGTAAACTCTTCCTGAATGGCCCACACAGAGAAAAGCAGCTGTCTGTCAAGAGAAGGCTAAAGGAACTCTTCTCCCTCTCATTTAGTTTTGTGTGTGGCACAATTTCTTTTCATTTGTATGGAGGAACTTTCTGTCTTCTTGCAATCTGAAATGACGCCGTCCAAATATGCTAGATCAAAACCTGCTCACAAAGGAGCAAAGGCATTCTAGACTTGGAGTTTAGATATGTAATGTTTTATTGCAGACATGTCAAACACAAGGCCCGGGGGCCAGATGCGGCCCGTGAAGTGGTTTCATGTGGCCCACAAAGCCATCCTGGAAACAGTGAGGGAACAGCCCCCTCTGCCTTCCCCTGGCCCAGGCCAGCCAGGAGCCAATGTACAATTTTGTGGTGGCCATCTTGGCACTTGTCCTGGTGGACCATGCCTTGGCACTTGCCCCGGTCCCACCCCCTTCTGCCAGAGACCCTCAGATCTGCCCAGGCCCCCATAGGCACCCTTGATGCCCACCCAGTAGGCCACACCGTCTCCATCCATGCCCACCCAGTAGGCTGCACCCACTCTTGCCACACCCACCCGGCTCCCCCAGGGCAACCACTATGCTGATGCGGCCCTCAGTGAAATTGAGTTTGACACCCCTGTTTTATTGCATCCCTACATTTAGCCTAATCTGGCCTATGACTACATATAGCTGGATTTATTTACTCATTTATATTTATTACAAGCACTTTCAAGCTACCTCACTCAAAAATGAATTTGAATGTCTTAATTCCATCAAGGATAAAAAAAAAATTACAGGGTTAAGCCAAGAAGAACAATTTAAAGTCTACATGGTCAATTTAATGGATTGTCCTAGCGTACATCCTTCTGCATTGGTGACACTCAAACGCAGGACAATGATTCTTGCAGGAGTCCAACTCCTTGCAAATATGTTAATACCACTTAACCTCAGCTGAACCCTCCACCTACTGTGTTCAGCAAAGACAAAAAAAAAAAGTCTTTGGAAATCCTTTCCATTCCATCAATGGCAATAAACACTGTTGGTATTTTAATCTTCTTCCCTTTCAAGAGAGACCCTTGAGGGCCATTGCAAGGTGGCTTCTCTTTTGTGATGCAAAATAGGCAGCCTGAATCTTCTCCTGCATGACAAGAGGGTGGCTGTAAACACTTGAGAGATGAACAGAAATCTCCAGGCAGGGTTAAACCGAGTGTTGGGTAGAACAAACACAAAAGAAACCCTTAGGTGAAATGACTCCTGTTTTGCAGCCCCTGTAGATCTCAGCTGGGATGGGAGGAGCTGTAAACAAGGCAGATTTGGAAGGGGTCATAGAAGGCACACAGGACTCAGTTGCATTTAGATGACTGGGCACCCTTTTCCAAACGTGAATGGAAAATGTGCAGAGAAGAGCAACCAAGAGGATTAAAGGCCTGGAGAATAAAACATATGAAGAACTGTTGCAGGAACTGGCTATGACTAATCTAGAGAAAAGAAAGACTGGGGAGGACAAGATAGCAGTGTTCCAGTATTGGAAGGGCTGCTGCAAAGAAGAGGGGGTCGGCTTATTTTCCAAAGCACCAGAAGGCAAAACAAGAAACAATGGATGGAAACTAATCAAGGAGAGACCCAACCGAGAACTAAAGAGAAATTTCCTGACAGTGAGAGCAATCAACCCATAGAAGGGCTTGCCTTCAGATGTTGTGGGTGCTTCATCACTGGAGGTTTTTAAGAAGAGACAGGACAACCACTTGTCTGGAATGGTATAGGGCAGGGGTAGGCAACCTTGGCTCTTTTATGGACTTCGACTCCCAGAATTCCTGAGCCAGCATAGCTCAGCTTGGAAACTCCCTTTCCCCTCAGCATGGCTGGCTCAGGAATTCTGGGAGTTGAAGTCCATGAGTCATAAAAAAGCCCAGGTTGCCTACCCGTGGCTTAGGCCTAGGCCGCTTTATGACTCATGGACTTCAACTCCCAGAATTCCTGAGCCAGAATGACTCAGCTTGGAAACCTCTCCCTTTCCCCTCAGCATGGCTGGCTCAGGAATTCTGGGAGTTGAAGTCCACGAGTCATAAAAAAGCCAAGGTTGCCTGCCTACCCCTGGTATAGGGTCTCCTGTTTGAGCAGGGGATTGAACTAGAAGGCCTCCAAGATCCTTTCCAGGCCTATTCTGATTGATTGATTGATTAAATTTCTGGGTGAATAATGAACATGACAAACCCAAATAATGAGAGGGAAACTATGTGGATGTATATTTGAAAAAATATTTGACCTCCCCGCATGAAAACATCTGTTTTCATGAGAATTCACCCTTGCAGCTGTCATAAAAGTATTGCTTTTTGCCACTGTGTATAGCAGTCTGGAGCTGACACTGTGCCAACTTGCAGCATTGTAGCATAGCAGCGGGGGCTTCCTCCCACCGTCCATGTGCAGCGACAGGCAAAAAGCAGCTTTTCATCTCCGTGTCAAAGGATCCCAATAACCACAGCCCCTTTGAAATAGCAGACTGGATGATGATAGACGGTAAACCTCTTTGGGCTACAGTTCTAAACATAGCAAATCACATGCACAATATTCTGAATTCTACAAAACATAGAAATTTAAAAAATACACAGCTTGAGAATAGTTTGAGAATAAAAGACAGATGGGTGGTATGATAGGATAAAACACTTCAAGGTTTCTGAACTGTGGTAACTTGAAGATGCATGGACTGCAACTTCCAGGAAGCTGATTGGAGAATTCTCAGAGTTCAAGTCCACCCATCTTCAAGTTGCCAAGCTTGAAAAAGCCCACTTCAAATCCTTTGGAGAACATGACCCAGAGGTTATCCCTGTTCTCTTCAGCTCTAGAGTGCAGGGCAGAGGATTGGGGCCTGATGTTTACTAATGCAGATTTCCACAGAATCTAAAAAGCTTCTTATGAGAAAACAGCCACTTGACTGTAGAACTACTGATGCAGAAAGTTGTTGGACTTTTTCGCTGAAGGTCTTCAAGAGGAAGTAAGACATTTAGATCTTTGTTCAGAAGGGGAGATGGGACTGGGTTGGCTCAGAAGGCCCATCCAGGATTCTAGCAGGACTGGCCAGACGATTCTGCTTCCTGAACTATATCAGGAAATAATTTCCCCCAGCCCAGGCTGAGTGAAAGAGATTCATATACAAGATGAAATTTCAAGATCTGAAGAACATCATAGCCTTAAGAGCCACACCAAGCATTGTCTGGCATTTAGTGGCCAAACTCTAGAAAAGGGTACTTTGCTCAATAGTAGCAATTGTGAGAGGGATCTTGGAGTCCTAGTGGATAATCACTTAAATATGAGTCAGCTGTATGCTGCAGTTGCAAAAAAGCCAACATGGTGCTAGGCTGCATTAACAGAGGGATAGAATCAAGATCAGGTGAAGTATTAATACCACTTTACAAGGCCTTGGTAAGTCCACACTTGGAATATTGCATCCAGTTTTGGTCACCACGATGTAAAAAAGATGTTGAGACTCTAGAAAGAGTAAAGATAAGAGCAACAAAGATGATCAGAGAACTGGAGGCTAAAACATATAAGGAACAGTTGCTGGAATTGGGTATGTCTAGTTTAATGAAGAGAAGGACGAGGGGGGACATGATAGCTGTGTTCCAATATCTCAGGGGCCGCCCCAAAGAAGAGGGAGTCAAGCTATTCTCCAAAGTGCCTGAAGGCAGGACAAGAAGCAATGGATGGAAATTAACCAAGGAGAGAAGCAGCCTAGAACTAAGGAGAAATTTCCTGAAAGTGAGAACAATTAATCAGTGGAACAACCTGCCTCCAGAAGCTGTGAATGCCTCCAACACTGGAAGTTTTTAAGAAAAGACTGGACAGCCATTTGTCTGAAATGGTACAGGGGTTCCTGCCTGAGAAGGGGGTGGACTAGAAGACCTCCAAGGTCCCTTCCAACTTTATTATTATTATTATTATTATTATTATTATTATTATTATTATTATTATTATTATTATTGGTGGCATGGGGGGTGGTGATGGTGAGAATTTGAAATATAAGGGTGAAAAGTTGCCAGAACCTTCTGCAAGTAAGCCCAATTCCCTCCTCCATTTTCTTCCCATCTGGGTAGCTTTAAAGAGGCCCCTAAAGTCTTGGCAGCCCCCTCACCCTTTTGCATCTCAGTAAAAAAAAAAGTCATCTTTGGAGCATCAGCCGAGAGCGAATGTTTAGAAAAGTGACCAGGCTGCAGGGCAGAGCAATGCAATTGGCCTCAAGCTGATGCCTGCCATCGCTCTGCTAATGAGAAACAGAGGGATCCTGGCATCTGAGATGGGAACTTGTAAATGTGACAGAAGGAGAAGCACTCATCTTCATATCCTTTTTTTTTTACAATTTTATGACAAATTTCTGATGAATTGCTGTTGGAAATATAATACTGGACATGGAACGGGTGCTTATATTCATTTTTAAAGAAGGGAGAATAAGTTCTGTAGAGCAAAGGTGGCATCCGTATCCAGGTATTGCTGTGCACAAAATCATGGCAATGATTCTCCTGGAAGCAGAATCGCTGGGCTCATCCAGTCAACACAGAAAGGCTTGCGTGCAAACATGCCCAAATGCACAGATGATTTGTCCACATGCATTGAACAAAAATATAACGATCCCTCTCAAGCTACGCTGAAGGGGACAAAAAGGGCGGAGCTCTGTGATCTATACGAATTACACACATTTGCAGAACTTTTGTTTGTATTGTTTATTGCGTGGTTTGCAAATCCTCGATGGCAAAGAACTAATGAGCACCATGGAAACTAGCCCTCTTCTTACCCACTGACATTCTTGGACACGCTCCCCCCCCCCAGAACTGCAACATCCTTGTCTCTGCTGAGCTCAAATTAGTTGAAGTCTAGTAGGCTTTGCGTTTTCTTTTTAAGCCTTGATTCAAGGGGACATTCTTGGTAACAATTGAGCATTAAGTAAATGCATAAGTATGCCTGAACTGGAGCATAACTAAATTGGAGCCTTGAGAGAATCATTCTTCTGGCACAAATGAATCGGAGAGCAGAATTTCTAAAGCTCCCATACAGCGTGTGGCTTAGCTGCATTTCCCTTTGCTTTTATTTAGGTTGTATCTTCCAAGGCCCAGGCAGTCAAGCACAACAGGATGTTTAGCATTTATAGTTACTTGCATCTGTGTCTCCTACAACATTGATGAACTAAGTAGCGACAGGGGAAAATCAACGCGGAAACATTTGTTCTTAAATCTGCATCTCTCCAAATGTCAGAACAAGCTTTTCAACCTCCGATGTCCTTCTTCATGCTTAGAGCCCTTGCTTATCTCCATCATGCATGGAATCACCGCCTACAGTAATGGCCAAAATTGTGGAAACCTCTTGGGAAAAGTGTACAGTAAAAATGCCACCTTTGGTTAAGTTTCCACCAATTTTTCTTCTAATTTTTTTATAACTGTAGCCCTGTTCACTTAATAACACTATTTTACATCGCTTTCTGGGCAACCAGTCAACTCTTTGCACCATAACTTTAATTTTATTACGTTTTACAAGCTCACTAAATGAAAGGAAAAAAACCCCAATCAACTTGATAGAGATCACATAACACACTGACAGCTTCAATGCATAACATCAATAACTGAATCCTACTGTGATCTGATTGGCTCATTGCCAAAACAAGATGACACCTGATTGGCTCTCTAAACACTCGTGCTCATTGGCTACAATCAGATGAAGGGAAGCTAGATATCAACCTAAGCAAGTTGTGCTTCCTTTTTCTGGTTATTTGGCTATAACTTTTCATAGAATACAGTACATATAATTGAACAAACTATGTTACATTACATTCTTGATTAAATTATCTTTCCATTGATATAGAATTTTATGGTACTACTCCAAAAAAAGTGATGTTATTAGCCATCGCACCTCAAAAATACACTTTTCCCAAAAGGTTTCCACAATTTTGGCCACTACTCTAATGTTGTTGTTTTTTTAAATGTAGCTTGAGGAGGAAGAAAAGAAAGTGAAACCACCATCACCATCACAGTCTTCAGCCACCCTGCCATACTGCTTGGAAATTAAGGGAACTGAATCCAATGGGTTGGACTAGAAGACCACTAAGCTACCTTCCACCCCTATAATACTACTTCTAGCCTGTTCAGTCTTTTTGGAAAATTGTGAGAAAGGGGATCAATCTGATAGAGCCGGATATTTGCTAACAGATTAGTGCTTTTATGAAATAAATATTAGAGAGTTAGAAAGTTAATAAGACATTGATGAACCCTTTCACAGAAAAATCAGGATTATTATAAATTTGATGTAATTTGAATTTTGGTCTCTGCAGTTTTGAACCACCAATCAAAATTTGTTCCCTATAGATAAAGTAAAAAGTGGGGAAGTAGGAAAAGGCGGGGAAAGTTTTTTGGAAATTAATTAAAACCAAATAAAAGCTAAACAAGTTAGGTACCAGCCTTGAAAATCTGAAAGATATGAATTCCATTCAGATATAATATAAATTGCATCAGTAACATTAGCAAAATTTGGGAGATTAGAAAAAGAAATTGAAAAAAACAAAACAAAATGAAAATGCCAACTGAGTTACCAAATGTGAAGGGCAGATTTTGCCATTATTCGTGAAGAAGGACATTTTAGAGGAGGCCCCGCCTCCTAAGACAATAAAAAAACTAGAGTTGTCTAAAAAAACCTCTGAAAATTTTTGAGTTGAGAATAGTCTTGGCTATGTAGAAGCTCTTGACTGGAGGTCTGGAAGACATTCAAAGTCCTGAACCAATTCCCAGCAAAGTGATAGCATGTGCAGTCTGGACAACTGAACACAGATGTAACCTGATGAAGGTCCCATGAGGCGGTGGAGAGTCTCCTTATGTCAGCATCTCTGACACAACATTTGGACTGCTGTCCCCCATTTTGGAGGCACTCTCTTCCTGGCACGTACTGTGCCGGGTCTTGGCTGCCACAGCAAGCTTGCTATTTTCATGCTGCTGCTTGAGAGGCACAGCAGCTGCCTCCATCTTGATGAAGAGATATGTCAGTGTGACCCTCTTTCCAAAGCCCTGTCTCTGGGTCTGGCCTGTCAGCACTCCTCAGCTGAGAGTCATGGAGGAATCCTGTTCACCTCCCTTATCGTACAGATTTGTGTGTAGTACTTCATTCACTCAGGGCACCTTCTGAGGGCAGGAAGCTGCGGATGATAAGACTCTCCCTCAGAAGTTTAGGCAACCTTCTCTTTTTTTCCCTAGGGGTCAGGTGCAGCGTGTGTAGCCCTGTCATGTTGTTACAGGCACTCGGATTCCCTTACAAAATGGACCTTTGATGATTGATCCTTTGTAAAGGAGATTCTCGCTGCACTTCTTTCTTCTCCCCCACACAAAAGTTCAAAGCAAAGGGACAAGATGGTTTGATCTCCGGATCTATTTAGTATGTTAGGCATCCCAAGATCTTACTGTTCAACACAATGCTTTAATTAAACTTTGATAGAGAAATAGAAAAATCGCCTTAAGTTTTCTTTTCTTCCTAGTGTTTTCTCACAAGTACAGAATCCATCCTTGGTGGATCCATTGGTTGCAACAGGAATCGGTTGACCAGCTTGTCAATCAGTGGCTCTCGTGAGCTTGGTTAAAGTAACTGGTCTAAAGTCACTCAACTAGCTATCCTGGTTAAGGTAAGACTAGAATTCACAATTTTTTGGTTTCTAGCCTAGGCATTATCCATGACACCAAACTAGCTCTCCAGAGAAGTTATGTTAACTAGTGAGTTCAAAATCAGATTCTTTCATCCTCTGAGCATTTGAACTATTGTATGTTGTATGTAAGTCCGGCATGTGGACTAGAAGGTCGAGCTTCTGTTGTGCAATTTGCTTCTCCTTGCAAGACTGAATTAGCAGTTGCCAAATTCCTGGTGAGTGAACTGGTCACTATCTTTCCAGTATATTTCTATGAAAATATATTACATGCCACAAGGCCAACTATTACATTTTATGAAAAGTCCGGAGGAGGCTGGGTATCTGGTTCAGCTGATATTGTTTTATAAATGGAAAACTCTAAACTATAAAACTCTATAAAATGAGACTGTATTTCTTTGGACGTTCTGACCAGCAGCGTGAGAAATTCCAGAGGGATAATCGAGAGCATCCTGTCATACAGCATCACAGTCTGGTTTGGAAGCCTCCCTGCTTCAGACAGGAAGATGGTGCAGAGAGTGGTGAGGATGGCCGAAAAGATTATTGGCAGTTCCCTCCCTTTCATCCAGGACATAGCACATAAGTGTTGCTTGAGCAGGGTCCGCAAGATTGTCTGGGACACTACACACCCTCTTCACGACTTGTTTTCCTTGTTACCTTCTGGGAGGAGACTCCGTGGTATCCGAAGCAGAACATCCAGATTCAGTCACAGTTTTGTTCCATACAGTATTAACCTTGTGAACTCTCAAGCTTCCTCCTTCCGTTATGTATTCAAGATGGACAGTGATTAATATTTATATGTTACTTATATGTAATGGTGTAGGTCTATACATACATTGTATATATTATGTTTAAATGTGTGTAATGTATGTGTACACTTCGAGAGCAAGCAACTAAATTTTATTTTTACTGTGGGCCATTGTGCCCACAGTAAAAAAAATGACAATAAAGGTTATCTAATAACTAATCTAATCTAGGAACTGAGTTCTCCTTTTTATTGCTGAAAGGGCAATCAATTACATGTTTTTCTGGACAGCTACAGGAAGGGTCAGGGTCATAGACTCATAGCTTCTGGGTAGGCTGTCAACAGAAATATTGTAAGTTAAGTGCAAGGGGGTTCAGTCTTTGCTTCTATGTCAATAAACCCTAAATACTTCTTTTCCCTCATGTGAAATATTTCCGAGAACCATTTGCAAACCATTCTTTGCTGTTCTCTGTGGAAATTAATGTAAGTAAGGAATCTACTGAAGAAAGATTCCCTTGCTTCAAAAATTGCATTAAGGAAATTAGCATTTCACTTTTTATTTATAAATAAGCATAATCAAATAAACAGTGATCAACCATTTGACTTCTGCCGGATACTTAATTTCTACTTTGTGTATTTCCTAGCTGTTTTCCAAGACTATTTTCTTCCAACGCAGCTTATGCTATAAATCTTGCTATTCAAGATCAAGACAGAAAAAAGGCCTATAGTCAACAGTCGTTTATTGAAACCAATATAGCTACCTAAATCCAAAAGGGAAAGATCAAAACCAGTCAAAAAACAAAGAATGCTATAAACTAAATGTCACAGAAAGCATTTGAAAACATATAACAATAACAATAATAATAAAGTTGGAAGGGACCTTGGACATTGTCTAGTTCAACCCCCTGCTCAGGCAGGAAACCCTACACCATTTCAGACAAATGGTTGTCCAGTCTCTTCTTAAAAACATCCAGTGTTGGAGTATTCACTGCTTCTGGAGGCAGGCTGTTCCACTGATTATTTGTTCTAATTGTCAGGAAGTTTCTCCTTAGTTCTAGGTTGCTTCTCTCCTTGATTAATTTCCATCCATTGCTTCTTGTCCTGCCTTCAGGTGCTTTGGAGAATAGCTTGACTCCCTCTTCTTTGGGGCAGCCCCTGAGATATTGGAACACTGCTGTCATGTCCCCCCTCGTCCTTCTCTTCGTTAAAGTAGACATACTCAATTAAAATCTCACAATCTCCCCCCCCCCTCTCTATGTAGAGACAACTCCACTGAGAATCCCATCATCAGGAAGACTGTTTAGAGGGTACATCCCAATACATTCAGGTTGTTATTATTTAAACTTTACAGCCCAGAAACACATCAGTAACTGGTCTAACAAATTGATAACCCAACTTTTAATCTCCTTTAGTTCAATCAGAATAGATCTAGAAGGGACCTTGGAGGTCTTTTAGTCCAGTCCCCAGCTCAAACAGGAGACTCTAGACCAGTGGTTCTTAACCTTTTTGAATGAATCGCCCCCTTGAGCCAATGAGGAAGTTGTCATCGCCCCCCTCCCCCAACATAACCTCTCAATCACAACCTAGGAAATAATTGTTCCATTTATGCAAACACTTTTTTTGTTTTCTTTAAAATTGTCATCAGGACATATCGATGCAAGTAATTTATTTCCAGTCTTTTTCCCGTATCTCCCATATGTGGGCCACTGTATGGGTAGAGGCTGCTGCGCAATGCGCATGAAGATAAGCGATGTATCTTCACATATGTACGGCATTCTGTACTGAAGCTAGCTGGAGGAACATTTGAAAACACAATTCAATTCGATCTGAAGTTTTTGTACGACAGATATACAGCGATTCACCGTACAAAAAAGTCTCAAAAGTATACCCTAAAACGTCTCGCTCCATCACCCCCATATCGCCCCCTTTTCATTCCTTCACCCCCCTGAAAAATGAAATCACCCTCTGGGGGGCAATATTGCCCAGGTTAAGAACCACTGCTCTAGACCATTTCAAATAAGTGGTTGTCCAGTCTCTTCTTAAAAACCTCGAGTGATGAAGCACTCACAATGTCTGAAGGCAAGTTGTTCCACTGGTTAATTGTCCTCACTGTGCGGAAGTTTCTCCTTAATTCCAGGTTGCTTCTCTCTTTGATTAGTTTCCACCCGTTGTTTCTTGTCCTGCCTTCAGGTGCTCTGGAAAATAAATTGACCCCCTCCTCCTTGTGGCAGCCTCTTAAATACTGGTATACTGCTATCATGTCCCTCCTAGTTCTTCTTTTCTCTAGACTGGCCATCCCCAAATCTTGCAACCCTTCTTCATATGTTTTAGTCTCTAGGTCTTTAATCATCTTAGTTGCTCTTCTTTTCACTTTTTCCAAAGTTTTAACATATTTTTTTCAATGTGCTGATCCAAACTGGATGCAGTATTCCAGATGTGGCTTTACTAAGGCTTTATAAAGTGGTACTAATAGTTCTTCAGAATACGGGGAGATGACTCTTCAGTTCAGCTGAGGATGTTTAACAATGTGATGGTATAGATCAGGTCTTCAAACTTGGCCCTTTTATGACTTAAGCATTCTCAGAAGCATGCCTGGCTGAGGAATTTTTGGGAAAGTCCACAAGTCATAAAAGAGCAAAGTTTGAAGACCCCTGGTATAGATCAGTGATCTGATCCTAGAAACAGTGGCTTAATACCACTTTGGAAGAACCAACAGACCTATCAGTAGATGTTGTTGTTGTTGTTGTTGTTGTTGTTGTTGTTATTATTATTATTATTATTTTTAAAATTTATAAACCACCCCACTCCCACAGGACTCTGGGCAGCTGACAATAAAAACACCATAAAACATGACAAAACAAACAGTACAATAATAGTCATCCAGGGGTCAGATTTTATAAACCCCAGGCCTGCCGGAAAAGCCAGGTCTTAAGCAGCTTACGGAAAACCAACAGGGTGGGAGCGGTCCTAATCTCCGGGGGGAGCTGGTTCCAAGACGTGGGCACCATCACAGAGAAAGCCCTCCTCTGCGGCCCCGCCAAATGGCACTGCTTGGCCGACGGGACCTGAAGGAGGCCCAGCCTGTGGGATCTAACCGGACGAAGGGAACTATGAGGTAGCAGGTGGTCTCGCAAATAACCTGGCCCTGAGCCATATAGGGCTTTAAAGGTAATAACCAACACCTTGAATTGGACCCGGAGACCAATAGGCAACCAGTGCAGCTCACGGAGGATAGGTGTAACGTGGGTGTATCGAGGAGCATCCACTATCACTCGCGCGGCTGCATTCCGGACCAACTGTAGTCTCCGAATACTTTTCAAGGGTAGCCCCATGTAGAGCGCAGGGAAGAGTCCTTTGGGAAGGACTCTTGGGAAGAGTCCTTTGACCTCTCTATGCCTTCATAAAGACTGACCAAGAATTGTATATAAAAACAAACAGGGTTTTGTAAAGAAAAGCTGGGTATTCCATTGTTCATCTGCATGGAGATTTGCTTACTAAATCACCTCCTTCTCGCTCCTTCAAACACCCCCTCCCCACCCATAAAATCTATCTGGACATATTTCCAAGTTGATTCACAGTTTTCTTCTAACGTGTTCCTGCAGGAATGCGAACAACCATGAAGTGACAGAGGAGCTGAATGAGAATTCTTTCATTCATAATGGGTGGGCTAAATTGGCTCCGTGCATTTCTGTGAACCATCCAAATGAGACGGCCAAAAGTCTTGAGTGCCATCTGAAAGTGGGAAAGAAATAACTAGGCAAGGCAGGGAGATGAGTATTAGAATACCTTCCAGCAGATACGCAGAGTCATACATAACTGTTGGGGCAGCGTGATTCCTAGAGAAGGACTTAGGATTCAGAATTAATTAAGAAAGAAAAGCAAGCAGAAGATGGTAGGGCTGTGTGAATCTTTCAAGATTTGTTTTGAAGGTGATTCAGATGGAGCCTTTGAATCTAGAGCTGAATAGATTTGTTGAATTGAATCAAGTGCCCTTGAGTTGATCCAGTGGACTTTTGCTCATGTGCCCAGCCAGGAGTATTAAATCAAAACTTTGGAGGGAATTGCAGATTCATAAATCTGAGTTGCAGTGCTATGGAGTCAAATCACAACTTGTTTACAGAGAATTTGTGAACAGGAGATTCAGCACACATATGGAAAACCAAAAGGCATGATCTTAAGTATTTCAAACACTGATTCCAACTGACCACCCAGTCCTTGATCTGCCTGGGTTTCCTAGAGTTCTGCTTTAAGGCTTCCAGAAAGTGAAAGATTTAAAACAACCTTTGCTAGACTGATGTCTTTTATATGTGTTCGATTATAACTCTAAAATGCTCACCCTGCACAGTGAGCTTTGCTCACTAGGAAGTAATATTTTGTATACCTGAGTCACCCAAATGATCTGATAGAGCAAGTCTGGTGTAATGGTTAAAGCAGGGGTCTTCAAACGTGGCCCTTTTATGACTTGTGGACTTCAACTCCCAGAATTCCTCAGCCAGGCACAGTCCACAAGTCATAAAAGGGCCAGGTTTGAAGACCCCTGGATTAAAGCATTAGGCTAGAAACAGGAAGATTATGTGTTCTAGTCCTGCCTTAGGTGCAAAGCAAGATGTCTGATCTTGACCCAGTCAGTTTCTTTCAACCCTAGAAAGGAGACAATGGCAAATCACTTCTGAAAAACTTTCCCAAGAAAACTGCAGGGATTTGTCCAGGCAATTGCCAAGAGTGAAAAAAACAAAACAAAATAAAAAATAATAATCAATCCTAACTCAAAGGCACACAGACACATATCAACACATATAAAGACACAAAGTGTGAAAGTCAAACATTTTGATATTGCTCCTTTCCAAACAGATGGAACAGATCCTGAATTGTAGGCAATAGTCTTGCAATACCAAATAGAACAGAGAACCTCATGCATTTTTAGATGTGGCTATCAATGCCATTGGTATTTTTGTGGTATCTATTTACCACAAATAGAGCTATTAGTACAAAGCAAATCAGTGGTCAGATGAGTGATAAAAAGTAGCTATGTGGACATTCAGATGCCCTCAGTCTTTCCAGTAGCTACTAAGTAAACCTGAAGACATTCCCAAATTGAGGTCAACTCCATGAACATTTGCACACAATTTTCTTGGCAATAATCAGGAAATGCTTTGCTATTTGTCTTCTCCTGAGATTTTTTCAAAATCTACTATAGTGCTAAAAATTATTAATAGACCCCCTAAATATTAGCAAGGTCTTATTTTCCAGGCAAAGACATGGGGGCCAAGTCCTGATGCTTGTGAGGCATTGGGAAGCTCTATTTGTCCATGCAAAATATAATCATAATTTATTATTTTTTTTACTGATTTTTTTTTTTTTAAAAGAAAGGGTGGGGAGATTAATCTCCACTGAAGCAAATTCTTTCCAGTTGTCTTGATTGCACTTGGTAACTGATTGCAAATGTTGAAGGAACAATGTTTTAATATCTTACATTTCCTGTCAAATTACTTTAGGTCAATTTAGAGCCTAAAGTTGGGATTGCAATAAAGTGAAAACCAGACAGAGAGTGGCCTTGGATATACTGTATTAATTTTGTCAGAATTCACTGATTCTCTAGTAGTTTTCAGAAACAAAACTGACCCACAAGATTTTGATGCCAGAAAAGACGAACATGATAACCCAGAATAACATTTTATGTGCTGAAGTTAAATATATGCAGCTGAAGTTAAAAGATTCTATACTGTAAATGGAGAGGCATCTTACATTAGAAGCTTGAATGCATAGCTCTGATTCCCAAATCTTTCTTTTTCGTTCCGTATCCTAAATATCTGATGCTCAGGATGATCACCTCACCATGAGCTAAGTATAGATAGATAGATAGATAGATAGATAGATAGATAGATAGATAGATAGATAGATAGATAGATAGATAGATTTGTTTTCTGAGGTTTTCGTGGGTGTTTGTATGTAGATTTTTGGTTATTCGGGTTTTCTCCCGTGTAAAATTAGAAGTGTCTTGGTGACGTTTCGACGAAGTCCCATTCGTCATCTTCAGGCTGGTGTTTTCAGCTTCGTGCTTCTAGGAGCAATCAATCAGAGCACAGCCAAGCCCCTAACCAACCAGAACACACCTCCACCCAATCAGAACACAGCCAAGCTCCCACCCAATCAGTTCATACCCCCACTGGCAGTTAAAAGGAAGAAACAGCTACGATCACACATTGCTCCTAGAAGCACAAAGCCGAAAACACCAGCCTGAAGATGACGAATGGAACTATCTGGATTAAATTCACATCACCAATTTTCCCTCTCTGGTCATCAGAGATCTTTGGGGAGGGGAGAAGTAAACCTAAACTGGGATTGGATTTACCCACTTGCTTGTGGGAAAGCACAACATTCACTTAATATGCAATTTAGGATAAGATGATGTTCCCAGGACCCCGCTTGGACATTTGGATCCATCTGGCATTGTGCAATTTAGCTGAAATGCACCTCAGTGAACACATCTTCACTTCTCTATCATACCCCTTTTGTTTTTTTGTTTTTTTTTTAAAAAAAACTTCTTCCAGTGTGCCCGAAATCTATCTATTGAGTTAATTAGTGCTGCTGAAGGTTTTTAATTTACAGAAGTTCTATAATACCCATAGATCTATTCTTGCAATATTCATGAACAAATTAAAAACCAGACTAATATTATGGTGCTATCTCCACTGGGTCCAGTGAGAGATTAACTCTTATATTACAGATTCTTATTGTTATTATTCTTATTTTGAGAGGAAAGATGACTGAGAGATTAAATTTTATATTGTATACTCTAAGTTAGGAAGAGAGAAGATTTAAGATTGATGCAACCTCACTAGAGAGTCCAGAGCAGGAAATCAACTCCTTATGAGCTTTTGATGGAGATTGGTTATAACGCTTCAGTTCCTTTTGCCTATGTAATGATTCCTGCATATTTCCAGCAGGATCATCTTCGTTTTATGTGCAGGGTCATCTCCTGTACATCTATACAGCATTATGGACCACACAGTGGAGAAAGGGTTACTGAACTGTGGGACTCCCTCTGACTGTGTATATGGTACCATAAAAGGAACTCTACAGCTCCTCACTTCAAAGCCATAGCAAACTCACTTCAAAGCCAGTCTTCACCCAACTCATATTTGCAAATCTCTTTTGTGTTAATCATGTACACTGAGAGCTTATGCACCAGAGAAAAATTCCTTATGTGTCCAGCCACACTTGGTCAATAAAGAATTCTATTCTATTCTATTCTATTCTATTCTATTCTATTCTATTCTATTCTATTCTATTCTATTCTATTCTACTCTACTCTACTCTACTCTACTCTACTCTACTCTACTCTGATATAACAAAATCTGCCATAAGCCTTATACTTGAGGAGAGAGGGGAAAGTCCCTCCTTCTTGGAGAATTGGCCTTAAGCTACCTGCCTTTTTAGACAAAACCTAAGCCCGACCCTGGGCCATTTAGTACTTGTTGATATTTATCACATGAAAAGGGGTGTTAAGCCCTCAACCCAAGGGCTTAGCCTAAATCAAGATGGACTTATTTAAATTTCCCATCAAGTTTCAATTGGATAGAGCATTTTTTTCAATCTGTCTACTGCTGTTCCTGTAGATCTTCTAGAAGGGGAAGAGCAGATGTGGCAACTCTGCCCATGTGGAATTTAGCTCTATGTAGCTGTTTCATTTACTGTTGCACGGTAAAGGCTAATGTGCTTCTTCAACCTACTCCTAGAAAAAAAACCCATATTATATATTACCTTTGTGAGCAGAAGATGCAATAGGCTTGCCATAAAACATCTGATTGCCCTGGACCTTTCCTAAGCTGAACAATCAGCACTTCTAAAGGAGGCTCATCCTGGCTCCTTTAGCTGCTGGAAAGAGAACATGGGGGAGAGTCAGATATATATGGAATTTATAAGTCATGATCGAACTACAATCGCTTCAGTTCTATGTGTGAGTGCAAGAAAATAATGATTGTTCAATTCCGGAGAGGATTCTGGACAGGGAAATGGCATGGCTTTGTTGAAAGTGCCCAGATGGCAATTTAAAGTTTTATAGATGGCACTTGTCACCAGTAAAATTAGCAATAATGTTTAAAAATATGTCAGACAGATGTTGGAAATGTAAACATAAGTTGGGTATTATCATGCATGGTGGACACGTGTTGAAGCAAAGAGGTATTGGATAAAAATATATACTTGGCTAGAAAAGATGTTGGGAAAATATGTAGATTTTAAACCTGAACTTTTTTTAATCAGGTATAATGCCAGAAAAGATTGATAAACAAAGTATATATTTGATTTTACATGTGATAATAGTGGCAAGAATCATTGTTGTTGTTGTTAATTGCAAAGTCATGTCCGACTCATTGCGACCCCATGGACAACGTTCCTCTACCATCTTCTGGAGTCTATTTAAGTTCACACCTACTGCTTCAGTGACTCATCCAGCCATCTCATTCTCTGTCGTCCCCTTCTTCTATTGCCCTCAATCTTTCCCAGTATTAGGCTCTTGCCCAGTGAGTCCTTCCTTTTCATTAGGTGGCCAAAGTATTTGAGTTTCAACTTCAGGATCTGGCCTTCTAAAGAGCAGTCGGGGTTGATCTCTTCTAGGACTGACCGGTTTGAATGCCTTGCAGTCCAAGGGACTCACAGGAGTCTTCTCCATCAAGAATCATATTCACACAATATTGGAAAAATGAAGAAATACCACCAGAGGAAGAAATAATTAAGAAAATACTAGAATGTGCGGAAATGGACAGACAGACTTTGAGGTTGAAAGAAAAAGAAGAAACAGAATACTATCAAACTTGGGACTTATTTTACCAATGGCTGGAGAAAACAATAAAGGATTAGGAATTAAGTTTGTATTAGTGAATGAGAAACTCAGACGTTGTTGAATAAGTACTATTGAATTGTATGAAAAAAATAATAATTTTTTTTAAAAAAAAAAAAAACCTATCCTGAAGGGAAACTGAGAGCTTATACAGGAACATCTTCCAAGGTGAAAGCTACAGATGCTCCTGGGTGTTTGCAAAGCGGTAATTAGCATAGCCAAAGGTGTTGTGGCAGTTGTTGTTTTATGCTACTCTCCCTTTACATTCAGCTTGTATCTCCCAAGATCTCAAGAGCTGGTGTCACCGACACTCGTAATTCTCAGCTGGTGATAAGGAGGGCTAATGAAGATACTAGCCTACTGCATCTTTTCTTTTCTTCTTCTTTGTTTACCTGAAGACAGGAAATTACACCTTACCCTAATTTGCAAAGTAATAACCACAAAGTGTTGTTTATTAAACAGATGTTGACCTTTGGGGAATGTGCCTCAAAAATACTCACCAGCAGATTAGATGCCACTTGAAGGGGCAGAAATGACCTGGATAGAAACAGACGGACAGGCACAACATTTACCTGGAACTCCGTAGACCCCTTTGAGCAGCGGTTGGTTATCCCTCCAATCCACCCTCCGTTCAATCAGGATCTTCTCCAAAGAAGGACAAATGGCTCCTTCTTTGTCTTATTTTCCACTGATGGGCCTCCTCGGGGGCTACCTTAAAACTCATATTTATGACTCTCAGGGAGACAGGCATTTGCAGCATTTTGCATCTGAACCCAAACTTCAGTAATGATGGTCTCTTGAACTGACATGTGACAATCTAATAAATAAGGTCTGAGGAAAGGAGGGACATCACCTAATACAGACATGTCAAACACAAGGCCCGGGGGCCGGATGCGGCCTGCGAAGTGATTTCATGTGGCCCACAGAGTCATCCTGGAAACAGTGAGGGAACGGCCCCTGCTGCCTTGGCCCTGGCCCAGGCCAGCCGGGAGCCAATGTACAATTTTGTGGTGGCCATCTATGCTGAAACACATTCAGTCTTAGCTCCCTAAGCCACCCCCCCCGCGTGGCCTCAGAGGAACAGTGAGGCTCCTCCAGTGGACCATGCCTTGGCGCTTGCCCCAATCCCACCCCTTTCTGCCAGAGACCCTCAGATCTGCCCCACTCCTGCCCAGGCCCCCACAGGCACCCTTGATGCGAATGATGTAGAGCTGGCCACACTCACCCAGCAGGCCACACCTACTCCATCCACGCCCACCCAGTAGGCCACACCCACCCTGGCCACACCTACCTGGACCCCTGAGGGCAACCGCAATGCTGATGCGGCCCTCAATGAAATTGAGTTTGACACCCCTGACCTAATACAGGTAGTCCTCGGCTTATGACTGCAATTGAGCCCAAAATTTCTGTTGCTAAGCAAGACATTTGTTCAGTGAGTTTTGCCCCATTTTATCCCCTTTCTTGTGACATTTGCTAAGTGAATCACTGCAGTTGTTAAGTTAGAAACATGGTTGTTAAGTGAATCTGGCTTCCCCATTGACGTTGCTTGTCTGAAGGTCACAAAAGGAGATGAAGGGACCTTGGGACTCTGCAACCGTCATAAATAGGAGTTAGTTGCCAAACGTCTGAATTTTGATCACATGACCACGAGGATGTTGCAATGATCATAAGTGTGAAAAATGGTCGTAAGTCACTTTTTTCAATGCCATTGCAACTTTGAACAGTGATTAAACAAACTGTTGTAAGTTAAGGACTAGCTGCACAGATGTTCTTTTGCATTCCATGCCTGAAAAGGCACAAAAAACCCCTACTTTATTTGTAACACTCTCTGGCTTTGTTATTCCCTGTCTACGTTTGCTCAAAAAATTATATTTTTCCCTGAATAGATGATGCACTTGTGGACTCTGTGCTGAAATGCTGTAACTTAATTTCAGTTGTATTTTCATTGCAAGGCATTGTTTTTATCTCTTGGAGATAGATGGGGCATGAAATACATTTACACCTGCTTTGGGCAGAAAATCCAGAGATAAAGAACTGGAACTGGGATACACTAATCAAAATCCCAGTCAAATAGTCATTTATCTACTACTGTTGTATTCTCCCCTTTCTCTGAAATTTATCTTATGCTTTCCCTTTCCTAGGATTTTTAAGGATGATGCGTATGCAGTAATACGGCTAAAAAGAGAATTTTCACTTTCATCCATCTTGCAAAGATAGCTTAGACTGAAGTGTCTTAGGTTAATGTATATGTATCGCCAGCATAACCCATGAATTGCGCTAAACACATTCACATTGCTTTTTCTGCTGCACAATTTTCCTCTTAAACTGCCTGCAAAAGAGATTTGCAAAACTCTCTTATTGTACCTGGAGTGCTTCCGGAAAGCAAATAGCCAGTGAGTTATATTTATGAGTAACCTCTGCTGCTACCATTCTTATAAGGTTGAATTTGAAAAGTTTCTCAAGTGTTGGGCTGGATTTCAGTGGTAAGAACAGTCATTTATTGACAGAGCAATTCCTGAGAGAGTTGCCTTTGACCTCTGTTCTCAGCAAAATCTGCAAAAACACATCTGTTCAACTTAGGTATTAACTTTGTGATGTTAACTTTTCATATTGTTTTTTTAATTTCATTAGCCACTTTCGTCCCTACCAGAATGGAAAGGCAATCTATATAAGTGAATAAATAAAAATAAACAGAGGCACTAGAATTCCAAGCAACCGATGCATTAACTCCATTGATTTGAACAAGACTGAGGCTGGAATTAATCCCATTTTAAAGGCATTAATTTGAAAGACCTAAAACTCTGAGAATATGTGGCTTTGGTTTGGTCTGCTGATGTAGGTGTTTGTTCAAAATAAATAAAAAAGGAGCTCAAAAGAGTGAAAAAGCTAGACAGGAATAAATGCATTGTGGTCAGTGGTCAGTTTATAGTGGCATTCCAGAATCTCCCCCAGATTGTGAGGACCTTGGCAACACTGACTCATGTTTGTGAGAAATCCACAGCTACAGGTATTGCAACTTCAGACTAATCCATTTTCAAATTACTGTCCAATTCTGATGGATGACCTCACTGCCAAATCAGCTTACCTAACTGCATCACTTAATAAAGAGAGAGAGATCGATCTTTGTTTCCTGCACTTGGCACTTTTTATTTTAATCCTTTCATAGTGTCCTTTGTAACCTTCTCTGCTGCTACAGTTTGGATGTCAAGCTTCATCAGCAAAATGAATGCTGCTTTAATTTGCCTTAATGTGCCTCAATTGCAGTGGAGGGGTAGGTTGGAAAAAGGCCATCTCGTTGGAGGCTGTATATAATTCATATCACATCTGGGCAGAATTTCAAATCAGAAACAAAATGCAACACCAAATGTTTTATAGCAGGAGTGTCAAACTGCCGGCCTGTGGGCCGGATGCGTCATGCTGAAACCGCGCTCACCCCAGCTCCGGCAATGGGAAAAAAGTCATGCTACAAGGCAACACATCATGTGACGTAGTGAATTTGTCCCTGTTTTATAGGGACAACTCTCTCCTTCCTGTAGTTTTAGCCCAGAGAAACTAGCCAGTGAATTTCTTTCTTTCTTTCTTTCTTTCTTTCTTTCTTTCTTTCTTTCTTTCTTTCTTTCTTTCTTTCTTTCTTAAGACATCTGGCTAGAAACCAGGAGATGGTGAGTTCTAGTCCGCCTTAGGCACAAAGCCAGCTGGATAACCTTGAGCCAGTGACTTTCTCTCAGTTTTTTAAACTACTGGATATATTCCAATGTTGATTGGTTTGCTATTGGACTGCAAATTAATAAATAGCAACAACAACTTTGGGTTTAGAGAGTATTTCAGCCTGCCCACCTCACCAATATCCTGTCAAGCACCCAAGCCAAACATATTTTCTGAATGCAAGCTCCCATCTCTTTCTCTGATTCGGAGAAGCATGCCAAGTTCTGCAAAACTGGGCAATGGGTGCCCTCAAAAGTTCAAAAGCATCTCAGTAGAATTCAGCAAAAAAAAGGGGGATGGGGGGTGGGTGGTCTGGCATTATTCCCTCTTATCAGAAGCCAAATCCGAGGAAGAAGACAAAGAAAAAAGAAAAGACAAACGTGGCTGAATGGATCCTGGTGGGTGGGTGACTAAGGCTGAAGGCAAAATGAAAAGGAAAGAAGACAATTTGTAGAGCATTTGTGGCAGGGATCAAAAGCAAGATGTTGACCTCAAAACGTTCACAGATGAACTGTAATGTGCACCATAACTGAGCCTATATATGTTTCCAGCCCTTATGCCTATTTTAGCCTGGTGGGGCCAACTCCATGGAAAAGAGGACTCAACTCAACATAACCCAAGCAGCTCTCTGTGCAGATGTGTCAACATCTGCACTCAGGAGATTTGTGAAAGTGCAAAGAATGTCATCGGTGAAGATGGCTTCCTCCCATAGATGAAGTGAGATACTTAACCTTGGATGGCGGATCAGGATGACTGAATGTCATCATCATTTCTTCTTCTTTATCCCCATCCCCCCCAAAAAACGGATGGCTGTCATGGGCTCCAGAAGAGAGAATGATTGCAGAGAAGACAATCACATCACCCTCAAGGAAACCACTGGCCCATGCTCCCCAGATTCTGTCCATTTTCCCCAAAAGTAGAGAAGCAATGAAGAGGGATCTCTCTGGAAGATGTTTCTCAGAACAAGAGGCGTTCACAAGAGCTTGCTACACAGAAGTAACAGACTGCAAATTGTGAAGTTGAGAAGATATGCGAAAGATACAGTTTTGGGAATGAAACAGTCTTGCTGTCCTCCAAGATGTAGAGCTCAGGATCTGATATGGTCGGGGTGGGGAGAGGAGCAGAATATTCTTGTACAACATGGAACATTCTGTCATTTCCACAGCCTGAATTAAAACCTCTCACGCTACCCCACAATATACCACATCTGCTAGAGGGCCTTATCAAGTGACATTCCCATGTGACATAAATAAGTAAACACAGCAAAACACAACAACATGAAAAGCATTCAAATTATGCAAAAGGAGGCAGCCTGGACATGCCGTAAACTTCTGCCCTAGTTTAGTTTAGTGCTGTTGTTTTATTTAAAAATGCATACTTCAAAACTGTGAACTTTATCTGAGAGCAAAGAATACACCCTTCCCCTTGGCTAAATCACTTCTTGCTTCTACTGTCTGGCAGTCGTGGAACTGGCCACAAATGAAAAATTGCAGAGCTGTAAGTTCTTCCTGGCCCGTTCATGGAGTTTTGACATCAGGAAAATTGGCTTGTATATAGGATATAAACCAACCAAGGCCTGGCATTTTTCAAGTCTTTTCTATTGTGATCGGAATTAGCAGGAGAACGAACTTCAAACATGTTCCTGGTGAGGTATCCTTCGGCATCAAGTTCAGATCAAAAAATAACTAAAAGAATTGACTTTGCTCAAAATGTTCTTTTCTTATCAGTTAGAAAGAATTACAAAAGCAATATTGGACATAATAGCAAATATATTTAGTTTATTCCCCATTGACAATATTACAAAATATTTAAATTCATTTTATCCAGGAGGGCAGGACTATTTCTGTTTCTTGGTTAAACATGCCTATTCATAATTTCATGTCTACATTATGAGAACACAAATGCAAGGATTCTGATGGCCAGGATCTGGGAAACATTTAGACATTTTTCTTCAAAAGCAGATGCTCATTGTACGTTTACAATATTGACAAACTGAACCAGCCCAAAGAACAAACAGGGAAAGAACAAAGCACAAAGAATGCCAAACCCAAGCAAATAAGTGTGATTGTAGACTTAGGCAATGAAGCCTATGAGTTTCACATAAATGAGTTTGAGTTTCAAGAAATGGAAACTAAACCTCAAAATCTGCTAGATCTTTGCTTGGCAAAGATTAAACCAATGTCTGGCACCTGTTTAGCCTTCCGAGTGAGAACTTTCTCCAACCAGGATTGTTAGAATGGTGGCTTTGTTGGTTTGTTTGATTTTTGGTAGCCTAGAGGGTGTTGGGTTTAACTATTCAACTAACAAAAGTCCAAATACCAGCAGACTAGCCATAATTCTTGTGGTTACCAGCACTGCCCCTTTTTTTATATGTACAGTTGAGTTCTAACCCTGTGTGAAAAATAGGAAGATCTGGATCTTGTCTTGGATCTTTAGATCATGACAACGAAGAGGCACTAGTCCATGCAGTTTTCTTGGCAAAGTTTTTTGGGGGAAGTGGTTTGCCATATGACCCCTTCCTGGGGTTGAGAGTGAATGACTTGCCCAAGGTCATCCAGGTGGCTGCATATCTCTGGCAGGATAAGAACTCTCTCCTGGACTCTAGCTTAGCACTGTCACCACTACACCAACCTGGCTCTTGTACTTTATACTGATATTTATAAGTAAATAATAATAGTAAATAATATGTCTCATCTTTGGTACATAGAAGTAAAATGCAGAGAAAAAAGAGGGAGGAGGAGGAGGAGGAGGAGGAGGAGGAGGAAAGAGAAACAGAAAGGGGAAAAAAAGTTGAACTCCCCATTTATTTCATTTTGTTTATTTCTTTTTCACAGTTTTACACCTCCAGAATCCAAAGACTTCTTTGACTCCATCCCCAATGGCTTTTGGGGACTCTAAAAGGCCTGTAACCCCTGACAGATTAACTGAGAAATAAACTGGCTGTCAGGCAAAAGAATAAAAATGTATTTCCTTACCAGAGCTGTATAACTTTCCAAATCGAGTCCATGGATGAAAGGCCCGGGGAAAAATAATGAGAATGTCCAGGAAATAGGATAAGGCAGAGTTTATTTTCCTTTCTGCTCCTCTGTCAGCTTCGGTGTCCAATTCAGGTTCCAAAACATTTGAACCCCTACTGAAATAAGTGGCAACTGTATCCCTGAATCCAAAGGTTCAGGTGACCTGAGAACAATTTTTCATTTTCCAAAAGTATTACTTTGAGTTAGCCAAGACTTTTGAAGTTATCTTTAGAGTATTGTTTTATGCTGTCGGCTGAACTCTGGGCTTTAGTCTCTAAGCCAGAGGTCACCATTTGGTGAACCGCCCAGTTTTTACAAGGCTAATTTAATTTAGTAATTAAGAAAGGTGTCTGCTCGGGCAACTGGATTTGTTTCTCTATCAACACTCATAAGTCAAGGTTTTTTATTCCTGGTGAGGATGTGGGCCTGTTTCCTTGTGCTCTTTAATAGGGAGTTTTGAGGATCCAAATTCAAGGGGAAGAGTTTTCTGTCAAACAAATCCTTTAAAAGTTGCATCTTCTCCTGTGCTTAGAAAACTATCCCCGTGTGACTCCGAAAAGAATTGCCTTGGACTTAATTGCCTTGGCTCAATCTCACCAATTAATTCCTGATGGACTAATAAAGGTTAGTAAAACTAGCTTCATTTAATCCACATACAGTAAAGAGCATAAATTAAATATGTCTAGAATTTTCACCAGCCCACATTAGCGAGTTCTGTGTGGGATCAAAAGCATCTTGCAATGAAATCGCATTGAGCGCTTCAGATTCAGTGTGGAAGCAACACTCCTATCACAAACATTATATTCCAGTCTTTGGGAGTTTTTAAATTCACCACTTCTGTCATTTAATATAGAATGAAAACTGCTGGCTATTAGCCTCAGGGATACACAGAAAGAATTTTATGAGCTTTCTGCATTCCTCATAGCTTCTTGGAGTTCATAGTCAAGATGGCACTAAAACAGCATTCACACATTTCTTCTTGCTGTTGCTTGCAGATCAAATATACTCTTTTGTCAATAATCTTCATTATATCACTGCAATTTTCAAAAGTCCCTGAAGACTATAGTCCAATGTTTCCACACTCCTATATCTTTGAACAGGAAGGCAGAAAAGCAACTGGTAGAGCAGAGTTCCCCAACCTTTTGGGCACCAGGGACCAGTTCCATGGAGAGAGGTTTTTCTGCAGACTGGAGGGTGTGTGGTTTTGTGTGCTGCCTGCATCTTGCAGATGGGGCTTTGCTTGCTTCTGCGGACTGGTTGCTGGCATGCTGTGGCCCAGTATTGGTCCACAGCCTGGGGGTTGGGGACCCCTGTGGTAGAGTTTTTCTGATCAGAACATTAAGCATGCAAAGAAAGCAGTCCAGATAATTTTGTAACCATAACTAAAAGCATCCATGTTATTTCTTCATTTCTGCCACTGACTGAGAACAAATGGCCTTTTGTGTTTTGGGGTTGCAGGACACGGCTTGAAACTGTTAGGAAACTTCATGCAAAAATCTTGATGGTTTTTTAAGGACAGCAGCTTCTAAAGGTCTATAGTGGGCCACAAGGCATATAATGCCCTCTTATGCGCTTTCCCCAGCCCTGTTCAATCCTTTTTTCATCTGGGGCAATTCAAACAGCATTCTGAATTCCAGATGCAAATTCACTACAGGTTGTACAATGGTTCCCTATGCTGGCGGATTTATTTTCAGTCTCTAGCATGCCAACCTGCCCTTGGGGAAGCTTCCTTTGTAGACATAACTTAATCAACAAAATAAACCCAGCCCTAAGGGGAGCCTGGCCACCACCTGAAAAACTCCCAATGAGATCTGAGCATGCACAAAGTCTGACGTGACGGATGGGTGAAAGCAGAGAAACATCATGTTGGAATGATGGAAGAGGCTGGCAAAGGGGACCTGGGATTCTAGCAATGTGGACCTGAGGGTGCCAGATTTCTCTATGCCAATGCCTTGATTGAATACAGTGGCAGCTTAAAAGAATAACAGAATAACAGACTTTGAAGGGATCTTGGAGGTCTTCTAGTTCAACCCCCTGCTTATGCAGGAGACCCTATACCATTTCAGACAAGTGGCTGTCCAGTCTCTTCTTGAAAACCTCCAGTGTTGGAACACCCTTAACCTCTGGAGGCAGATTAAGAGGTTAAAAAGTTTGCGAGGTAAGGAAAATTTCAACCAGGTGAAGAGAACACGTTCTGTCTTCAAACTCAGTCAGTAATGGGTTGTTTGCATCCTTATTAATATGTGGTATGAGCTTAGGTCACAAATGAAGAAGGGAAGGAGGGGTGATTTTCAACTATGGTTCAAAATGAGATAGTATGTGTTATGGTTCCGGCTAATGAAACACTTCAAAGAACTTCCAGGCATTGATTTCCCTGAAAGTCTTTTATTGCTTCAAAATGTCGGCACAGGCATAACAAAGTCTATGCTAAGATCTAAGTTCTCTTTCTCTGAGCAGTTAAATTATCAGCATGTTTCCTCCCTAAATTAGCTGTCATATATCACTTAATCCAATTAGTGTGAGGGTCAAAGATTTCCTTCCTCTCTCTTATGCTCTGCATTAACTCTGCATATTGTCAAAGCAAGAATATACAGTATTTGCAGCATTGACAGTATGGGTCAGTGGTGGCAAACCTATGGCATGTGTGCCACAGGTGGCACTCAGAGCCCTCTCTGTTGGCACGTGTGCCACCACCCCCGGCAGCAGCAGGTCCATCAGGCCGTCACTGCCGCCCGGAGCAGGAGCCCCACCCAGCACAAAGAAGGTGAAGCAGCCAACTAGCAAGTTCGAGTAGAGGTAGTAGAGCAGAGGTCACTGACCATTGTCGATTGGTGGATTGGAAGAAAAGGGAGGGGAAAGCATTTTACATGCGTGCATGCGTGCACAGGGCCACGAGCACCCACGTGCTGCAACTGGGGCAGGGATAGTGCCTGCGTGATCCTCACTAGCCCTGCCCCATTTTTGCATGGTGTAGTGCCTCGTACCTGCACACTGCGGTGCAGCAGCAGCCGTTTTTGTGCCTTGCAGGACGGTGGCCCGTTTTTGCGTCCCTGGTTTTTGCGTGCCAGAGGCGGCACTCGGAGGCACCTCTCTGCCCCCCCCCCCCCCGAGGGCACCACAGTGCTGATGTGGCCCTGGCACTTTGCGATAAAGAAGTGGGTTTTGGCTTGCGTTTTTTTGCACTCAGTCTCTAAAAGGTTCGCCATCACTGGTATAGGTAATCCTTGAGGTACAATCTTCCATTTAGCGACCGTTCAAAGCTCCAGCATCATAAGGATTCCCATTCCAACCATTTGGTCCCAACTCAAATCAACTTGAAAGCCTTCAATGACATCTTGGCTGCTTTGCTGGCTATTAACACCAGCCCAGTCTTGAAATGCAGAAGGCTACGTGTACTGACATGGGGCTCCCCTGTCTTATTTGCCCCCTGCAAGATGAGACAGCTGAAGAAAGTCAAGGGGGAAAGAAGCAAGGCTCCACTTTACTTGTCTTTTGTCACTGAAGGCATGAATGGCCTTTGAGCCTTCAACCCTTCGACTCACTTTCCTCACTATAGGAGGTCTCTCACAGGGCCCTGGTAAACAGACAATGATTAAACTGTTGCTCTGCTCACTTAAAGAGTGCAATATTTATTGATCCATTCATTCATTTCATCTCTGTGCTGCCCAATCTTGAGGGCTCTACACAGCTAAGAATCACACTTAGAGATAAAAGCATCCATTTTTTTTTAAATAAAGGAAAATAACCACACACACACACACACACACACTGGGAAGAGAAATCAAAACTGCAAAGTAAAACTGGAAATGTTGTGCACATATGAAGCCACTTCCAATTGGAGCATTCTGCTAGAAAGAGCAGGTGAGTCTTGACACCTCTCTTAAAGCCTGACCTGACAGTCTCTGCAGGAAAAGACTGATAGGGTTGGAAGGGACTTTGAAGGTCTTCTAGTCCAACCTCCTGCCCCAGGCAGGAATCCATATGCCGTCTCAGACAAGTGGTTCTTTGACTCCATTTAGACACAGCTCCCACCTGCCCATTGATTAGGGACCTCCAAATAGTGGACTTCCTCTGAGAAGGAGGTGGCATTTGTATAGAATCATCAGGCATACAAACCCAAATCTTTCTCTCTTGGAAGAATTCAGTCTTCATTGCCTCCTCTCCATCCAGATTCTGGCAGCCCCAAGTAGTCCGGGTCAGTTTTTCTACCAATTTAATTCTATTTAATTCCTATTTAGGACTGAACTGCATAGCTGAGTGTCTTCAGAGATGATAACAACAACAACAACAAAAACAACAACAACAACTGCATTGGAAGATTTGCAAGAAATATCATTTGCCTGTAAGCAAGAACTGGTGGGATCATAAAATAGAGAAAGTCATAGAAAATGATAAAATTAAACTGCTCTGGGACTTCAGAATTCAAACAGACAAGCACCTGCAACATAACACCCCAGACTTAACAATTGTCGATAAGAAAGACAAAAAAGTCTGGATAGTGGACGTGGCAGTGCCTGGAGAAGCAGAATAGACGAGAAAGAACTGGAGAAGATAACAAAATACAAAGACCTACAAATAGAAATAGAAAGACTGTGGCAAAAGCAAGCAAGGGTAGTACCAATAGTCATAGGCTCCTTGGGTGCAATCCCAAAACAACTGGAGCACCACTTGAACACCATTGGCATTGACAAATTCGCTATTAGTCAATTGCAAAAGGCGGCCTTATTAGGAACTGCTTCCATCCTGCGACGATATCTGTAATACCATCAAACATCCACATCTGCCTATCCCAGGTCCTGGGTAAGGACTCGATAGGTAGACAAAAATGCCAAATCCAGTCTGAACATCTGGCTGACTGTGTGATGATTAATAATAATAATAGTAATAATAATAAGAGCAGGAAAATTGAAGAAAGAGACCGAGGGACTAATTCTGGCTGCACAAGACCAAGCCTTAAGGACAAATGCATATAAAGTCAAAATTGAGAAGACAGCAACAGACAGTAAGGGCCGCCTATGCAAAGAAGCTGAAGAAACAGTGGACCACTTGGTAAGCTGTTGCAAGAAGATTGCACAGAACTGACTACAAGCAGCGGCATGACAAAGTAGCAACAATGGTGCATTGGAAGATCTGCAAAAAATATCATTTGCCTGTAAGCAAAAACTGGTGGGATCATAAAATAGAGAAAGTCATAGAAAATGATAAAATTAAACTGCTCTGGGACTTCAGAATTCAAACAGACAAGCACCTGCAACATAACACCCCAGACTTAACAATTGTCGATAAGAAAGACAAAAAAGTCTGGATAGTGGACGTGGCAGTGCCTGGAGACAGCAGAATAGACGAGAAAGAACTGGAGAAGATAACAAAATACAAAGACCTACAAATAGAAATAGAAAGACTGTGGCAAAAGCAAGCAAGGGTAGTACCAATAGTCATAGGCTCCTTGGGTGCAATCCCAAAACAACTGGAGCACCACTTGAACACCATTGGCATTGACAAATTCGCTATTAGTCAATTGCAAAAGGCGGCCTTACTAGGAACTGCTTCCATCCTGCGACGATATCTGTAATACCATCCAACATCCACATCTGCCTATCCCAGGTCCTTGGTAAGGACTTGATAGGTAGACAAAAATGCCAAATCCAGTCTGAACATCTGGCTGACTGTGTGATGATTAATAATAATAATAATAGTAATAATAATAATAGTAATAATAATAGTTGGAAGGGACCTTGGAGATCTTCTAGTCCAAACTCCTACTCAGGCAGGAAACCCTATGCCATTTCAGACAATGGTTCATACATGTGAAAAATAAACAGAATTACCCATCACATTGTACAATTGGTTACAACTGATGTTGAAGCAGGAAACACATGGCAAAACTGTTAAGAAAAATCTGGCTCGGAAATGAAACAACAAAATGACAATTATTGTCAAGGGGCTACCATGAAGAGCTGCAGGGCAAAGAGATTAATTATTATTATTGACTGATTGTCAAAACAAGAGGAAGATAAAACAAGGTCACCATTTGTCCTTGGCCACTCCAGTTCATCATTATAATTAATGGTTACAGTAGAGCAGGAGCTTTGAAAGTGCTCCTTAAATTGTCAGATGATACAAACATTAGGCACTTCTGGGGTTAGTCATAAGTTGTAAAGGAATTTGGTGGTTGAAGAGCCCAAAGGCGCTTTTTCAAAAGGCAACTGAACTTTCTTTGTTTTTCCTTGAAGATGTTTCATTTCTTATCCAAGAAGCTTCTTCACTTCAGAACTTTCATCTTCAAGGGAAAAAAAAGAAAGTCCAGTTGCCTTTTGAAAAAGCACCTTTGGGACAACCATGGCCTGGATGACTGAGAAACTCCATAGATCAGGGGTGTCAAACTCAATGTCATTGAGGGCCGCATCAGCATTGCGGTTGCCCTCAGGGGGCCGGGTAGGTGTGGCCACGGTGGGTGTGGCCTACTGGTGGGTGTGGATAGAGTGGGTGTGGCCTACTGGGTGGGTGTGACCAGCTCTACATCGTTCGTGTCAAGGGTGCCTGTGGAGGCCTGGGCAGGAGTGGGATAGATCTGAGGGTCTCTGGCAGAAGGGGCTGGGACCAGGGCAAGTGCCAAGGCATGGTCCACTAGAGGAGCCTCACTCTTCCTCTCAGGCCACATGGGGTGGTGGTGGTGGCTTATGGAGCTAAGACTGAATGCATTTCAGCATAGATGGCCACCACAAAATTGAACATTGGCTCCCGGCTAGCCTGGGCCAGGGCCAAGGCAGAGGAGGCCATTCCCTCACTGTTCCAGGATGGCTTTGCGGGCCACATGAAACCACTTCGTAGGCTGCATCCAGCCCCCGGGCCTTGTGTTTGACAGGTCTGCCATGGATGATTTGAAAAGAATTTCAGGGGACAAAACAAAACAGAACAAAAATCTGAGACTATTTCAACAGTGACAGTCACTGAGCGGCAGATAATAAACTGGAACATTTTGAAGCAAAATAGCAAATTCAATAAGAGAAGCTGATAAGAAATTGAAGCGTAGGTTTTCCATATTTTCAATTTTCTATTGAGAATAGAGCAAGTTTTTTTTTTTTTTTTTTTTAGCCAAAGGAGGTTTGTTGCATGGCCATTTATACCACAATAAATTTGCTGGTCTTGTACCTGCCATAGGAGTCTGCCAACTCCAGGGGATTCTGGCATGTTTAGTCTGATACAGTCAATCCAACAATAAGAGTGAAAACCTGTGTTTTAGCCAAGTGGCGCAGAGCTTCGTATGCGCTGAGTGTTGTACTTCACCTTTGGAATGATACGCATGGTGGAGCGGATTAAATTTGATTGATTCATATTTAGTGGAAGCATTGTATATTATTATTATTATTATTTTAAAAAACGCTCATATTAAAATTTGCAATTACTTGGCTGTTATTAACATGGCTTTAAGGGCCCCTTCTAAGATTTTGGGGTACACAACATAACAGTTTTAGTGCCAGAGTTAGCACTAAAAGTTTTGCAAATTCAGCTCCAGCATTCCTAAATCTACTCCAGACATACAGTAGATTTAAAGTGCTGATCGAAACCACGGTGAATGTTGACATGCCTGCATCTAGAACCAAAGGAGGCAGAGATGGAATGCTGAACTATTGGTCTACTACTCAGAGTAATGAACTTCATGGGAGTAGATTATTACACCGGTACTCATACAGTCCAGATCCAGTGATTAATTTTGAGCCACACCAGATGTGTTCAAATTGAAGACCAGAAGTTTTCCATCTTTTTGACTTTACCGGAGCACAATTAAATGTTGAAATAATTTTTTTGATAATTTGACATGGTTCTGATTTTGACATGTGAATGATCCTGACAATATTTTGCTAACAATACTGGACAGCGCTGACTTGAATGCTGGATTAGACATGTCTTGAAGATACCTGTACTTGTTGATTCTTTTTGACTCTAAGCTGCACTTATTATCCTGCTGGGTGACCTCTGGATAGTTAAATTGACATACATATTTTACAACATTCTCCCATTGTTAGCAAGCTCCTGTCTCAGAACTATAGAAGTACTCTCCAAGTTAGGTTTTTAGTTCCAAAACAAACATGAGTTGGAAAGTTGTTTTCTATGGGGCAAGGACTGGAGAAAGCAATTAGACTTCTGGACATATGTAAAATGAGCCAGGACTTTGATTCTCAGTCATAATCACCATCTTGAGGTTTTGATTCCTCCACACACACATCCTAAATACCCCTGGGATCTGCTTAAATCTCCAAACTAAGCAGATGGCGACTAAACTAACAGGATACCTGAAGGTTAGCCTGGAATTTTATTTTTAAGGACCCAAACAAACTGGTACCCACCAGGGGACGAATGACAATGTCAACGCTGCTAACATCGAATGTTCTTGCTTTGACAACATATCGAGATGCAGCCATTTTCCTTAACTTGTGTATTACTCTTAGAGTTAGAATTATATGATACTGGGGGAGGGGGAGGAAGAAGAATGTGGATGGGAATTAGTTAGACATAACAAGATCATAGTAATGTGTGATTCAAGAGATCTGGAGGGAAAGTCTGCATTTCAAACTAATTGGAAAAATGTGATTTATGACTGTAAATTAGAGCAGGGAATTGTGCTTTGATACTATGTGTTCAGGGGAGGGGAATCCAGATTTTGGCTTCGACTATGTACGTGCTGATACTATGCTACTCGAATAAAGATTCTTTAAGGTAAACAATGCCTCAAAGTTCTTTAAAGAGTTTCATCAGTCGGAACCATGACATACAAAATGAAGGGATGTCACGAGGTGAGTGCTATGATTTATATACTTGATCAAATGGAGCATTTGCAGGATGAAGTCACCATACATGTATTGGCCTTCTGACACCATCAGATGTTTACTGTGGATACCATTGCCCAGTAGAAGGCAATGGCTAAATAGCTACATGTTTATGGAGATTCTCAGTCATCCAGGTCATGGCTGTCCCAAAGGTGTTTTTTCAAGAGGCAACTGGACTTCCTTTGTTTTTCCTTGAAAACGTTTCGCTTCTCATCCAAGAAGCTTCTTCAGTTCTAATGAAGTTCTGCAGAAGCTTCTTGGATGAGAAGCATAACATCTTCAAGGAAAAACGAAGAAAGTCCAGTTGCCTCTTGAAAAAAGCCCATGTGCTCACTGCATCTGTTGGAATGTTTGTATTTCCTCCCCACTTTAGAAATGTTGCCCCAATCAACTCAGTGTCAACGCTGCAAATATTGTATATTCTTACTTGTGACAATATGCAGAACTGTCTGGTATTTATGGGGTTAATACAGAGCAGAAAGGGAGTTGGGGTAAAGCCCGGGAAAGAAAGAGGAAGAAAACCTTTGACATTCACACTAATCGGATAATGTGATATATAATGGCTAATTTAGGGAGGAAACATGCTGATAATTTAACTGCTCAGAGGAAGAGAACTTAGATCCTAGCATCCCTCCATTGTGCCTGTGCCAAAATTTTGTAACAATAAAAGACTTTTAGGAAAATAAATGCCTGGAAGTTCTTTGAAATGTTTCATTAGCCGGAACCATAACATCAGGTTTGTAAATTCTGCCTGTTTTTTTTTTTTCCATCTGGCCTTGGAATTGGCTTAAAATGGAAGACAATCAGAACATCAGTCTGCATAAAAAAAAGCACACATCACCAAATAGTTACTTGCCGAACTTTATGCAGTCATTAACCAGCACAAGAAAATTGTATTCAAATATTCAAAATATCAAAAAATAAATTGACAATGTCAGGATGTAACCAAGTACATGCAGACAAAAAGTTTAGGCTAAAAAACAATATTAAATCAAATATGAATATTAAGAAAACTTAGCATAGCAGTAGAAAAAGAAATATATATATATGGTCCAAGGCTTATGATTAATGCTGATTGATTAATTTTCCAGTTTTACATTTACATATTTGAAAAGCAGCATGACGGCTGGGTTGTTTCATAATTCAATAACACACAAATTTCTTTAGTACAAATCACAAACTATTACATTAAATATTTCCTCTTTTTCCCTTGGTGTTTACTGTCTCACATTTGAATTAATACAATTCTTATTATATCAATTTAATACAAATAGCTTTCTTGCATTTATCAATAATTTTTAGTTTATACATATCTAAGTCATTTTAACATTCAATCTTTTTAGACAATCAATGTCCTAGTAAGTTTTCCCCAATGTTTAGTTTCCCATAAATATTTAAATTTAACGTTTAATAAGTTTCCAAATTTTAAATAACCCCAATTCCCTTTATCACAATTCATCCCTGGATCTTACATCAGTTGGTTAATAATACAATATAATATTCTTATTTTCTAGTAATTTCCAAATATCTTAAATTTAATAACCAAAACTTCTCTTATTTCAACATTTAATACTTCCTCTTTTTTCTCTCAATATCTACTATCTTATATTTAAGCTAATAATTTTTTATTTATTACCACTAAATAAAAACATATTTGTTACATTCATCAATACATTTCTAGTTTATAAGACTGGCCCATTTCTTTCTATTATCCAGATTGCTAATTTTAATTGCTTCTTGTTTTATATGCCTAGTCTGAACAAGCCTTTTAGCATATCTGATTTAATATTGTCTTTTAGCCAATTTTTTTTGTCCGTATATATTTTCCTTAAATATTCTGGCATTGTCAGTTTAGTTTTGGATATTTTGTATACTTGAACACCAATCATCTTGTGCTGGTCAATGACCACAATGAAATTAAGTAAGATCTCTAAATTATTAAAACATCTATTTTTAATAGTTAAAGAGAGATGTTTCATTAATGCTAACACTGGTAGCCATCTCGTTCAAATGCTTTCTACAGTCTTATTAGAAATTATGCTTGCCTTGCAAAATGAGATTCCTCATCTATTTTTGTCTCTGTTAAACACGTTTGTAAAATTTTTTAAAACTATCATAACCTGTTTGACCAAAAACTGGGTAGGTAAAATTAAAAAAAGAAAGGATGTCTGTGCTTAAAAAAATTCACTCTGCTTCCAACTCCACCAAATGTACTTCTTGGCTTCCATCCAGATTTCCAGCTTATTGTTGGAAGTACTGTTGCTTGCAGTATTTTTAACACAGATATATATTTAAAAATCCCTCCACTGTAATAAAAGCTATTTATTAACAGGTTCTGTAGCAGCAAAAGCCAGTTCTGTATCTATGTGTGGTCTTTTCTATGTGATCGACAACAATGAACTGTATGAAACAGAAGTACTAACGTGAGTTGCCTTGTCTCCAAATCCTTTCAGCTTTCAAGGAATTGGAAAAACTTCTTCAAGAATCACAGTCAAGACTTAGAGACACCAATACAAAATTTTGATAAACAGATTTCACTCTTTGCCCAGCATGTTAGGACAGGGGTCTTGAAATGTGGCCCTTTTATGACTTGTGGACTTCAACTCCCAGAATTCCTCAGCCAGGCATATGTGCCTGGCTGAGGAATTCTGGGAGTTGAAGTCCACAAGTCATAAAAACACCAAGTTTGAAGACTCCTGTGCTAGGCAGACAAGGACCTCTGCTCTGAGTCTCTATAAAAAGCGCATGTGGGGACAGTATGGGCCAGGAGTGACTGGAAATGTCTCATGTCTCTTCCTCTTTAGTCTCAGTGTGACGCTTCATTTTTAGAAGAGCCTTTAGATGTTTTGTAATTGTGGTATATTTTCCCTGATTTTTTTTCTCTTCACAGCAGGTCCTCTGCTCCTATTATTGTTTTAATTAATGCAAGTTGAGTATATCTTGATTGTAATGTAAAGTGTTTCTCTCTTTAAGATATCTAAATTACACTTCTTAGAAGAGCAAGGTCTCTGAATTTTACCTGAGCTTCTGAATTATCTTGGCCATGATATGGAAGGGACTTACCATGGCCACCTTCTTGAAAGTTTTCTTGTTCACTTCTCAGTGTAGCTCAGGGGTCTTCAAACTTGGCCCTTTTATGACTTGTGGACTTCAACTCTCAGAATTCCTTGTGGATTTCAACTCCCAGAATTCCTCAGCCAGCATGCCTGGCTGAGGAACTCTGGGAGTTGAAATCCACAAGTCATAAAAGGGCCAAGTTTGAAGACCTCTGATCTAGCTTATAAGTCTGGTCTTTTGAATGGTCTCCCAGCCAACAACTTAATGACAACACACACAATTTTCTAGTCCATTGAATGTGTGGTCCCCTCTCTCAGTGCATCCTTCTTGGGAAAACTTGTTTCTCAGCAGACAATTTGTCAAAATCCCCAAGTGTGAGATTCCTATTTAAAAGCAACAAGAACTAGACTATGTCTTCAAGGGAACAAATGCCATCAACTTGATGGGTTCAAGGAAGAGGAATGAAGATTACTCATGACTTCTGCTGATAACCAATTTATAAAAGGACTAATAAAATTCAAGGGTTCATAATCATAAAGACAACTCAGGCCAATCGTTCTGTGTTGTAATTTAACCTTATCTCAATTAACTTTTGGGGCTTTGTATCTCCCTATGATAAAAGAATGATGAATCCTGACCTTGTGCCTTGGAGTTGTTGTTCAGCATTTTCCTACAGATTAGTGTTGTAAGTAACGTCCATCATCTAACAGCCTAGAAAGTGCAACTTTTTGTAATCTTTGAGAAATTGTGGAGAGTGGGAATAATACCAGGGATTGGTAAAGACCAAAGATTGCTCAACTTTTATAAAAAGGAAGACCCATCTAACTACAAATTACTGGACAGTTTGTCATAAATACTGAGTAAAAGTACAACAGAGTATTAAACACTTGGACTATGAACATTTGGGGGAGAAAATGTATTGTATGGCTGCAGCCAGCTTGAATTTATCAAGAATAAGTCCTGCCAAACCAACCTGATCTCCTTTTTAGACAGAGTAGGCCATTGGTCTCTGTGTGACTGTGTGTGTGTGTGTGTGTGTGTGTATGGGTGTATGGTTTATTTTGAAAGACTGAAGAATCATGGGACATGGAACAGGGTAGTGGCAGTGTATTTACACAAACTGGTAGAACTAAACATGATCTGGAGGAAGTACTGTAGACCTCACACAACTGCAAGTACACAGCCTCTCTGGTATTCATTATAGAAGACCCACTTTCTTCAGATTTTGGGGCAAGGCTAAAAAAAGTACAGATGTTTCAGGGATTCAGAACATGAAAGTCAATGTTTGGGAGCCTTAAAAAAAAAGTCGTGCTTTCTTTAATAAAGAGCAGAAGGGTGCTGTGTGCATGTGAGGTCTCAGGAGTTCTTCCAAGGACTTTTTGGATTTGGCACAGCTATGTTTGACTGTCAGGTTTTTCTGGAGTTTTTGATCTGGAAAAAACAACAACCTTGGAGTCTTAAGGAGTTGAGGACAAGGGTATGTTAATGAATCAACTCATGAAAGTAGCCAAGTCTTTTTTTCATGAGCACCAAACTCCTTCAGAGGGATACATATTAAAAGAGACGATACACTTATGTTTCTACAGTCATTTTTGGAGTTTAGAAAATATTAGTGTGTTGAATCTTGGTCCCCACAAGTGAAATCACAGGGTACAAATCCTGGTTGTTGAACCTTAACATGCCACTTTGACTTGCATCAGGGGGTGTGAGCTGTCCCTGGGATGGCTGCTCATATAAAGACAAATCTTTGGGGAACAGGGAAAACAGATCAACGAGGCTGATGTGACTTGGCCTGTTACAATTAGTCATAGCTGGCATGCAGACATGATTAGCATGCTGCTCGTCAACATTTCTATTAGGTAGAACTCAGATCCGACATTAGTTATGGTTATAAAGAACATTCAGAGTCTCCCTTGGAATTCCATTATCTGCCAGATCCAATGAACGTAGAAGAACAAGAAGCTATTGTGCCCGAAAAGCCATGGAAGATATAGAGAGACAAGGAAGGCCTGGCTACAGTTTCAACAGAAGAGGGTTCAACATTCCTTCTCAACATTTGTTAGTGCACTAAATTAGATTTCTTCCCCAGGAAAGCATATATAATTACTGTTTGGTCTGCAATTACACAACCAGTTCATATCATTGGCAGAGTGCAATCTGATATCTCATAATGAAGCCATCAGGCATCACTTAAACACAGGCCAGGAATAATCTCTGGGACTGCAAGTTGCTGAAACACCTCTGAGAAGAAGATGCCTGTCTAAATGTGGGAATGTGGCATTTCTGAACTGGTTTTACTCAACATAGATAATCTACAGTTAGACTCACAATCTAAGACTTGTGGAAACTGAATAATTCAAGTCTTAACCAGGAACAATTAAGGCACCCTCTAAGAATATGGGCAGTTCCCACCAGGGTGGCTTATTTGTAAAATTGGAGTGTTGAGGTCTGATAAATTTAATATTTTGAGGTATCAAGGAAATCCCTTCCAAAATCACTTGATATATTTGACAGAAGTATTTTTTTTTACTTGACTGTGGAATAAACAGGAAGCTTTCAAAATTCTCACATATTTGTAGCCTTCTTCTGACGCTACTGCCTTGATCAAATCTTCATTGTTAAGCTGTTTTCTTCAAAGGCTGTGAGAGAGGGCTGACAGCTAGCTTTGTGCCTAAGGCAGGACTAGAACTCACCATCTCCTAGTTTCTAGTACAGAGCCTTTAACCACTACATCAAACTGTTTTTTGGCATGAGGTACTCTATCTGTTGCTACTCAAAACAAATTTATTAAGGTGATCATGGTTGAAGGGGAGAACTACAGAAGAAGAAACCCAACTGATAAGCAGTTCATGGGCAGGTCTCGGGGAAGGGAAGGTCACTCCTGAAGGATTAACTGAGCTCAAGAAAACAGCTAGGAAGCCCAAAAGAGGAAGGGTCTCCATCAAGATCCAGGCCCACAGAACATACAATCCCTTGAGAATAAATTTAGAGCCAAAGTGTTCTTGAAGCCTTGAGTGCTGTTTTCAAATCTGAAAACTCTAGCTGGAACCATACAAAAATGCAGTTATTTTTGAGTCACCAGCAGTCACAGAGTGAGTCACTGAAACATTTGTGAAGCCTCCGTCCACCACATACGGCAGAAACTCAATAAGGAGTTGCAAGAACCACTTAAAAAAAATCAGCTTCTTAGCTATGTTTATGCCTACGAGGATCTGTGTTGTCTCAGATACGCACTTGCAATCTGAGTCTCTGTGGCATGAAGGGAATGCAATTTTGGGAAATGTAAGCTTATTAAGAGCTGTTTGTGGTCAGAGACTGGAGAATCGGCTGAACTATTCATTCCTCCCGATACTTGGAAAGGAAAGAAACGGCGGTGACGTCATGGATGACTTTGCAGCCTAGAAATCAAGAAACAAACATTTTACACAGAGATTCAGCAATACTGGCAAGCTTAAGTAAAAAAAATCTACAATAGAATGGTTGCTTTAAATCAGTGGTTCTCAAGCTTTCTAATGCCGTGACCCCATAATACAGCTCCCCATGTTGTGGTGACCCCCAAGTGGGTGTGGCCACTAATAAGAGGGAGTAGGACAGCTAGGGAAAAGGGAAAAAAATGGTGGACAGCGTGGTTTGGCGACCCCCGTGAAATGGTCATTCGACCCCAAATGGGGTCCCGACCCACAGGTTGAGAACCACTGCTTTAAATAGTGCCCCAGATGTTTGCAGTGTGGTAAAAAATATATATAAATGAAATAACTTTTCAGAGATTAAAATGTTATTGCTTTTATTCTTGTTCTTGATGTAAATATTAAGGGTTGCCCTCTGCCCACTGGCAGGCACAGCCTGCATTTCTACCATCCTCTTTCAGCATTTAATGGGAGGGACTCCGGGCTTTCTCCAGTGCAGCTGCTTCTACCTTATATTGCAATCTATTTTTATGAGCCTAATAAAACTGATGCAAGCATTTGCTTGCAGAATTAAAGGAACAGTGACATTTATTCTCCCAGAGAGCGATCGGTTTCTGCATTCCTTCACAGGGAGATGAGTCTACAAAGGGAGATTAATCTGAGGGGCATGAATGAAATGAACATTTTAACAGTCTGGGGATTTGAAGGAAAGGCAGTCATCTCCAGAAACTGCAGACCAAAGCAGATTTGATCTGCAACCGTTCTTAATGTGCACTCAGCTTGGAAAGCGCTAAAATGACCTCGTATGAAATGCCTTTCATTATTTTATATAGAACATTATTCACAAAGAACAAACTAATTGGACTTGGCTGCTTTATCTTTTGGTGCATATTCCAGCAGAGATTGTTCATCAATAAAACACACATGCGTGAGGGAAGGAGAAGAGAGATAAAAGTTGCTTATCACTTTTGCTTTGATCCTGAAGAAACGTGAAGGGCCGTTCTTGGCCCTGGACAAGGTCTCAATCCATACCCATTTCCTCTTTTATTCTTCCTTTCAGCTGTGTCAAGGAACTAACTCAGTTAGTTAGTTAGTGAGATAGTCCTCAACTTACAACAGTTCATTTAGTGACTGTTCGAAGTTACCACAGCACTAAATAAAGTGACTTATTATTCACATTCAACATCCTGCTGGGTCACGTGATCGAAATTCAGATGCTTGGCAACTGTTTCATATTTATAATGGTCGCTGTGTCCCGGGATAATGTGATCACCTTTTGCAATCTTCTGACGAACAAATCCAGATCCTCTTAACATCCGTGTGATTAACTTACCAACTACAGTGATTCTGTGCTGAGAAAGTTCATAAAACAGAGCTAAATTCACTTAACAATTGACTCACTTAGCAACAAAACTTTTGGGCTCAATTGTGGTTATAAGTGGAGGATTCCCTGTATAAGCAAGAGCTCTTTGCTCTTTTTCTGCATTCCCTTTCTTTTCCCCTATACCGATATTTTTAATTTGGAGATCTAAAGAATTGTCTGCTAAATCTCCCTGCCCAATGATAACCTCCCCATCCTGAAACCTGTTCCTTACAGATGGCATTTTCACAAAGTACGCAATCAACAACTGAATTGTTTCTTAGGTTAGATAAGCTGCAGCTTTGCTAGAAAAATCCCAACTGCTTGATATCTGATTCACGAGCGCCAGTTGGAAAGGTGATGGGTAAAAGGTGACAGGCAAATCCTATTAATAATTTAGTGAGGATAAACAGTTTTGTAGAGTTAACAGCAACAACAACGAAACATTTGCACAAAATGTAGTTGCCAAACTCTACTTGGTTTTTTTTAAAACAAACAAACCCCACAGTCCTCTGGTAATCTCACAATAAGGTTTTTTGATTTATGAAGACTAAGAAATGAGGGTAACTCAACATAAATTTCTTCCCTTGCCTTGAATTATTCCATTTACATGTGGGTTAATCGTGTGGAAATCCACTGGACAGAATTGTCTGCCGGATATGGCAAAATAAATTAAGATGGCAGCCGTGATGTTGCAATCAAAGGCCCTCTTCTTCTTTTCAATCAGCAGTGCCACCATCTTGACTTTTTCATCATCTCCTGCAGACAGCCCCACCATTGGATGGCCTGGAAACGAATCTAGGCATGCTTCATTTTGCCCGTTTGTATCCCTACTCGTAGATGGGACAGGCAGATATATCCACCCCCAGTTCGTATCACTCTTGATACAAAATTGATTTTGTGAGGTAGCTTGAAAAATGAGTGACAGGAATCACAGCAATGGAGGACAACAAGCAGGTATTTCATGCACCAAATCTGGAGTATCAAACATCTCAGTAACTGGTAATTACTAATCCTTTCAACTTGTAATTGATATTGAAATTGGAAACCATCTTATGATCAGATTTGATAATGTGCCTCCTGCTCATTCCAGAGATGTATCTGGATGGGTGAGACTTTAGAGATGGGATCACATGTGGTGTGCCAAAGTAGATCAGCACATGAACAACCCCCACCCACACACCCACACACCACAGGCTGCCTTCAGCTTCTGGCTGCTTAGAGCAACAGCTATGCCTTTGTTATGTATAGATCATATGGCACACTCTCCAAATGAATGCATTTTCCAGGCAAAGAGTACAAGCAATGGTGGCCCCATGAGCTGTGTGATAAAACTGATATGCAAACCTTTATTTGCTGAGAGAAACAAAATCCCTAACAAAGGACTGATGTCAGTGTAGTGGGACTTGCAAATGTGAAAGAGATGGAGAAAAACCACACGTCAATGGAGAGGAAATAGAGAGGACTCAGATCAAATCAGAGGCTGTTCTTGTTTCCTGAACATCACAGTTCAGAAGATCTGTCCTTCTGGAGAGCAGGTCACAATATCACCAACATATGGTTGTGTATTTGTGCGGATGGATTTGTTCCAAGAACAGATTGTAATCTTATTCGGCACTATCAGCAACAGGAAAAGGAAATTACCCCAGCATGCTGCTAAAGCTCCTTTTCTAGCATTATGACAAAAGACGAATAATTGATATTTCAGAAACAATTGGGAAAAGCTGCATAACACATGCCTGCTTTGAATTTCATATGGAAGTGTGCACATGAAACAAGCCGGATCTCACACAGTGGAGTTAGATGGGTAGGTATTATACTCTTTTTTAGCACCAAGAGACAACTGAAATAAAAATGGAAAGTTGTGTAGCTCTATACAAGACATCATAGCATTCAATTACTTTGGTTTTGGTAGTACACTGTTCATCAACAGCAGAAAGCAAATTAACATTGAAGTCTTCAGCTACAGAATAAGCTGTCCATCTTGTTTAATATATAAATTACTCAGTCTATTCTAGTTGATGTTGATAAAGATGGAAAATCCCGTTGGTTCCAACTATCAGAATCCAGGTAGATAGGTAGATAGACAGTAGGGCCCTGGGATTCGTTGCAATAAGAAATGAAGATAGCCAGTCCACAATTCTGGGAGCTGAAGTCTAAATATCTTAAGATGCCCAAGGTGGAGAAATACTGCTGTGGAATGTAGAAACGATGGGAGATGCTAGTTCAACCACCCCTGGGGGCTTAGACAAAAGGGAGGCTTTCAGAGATAAAGATCTTTCTCATACTTGTGGCCCAGACCTAGAATGCTTTGCCACTGAGGACATCTGGACCTCTCAGAGCAAATGGAGTCTAAATATTCAGAGTTAGCAATTACAATGTCCCAAATCCTGAATACAGTGCCTCTCAATACATTTTGCAAGGATGGTCTTCATAATGTAGAAACTGAGTCTTCTTGTCACTCCAGGTTGTCAGAGAGCAAAGCTGGACTAAGATATGTTCCATCAGAGCACCACAAGTACAAGGGTAGACAATGGTTAGTATGAAAACCTCCCCTGAAAAGCATTTTTCCCCAATTTATTTCTCTTAAAGAGAATTTCAGACTCAACTTTTTCTGAGTGGATGACTTTATTTAATTATAGCACTGTCACAATGGCCTGGTTTTCCTCATTCCCTGTTCTTTAGCCCTCAAAAGGCAGCTTTCCTCGGACTGCATGGCAATTACTACGCTGTAATGTGATTACCTGTTAGCCAAAGAAGAGTTGGATGGTTTAATTTAAGTGGGAAATGCAATGTAAGGCTACTTGTCCGCATCACATTTTATTAACCTAGCATAGAGACAGAGCAGTTGGCTTTGTCAGGATACACAACCAAGCAAGAGGCTGGTAGGAATTGATAGTCCTTCAAGCAAAACTTCCTTGGAGAGGATGCTCACTCAGTTGCCTCATTGAGAAGAATGGAAGGGCTCTTCTTAGATTGAGCCAATAAGGTGGGAATCACTAGAATTTTATCTTATTTTTTTAAAAGTCCGCATGCTACTTTCAAAGATCTGATTTGAAGGGGAAGAACATGAGATTCTGTGAATGTCTGTGTTTGTGATTATTGCCTGACCTATAAGATTGATGTTAACCATAAGTATATTTTGGAAGAGTTTCTGTATTCTTTCTCTTTTATCATGAGAGGACCACAAATGGAGATGATGCCGATCAAGTCGCCGATTTGATTGAGTGGTTGATTGTGTTGGGATCAGAGGGCTGGATTGGACTGATTCAGCCTCTGACCTCTTCCTGTTGGGTTCTTGGGGATGAATAGGTAAAAAATAGAAGTCAAGGAGTCCTGAAACTCACCTCATCCTTAAAGGAAGCCAGATGAGTTTTTGAGTTCAAAAAATTACTGACATCTTCACTTATGTCAAGAATACCTAGGTAGGGCTTTTTGCTGGTGGTCACATGACTCCAGACATATGTTATTCCCATCCATAACATTCTCTGCAACAGTCTGTCAAATTGTAAGAGCAACAGCAACCTATTAAACATGAATGCAACATCTGTTAATCATTTATTAACCTTTGAAAAACCATGGAACCTCCGTATCAAGTGTGTCCATATTTATAAATCAATGCTTGGATTTTCCTGATTAGACAGATAATAACCATTGGAAAAAAAATGAAAAAAATAAAAGTGATTTATTCACCACAAAAGGAAGAGTGAAACTAAGCCAAGGAAAATGCTATGCATTGGTTACCCTGCTAGTCGTTCCCCAAGGAATTAAGATGTATTTTTTTTTTGTATCTCCATACTTGAAGCCAGATTTTTGTAGCAGCAGCAATATGAAAGATCATGTCCCTGTTTGTGAAACCATTCCAAAAAACAAAAGTTGCTTTCATGCATAACTCACAAAACACAATTGTAATAATGAAAATCATTTTAAATTTGCCTGGGAGTAAGCTTTATTAAATCATGCTGTGATTTAAAGCTTAATAAACTTATTTAGCACTGTATTAATAATAAAAATAAAACTTTATTAGATCTCATAGGCACATTTGTTACAATGTAATTCCTTTACAATTATAGTCAATGATATAGAGCCAGTTTGGTGTAGTGGTTAAGACATTGGATTAGAAACCAGGAGATTGGGAATTCTAGTCCTGCTTTAGGCATGAAGCCAGCTGAGTGAATTTGGGCCAATCCCTTTCTCTCAGTTCTGAGAAGGAAGCAATAGCAAGCCACTTCTGAAAAATCTTGCCAAGAAAACTACAGACTTATCCAGGCAGTCTTAAGAATTGGTTACGATTAAAGGAAGAAAAAAAATCCAATGAAAATCCAATAGCAAGTGGGAATTAGACTTTCTCTGGGACACCACCATTGGGGGGAGGGGCAACCATGATCTGGATGACTGAGAATCTCTGCAGTCAGAACCTACAACTCCACTTATAACAGATATAACTCTGGAAGGAGATTCCCTGAGATTCAAAAGTCCACTTTACAAACTTTAAGACAAGTATCAACTTGTAAGGCTTAAGAGGGTGGAATCACTCAGGACAGCAGCCCCATTACAGTGGTGAATTTTGGTTTACTTAAGATGTTTGGGAGGGCTTTAGTTGGTTGGGGTGCTATAGTAATGCTGTGTGGTTGCAAGAACCTATTGATTGTTTTTGAGACATATGAGTGTTGTTTTTTTGATGTATGCAGTGTTACAGTGGGTTGCTGTAATGGTTTGAGTGATCAGGCACTTTTTTTGAGAAAGTTGTTGTTTTTTTCTTTTTTTGGGAAGTTGTTGTATAGGACAGTGATGGCGAACCTTTTAGAGACTGAGTGCCCAGACTGCAACCCAAAACCCATTATGTATCAACGGGTGCCGGGTGGGCATGGTCCATTGGGTGGGCGTGGCCCATTGGGTGGGTGTGGCCCATTGGGTGGGCGTGGCTTTGGTGATAACGGCAGACTGGGTGGGACTAAAAAGTTCAATCAATCAATTTCAACTTTGCAAGATCTTTTTTTTCCCTGCGAGAAGTTGAAATTGACTGATTGATTGAACCTTTCTTTTTTTTGCACATGGTGGTAGAGGCCTAAAGAGAAAAGGTTTTAAAAAACCCAGCTGAAGGCCTAGGACTGGGGCGATGGTGCGCATGCCCATAGGATCACCACCACAGGTATAGTTGGTCTGTTTCCCTTTTATGGTGTTCTGAGTTGCTGCAGTGTGTTTGTACTTGTTATGTCCCGAGCCTTTGCAAACGGCTCGGGCGTTTGCAGGCAGTCCCGGGCAGGTGCAAAGCTGCCCGGGACCAGACAGGCTGTCGCCAGCGCCGTGCGCATGCGCGGGTGCTGGCGCGGGAAAAGTAACACATTTACCCGGGAGTTGCCTATATAAGAGGCTGCGAGGCGTTTGGGCGAGGCTGAAGCCATCTTCCTGTGAGCTGAACGCTGAATAAAAGAAACTGAGAACTCCAGCTGCTTCTCGTGTCTGTTTTCCCGCCAAGGACGCAACACTGGCGACGAGGGTGGGATGCCTTGCACTACCTGGAAAGGAAGAAGTGTAAGCTTACCCAAGGAGTCCTGAGCGGCGGAAGAGGAACGGCGTCGACTCGGCAGCTGCCCGCCATCCGGTGCGCATTCGGGGGTAGGCTGGCTGATAGACCCGTCTCCTGAAGATCCGAAGATGGCGAAATCGGAAGCTTTCGGAATTCGACGTCTCACATCCAGAGCGGTGGGAGTCCTACGTATCCAGAATGGAGAACTACTTCAAGGCAAACCAAGTGAGGGAAGATAGCTTGAAGGCGGCCACCCTGCTTTGCGTTTGCGGCCAAGACGCCTTCGAAATCGCAGAAAACCTTGCAGCACCTGTCCCAGTAGAGTCTGTAAGCTATGCAGACCTGAAGAAGCTGCTGAAGGAGCATTTCCATCCCAAGGTGTCCGTTATCTCATGGCGCCACACCTTCGAACAAAGGGATCAACGGTCCGGTGAGTCAGCCAAGGAATACATCGCCGCGTTACGGAAGGCCGCCAAGCCCTGCGAGTTCAAGGACCTCGAGGAACGACTGAGGGACCGATTCGTGTGCGGGTTAAGGCATCGCGAGCTACAACAGAGACTTTTCGCAAAGGAAGAATTATCCTTCCAAGACGCCTTAAGGGAAGTCACCGCAGAAGAAGCAGCAGGCGGCGCCATCAAAAACATGCGGCCGATCAGAAACAGTGCAGAGGGTGCGTCCGTGCACCAGGAAGACGTCCGACGAAACTCCGAGGAGGATCCGGACGAGGAAGTCGACCGTCTACACCCCGCGAAGGAAGAGAACCAGAAGGGAAGCTCTTCGGCTCCGCTCAAGTGCATCGGCTGTGGAGGTCGCCACAGGAGACCCGACTGCAAGTTCCGCTCCGCTACCTGCCGGGCCTGCGGTAAACAAGGGCACATTGCAGCTGTGTGCATGAGACGACGACTAGGCACAACCCCAAGAAGAACGCCTGACAGGTACCAGCTTCCCCAGCCAGAATAGGGTAGGGTTTTGCGCTTCGCGAAGAAGCATCTGTAGAACAGGCACACACAAGCCCATGAAGAAAAAGCTGTCACTCAACGTGAAGCTACAAGGGGTTCCATTATCTATGGAACTAGACCCAGGGTCTGCCCTGTCCATCATTTCATTGCATACATTTAGGAAGATTTGTTCCAGAAGTGGGTCTAAGGCCAAGTTAAGGCCTTCTGATATTGTATTAACAGATTTTCAGAACTCAATAGTGTGTGTTAAGGGGGAGGCCACCCTTAACGTGCAATACAAGAGTTTTGAAGGTCCACTAGACTTATTAGTAGTAGGGGGTGAACGAACGAGTCTCATAGGACTCGATTTGTTTGAGGCCCTGGGGATACACGTCACAGGACTCAACAGCTTACAAACACTCGACCTACAGGAAGTCTGCAAAGAATTTGCAGATGTTTTCAGCCCCCAGCTGGGCACATTCAAAGGACCACCTGTGTCCTTAAAGCTAGACACCACTGTCACTCCCATTAGGATTAAAGCAAGAAGGGTCCCTTTTGCTTTAAAAAGTAAGATTGACACTGAATTAGACAAACTAATCCAACAAGGAATCCTAGAACCTGTTGATTCCAGCCCGTGGGAGACCCCCATTGTCACGCCTCTAAAGGCAAATGGGGACATTCGCATTTGTGCTGATTACAAATGCACACTCAATAAGGCATTGCAGCAACATGCCTATCCTGTTCCTGTGGTCAGTCACATCCTGGCCTCTCTCAAGGGGGGGCGTGTTTTTGCAAAGCTTGACCTAGCTCAAGCATATCAACAGCTGCCTGTTGATGATGATGCTGCCAGAGCTCAGACCATTGTGACCCACAGGGGAGCCTTTAAAGTAAAAAGGCTACAGTTTGGAGTAAATGTCGCTCCTGGGATTTTCCAAAGCGTAATGTAAAACACACTACGAGGTATACCAGGGGTCTGCCCCTACTTTGACGATGTCTTGATTGCAGAGACTCCACACACATTCTAGCTGAAAGGCTTAGGGCTGTCCTGTTAAGATTCAGGAAATCAGGCCTCAAGCTCAGAAAAGACAAATGCCAGATTGGGGTGCCTTCTACTGAATTTCTGGGATTCAAAATTGATGCTGCTGGGATTCATCCTGCTGAATCCAAACTAACTGCTATTTTAGAAGCACCCAGGCCAAAGTCTAAGGCCGAACTTCAGGCCTTCCTAGGCCTCCTGAATTTCTACAATTCTTTTCTTCCACATAAAGCTAGTGTAGCTGAGCCTCTTCACAGGCTACTAGACAAACAGGCTGTGTGGCTGTGGTCACAAGCGCATGAGGCTTGCTTTAAAGAAGTCAAGGCCTTGCTCACTTCTAACAGTGTTCTTGCACATTTCAACGAGTCTCTCCCTGTGTGCATCGCTTGTGATGCGTCCCCCTACGGGGTTGGAGCTGTCCTGAGTCACCTCAGGTCTGATGGAACTCAGGTTCCTATTGCATACTACTCCAGAACACTGTCTTCTGCCGAGCGCAACTACGCTCAGATAGACAGGGAGGCTCTGGCTGTTGTTGCTGGAATTAAAAAATTCCACGATTTTCTATATGGCAGGCATTTCACGGTCTTCACTGACCATAAGCCTCTGCTGGGACTGTTTACCACACGTAAGCAGACTCCCCACATCATTTCCCCTAGAATGCTTAGGTGGTCTATTTTCTTGTCTGCATATGATTTTTCATTACTCCACAAGCCTGGGAAAGAAATGGGCCATGCTGATGGCCTCAGTAGATTGCCTCTGCCAGTAGTAGAAGCTGACCCCGCGCCAGCTGTCAACATTCTATCAATCCAAGCCTTGCCCGAGCTCCCTCTTAGTGCCAGGGATGTTACCGCTGAAACAGGTACAGATCACACACTTTCACGTGTCCGCTCCTGGGTCCTGTCCGGGTGGCCTGAGCACTGCCCTAGTCCTGAGTTTCAGAGTTTCTGGTCCAAAAGGAACGAACTGTCCCTTTCTCAGGGTTGTCTGCTTTGGGGAAACAGAGTTGTCATTCCCACCTCAATGAGGACTAGGGTCTTAGAATCCCTCCACGAGGGTCATCCTGGCATTGTTCGTATGAAGGCTCTTGCACGAAGCCACTTGTGGTGGCCTGGTTTAGATAAAGATATTGAGGCTAAGGTGCACGCATGCCACCTGTGCCAACGATCTCGCCCAGAGATGCCCCAAGCTCCTGTGCATAGATGGGAGGAAACACAGTCCCCATGGTCTAGGGTGCACATTGACTACGCTGGGCCCTTTCAGGGCCAGTTCTTCTTGGTCCTTGTTGACAGCCATTCAAAATGGCTTGAGGTTGTGCCTGTCTCATCCACCACCACTGCAAAGACTATTCAGGTACTGAGGGGGATTTTTGCTGCACACGGGCTGCCAGATGTCATTGTGTCCGACAACGGCCCTCAATTCACCTCCTCCGAATTCCAAGCTTTCTTACAAGCAAACCTGATTCGTCATGCCACATCTGCACCTTTTCACCCGTCCACCAACGGTATGGCTGAACGCATGGTGCGCATCGCAAAGGACGCCTTGAAGAGACTCACCTACGGGGACTGGCATCACAGGTTGGCTGACTTTCTCCTTTCTTATCGCACCACACCGTCCACTTCTACAGGGAGAAGTCCAGCTGAACTTCGTTGGGGGCGCCAACTTACTACTAGACTTGACCGGTTGCATCCGGACAGACTGCCTTCATCTACCTCACATCCTAGGGCACCTAGACAACTACTTGTGGGTGCCCCGGTTTGGGCTCGCAATTACGGGCCTGGTCATACATGGGTCCCCGCTTCTGTGTCCAGGATCACAGGTCCTCTCTCCTACGAGGTTGCCCTGGACAACGGTCGTGTCCTGCGTCGGCACATCGACCAACTTCGCTCTAGGCGAGACTTTTCTGCTGAGACTCCTGGGTCTTTTCCAGGGGGGGAGGGGGACCCTTTGGAGCAAAGGGAAGGGCAAGAGCTACTGCCCATCTCCACTGAGGGAGCCACAAACGGCCCATCCCAGGGTTCCGCAATTGCTCCGAAAAGAAAGTCATGGAGCTTACCCACACAACAGGCACTCACGCCTACTCCAGCCAGGAAGTCACCCCGGGGGCATACTCACTTTCCACACACATCACACAGCACTCCAGCAACGGAGGATACCCGGGGGCATCCCAACAAATCATTCCCCGCAAGAGAACTGGCACACAATTCCCAAGGTTGGCCTGACCTTACCCCAAATCCTACAGGGGGTCAAACATACACAGAGTTAGTCGAGGAACCAAGTCCCGACTACAACAACCCTAGCACAAATTAGGGAACACCTGAGCTTTGGGAAAGTACAGAAAACCACACGAGCCCGAACACAGAATGGGGTTCAGGGAATGGACAGCCTCCTGACAGGTCTTGGACTGACCTAGGAGGTTCTACAGAGACGCCCAGCAGCGGCTATCACTTCAAGGGGCCTGAGGGTCTACAGCTAGGTAGGTCAACCAGGTCACAAAGTAACAGAAGCCCTGGCCTGACGAGCCCGGTGGGCAAGCAAGCAGGCCAGGCATCGGGGCACAGTCCTTGGAAGACACCAGGGCACAATAGAGAGAACAGGCTCACGCCTCCCTCCAGTCAGGGAAATTATGCCAGTAATCCAGAGCTAAGAAGGTCACAGAGAGCAAAGAAATCTCCCAAGTACCTAGAAGACTACATAACATTGCTGGCAAAGCAAAAGCCAGTAAACAGTGGGAACATTGGGGAGCAAAATGTCGTATAAAATAAATGTTGTATGTTGGTAGTAGTTTTAGCCCGGGGGAAAGGGGTGTTATGTCCCGAGCCTTTGCAAACGGCTCGGGCGTTTGCAGGCAGTCCTGGGCAGGTGCAAAGCTGCCCGGGACCAGACAGGCTGTCGCCAGCGCCGTGCGCATGCGCGGGTGCTTGCGCAGGAAAAGTAACCCATTTACCCGGGAGTTGCCTATATAAGAGGCTGCGAGGCGTTTGGGCGAGCTGAAGCCATCTTCCTGTAAGCTGAACGCTGAATAAATGAAACTGAGAACTCCAGCTGCTTCTCGTGTCTGTTTTCCTGCCACGGACTCAACAATATGAATAACCAGTTCTCTGTGTAGAAGCCTGCTTCCAGAAGTCCATTCTGGGCCGGGGCAACAAACTGGCTGAATCCCACCACTGGCTGCATCTCATTGTCAGTAATCTTAAAGGAAAAAATAGTGTGCCATTTCACTATATTATCTTGCTTCTCTGGAACACTTAACCTCTTTAGGATTAAGTCACTCACCTATAAGTTGACTCAATGAATACACTAGAATCTCATTATAACAAGTAACTTATACCAGAGAAACAAGTTAGATCAAACTGAGAGAGGCCCACAACTATTTCTTTTCTTCTTTCCTCATACCTTCCTTTCTCCTTGTACTTCCAAAAGAAGTACATTTCTTATAGTGTGAGACTAAGACTAAGCTGCTATACCTAAAGATGAAGCAAGCACGTAAGTAGGGTGGACAGAACCAGAAAGGAATCAAGTCATTAAGGAAACAAAGGACAAAAGAAGTTGGGCCTGAACACATGAGAATTCCCTCCCCAAATACAACCAACAAATCAAGGACTTTGGGAGATAAAAAGGGTCTTGAAGTCCACCTATTCTTTGAGTTATTTTGAACCTAGACTTACCAGCTTCCATCCCTCTGGCTAGTACCTGCTAACCTAGTTAAGGATGTGGTTAAGTGTATGTGAGTGTGTGTGGGGGTCTTCAATGATGCCTCAGTATTCGGTTAAAAGTGATTTGAGTGTGCCAGTTTTCCAGGGCTGTGAGTTGTGAGTGAGTGACCACGAGACGAACCTGGGAGCACATGCTTGTAATAGTAAGTTCTTGACTTCCTTCTATATGATTGAAGTCTCCTATAAAAAGAAAGAATATAAAAGAATCCTAATGGAAAATGTTATTTTGGTGTTTTTTTTCCTAGTTGTAATTATATGCAATCTTCTCTTGCATATCATGAAAAAGTATTCAGTTACAGTAGAGAATATGATCTCTGTGAATCCCAATAGACAAGTCTTGATTTGAAGTTCTGAAGCTCACCCAAAGCCAGATATAATATTTTAAGAGAAGGATACAGAATTTTTAATCATCCTCTTCCTCCTCCTCCGTGTTATGATTATCATTATTAGCCTGAATCAATATACTGCTATCTGAAGACCTGCCATTTTAATACTATAAATCATAATCTATCACATTGGTCTAGAGTGGTTTGGTAAATACATTTTTTTAGATTACAAATATTTGCTTGCTCACTCTCTCCTGCACATACATGCAAACACATTTCAAGAAGAACTAGGGCAGAATTACAGAAGAACATGCAAAATATGTAATCATGACAGAAAATTAAATTCATTTGGTTTATTCAACCTTGCAATTCTCACTTGAAATGTGGAATACTGTTTTGAATGGGCACATTTGCTTTCTTCCCATTGCTTTAATTTGGGTAATGTCACTATTATACTGCATTTTACATTACTATTCCCTAGTAAATAACCACATTTTTAATCTATTTAATTGCCAGGTTGATCAAAGAAAACATCAATTAACATGGAAACAATTTTAATTCACTATATCATTCACCTTTGGTGGTTATTGGAATAGGCAATCAACAAGAACTTTCAGAATATAAACCTTTTTTTTTTGCCTATAAGCAAAAAAGATGAGCTTATTGACCATATTGTCTGAGAATTCTTATAATTGTGATCTTAACAAATTTTAAAGGGACTAGGCTGAAAAAGACTAAGACAACATTCAATCTTTAAGAAAAGCAAAATAAAAAATAAAAATGGCATGTTATCTAGTCCTTCCGTAAAGTTATCTCAAAGGTGCTTTTTCAAAAGGTAACTGGACTTTGTTTTTCTTTGAGGAAAGCATTTAGCTTCTCATCCAAGAAGCTTCTTCAGTTATGATTGAATGAAGAAGCTTCTTGGATAAGAAGCTAAATGTTTTCCTCAAAGAAAAACAAAGTCCAGTTGGTTTTTGAAAAAGCACCTTTGAGACAACCATGACCTGGATGACTGAGAATCTCCATAGACCTTAATGAACTTCAAAATCTCAGAAAATACTGAGATCCTGGTAATATGAACATTTTAAAATTTCTTCTATATAAACTTATCTCTAAGAGCCACTGAGTTCATTGAATGTCCTGAATAGATGTATGTATGAATGCATTCCTTACTGATCAATACATTGACCCTAAATAAGATTGTTTTCCATCTTTCTTTATCCATCATTACTCATTTATTCATTATATTATGTTATATTATGTTTTAATTTGTAAACTGCTCAGAATTATTTAGCGAGATGGGCAGTTTAGAAATCAATCAATCAATCAATCAAACAAACAAACAACTGAAACAGATATATGTAGTGCAGTGAATCTCTGGGTTAATCCAAAATCTAAACGATGACCTATAGGTCACAACCTTTATTGATCTAGTACTGTGTCATCAAGACAGTTTCTTTAAAGCAGGGGTATCAAACTGCTGGAATGCGGGCTGGACATGTCACGTGGAAGCTGCGCCCACCCCATTGCCGGCAATGGTAAAACTGGCCTGATATGTTGTGCGACGTCACATGATGTTGCGAGTTTGACATCGCAAGAGCCTGCTTTAAAGCCAGTTTCTTCAACATAACACAGCTGTTAGTTTTGACTACAGGTTGCTAAGCTATTTGCTTTAATGCTGTTGCTCAGCTGAAGCATGAAATGATGAGATTTTACCAAACTTGCTAATAAAGTTCCTGTCACAGTGTTGTTCCCTTGAAAAATAAATAAGTACAAACAAGCACTCCAGCAGGACAGTTGAAATCAAAACTGAATTATTATACATAGTGAAAATAGAAGTTGCTTTATGGCTTAAATAGTGGTCAATCTTGATGTTGTCAACTGCAGAGGATGTAGTGTGAATTGGACAATGTTTCCAGTAGTTAGGCTGAAGAGTTGTGTCTGTTGCTTGCTAAAAAAAAAAAAAGTTTTATATCTGTTTTTCAGCATTCATTACTTGAGGTAGATTTTATTTCATAACTGCTTTTCCTTTCAGTCAGCCACTCAGACTCAGCTCCAATCATGAAATGTGTATCAAATAAATTTAATAATTAATAAAAATAATGAAAGCTAGACTGAAATTTCATGCTTCTGGCTATTTGACATTAGAGATAATTGGTTAGTTTTCTACATCACCTTGTCTTTAGGAGGTCAAGGTGTGTTACCTAGAGATTGCCTTTCATTTTATCTTCTCACCAACAACTCTGTGAAAGTACGTTTGTCCTCCCTCACCTTTGCAGTCCAAGAAACTAAGGAGGGTTGCTTGTGAGACATTTCCCTTGCCTCCATTTCTTTTCAGACTCAGATACTGATTGCCTGATCTTTGTCTAGTTTCTAGCTTTTTTTCCTCTCTCCCAAGATTATTCCCACATGTCCTGGTCTTTAGTGTTTGTTGACCAGTCTGCTGGTCTCAGACTTTTCTTTCTGACTTTCTTTGCTGGTATACAAGGAGCCTGTGCTCTTCAACACAATTTTGTCAGAGTGATAAAATGCACATTCTGACACAGAATGTCACATTCTGTCTGATCTTCTTCTTATGTACTTAAATGTGACTTTGGGATTCTTGTACAAAGGGAGCAGGGTTTGTGCTGGGATATTGTAATACTTATTTTATGTTTTACATATATTCTTTCCTTGCCATAAGTCTATGCCTGGTCCTTAACCATAATTTTTGTTCTGGAAGGATATACAGTACCTAGATAGGTACTAGGGTTTGTCTATGTCCATAATGTATTATTTTAAATAAATGTTATTTTTTCTGTTTAACTTATAATCTTCTTATTAATTCTTGTTTAGATTATTTTCCTGTTTTCAGGAATACTCACTCTCTTTTTTACATGCACATGTCCACACACATATGCACACACACAAACATTACAGCCATCAGAAATTGATAGATTCATTCATCTCTAATTATGCTTCAGTTAAATGTTTTAAGATGAATGCAGGGGAGAATAGTGTGACAACTAGTTTGAGTTTCACATTTATCATATCGTCTAATTTAGCCTGTAAGACCCTTAGTAATGTCACTATGCATAATTTCCCTGTGTGGCTAATGAAAGATTTTAAATTGAAAACAGACTTAATACAATGCAGTCCTATTTTCATTCATTGCATTATTTTTAAAACATGAGTCCATTATATTTCATGGAAGGCTGTCTCTGTGGTGCTGTCCCACATTAAAGAAGAGAAAGAGAAAGTATTGTCAGCTACTTCTATTGCTGCTGCTGCTCCTGACATCCAATGAACAAAATGTATACTGTAAGGACTCACCCCACTTTGCATCTTAAGAAGACAGAACTCTTGGAATAATTCTTCCAACAGGAATCCTTTATTAAGAGAAAATGGTTGCAGGCGTTCTAGACAGGACTTGGGGTCCAAGCTCTCCCATTCAAGGTTTTAAGCCCCACCCAATTTTTCAGCGACAGTCTCAGGCATTACACTTCCACCCCCTATTCATTACTGCCCGGCTGGATGGAGACTTCAAAGAAACTACATGAAAGGAAAACGGCCCCATTCTTATGGTTAGTTCTTTTGCAATACACACATTCAGTTCCTTAGAAGTATACTGAAGGAAGTGAGGGCCATAAAGCCCCTTTGTTCTCCCCCTTCTCTCCCTCTTATGGCAGAATCCAGAGAAGGCAGAATTGGGGTTTTCTATATTTGATAACTAAAGATGAAATATAATTGGATTCTGACATCCGGCCCCCTCAAAAATAAGAGAGATCCACCTGGAAGAAACAAAACAGGTATAAAAGTTAGTCAGGCTTGTTAGGGTACTCTGTGTGAAACTTCTTCAATAGCTTTGGGGCTCTGACATGACGTTTATGGACCCACTCGTTTTGTGAGGCAGGAAGGTGTTTCCAGGCAACTAGGTACTGAGTTGCTCCATGATATTTCCTAGAATCAACGATTTCCTTTATTTCGAAGGGTTGTTCGCCCTCTACCATGATTGGAGGTGGTGGTGGCCATAACACTGACTGATGCTCTCTTTTCAGCAAGCTGCAATGAAAAATTGGGTGTATTTGCTTGAGATTTTTTGGTAATTCTAATTCTACTGTTACTGGGTTTATGATTCTTTTAATTGGAAAAGGCCTTATATATTTTGGTCCAAGTTTTTTACAGGGTTGTAGAGACTTTAGGTATTTTGTAGATAGGTACACCATTTCACCTATAATGAATGGTGTAGGCTCAATCCTTTTTTTATTGGCTTGTGCTTTGTATGCCTGCCTAGCTTCATCTAGTGCTTTTCTAACTATTGGCCAGGTGTTTTGTAGTTTTTCCATCCATTCTTTCAGTGATGGGATCATTGGTTCGTTGGGGTTAATTCTGGCATGGGGCTGAAACTTTGACCGTTGGCTATTTGAAAAGGAGTGTAGCCTGTGCTGGAGTGGACTGCATTATTGTAGGCAACTTCTGCAAAAGGGAGTAAGTCCGTCCAATCACTTTGTTGGAAATTTAAAAAACATCTCAAATATTGCTCAAGTACTGAATGACAACGTTCTGTTTGTCCATCTGTCTGAGGGTGATGGCTAGATGTCAGTCCCTGAGTGGTCCCTAAGAGGGATAAAAATTCCTTCCAAAATGCAGACGTAAATTGAACTCCCCTATCAGATATGATGCGTTGGGGTGCCCCATGCAATCTGTAAATGTGCTGGATGAAAAGTTTTGCTAAGGCCTTTGCAGTGGGAATCTTTTGGCAAGGGATAAAGTGCACCTGTTTGGAAAACAAGTCCGTGACTGTCCAGATAACAGTATTCCCATTGCTTTCTGGCAATTCCACTATAAAATCCATGGCTATTTCCCTCCAGGGGGCTGAGGGACTTGCCACTGTTTGCAATAGTCCTGGCAATTTCCCTTGCAACCTCTTTGCCATGGCACATTTTGGACAACTGGCTATATAACTTTCTATGTCCTTTTTCATGGATGGTCACCAAAATTGCCATTTAATTAAATGTAAAGTTTTTACAAATCCAAAATGCCCTGCTGATTTTGTGTCATGGCAAAGGTGCATGAAAGTGACTCTTTGAGTTGTTGGTATATATAACTTTTCCCCTACCCAAGGCAACCCGTCTCTCATTGTGCACACATTTTTGTTTTTTCTGGAACCATTCATCTGTTTCCAAACTTTTTCTGAATTCAATTCCAGTTTGGCTGTCCAGTTGTGGTTTTAATTTGGCTTGGGTTCTTGTGGTTACTGGTGCTGCCAGTTGTGACTCTGCCATTATTGGTCTAGAGTCTGTGGTTCGTGCGCTGTTATATTGAGGCATGCGAGATAGTGCATCTGCCAGGAAGTTCTTTCTTCCTGGTAAATGTTTGAGCTTAAATTGGACCTGGTGAAAATGCTGGGACCAGTGGGCTTGTTTGGGATTGAGTTTCCTGGACGTTTTCAGGGCTTCCAAATTTTTGTGATCAGTCCACACCTGGAAGGGGATTTTGTTGCCTTTCAGGAACTGTCGCCACGTGGGTAATACCCAACATATTCCATAAGCCTCCTTCTCCCATACGGGCCAGCGCTGTTCTGTTTCCATGAGTTTCTTGGATGTATATGCACAGGGTTGCAATACCCCTTCATTGTTTTCTTGTAATAGAACAGCCCCCACTGTCACATCACTTGCATCTGCCTGTATTACGAAGGGCTTGTCCATGTCTGGGTGCCTTAGTACTGGTTCGGCAGAAAAAAGTCTCTTTAGTCTCTCAAACGCAGCTTGGCACTCCATTGTACATGTTAGTGGCTGGCTAGGTTTTACTGAGGATGCTCCCTTCATTTTTAGCAAGTTAGTGAGGGGCAAGGCTATCTGGGCAAATAAGGGGATGAATTGGCGGTAAAAGTTTGCAAAGCCCAGGAAACTTTGTAGTTGCTTTCTTGTGCAGGGTGGTGCCCAATCTAATACTGCTTTGACCTTCTCTGGGTCCATTTCAATGCCCTGGGGGGATATGCGATAACCTAGGTAGTCTATCCTTTCCTGGTGGAATTCGCATTTTGAGAGTTTGGCATATAGGTGGGTGGCTCGCAGCTTCTTTAAAACCGCTCTGACAAGGTTGACATGTTCCTCTTTTGTTTCAGTGAAGATAAGAATGTCGTCCAAGTAAACAAGGACCCCCTTAAACAGGTGCTCCCTTAGAACGTCATTGATTAATTGCATAAAGACTGCAGGGCCCCCTTGTAATCCAAATGGCAAGACTTTGAATTGATAGCACCCCATGGGGCAGTTAAATGCAGTCTTCCATTCATCCCCTTCCTTAATTCTCACGCGATAGTAAGCTTCCCTTAGGTCTAGTTTAGAAAATTTTTTCCCTTTCGATAGGTGTGACAGCATGTCTTTCATGAGGGGCAGAGGGTATAGGTTGCTTTCACTGATTGTATTCAGGGCCCTATAATCCACGCATAAACGTAAAGAGCCATCCTTCTTCTCTCTAAAAAGGACCGGGGCAGCCACTTTAGGCTTGGCTGGCTCAATGAAACCTCTCTCTAGGTTTTTTTTAATGAATCTTTCCATTTCCTCCTTCTCCTTTGGGCTCATGGAGTATAATCTGGGCTTCAGGAGTTTTGCCCCAGGTTTGAATTCAATGGTACAGTCTGTGGGTCGGTGGGGGGGGAGCTCATTCACCCTCTCCTCACTGAAGACTTCAGCAAGGTCTCTATATTCCTCTGGTATTTCTGTTAATCTTTTTTCCTCTCCTATGGATGCTTTTTCTGTTCTTGATTCTGGTAGCCTCCCTTGGGGTTTTAAGTCCATAGGGTCCCCCTTTGGGAATTTGATTTCTGTCGTCCTCCAATTTACCCAGGGGTTCCATTTTTTTCAACCATTCCATCCCTAGAATCATTGGGCATTCCATGCCTGGGGTCACCACAAACGTTATGTCCTCTTCATGTTTGCCCAGGGAGAGGTGTATTGGTAGAGTGGCTAGGGTAGCTGGCACCCCCCCTGCTATGGATCCATCTAACTGGCCAAATGAGATTGGTTGTTCCAGTCTCCTGGATGGGATGCCCAGATTCCCCACTAGTGTTGGGCTAATGAGGCAGCGGGTGCAGCCAGAGTCTATTAAGGATTTCACCTTCACAGCTTCGGGCATGGGGGGGATTAATATAGTCACTGTCTTGAGGATGGGTGTGATGTATCCACTTACCAGGAGTTCGCCCTCCGAGCTGTCATCTGAAGCATCCACTGGCCCTGTGGTGTAGGCTGGAGTTCTTTCCTCTTGGTGAGCAGAAGTGGGGGGTTCCGCAATTTCCATCATTCTCATGGCAGTTTCTTTTGGCTTAGCTGAAGACTTTCCGGATTTGTTGATTGGGGATCTGTCTGGGTTGTGCTGGGGGGCCTTTGAGCGGCATTCTACAGCTCGATGCCCTTCTCTTCTGCACTTGAAACACCCCATTTGTTTCTTGGCTGTAGCCAATGATTTCACCGGTTTGTGTGTCAGCTCAGGCGGGGGGCGGCTCCATTGTTTTCCTCGGTGGTGTCTCTTCAATATGTCGATCTCTGCTTCCTCTGCCAAGACGTACCATTCCTCAAGTTGGTGTGGGTCCCCTTGGGCAGGCAAGCGTCATATAGATCATAATTTAGTCCGTCTTTGAAATGGCTAAGGAGGATGTCTTCTGGCCAATTCAGTTTGCTGGCAATGGCCCGGAATTCTTGTGTATATTCAGCCACCGTTTGCCTTGCCTCATCATTTTTATCCTTTCAGGGCTTTGCGATCAGCCAGGGGGTCTTCAAATCGTCTTCTCAGAGAGGACATGAAACGGTTGAAGTTACTGAATTCTGGGGCATTGGAGTCATGCAAGTTCACCACCCAATCTGCAGCCGGTCCATCCGGGGCAGATTGCACGATCCGGATGCGGGCTTTGTCGCTGGGAATGTCCTGCCCGTATTCCTCCATGTAGCTGAGGACTTGGGTTAGGAAAAACCCCAAGCATGTTGGCTCCCCTTTGAATTTCACCTCCAACGGTAGATGTCTTGGAATGGATCGGTGCCTCCGTTGTTGGTGGTAGTGTCTTCCGTCCAGATTGCCATCTGTGGTCCGGTAGGGGGTGGGGACTACTGGATCAGCAGATGTCCCCGGGGTTGCAGGTTCCACTTCCCCCTCGGTGTCTCTCCCTTTGCGGCTCCAGGAGCTGGGGCGGCCGTAGGGCTCAGGATTCTCCTCTCCTAGGGAGCTGAGAGTTCTCTTCATCAGGTCAATAGCTTTCTCTAGGATCCAGTCTGAGTACGGTGCCCAGCTTTCTCCCTCTTCACTTGCGTGCAGGGATTTCTCCATCTCCTGCTTCCATTCTGGTTGCTTGGTCCCCCGTCTCAGGGTCATCTTTCTTGATTCCTTTCCCCACTCACTTTTCTTTCCAATGCCCATTGACCAGCGAGGCTTGTGGTCCCGTGTCTCCACCACTTCTTCTCCTGAGGATTCTGACCTCTCGGATCCCAACATCTGGCAAGGTTCCAATTTGGTCAGCGGCTCTCTTTCCAGGGAGTTTTCCCCCTCTCTTGCTCCATTGTCTGACATGGTAAATTTTTGCAAAATCCCCCGGCAAGGGTCTCCCTTCCAGGTGGATTAATTTTGCAAGTCATGTCTAATGTAAGGACCCATCCCACTTTGCATCTTAAGAAGACAGAACTCTTATTGAGAAAATGAATTTTGGAGAAAAAATTTTACAAGCTCTTGGTGTTATTTATCAAAAGCAAACGGCACAACTTATAGTTAATGGGGCTTTGTCAGAGGTGTTTACAATAGAGAAGGGGACTAGACAGGGTTGCCCATTGTCACCATTGCTGTTTGTTTTAACCTTGGAAATACTGTTGATTAAAATTCGAGAATCACAGCAAATAAAAGGAATAGAAGTCAATAAAAAAGAATATAAATTAAGGGCTTTTGCAGATGACTTGATGGTTACCTTATCTCAACCTACTTATTCTGTAATAGAGTTATTACAATTGATACATCAGTATGGACAGGTTTCGGGTTTTAAAATTAATAACAATAAGACTAAAATATTGCCTAAAAATATGACTAATCTGGATAAGCAGACTTTGGTTAAGTTGACAGATTTTCAGGTTGTCAATAAGGTAAAATATCTGGGGGTTATTTTATCTGTTTCTAATGCAAAATTGTAAAAAAATAACTATGAAAGGCTGTGGGTCAATATACAAAGAGATTTGGAAAATTGGGAGACGTTGCAATTGTGTCTTTTGGGGAGAATTGCAGCGATTAAAATGAATGTTCTGCCAAAGTTTCTTTTTTTATTTCAAATGTTACCCATTTTAAAGAATGAGATTAATTTAAATGAATGGCAGAAAGGTATCAATAAATTTATTTGGGCAGGGAAAAAACCAAGAGTTAAACTTAAAATTATACAAGATATTCGTGAGAGGTGGACTCAGGGTACCGAATGTGAAATTGTATTACAATGCTGCGGTTTTAACATTAATTAGTGATTGGGTTAATTTAACAAATGTAGAAGTACTCCTCTTGGAGGGTTGGGATTTACTTTATTAATGGCATGCCTATTTAATTTTTAATAAAAAGGTTGATAGGGTTTTTAAATCTCATATTATAAGGACTTCTTTACTTCGGGTTTGGAAGAAATATTATAGAAGTGATTCTAAAATTCCATTATGGGCTATACCATGGCATGCGATAGAAGGGATAAGGAGAGGAGTCAAGATGGATAGTGTTTCTTATGTACAATTACTTAGATGGGATGGTAAAAACTGGCAATTAAAATCTTTGGAAGATTTAATACAAGAAAATATTATTTATTCATGGTTTTATTATAGACAAATAGTAGAGAGGTGGAAGATAGATCGTAATGTGGGTTTGTTTAGAGAAGATGAGAATTTATTAAAACAAATAAAAGATCAAAGACGAACCCATATTAAGAGAATTTATGGGGTGTTAGTAGAATTGGATTCAGAAGTAGAATTAGTTAAAGAATGTATGGTTAAATGGGCACAAAATTTTGATGAACCGGTTCTATTAGATACCTGGGAAATTATTTGGGTGAGGAATGTTAAATTTATACAGGCCCAAAATTTAGGGGAAAATTTTGACAAAATGTTTTATAGATGGCACCTTGATCCACAAAAAATGTCTCGTATGTATCCTGACTTACAGCCTAAATGTTGGAGATGTGGATGTTTGGATGCTACTTATTATCATATCTGGTGGTCATGCAAAAATATAAAAGCTTTTTGGATTAAGATATGGTGGAATATTCAAAGAATTTTTAGAAGAAGGGTAAAATTTATCCCACAACTGTTTTTGTTAGGTATTGTTTCGAATTGTGATACTAAAGAGACTATATTGATGTTAAATTTAATCACAGCGGCAAGGTTGTTAGTAGGGCAATGTTGGAAGAAGGAATCTTTGCCTACCTTGCAAGAGTTGTTTTTAAAAGCTTCTTATTTGGCGGAAATGGCAAAGATTTCGGCTTTCTTGAAAGACCAATCGCAAGAGAAGTATTTTTTGGTATGGAAAAACTGGATAGACTTTATACAATATAAGTTGGATATAAAAAAATATTATTTAGCTTTTCAATAACTTATACTTAAAATTTAAGATATCTTATAGATTTTTTCCCTTTTTCTTTCTTCTTATTTTCTTGTATTTTCTTGTATTTTTGTTTTTTTATACATATATTATTGTTAACTAGTTTACAATTTGTTTAATTAATGTATTTAGATTTGTTTATGGTTTATATTTGTTTTAAGACTTTTTGAAAAAATATTAATTAAGCCTATATTCAGCTCTGGGAAGCTCGGGGGAGGGCATGGGAGGGGGGGCTCGGGGAAGGGAACCGTATTGTTTTGTAAAATTTAAAAATTTTCAATAAAAAAAAAGAAGACAGAACTCTTGGAATAATTCTTCCAACAGGAATCCTTTATTCAGAGAAAATGGTTGCAGGCATTTTAGACAGGACTTGGGGTCCAAGCTCTCCAATTCAAGGTTTTAAGGGTTTCCCCAGTAGCCCCACCCAATAAACCCCCTCTTTCAGCGACAGTCTCAGGCATTACACTTCCACCCCCTATTCATTACTGCCCGGCTGGATGGAGACTTCAAAGAAACTACATGAAAGGAAAACGGCCCCATTCTTATGGTTAGTTCTTTTGCAATACACACATTCAGTTCCTTAGAAGTATACTGAAGGAAGTGAGGGCCATAAAGCCCCTTTGTTCTCCCCCTTCTCTCCCTCTTATGGCAGAATCCAGAGAAGGCAGAATTGGGGTTTTCTATATTTGATAACTAAAGATGAAATATAATTGGATTCTGACATATACTGCATACAAAACTTTGCTTTCCTCAGCTTCTCTTCAAGCCAAGCAGAGCATGGAAGCTACTTGCAACCTTACTGAAAATAAAACAGTAGGTCTCTAGGGTATTGCATAAACAAGAGAGATGTGTATTATTTATTAAAAGCATCTGCAAGAATTCAAAAACTTAATGATGCAATATGTAATAAGTAAGGATGTGCTTGCATAGATTTTCTTTTTACCTTCATTAGTTAGGCAATATTCCTTTTCATTGTTTCTTATGAGTTTTTTAAAAATTCTAAGAAATAATCAGCATTCCTTTTCATTTGTAACTTCCCCTAATTACTAATGTTTAGAGGTAGTATGAGAGAAGGGCAGTAAAGACTAGAAGAAGAAAGTGCAATGAATTATTATTATTAGCATGTGGCATTGTTACATTAGCCAGGAGACCACAATGCTCTTGCAGAACAATAGTTTGGCTGCCAATTTACCAAATCTGTTGTAGGACACACTCACATGCTTCCCAAGGTGCACCACAGAAGGATGAGCTGGCTTTGCACCAGAAAGAAAGACGAGAGATTCTTCCTGTAGCATCATCCTAGGCATCCTTGCTTTGTGGAGCTGCCTTGTAAATGGGCACCACAACTGGGAAGGTTCAGAGCAAGCAGGAATCTGACTGTCTGCATGGAGCATCAATTTGTCCCCCCCCCAAGTGGTACCTATTTATCTACTTATATAGAACATGCTTTTGAATTGTTAGGTGGACAGAAGCTCATGCAACTGAAGGGAATTCACCCTGACACACAGTGTTAGGACTCAAACAGCTGGAGTGGAGACTCTCTCTAGCATCATTAAGCCATTGAGCCATCACACCTCCCATGCAATTAATGATCTTGTGTTTGAAGCTGAACATGGATGATGGATAGGTAGTATGTACAGTGGATGGCTGAAGGAAATCAAGCATATATGTATGGAATGTGAAGATTTTATGGGCAAAGTGTACACTGTGTTTCATAAAAAATAAGTATTTATTCTTTTTTTAGGAGAGAGTATCTTATTCAGACATGTCTCACAAAAAATGTTGCTTTCCTAAAGAATTTATTTATTGTTGAACCTCATTCTTCAATGTATGATCTCTTGCTTTGTCCCAAACTAGAGGTATCTTTCTTCTTATTTGTTGACCACAATTTTAGGGGCTGAGGCAGATCCTCCCGAATCATTGTTTCTTTTTTTCCCACTCCACATTTCGAATTTTAACTTAACTAGCTGTATGATCTAGTTAACACTTAAAATGATACTTTTATTATCATTTTGTATTATCTGGTTAAAATATTTTGGGTACCTAAAGGCCCAAAGACCTAAAAATGCAATTATACAAGAATTTTAGGACATTTAACCCTGTATTCAGCTCTGGGAAGTGGGGTGGGGAGGGTTGGGTGGGTCTTGGGATGTATATTGTATAAAACTTTTCAATAAAAAAAAGAATTTCAGGACATTTTACATTTTTCAACCATTGTCCTTGGTCCACACTTTAACACCAAAATGGGATATTAAAGCTACAATTTCAAGCTGAACTACAGACATTGTTATTTTATCAGTTGCTATGAGATAAATAGCATATAGACCAGACATATAAACTGGCGACGTCACGTGACATTGTGCAATGTATCAGGATGATTTTGCCATTGCCGGCAATGGAGTGGGTGCGGCTTCTGGATGACGCATCCGGCCCACGGACCGGCAGTTTGACACCCCTAATATAGACCGTTTAAATAAATAAACATTGTCCTACACTGATCTAAAATGGGTGTTCCCATTAAATGTGGTATTCTATTGATATTGGGGAAACGATGGCTCAGCAATTAAATACACTGATCTGGAAAGTTGACAGCCTGGATTCAAGACCCTAGCACCACGGAATTGAGTGAGCTCCCCTTGCTATAGGTCCTGCCCACATAGCTGTCTGAAAGCATGAAATGCAAATAAATAAATAGGTATCACTTTGGTGGGAATAGAATTCTGTGTGCCTTGGCATATAGTCATGCTGGCTGACAAGACCACAGAAATGTCTTCAGTCAACACTGGCTCCCTCGGCTAAGAAACAGATATAAGTACTACTTCCTGGAGTCAGAGATGACTGGATAAGGGAATCTTTACCTTTACCTTTAACCTGTTGGTACAGTAGCAGTTCAGCCTATAAATCAGAGTAATTGAAACCTTGTTCCATATTTGCCTGTAACAATGGAAATATATAGCCTTAAGATCCTGAACCTCTTGGAAAGTCATTGACTAATTAGTTTTTTTTTTTAACCTGAAAACAATCTTTTTCCAGAGATGAGCTTGGAAAGCAAGAGTTGGGTGCCTATTCTTCTACTAAATGATAATTACTAGCTCCAATGGATGATTCCAATGTCACTAATTTTATGAAGCTCACTTGGAAAGGAAGTGTTGTGAATGCCTCAGTTGCTTCAAAAGATCACCCCATAGATGAAGATGAGTAATGTGGCTTATCTCTGCTCAGACATGCAGAGACGTGCTGGTCAGAGTCTTCTTGAAAATTCAAAAAATGATGGCATGCATTGTGCAACTTGGGCCTCTTCTCTTCTTACTTTCTGAGTGGGTTTAGAAATGATTCCCTTTTTCTGCAAATGATTCCTAAACTGAGAAACATTGTTAACTTCTACATTTTCATTTTTCCAAACTTCACAGAAGCCAGTTTAATTTCGATAATCTAAATAATATTGCACGTTATTATGGAATACATGATTTTTAGGGACAATAACTGCAGAAACTCTAGCCACTTGTCTGTCTGCATGCCTCTCTCTCTCTCTCTCTCTCTCTCTCTCTCTCTCTCTCTCTCTCTGTGTGTGTGTGTGTGTGTGTGTGTGTGTGTTTGTGTGTGTGTGTGTGTGTGTGAGAGAGAGAGAGAGAGGGAGAGAGAAGAAGGGCTCAAAAACTGATTATGAATAAAGGAGCTTGGAAAAATTCAGCATGACATTCAGTCTTTCTGGTAAAACAGAATTTTGTTAAATGACAAGTGATATTAAAAGCTTTGGGAGGTTAGGGCTCTTGTCAGGCTCAAGGGACAACAGTTGATATTGGAAGAAAAAAAGTTTTAAAGCTTCATTCTCCTGTGAGAAAGGTGTACAGGGAGCTTTAGGAAAAAGAGAGAGCAGTTCCCAAACTGGATATATTGATATATGTAAATTGAACTCAATTTAATCTCAGTGAGTTCAATGAGGGAAAAAATGAACTGCATTTTTCACTTCATCAAAAACTTACCCTTCCTATTTTTTTTTTAATCATAATTTTCTCAAGAATATTTTCTTTCTTTGCTCATGAAATGTGATTTGGGATTCAAAGCCCACATTGCAATTGGGAAAACACTTTAACACCAAACTGAATAGTTTATCAAACTCTGTGCATTCCTTTACATAGAAAATGAGGAGGTGAATTCTACAAAAAGGTTTGGAAAATTTGGGCCAGATAAGCTCCAAAAATGCTGCTGTGATGGACATAGTCATTCACAAAATACCTCTCCTTACAAGTTACTTACAAATGTGCAAGATACTCTTGAGGATCCTCTCTACCATTTTAGTAAGTGTCTTGTGGTAGTGAAAGGAATTATTGCAGAGAAATATGGTGCTAGGGTCTGATATCTTGCTTGGCAACATCTTAGCTTGTCCTAAATTTGAGGGATGGGGTAAGGTTAGGTCTGTCACAAAAATAAAAAGACATTTGCTTTTTGTTGGCAGTTGACTTTGTCCTTGCATTGTCCATGTGATGGTTCTTTTACTAGTGTGTGAGTCTTTATGGCTTATGGAAAATCCTCCAAAAGTCACTGAACTTATAAAACTCAAGGATGAGAATAAAAAAGACAAAGGAAGGGTAGCTGAGTTTAAGTCTGTCTTAGAAATTAATAATGTATTAAAACATTGTGTAGCTAGAATCTATCTACCTTAAAAAGAGGATTTCACTGTCTCAGTGGAGAAGAAGAACATAGAGTATGAATCTATACATCACAGACTAAAAAATGACCCAGATGTTTGCTCTCATTTGTGTTTGGTGTATTCTCAAAGGTCTTGTTTTTTACCTCTTGTACTGAACAAAGCTCTTAGGAAAGTCATGGGCAGTTGAATAGATCATAGAAATAAGTCTCTGTATTTCTTCAGAAGATGTACCTAGCAAAGTTATAGTCTGAACATAGTTCTGGGAAGATTAAAAGAAGCTCTCTTGCTAGTGATTTTCAGAAGCTGGCCAGGTTATAAAGTACTAGTGTGGCTCATTAAAGTATCTCAAAATAGATTTCAGAATCAATTCTTATACAGCACCCAATTATAGTGGTTCAGCTTGAAGTTAGAATATAAAGAATCCATTGTATTGTATGTGCACATAGTAGTAGTAGTAATAGTATCAACAACAACAACAGGAAAAAGTTGACAGTGGTACCAATTGTTTCAGGGTCACTAAGTGGAATACCATGAAAAATTAGCAAGATTTTGGACTGCATACCTTTAGAAAAATTGTTACAGCCCACCAATAAACAACAACATTGCTGGGCACTTCCTACATAATTAGATGCTAGCTACATATATCATGGCCTTCATTCTGAAGTCATAGTGCTGGAATCTGGAAACTATATGTTATATGTTCCAATCATTACTTTGTCTCTCTCTCTCTCTCTCTCTCTCTCTCTCTCTCTCTCTCTCTCTCTCTCTCTCTCTCTCTCTCTCTCTCTCTCTCAGGTTTTCGTGGGTGTTTGTTTGTAGGTCTTTGGTTATTCGGGTTTTCTCCCACGTAAAATTGGAAGTGTCTTGGCGACATTTCGAAGAAGTCCCATTCCTGATCTTCAGGCTGGTGTTTTCAGCTTCATGCTTCGAGGAGCAATGTGTGGTCTTAGCTGTTTCTTCCTTTTAACTGCCAGTGGGGGTATGAACTGATTGGGTGGGAGCTTGGCTGTGTTCTGATTGGGTGGAGGTGTGTTCTGATTGGTTAGGGACTTGGCTGTGCTCTGATTGGATGGGATGTTGGCTGTGGTCTGATTGGATGGGGGATTGGCTGTGGTCTGATTGGATGGGGGATTGGTTGTGCTCTGATTGGCTGGGGGAGTGTTCTGTTTGGGTGGGGGCTTTGTTGTGCTCAGGTTAATTTGAGTTGCAGGGGGGTTTAAAATGGTGAGCTGCATTGCTAATTTTTGGCTTCGCGTTCGTGGTCGTGCCTCATCTTCATGGTGGGTGTCAGTTTGCTTCATGTATGGATTGGAGGGGTTTAAAGTGGCTAATGATGCAGCTGTGGTCTGGCTTCTGGTTTGTGGTCATGCTTCATCATCAGTGTGGCTTTGGGTTTGCTTTTTGCGTGGATGTGTGGTGGTGACATCCTGTGTGGTTTTTGTGAGTGTGGGTCTGGTGTCATTTTTTGTGTTAGGGAGTTGTTTGTCAATAAGGGCGGGTTTCCAAATGGCTGGTAGGTGGGAGGTATCATCTCGTTTGTTCATGCTGTGTGGGCGTTTTTCTATCTCGATGGCTTCTCTGATTATTCTGTTATTAAAATGTTCAGTTTTGGTGATAGTTCTGGTATTTTTAAAGTCAATTTCATGTCCTTTGGCTTTAAGGTGTTGGACCATAGAAGATATTGGTTCCTCTTTTTTGACTGAGTTCTTATGTTCTTCAATGTGTGCACTTATTCTTCTGTTGTTTTGTCCAATGTATGTGTTGGGACAAGCAGTGCATGGGATTTCATATACTATATATATATATATATATATATATATATATATATATATATATATATATATATGTGTGTGTGTGTGTGTGTGTTTTCTGAGGTTTTCGCGGGTATTTGTATGTAGGTCTTTGGTTGTTCGGGTTTTCTCCCGCGTAAAATTGGAAGTGTCTTGGCGACGTTTCGACGAAGTCCCATTCGTCATCTTCAGGCTGGTGTTTTCAGCTTCGTGCTTCGAGCAGCAATGTGTGGTCTTAGCTGTTTCTTCCTTTTAACTGCCAGTGGGGGTATGAACTGATTGGGTGGGAGCTTGGCTGTGTTCTGATTGGGTGGAGGTGTGTTCTGATTGGTTAGGGGCTTGGCTGTGCTCTGATTGGCTGGGGGTTGGCTGTGCTCTGATTGGCTGTTCTGTTTGGTTGTGCTCAGGTTAGTCTGAGTTGCAGAGGGATTCAAGATTTTGGGCTGCCCTGCCATTCCTTGGCTTCGCGTTCGTGGTCGTGCTTCCTCTTCATGGAGGGTGTCAGTTTGCTTCATGTATGGATTGGGGGGGTTTAAAGTGGCTAATGATGCAGCTGTGGTCTGGCTTCTGGTTTGTGGTCGTGCCTCATAGTCAGTGTGGCTTTGGGTTTGTTTTTTGCGTGGATGTTTGGTGGTGACCTCCTGTGTGGTTTTTGTGAGTGTGGGTCTGGTATCATTTTTTGTGTTAGGGAGTCGTTTGTCAATGAGGGCGGGTTTCCAAATGGCTGGTAGGCGGGAGGTATCATCTCGCTTGTTCATGCTGTGTGGGCGTTTTTCTATCTCGATGGCTTCTCTGATTATTCTGTTATTAAAATGTTCACTTTTGGCAATGGTTCTGGTATTTTTAAAGTCAATTTCATGTCCTGTAGCTTTAAGGTGTTGGACCAGGGAAGATGTTGGTTCCTCTTTTTTGACTGAGTTCTTATGTTCTTCAATGCGTGCACTTATTCTTCTGTTGGTTTGTCCGATGTATGTGGTGGGACAAGTGGTGCATGGGATTTCGTATACTCCTTGATTTTCTAATTCAATTTTATCTTTGGGGTTTCTAAGGATGGTGGATATTTTTCTGTTTGTGCAGAATGCTGTTTTGATGTTGTGTTTATGGAGGATCTTACTGATTCTGTCTGTGATGCCTTTTATGTATGGGAGGATGGCTTTGCCGTTTTCTTGTTCTTTGTCTTGGATTTTAGTGGGGGTTTCTTTTTGGATTAGGTTTGTAATCTTATTTCTATGGAATCCATTGGATGTTAGTACATTGGTGAGAGTGTGTAGTTCGGGCTTTAGGTGTTGTTCGTCAGCTAAGCGTTTTGTTCTGGAGATGAGTGTCTTGGCTACAGAGTTGATCTGTGCTGGGTGGTGGTGTGAGAGAGCGTGCAGATAGTGGTTTGTGTGTGTTTTCTTCTGGTAGATGGTGTGTCCTAGGGAGCCATTGGATTTCTTGTAGACTAAGACATCCAGGAAGGGAAGTTGGTTGTTAGCTTCTGTTTCCATGGTGAACTGTATTTTGGGGTGTAGGCTGTTGAGGTGTGTGAGGAAGTTGTCCAGTTTTTCTTTCCCATGTGGCCAGATTATGAAGGTGTCGTCTACGTATCTGAGCCAGAGTTTGGGTTTGTGATCAGATTTTTCTAGAGCTTGGGTTTCAAAGTGTTCCATGTAGAGGTTGGCAATGACAGGTGAGAGGGGTGATCCCATGGGTGCTCCTTCTGTTTGTTTGTATTTTTGTCCATTATAGATGAAGTATGTGTTGGATAGGCAGTGGTTGGTCAGATCTAAGATGTGTTTGGGGGGGTTATATTTGTTTTGGATAGCTGTCAAGGCTTCTTTGATAGGCACTTGTGTGAAGAGGGATATGACATCGAAGCTCACTAGTAGGTCGCTGGGCTGTAAGTTTTGTTTCTTTATGATCTCTATAAACTGGAATGAGTTTTTTACGTGTGAGGTAATGGATTCTGCATAGGGCTGTAGTTGTTTGGCGAGAAATTTGGCTAACAGAAAACAGAAAAATATCCACCATCCTTAGAAACCCCAAAGATAAAATTGAATTAGAAAATCAAGGAGTATACGAAATCCCATGCACCACTTGTCCCACCACATACATCGGACAAACCAACAGAAGAATAAGTGCACGCATTGAAGAACATAAGAACTCAGTCAAAAAAGAGGAACCAACATCTTCCCTGGTCCAACACCTTAAAGCCACAGGACATGAAATTGACTTTAAAAATACCAGAACCATTGCCAAAAGTGAACATTTTAATAACAGAATAATCAGAGAAGCCATCGAGATAGAAAAACGCCCACACAGCATGAACAAGCGAGATGATACCTCCCGCCTACCAGCCATTTGGAAACCCGCCCTCATTGACAAACGACTCCCTAACACAAAAAATGATACCAGACCCACACTCACAAAAACCACACAGGAGGTCACCACCAAACATCCACGCAAAAAACAAACCCAAAGCCACACTGACTATGAGGCACGACCACAAACCAGAAGCCAGACCACAGCTGCATCATTAGCCACTTTAAACCCCCCCAATCCATACATGAAGCAAACTGACACCCTCCATGAAGAGGAAGCACGACCACGAACGCGAAGCCAAGGAATGGCAGGGCAGCCCAAAATCTTGAATCCCTCTGCAACTCAGACTAACCTGAGCACAACCAAACAGAACACTCCCCCAGCCAATCAGAGCACAGCCAACCCCCCAGCCAATCAGAGCACAGCCAACCCCCCAGCCAATCAGAGCACAGCCAAGCCCCTAACCAATCAGAACACACCTCCACCCAATCAGAACACAGCCAAGCTCCCACCCAATCAGTTCATACCCCCACTGGCAGTTAAAAGGAAGAAACAGCTAAGACCACACATTGCTGCTCGAGGCACGAAGCTGAAAGCACCAGCCTGAAGATGACGAATGGGACTTCGTCGAAACGTCGCCAAGACACTTCCAATTTTACGTGGGAGAAAACCCGAACAACCAAAGACCTACATATATATATAATATATATATATATATATATAATATATATATATATATATATATATATATATATATATATATATATATATATATATATATATATATAATTTATTTCGATTCATTTGCCACCGATCTCACTTCAAGATAACTCTGGAGGAGCTTAACTGGCAATCTAGTAATAAAACCATGGAAAACAGTGTTCATATCATTCATAGGGAGCATCAAAATAAAGTTTGGGCTTTTTTGGGGGGCAAGTTGTTTTAAGTCTGAAATAGCATGAAAATAATAAAGTACATTGGAAATAAACAAATAATAACAAATAATAACAGTGGCAACTAGTAAAAAGTGTAAGCTCAATGCCATTGGAAAATCTTCGACACACTACATGTTTGGAGACATTTTACATTTCCCAGGAATTTATAGGTTTCGAGCTATCTGTTAGCATTAACTGAAAACACTGTTATCTAAAGAAAAATATCTATCCTTCTTTATTTTTTCTCCTTTCAAACTATTTTTTTCCAAAATTATACTTTAAATGTGTTCACTACCTGAAACTTGACTGAATGATCCCATTGAATGGCAGATTTGTATTAGGTTTGGCTTCATACAAATAATTACTTTGGCACCTATCCTGATGTTGATGGTGCCATTGAACTCAAATACAGTGGAGGTGAAATAAATGAGAATTTAGAAATTTAGGTCATTTAAGCAGATTATCCTGCTCACTCTGGTCCACCTGTGACAAAATCATTACTCCACTGATCATTACTATTAAGACTTCATAACTGTCTCCAAAAGCACAGCCCTGAATTCTCCATAATCCCTGCCCCCTTTTTTTAACCAGAATGAAAAAGTGATTTTGCAAGATATATTATCTGTCTTATTCTTCAAAACTCAGTAAACAGGATGAATTAGAACTGGGGCATCTTTTTTAAGTGCTTGCACTTAAAAGCAGTATATAAGTCTCATAAATAAATAAATAAATTTGTAAACACTGATCTTTTTTGGCTGAAATAGACATCTTCAGAAATGTTTGAATTGATGTTGATTTTTTTTTAAAAAAAAGTTCATGGAAAATAGATGTAATTAATAATATTGTTTTATAAATTTTAATTGTGTTGATTAATACTATATTCAATAGGTTCTTTTTGCCAGCAAGGCACAAAAAATAAAGTGAGATGGGCAGCAAACCAAGAAACAAATAAATAAAAATGTTTTTACCATTGGTAAAAGACATGTGGGTTAAACAAGCATGACATTTCACAACTGTTCACATAAAAGTGCTTCCTTTGGTCACATGGATCCAACATAATTACAGCAAACAGAAGGCAGTTGATAATAATAATAATAATAGTAGTAAAGTTGGAAGGGACCTTGGAGGTCATCTAGTCCAACCCCCTGCTCGGGCAGGAAACCCTACACCATTTCGGACAAATGGCTGTCCAGTCTCTTCTTAAAAACTTCCAGTGGTGGAGCATTTACTGCTTCTGGAGGCAAGCTGTTCCACTGATTAAGTGTTCTCACTGTCAGGAAGTTTCTCCTTAGTTCTAGGTTGCTTCTCTCCTTGATTATTTCCACCCGTTGCTTCTTGTCCTGCCTTCAGGTGCTTTGGAAAATAGCTTAATTCCCTCTTCTTTATGGCAGCCCCTGAGATATTGGAATACTGCTATCATGTCCCACCTTGTCCTTCTCTTCATTAAACTAGACATACCCAATTCTCGCAACCGTTCCTTATATGTTTTAGCCTCCAGTCCCCTAATCATCTTTGTTGCTCTTCTCTGTACTCTTTCTAGAGTCTCAACATCTTTTTTACATCGTGGTGACTAAAACTGGATGCAGTATTCCAAGTGTGGCCTTACCAAGGCATTAAAGAGTGGTATTAATACTTCACGTGATCTTGATTCTATCCCTCTGTTAATGCAGCCTAGCACTTTGTTGGCCTTTTTGGCAGCTGCAGCACACTGCTGGCTCATATTTAAGTGATTGTCTACTAGGACTCCGAGGTCCCTCTCACAGTTACTACTATTGAGCATGGTGCCATCTATGCTGTACTTGTGCATTTGGTTTTTCTTGCCTAAATGTAGAACCCTGCTTTTTTCACCATTGAATTTCATTTTGTTAGTTAGTGCCCAGTATTCAAGTCTGTCCAGATCCTTCTGTATCTGAAGCCTGTCTTCTGGAGTGTTGGCTATTCCTGCCAGCTTGGTGTCGTCTGCAAATTTGATGAGTTCCCCATCTATCCCTTCCTCCAAGTCATTGATGAAGATGTTGAAGAGTACTGGGCCCAGAACAGAGCCCTGGGGCACCCCACTACACACTTCCCTCCATATAGATGCAGTTCCATTGAGGACCACTCGCTGAGTACGGCCGGTCAGCCAGCTACGGATCCATCTGGTGGTGGTTCTGTCTACCCCACATTTTTCTATCTTTTCAAGTAGTAGGTTGTGATCTACTTTATCAAATGCCTTACTGAAGTCCAAATAAATTATGTCCACAGCATTCCTCTGATCCACTAATTTTGTCACTTGGTCAAAGAATGCAATAAGATTTGTCTGGCATGATCTATTTTTGACAAACCCATGTTGGCTTTTAGTAATGACCTTGTTTGCCTCTAGGCGTTCGTTGATTCGTTGTTTGATTATCTTTTCCAGGATCTTCTCAGGTATTGAGGTCAGGCTGATAGGTCTGTAATTTCCTGGATCCATTTTTTTCCTTTTTTGAGGATGGGAACTACATCAGCTCTTTTCCAGTCCTCTGGTAATTCCCCTGTGTTCCAGGATCTTTGAAAAATATAGTTCAGTGGCTCCGATATCACATCTGCCAGTTCCTTGAGAACTCTGGGGTGTAATCCATCTGGTCCTGGTGATTTGAACTCATCTAGGCTGGACAGGTGCTCCCTAACCATTTTCTTGCCTATCTTAACTTGTGTTTCTGTTTTGATTTTTATGGCACTATTTTTAATAGGTTGGTCTGTTTTTTCCCTTTGTGTAAAGACAGATGCAAAACACGAGTTAAATAGTTCTGCTTTCTCCCTGTTGTTTGTCACCTTCTTGCCACTTCCACCCACTAATGGACCAATCATTTCCTTCACTTTTTTCTTGTTTTTTACATGTTGAAAGAAGCTTTTTTGTTATTTTTGACTTTGGTCGCAAGCCTTAGTTCATTTTGAGCCTTGGCTTTCTTCACTTCATCTTTGCAGGCTCGGGCTATTTGCTGATATTCTGACTTAGTTATGTTCCCCTCTTTCCACTTTCTATACTTGTCCTTTTTAATCTTTCAATTTGTCAGAGAGTTCTTTATGCAGCCATGCTGGTTTCTTTTGAGAGCTGTTATTTTTCCTCTTTGTTGGTATTGTGCTAGACTGTGCTTTTATTATCTCATTTTTCAAAATTTCCCAAGCTTCTTGAGCTGTTTTCCCCTTGAGGATTCTCATCCATGGAATCCTTCCCAAGCCCTCTCTAAGTTTATTGAAATTAGCTCTCTTGAAGTCCAAGACTCTAGTTTGCCTGTGTTCTATTGGTTGTGCTTCTATAATGTTGAATTCTAATATTGCATGATCACTTCCTCCCAGGGTTCCTATGGCTTCAACACCATCTATCATTTCATCTCTGTTAGTGAGAATTAGATCCAAGATGGCTAATCCCCTAGTTCCCTTCTCTACTTTTTGGGAGACAAAGTTGTCTGCTAGGTTTGCCAGGAACCTGTTTGATCTTCCACTTGGTGCAGAGTTTGTCTCCCAGTTGATGTCAGGGTAGTTAAAGTCCCCCATTACTATTGTGATGTGCTTCCTACATACCTTAGTTAGCTGACTGGCAAAAAGTTCATCTATTTCCTCTGTTTGGTTGGGTGGTCTGTAGTATACACCTATGGCAATGTCATTTCCCCCCCCCTTTTATATTACCCAAATGCATTCAAGACAGTTTTTATCATTGTTGTACTCTATTTCTGTGGAGATGTAGTTATTTCTTATATAGAGAGCAACTCCACCTCCTCTTTTATTTGGTCTGTTTCTTTTAAATAATTTAAATCCCTCTAGCTGTGTGTTCCATGTGTGAGTTTCATCCCACCATGTTTCCGTAATGGCAACAATATCGTATCTGCCCTCATTAACCTGAATTTCTAGTTCACCCTGTTTGCTGTTCATACTCTGTGCATTGGTGTAAAAACATTTGAGTCCTTTGTGGGTGGCCCTGTGTTTCCTTTCTACATAACCTGTGTGGTGCCTGAGTTCCCCTATTGTCTTACCACCTATTTGGTTAGTGCACTTTATGTGGCACTCGCTATTAGAGGCTTCATTTTGATTGGTAGCAAGGTTGGTATTCTTGTCCACACACACATCTATGCTACATGCACTGATAGCCCTATAGTTTTTAAATTGCCGGGGACAGGGTTGTTCCGTATCAATTAACTCCCTGTCCCCGCTGTTTAGTTTAAATTTCCCTCCAGAAAATCTGTGAATTTATAGCCGAGTAACTCAGTCCCTTTTTTTGATGGATGCAAACCATCTCTTTTGTACATCTTTTGATTGGACCAGCTACTGACATCGTGACTAATATATCCAAAGCCTTCCCCTTTACACCATTCCTTTAGCCACATATTGAATTGTGCTATGCGCTGGCCTTTTCCGTTTTGCTCCTTATACACTGGTAAAACCTCTGAGAAAGTAAGCCTACAGCCTATTCTGCTAAGTTCCTTCCCCAAGCTCTAGAAATCATTCTGCACAGAGAGTACATCTTTTTGGGACAGATCATTAGTGCCAAGATGTACAATAGCCTCCACATCACAGTCCTTGCTGCCATTCTTGATTATTTTAGAAATACGCTTCTTGTCCCTACTGGCAGTAGCACCTGGAAGACACCTGACCTCTTTCAAAGCCTCTGTGTCCTTTCCTAAATTTACATCCCTTATAATTGAATCACCTACCAGAAGGTAGCTTCTCTTTTTGGGAGCCTTTCTATTCTTGCATGACTGATTGTGCAATACCTGATTCACACTTCTCCCTGTCAAAATCTAGTTCTTCATCTCGGACCACAATCCCCTGCTTATTTGAGTTATCTTCACAAATACCTTTACCAGTCTCCTTAATGTCCCTATTAAAGTCAGCAAGGGCACTGTAGCTGTTGTGCAGGGACACAGAGAAAGCTTTGTGTTTATGGTTCACAGCTCTCACCCTGCCAGATCCCACGGTTGTCCACACTGCCCTTTTCCTGCAGGATCTTTGTGGTAAAGGGGGCTGATAGCAGGGAGGCTTACTAGAGTAGAGGGGCTGAACTGGACACCTAATTTCTGCATGATATTTTTCTCATGCTAACTGGATAGTTTCATTTGCCTGACTTTGAATAATGATGTGACCTTGTGAGAGGTGTTTGTAATTGCTTTTCAAGCTGGTGGTCCCTTAAGAAAATGTTAAGTTTCTGGGGAGTTCTTAATAATTCCTTTTGGCCTCCTCCTGCCTGCAGAAGGCACCATTTGTTTGGAATTAATTGTAAAAAGCAAAATATGCCCTCCAGGGTATAGAGAAATAAAATCTATTTCTCAGGATAGGATTTTTTCTCACTGGTGTATAACACTCTTCCTTCATTTATAAGGCTGTTAATAATTCATCTGTTTCTTCCCCCGGTCCCATAATTTGTTCCTTGTTTTTGTTTTTGTTTTTCTTTCTTTCTCTTTCTCTCTCTCCTCTGCCCTCCCCAATCTCTTTGTTTTGTTTATTAGAAATCCCTACCAGCTTTTGTTGGATTTTTAGAATAATTGAATAGCTTTATTTGTTGTGCTGCTTACTGAAGCTGGATTTGCTTTCCAAACAAAGTAGTGGAAAATAAAGTCACAAGTCTGAAGAGTTGTCAAGCTGCAATGAATATTTAGTATCTTCACGTTTTTGAAGGGAAAGTACATTTCAGGTTTAATAGGTAATGTAATTCTTCATCTTCTTGAAGAATGTCTATTTGATTAAGTGTTCACTTTTTTTGTACTGCTTTCTAATGCAGTGTGTAGGTGTGTATGTGTGTTGTGTATATAACTAATGTACAACTAAATAATTGTTCCTCAATTTTATGCTAAAAAAATCTATTTCTCTTTTGTCTTTACTAATTAATATTGTTGGAAGCCTCTTCAGAAGTTTACCAAACAATTGCTTCATTCTCTTCTTCTCTCTGTGAGAGAAGATAGTCATAATGCAGTATTTTAAAAAGTTGGGGGAATAAAATTGTTACCAACTTTATAGTAGCTGGTCAACAACTTCATGTATTTAGGTGTTTGAGCTCTTATGAACAGGAGAAGAAAAACCCAATATTTAGGATTCTTTTTCAGTCTTGTATTTGTTGAGGTTGAAGCTTGAATTTCCACCACATGATGGCATTATGAATAGAGAATGTGATGCCTCCAATCTTTGATTCCCTTAGAAGCTACTCTTCATGTTTAAGACTATCAAGTTCAATGCCAAATATTTTCTGTGTTGAATCAATTTCACAGGTCATTATGCATGCAATCATGATAGTCGGCACTGTAAAAGTTGATGCTTTCAGGCCTAATTTCTTCTGCTTATTTAAGATAGCTACTAAGATATTGTCCTTCATGACTCCAGAGGTAGAATTAAACCATCCCAGAATTGGAAGAGCCATTGAGGATATCCAATTCAATGTAGGAATTCCAGTTAAAGTAAGTTGTCTAGCCTCCCTTCATGCTTACCACCTTATTGATTAATTTGCTTTGCTGTTATTATTTTTTTAAAAAAAAAAAACAACATCAAGAAGATTCAATCGGGTTCTGTTTTTAGTAACTTAAATTCATTACTGAGCCCCCTGTACTTTGGAATAAGAAAAAAAAAACAAGTTTTAATCTTCTGCTATGAGAAATACTTTCTGGCATTTGAAAAGTGCTCATAAATCTTGGTTCTTTTCTTAAGATTGAACATATCCAGCTTTTTACATTTCTTTTCACAAATTTTGTTTATAGTCTCCCGATCATCCCAGTTTTCATTGTCTTGTGCTCTCCTTTTTTCTCCTTCTTAAACTGGACATGAATAGAAAGGATACCATGCAATAAGTTCTTACAAGTTTCCACATCGAGATGACCAAAACACTAAAGAAAATAATCACAAACACTTTTTCTGTGCTTGGTCTACATATTAATGTACATATAGTTTTGCCAGATCAAACTATTTTCATCAAGCTGAATGATCCATATATTGAGGGGATTATGTATCATCAGTTGGAATCATTCCTTCCCATAGCTTATTTCTTCTACGCTTTATTCCTAAATAAAACATGCTTAGTGTGTGCTATACTAATAATGCTGGACTCTTACTAACTTGAGACTGGACCTTTGGAGTTTAAGCAAAAGCATTAAATGTGTGAATATGAAAGAATAAGGTAGAAGATTTCCATTTTCTGTATGTGTCTGTATATGTATATGTATATTTGTGTGTGTGTGTGTGTATTTGTGTGTGTGTTGTACGTATGTGTATACTACATATCTGCATCTCTGTGTATTTGTAAATGTGATATACTGTGTATCATATATAAATACAGACATATATATATACACATACACACATACAAAGTTAGAAGGTAAAAAAAGCTCAGGAAAAAAAGAGTGAAAGTGCAAGAAAGAGAGGGAGAGAGAGAAAGAGACAGAGAGAAGAAAAAATTATTTGGTTCAGATATAACTAAAAATACATCAAACTCTTTGAGGGAAGTCAGAGCCCCAGAGAAGGAAATATTAAAAGGGCAGGAAAATATATTTTTCTCCAAAAGGATTTTTAAAAGCATTTTTTTTGAAAAACAGAAACCAAATCTCTCTGGCCTCAAATCTCTGCCGCAAGCAAGAGCCAGCCTTATACAAATGCAGATATAAAACCATCAGGAAGGTTGGAGCTAGGGAACTCAAGAAGACAAAGAAACTCTTAAGAGTCATTAGCCCAGCCCCAGGGAAGCAGGATATGACTTTTGGGACATAATATGACTAAACCACAGATACTAAGGCCTAGAAAATCACTCAGACTCAATTCAAAGTTCATGCCACAGGAAGAGGAAACTATTCCAAACAAAAAGCTAGAGAGGGTATAAAAAGCTACTGCCCATGTGCTCAGCCCTTCTTCTCTCCTCTGCTCTTTCTGCTTCTTCAATAAACTGTATCCATCTTCCCAAAGCAGTCGCCATGTTGCTTATTTATTCCCGGCTGGGATGAACCAGGATGAAGACTTACTTCTAACATCTTATTCCCAGATTAACTTTTGCCTATATTATTTCCTTAATCCCATAAAATTCTAATCAACACATGCCAAAACCAACTTTTCATTTCTTTCAGTTTCCTGCAAAAAGTCCAAAAATGGTTTCCAAGTAGAAATGAAATCTATCAAAATCTTTTATTTAATTAAGACTGTCCATTTTGCTATTTCCCCCCCAAATCCACCAGCTTTAGCATCTAGTCTTCCATTGTAGGTATTTGTAAATCGTTCCACCTTTGAGCATATAAAAGTCTTGCTGCCATTACCATATATAAAAACAAAGTTTCATAGGATGTCTCTATTTGTTTGTCTTCAATTGTACATTTACTTTTAAAATCTTCTGTATCAAAGTGCATACTTGATCTCAAAATTTTCTAGTTTTGTTACATTTTCACCAAAGATGAAAAAAATTTCCTCAGTTTGATTACATTTCCAGAAAATACTTGAACTTTCCTTATACATTTTTGACAATTCATCTAATGTTATATATATATAAATATAAATATAAATTTCAATCTTTTCTTCCCCATTGGTCCAACTATAATTATATCCATTTTTTGCCTATTTTATTATACAATCTTTAATGTGTTCATCCTTTGTTTCCATTTTTGATAAAAGTATATATATATTAGAAATAATCTGATAATCATTTATGCAGAGCTCTATATCAAATTCAGTTTAACTCTTTACAAATTCATAATTTTCCTTATCCAACTTAAATCTTTTCTTCAGCTGAGCATAAGGACACCAAAGGCATGTAAAACCTTCTGATTCCAATTTCTCTGGTTTTTAAGTTAAACTCTCCTTGAAAATACAAGTTTTAAGTATTCCCTCTGATACACCCTGTCATCTAATTCCTCAATTCTTATTTTAGCCCTCTCCTTTTGCCAAACATCTTTCCCAATCTATCTATTCAATTGAATCAAAGAATCTTTCCATAATCTTATAGATGTTGTTGTAAATATAAGAGGCAAATCAAACATCATGTCCTTGTATAGAGATTTTGCCCCTTCATATTCATTGAAGATTTCTCTCATCATCTCTTGTCTCCATATTTCCTGTAGTATTCCCAACAGCTCTGCAATCCATCTTGTTAAATCTTTTTTTATTATCCTCAAATTTATTTTGTGGTCTTAGAATTTTCTTTTCCATGTCCAGTGTTTCTTGTAAATTCTTCTCCACTTGAGTCTCCATCTCCACTAGTTTATATTTAATTTCTGCTTTACATGATCTCTCTCTCTCTCTCTCTCTCTCTCTCTCTCTCTCTCTCTTTTTTTTTTTTGTTTTCTGATCATTTATACATTTAAGTTTTCAAATTCATTTTTAATTTCTTCATGGTTTGAAATTAGTGTCATTTGTAATTGTTGTAACATAACATACATTTCCTCTTGGAAAGTATTTATTTTTTCTTGGTACATTCTTTCTGCAGACCTCTGATGCTCCATAATGATCAAAAATCCTTTCTCTGCTAATCGCCTTAAAGTCACAGTTTAAAAATTATTTATATTCCAGGAGGATCAATTTTTTTTAGGTTTTATAGTTCTTGCTTTGTAGATAGTCCCCAGTGTTCTCTTTTTTTAAAATTATTACAGCTGTTCTTTGTTTAGTTAAGGCTTTGAAGGTCACAATATCAGTTTTTTTCTGGGCTGTACATTTAGGGCAGTATTTTCATCCACCTCTAGATGTCAGCACCAGTCCATCTTTCAATTTTCAAAACAATTTTATCTCTGTCAATAATCCTTTGCCAGGAAACTCTTAATAAATCCCATTGATTTCACATTTTCCAGGTTTAAATCTTATATTAATTTTATTTCTGTATTTTTACTCCCTATAAATTTAATTCACTGCTTCTGTTTAGAGATGGATGGAGCAAACCTCCCCTCACTTTCGGAGGATTTTTACTTCTGGGTTTTTTTCTCTTTTTTTTTTCAGGAAATCAGTCAGGTAGAAGAGAGAGAATTAATATTCTTACCCAGTTCAATCACTCTGTTTACAATCATGCTTAATTTAGTGCTTTTTGGCTTCGGCCTCATGTAGCTTGGGCTAGACTCAGGAATGATGCTAGCCTTTCTTCTGTTGGTTTCTGGAGGGCTTTCCCCAGACATCCGGATTGACCGCCATCTCCCATGATCATCGGTGCTTCCCTCCTTCCTTGCCACCTCTCCAGGGTCCTTTTGGCCCATTTAGGGTCCCCAAATAGAGATAAATAAACCATAGAGTGTGGAGCCCCGTGATCGCTTGGCTGTTACACTATCTGCACAAAACTGGAACTTTAAAGCATTGCTTTAAAGCAGGGGTTTCCAACTGGGATTGCTCGCACCCCCTGGGGGTGTGAGATGATATTCCAGGGGGTGACAAAACTTGGATTTTCAATATTATAGTGCATATGCATAATTTGTTGCCATTATTTCAAACTTTTGTAAGGGGTGTAAGAATATATCAGAAGTGTCCTAGGGAGCCGCTGCTTTAAAGGCTTTGTGTCTTTAAGGCATTCACCATTCCACAGAGAACTAAACAAGACAACAGAAGTATCTAACATGTTTCATCTTCATCAGTATTTCTCAATCTTTTTTTTTTTTTTTTTTTTTTTTGCTCATGAGCCCTTTCTGACTTTGGTTTTGCTTCTCCCCTCATTCTAGGATTCATTGTGAGATATGGACATGGACAGTAACTGGTATATTTTTTTGTGTCAACAAGACATTTGATACAAAGCCCTCTTGTATTAAATCACAATTCCAGGCTAATTCCTTGCTTGTAGCTTCTTCCCAAATGGGGTGGTTGCTCTCCAACATCTGAAGATCAAATATTATACTACATTAAACAAAACATCCAAGCACACAGTTTGTGATGGGATGAGCAGACCTCTCTCTCTTTCTCTTTCTCTCTCAGACAGAGAGAGACTTACTAAAACACTAAATTATTCCCATCAGTAGAACAGGCTAATATTGTCAAAATGTATCTAACTGCTGATATATGAAAAGATATATGTAATCAGCTTCAATCAAAATGAATACATCTGCTTTCAAAGTAGTCCTCAGTAAAGACTTTCATTTTTATCAGACCAAATGACAATTTTGCAAGCATTGGTATGACAATTGTTTGCTGTGTACTTCTGGAATATTAAAAAATCAAGATGCAGATTAAAGTAGTGTTATTTTCTGCCCTTTCTCATTGTGCAGTCAGTTAAAGTTCTTAAGGAATCTCATTATCAGATAAACAGAGAATACAGATTTTTTTTCTTTATATAAACTTTCACTTAAGCCCACAAATCAACTTAAATGAAATCTTGTTTCAGAATCCTTAGAAAATAATACAAAATACCAATAAAGGGAACATTTGCATATATTCAGCAAGGGGAAAAAGAAAAAGTTGGAGGTTGTTGCATTATATTATATCTGACACAATGATCTTCTTTGTTTCTCTGAAATGGAACTTAGCAAAAAATGAGATAAAACATTTTTTTCGTAATTTGTTAATAAAAACTAGGTTAATGACATTTGGTGGGAAAATGAGTGAAATTCAGCATTCTTAGTAATCCTAAGATTCCTTGAAAGCGTCTTTTGCAGGGTCCCCAACCCCCAGTCCATGGACCAGTACCAGGCTGTGACATGCCAGCAACCAGTCTGCACAAACAAGCAAAGCCCCATCCATGGGATGCAGGCAGCACACAAAACCACACACTCTCAAGTCCGCGGAAAAACCTTTCTCCGTGGAACTGGTCCCTGGTGCCCAAAAGGTTGGGTACCTCTGGTCTTTTGGACTTCTTAATAAAAACATGAGAAGTAGAGGGATTATCTGTTTGGACAGCTCTGGAGCTTTCTACAGTGCTATGCAGACTGTTAGGGAAGTAGAAAGGAGAAGTTTGTCCCTGGGCCACCTGGTAGCTCCCATACGCAGTCACCATTTTCAGTGCACTCACAATTCTTTCTGATAGTGCCAAAATGGTGGCCATTTCCAGGAGGCAGCCATGGGGGCCAGGTATGAACCACTCCATTTTGCTTTCCTGATAGGTCTGCACAACCCTAAGAAAAGCTCTGCAGATCTTCAAACTGTAAGTGCACAACGGATGATTGGGGGTGGAAAATAGGCCTTAGCCTTGAGTGACCCATTAGAAGATGCTTATTCTAATGAGTCCACTCAACTGAACAAGCTTCTTGGATGAGAAGCCAAATGTCTTCAAGGAAAAGCAAGACAGTCCAGTTGCCTTTTGAAAAAGCATATTTGGGACAACCATAGCCTGGATGATTGAGAATCTCTAGAGACACTCATTAGAAAAGAAGACCTGCAGGGACTTGGTGAGGGAGAAAACAGGCACAAGGGCCTGAGATGGGAACCCCAAGGAATGGAAAGGAGAGCATGGGTTGTCTCAGGGGATCATGGAGGTCCAGGGCTGGTCTCCCAGGGCCTCCTCACTTCTGAGGCACACTATGCCCCATTTAACAATCTGCACATTCCTCTAATGACTATATCAGGAGAGCGGTGGATGAAGCTCATTAAACAAGGCCATTTTGCTTAACAGCCATGACAACGTGCAGCCATAATAGGCAGACTCTATTATGATCATAGGTTGAGGAGTGCCTATATATTGTTCCATACAATATTCCCAGGAATATTGTAGATAGAGAGTCTAACATAGAAAATAAATCTTATCTGTATGGCTCTTGTTTCAGCCCATAGGTTAGCCATTGATAAGTCACCATTTTTCCCCATAGGAGTTTTCTAACTGACTCTGTGAGTTCTATGATTCTTTAATTTAAATAATATAATTAAATTTGAATCTGGTTCTGGTTCTTCTTTCCAATTTATTGTTAATAATAGCTCCATGCAAATAAAATTTTTGCATCCCTATTCATAGTAATAACAGTGTTTCTTCAACCAATAAGTTTATGAAATGAGGTTTGACCCATGATTCCTCATCTTTTCTGTGAGTTCCTTTCTAAGCAGTTCACTTTATATATTTTCCTATGTACTATTTTAAAATATTTGAATATACATTCTTCTGTTTTATCTTAAGCAAATGAAAATCCTCATGCTTTAAGCAAATAGAAGATCATGGCTATTTTCAGCTTCATCTGATAATTGGCTGTCTCTGGCTTCAAAGAAAAGGAAAAAAAAAAAACCACCACTGTACTCCTCTGATGACCTTAATGATGATATTTAGAGATAAGAAGATTTCTATTGTAGCAAATTGCACTAAAATAAAATTGGTCCATGGGAACATTGCAATGCAGTTAAAATGATGTCAACATTTTACATGAGGTAAGACAATATTCTGGAAAGTCACAGAAAATTTCACGTCCTGTATATTTAATTACTAGATGTCATGATATATTCAAAGATAAGGAAAAGGTCCTTGGTATTCTAGAAGGTCAGGCAGAATAGCAAAGATGAAGGAAGTGATAGATTAGAGTAGATTGCAGCTTAGTTTTCATTTTGGCAACAAACTTTTTATTTTGCTCTCAGATGCTAAACTTAAACCAAAAGAAGTCTATAGTTCAGCAACCTAGTGGGGACCTTGTTGTTTCATTGGAAGTGACGACATTAAGGGCTCATCTGCCTGCTGTAATTTCCATTGCACAAAGACAGCTACTTTCCAGAATACAAAATCATAGCATCATCCTCAGTTCTCTTCTAGTCCACCGGAATTGCAACATCCATTCATCTCTTCTTGTTCTGCATCAATAGCCATGCGTCCCAAACTTTACCAAATACTGTGGGATCTGCTGGTTTACTTCTTTTCTGGCACTCCTCTCCCTGATTACCCTCCACAATGATTTTCTCTTGTTGGACTGTGAAATGGTGGGCCTTTTGTTTTGTTTTGTTTTGTTTTTATTCAGTCCACATGTGATCTAGTGGAACTCTGCAGGTTCCCCATGGCCCAGGGTAAAGCTTAATGGGAAGAAGCATTGAGCAAGGGATGGACCCATACAACCTCTAAGGTCCCTTTCAACTGCATGACTCTATGTCCATTGGTGGTTGATGAACTCAAGCAAATGAAAACCATATATCTTCAAAGGTTTACCCTTGGAAAGGAAAGAAATCACTACTTGCTTTCCTGAAACAGGAAAAAAAAAAAGCTATAAATCTACCAATCATGATAGTTACCAACATTTTTGCCAAAGCTTGAAATTTGGACAATGATCTTTAAGTTAAAGAGGTGTTAACATGGGAGGCAAACAGCTTGGGGTTGTTATGCCAAACTGCTGTAAGACACTAATCTCATTCAATCTACTAAACAGATACTAGGCATAAGAAAGCAGTAGGTAGCTCTTCCCAACCCTTCCTGAGACTGCTACCCTAACATATTTTAGTAGCTGCTGACTATCCACAAAACCAAGAATAAAAGGCACATCACCCATTTGTCATAATAAAGAAGAAAGGAACATGTTGCTGTGGAGATGATAAAGGGATAAAGACTTTATAAAACCTCTTAAATATAAAAAAAACAGCATTCCACCATTTGTAAGAAAAATGGAATGTTTTAAAAACAAATATGTTTTGATCAATACTTCTGAAAATAAGCAAATAATTCAAAGATGTATTTAGGTATAAGGTGAACAAGGTTAGGGCTTGATTGTCTGAAAAGGCCTCACTTCTTAACATTTCAGAATTGATTTCATTTGTTATTGCTCTGTGAGGTCTTCATAAATTAAGCCTACCTGAGTGGCTCACATAATTCTTGCTAGTTAAGATGTACTCTGTGTCTGCATGTGTTATTTTCAAAGGAGGCCCTTCTCCATCCATCCCTTCATGGGTTTGTTGCGATCTCATCAGTATCTTACCAAGCTTAGTTGCTACATAGTCTGATCCTTGACTGTTGCTGTGGTCCAGTGAATTAATCCTGACACTTCAGGACTAATTGCAATATTTTCAGAAGTAGCTTGACAGTACCTATTTCCTAGGGCTGAGCAAGAAAGAGAGGGGGACTGGCCCAAAGTCACCCAACTGGTTTTCATGCCCAATACAGGACTACAACTTGTAGCCTTCCTACTTCTAAGCCAGTGTTGATTTAATTATTACAACAAACTTGCTCAGTTACCACTTGCCAAACAGAACTTCTACACTTCCCATAGCTTAGGGAAGCCTAGATTCAGCATATACAAAGGTAGCCCTGAAAATACAGGTAGCCCTTGACTTACAACAGTTCATTTAGTGACCGTTTGAATTTACAACAGCAGTGAAAAAAGTGATTTATGGCTGTTTTTCACACTAAATACCATTGTGGCATCCCCATGGTCACAATATCAAAATTCAGATGTTTGGCAACTGGTTCATAGTTATGACAATTATAGTGTACCAAGTTCACAGTATGAGGAGGCCAAATTCACTTAACAACCATATTGCTAACAACTGCAGTGATTCACTTAACCACTCTGGGTCAAGAAGGGTCATGAAATGGGGCAAAACTCACTTAACAAACGTCTCACTTGGCAAAAGAAATTTTGGCCCCAATTGTGATCATAGGTTGAGGATCACTGGTGGGATTCAGCTGGTTCACATCAGTTTAGCAGAACTGGCAGCTAATTTTTTTGTTGCCCAGGCCCAGAATGGACTTCTGGAAGTGGCATACACACAGAGAACCAGTTGTTCACATATTTAAATCCCAACACTATTGGGGCCTACCTATATCCTTTAAATTGAGCTTGACTACTAGTGAGTTTATAAACATTTCAATGTAGTTTTTTTTTAGCAGAATATGGGAGATATTTGTCACCCTATCTAAAGTATTCAGATTCAGATTCCTCAGCTTTTTCTTTTCCTTTCAAAACTTGAGCCACCTTGTTTATCACTAAGGCTATGCTGAAAATTTATTTCTTTTAACTATTCTTACTCAGTTTCCTGTAGAAGCTCCTTTCTAATGCCTTGACCCACAGGGAGAAGGACAATTTAGTGAAATATCATGAGTGAGTTGTATGAAGTTCTTGCAGTTATGGGTTGGCCAAAAGGTGTAGATGTTCATGAATTTCCATTGCACAATTATTTTCTCAGCTGATATGCAGGATTCCTACGCTCCTGCATTTCAAGTAGAATCCCAAAGGAACAAGAACAAGAAACTCCAACTAAAATCACAGGACCAATTTCAGCAGGTCAGGAGAGAAACAGAAAGATTGAAACCCTGTGTGATGATCCACGGCATAGAGGCAATGCAGTCAGTTGACAGTTCAAACTAACCCTTTATTGCTCCAATTGTTCCCCAAGCGCTCCCACATTTCTGGCAAGCCCCAGAGCATGTACCAACACACACACACACACACACACACACACACACACACACACACACACACCTTCAACAGCCTCTGGCTGCAAGTAGTATCAGAAGAGAAGCCAAAATTTGATCTGAGGTTTGGAGCACCAAATCGAGTTTGTCAGCCAGTCCAATGGTCAGAGTTTCAGGGTTTACAAGTAGAAATCACAACATAGAACAGGAGATCAGAGAGTTCTTTCTAACATCGGCAACAGCACACAAACCTCCAACAATTCAGTGTTTGTACCTGACAAATGACCCTCCCCACAGCATCTCCTTAAATCTCAGTCCCCAGGTGTGCCTTGTGGAGAAGGGTGGGGCACTCTTCTCCAGAGTAGTCAGGCCTGCCTGCACTGTTCCCCCATTCTCTCCACTCTCTGTGCTCAAGGGTCAGGAGAGGGTGGCCCTTGCTCTTCGCCTGAGCTCGGTCTCTCATGTTCATCCTGCCCCTCTTCCTCCCTGCCTTCAAACCGTCCCAATTCTGAAAGACTCTGGCCTGCCTTGGTCTGCTCATTTTTATATTCCTCTGAAGCCAATGACGCCTCCCCTTCAATCTCTGTCAGCTCCAGTTCCAGCTCATCTTCCTCAGCAGATTCAGGCTCTGACGGGGGCATGACACCCTGTTAATTTTCTTGTAGCTCACTTTAGTATCATCAGCCATAATGCTTTTCTAAACTGTCTCTCTGGCTGTTATGGTTTAAGTGTTTGCCAGAGGCAGTGGTGCTAAAAAGTTTAATTTTCTTGTTGTCCTCTGTAATGCTATATTTTTTAAAAAAACATGTGACATGGTTTTACCGAGGTTTATTTCTCCTTTCCATCAGATCCAGATGTGACAATAGTGCTTTAAACAAGAATATAGAATAGGTAAATAGGAGTCAATGAAGTTAAGCACTTTCCATTACAAAACAATTGAACCGAGCAAGTGCCTGCTCCAGACACAAACACATTTTCCTCTCTTATACTATGTGTGGATGTTGAATTCTCAGCTAACAGATGTACTGTCATAATCTGTGTTCAATTAATGCAAAGGATGAGGGGAGATAGGAAAGAAATGCATTCATATTTAAATCAGACTTAATTAATCAACATTATATAATTTTCAAAGATTGTTTAATAACAAACTCATTTGTATTCTCTTACATGCATAATTGTTTTGCTTGAAATTGTGAGATGTGATAGAATGCTGCCCTGAAATGATCTGGGTGGAAACTGCCTACTCCCCTGGAAAATGTTATTCAATCCAGTTTCAGAATTGTGTAAATCATTAAAAATATTTTTAATTGTACATGGGCTTATTTAATATGTTCCCTAAGTGGCACAAAAGTATTTGGAATAATTTATTCTGACTTTATTACCAATGTCTATCCAAACTCAGCATCACGGTAGGCAAGTTTTGCTGTCCTTGAAATTCTAATGTAGGATAATGGTGGTGATTAGTGGCTATGTTTCCCCTCAATCAAATCAAATCAAATAATCTTTATTACAGTTATAGACCAGTATAATATTCCCAGTGTAGCTGCTAGGTGGCGAAAAATACATCTGTTACTCCATTAAAATATTGGGTGATAGGAGCCTGTGAATCAAAGATCAATTACTCTTCATCAAAAGCTATTATAAATATGTTGACAGTTTAACAATCATATTGAAAACAAAGTAAATGTCCTGTGTCAAATTACCCAAGTGATTAGATGTTCATTGCAATGGTTGTCTACCACTTGGATTAGTTCTGATCATATGTCTTTTGCTATTCCAGTAGAGTAGACACACATGTCAAAACCAGCCAAGCCACAAAGGTCCTTGCTTGATAGTCAGTGATATGGTGGTACCTTACAGGACAATAGGAGGAAAATGCATCCTACCCCTTCCTGCTTCAAAGAGATATTGTCTTGGCAGATTAAATTGTTTCAAAGAATGACAATAAAATATCACTAGAAAGATTAATGGCCTCCCAGCTCTTGTTGCCTACAATGTTTTGAATATGTTTCTTGAAAGATGTCTAACATCTATTAGTGAAATATCAGTTGAGAAAGATGGGCTGGAGTGGAATATTGCTTCTATTCTAAAGCAGAAATCCACCAGCCCAAAGCATCAAGGCTGTCCAAGTTGTTCCAGAAGTATTTGTTAAATGTAATGTTTTAGTGTGGTAGAATTAGAATTTATTACTTAGATGCTAAAAGAAGATACTGCACATATAATAGTAGGTAAACTAGATTTTGATACTTTATATATAAATGAAATAAAGACAAATATAATTTGACCACCAGTGTTTCTTTTTGAAGTGTTCTTCAGCATGCCCTTTAAAACTCAAGTCGTCTTGGCCCAGAAAACATTGCACAGTTTAATTCTAAAAGATACAGATTGGAATGCAGTGTGTTTTATGACCCAATTAAAAGCCCTGATTTGATTTTTAAAGTCCTATATGAAAATGAAGCCACGGGTTTGTCCAGTTGTACGACATTTAATAAGAGGAACATAAATATCTATTCTAACTTCTATTAAGTGGTAAAGTCTCCATGGGAATTCTCTGGCATTTATGAGTAGAACCCTTGGTTGATGCTTTATCATGATCCAAAAACAGGTAGAGAATTACTTTGTGGTTCAAATGAACACAAGATCTTCAGATCTTGCCATTAACCTGTTATTGTCAAAAACTGAAGGGGAAGAGTCCATCTGCTGATCCCATTCCTTTATACATGATTATGTTCTTGAATAGTCCCAATGTAAACACACATATCTTTGGCCAGGTCATTTGAACATCTGATGTGTGACAATTTATCAGGAGCACTGCCTCAGGAGGCAACAAATTCATGCCTGTAAAATGTTGATTGTTTTATTTCATGAAAATAATAGTATTCATTCACAAATGCTAGATGATTCAGAATGCTCTTTTATGGAACATTTGAAAGATTTGAGATCAAGCAACTGCACACAAGATAGTTGTTCTGCTGCAAAACGTTCTTACCTGAAATAATGTTGCCTTGACAGATTGCAATGCAAGGCTCCAGGGGTTAAATAAAACCGGAGTGCTTTGGGGATACTATTTTCACTAGACCTGGAAGTCTGTTTTCAGCATTGATTATTATGCCTCTCTGAAAACAGGAAACATAGTGTTGCAAGTGAAATTCACCTCTAGTGTGTTGCTCCTTGGTGGTTACAATGAGATGGTGAGTCTACTGAAAAGAAGAAAGCATTACCCACCCTTGGGGAGAATTTTTTTGGAAATTGGCAGCAGATCCATCTGTTTCATTTCTCATTCAAGACCTATTAGGAGGGTTCCCTGGGAATATCAGTTGACTGTGAGCTACTGGGTTATTACAAGAAATAAAATATTGGGCAAAGTAAAGTGACAAACTTTGAATCTAAGGGGAAAATGATGTACAGGAGTGGGTGAAAAGCAAGGAAACCATCAGACTAGGTCTGAATGCAGGCTCCAAAAGATAAGAATCGGGTCATGCTATGATTAGCAAAAGACAGAGATGACATAGAAAATAATGTTTGATGGATGCTGGTGAGGAGAGATTTAAAGGAAAGCTGTAAGGGACTTCATTTTGAGTGATTTCTTCATTTGTGCATATTACCATTAGATGTTGGTATTTTATCCCTCCCCCAATGTCCCTTTCAAACTTCAGCAATTTGCAATGGGGAAACTTGAGTAAGTGTGTGTGTGTGTGTGTGTGTGTGTGTGTGTGTGAAAATATGATGCTTAGGCAAATGGCATTTGATAAAAGCTTTCTAGAGGCTTTATGCATGCTGTGGATTTTTTCTTGAGAATTTCAATTATTGCATAAGATCCTGAAGCTTGCATTTCCATTCAGAATGTGTGAATGACATCCTTAATTCTATTAATGATTCGAATCATTAATTAAATCATCAATCATCCATCTAGTGACCAATATCTTGCACAAATAACTCTGAGCTACCTCTAGGACTAGGGAAACTGGAAGGGAAATGTTTTGCATGGATGTCTCACTAGGGATATTGAAAGAGGAAAAGAGTAAGAGACAATTCTATTGGATTCAGAGCTTTCCCATTGCCAATGTTCTCTCCCTTCCCAATATTTATGCTTGCTAACATTGGCACAAGGCTTCTGCCATTTGCATCTGACTGAGCCAAGCAATAGAAAGTATCTACAGAAAATCTATGCATATTTGTTTTTGCTGGTGAGACATCCAAATTGTAGGTATAAATCATATGCACAGCAGAGCAAAGGTCCAATGGGAGGGCTATCAATTTAAGTCAATGGAGCAGGTATCAGTGTATGCATTCAGATGTATATTCTAATTTCTAAATGTCTAGCTAGCCTGCACGAGCATTTGCTGATTCAAAACCTGAAATGGATAGATGTTATAGTAAGTTTAATTACTTAGATGAATTTGGCTGATCCTGAAAATCTAAAAAGGGTGGTCCCATGTTAGCATTTAGATTGATCATCAAATAATCTCAGAAGTGTAGGCTAGAGTTGGAATTATAAAAGCACCTTTGAAGAAGGAAGTGTCATCAGGAGTTCATCTTGAAAGAAATTTTATCTTTATCTTTAGATACAGACATGAATATAAATGCTATACATTCATACATATAGAGACAAATACAGATAGATAATATGATACAATACAGAAACAGATATATGTATGGTGTAGATTAATAGGTATATATAAAGATACAGAAATTTATGTTGATGGTTGAATAGTGATAAGAAATTAACTGGAGGTAAATTTGGGAATATTGATATCAAAATAAAAATATATACATAAATTTGGAACTGCTAGAATACTATCTGATGTTAGCCTATGAAAGATAAGAAAACTCAGAAAAAGTGCCAGTCATAAATATGTGGCTGATACAATGTACAGTATTTGCCTTTAGTTAAATCACAAATTATGTCAAACCGAGAAGATTAAGAGACTCTGAATGTGGTGTAAGTGCTTGTCCATTTTCTCATAATTATTAACAGTATGAGTGCTGAACTGATGAAGACTAATAACCAAGAGGTCATGAATTTTAGCCCCACCTTAGGCACAAAACCATTGGGTGACCTTAGGCCAGTCATTCTCAGCCCAAGGAAGCAGACAATGGAAACCACTTCTGAAAAACCTTGCCTAGGAAACTGCAGGTACTAGCCCAAAAAGTCACAAGGAATCAAGACTGAATTCAAAGGATCAAAATAAAAGTAATAATAATTAATAAAAAGTTAATAGCATAAGTCAGGGGTCCCCAACCCCCGGTCCATGGACCAGTATTGGGCTGCAGCATGCCAGCAACCGGTCTGCACAAACAAGCAAAGCCCCATCTGTGAGATGCAGGCAGCACACAAAATCACACCCACTCCGGTCCATGGAAAAATCTCTCTCCACAGAACTGGTCCCTAGTGTCCAAAAGGTTGGGGATCTCTGGCGTACGTAATTGGCATACTGGGACATTTCAACGAGGTATTTCACAGTGTCTCAAGATAAAGTCACTAAATCTAAAATTATAAATAATTTTAATGCTGCTATGCAATTTGTTAAAACATAGTTCAATTCAACAATTCATTCTAAATTTGTAATTAAATTTGTAAAGTTAATTCAATTCAGAGATGTGATAGAAATGCTTGCAAAGTGAATCACCAAATATAATATTTTCAATTTATTATTATGAGGAAATGCAAAAGAAGAGGCTCAAAATTATCTTTTTTTTAAACTCCTCTAAAAACAGCAATAACAATAGCACTTAGACTTATATACTGCTTCATAGTACTTTACAGCCCTTTCTAAGTGGTTTACAGAGTCAGCATATTGCGCTAACAATCTGAGCCCTCATTTTACTGACCTCAGAAAGATGGAAGACTGAGCCAACCTTGAGCCAGTCAGGATCGAATTCCTGGCTGTGGACAGAGTCAGCCTGCAAAATTGCATTCTAACCACTGTGCCACCATGGCTCATCTTAGCATCATATTATTGTGTGAGGAAAAATTGTCCCTGTTGCATGACTTCTGAAACCAAATGACAGGAAATATTTCTCCTACAAGATATGCACCTTATTTAACCAAGGCAGTATAGTGATCTGGGTGATCTGAGCTGATGGCAAGTGATCTTCTCCCCACTTCATTCTGTTGTTTGCTTTATTGGGACATTTAAAAGAATAAACATTTCCATAAAATATGTGAAGGATCATTAAGCATTGTGGAGAGTACCCAATTGCTGTGCTAATAATTAAGAAAAATTCTTAAATGTTTCTTGCCATTAGGGATGAGTATAATTGCATTGGTTTCACAGTAAGCCATTGACGAAAAACAATCATGTATTTGATGGTACATTGAACAACTCAGTTATATTTTAAGATTAAAAACCCCATGTTTATTACAGGAGGGAGTGCGCGCGCGCACACACACACACACACATATATATGTTTTCTGAGGTTTTTGCGGGTGTTTGTATGTAGGTCTTTCGCGGGTGTTTGTATGTAGGTCTTTGGTTATATGTTTTCTGAGGTTTTCACGGGTGTTTGTATGAAGGTCTTTGGTTATTCGGGTTTTCTCCCGCGTAAAATTGGAAGTGTCTTGCCAAGACACTTCCAATTTTACGCAGGAGAAAACCCGAATAGCCAAAGACATACATACATACATACATACATACATACATACATACATACATACATATAATCAGTTTTCTTCCTTCCCTCACTTTTCTTTCCTTTTTTTATCATTCAATCAATTACTACAAGAGAAATAGCTGGTAGAGTAGTCTGTAATAGTTCTATAATAACTTCTCCAACTTTTCTAAAACCAGAATTAAAGTTCTGTTTCAAAGCGAGGCAGAGGCAAAATTTATCATTGGAGACATTTCAGCTTCAATTGGGGGAAAGAGGAAAGACTGTTACAAACAGATAGGGTAAGTTTGGGATGGGGCTTCTGAAACTGCTATTTTGTAACAATTAGTTTATTTTGTTTTTCACCTGTTTTTCATTGTTTCGTATCATCACAATCAGCTCTTGCTTCCAAAGACTTGAATTAAAACCACTGGGCATCACCAAGAATGGTGATTTGGGTATGTCATAGGCTGTGGGCATGGTGCATGTGCTCATGATGGTGGAGGATGAAAAGCAACTTCCAAGAACATACCAATAAGAAGAACTAGCTTGTTTTCTCAACAAAGGCAGTAGCCAAACCTTTTTTAACATGGGAGAAAATAGTAAATAATTGGATCCAAATTTTTATTTGAACTTACCAAATTTGGATCTCTTAAATATATCTGCAGTCACCTAGTTGGCTTCTGTGCCTAAAGGAAAACTAGAATCCATAGTTTCCAGGCTTCTAGCCCAGCACTTTGACTATTACACCAAACTAATTGCCTATTGTTTTAGCAGCTACAGGTGGCAGTGGGGAATAATATGGAAGGATGGGTTACTTTTATGCTCTGCTGAGTTGAATGAATTATGGGAAACTAATCATACAAATAATTAAACAAATAAATAAAACTCTTATAAAAAGAACCAGTGTTTAGAGGAACAGCCTTGAAAAAGGTTTTATGGAGGCTATGATCACCTAGAAAAAGTGTGAAAATGTAAAACAAGTCAGGTATTTTTGTCTCGCAAAAATCAATAGCTGTGATTCCTTTTGCTGAATCCCCTGCTTGCAATTGTCAGCCTATGGGCCTCTTTCAAAGGACACCACAATTACCAAAAATGGTGTCAAAAGAAAGTCACTTCTTTTTGATCTATTTCTCCCCTTTCCTACACAATCTTCAGGCAGTAGGCCCCAGCTTTTAGGCAATTTGAAATAGATATTACTATGAAAGTGATTCCCTTAGCAGCAAGCAAGCAATCTGAAGTGAGCAAAGAGCTTTTGAGCAGAGCAGCTATCAATTCACACTTGGGAAGAACTGACTGAGAAGAGTATTACAGACCACAGCAGATGTGTTGATCCCCATGTATCCACTCTCTTCACTGCTTTAGTGTCCTCACACTGAAACAGATTCTTCATTAAGGTTCTTCCCTAATAGATTCTTAGAAAAGATACAAAGGATGGTGGATCACTGAAAGGGTACTTAGTCTTAAATTATTAAATAAAGTAACACATTTTCAATAAATGTTTAAGGTGAAATTAATAGTATTATTAATAGAGCTAAATGCAATAAAGTTCCTGTAAGAAAACTGAATAAGAAGCTTATAATAAGTGACTGATCTTTAAATAGTATATGATGGGTTGTCATTTTACAAATGGTTATTATATTATCGTTTTCCTTCTGCTCTTCCTTCACTGTGTACAGCAGTGGTTCTCAACCTGTGGGTTGGGACCCCATTTGGGGTTGAACGACCATTTCACGGGGGTTGCCAAACAACGCAGTCTGCCATTTTCCCCCCTTTTCCTTAGCTGTGCTACTCCCTTTTATTCTATTGGCTTTTGAAAGCCAATAGAATAGACTCTCTTGAATAGATTCTAATTCTATTGGCTTTCAAAAGCCAATAGGAATTGTCCAGGCTGTCTCTGCCCTGCTGAGCCCGCCAAAAGTCCCAGTCTGCAAATGGTGCTGCACCAGTTGAGAAGTCCTCGACTTACGACCAGTTGAGTAGTCCTCGGCTTACGACCGGTTGGGGGTTGCGGCATTAAAAAGATTGAGAACCAGTGGTGTACAGCCTCCCATTCTCTTAGAATACTCCTGTAGACAATTCATTCTACAATACATACATATAGCAAACCCAACCCAACACTACAATCTACTAGACGTTAATGACTTTTTGGGAAACTTTGCAAATGAGTTTGCAAAACATGACAACATGCCCCCCCCCAAAAAAAAAAAAAAAACTTGATAACTTTAAGATGCATGGAGAACGCCCAGAATTCTGCTGCTTGGGGAATTTGGGGTATTAAATCACACATCTTAAAATTGCCAGCTTTAAAAAACCATGTTAAACCTAATCTGAGCTATTGTTTTATAATTTTTGTGTTCGAAGAACATGTTATACCTGAACAAATAATTGCATGTTATAGCTTTACTTATAGAATGCTGTAAGACAATGATTAGGTTTAACCAACACACTGATCCAACAGCCACACAATTTTGTATTAGCTTAGATCACTAATACAAACTCAGTTTATTTATTCCTTTAAGAGAATTAAAGGTTCTGTAGCCTATTCATTAATCTTCAACTCTTATCCTTCCCAATCAGCATAGACAATGACCAAGTTATCCATGTTTTCAAGGGTTTTTTTTTTTTTTTTGAAGTGGGACATTCATCAACAATAGTGATGTCTCTGCATGCATGTCCTTGGTGTCTTACTTGATCCCCATTCCTTTCTATTTTTATTCTACTTGGATGTTTACAGCAACCTTATTTTTGCCCTGCAACTTTAAAATAATGAAAAAAACAAAAACAAAACCCTGATTAAGGCTGGTTTTGATGTTCTACTTTATTTTCACATAATGGATCATCACCTACTATAATATTTTTCTTTTCCTACTCAGAGTGAGTGAACTGACCTCTTAAAATAAAGAAATCAATAAGAGCTTGACAAGATATTAATATATTCAAAATGTTTCAATGCAGGCAGGAAGTCTGTAAATGTGGAATTCTATGTATTTTGTTTTCCATGTGAACAAGAATCCTTTTTCATGTCTAAGAAAAAAGCAATTTTACTTGGAAATCTTTTCACTTTCTTCCTTAGTCCTCTCTCTCTCTCTCTCTCTCTCTCCCTCCCTCCCTCCCTCCCTCCCTCCCTCCCTCCCTCCTTCCTTCCTTCCTTCCTTCCTTTTTTCCTTCCTTACTGTGTATTTAAGTTTGAAGGGCAGATTTTCACTTAGGGCAGGAGAATAGCTTAACCTTGTCTGAGTTAGTTCACGTATCCTTCTTTCTTATCTACTATGAAACTGAATTAGAGCCTTACTTGCTCTTCCAAGTGGGAATAGAAAGTAGGAGAAAGCACTTGTGAAGTGCCAAAGAGTCACATTTCCAATTAATGCCTGCTTGCCTTGGAGATTTAAAGCAACAGGTGGTGCCAATAACTTCCTAAACTAACAGTCTAAGATAGGCAAGAGACTGCATAAAGTGATCAGGTGACTTTTAGCCATTATCAAATGTTTTAAATCTAGCCATCAGCAAGGCTATTTGTAAGGCTATGATATTTCCAAAGTCTGATGTAAACTTGCCTGGTTTGAAATTTTTGAACTAATATCAAATTCTAACCAGGTTATACGACAGCTTTCACATTTTCCTAATGTGTGGGGCCTATTGAGAGGAGATATGTTGGTGATTATGTATTTAAATATATCTCTGGCTAATGTGAGAATCAGAGGCTGGTTGATTGGTTATCTGCCTTTATCTGATTAATAGTTAAAATTAAATGCATTCATTTGGAAGCAATTGCAATTATGCAATTATGTTCAGTGTGACTTATTGTTAAGGAATGAAACCTATACTTAGTGAGCCATAAAGTATAACTACATATCTTGAAAGCTGCAGCATTGAATCATTTCTGAAGTGTTAATAGAAGCATAAGATAGCACAACAATTTAATAAATAAGATATATTATTTACCGACAGAAGGAAAGGATATTGTTAATATTTCTTTCTTCATTCCCCTCTACAGTTGCATACTAGTACTAATAAAAGCAACTAATAATATCCTAGATGTTATTACCAATCAAATGTTGAAACTGGACAGATGAGTTTAAATTCTGTTTCAGCATCTGTGGGTCCCATCCAGCTTGTTTCCTTCTTCTTAACCACCTTGTATAAAATAACATGAAAAGAAACTATAGTTTCATAACAATTATTTTCACACCATGAGAGAAGAGGGTCCCAATTGCAAGAAAGCCACTGTTAGTATGTGAGGATAGTTCCATTTAGGCTCCACAGGTAGCTAAACTCCAGCGTACAAGCTGGCACAACTGTATGCTGCTTAATTTCTTCTTTTATGATTGCTGATTTTTACAGGTAGTCCTCAAGATACAGTCCTAATGGAGCCTACCCATTAAGCTTGTAAGTCAAAAAATTCATCAAATGAATCAGACTTAATTTTTAAAATCAAATTCATTAATTCATGGGTGTCAAAATTGCTGTGTCACATGACATGTTGTGACATATCATGACTTTTTTTGCATTGCTGGAACTGGGGTAGGCGCGGCTTCCATATGATGCAACCAGCCCTCGGGCCTGCATTAATTGAATCAATTGGATAGTTAAATGAATGAAGATCTGACTTACTATTTCCTATTTGTTAATTAAAGGTCTTCAAATTTGGCCATTTTATGACTTGTGGACTTCAACTCCCAGAATTCCTCAGCCAGGCATGCTTTGAAAACACCTGTGTTAATTGCTCACTGCCTGAACTGAGAAGCTTTCCCTGCTGCTGCTGGCTGCCCATCAGCTGTTTCCAGTGCAGCCTTTGGCTCCGGAACTAATTTGCGTCCATGCATTTGCAACTGCTTTTTTTTAAAAAAAAAAAACATTTGTTGCTAGTCTGCTTTAAAAAAAAACACTTGCCACTAATTAGCTTAAGAGTCTCCAGCCAGGCACTCAGATGGAGATGGAGGAGGGGTTTACAGAACTGTCAGTTTGCAACAGTAACTGAGATGGAAAGGACCTTGAGGTCAGCTAGTCTAACCCACTGCTCTCACAAGAGAGTATTTCTGATAAATGCCTGTCCAGTCTCTTCTTAAAAGCTTCCAGTGATGGGGCACCCACAACTTCTGAGGCAATTTAAATTTAAAACCTACAAACTACAGTAATATGCGCTAATCTCCAAAATAAAAGCAAGGAAACAACATTATAGAATGCTTTGTGTAGATCCTAGCTAGCATTTCTACAAGAATTTCAAGGAAAATGCAAACAAACTTTATCTTTCAAAAGTGCTGTACTAACAAACATAATATTTTGCAAAGTACAATATTTAAAAAGAGAGCAGTTCCCAAATTATAGAGGAACAAAAGTCCAGGCAGCAGCAGATTCTCCACACAGCACCAGAAAAGCAAAAACAAACCAGCCAGGCTTTGTTCTTGTTTGGCCATGTGATCAGGGACAAAACAAAAAACAAAAACCTTCTAGCTTCAGGAAATTAGATTAGTAACCTGACCTGCCCAGGCAAGTCACAGAGTTAAAAAAATGGCTGCCACTGCAGCAGTAACTGAATTGAAGTCACATGGCTGCAGAGGCCTCTTTTTGCTCGCAATTTTGAATTTCTAATGTAAGTAACCTTTCTGAATACATCTGTTTTTTGTGAAAACTTGCTAAGTAAACGTTCATACCTGGGGGATTACCTGTAGTTGCACCATGATTCTAGCAAGCCTTGTATTAAAAGGAGATGGAAAACATGCTTTTAATATAAGATCAGATAAATACAAAGATAGGTAGCCTGATTTGTGAGTTGGGGGATGAGATGTAGGCTAAGGGGTGAAGGCACATCCCAAAGAATGGTACATAGATATGTATGCATCTATTCATTTATTCCTTAGATTTTTAAGGCTACCTGACTCACCAACTGAATTAATGGTTTGTGGGGATGAGCCATTATTTTTTCAGGCTGAAGTATGTGTGAAACTTCCTACCTGAAAAGCAAATTGAAATGTATTTGAGGCTTTGGAAATGCTTTCTTTTCTCTGGACATTTTGATCCTGCATTTTGCCATTTATTTCCTTGCATCAGATCCTAACTGATATTCCCTAAAACCCCAATCCTTAAAGACCTGTTTCCATTGACACATTTTCATCTTCCTTTAAAGCTTTGTTCTTAGGTAAAAGCTGGGAAAATTAAATCAACTTGGCGTCCATTTTTCTCAAGTTGTTCAAAGCAAAATATCACACAGCATCAAAATAACTATATTTTGTTACAAAATAAAAAGACTGGCCTTTTCATTTTTAAGCAGAGTAAAACTGTAACAAATAAAGCACTGGCCTGAAACATTATTGCAATCTGCAAACCAACAATCCTTTCACTTATGTTTATACTAACATTGAAACTGGGATTCAGATTGTACAATGCCTGTTGTTTTTATTATTTCCCTATTAAACATTATCTGTAAAATTGGAAGTGTAGTGCATTGTTTAGGTGTTATTATCTACAAATGACATCTAATTAGTGTAATTATTAATGTGTCGGAAGTATTTTCCCTACTCTGTTCAATGGAAATCTAAAACATTGGTCAGCTTTAGGTACTTTTAAGATCCTTCTAAATTTCCTGATCATTCTTATAACAATCTTATAAAGTAGATTATGGGTTTACCCACACACCTCATTCCCCCAGGATTAACATAAGATATTAGTATTCTTACAATAAAGCCTCTATTTCAGTGTCAGCCTGCTGCTGAACCAGGGTAAACACAGATTGATGTGATCCGGCAGGAAACTGGCATTTTCTATTGAAAAATGCAAATGGTGGAGGAGGCTGGAAGCTGCAGGAGAAGGCTCAAAGAGCCACATGCAGCTCTAAAACCACGAGTTGCCGACCTGTGCCCTATGCAAATATTCTAATTTGCATGGCAGAGAAGATGGATAGAGACTTGTAATTTGCAGGGCTCCAATTAGAACTTTCTATTCAGCCACTGGACTCAGCATCTCCCTGGCCATTTCTGTGATGACTGCTAGAAAGAATAGACCCTCATCTGGCAAACAGTTCTTTCTTTTCTTCTTCTTTTACTCTGAGTATAATTGCTACCATTCCTAGTTCCTACAACACAACAATTCCCGGCCTGACAGAGGACTTCTCCAAAAGGTATTATGTTGAGAGAGCAAAAATCATGAGGAAACGTTTCATAGCTCTTTAGATCCTGTGCTTTCAATCTGCCGTCTGCCCTTCTTTGCTCCATTAAATCTGAATTCTAGTGCAAATGTTGAAAGGACAAAAGACCCCTGTCTTTCCTTTCCCTGCCTTTAAAATCCATTTCTCAACCCACAAGAACTAATTACTGCACAGAAAATAGCACACTTTATTTTTTGTGTAGGCAGCAACTTTACTGGCCACACTGCAAAGCTATAATAAAAGCATTGTTTGTACAGCGGTTTAGAAATGTTTTCCTCCAATCATTGGGAGGGGAAGAAAAGGCATGGCTGGGGAGATAGGGAAGAGTCCTATTCCTAGATTGCATATGATTCCACTTAATGATTTCAGGGCTGTTTATATCAGGGCTTTGGTCCTTTTAATTCCATGTTCTCTTTAACTACACCGAGGCTCTAAATCAAGAGGAGTAATAGGTACTTCTCAGTGTATAACTCACTTTGTAAGATCTTGCAAAAAAGTTCATAAATCATCATCAGTATATGAATATTTGTCTGGATCAGAATGTGGTAGGTAACTCTGTCCAGAAATTTCAGAACAGCATCTCAAAGCATCTCTCACTGTTATCCATTCTGGATATCAGCTTGGAGATCAACCGCATTAAAAGATATCACATTGTAAGATATCTTATATACTGCGAGATATTACATTGAACAAATAGGAAGGAAAGTCTGAGCCATCCAAATCCAATTCACTTTTCTGTCAGATATTTGTGTTCAGTATTACAATTTGCTGTGGCATCTTGCTGCCAATCATAACAAAGGTTCCTGATTATTGTTGACCCAAAAGCACATCAGGGTTGGGGAAGCAGTTCTAATTCCTTGTCTTATTCTGTGCTGGAGGAAAGTGTGATCAGAGCCGGCTTGGTCTAGTGCAGTGGTTCTCAACCTTTTTAATGCCGCGACCCCCAACCAGTCGTAAGTCGAGGACTACTCAACCGGTCGTAAGTTGAGGACTACTCAACTGGTGCAGCACCATTTGCAGAATGGGACTTTTGGTGGGCTCAGCAGGTCAGAGACAGCCTGGACAATTCCTATTGGCTTTTGAAAGCCAATAGAATTAGACTCTATTCAAGAGAGTCTATTCTATTGGCTTTCAAAAGCCAATAGAATAAAAGGGAGTAGCACAGCTAAGGAAAAGGGGGAAAAAATGGTGGACTGCATTGTTTGGCGACCCCCATGAAATGGTCGTTCGACCCCAAATGGGGTCCCGACCCACAGGTTGAGAACCGCTGGTCTAGTGGTTAAGACAACCAGACTTGAAACTAGGAGACTGTGAATTCTAGTCCCAACATAGGCATGAAAACAGGCTGGGTAACTTGGGCCAGTTACTCACTTTCAACCCAGTCAACTCACAGGGTTGTTGTGGGAAAAATAAAGGAATATTTAGGTGTTTAGGTATTTTTCCTGCTTTGAGTTATTTATGAAAATAATAAAGACAAGATACAGGTTTAATTCCTAGTGTATTAAAGACTCTCACCGTGTAATTTTTGGAAAACTCCAGTTAGTCAATTCAGGTACTGTTTACTTAGAAAGACTAAACTTTGACGTGGTATAGGGCAATTTCATAAATTCCTATGATGCACTATTAGTCTTTCACCGAGTAAAACATTTTTTTTGTAATTCCACACTTGGTTCAGAGCTACCATTTTAATGATACGTAAGAATTTTGTCTGATATGTCAGCAAATGCAGGTGTTGTTTTTTAAAGAGTTTTAAATAGTTTTGTCTTAAGTTATTTTGAAAAGCCTACTAAATAGCTAAAATTTCTTTCCAGCCTGGCCAAAAGTATAATATTGAGACTAGTACTGAATTATACACAGTGACATTTTCATAGTCATCATTAGGTTACTAGCACAAAAAATAGAATAATTATAAGAATAATGATGCTTTCCTTTACCTTGTAGTGTCATGATATAGGAATAAATGAAAAGATAGGTAAATGAGACTGCCACTTTTCTCATTTATTCAATGAAATATTAATTAGCAAGGAAAACTCTTCCTTCCATTGATAGCACATTGTACTGTAGACATTAACAATGAAGTATGTACATTGTTTGCTTGTGATTTTTGTTTTAAAGACAATAAGTCTAAAAAAAAGTTTTTAAATTGCAAATTCTCCTACAGACAATTTTGTCCTTTTCTTCCACCATCCATTTCTTTGGAGAAAGGTTTAAGAAAAGACTCTGTTCTTTCTGCATTAGCCTTCTGTTGTGATTAAAGGCTGATTGTATGACCAATATGAGAATGAACCACTAACTATGTAAGCATGCAGAACATTGTTCTGTACTTGCCTCCAGATCAGGGATGTCAAGCTCACAACGTCATGTGATGTGTCGCAACATCTTGTGACTTTTTTTTCCAGGTTCGGTTTTGCCATGGCACATCCAGTCCATGGGCCGGCAGTTTGACACTCCTGCTCTAGATCATTAGGAAGGCAAACCCTGCCTACATTTTTATGATACATAATGGTGCTGTTTTCCAACTTCTGCTTGTACAAGGGATGATTTCCTACTGCACTTTGTTTCATTGTAAATGAAAGTCTTCATGCCAGTTAGATAGGGGTGGGGAGAAAATTCTCATAAATTCTGATAAAAATGTTTCTTAGGGGGGAAATGGCTTCTAACGGCTCTTCTGCACTGCAGTCTTAAGATAGAGATGAAGCCAGCTGACCTTTTCCAATATCATCCCCTTCCTCCACTTTGGTCACAGTGATAATCTGTCCAAACTGTGCTTACTACTGTCCTCAATTTATGAAGCCCTCTGTTTCTGTCTCCTTTATAGGGAAAGCATGCACCATCTGTCCTCCTCTACATAAGCAGGTGTTTGAAGACATATAGTTTCCAATGGTAGACCTTTTGTATGAACTTATCTACAGAGACTTCCCTTGGATTTGTTACCTTTGTATCTGGTGTGTACACTGGTGGAGAGGGTAGGAGAGAGGAGGGGAGGGGAGAGGAGAGGAGAGGAAGATCATCTTGCCATTATCCTTCATTTGGATGATTAAGGGAAATTGCTAGAACTCATCAAGTTCTTGAATCTTCTGGTGTGAGATGCTACAGAACTCAGCCTTCCATCAACTGCTGTCCAACATCTACATAAATCTACTTGGGGAGGTCATCTGCCAGTATGGAATCAGGTATCATTGATGTTAACAGTTATAAACCTAAGTCTCTGGACAAACAGATGATATTATTGAGGTACTGCTGCTGTGATAAGACAGTTAGAATCCTGCTGAAATCTCAGCAAAATATAATGTCTTTGGAGTAGAAGCCATATGATACATAAATATTCCATCTTGGGGATAAGTCACAGTCCTGCATTCTGATCTTGGACATAATTTGGGAAGCTTTTGGAACTTGCAGCTCCTGCTTTAAAAAAAAAAAAGAGGTAATACCTGTGACCCTTTGAACAGCTTAATTTAGTATACCAGTTATGATTGTTCCCTAATGAAAGACTCTAATTACAATCACTCATAACTTGATCATTTCTTGTTTAAATTACTGAAAAGTGCTATATGTAGGTTTGTAGTTGAAAATTACTTGGAAGTTAAAAACTGTTGGGGGGAGGGGGAATGGCCAAGTCTTCTCAGTTTACCCATATATCATCACTACTTTAAGAGCTGTACTGGTTACCAATTAGTCTTGTGGGAGAATTTAAGATACTGACTGTCATCTTCAACATCATATGTGGTTCAGAATCTGTTTGTCTTTAGGATCACTGACTGCCAGTGATTTCTGTCCCTCCAATAATGCCAGGATAGATAGACTCCTTCCATTTCTCTTTTCACAGGCCCTTCTTAACTATTGCCCCTGATGTTTTTGTACAGCATTCCTCTGAGATTTGATTAGGTCCAAACCTAAGGAAGTTAGAAAGCCCATTAGAATCTAGCTGTTTCAGCTTGCTGTGAAGGCTTATCTGTTATTGGTTAGATCTCTTCTACAATGGGAATGTCTCTTTAAATGAATTTCATGGTGCACAAAGAGGATATTTGTATGCTCTTATTCTGTTAATTGTTTATTATGCCTGTTTTAACACTCTATGTAATCTGCTCACAATTTTCAGTGGTTAGGGAGACATATAAGCCTACTTAAATAAATAAATACATTTGTTTGAAAGAGTTGATTAAAATCATTGGTTCAGTTCCATTCAAAGGATGTGTGCAAATTCACAGAAGTCCATTGAATTGCCAGATCAATTCAAAGGTGCCCAATTGGATTTGATGTATTGTATTTATTTAACATTTTTCAATGAGATTTTCTAGCAGACAACAGGGCCCTGAGAGTGACTCCAATTATCTTCCCAGATTCTTGATTATCTATGGTTTCCAAAGTAATGAATGAAAAGAATCAGAAACTGCAGATGGGTTTGGAAAAGAGTGAAAAAGATTACTGGGGTCAGCTGACAGTTCTTTGCAATAGAATACCTCTGTCTGGAAAAGTCCCTGAAATGGACTGGACTGGTTCCTAAGATAACAGATGCAGACTGATGGCACTTCGATAAATAAAGATGGTTGGATTGTTTCAAGTATATATTTCAATCAATATCTACATTGGCCTATATTGTTTTCTAAAAGGTATTATAAGGTAATTTATGTAATATCCTCTTGACCTAAGTATTTCTGTATGAAATGTTTTCCTGTATATTCTTTTATATACAGGTGTTCGTTCAAGAGCTATACTGCAAAATTAAAGGAGCATATAATCTAAAAGATAGTTGTGTTCCAATCTTCATATTATTCACTTATCTATGTATATATCAAATTTCTTAACTGCCCATCTCCTTCATAGAGGGGCTCTGGGCAATGTACAATTTAATCAATATAATAAAACATTGAAAACTGAATAATTTAGAATTAAAACATTTGTTAAAATGTAAAACAACATTATAAAATTACAAAAAAATGGAAAGTTTGCAAGATGGGGAGACTAGGAGTTGTCAATACAGGTGTCATGGTTCTGATAGATGAGACCATTTAAAACAGAACTCTGAGGCTTGAGGTTTCCTTTAAGAACATGTTTACTGGCTACAAAATATGGGCACTGTCAAAAGTGAAACCAAGTGAATTCCCTCCAAAAATGTTACAGCAGTGGTGGCAAACCAATGGCACGTGTGCCAGAGGCGGCACTCAGAGCCCTCTCTGTGGACACGCGTGCCATGCCCCAGAGATAATGAGGGACTGGCCCCCACCACCCTGGCTCCACCCACCCAGTCTTCCATGACCACTGTGGCCACGCTCACCCGGCATCCGGTGATAAATAAGTGGGTTTGGGGTTGCAGTTGGGCACTAGGTCTCTAAAAGGTTCGCCATCACTGTGTTACATTATACAAAGTTAAACTTCCCACCCCCAGAACTATGCAATCAACTATGTTTCCCAATAGAATAGTTTGGTGAGCTCTCTAATAGAAGGCTCAGTCCCCCCAGTCTAACAAACAGATATGACCTTGGTTCCCAGGAACAGAGAATTATTTAGGCTAACAGAAAAATTCCACCATCCCCTCCCATTCTGGTGGCAACCGAAAATGAGCCAAATGGCTTCATTCAGGTTCTTTGAAGAGTTGACAACAGGTTTAAGGGAGGGGCTTCTCATTGAGCCAACTAAATCCATGGCTATGTGGGCCTCTGGTTCCCCATGCAAAGCTACAGAGCCAATTTTGACCCCTTTGCAGAAGGCCAAGACATTGGGGGCTTTCCTCAGTTTTGAGGGCAAGATGTTTCACAAAGCAGTGAAAATGGCAGAGAAGGCCCTTTTCTTTGACTGATGGGATCTCTAACATGTTTTTCCTGCCTGAACAAGTGGGATGGGGTGATTGGATGGGGTGAGGCTGGTAGAACTAGTTTGGTATGGTGGTTAAGGTATCAGTCTAGAAACCAGAAGACTGATTTCTAATCCACCTGAGGCACAAGGTCAGTTGGATATCTTGGATCTGTCAGAGCTGCCATCTTCTCACTCCAGCTCTGCTTTGTTCTGATGCCTGTCATAAATCATAGGAGAAGGGGAGCCATCAGGAGGAGGGGAAGATAGGAAACAGAAACCATTCTATGTACTGACTAGAGACATCAGAAGAGTGGACTGAGGCCATCTGGCTTGGGAATGGAATATAGCCACTCATCAAAGAGGCACCAGACCTCAGAACTGTTACAAGAACATCTACTTTAAATTTTAGTGGACACGAGGGAACTGATCGGGGGGAGAGCTGGGACAAAAGGTGAAATGACTTAGGAATACTTTGAGTAGGAATCCTCAAATCTGGTTTTGCTATGCTGTAACTGCTTGGCATCAATAAACGTATACCTTTATGGATGAAGTTGAAGGTTTTTCAGTATTAGATTACTGAACTGGGATGGGCCTGACAGGACCAGTCACTTTGTCTCAGCTCTAATTAGCAAGCAATTACAAACAACTTCCCAAAAACCTTACAAACAAATTGCAAGAACTTGAACAGGTAATCAGCAGGAGTCAAAAACTGGCTCAAAGGCAAGCACACATGCACACACAAAGAAATTATTTTCCCTAAAGAAATTTATCTCCATTTTTCCTCCAACAAAAGTGCTGCTGCATGGTTAATGACACTTTATTCAAAAATTCAGATAATGTAACTGAATGGAATTACCCTGATCAGTGAGACAAAAATACTTTCAAAAGGTACATCTGCCTGTACTTGACTAGAGTCAGTTCTATCATTAAGAAAAAATGAGAAGGCTTCACACTGCTTATTTTGGGTATTTTTCAAAGATAGAAAATTATTAGTTATATATCATTATTGGATTTTTGTTTTCAAGAAAAGGACATTATAGATTTTCAAGTGCAAAAGTCATCTGGCTTGCCTGGAGTATGCTGCATCTTGACCTAAGAAAGTGCATATCATCCTCTATATTAAGTATCTTGTACCATCTCTAATATATTCATACATACATATATACAAAGACTGACAGGAATGGATGACGAAAAGCAGGAACAGCGTGCAGACCAATGGGTTAGAAAGGAAGGGAGCCCTGATGGCAAACCTTTTGGAACACTGGGTCTGAATGCGCAGCCTGGAATGAGTAGGAGGGAGCGGTTAGAGAGCACACTGGCAGCAACGTTGCTGGGATGGAGGAGATTGACAAGGATGAGAGAGAGGAAAAGTGTGGAATTGGATGCAAAAAAGAGAAGGCGGGGCAACCAAGGCAATTACAGTTAATCAGGAAGGATGGCCCTATCACATGGGCAATGAGTAAGCAGTTAGACCAGCAAGGTGTATAAAAAGAATCTCCCCACCCCCTGAGCCTCACTCTGAGGATGCTGGCAGGGGACCAGCAAAAGCTAAGTTGTTTCTTTTAACATTGTAAATAGTTGTTTTTATTGTTTTTAAATATTTTTTAGCAATAAATAACTGGTTTATACCTCTCCTGGAGATCGAAGTTTGTGTTATTGAACAAATATGCCCAGGATTTGTATTTTTGCAGCTATCAAGGACATATATAAATAAAAAATAAAACAAACCTGTTTAATACAAACAAGTTTGTAAGTAAAAGAGTTATAAGCTTTCAACAGCCCGACTGCCGACGTCATCAGGGTTGGAATGCTAGGTGACTAGGAAGCTTGCCTATATAGCTACCTGTCTCTGCGCCTGGCTTCTCGAGCACGTAATCGGCCCATTAGTTGTATTAATCTGCAACGTGCTAAGTTGATTCACATCCGGCAGCCACATTCCTAATCACCTAGCATTCCAACCCTGACGATGTCAGCAGTCAGGCCGATGAAAGCTTGGTAACTCTTTTAGTTACAAACTTGTTTGTATTAAATAGATTTGTTTTATTTTTATCCTGGTGTTCATTTTTTCTATATTTTATTGATATGTGTTTGCCCAGGATTCGGATTTTTAATGTTATATATTATATAATATATAAATTATACTAAAAATGCAAATCCTGGGTATATTCATGTTGAGAAAAGTAGTTGAACACCGGGATAAATATAAAAACAACTGCTTAATAAACTAACAACTGTTTGATAAACTTAGCTTTCGTCGGCTAACTGCCGATGTTGTCAGAGTGGAATGCCAGAGATTTGAAAGTCTGTTCATAAGATCGGCAGTTTGAACGCTCTGCTCATAGAACACATCACCGGTCTACCTGCCCCAGTTGACCGTATTGCTTCTAATAGTCTCACATCTGTCTGTATACTTGTAAACTCAGGGATCACCGCCTCTCTTATTGTCACTCTCTTTGCCCGCTTTGGACATATCTGGGTACACGTTGCTATAGGATGTTCCCGTAGTGCCTCCTGTCCTGTGGCAACCCCCCCCCTTGTTATGAGTGTGGCACCCTGCCTCCCATCATTGTCTCCTGTATGAATCATGCTGGGAATTTCCCCCATTTGCTGGTCATATTTCTTTGCTGTTGCATGAGACAGCGATTCTGGTCTTGCATAGGCTGCACCCGTTGCACTCATTGTGAGTTGTTATATTGTTGTTCCCACTTTCTTAGTGCCTGAGAAGCAGGCAGTAACTCTATGTAGTGATTAATTGAGTGTTCATCCAACAGCCAAGCCTCCTTCAGTAATTGGCTGCCCTTGGTGACATCCTGGGTGATGGCCTCTGCCCTGGCAAGGTCAAACATGTGATTGTTGCTGGCCATATGGACCCACATCTGTGAGCATTGCTCATGTCATCTAATGGCCAGCTCGTGTTCAAGGATCCTAGTTCCAAGCCATTTGGTCATTTCCCCAATGTAATTGCAGTGGAAATCTTACATTTCACTCTATATATCACTGAAGATCTTTCTTCGTTAGGGAGTGGTTCCTTGGGGCACATTATTTTGGCACAAAGGGTTTGATTTGGTTTATGGGCAACACTAATGTTATATGGAGCCAATATCCGTGCTGTTGCCTCTGACACCCCATTGACATATGGTAGAGTTGTCCATACCATAGCGGTGCCTGTGTGTTGCATTCTGTGAGGCTTGTATGGTCTGCTGTGCTGTCTGATGAAATCCACTGGATAGCCATTTTGCCTGCAAACATGGTATAGATGATTCTTCTCCTCAACTTTTGCCCTATCCAGATTGCAGTGAGTGTTCACACACTTAAATAGTGTTCTGATAAAGCCGATTTTATGCGGCATGGGATGATTACTCCCGTAGTGTAAAATTCTGTCTGTATGCGTTGGTTTTTGGTGGATGGTCATGTGGAGAGTGCCATCTGGCTGATGGCTGACTAGGACATCCAAAAATGCAAGTGTGCCATTGATCTCTTCCTCCACTGTAAAGCGGATGTCTACGTAAACCGAATTTCAATCTCTCATGAACCTGGCGCTATCTTGCTTTTTGATGACAGCAAAGTGTCATCCATGTATCTTACCCAAAATTTGGGGTGATGCACAGACATCATTTGGCTTTGAGCTGTTGCAGAACCGCCTCTGCGATGACTCCCAAAACCAGGGATCCCATTGGCGTGCCTTTCACCTGCTCATAGATGGTGCCCTGGAACGTAAAATATGTTCTAAGGCACAGTTTCATGAGTTGGATGAGGTCCTTGGTGCTGAGTGAGTCCTGGTGTCACTCTTCCTCTTGTTGCAGGCAGCTCCTTATTACCGCAATAGCTAGGTCTTGCAGAATCGAGGTAAAGAGTGAGGTTACGTCAAAAGACACTAAGACCTCATCCTCCTCCACTCTTAATGATTTTATCCTTCTCAGGAACTCCTCCAATGATTTCACTGTGGTTTCACTGTTCTCCACCAAATATCCAATCTGTCCGCTTAGCCATTTGGCCAATCCCGAAGTCGGTGTGTCCCTAAACAACACAATCGGTCACAATGGGACCCATTCCTTATGGATTTTTGGAAGCCCATAAAACCTGGCCATGGCTGAATCTCTGGGGTGTATTAGCTTTAAGACGTCATCACTGATTTTACTCTGTTTTTTAAATTTCTCTGCTAATTTATTCAACTGATTTTTAAGGGTCTTTTGTGATTATACGGTAGGCACTAGTATCACTGAACAATTCATGAGCTTTACGAATGTATTCTGGCTTATCCATGATGGCAGTTGCCCTGCCCTGTTAAACGGCAAGATGACCATGGTACGGTCACATCGCAGTTGTTCCAAGGCCTCCTTCTCCATGATGGATAGGACATGGCATTGTCTATGGCCCATAAGCATTGTCTAATGGAGTTCTTGGTCTCATCTGCTGAATAGTCGGCTCTAAGGCTGCAACAAAATCGATGGACCGTGCATCCATCAAATTGTGACCCGTGTCGTGTTGTAGTAGTCTAGTCCAGGGCTTTTCAACCTTTTTACCGATTGTACCACTTTTAGGATATGGCAATATTCAAGTACAACCTAGCAAGGTATCAAAAACTTGACCAAAAAAAAAATCTGTTCAAAATTGCAATTGCACTGAAATGACTTATGACCATTTTTCACACTTATGACCATTGCAGCATGCCCAGGGTCATGTGATTTATATTTGGATGCTTGGCAACTGATTCACATTTATAATGATCACAGTGTTCCAGGGCCATGTGATCCCCTTCTGCAACCTTTTGACAAGCAAAGTCAATGGCAGAGCTGCTGGTGGCCAAGTGCTAAGGCAGGACTTCCTTTCCTCCCTCCCTTCCCTGCCTCCCTTTTTCTCATTCCCAACTCCTTCTGAAGGAAGAATTTGAAACCCCCCCCCCATATTTTCCCTCTTCCATATATTGATCAAACAAGGAAAAGCCTCCAGAAAAGACAAGCTGTTGAGTGAACTAGCTTAAAAAGGCACATTCCCCTTTAAGAATTAACTACTGGCTAAAAAGGAAAGTAAGGAGTGCAGCTGGCACTTAAGGAAGAAAAAGAAATGTAAGTACTGGCTGCCAGCTAAGGCAGCCTCCCCAAATGGCTCCATTCATAAGTAAAGGAACGCTAAAGGCAAAATCCAGTCAGGAGAAAAATACTTCAAAATCCTTGCAGCAAAACTTACAGCTAATAATAGCAGAGCAATAAAAGCTAACATGAGACATCAGCCAAATAGAAATTGCCAAACACTCCTTAAGAACACAAAGCCCACATTGCACAAATCCCAGAACTTCAAAGTCACAAAAGCACATAAGAATCTTTCCACTCTCCATCTCCCTCCCTCATACCTCACCTCCAGCCATTGCTGCCTTTTTTCATTCCTCTTGGAGGGCAACCCCTCCTCTGCTGAATTTCTTGCCTATTTGCTGCTGCCAGCACAGGTGGCTGCCACAGCAGTTGTAGATCAGCTCATGACTGCTTTTTCTCTCTCTCCCTCTCCTGCCCAAACTGCCTCCTTTTATAGCCTCTCCTGTCTCCGCCCCCCTCCTCCTTTCTCATGGGGGAGAGTGAGCCAGAAGTGAGCCTGGGGACTTTGCAGCTCCAGAAGACTCTCTCACTGTAAGTCCTTGCCTGTGCTGGCTCTTTCCCTCCCCCACTACACTTGGCTAGGCAGGTCTGTGTACCATCTGCCACTCATTAATGTACCACAAGTGGTATGCAAACCATTGGTTGAAAAGCCCTGGTCTAGTCTGTCGATAAGTCAGGGTTTTCGATGACAAATTGTGCACCAATTTATTACTGTGGCTGCTGTTATCCGATGCTCTCAAGATCTCCATATACATATGTATATGTATATGTGTGTGTATATATATATATATATATATATATATATATATATATATATATATATATATGTAGGTCTTTGGTTGTTCGGGTTTTCTCCCGCATAAAATTGGAAGTGTCTTGGCGACGTTTCAACGAAGTCCCATTCGTCATCTTCAGGCTGGTGTTTTCAGCTTCGTGCTTTGAGCAGCAAAGCCCCTAACCATTCAGAACACACATCCACCCAATCAGAACACAGCCAAGCTCCCACCCAATCAGTTCATACCCCCACTGGCAGTTAAAAGGAAGAAACAGCTAAGACCACACATTGCTGCTCAAAGCACGCCAAGACACTTCCAATTTTACGCGGGAGAAAACCTGAACAACCAAAGACCTACTTACAAATACCCGCGAAAACCTCAGAAAACACACACACACACACACACACACACACACACACACACACACACATATATATATATATATATATATATACATACACATGTATGTATGTATGTATGTATGTATGTATGTATATGTATACGTATATTGCAAAGATGGTACAAGATACTTAATATAGAGGATGGTATGTATACACACATACTTGATCACTCTAATAACACAGAGGTGAACTAAAGCATTGTGTCAATAACCTATACATTTGTGACAGAATCAAGTGTTTCACAAAAATTCTGCACGAAGAAGACTTAATATGGTACATAAGTAAAATGAAGAATGGTTTGCTATCTGCTTACAATTAACCACAACATTTTTGATCTTTTTCATTGACCTGGCCTTGACTAGAAGCATCCATTAAGAGGATCTTGAAAGTAATCTTTAGCAAGAGGAACATAATATATTTTCCCCTTGCTGTTACACTCAAAAGACCAGCAGACAATAAACTGCAGGGATTACACATCACTAAATTTGTGAAATATAAATTGGCTCTTCAGGCCGGAAAAATGGCCAAACAGAAATGCTTATTTAACTCAACCCCAACAAAAGGCTGCTCACAAAGAAGTCACCAAGCAAAATTGTGGCAAAGTCAGCATGGAATATGAAAAACACATTCTGCCCTCAGCTACTTACATGAGAGAGCAATTTACAAACTGACATGAACATTTTAAACAGGGAAGGATTCATCTCATGAAGATAGAGATACATTTTTTTTTCATCTTGATGACTTCTCTTATACCACAGAACAGGACAAATGTTAAGAGAAAAAAAGCTTGTAAGGTTTTTTTTTTTTTGTATTGTTAAATTAAGATGCATGGCCTTTTTAGTCTGCATTTGAGCTATAAATGATATTATAAATTGTACATTTAAAAACAAATAAACAATATGAAAGACACCCACTGCAAATAATAGATGAGGAATGTGTATAGTAAGTCACGTAAGAAACATAATTTTTTAAAAAAATATTTTAGTTCTAATTAAGTATAATGTTATGAATGTTATATATCCCAGAAATAATAATGAATATAACACTAAATGTTATTTTAATAGTGTATTAATTTTGTTTTCAAGAACATTCTGCTCATACAAATCAGAACTTTAATAGGAATATTAATCATATGAATTATTTTGGTGACATATTGGCTTAAATCATTGTGGATTTTTTAAGAACTACATGGAATTGTCTGTCTGGAAATAGCCACTTCAAGGGCCCTTTGCCCAACATGTGAAATTTAACAGATTAATAAGTTAAATAGCTGTAGAAAGCAAGTCTCATGTTGGATATAGGATATTGACTGCAGCATTATTTAATTGTTTAAAGAATTACCAAATTCTTGAATTCATAATCACTACAGAGAACAGTTGAGATTCAAAACTTTATCAGTGGAAGAAAGCAAAATGAATGCCTTCATATATTCACCCTTAAAATGTCTAAATTTGATTTTTTTTCATGATGTCTATCTGTGACATAATCTATGTGCTTCTGAATCAGAATTTCCCAGTCTTTTTCCGGGCAAGCTTCTCATCTTTAACCATGACATATATGGGTGCTAGATGCATGATCCTTTCCATTGGAATAGCCAAACCTATTGAGTTTAGCTGATGCAAATGAATGCAAATATTTCTTGTTTCATTTTTTTTTCTTTTAAGAGTCATAAATTTAAGTCTCATAAATTCCTTCTTAAACAGAATGCAAAAGACCTGAGAGTTCAGAAGTGCCAGTGTAAGAAACAGGGAAATTGGCAGATTAATCCTTTCCTAGCTTCCCTGAACATATTATATTTTCAATTCTCCTCTCTATATGTATAGAGTGAGAGTTGATGAAGTACAGATTTTACACTTTTAAAAAGCTTTTGAGGCTCCTGCTGCTTAATACCTTAGCAAACAAATAATGTTCTTTTAGTGTCTTATAATTACCCCCAAAATAATCTTTCTAATGGCTGAAACAGGAGGGTCAGGATCTAAAGGCTGGATTACGCAATAGGCATCAAAATTGTACAAAGGCCAGACACAGTTTTAAACTTGCCAAATATATAATAGAGAAATGCAAGGAAGAGATAATGAGTTTTTTTTTAAAAAAAAATATTTTATTGAAGAGGACTTGATTGAGGAAGACTCATGTTTTGCTCTAAAATATTAGCAATGATAGCCACAAACTTTAGCCCTATTGTTTTATTGCTTTAATATAATGCTTCCCAAGTTTCCAAACAAAATGTTTATGAATTCAGGACATTATATACTATAGTATCCTTGTGTTTGAAAGCTGGTGCAGTGTATTGGCTGTGGATACATCCTCTGAGATTCAGAAACTCTTGGGTTTTTATTACATCTCAATTGTATGAACCACATAATAGCTTAAAGCAGGGGTCCCCAACCCCCAGGCTGTGGCCCCTACTGGGCTATGGCCTGTTAAAAACCAGGCTGTGGGAGAAATGGAAAAGCACATGCATGTGAAGCTCCATTTGCACTAGTGGACAGCACTTGCAAATGGAGCTTCATGTGCAAGTGCCCTCTGCTTAAGCATCCATTGCTCATGTGAGTGGAGCTTCACGTGCAAGCGCAAAAGTGTTTGCTGCTCCCACAAGTGGAGCTTCGTGCACAAGTGCAATCACCCTCTGTTCACATGCGAAGCTCCATTCGTGTGAGTGGAGGGCTGTGCACATGTTTGCACTTACTACTCACCGTCTCCCCCCTGTGCCAGGTGGGCCGCCAAGTTGGAAAAGTTGGGGACCGCTGGCCTAACGAAAATGTTCTCTTCCTACATACTCTCTATTGGCAATAAGGAAATGATCATTCCATTCTTAACTTACCTATTGGGTTATATAGCTTACTGATGCAATTTATGTGAAATGTTTTGGAAGGTTTAAAGAGATAACTACTTAATAAGGAAAAATATTTTCAACTAGTACTAGGAGGAGTATTTGTATTATTTTTTCTTATGAAATCTGGTGGAAAAAAAGTGCTTTAATGGGTTAATTAATTTCAAAGGAGAGGAGGATTTCAAGTAATTCATAGAATCATTGAGATGGAAGGGAGCTCAGCAATAATTTAATCCAGCCTTCTTCTCAGAACAAAATTCTGCTAAAGCATTTCAGATAGAGGGAATCTAGCCTTTGATTGAACACTGAAGGAGAAAATATCACTTCATAGGGCTGCCTATTCCACTAACTGAGCACTCTTACTCTCAAGAAATCCCTCCTAATATTCCTCCTAATATTAATCTAAATCTACTACCCTGCAGCTTCAGTCCAGTGGTTCTGGTCCTGATCTCTGGAGCAATGGAGAACAAGTTTAATCTTTCATCTATAAGATAACTCTTTAGATATTTAAAGACTATTATAATGCTTTCCCTCAATCCTTTTTTCTGCAGATTAAATATAACCAGTTCCTTTATCGATTCCTCACAGAACTGGTTTCTGGTCTCTTTCCAATCCTCCTTCATAACCCTCTTGTGTTTTTATTCCAACTTGTTGAAGTACTTTACAACTGTCTGGTCCCCAGGCTATTATTCTTATGAATGATATTCTTGTACTTTATATAATTAGGAAATAGTTATAGAACTTGCATCAATCTCTTGCCTTTCACTGTATGATAATCTCTATTCTAGTTTCAGCACTTCTGCTGTGTGGAGAATAACTCTATCCCTGAAAATTTGTTGCAGAACTTATTCTTCCCCATAGAAATTAACTAGTAGAAGAAATCACCCACCCAATTTCTTGGCCCATAAATCAGGTCCACAATATGAAAAAAAAATTGTACTTACTTTGGCTTCAAACCAGTATTTTAAACTCTGCCAACATTCTCCAGATGTGCTGGAATGGAATTTGAAGAATTGCTTGTCTCAAGAGCCATGCTGTACAGAACACTAACTACAACGTGGAAAGTTTTACTGCATATTTCATATTGTCTTATAAAATGAATATTTTCTTTTATTTATTTTTTATTATATTGATGTTGTTTCTGTGAGACTTTATTTAATTTACTTATTACATTGTTTTTTGTGGATTCATATATGGTTCACCATGCAATTTATCTCAGCAACAAGCATTGGTAATGATTTACAACTGTTTATTTATTTATAAAAAGATTTTGTTTTTTAAAAAAATCCCTCAACTTGTATTTAAAATTTCATCTGACCAGTGGTGGGATTCAAATATGTGAAGAACCGGTTCTCTGTGTGTATGCCATTTCTGGAAGTCCGTTCTGGGCCTGGGCAACAAAAAAATTAGCTACCGGTTCTACCAAAGTGGTGCAATGTGACCGAATCCCACCACTGCACCTGGCACTGTAAAATTCACTTGGCACTGTAAAACGTATTGATCCAAAAATCCTAATAGCTAAAAAGCAAAGTATGTGAACCCAGTGTCCTTTGTAAGGTGCCAGCTGTGGCTCCATCTGCCAAAACTCTAAACCAGGCATGTCAGACTTGTGATGTCACATGACATTGAGAGACGTATCATGACTTTCCCCCCATTGCTGGCAATGGGGTGGGCACGATATCAGTATGATGCAACCGGCCCATGGGCTGGCAGTTTGAAATGCTTACTCTAAACTCACCAAAGACTGCTGGATCCTTGTGATTGCAAGTCTTCGCTTGTCCTGAGAGGAATTACAAAGAGTTGGTCTAATTGCAAGCACTTCATTCCACCATAGTTTCAGTCTCTGCTTTTAATGAAGCCATCTTCAGTTCACCATTTCTTCCCTGTAAGTTCTTTGTTCTTTCTTTTCTTTTCTTTTTTTAATAAATTTTATTGAGTTTTATAAAGTTGGGAAAGGGATGGGATCGGTATAGGAGTTGGGGTTAAGGATAGGGGTCAGGGTTAGGGTTGGGACAGGGATGAGAAATTCAATGGGGTTACCCCCCATTGACATGGACATTCTCAAGCTTTAGCAAGCATGCTATTGTCCGGGTACATATATTCAATAACACTGATTAATATAATAGTAAATAGCTATAGTCAATATGAGAAACAATAATCATAAACAATGTCAGTTAGTCAGTACATGTCCTCCATCTTATTAATATACATTCACAATAAAGTATCACATTCATTTCTCACTATCTTTTGGCTAGCCATTGATAAAAATTGTCCCATGTTTTAAAATAAACTGAATCTTCTTTCTCTTTAATCTCTAAAGTTAGTCTATCCTTAATTATGGTCTCTTCAGACAGTAAATTTTCATTTTTCCAATATTGGGCAAATGCTATTCTCATTGCTGTCAATATATGCAATATTAAATACCATTTCTGGAAGTCCGTTCTGGGCCTGGGCAACAAAAAATTAGCTACCGGTTCTACCAAAGTGGTGCAATGTGACCGAATCCCACCACTGCACCTGGCACTGTAAAATTCACTTGGCACTGTAAAACTCATTCTCCTTCTCATACTTGGCTCCTAGTATTCTTAACAAAAACAATTATGGTTTAAATTCTATCTGTATTTTAGTCATCTTTTCCAACCATATATGAATCTTAAGCTATTTTTTTTCACTCTAGGGCATACCCACCAGATATGATAGTAAGTACCTGGCTTTTGTTTACATTTCCAATAATTATTTTTGAACATTTTCGCTGGTGTCATGTGCCATCTGTAGAACATTTTATACAAATTTTCTTTATATGAAACAGCTTTAGTCAGTTTAATATTTTTATCCCATAACTTTTGCCAATCTTCTAAGTCTATAGAATATCCAAAGTTTTTTTGCCCATGTTATCATTGTTTCTTTTACTTGTTCTTCTTCCATCTTCAAATTTAGAAGAAATCTGTAAAGTTTCTTAATCAAGTTTTCATCTGTTTTTAAAAGTATTTGATCAAATTCTATCTGTTCTTTATAAAATCTCATTGTCTTTGCATCTTTTTGATATCTTGTTTGAATTTGCAAATAGGGCCACCATGCTAGGTCAATACCTTGTCGTTGTAAGTCTTGCCTATCTTTCAATTTTCCTTCATTGTCCAAAATGTCTTTGTAAGTAATGACTTTGTCATAGTTAATTAAATTTGGGTAAGCAAAAGTTTCCATTGTTGAAAGCCGCTCGGGTAGTTTAATATAATTTTTTTGTTTTATTTTTTCCCATTCTAAAAAAAGTATGTTCCTTATAGCATGGTTTTGGAAATATCTGTGTATTTTATTTTTCCCGTACCACAGAAAGGCATGCCAACCAATTTGTAGGTCATGCCTCTCTATGTACAGTAATCTTTTGTTTCCAAGTGTTATCCATTCTTTGAGCAATTGTAAAATGACTGCTTGATAATATAGTCTCCAGTCTGGGAGTCCAAATCCTCCATTGTTTTTAGATTCTTGTAACATTTTGGCTTTAATTCGTGCTTTCTTCCCTTGCCAAATAAATCTCAATATTGTTGCATTTAGGTTATCAAAAAAAAAAGATCCCCAATTTTACAGGAATCATTTGAAATAAAGAGTAAATTCAGCAGAACACTCATTTTAACTGTAGCTATTATTCCTAGTAATGACAGTTGAAGAGTTTTCCACTTTTCCAAGTCTAGTTTTATTTGTTTCAACAGTTTTTCTTAATTGTCCTCTTTTAATATTGTACATCTTGCTGTTAAATAAATTCCTAGATATCTAACTTTTTTGACTATTTGCAAATTTGTCCTTGTTGTAAGTTGGGCTTTCTGTTTATCTGTTAGGTTTTTTGTTAATACTTTAGTCTTTTCTCTATTTATTTTCAAACCTGCCACTTCTCCAAACTTTTCTATTTTCTCCAACAGTTTAGTAGCCGTTTCTAGTGGGTTCTCCAAAATGAAAACCAAGTCATCTGCAAAGGCTTGTAATTTGTATTTTTGCTTTTTTATCTCCAAACCTTTAATTTCCATGTCCTGACTGATATTTCTGGCCAATACTTCCAATGTTAGTATAAATAACAGTTGGGATAGTGGACATCCCTGTCTTGCACCTTTTTTAATGTCAAAGCTTTCTGTGTAATCTCCATTTAGCATTATTCTGGCTGTTTGTTTATGGTAGACTGCTTGAATTGCATTTGTAAATTTTTTCCCAAAGTCCATATCCATCAGCTGTTGGAACATGAATTGCCAGTTTAAATTATCAAAAGCTTTTTGCGCATCAAGAAATATTAATGCCATCTGTTTCCCTGGATGATTTTCATAATATTCCAGAACATCCAAGATAATCCTTAAGTTGTTTTTTATCTGTCTTTTAGGTAAGATAAGATAAGATAAGATAACCTTTATTGTCATTTTTATACTGTGGGCACAATGGCACACATCAAAAATGAAATTTAGTTGCCCGCTCTCAAAGTGAAACAGATACATGACGCACACCTAAACATACTATGAACAACGTATGTATAGACCCACATCCCTACATATACGTAGCAAATAAATATTAAATATTGTCCATCTTGAATATATAATGGAAGGAGGAAGCTTGAGAGAAAACCATTTTGGTCTCTATGGATAAATTTGGTCAAAAATTTCTTGATTCTTTCTGCCATTATCAAGGAAAAGATTTTGTAATCCACATTTAGTAACGATATTGGTGTATATTTTTTTATTTGTGTGGAATCAGTGTCTTCTTTTGGTATCAAAATAATATTAGCGTCAGTCCATGAGTTTGGCATTTTAGTCTTTGAAAAGATTTCATTACATAGTTCTTTCAACTTCGGACTTAGTATATCCTGAAATGCTACATAGAATTCTGCCGGAAGGCCGTCTGGGCCTGGAGTCTTATCTCTTTTTTTGCCTTTTTATTGCTTCTATAATCTCCATCACTGATATGTTCCAATTTAATATATTTTGGATATTCTCTGGGACTTTTGGCAAATTTGTTTCCTTCAGATATGTCTGTATTTCCTCTTTAGAAACTACCTCTGCCTTGTAAAGTGTCTCATAGTAATATTTAATGATTTTTTTCATTGCATCATTGTGGAACTGTAGTTCTCTTTTTGAATCTTGTAGCTTATTTATCATCCTTTTTTCTTTTTCTTTCTTCAATCTATATGCTAACCATCTCCCCGGTTTGTTAGCATTTTCAAAAAAGTTATGTTTGGTCTGTTTAATCTGCTATGCCATTATATCCATCTCGGCCAAATTTAATTTATGTTTTATTATTTCCATTTGTTTCTTAAGGGCTTTCTTTTGTGGATCTAATTGTAACTCTAGTTCCAATTTTTTAAGTTCTTCTCTCAGCTTTAACTGTAGTTGTTTCTTTTCTTTATTCTTTTTGGTAGTATAGGTTATGTCCAACCCTCTGAAGTATGTTTCGGCTGTATCCCACACATTTTGAAGGGATGTTTTTTTTTCTTATTTATTTTAAAGAAAAAATCTATTTCCTTTGTTGTTAGTTGTAAAAATTATTTTTCTTTCAGTATAGATTTATTCAAAGACCATCTTAGTTTTTTCTTGGTTCCTTTCCATATCATTTTTATTGGGTTATGATCTGCCCAAACATTAGTTTCTATCTTTACCTCTTGTATTATCATTTTTAAGTCAAAATATATATATATATTATGTCAATTCTAATCATGATTTATGTCTGTTTGAATAAAATGTATATTGTGGTTTTTCTTCGTTTCTCTCCATATATCTTGAATGCACAGTTCTTCTTTCATTTTTAAAAAAGCTTTAGGTAAGGTATTTCCTCCTTTTCTCCTTTGTTTATGGCTTTTATAGTCCAGAGTCACATCTACTATTACATTAAAATCTCTGAGTATGCAAAGATTTTGGTAATTTAAGTCCACCAGTTTCTTGTGTAATTGTTGATAGAATTGCTCTTGTTTATCATTAGGTGCATATATTGCTACCATCAGTATCTCTTTTGGTCCAACATAATTTCCACCATTAATATTCTCCCTTCTTCATCTGTGTAGATTTGTTTGGGGTTCATTTTTTCTTTTATATAAAGGGCTATTCCTCTTTTCTTTTGAGATGCGAGTGTAAAATAAAGTTTGCCCATTTTTGGTTGTTCTAAAATTCTAAAATGTTGTCTCTTAATTTGTGTCTCTTGGAGGTAAATTATGTCCATTTTTAATTTTTGTAGTCTAGTAAAAAATTTCTCCTTTTTGAGGGAGCATTCAATCCATTTATATTTATTGATAAAATTCCAATCTCCTCTATGATTTTCAATTATATCTAGGTCTCAGTCTCCTAATCAAACTTATCTGTCTCTGATCTCTCGGTCTTGCTCCTTCTTCTGGATAAGTCTTAAGTTTTTCCTCCTCTAGTTGTGTAGCCGGTCACTCATCACCCATTTCCTCTTGCTTCTTAAGTTCAAGATTCCCTTTTTCCAGAAACGCTTTATGATTGTCAAAAAATTCCAATGCTTTAAGTGGTGTGTCCAATTTATATCTTTTTGAATCCCAATAGATCAAGACTCCTTCTGGGAGCAACCATCTAAAATTCACTGCTTTTTCAAGCAATTTCCTGGTTAGAAACTGGTAGTCTCTTTGAGCCTCTCTTATTCTTCTAGGAATCTGTTTGAGCACTACTACTTCTTTTTCTTTGTATTTTAACAGTTGATCTCTTATTTTTCTCAAAATCTTGTCTCGCATGTATCTTTTCAGAAATCTGACATGGACTTCCCTGGGTACTTTATTTCTTCTGGTGTAGTTTGAGTTAACTCTGTAGATCTGGTCTAATTCAGCTTCCATTTGGCTCTTCCCCATTCTTAGAAAGTCTGCAAGTAACTCAATTATCAGGCCTAAAAGGTTTTCATCTTTATCTTCTATTATGTTTCGAAATCTTAGAAAGTATGAAACCCGTCCGTCTCTATCACCGCCAAAGTGTCTTCCAATTCCCCATTTATTTGAACTAATTTTTCATTCTCATCTTTAGGGATTCTAATTTCTGATTGACTCCCACACATGTGTCTTCTATTTTTTGGATCCTTTGTTGATTGTCTGTGATCGTCTGTTTGAAGTTTTCAATTTGGGAGTCTATATTGACAATTTTTTATTTCATTTTGTTAAGATCATTTTTCAGGTCTTCATAGTTTTTTTGGAAGATGCTTTCTGGGCTGCAATTGCCTGTAATATTGCCTGGGTGTCTTTCTGTTGAGTATACATTTTCTCTTGATGGAGCACTGTCGGAAGAATCTTTCTCCCAAGCTTAGACAAGTTTGAAACACTCATCTTTAGTTATATGTCTTGTACTGTAATCCACCACGTAGCCAAATGGCCAATTATAATCCAATTTGCTCCTATTACTAGGAGGGGAAATCCATAAAAATAATTAAAAATGAAAAAAAGAGGAGGTAAAAAATAGGAACAAAAAAGAAGAAGGAGGGAATAATATAAAAGGAAAGAAGAAAAACGCTTTCAGAATAAAAAAGAATAATAATAAAAAGGAAAGAAAAAAGCAAAAATATCAAAATTAAATCCACCAAGTTCTGTTTTAAAAAAATTCTTAGTTCTGTAATTTTCAATTCTTCTGAAAAAGCTTTTTATAGTTCTAAAACAAAATAATTATAATCCAAGGAAGCAGGTGGCTCCAAGTAACATTTATTTATAAACAGTCTGTCTTGTGAAGCTAGCTAAACCAAAGGGAAGCCTTTTTCCCCCCACAAGCTTCAAGGTCTTAGATAAAGAATGTCCGGGCTTGCAGCCAAACTTCTAATCTGCCTAGACTCCAGACAGGAGAAAGTGGGGGAAAAATTCTCAATATAGCCACCAGGGAACAAATAGTATCCAGTCCCTACACAGTTAGTAGAGAAAAAATAAAAATAAAAAAATAATCAGGAGGGAAAAGAAAGTCTATAGGGCTGGAGTGGGTTTCCAACACAGAGCAGAAAAAAAAGAGTCTACATAAAAAAAAACAGTAACTTTCCAAATTTCTGTTGAGCCTTAGACAGCTTTACTACATAGAAAGTTTTTTAAACTGCTGAATAGTTTAAACCGCCACTTGTAATCAGGAGGGGGGAGGAACAAAGAACTCCACCCCCTCCTTAAGAATAGAGACTTTGCTCTCATGCTGTAACAGAGCTGTTTGCCAGAAATCAAAAAATCCACCTTTATTGGGAAAGAAGACAGTATTCTCACCCGGCTCAGCTGCTTGCTGTCATTCAGTGCTAGTTCAGCATCTCCGATGATCAGTTGTTAATGGTGGCTCGCATGAATGCGAGCCGCCTTTCTTCTGTCAATTCTGGGGGCTCTTCTGGCTTCAACAAGCCAGCTATCACCAGCCCATGGTCTCCATAATGTCACCTCTTGGTGGCCACCTCTCCAGGGCAGTTTTTGGTCCCAACGGACCCACCAGCAGATGAAAATTGGACCCGGGGAGCGGAGAGTTTATTCCCCAGGCCTATCCTCAGCAACATCACTGGAAGCACCCTTTTTTTTTCTTTTCAAGGGTTTCCTATGTCATATCATGGTTCATGTCTTTATCTGAGCTGATGTATTTTAAGATTTATGCTGCTTGATAAACCTGCTAGAACATCTCTTTGGCAGAGTTCAACCTATATTAATGACATAAACACATATTTTTCAGGAAGTAGATTACAGCAGTTCTTTTCTGTGACTCACATAGCTGAAACCAGACAAACATTTGGTCATCAAACATTTCACTCTCAATCCTAGCTCCCCAATTATCCTACAAGACCTTACAGAAAAGCAGTGAAGAATTTCTCCTTTCTGAGGTCAACATGTTTCATGAAGCATCCCCACCTTTTTAACAAATATATCTTTTACTGTTAAAATATTTATTTGTAAAAATGTGTAAAATTCCAGCATCAGCCAAATGTATATCAATAAAGGCAATAAAGGCAGGTTGATTTGTGAAAATTTTGCGAACGGCAGAGGAGAGATTCCTTTTTAAAGATACTTGTTAGGAATAAGTTTTTTTAAAAAAACCAACCCACAAACATTTGTAGAGTTCATTTAATTAAGATTAACCTGCCTTTTATGCCATATAGCCTCAATAAGGGATTTAAATTTTTAAATTTAATTTAAATACATACTATTTTAATTTTAAATAATTTTTTTTCATATGTTAGTGATATTAGCACACGCCACTTCTAATGGGCTATGGAATGCAATGATGTCACACCCAGTGCATAATTGCTAATTGGCAGGAATCTTTTAAGACACAGTGGTACAATGGAGAAAATGGTGCATAATACAGAAGAAAGCGATGTGTGACTATAAACAGTTATGGGAAAACATGAAAAGATATGATTAAAGAATTTTTCAGAATCAGTTTCTACTTTCATGTTTCTGTTTTTCAAATCAAAATGTAAATCAGGAATTTGTTCACCTCAGCTTCAATACAATTTTAAGCTTCTCAATTTAGTCAGCTGCACAAAGTGTAGATGATAATAGAGATAGAGATGATAGAGATAGATAATAACAGTGCCTAATGAAATGTATGAAAAATGTGTGTGTGTGTGTGAGAGAGAGAGAGAGAGAGAGAGAGTGTGTGTAACAGAAGGATATCAGCAAAGATGATGACAACCTCAATTATTAAGTCCTGATATTAATCAATTGTTACTAGATTAGAACAAAATTCTGGAGTTCCAGCTTTATTCTTTAGCCACCTAGTGTATTTCAGTTCTATCAAATGATAGCATAAATGAGATAAATGTTTTGAATAAATATAATAAATTAATAGAGTAAATGGAGCTTATCACTTTTTTAAATGAAGAATTAATTGAATTTTACATTTTAATATTACCTATTGTAGTGATGAGTACAAATGATTTGTTGAAAAGTCATCTCATGAGTTTCATAAAACACTAAGAACTTAGCTAGGTCTTCTTCTTCCTGTGGGAAGACTTCCATAGTCACATGGAATACTTTCATGATTATCCATGTTGTAATACTAAACATGCAGCATTTTGTGAGCCTTCAATCAAACAATATTATCTATCAGGACTGAAGATGTGCACCTTTCTCTGTCATGGTGCTTATTGTCAGGAAAGGTATCTTTCCAGAGATTCATGTGGTTATGGCCTTAGATTCTTTAAAATGAACTGATGGAATAGAATGGAGTCCTGCTGGTGATGTATTATGTATCAGAGAGTATATTTGTCTGCAAGCATGTAGTTTATTTATTTGTTTTTATTGTAAGCTATCCAGAGTAATGTAGAGTTTAGCAACCTCTGCATCTCATGAATACCATGTGCTTGTAAGTAAGAACATACATAGAATAATGATAATAATAAAAAAAACAAATGAAACACTGATGCATTTCAATTAATCATAACATCAAAATATAAAATAAGGAGCTTTTAAAACTAAAAGGTCTGTAACATATTGATACTTTCACTTAAAATGCAAATAAAAATCTACTTATTTTATAACAGCTTCATGGGCCAGTGAAAAAGAAGTAATTATCATGCTTTTAAAACTTTAAATAATCAAGTTCTAGCCATAATCTTGATGGAGTCTACTGTAAAGAAACAGAAACTGATGAAAAAGAAGCAACTGTGATGTGGTTATTCTAGTATAGGACAGAATCAATTAGCTGTGGCTCAATAATTGAGTCAATTGTATAAATATATGAGCCACCAGCAGGCCTTCCAAATAATTGAATATGTAGGGCATGAATTGTCAATGCCATTAATTTGTATTGTTAATGTTGTCACATTTCCTCCTAGTTTAACAACTGATAGTCAAAAGAAGTAGGAACAAAATCAGAAACGTCCAGAATAGTGCTAATAGGACCATTCCAGAAAAAAAAAAATCCAAGGGCAAAGGGACATTTTGGATAATTCAACCAACAGGTTACTACAATATTACAAGCATCATATAACCACAGCATGAGCTTGGCCATTTCAGTAATGGGGAACCAATGAATTCTCCAGCATGATTGGATGGAGAATCCACAGATGGGTTGTCTTAATCTATCTGCTCCAATTAGACTAAGTCTGAAATTTAGTACCACCCCTCTGTGCCAACTGCACCCCAGTTTTAGACTTAGTCTCTTTGCTCTAAGACACGTTTTTTCTTCGCTCCTGGAGCAGAAGACTGTGTATTCCTATTTTATTTCATCCTAGCAGGCTGACAAGCTGACAAAACCTCCCTTTGGAGGGGGGGGGAAACTTTCCCTTTCTCCCTTTGAGAGCCTTTCAGCTTCACAATCAGCTTGAAAATTGGATTCCCAGAAGCAAGAGAACTCTCCTACCAGGGGCCGTTCCTCTGCATCAGAGGCTCCATTCTTCTAACCAGAGCCTGGAGGCCTTAGAGGCAGGGGTAAGCTTGCCAATTGACTGGGGGGGGCTCCGCAAGGGACGACGAGGCTCATCAGGCCTGGAGGGAGCCTTTTCTAGGTCCCTCGGCCTCAGCAGACTGCCCCAGCAGCAGGAGAAAGTTTTTGGCACCGATCCAATTTTCAGAGCCTGGAGGCCTTACTAGGCCTCGGCCTGCCTCAGCCTCTCTCAGCTCACCTAATTGTAATCTATTCGCTGCGTTAGGAGCCCAAGCGATTCCTCGGAACGAGGGCTCATTGCAGCTTAGGCCACAGGCCTCAAGGCCTTCTTCTTCTAATGGCCTTTTTTTTTGGAATCCATTCGCTGCGTTAGGAGCCCAAGCGATTCCTCGGAACAAGGGCTCATCGCAGCTTAGGCCTCAGGCCTCAAGGCCTTCTTCTAACTGCCGTTTTTTTGGTGCGAATTCTGCGGCCGCCATTTTGAATTGACTCACGGCGGCCATTTTGTGTGTGACTGAGGCCCAGACTGCCTGGAGTTTCTCCTGAAGGCAGTGTTCATCACCGGTGGCAGAGGCTTCGAGACTACAGCGTTGAACCGGGGAGGGCCTGTTCGCTCCCAAGGGATGCGGTGCCCATTAATTCCCCGCCCACCCCCCTCAAGGGCTGAATCATCTCTGCAGGCTCCCTTGGTGAGTTACAGCGCCGAGGGGGGGCGTTTTGCCAAGGTTGAGCCCAGAGCAACTCATCATGGCAGAGAAAATCAGCGAGCCGGCCAAGAGGAAACGCCAAACAGAGGTAAGTGGAAAGAACACCACCAAGCGAGCCCGGACAAGCAGGGAGCCACAGAGAGAGGAGGAGTCCCAAAGACTGAGAGCGGCCTCCCCAGATCTGACAGGCACAATGGGAAGGTCCATTTTTGAACCCCTTTCCTCACATTGTGCCTCAGCCCCAGGGGCCTGCTCTCCCCCCAGGGGAATTCCCCAATTAGATTTAACCACAAGAGTGGACCCAGGGAGGGGCATAACCAACCAGGACACCCTAGGACCCCAGGCCACATTCACCCCCACTGCAGCAAGGCTTCGCCCTCCTGAGAACCAGGCCTTGAACCCGGACCTCCTTCAGTCCATGATAGCCCAGGGTGTGGCTCAGTTTATGGCCTCCAACACCCCACATCCACCCCCCCAGGCCATGTATCATCCACAATTTCCAGATTTGATGGAGGATCCCTCATCGGATTTGGAATCTACAGGGGCTGAACAATCTGGCCTGATTTTGTTTGAGGATGAGGGCATCACTCCCTCTGACCCCACCCCTCTTGTCGGTCTCTTTGACCATTCATTCTTTAATTCCCTGCTACTCATGGCCTGCACTACTGCAAACCTTCCCCAAGAACAGGAGACCCCATCTACAACGTCCAAGGGTCCCCACGCCATATACACCAAGCCCTCAGTCTCGCAGAACAATATTCCCTGCCCTCCCCTTTTTCTGAAAATAGTTCAAGAACAATGGGAGAACTTAGGATCCTTCTTAAGCCCCGGTGCAGTAGAGGGAACATTATTCAATGTTGCCCGTTCTCTGGCCTCCCTATTGGAGATTCCTGAGATTGATGAGCCTTGAACTCATTGTTTCCCAATGCTAACATCCCTGGGGACATAAATGAGGCACTTAGAGTGGAGGATAAAAAGATTGACTCCGCATTGCGTAGTTCCCATCTGGCATCAGCCTGGGCAACAAAGGCGGCAACGTCCATGGCCTTCTTCGCCAGGGCTTCAGCCCTTGGGTTACGTGAGCTCCAGGACAGGATCCCTCCGGACCAGCTCAGAGCTCACCAAAATCTGGGTAAGTTAGTGGCTACATCCCAGTACCTAGCCGACGCTTCTCTGCACATGGCTAGATACACTGCCAGACCATCGCTGCAGACATCTCAGCACGAAGGCTCCTTTGGCCCAGGAATTGGCGAGCAGACACCAAGACCAAGTGGCGTCTGGCCTCTAAACCTTACACAGGTGGACATCTCTTTGGTAAGGCACTAGAACCATACTTAACTGAAGGTAAGGACAAACGTAAAACTCTGGTTAACTCATGTCACAGAGCAGTTACAGGAGGCTGCCTTTCGACCAGCTCCATCCTGGGACTGGGCCCAGGCATCCCTCTATTCCTTTCAGAGACAAGAATGACAGCAGGATCGTTCAGCATGCAGAAGCAGACCACAGATCCAGGCCAAGCGGCCCCTTCAAGGCTGAGGGGCCGTTCTTCTAAAAGAGGCAAGTGATCTCAGTCTCACTTCCCATAGGAAGCCAGCTGGCCCCTTATTCCAGCACTTGGGCAGTCACCACTACAGATGCTGGCTGGCCCCTTATTCCAGCACTTGGACAGCCATCACTATAGATGCATGGGTGTTAGACACTGTCACACAAGGTTTGAGACTAGAATTTTGTTCTCAACCACCTGACAAATTCTGCTCTTGCCCTATCCCAATGAGCAGATCCTGGGCTGACTTTATGTCAGAGGCCATAGCTCATTTATTACAAATACGAGCAATTGAACCAGTACACAAGACCAAGAAGGATGAAGGTTTTACTCAAATCTCTTCGTCATCCCTAAGACTTGGGGGGCTGGAGGGCAATCTTAGACTTGAAAGGTCTAAACCTTACTTGAGGTATAAGAAGTTTAAGATGCAACCACTTCAATCAATCCTGGCCAGCATCAGGCAAGGTGACTTTCTTACCTCAATAGACCTAACTGAGACATGTTTCCTAACCACTGCAAATTCCTCAGATTCAGCTATGCCCACTACCAGTACAGAGCCCTACCATTTGGCCTCTCATCGACACCGAAGGTATTTACAAGGTACTGGCAATGCTCGCAGCCCACCTTAGACAAATTCCAATCAGAATTCAATGCTATTTAGAAGACATACTAATTCAGTCATCATCATTCCGAAACGCTCAGTCAGACCTCGCCCTAGCCATCAAGGTCTTTCAGGAGCACGGGTTTTCTGTTAATTTCCAGAAAAGTCATACAACTACCCGGCTCCTCCATTTGGGCGCTGTTATAGACACGGACAATTGTACGGTCTATCTATTTCAGGACCGAAGGAACTCTATTCAGACTCTTGTACGTCGGATCCAAAGGGCCAGAGTAGTCACTTTGGCCTCCCTATCACAGCTACTGAGGAAGACGGTGTCCTGCGTGCAAATTGTGTCATGGGCATGCCTCCATGCCAGAGAATTACATGGCTTCTCCTTCCATTTCAGAGACTTGAACTCCCTTAAATGGTGGGACTCCCCGGCGCTGTCACAGGGAGCAGTATTAGAACCAGACAGGATTACCATTACCACAGATGCAAGCCTGTTTGGGTGGGGGGCACACCTCCACACGCACTGGGCTCAAGGTCGGTGGTCCAAACAGGACCTAAAGAACAATATAAACTGGCTGGAACTCAGAGCCATACATATGGCCCTAAAGGGATTCACCGATATAGTACAGGGCCAACATGTCCTGATTTTAACCGACAACATTACAGCCAAGGCCCACGTCAACAGACAAGGGGGGACAAGGTCCAGGCCTCTCATGCAGGAGGCCAAATTGCTGGGGTCCTGGGCGGAACTGAATCTTGCCTCCATCAGGGCGGAGCACATATCCGGAGTGACCAACCAGCAGGCGGACTCACTGAGCTGAGCAACCATGGACCATTCCGAATGGCAGCTGGATCCGAAGGTGTTCAGAGAGATCGTGGACAGGTTTGGTTCCCCAACCTTAGACCTTTTGCCTCCCCCACCAACTCACAACTTCCCAGATTCCTTTCCGGGTTCCCACCTCCATCAGCGGAGGGAACAGATGCGCTCCGCAGTCCCTGGCCCAGGGAACTGCTCTATGCCTTCCCTCCTCTGCTGTTTCTTCCTGCCACGATCAGGAAGATCCTTCGCGAACGAGCAGAGGTCCTCCTGGTTGCGCCGCATTGGCCGAGACGCTCTTGGTCGCCGACCTGATGGAGCTCTCCGCATCATCTCCATGGAGGATCCCAGCAAATCGCATCTCCTACATTCAGGGGGAACTACGCCATCCAGACCCTCAATGACTCCAGTTAACCGTCTGGCACTTGAGAGGCAGGCCTTAGGCTGAGACTCATATTCGTCAAGGGTCATAGCTATGATTCAGCAATCCAGGCGACCCTCGACAAATAGAATATACAATGCCACATGGAGAGACTCCTGTAATTGGTGTTCAGTTCAAAAAATTGACCTTTTGGCGGTTTCAATGCCAGTTATCTTGGAGTTCCTGAGGGATGGTCTAGACAAAGGGCTTTCCACAAGCACCATCCGCAGGCAGGTAGCAGCACTTGCCACAGTTATTTCCTGTGGCAATGAATCCTTAACACATTACCCTATGATACGCTCCTTCCTAAAAGACCATCAACTGTACATAGATACCCCTTGTGGGATCTGCATCAGGTTTATAGGCTCTTGTTTCGCACCCTTTGAACTATTGACATGGTTTGTTTAAACAGTTATCGATGAAAGTGGAATTTCTTGTTGCTGTAACTTCAGCGAGAAGGATATCTGAACTGGCTATTCTTCAGTGAGGAAGGACCTGTGTACGTTCCATAAGGACAGGGTAATCCTTAGGCTAGGCCCCTCCTTCGTGCCTAAGGTCAAGTCCTTGTATCCTAGATCTCAAGAAATAGTTTTGCCAGACTTCTGTCCTAACCCATCTAATGACATAGAGGTTCAGTGGAACAAATTGGATGTGCACAGGGCTTATATTGTTATATACAGAGAACCTCATCTTTCCACAGAACAGAGGCTCTGTTTGTGTCCTATCACCCTTCATCACTAGGTCAGAAGGTTTCTTCAACCACAATACGCAGGTGGATTAGAGTTTGTATTTCTCTGGCATACCAGTCTCAGTCACTGCGAGATCCCAGGCATATCACGGCCCATTCCACCGGGGCGCAGCTACTACAGCTGCCTGATCTACTCAGGCCTCCATAGAGGGAATTTGTAGAGCAGCAACATGGGCATCGCCCTCTTTCTTTGTCTGTCACTACAAGAGGGATATATATGCATCTTCTACGGCTTCATTTGGCCGCAAGGTTGTAGAACACGCATTAATGTTGGATGGGACCAAGGCCCAATCTAATTCCCCACCCTAGGGACACAGGGCTTTGGTATGTCCCATCCGTGGGTTCTCCATCCAATCATGCTGGAGAAAGGGGCGTTGTCTTACCTGAACGCCTTTTCTCAGCATGATGATGGAGAATCCACTCCCTCCCATTAGGTCAGTTGGCCTGGTTCCCATATTGTTCAGACGCGTCGGACTAAAGTCTGAGTATCGCCTTAGCCTAAAACTGGGGTGCAGTTGGCACAGAGGGGGGCGGTACTAAATTTCAGACTTAGTCTAATTGGAGCAGATAGATTAAGACAACCCATCCGTGGATTCTCCATCATCATGCTGAGAAAAGGCTTTCAGGTAAGACAACGCCCCTTTCTACACTCATTCATTACTATAAACAGCAGATTTTAACTATTTTTTAAAATAAATGGATTATTATCCTAGGCTCTCACAGTTGGGTAGACCCATGATTGAAACTCAATGAGAAACAGTAAGGAGAGGGTCCCTACCCTGCTCATGATCCAGTGCTGGGAACTGGTGTCAGGTCACAAAGTTGTCATTTGGTTAGTCACATTGTGAAAGAAATGTGTATAAGAGAAGACATTTCCTGCTCCCCATGCTGAGTGCAGGAACTTGATCAGAGAAAGCAGGAAGTTATATGATTAGCAAAAAGTCAATTACATTGTTAGAACAGCAGTGGTTACATTGATATTAAGTTGAAAATTTAAAAGGGGGGAGCTGAAAGCTTGTTACTGGAGCTTCATCATGCAGAAAGAAAGTGTACAGATTTGTTGAGGAAAAACAGGAAAGTGATAAGAAGAAACTAGCTAAAGGCAAAGTTTTGTTCATGGGTCAGTCATGCAGAATAATATTTATAGCAAATTTGTTGGAAAAACCTTTTTTTTCAATATCAAATGGTGTAAATCTCTCCTGAAACTTTGGTCCCTAAAGTTTATCTAACTTTATTGGAAATAGATGAGAACATCCTTGAATAGCTGTGTTGTTTTCATGCTCTCTGAGTTGAATGTTTACACCAATGGAAGCATGAGTGGCAGGCTTGAATTTTTTCAGAAATTGCCAGATTTGAGTAACTACAGCCTGCCGAGGGGGCAACATTGACAATGGAGCTTGCAAAGTTTTAAACATTTTTTTTAAAGTAATGTTTTGATATGTCAGGCAGAAATAGACAGGAAGGCACACTTGATTAGTGTATCAAGGTTTGGGAAGCAAATATTAAGCACTGAGCAGTAACAAATAAATACATTCATTCAACATTTTTGTCCAACGCCAAGCAAGATTATTGTAATATAGCAGATATACAAAGGGAGGCAGTTTAGGAGACGATTTTCACAATGGAGGCAGCCGAGGGAGATTGACACACAAAGAGAAAATGGCTTTCAGAATTTAGCCACTGCACTGAACAAAAAAGGTCTGAGTGGGGGAACTGCTGGACCCTGGTGGGTCTTTTCATAACATTCATAAAATTAGAAATGCCAAAGCACCTAATTGCTTTGGCAATCCTGATTTTATGAATACTGTATAGGAAAAGACCTGCCAGTGATCCAGCAATTCTCCATTCAGTCCTTTTCTGATAGCTTTGGCAATTTGATGAGAAATTCTAATTCAAGAAAATGGATATTGTTTGACGTTCCTTTGGTACAACATATTTGAAAAACCACCATGTGGGCATTAAGTGGCTTAGTAAGAGAATATATCTTATTGTGCCTCATTAAAAATATCAAATATTCCCGGTTTTTCATAAAATTGCCTACCCAGTTTTTGTACTGGTTCAAGTGCTGAAAAGCAAATGCCTCTTCATCTGAATAATATTAATAAAGGATTGTTTTCTAATCCACCATTCCTAAGTCATGTTTTATTTTACTCCCCAGATAGCTTCAAAATGTCTGGTTTAGAAGGATTGCATACTCAGGTTTTTAATAACTGGATGAACAGATAATTACGTTTTACTGAGTTGGATTTTTTTTATTTTTTCCCTAGGAATACCCAGTGATTTCTTGCTGAACCTTTTTCATACAAATCTTATTGGAGAGATTACAATAACTTGATAATTTTTACTTCTAATCCATTGGGGTTTAAAATTCAGTATCTTATGTCATACAACAAAGAAAAGATTTTATACGTAAGTGGGATGATGTCTACTTCTGCAAGTATGAAAACAGTGTAGTTTTTTTCAAGAGGCCTTTATCACTGGAAAGATTTTATGACATATGAAAGAATCCACCATAACATTCTCCTATGTTAAATATTGAATAAATGTTCAGTCTCTGAAAGACCATTCTTATTGTCATTGCATCAAGAATGGCAAATGTTAGTTAGGAAGTCATTTTGTTATACTTTACAACTACAACTACAAAAGTGTAGATGATAAAACATAAAGAATTCTAGGAACTTTGTATTCCAACAAATGAATCCAGACTCTAGTCAAATAGAATAGAATAGAATAGAATAGAATAGAATAGAATAGAATAGAATAGAATAGAATAACAGAGTTGGAAGTGACCTTAGAGATCTTCTAGTCCAACCCCCTACTCAGGCAGGAAACCCTATACCATTTCATACAAAGTCCAGTTTCTCATTTCTGGAAATTTGTAAGGCTAAATTTTCTGAGAACCACATTTTCTTGCTTTAATGATTAGAATTTCCATGTTTATAATTGCAGAGTGCTCAGAAAAAGCCTATTTCTTAGATGTATGCCAAAGTAGAAATATATTTTTTACTGAGGTTTTGGCTGATTTAGGATGGAAAATTATATATGTATATATACACATACACACATATATATGTGTGTGTATTGTAAATTACTCATTAAATTGTTTAGGAAAGTTGCTCTGTTGATCACATATTTCCTTTATCCTAGTACTTACAACAATGAATTATTTTACTAATGCAAATATAAGAAAACCATTAGGTGTCTTTAGTTATGGGGCAGGCAAAGAAAGCTTTTACAGGACTGAATTTATTATGATAACATCATTTCCAACATGGCAGCTTCAATAGAGCACTTACAGAAGCTAATGAAAGTTAAAATGAAGAAAACTCTACAATGAATGCAAAGGACTCACATAAGCACTCTCTTCAAACCATCAAATTGGATTAGATGATCCATTAAATTATTTTGTCTGCTATGTAAATACATACTTAATTTATGATTTGCTGGTCAAATTTGTAGATCAAAATAAAGAATACTATAAAATTTAGTCATAAATGGTGTGGATGCTGAGCATCTCTACGATTTTTCCATTCACTGGGGAAATCGGTTACAATTACTTTACAAATCCCAAATAGGCTGCAGAACTGCAGGTGTTATGATTGGCTGCATAACAATAAAAGGTATCCAGTGAATTGTGTACAGTGTAATGTATTTAACTGTAATGATCATTGAGAACTGGGTGAGCTTTGAAACAGGAAATATGAACTGCCATTGAGCTAATTGCTGTACAACAATGGACAACTATTATTTTGGAAGTACTACTTTCTGCTTTACTATTACAATGCAGAACCCTTGATAATGAAATGCTGACAATGTGCAACACAGATTCAGATATGCCTTGCTATAATTGCATATCTGGTTTTTCAGATAAATGTAAGTGGTTCAGTGCTGACAAGTACAACATAGAAAAGGTCCAAAATAATGGGGTAGTTTCACTACAACTCTAATTTCCAACAATTTTCCATCTTCTGTTGAATTTTTCAGTCCCCCCTCCCCAAACGAATAGCTTATATTTCTTATTTTGTGTAGAAGCAGAAAGGTGGGATTAGGATGTGAAATTTACAAAATCTTTTGAAGATGATGGATCTCCAGGTGAGCCCTTTTCCTCCCCAAGGAACATGCCAGGATCAGAAACAGAGACTGCAGTTTTCCTTGTGGTCTATGACTTCTTTGTTCCTCCTCCCCCAGCAAAGTGGAAGACAGTTCTGCAGGTTATCCAGAAGGGATGAGGAAGAAGAGATGGAGAAAGCTTCTGTAAGGACCCACCCCACTTTGCATCTTAAGAAGACAGAACTCTTGGAATAGCTCTTCCAACAGGAATCCTTTATTAAGAGAAAATGGTTGCAGGCATGCTAGACAGGACTTGGGGTTCAAGCTCTCCCATTCAAGGTTTTAAGGGGTTCCCCAGTAGTCCCACCCAATCAACCCCCCTTCCAGTGATAGTTTCAAGTATCACAATTCCATCCCCTTTCTTCTTCCGTCTGGATGGAGACTTCAGATAACTACATGAAAGGCAATTACTCTTCTTTGATATGTTAAAGCTTAGAGGCCACAATAAACACACATTCAGTCCTTTGAAGTGTGCTGAAGGAAGTGAGGGCCATAAAGCCCCTTTGCTCTCCCCCTTTTCTCCCTCTTATGGCAGAATCCAGAGAAGGCAGAATTGGGAGTTTCTATGTTTGATAATTAAAGATGAAATATAATTGGATTCTGACATCCGGCCCCTCTTAACAATAAGAGAGATCCACCTGAAAGAAAACACAAGTAAAAAATTTAGTTAGGCTTGTTAGGATACTCTGTGTGAAACTTCTTCAATAGCTTCGGGGCTCTGACGTGACGTTTATGGACCCACTCATTTTGTGAGGCAGGGAGGTGTTTCCAGGCAACTAGGTACTGAGTTGTTCCACGATATCTCCTAGAGTCAAGGATCTCTTTTATTTCGAAGTGTTGTTCCCCCTCCACCATGATTGGAGGTGGTGGGGGGGGGATTTTTGGCCGTAGAGGTGACTGATGCTCTCTTTTCAGCAAGCTGCAATGAAAAATTGGGTGTATTTGCCTGAGGTTTTTGGGTAATTCTAATTCTACTGTTACTGGATTTATGATCCTTTTAATTGGAAAAGGTCCTATATATTTTGGTCCAAGTTTTTTACAGGGCTGTAGGGACTTTAGGTATTTTGTAGATAAGTACACCATTTCTCCTATAATGAATGGTGTAGGCTCAACCCTTTTTTTATCGGCTTGTGCTTTGTATGCCCGCCTAGCTTCATCTAGTGATTTTCTGACTATTGGCCAGGTGTTTTGTAGGTTTTCCATCCATTCTTTCAGTGAAGGGATCGTTGGTTCTTTTGGGGTTAACTCTGGCATAGGGTTGAAACTTTGGCCGTTGGCTATTTGAAAAGGAGTGTAGCCTGTGCTGGAGTGGACTGCATTATTGTAGGCAACTTCTGCAAAAGGAAGTAAGTCCGTCCAATCACTCTGTTGGAAATTTAAAAAACATCTCAAATATTGCTCAAGTACCGACTGGCAGCGTTCCGCTTGTCCATCTGTCTGAGGGTGATGGCTAGATGTCAGTCCCTGAGTGGTCCCTAAGAGGGATAAAAATTCCTTCCAAAATGTAGACGTAAATTGCACTCCCCTATCAGAGATGATGCGTTGGGGTGCCCCGTGCAATCTGTAAATGTGCTGGATAAAAAGTTTTGCTAAGGCCTTTGCAGTGGGAATTTTTTGGCAAGGGATAAAGTGCACCTGTTTGGAAAATAGGTCCGTGACTGTCCAGATAACAGTATTCCCATTGCTTTCAGGCAATTCCACTATAAAATCCATGGCTATTTCCCTCCAGGGGGCTGAGGGACTTGCCACTGGTTGTAACAGCCCTGGCGATTTCCCTTGCAACCTCTTTGCTGATGCACAGGTTGGGCAGCTGGCAACATAACTTTCTATGTCCTTTTTTATTGATGGCCACCAAAATTGCCGTTTAATTAAGTGTAAAGTTTTTACAAATCCAAAATGCCCTGCTGATTTTGTGTCATGGCAAAGTTGCATGAAAGTTAGTCTTTGAGTTGTTGGTATATATAACTTTTCCCCTACCCAAGGCAATCCGTCTCTCATTGTGCACACATGTTTGTTTTTCTGGAACCAATCATCTGTTTCCAAACTTTTTCTGAATTCAATCCCAGTTTGGCTGTCCAGTTGTGGTTTTATTTTGGCTTGGGTTCTTGTGGTTACTGGCGCTGCCAGTTGTGATTCTGCCATTATTGGTCTAGAGTCTGTGGTTCGTGCGCTGTTATATTGGGGCATGCGAGATAGTGCATCTGCCAGGAAGTTCTTTCTTCCTGGTAAATGTTTGAGCTTAAATTGGAATTGGTGAAAATGCTGGGACCAGCGGGCTTGTTTGGGATTGAGTTTCCTGGAAGTTTTCAGGGCTTCTAAATTTTTGTGATCAGTCCATACCTGGAAGGGGATTTTGTTGCCTTCCAGGAACTGTCGCCACGTGAGTAATGCCCAACGTATCCCATAAGCCTCCTTCTCCCATACGGGCCAGCGCTGTTCTGTTTCCGTGAGTTTCTTAGATGTATATGCACAGGGTTGCAATACTGCATCATCATTTTCTTGTAATAGCACAGCCCCCACTGCCACATCACTTGCATCTGCCTGTATTATGAAGGGCTTGTCCATATCTGGGTGCCTTAGTACTGGTTCGGCAGAAAAAAGTCTCTTTAGTCTCTCAAACGCTGCTTGGCACTCCATTGTCCATGTTAGTGGCTGGCTAGGTTTTACTGAGGATGTTCCCTTCGTTTTTAGTAAGTTGGTGAGGGGCAAGGCTATCTGTGCAAATGAGGGGATGAATTGGCGGTAAAAATTTGCAAAGCCCAGGAAACTTTGTAGTTGCTTTCTTGTGCGGGGTGGTGCCCATTCTAATACTGCTCTGACCTTCTCTGGGTCCATTTCAATGCCCTGTGGGGATATGCGATAGCCTAGGTAGTCTATCCTTTCCTGGTGGAATTCGCATTTTGAGAGTTTGGCATATAGGTGAGCGGCTCGCAGCTTCTTTAAAACCGCTCTGACAAGTTTGACGTGTTCTTCTTTTGTTTCGGTAAAGATAAGAATGTCGTCCAAGTAAACAAGGACCCCCTTAAACAGGTGCTCCTTAGAACGTCATTGATTAATTGCATAAAGACTGCAGGGCCCCCTTGTAATCCAAATGGCAAGACTTTGAATTGATAGCACCCCATGGGGCAGTTAAATGCAGTCTTCCATTCGTCCCCTTCCTTGATTCTCACGCGATAGTAAGCTTCCCTTAAGTCTAGTTTAGAAAAAATTTTCCCTTTCGATAGGTGTGACAGCATGTCTTTCATGAGGGGCAGCGGGTATAGGTTGCTTTCACTGATTGTGTTCAGGGCCCTATAATCCACGCATAAACGTAAAGAGCCATCCTTCTTCTCTCTAAAAAGGACCGGGGCAGCCACTTTAGGCTTAGCTGGTTCAATGAAACCTCTCTCCAGGTTTTTTTTTATAAATCTTTCCATTTCCTCCTTCTCCTTTGGGCTCATGGAGTATAATCTGGGCTTCGGGAGTTTTGCCCCAGGCTTGAATTCAATGGTACAGTCTGTGGGTCGGTGGGGGGGAAGCTCATTCGCCCTCTCCTCACTGAAGACTTCAGCAAGGTCCCTATATTCCTCTGGTATTTCTGTTAATCTTTTTTCCTCTCCTATGGATGCTTTTTCTATTCTTGATTCTGGTAGCCTCTCTTGGGGTTTTAAGTCCATAGGGTCCCCCTTCGGGAATTTGATTTCTGTCGTCCTCCAATTTACCCAGGGGTTCCATTTTTTCAACCATTCCATCCCTAGAATCATTGGGCATTCCATACCTGGGGTCACCACAAACGTTAAGTCCTCTTCATGGTTGCCCAGGGAGAGGTGTATTGGCAGAGTGGCTAGGGTAGCTGGCACCCCCCCTGCTATGGATCCATCTAGCTGGCCAAATGAGATTGGTTGTTCCAGTCTCCTGGATGGGATGCCCAGATTCCCCACTAGTGTTGGGCTAATGAGGCAGCGGGTGCAGCCAGAGTCTATTAAGGCTTTCACCTTCACAGCTTCGGGCATGGGGGGGATTAATATAGTCACTGTTTTGAAGATGGGTGTGATGCGTCCACTTACCAGGGGTTCGCCTTCCGAGCTGTCATCTGAGGCATCCACCGTCCCTGTGGTGTAGGCTGGAGTTCTTTCCCCTTGGTGAGCAGAGGTGGGGTTTTCTGCAATTTCCATCATTTTCATGGCTGTTTCTTTTGGCTTAGCTGAATACCCTCTGGGTTTGTTGATTGGGGATCTGTCTGGGTTGTGCTGGGGGGCCTTTGAGCGGCATTCTACAGCTCGATGCCCTTCTCTTCCGCACTTGAAACACCCCATCTGCTTCTTGGCTGTATCCGATGATTTCACCGGTTGGTGTGTCAGCTCAGGCGGGGGGCGGCTCCATTGTTTTCCTCGGCGATGCCTCTTCAATATGTCGATCTCTGCTTCCTCTGCCAAGACGTACCATTCCTCAAGTCGATGTGGGTCTCCTCGGGGCAGGCAAGCATCATATAGATCATAGTTTAGTCCGTCTTTGAAACGGCCAAGGAGGATGTCTTCTGGCCAATTCAGTTTGCTGGCAATGGCTCGGAATTCTTGTGTATACTCAGCCACTGGGCGTTTGCCCTGCCTCATCGTTGTTATTCTTTCACGGGCTTTGCGATCAGCCAGGGGGTCTTCAAATCGTCTTCTCAACGAGGACATGAAACGGTTGAAGTTACTGAGTTCTGGGGCATTGGAGTCATGCAGGTTCACCACCCAATCTGCAGCTGGTCCATCCAGGGCAGATTGCACGATCCGGATGCGGGCTTTGTCGCTGGGGATGTCCTGCCCATATTCCTCCATGTAGCTGAGGACTTGGGTTAGGAAAAACCCCAAGCGTGTTGGCTCCCCTTTGAATTTCACCTCCAACGGTGGACGTCTTGGAATGGATCGGTGCCTCCATTGTGGGTGGTAGTGTCTTCCGTCCAGATTTCCATCTGTGGTCCGGTAGGGGGTGGGAGCTCCTGGATCAGTAAATGTCCCTGGGGTTGCAGGTTCCACGTCCCCCTCGGTGTCTCTCCCTTTGTGGCTCCAGGAACTGGGGCGGGCGTAGGGCTCAGGAATCTCCTCTCCTAGGGAGCTGAGAGTTCTCTTCATCAGGTCAATAGCTCTCTCTAGGATCCAGTCTGAGTACGGCATACAGCTTCCTCCCTCTTCACTTGCGTGCAGGGATTTCTCCATCTCCTGCTTCCATTCTGGTTGCTTGGTCCCCCGTCTCAGGGTCACTTTTCTTGATTCCTTTCCCCACTCGCTTTTCTTTCCAACGCCCATCGACCAGCGAGGCTTGTGGTCCTGTGTCTCCACCACTTCTTCTTCTGAGAAATCTGGCCTCTCGGATCCCAACATCTGGCAAGGTTCCAACTGGGTCAGCGGCTCTCTTTCCAGGGAGTTTTCTCCCTCTCTTGCTTCGTTGTCTGACATGGTAAATTTTTGCAAAATCCCCCGGCAAGGGTCTACCTTCCAGGTGGATTAATTTTGCAAGTCCTGTCTAATGTAAGGACCCACCCCACTTTGCATCTTAAGAAGACAGAACTCTTGGAATAGCTCTTCCAACAGGAATCCTTTATTAAGAGAAAATGGTTGCAGGCATGCTAGACAGGACTTGGGGTTCAAGCTCTCCCATTCAAGGTTTTAAGGGGTTCCCCAGTAGTCCCACCCAATCAACCCCCCTTCCAGTGATAGTTTCAAGTATCACAATTCCATCCCCTTTCTTCTTCCGTCTGGATGGAGACTTCAGATAACTACATGAAAGGCAATTACTCTTCTTTGATATGTTAAAGCTTAGAGGCCACAATAAACACACATTCAGTCCTTTGAAGTGTGCTGAAGGAAGTGAGGGCCATAAAGCCCCTTTGCTCTCCCCCTTTTCTCCCTCTTATGGCAGAATCCAGAGAAGGCAGAATTGGGAGTTTCTATGTTTGATAATTAAAGATGAAATATAATTGGATTCTGACATCTTCACTGGGGACCTGGTGAGGATCATGAGGGGAAGTAAAACAGTACAGTATATTATAGGTGGAAAGAAAGACCATTCAAAAGACTGTGGGTTGTCTACTGTACCTGACTGGAACCTTCCAGTAGAATAGCAATAAGAATAGCACTTAGACTTATATACCACTTCATAGTGATTTCCATCCCTTTCTAAGCAGTTTACAGAGTCAGCATATTGCCCAAACAATCTGGGTCCTCGTTTTATCAACCTCGGAAGGATGGAAGGCTGAGTCAACCTTGAGCTGGTGGGATTCGAAATGCTGAACTGCTGGCAATTGGCAATCAGCAGAATAAGCCTGCAATACTGCATTCTAACCACTGCACCACCACAAGTCTTTTTTTTTACTTACCATCTTCCTTTCTAATTCCACCATGGGCCCATCAGAATCTATGTACTTTCTGCCAAATAGAAGAAAAATAAAAAGTTGATAACAAAATGACAGCAATTCTATAGCACCACTTCCTGATCATTGTAGCTTTTTAGGCATATGACAAACTTAACCAGCCCCATCGCTTTGGGTGCCTTGTTGATCTCACAGTTGATCAACAAAATTAAAGAAGAAAGGAAAAAAGAGAATGTAAACATTATTTTTGCTGCTTTAAGTATTCAGAAATAAAAATACAAGCTGGCTCAAAACACAACTTCCCAAATAAAAAGATAAAGCAGAGTTTAAGCTTGGAACAGAAGACATGTTATGGTGGCATAAAAACGTACAATAGGTGAGCTTGAATAGTTGCAATAAACAATAGAGACAATACAGTTTTTTGCTTCACATTGAAAAGAAGATGGCAACCTTACACAGAATATTGTAGGTAACTGGACTTTTGGTGGTGATTGCAGATTGAGGCAAATTTTTCTCTGTCTTCATTATTCCTGAATCTCTCATCAAGATAATTCTTGAGTCCAATGAGACTGTTTATTCCAGTCAACTTTGCCTTTATTTTCAAACAACTTTTCTGTCTGGAGAAAACTGCCTGGGTATTTAAACTGGGATATGCATCTGATACTTTATTACAGTACAGCATAACAAGTAAAAAATGATTTGGATTCAAACCCAGGTGAGTGAATATGGATTCAGAATGTCTGCACTTTGCCTAACATATATTGCAGCTGGAAAACTGTGAAAACAGGCTGAGTACAACAAATAGGTTGTCTTTGTTACCTTTATTTCCAGCTAAAAGCAACATGAGTTCAATATTCATTTTGTTTATTTCCCAAATCTTCAAAACAGGTCTGGGTGAGATAAAATGACAGGTGCAAAGTTATCTCGTGAATACTGTGATAGAATGAGGATTTGATCCTGGGTCTTCTCAGTCCCAAAATAATACTTGAACCATTACATTTCAGAGGTATGGGGGAGTGTGTCTATATGTGCCATGTATCTCTCTGTGTATTTTAAGTGATCAAATATAGACATCAATTATTGTTGCGAATCAAATATTAGTATGTGTTATAATTATGCTTTATAGTTCGGCCACCTCAGTATTTTTTAAGGAATAGAGTGCTTTGTCAGCATGAAAATATGATAATTTGAGGAGCTATTGTGTGTGCATTTATGTGTATACATATATCTCCTGCCTGCTTACCTTATCTGTCTCCATCTCCACGTCTTTCTTTCTTTCTTTCTTTCTTTCTTTCTTTCTTTCTTTCTTTCTTTCTTTCTTTCTTTCTTTCTTTCTTTCTTTCTTTCTTTCTTTCTTTCTTTCTCCTATCTACCATAACACAGGTATCTCCACATTATACTAGAATTTTATGTACAGGCTATCTTTCAAAATAAAGTTGAGAACATGTACACTTTCAGGCTCCATTTGTATTCCAAACTGAGAACAAATAACCGGGTTCATACTATGTTCTGAATGTATAAGTCAGATCTTGTATAATAAGGTTTTCTCATTAGTGCTGCAAGCTCTAATCAGTTTAATCAGCAGAAAAATAATTGGTGGCATTCATTTTAATTACTGGTGGAAAATGGCATAGCAATATTTGGGGCCCACTTGTACATTTTTGTGAACTAGTAGTGATTTTAGTATGCTTGTGTAAAGGAGAATGAAAAAGGAAATTATAAAGTTCAGCTTATAGAAATGTTGAATAGGACAAGTTTCTATTTCATTGATTTTAATATTTAAGTTGCTGTTTCATTGATTTTAATATTCCACTGAACTGGCTAAAGACGGCTTCCTTTTCTGTAGTGGCCTCCAAAATTGCTGAAACTACAAATCCCAGAATTCCCAGTTGCAATCAAATTATCCTGGATGATGTCAGATTAGAAAGGCTGTATAAGAAGGAGGCTGTTAGCCAATGAAATAAGGACTACTAGGAATTTGGCCTGTTCTTAGCTGGAAAAGAAAAAAATATCATATTGGACAAAGAATGCAGCAATGTGCAAATCAGTAAAAATCTGGATTATCTCAGTATTATTAGGATTGTTTTACGGTTGGTTTTTAAATTTTCTTTTTCTCTTCCCTTGCAACTGCTTTGCTTATGCAGCTTTTAATACATACTTTTATTTTCAGATACATCTGAAAAGAAACAAGATTGTGAAGAGATTTTTAATTTTTAAAAAATAAAAAAGCGGATGGATCTGTCTACTATGGGATGAAATCTACTGATAGGCTGTCCCAACAGAAATTTATAGCAGATTTAGGTTATATCTCAGAGTCGTTCAAACCGGTCAGTCCTAGAAGAGATCAACCCCGACTGCTCTTTAGAAGGCCAGATCCTGAAGTTGAAACTCAAATACTTTGGCCACCTAATGAGAAGGAAGGACTCACTGGAGAAGGGCCTAATGCTGGGAAAGATTGAGGGTGAGAAGAAGGGGACAACAGAGACTGAGATGGCTGGATGGAGTCACTGAAGCAGTAGGTGTGAACTTAAATGGACTCCAGAAAATGGTAGAGGACAGGAAAACCTAGAGGAACATTGTCCATGGGGTCGCGATGGGTCGGACATGACTTCGCAATTAACAACAACAACAAAGGTTAGTTGTAATGTATATTTAAAATATTTACATTAGTACTATGAATCTTCCACACAGAAAGTTATTTCACTAAGTACATAAAATATATGTTTTATATAGTCTATTCCAGAATAATGCTATATAAGACTTTTTTATGTTATGCAAAATATAATCCTTACATGAATTATCTCTGCTTTTAATAAATAAATCTAAACTCATTGTTAGTTTATAAGTTAGAAGAATCTGATGTACTAGCCCTCTTTCAACATATAAAAATTGTGGTCACATCCCTTGGATTCATGAACAATTTGGTTCCAGTAGTCCCACCCAATCAACCCCCCTTCCAGTGATAGTTTCAAGTATCACAATTCCACTCCCTTTCTTCTTTCTTCCGTCTGGATGGAGACTTCAGATAACTACATGAAAGGCAACTTCCCTCCTTTGGTATGTTAACGCTTCGAGGTTACAATAAACACACATTCAGCATTCAGCTCTTTGAAGTGTAAAGAAGGAAGTGAGGGCCATAAAGCCCCTTTGTTCTCCCCCTTCTCTCCCTCTTATGGCAGAATCCAGAGAAGGCAGAATTGGGAGTTTCTATATTTGATAATTTAAAGATGAAATATAATTGGATTCTGACATCCGGCCCCTCTTAACAATAAGAGAGATCCACCTGAAAGAAAACACAAGTATAAATTTAGTCAGGCTTGTTAGGATACTCTGTGTGAAACTTCTTCAATAGCTTCGGGGCTCTGACATGACGTTTATGGACCCACTCATTTTGTGAGGGAGGGAGGTGTTTCCAGGCAACTAGGTACTGAGTTGCTCCATGATATCTCCTAGAGTCAAGGACTTCCTTTATTTCGAAGTGTTGTTCACCCTCCACCATGATTGGAGGTGGTGGGGGGGGATTTTTGGCCGTAGAGGTGACTGATGCTCTCTTTTCAGCAAGCTGCAATGAAAAATTGGGTGTATTTGCCTGAGATTTTTGGGTAATTCTAATTCTACTGTTACTGGATTTATGATTCTTTTAATTGGAAAAGGTCCTATGTATTTTGGTCCAAGTTTTTTACAGGGCTGTAGGGACTTTAGGTATTTTGTAGATAAGTACACCATCTCTCCTATAATGAATGGTGTAGGCTCAACCCTTTTTTTATCGGCTTGTGTTTTGTAAGCCTGCCTAGCTTCATCTAGTGCTTTTCTGACTATTGGCCAGGTGTTTTGTAATTTTTCCATCCATTCTTTCAGCGAGGGGATCGTTGGTTCGTTTGGGGTTAATTCTGGCATGGGGTTGAAACTTTGACCGGTGGCTATTTGAAAAGGAGTGTAACCTGTGCTGGAGTGGACTGCATTATTGTAGGCAACTTCTGCAAAGGGGAGTAAGTCCGCCCACTCGGTCTGCTGGAAACTAAGAAAACATCTTAAATATTGCTTAAGTACTGGAGTTCATTTTTTCAGCCCCCCCATTTCCTTGAGGGTGGTGGCTAGATGTCAGTCCCTGAGTGGTTCCTAAGAGGGATAAAAATTCCTTCCAAAATGCAGACGTAAATTGCACCCCCCTGTCAGAGATGATGCGTTGGGGTGCCCCATGCAATCTGTAAATGTGTTGGATGAAAAGTTTTGCTAAGGCTTTTGCAGTGGGAATCTTTTGGCAAGGGATAAAGTGCACCTGTTTGGAAAACAAGTCCGTGACCGTCCAGACCACAGTATTCCCATTGCTTTCTGGCAATTCCACTATAAAATCCATGGCTATTTCTCTCCAGGGGGCTGAGGGACTTGCCACTGTTTGCAATAGTCCTGGCACTTTCCCTTGCAACCTCTTTGCCGTGGCACATTTTGGACAACTGGCTATATAACTTTCAATGTCCTTTTTCATGGATGGCCACCAAAATTGCCGTTTAATTAAATGTAAAGTTTTTACAAATCCAAAATGCCCTGCTGATTTTGTGTCATGGCAAAGGTGCATGAAAGTTACTCTTTGAGTTGTTGGTATATATAACTTTTCCCCTACCCAAGGCAACCCGTCTCTCATTGTGCACACATTTTTGTTTTTCTGGAACCAATCATCTGTTTCCAAACTTTTTCTGAATTCAATTCCAGTTTGGCTGTCCAGTTGTGGTTTTAATTTGGCTTGGGTTCTTGTGGTTACTGGTGCTGCCAGTTGTGACTCTGCCATTATTGGTCTAGAGTCTGTGGTTCGTGCGCTGTTATATTGGGGCATGCGAGATAGTGCATCTGCCAGGAAGTTCTTTCTTCCTGGTAAATGTTTGAGCTTAAATTGGAATTGGTGAAAATGCTGGGACCAGCGGGCTTGTTTGGGATTGAGTTTCCTGGAAGTTTTCAGGGCTTCCAAATTTTTGTGATCAGTCCACACCTGGAAGGGGATTTTGTTGCCTTCCAGGAACTGTCGCCATGTGAGTAATGCCCAACGTATCCCATAAGCCTCCTTCTCCCATACGGGCCAGCGCTGTTCTGTTTCCGTGAGTTTCTTGGATGTATATGCACAGGGTTGCAATACTGCATCATCATTTTCTTGTAATAGCACAGCCCCCACTGCCACATCACTTGCATCTGCCTGTATTATGAAGGGTTTGTCCATGTCTGGGTGCCTTAGTACTGGTTCGGCAGAAAAAAGTCTCTTTAGTCTCTCAAACGCTGCTTGGCACTCCATTGTCCATGTTAGTGGCTGGCTAGGTTTTACTGAGGATGTTCCCTTCGTTTTTAGTAAGTTAGTGAGGGGCAAGGCTATCTGTGCAAATGAGGGATGAATTGGCGGTAAAAATTTGCAAAGCCCAGGAAACTTTGTAGTTGCTTTCTTGTGCGGGGTGGTGCCCATTCTAATACTGCTCTGACCTTCTCTGGGTCCATTTCAATGCCCTGTGGGGATATGCGATAGCCTAGGTAGTCTATCCTTTCCTGGTGGAATTCGCATTTTGAGAGTTTGGCATATAGGTGAGCGGCTCGCAGCTTCTTTAAAACCGCTCTGACAAGTTTGACGTGTTCTTCTTTTGTTTCGGTAAAGATAAGAATGTCGTCCAAGTAAACAAGGACCCCCTTAAACAGGTGCTCCCTTAGAACGTCATTGATTAATTGCATAAAGACTGCAGGGCCCCCTTGTAATCCAAATGGCAAGACTTTGAATTGATAGCACCCCATGGGGCAGTTAAATGCAGTCTTCCATTCGTCCCCTTCCTTGATTCTCACTCGATAGTAAGCTTCCCTTAAGTCTAGTTTAGAAAAAATTTTCCCTTTCGATAGGTGTGACAGCATGTCTTTCATGAGGGGCAGCGGGTATAGGTTGCTTTCACTGATTGTATTCAGGGCCCTATAATCCACGCATAAACGTAAAGAGCCATCCTTCTTCTCTCTAAAAAGGACCGGGGCAGCCACTTTAGGCTTGGCTGGCTCAATGAAACCTCTCTCCAGGTTTTTTTTTATAAATCTTTCCATTTCCTCCTTCTCCTTTGGGCTCATGGAGTATAATCTGGGCTTCGGGAGTTTTGCCCCAGGCTTGAATTCAATGGTACAGTCTGTGGGTCGGTGGGGGGGAAGCTCATTCGCCCTCTCCTCACTGAAGACTTCAGCAAGGTCCCTATATTCCTCTGGTATTTCTGTTAATCTTTTTTCCTCTCCTATGGATGCTTTTTCTATTCTTGATTCTGGTAGCCTCCCTTGGGGTTTTAAGTCCATAGGGTCCCCCTTCGGGAATTTGATTTCTGTCGTCCTCCAATTTACCCAGGGGTTCCATTTTTTCAACCATTCCATCCCTAGAATCATTGGGCATTCCATACCTGGGGTCACCACAAACGTTAAGTCCTCTTCATGGTTGCCCAGGGAGAGATGTATTGGCAAAGTGGCTAGGGTAGCTGGCACCCCCCCTGCTATGGATCCATCTAGCTGGCCAAATGAGATTGGTTGTTCCAGTCTCCTGGATGGGATGCCCAGATTCCCCACTAGTGTTGGGCTAATGAGGCAGCGGGTACAGCCAGAGTCTATTAAGGCTTTCACCTTCACAGCTTCGGGCATGGGGGGGATTAATATAGTCACTGTTTTGAAGATGGGTGTGATGCATCCACTTACCAGGGGTTCGCCCTCCGAGCTGTCATCTGAGGCATCCACCGGCCCTGTGGTGTAGGCTGGAGTCCTTTCCCCTTGGTGAGCAGAGGTGGGGGTTTCTGCAATTTCCATCATTCTCATGGCCGTTTCTTTTGGCTTAGCTGAATACTTTCCGGGTTTGTTGATTGGGGATCTGTCTGGGTTGTGCTGGGGGGCCTTTGAGCGGCATTCTACAGCTCGATGCCCTTCTCTTCCGCACTTGAAACATCCCATTTGCTTCTTGGCTGTATCCGATGATTTCACCGGTTGGTGTGTCAGCTCAGGCGGGGGGCGGCTCCATTGTTTTCCTCGGCGGTGCCTCTTCAATATGTCGATCTCTGCTTCCTCTGCCAAGACGTACCATTCCTCAAGTCGATGTGGGTCCCCTCGGGGCAGGCAAGCATCATATAGATCATAGTTTAGTCCGTCTTTGAAATGGCCAAGGAGGATGTCTTCTGGCCAATTCAGTTTGCTGGCAATGGCCCGGAATTCTTGTGTATACTCAGCCACTGGGCGTTTGCCCTGCCTCATCGTTGTTATTCTTTCACGGGCTTTGCGATCAGCCAGGGGGTCTTCAAATCGTCTTCTCAAAGAGGACATGAAACGGTTGAAGTTACTGAGTTCTGGGGCATTGGAGTCATGCAAGTTCACTACCCAATCCGCAGCTGGTCCATCCAGGGCAGATTGCACGATCCGGATGCGGGCTTTGTCGCTGGGAATATCCTGCCCATATTCCTCCATGTAGCTGAGGACTTGGGTTAGGAAAAACCCCAAGCGTGTTGGCTCCCCTTTGAATTTCACTTCCAACGGTGGACGTCTTGGAATGGATCGGTGCCTCTGTTGTGGGTGGTAGTGCCTTCCGTCCAGATTGCCATCTGTGGTCCGGTAGGGGGTGGGAGCTCCTGGATCAGTAGATGTCCCTGGGGTTGCAGGTTCCATGTCCCCCTCGGTGTCTCTCCCTTTGCGGCTCCAGGAACTGGGGCGGCCGTAGGGTTCAGTATTCTCCTCTCCTAGGGAGCTGAGAGTTCTCTTCATCAGGTCAATAGCTTTCTCTAGGATCCAGTCTGAGTACGGTGCCCAGCTTCCTCCCTCTTCACTTGCGTGCAGGGATTTCTCCATCTCCTGCTTCCATTCTGGTTGCTTGGTCCCCCGTCTCAGGGTCACCTTTCTTGATTCCTTTCCCCACTCACTTTTCTTTCCAACGCCCATTGACCAGCGAGGCTTGTGGTCCTGTGTCTCCACCACTTCTTCTCCTGAGGAATCTGGCCTCTCGGATCCCAACATCTGGCAAGGTTCCAACTGGGTCAGCGGCTCTCTTTCCAGGGAGTTTTCCCCCTCTCTTGCTCCATTGTCTGACATGGTAAATTTTTGCAAAATCCCCCGGCAAGGGTCTTCCTTCCAGGTGGATTAATTTTGCAAGTCCTGTCTAATGTAAGGACCCACCCCACTTTGCATCTTAAGAAGACAGAACTCTTGGAATAATTCTTCCAACAGGAATCCTTTATTAAGAGAAAATGGTTGCAGGCATGCTAGACAGGACTTGGGGTCCAAGCTCTCCCATTCAAGGTTTTAAGGGGTTCCCCAGTAGTCCCACCCAATCAACCCCCCTTCCAGTGATAGTTTCAAGTATCACAATTCCACTCCCTTTCTTCTTTCTTCCGTCTGGATGGAGACTTCAGATAACTACATGAAAGGCAACTTCCCTCCTTTGGTATGTTAACGCTTCGAGGTTACAATAAACACACATTCCGCATTCAGCTCTTTGAAGTGTAAAGAAGGAAGTGAGGGCCATAAAGCCCCTTTGTTCTCCCCCTTCTCTCCCTCTTATGGCAGAATCCAGAGAAGGCAGAATTGGGAGTTTCTATATTTGATAATTTAAAGATGAAATGTAATTGGATTCTGACAGACTCCAGAAAATGGTAGAGGACAGGAAAACCTAGAGGAACATTGTCCATGGGGTCGCGATGGGTCGGACATGACTTCGCAATTAACAACAACAACAAAGGTTAGTTGTAATGTATATTTAAAATATTTACATTAGTACTATGAATCTTCCACACAGAAAGTTATTTCACTAAGTACATAAAATATATGTTTTATATAGTCTATTCCAGAATAATGCTATATAAGACTTTTTTATGTTATGCAAAATATAATCCTTACATGAATTATCTCTGCTTTTAATAAATAAATCTAAACTCATTGTTAGTTTACAAGTTAGAAGAATCTGATGTACTAGCCCCCTTTCAACATATAAAAATTGTGGTCACATCCCTTGGATTCATGAACAATTTGGTTCGTTTGCAATTGATTAACTGATTTGCCTTGCACGGGTAATGTAAATCTGGAGCAAGTATATTGATGGCATTCTAGCTTTTTACTGCATATATGTTGCTTCTTTATTTATTGTCCAACTCTAAATCCAATGAAACCATTATTTTTATTTATTTTATTTTCTTTTTGTTTATTAAATTTGCCATCCACTTTACCACCAAGCATGGAGGAGATTCATACACCCACATACTGTACACATACACAAATCATTTTAGGGAGTTGAATTACAGAAAAATATGAGAATCCTTGATGTAAGGATAGAGAACTATGCATTCCAGTCCTTTTGTCAACAGTCTGTGGATTTTCCTCCTCCAAATTCTCATAATACAAATATTCTTTCATTTCTATATCTCACATCAATTTCTATCCATGTTTCATTTGCTCTGTCAAAGTAGTACAAGTAAGAGACACATTTATCTCTCTCCCAAAAAGAAAAAAAAAAGATATGTAAATGATAGTAAAGCTTTCAGTAGGTACAAATTAGAAGAGAAGAACATCTTATGGGAGAATAGCACCTGTGATCCAGGAGGCCATTTAAGGAAAATGTGATATGTCGTTGTTTTAGAATTTAAAGTATATCTGAGCTTTGATCTTCTACAGAATAAAAGATTAGCATTTGTACTAAGCCATGTATCCCCCCCCCCCACTTTTGGAATACATTTCCTCCAAAATATCATTAGATAGTTCACTAGAATTTAAAACAGATGTCAGCTTCATCCCTGATAACTTCTAAAGTTCTCAATGAACTCTAGTATAGCTACATGCAAAAGAACTTTTAAACAACTTATGTCAAAGATTTCCAGATTTTACAGCTATGGTTCAGTAAATACATTTTCAAGGTATCGGGGGGAAAAAAACCTAACCTAAAGCTCTAAAGTAGCCTGAAGAAAACCGCTAGCAAGAAATTACATCATAGAGATCTAAAAAATTATTTACTATTTGCATTCTTCTTCCACATTTTAGAATGTGATGCCTAGGGCTATCATCTTTCTAAGCAGTTCCTGTTTCTCTATCATTTTTAGTTTTACTATACTGTAATATCTTATTATTCTTTATATGCTATCCACATGCTTTACAAAATATCTTCACTGCCATATTTTTTTTTACCACTATCACCATTTCTGTCCTTACATTCACACCTTCTTCCACCATCTTAACCAGCTCATGTTTATGCATAAGGCAGTGTAAGAAACCTGTAATTAAAACTGCGGGAAAGAATCTATTAAAAGAATACAGTCTTTATTGTTGAAATTAATCCATTAAACTCAGAGATTAGTTGTCCCCCCAAATCATCCTCTTTATTTCCTAAACAAGGCACAAGTGACAGAGTTCATTATACTGACAGAAAGTCAAAGAGCATAATGCATATTGAGATTAAGAATAGAATAGAATAGAATAATAACTTTGTCATTTTAAATGTACGCTAATCAGCATTCATTAAAATGAAATTTGATTGCATTCAGCTCTCAAAGGGTCACCACCTCTGATATACACTGCACAGATATACACAGAAGTGGACATAGATACAGATTGCTATAATAGAGATGATACAGATAGAGAGCAAGACAGAGCAAATGAGAGATGAGATAGATGATAGATAGATGATAGAGACAAAGAGGCATAGATAGACAAATATTTGTTTGAAAGAGACTTTGAAGTTTCTCAGCTGCATCTCTTCAGTATTGAGGTTAACCTGTCATTTTTCTAGCAGTCAGCAGTGAGCTGTAAAGGTTTCGGAGACATGCAATTCCCATTATGAGATGCAATGAGCCACACTGTAAAGGCATTATTGGTTATGTGTGCTGACATGGCAGTGGCTGCAATTCATCACTATTGGGGGCTTTGTGTCAAGATGCCTAGTTCATTTTAAATTAATCATATACGGTTTGTGTCTCTTTATGTATATTCAATTTGCCCAAAGAAAATTTCTAAATGGCATAAGTGTTATTAAGAGTGTCCCTATCTGACCAAGAGGAAAAAGTGGTAGTAATAACAAATGATATGCCTTTGCAATTGTGAACAAGCTCTCTAGACCTCTGTGAATCAGCACTAATGAATTTGAATTAGAGATTCAAAGAAAGCATGATTCAGTTCAAGTTGTGCAGATATTCAGAGTCAAATCAATTTGCTTTAAGCTGCTTATATTTTATTTCAAAAAAGAAATCCAGTCATAGGCAATAAAGATAAAAACACTTACATTTGTTTTTCCCCTTCTTCCTGCTCTTCTTTCTTCTTCTCCTCCTCAAATTGCCTGAAAATAGCAGAGATGGTGGACCCCATATAGGACACTAATTGTGATAAATTTTAGATGGGTACATTAAATGATTTCACTACAATATGTTTATTAAATATTTCCCTGAACAATTTTAAGCCTGAGATATCAGGAATGACTAGGGAAAATAAAACACACTATACTTTTCTTTTTTTTCCATTATATTGTTCCATAACAATATTAAACAAACAAACAAATAACAGAATAGAAAATACAAAATATAAAGAACTAAAAAACTACAAAAAACAAGCTAAAAATCTAAAAAAGAAACAAACCAAAAAAAATAATAAACAGCAAAAAAAAAAAAAAAACCAGAACCAAAACATAGGGAAAAAAGCCCATTAAAAATGTGTTATATTAGAGAAAGTAAGCAAAATATTTCAATTAATCTTATATACAGAATTCTTTTCAGAATACTGTACCACCAACATACAATTAGGCAGAGGAATATAATACTTTTAATATCATCACTTATAAAAATATTTTATATTCACAACCTGCTGAAGTAATAATCATAATGTCTAAAGACATAAAAACATTAAAGATTCAAGAATTAAACAGTAATAATAATAATAAAAAAACCATGCAAAAGAATCTGAAATAATTTATCATAACTTTTGTATGGGGTTATAAATAATAAATTTCAACTCAGTGACCTAAAATAAGTTGAAACCATGACAAATCATCACTTGCTTTAAGAATTTATTCAAGAGCTTATGTTAATTTACCAATAAAGACCAACTGACCTGACTGAAACAATGGAAAAAACAAACAAAAATACAAACAAAGTCCTACTTCAGCATGTTAATCATAGAATCATAAAATCATAGAATTGGAAGTTATCCAGTTTCTGCCTGTAAGCAGTGGTGGAATTCAAATATCTGAACAACAGGTTTTTTGTGTGGATGCTGCTTCTGGAAGTCTGTTCTGGGTCTGGGCAACAAAAAATTAGCTACTGGTTCTGCTGACCTGGTGCGAACTGGCTGAATCCCACCACTGCCTGTAAGCATCTCCTTTATCAAGTGCTATCATAATCTGACACCTCCATCGTCCTTACATGGAGACTGATCTCAGTAATCTGATTTAATCAGTTTCTCTTAAAACTATGATTAGTTTTAATTATAGTTGTTTTAAGACCTGTGGCAACTACTTGCTTATACTTCTTAGTATCTTCATTCCTAGATTGTATCAGGCAGATACCAGTGTTCTCAATTTACATATATCCTCATCTACATATTTCAATTTCCAGAATTCTTAATCATTGCTTGGCTGATATTAATGAATCTAGTGAGTATCCAGTTTGATAAAGGTTGGCACAAAGAGCTTTACTCAATATTGAATCCATTGGGAAGAAACTTCCTGTATTGCTAATCAAACATATCCAATTTGTTAAATAATATTTTCTCCAGTGGCATTTCTAACTCTTTTCAAGCAAAACATTTCTGTTCATCAGAGAGCCATAGATATTGTATCTATGAAGTAGATTAAGTAAATTTAGGAAAAGTTATTAAACATGTTAAATATCCATTCTCCTAAAAAGATGTACTGTGAAGGAACTTAATCTTCTACACTGGCCAGCAGAGACATGAAAAGATCTGAAAGACACAACACTCATATTTGGAAATGTCATGAGGTGCTTCATAAAGAACTGAGTAATTGTTGCCATAGCAACAAGTGAAATTTCATTTCTAAGAGGTTAGCGATTTCAGGTCTCAAACCTTGGTTGTATTTTAAAATTTATTCTTCTTGCCAAAACATGGATACAGTTAAAGTGTATTCTTCTTGCCAACCACATATCCATTTTAAAGATCTGTGTCAAACAATTATATAAAGGTAAGGCCAACATGAATTAACATTATGTCCCTCCAGAAATGTCTGGAAAGAGACCAAAGTTCTGTAAAAGCTGTAAAAGTTCACCACTAACAGGTGCTTTTTAGAGTTTAATTTCTGGTTTGTATTAAAAGTTCATTTATTGGATACTTTTCTTTTGTCTCTCATATTCACAAATTACCTGGAAATGTTGATTTAAAAATGGAGAATGAATAAATGAACTTTAAAAAAAAGATTTCACATGATACATCCAGAAGAGAAAAAGACAGTTAAATTTTGAGCTAATGATTTAAAAGGGGGGAAAACAACCCAAAACAAAATACTTACCTGCCAGAAGGAGATAAAGTGAGGCTCATCAAGGTTATGATTCATGGAGCACAGGTTCAGCATAACAAACAGTAAACTAAACAGTCCATAAATCTTCCCAATCTTTTCATTGAGTTTATATTGTAAATTTGTCACTGAAGTTAATCAGATAATGAGCATGGCCAAGGGATCTCTCTTGCTTTATGCTCTTTGAGCGTGCTTCAATAATGATTTCTCCTGCCCTTTGTACTTACTAAATGAATGTTGAATAGCTATTAAAGTGCATCTTGGTGGTGCCATTATTTATGTAGCCTGTTTCACATAATGCATGCTTAATTAAAAATCAGCAAAGCAATTATGAAGACTATGAAGGAAATAACAAAAGGCATTCAGTGAGTAACATTAAACAGTTAATTAGATTTTTTCCCCTTTCAGGGAGTTTTTTTTAAAAAAACAACCTTTATATCCATATTTAATGTTTCCCTTGGAAATTCTAATGGCAGAATCTATTAGAAAATAATCATTGAGAACATCCATTGTTGATAACATCTTGAGAAAGTGGCATGCTTGGAGCTTCCTTTCTACAAGTATAGCATTTTGCCCAATTAGGCTACAGTTAATAGGTTCACTTTCCTGTGGCTTATTTTCCTGTCATAAATAAGAGAATATCAATTATCATATCTTGTCCTTATTAGATGTGTAGCATTGTCTTACCATACACATTACAAAGCAAGGCCAGAAATACAGATTTGAAAGTTATTCCATGGTCTGTTAGGATGTTCATCTTTCGGCCCTGAATGAACATGAAATCTCCAAATCTCCAATTAGCAAATACAAATTCTTCTTTCCTTCAAGGAATTCATTTGCAACATGGGGTTTGTGCTATGGATCAAATAGTGCATGAATATTAGCACCTCAGTTTTATATTATTCATTTTTTTCCCCAAACAATTTTATTGATTTTTCCCTTTTTACACCAGAAAGCTTAAGAAACAATGTGGAGATAGGATAATCAGTTAGGTAAAATAACATCATACATATATAGCTCAAATAATGCTCCTTAAAATTTCCCTCTCTAACAATTAGAATAGTATAGTCAAACTAATACATTTCTAGGTAAGATTAATTCATTAATACATTCCTAAATAAGAATTCAATTAATCAATAGAAATTATCAACAACCTTTCATCAATGTAAATCAAACCTGGTTTTAGGTTTATTAATTTCCAAATACCATATCTAACTTAGCCTTAAACAAAATATTATTTACAATTCGGGTCCATAATTTCTCTTATTTAAGCATATTATTTCCATAATTACATTCTTACATTTCTCAACTATATTCTATTTCTTATTCAGTAATTGTTCATTTATTAATTTCATCTCTTCCATCATTACAATCTTTTTATCATTATAGCTCCACAAATTAGCTATCATATCTAATAATAAAAAAGCATAGGAAAAATAGAAAAAAAAATAGAAAGAAACAAAAAGAGACCAAGAAAAAGAAAGAGAAAAGAAGGAAGGTCTATTATTCCAAAAGATATATTCTTACTATATTTCAATATTAAATTCTAAATCTTATCCTAAAAGCACCTTTTAAAAATCCAAATCCAAATCAATCCACATTTCTATAAAGCCATTGCAACCCATAAATGCAGTGCTTTTTTTCTAAAAAAAAAAAAAAAAAAAAAAAAAAGTGCCAGAACACACACACTTCATACAACCCGCCTTGCCTACCCTACATGGTTCCATCTGAAAAAGGTGCCGTTCTGGGCGTTCTATGAGAAAAAAAGCCCTGCATAAATGTAATCTTAAATTCCATATTTATATCTTATTCTAGCTTTCTTTCTGTTCCAAACGGGTTTCCATAGTAAGGCCTCTAAGTCCACAAATAAAACTCCCTCCATTTCTTTCCGTAATGCATAAATCAAGGGAGAATCTCCCATTGTCCATTTTAATAGGCTAGTGAAAAAGTTGGAGCAATTCTCAATAGCTCGTGGTTGAACATCCATCTTCATCTTTTTAGAAGTTGTGTCTAGTTTAATTACAGTCATTTTTGAATTATCCAAAGTCTCAATAGATTGTCTATAAAATAATGTAGAGTCTTCTTTAATATTATTTTGCTCTCCTCCTATTGGTTTTTTATCTGTCAGGTAATCAGTTGGAGTCTGTAGATCAGCCTACCCTTCTGGGATAACATCCTTAGTTTCCGTGCTAAGAGTCATTTGTTCATTAGCATCAAAAGTTTTTTCCAGTGTAGGTTGATAGTCCTGATGTAAGTTTAATTCCTCCATCTCAGTAAATTGTGAATAAGGTTGAAGACCGGTCTCTTGAATATATACCCCTTCTGCTGTTTCTTGGCTTACAAAGTGCTCATTACACCTTGTGCTTTAATTTGTCATTGAAAAATAATCTCTTTTGTATAAGCAATTATTTGTTCAGTATTTTCAAGAATTTTGTCCAATATATACTTGTAATTGAAATCTGGACAGAGTTCCTCCATTTCAGTAGTATATAAAGCCATTATTCTTTTGGTGGAGGCTGTATTTAATAACAATCAGTCAATATCCGCTTCCACCCAGCTATACAGCTTCTTTATCTTTCCCTTTTGAGATAATTTGAAGGTCAAAGTCAGACTCAGAGTCCCCCCCCCAAAAAAATGAATCACAATTGCAGTAAATAATTTCACAGTACGTAAATAATCCCCAGAGGATTAACCAGTTGTTCAGTCTTTCCAGACCCCCAATAAAAATAATTTCTTCCCTCTTTTCCTTTTTTCCTTCTTTTCTTTAGTTATAAAAATAGTAGAAAATTAAAAAAAATCCTCCAAATTGCTAGCATATTAAGTTTCTGTAACAAGGATTTTAGGACTCCCAAATATTCAAAAATAAAATCAACCATTGAAAAAGTTAAAATTAATTTTTCTTTTGTTCCAAGGCTTTTCTTCCCCCATCAACAAAGCCACTTTAAAAAGATAGGGAAATGATTCCAAAGGCTTTTCACAATAAATAGGAAAGGGAGAGGCAAGGAAAGGTCTCACCGAATCTTCCACGGTGGTTCTATTTCGCTTAGATGTTCTTATAGCTTATGGCTGGTGCAGCTAAATGATCGGCCATTTTACTGACCGATCTTTACTCCATCGGCCCAAAGGAGCTCGCTTAGACATCAGAGGGCACTGCTGCCCCTCTGCAGTCAAACAGGCAGCCTCCTCAACGGTGGTCGCCCCTCCAGGGTGACGTTTGACCCAATCAAGGGTCTACTGGTGGGGGAAACTTGGCCGGCAAAGAGAGAAGCCTCTCTAAATGACTGCAGCACTGCGACCCAGAACTGGAAGCCCCCTTATATTATTCAATTTTAATGGGGACTTTTTGAGGGCAGAGGTCTGAAAGCCAAATCTGGTTTTTAACTGGCATCTGGAGATGGACACCATAAAAGTCAAAGTGAAAATGGGTAAGGGAAAAGGAACACTACATTTCATTTAAATTGAATTGGCTTACAAGGGATCTACTTTTGTTGTGTCACCAATCTTGTAAAGAAGGTTGGAGTGGGGGGAGGGAGAGGGAGACAGAGAGATAAAGACACACACACACACAGAACCAAAGTCACTTAGTGACTTCTGTGACTCAAGGTGGACCTGGACACTTTAACCACAGCACCATCTTCGCTGTCTAATAAGTATAACCTCTTTGTATGTAACCATGTTCTCCCTTCTTTTACATAAACCTTTTGAATTTTATGTCAACATGTGTGGAGACTTTCAGGGATTATATGCAACCTTGGGGCTAAAGCAGCTCACTTCTGACAGTGATTCAAAAAACATGAGGAGAATATTAGACACTAAAATCTTTGCAAAGTGTGCTTTAAAAATGGATTAGAAATAAATTAAAGCAACATAATTAAATTAAAGCATCAAAGGGCAGCTGACCCTAATCTTAAAATCTCAGGATGGGACAGAGTCAGGAGATCCCAAGACCATTGCCTAATAGCCTGGAAAGAGATAATGGCAAATCAGCTTCAAGTTTCAAATTATATAGACACATCTTTAATAGTCATCAAATGTTGAGTTCAACTCAAATCCATGTATGAATTGAATTCTTTGAAATGTATCAGCATATTAAAATAGAATTGAATATATTGGGAGTTATTGAAAACTGGTGAAATTTTCTCCATTAAATCACCAGGTGCCATGGAAAGAATCAGTGCATACAGTAGATCTGTATGCCATAGAAAGAATCAATGTCATAGAAAGAATCAATGCATAGAAAGATGCCATAGAAAGAATCAATGCATACAGGTAGACCTTGACATAGGGTGAATTACCACAGTTAAGTTAGTAATATGCTTGTTAAGTGAATCTGGCTTCCCCATTGAGTCAATTGCCAGACATCTGAATTTTGATCACAGAACTACAATATAGTGTTGCTGCAATGGTCACAATGTGAAAAATGTTCATAAGTCACTTTTTCAGTGCCGTTATAACTTTGGTCACTAAACGAACTGGAAAGAGAGAGAGAGAGATATTTGTTGTTGTTGTTGTTGTTAATTGCGAAGTCATGTCCGACCCATCGTGACCCCATGGACAATGTTCCTCCAGGTCTTCCTGTCCTCTACCATCTTCTGGAGTCCATTTAAGTTCACACCTACTGCTTCAGTGACTCCATCCAGCCATCTCATTCTCTGTCGTCCCCTTCTTCTATTGCCCTCAATCTTTCCCAGCATTAGGCCCTTCTCCAGTGAGTCCTTCCTTCTCATTAGGTGGCCAAAGTATTTGAGTTTCAGCTTCAGGATCTGGCCTTCTAAAGAGCAGTCGAGGTTGATCTCTTCTAGGACTGACCTGTTTGAACGCCTTGCAGTCCAAGGGACTCGCAAGAGTCTTCTCCAGCACCATAGTTCAAAGGCCTCAATTCTTTTGCGCTCAGCCTTTCTTATGGTCCAACTTTCACAGCCATACATTGCAACTGGGAAAACCATGGCCTGGACTATACGCACTTTTGTTGGCAGGGTGATGTCTCTGCTTTTTAGTATGCTGTCTAGATTTGCCATAGCTTTCCTCCCCAGGAGCAAGCGTCTTTTAATTTCTTGGCTGCAGTCCCCACCTGAGGTGATCTTGGAGCCCAGAAAAATAAAATCTGTCACTACCTCCATTTCTTCCCCATCTATTTGCCAGGAATTGAGAGGCCAGATGCCATGATTTTGGTTTTCTTAATGTTGAGTTTCAAGCAAACTTTTGCACTCTCCTTCTTCACCCACATCAAGAGGCTCTTTAGTTCCTCTTCACTTTCTGCCATTAGCGTGGTATCATCTGCATATCTTAGGTTGTTGATATTTCTCCCGGCAATCTTAAGTCCAACTTTTGATTCATCTAGTCCTGTCTTTCTCATGATGTGCTCTGCATATAAGTTAAATAGGCAGGGCGACAGAATACAGTCTTGCCAGACTCCTTTCCCAATTTTGAACCAATCAGGGGTTCCGTGTCTAGTTCTCACTGTTGCTTCTTGACCTGCATATAGATTTCTCAAGAGACAAATAAGATGGTCTGGTACTCCCATCTCTTTAAGAACTTGCCACAATTTGTTGTGATCCACACAATCAAAGGCTTTAGCATAGTCAATGAAGCAGAAGTAGATGTTTTTCTGGAACTCCCTAGCTTTCTCCATGATCCAGTGTATGTTGGCAATTTGATCTCTAGTTCCTCTGCCTCTTTGAAATCCTGCCTGTACTTTTGGTAGTTCTCGATCCACATACTGCTGGAGTCTAGCTTGTAGGACTTTAAGCATAACTTTACTAGCATGTGAAATGAGTGCAATGGTGCGATAGTTTGAACATTCTTTGGCATTGCCTTTCTTTGGAATTGGAATGTAAACTGACCTTTTCCAATCCTGTGGCCACTATTGAGTTTTCCAAATTTTCTGGCAAATTGAGTGTAGCACTTTTACTGCATCGTCTTTTAAGATTTTGAATAGCTCAGCTGGAATACTGTCACCTCCACTACCTTTGTTGTTGCTCAGATTTTCTAAGGCCCATTTCACTTCACATTCTAGGATGTCTGGTTCGAGGTCAGTGACCATCTCATTGTGGTTATCTGGGATGTTAAGCTCATTCTTGTATAGTTCTTCTGTGTAGTTTGCCATCTCTTCTTAATCTCTTCTGCCTCTGTTAGGTCTCTGCCATTTTGGTCCTTTATCATGCCCATCTTTGCATGAAACGTTCCCTTCATATTTCCAATTTTCTTGAAGAGATCTCTGGTCCTCCCTATTCTGTTGTTTTCTTCTATTTCTTTGCACTGTTCATTTAAGAAGGCATTCTTATCTCTTCTAGCTACTCTCTGGAATTCTGCATTCAATTGGGTGTATCTTTCTCTTTCTCCCTTGCCTTTTGCTTCCCTTCTTTCCTCAGCTATTTGCAAAGCTTCATCAGACAGCCATTTTGCTTTCTTGCATTTCTTTTTCTTTGGGATGGTTTTAGTTGCTACCTCTTGTACAATGTTGCGAACTTCCATCCATAGTTCTTCAGGCACTCTGTCTATCAGATCTAATTCCTTAAATCTATTTGTCACCTCTACTGTATATTCATCAGAGATATGATTTAGTTCATACCTGAGTGGCCTAGTGCTTTTCCTACTTTTTTCAATTTAAGCCTAAATTTTGCAACGAGAAGCTCATGATCTGAGCCACAGTCAGCTCCTGGTCTTGTTTTTACTGACTGTATAGAGCTTCTCCATCTTTGGCTGCAGAGCACATAGTCAATTTGATTTCTGTGTTGACCATCTGGTGATGTCCATGTGTAGAGCTGTCTCTTGGGTTGTTGGAAAAGAGTGTTTGTTATGACCATCGTATTCTCTTGACAAAATTCTATCAGCCTGTGCCCTGCTTCATTTTGTACTCCAAGGCCAAACTTACCTGTTATTCCAGTTATCTTTTGGCTTCCTACCTTAGCATTCCAATCCCCCATGATGATAAGGACATCATTTTTGGGTGTTAATTCTATAAGGTGCTGTAGGGCTTCATAGAACCGGTCAATTTCATCCTCTTCAGCACCAGTGGTTAGGGCATAGATCTGGACTATTGTGATATTGAATGGTTTGCCTTGGATTCCAATTGAGATCATTCTGTCATTTTGGGAATTGTATCCCATTATTGCTTTTCCTATTCTTTTATTGACTATGAAGGCTACTCCATTTCTTCTGAGGGATTCTTGCCTGATGGTCATCTGAGTTAAATTCACCCATTCCTGTCCATTTTAGTTTGCTGATTCCTAAGATGTCGATGTTCAGTCTTGTCATCTCTTTTTTGACTACGTCTAGCTTGCCTTGATTCATGGATCTTACATTCCAGGTTCCTATGGAGAAAAAAATCTTTACAGCATCGGACTTTCCTTTCACCACCAGATATATCCACAGCTGAGCGTCCTTTCGGCTTTGGCCCAGTTGCTTCATTCTTTCTGGCGCTACTAGTATAGCCCTCTGCTCTTCCCCAGTAGCATATTGGACACCTTCCGACCTGAGGGGCTCATCTTCCAGTGTCATATCTTTTTTCCTTTTAGTACTGTCCATGGGGTTTTCATGGCAAAGATACTGGAGTGGTTTGCCATTTCCTTCTCTAGATATTTAAAACCAAACAAATAAATGTGAGCACCAGGGAGTGCTAAAAAATTTAATAAAATTTAATAAAATTTAGTAAAATGTCAATAAAATTACAATAAAACCAATAAAACGCCTAGCTTTCGTCAGCAACTGCTGACATCATCAGGGCTCAAAATGCCGGTCCGTAGGAGAGTCCTCTTTATAGATTGGCCAGAGTCTGCACCTGGCTCCTAGATCTTGTCATTGGGTCTGATGGAATAGGCTGTTTCCTGGTTGCCGGTTTCTTATTAGCAATAATTGCTTTCTTGCATTTCTTGTTTGTGTAACTGTCATCGGGTGTTTTCTCTTTGCCAAATTCGGAGTTTGATGGAACGTCCCCCCCTTTTTTTTGCTTTATTGCCAAACCCACTTTGTTTAGTTACACACCTCCATCCCCCCCGTCCCCACTCCATTCTGATTGCCCCGTTACAATGCACTGTCTCTTATTTTCTTTGTGTTTTCCCCAATCATGGTCTCCGTAGATGTTATTCAAGTTAATTGCCATCACACCCCCTGTTTCCTCCTTGCTCCTTGCTTGCATGGTGCCGCCTTGAGGGTTCTTCCGTGTTGCCTGTTGATACGGGCAGATCGGCATTGCAAGGTGGGGTGGGCGGGTCGTATTCACCAAACATGCTAATGAGGCTGTTTCTCCCCTTTTCGAGTACGATCTGGTAGTTGTAGCTCCCAGGCGTCTCCTCTCTTTATCTCCGATCTTTATACATTCCATCCTAGTTTTAACTAACTCGCCCTGGATGTTCTCTACATGGCAATCAGGAGCATCAGTCTTCACTACTCTCTCCCCTCCACTCTTGGTGTTCCTCCCCTGTGCATCTTCATCGGGGTCACTCCACACTTCCCGTTGGCGCATTCGGGTTGGTACTGCTGAACGGGGTGATCGAGTTGTTACAGGCAGTGGGGCTGGAGAGGCTACCCTTTCCCCTCCCAAATACGGCAGGCAATTCAATGCCCCCGCCAAGGGTATTTTAAATATGGATCTCTTATCAGGTAATGCTCTCCCCTCCGGATATCCCGGGGTGTGTGTGCAAACCCCTAGTCCACACATTAATGCTCCTGCATCTCTCGACGCTCATTCAGATGCTCGGAGATGTCTGACCATTTTGGGATGGGGGGGGAGGTCTCAATCGTTGTTTGGGTTCCATCCGGATACTCCTGGGCTGTGGATGGTAAGAGGGGGAAGTCTTCTCTACAATCCTCTCTGTTGATATATTCGGTGTTTCCTTAGGCTGTCTCCAGTGGGGTGGGGGATTACCCATGCTCCAAGCTTCAACGTTAAGTGGGCTGGGCAAAGATCAATATGCCGATTAATTGAGTCCTTATTGGATAGCCATGCCTCTTTAAGCAAGCGGCCCCCTTTCGTATTGTCACTGGCCAAGACAGTGACAAAGTCAAATCGGTGGCCTGATTCACTCATATGTGCCGCAATCTGAGAGTATTGTTCGCCCCTTTTTACTGCTAATTTGTGTTCATGGACCCTGGTTCTTACTCTCTTGGCGGTCTCCCCAACATAGTTACTGGGGCAGTCCTCACAGTCAATTCTGTAGATGACTGCTGACTTATCCATGGTGGGGAGTGGGTCCTTGGGGCACATGATTGCAGCACGTAGCATCTGATTGGGTCTATGGGCTACCTTAACATTGTATGGTGCTAGTAATCTAGCAGTTGCCTCAGAGACATTGCAGATATACCCAGGGATCATATTTTTAGTGTAATTGTTAACAGATATAGATATAGATACAGAAATACATTATCTATAGCAGTGGTTCTCAACCTGTGGGTCAGGACCCCATTTGGGGTCAAACGACCATTTCACGGGGGTCGCCAAACAATGCAGTCCGCCATTTTTCCCCCGTTTTCCTTAGCTGTGCTACTCCCTCTTATTCTATTGGCTTTTTATAGCCAATAGAATAGACTCTTTTGAATAGACTCTAATTCTATTGGCTTTCAAAAGCCAATAGGAATTGTCCAGGCTGTCTCTGCCCTGCTGAGCCTGCCAAAAGTCCCATTCTTTAAATGGTGCTGCACCAGTTGAGTAGTCCTCGACTTATGATTGGTTGAGTAGTCCTCGACTTACAACCGGTTTGGGGTCGCGGCATTAAAAAGGTTGAGAACCACTGATCTATAGAGATAGATAATATAGATATAGGCACATGCACACACATTGTTTCGAATCTTCTCTGATTCATCACCATCTAATATATAATATTTGGATTTCCACACTTGGAATACTGCATTCAGTTCTGATCACCATAATATAAAAAAGATGTTGAGACTCTTGAAAGAGTGCAAAGAACTGGAACAAAAATGATTAGGGGACTGGAGGCTAAAACATATGAAGAACTGTTACAGGAATTGGGTCTGCCTAGTCTAATGAAAAGAAGGACTGAAGGAGACACGAGAGCAGTGTTCCAATATTTGAGGAGCTCCTACAAAGACAAGGGGGCCAAACTATTTTCCAAAGCACCAAAAGGCAATCCAAGAAACAATGGATGGAAACTAACCAAGGACTGAAGCAACCTAGAACTAAGAAGAAAATTCCTAACAGTGAGAGCAATCAACCAATGGAACAGCACGCCTTCAGAAGGTATGAATGCTCCATCACTGGATGCTTTCAAAAAGCAACTGGACAACCATTTGTTTCAAATGGAACAGAGTTTCCTGCTTGAGCAGGGGGCTGGACTGGAAGACCTCCAAAGTCCCGTCCAACTCTATTATTCTATGTTCTATTTTAATCCCAGGATTAAAAATTTAAACTTCAGTTTAATACTTTGCCACACATTAAGCATTACTCAGTGTAAACGTTTAAACTGCTTTATTTCTATAGCAACTGAACTTTTAGTGCCAATTCCATATTTTAAAATTCCCTATCAGAAGGCCATCACAACATGGCTTTTCTTCTAACTAAAGCTGGTAGCTTTTGACTATAATTTATCAACTGCTCTCTTCAATATTAAAAAAAAAAAAAACTAAAAGTTTAAAGAATTTTTTTCCTTCTACAGATGACTTCAGTTTATTTTATGTATTGGCAAGGCAACTCATCATGTTATATAAAAAGTCCATTAGTGAACAAATTTACTTTTTATACATCAAGATGTTTTATTTCCTGCTTTGTTTTTCTTTGATTATTTATTTATCTATCCCCCCACTGGAAATCTTTTCCATGGTAATACATAGACAATTTTCATGTGCAAAACACTTGATAGAGATGCTTGAGTAAGAAAATCTCACATGCCATCAAACACATGGGATGGGAAAGAAGACACATGGGACTTAACAATAGCTGACACACTCAACTATGGCAATTATTATTTTTTTCATGGTATTATTCGTTAGACTAGTCAGTTATTTTCATGTCAAAATGATGCCTTTACCTATACACAAATCCCCATTGTTTTATTATCTAGCTGAACACTGAGTTTGCTTCACACCATATAAATGTGTGAAGAATAATTTTCTGCACCAGTTGGCTAATTATAAACTGTCAGGCTAACAAAAAGATGACATTCTGTAAAACACACACATTAACAAGCACAAAGTTCTGATTTCTATAGCTAAGCAGGTCTGTAAAAAAAAGGGTGAATTCTACTTTGGCTTTCTTAAAAAAAAGACAATTGATGTATATTATCATCAAGTATTATTTTAAATATAATTAGACAGTAATTCAAATTGATGACACTTCTATATCAGCTGTAATACATGATTTAGTTCAAATGGGACAACAATTGTAATGGCAAAGGAAAATACTCAAAATGACAGTACAAAATGAAATCTGTTGGACTGAATGAAATGTACATCTAATTTAGTATTTTAACCTTACAAATGGTAACAGGGTATTTGTTAGAAGCCTGTAAACTGGATGTTTGCCCAAAGTATTTTTCAAGTGACACTCTGCTGTAACAGAACCCACAGAAGTTATCAGATATATAACTATCAGGAGTAATAACTATTGAATGATCTTATCCTGCATAAAATTATAATATCCTTTCAAAGCTATTAGTGGAAGTTCTAATTAAATCTTATGGATGAAAATTCATAATGCAAATGTGCATTAATATGTAACTGGAGTTCGGTGGCCAATACATAAAAAAAATGCACTTTTTTCCCCCTGTCCTGAATCTTATTTGGCTCCCATTAATGACCCCCCTCCCCAACAAAGCTCCTACCATAATAAGAAGATAAACATTTCTCCTTACTTATTTTCTCTGCAGCATAAAAATTGTATTTAACAACTATAATTCACTTTATTATATATAGCTTTTTCACTAAGTTAAAAAGCTCCATTGAACATTGGTTGGTTGTTATTTTCTTTCCCATTTCTGATTGTTAAGAAGTTATATTTGTTAGAGAAATTTGTGAATAAAACATTTTTAAAGAGTTTATAATTTTAAAATCCATAAGAAACATCAATAAATTGAAATGTAGTCCTATTGGGTTTAAGGAAGCAGTAAATTTTGCTAGATTTATATTACTCCATTCACTCTTATTCTAAATTAAATTAAATTCAGTTCAATCCGTACAAGTGTGTTCAAATTTCAGGCAAAATACACATAGGATTACCCAACATACTTTTTCACCTCTAAGACTAGATTTATTTTAAAAACTCACTTTCAGATGAAAGGATTTAGACTAGACTAGACTAGACTAGACTAGACTAGACTAGACTAGACTAGACTAGACTAGAATAGAATAGAATAGAATAGAATGGACCTTGGAGGTCTTCTAGCCCAGCCCCCCGCTCAAGCAGGAGAACCTATAGTCCTATACCATCTCAGACAAGTGACTGTCTAGCCTCTTTTTAAAAATCTCCAGTGATGGAGTGCCCACGATTTCTGGGGGCAAGCTACTCGACTGGTTAATTGTCCTGATGGTCAGGAGGTTTCTCTTCAATTCCAGGTTGCTTCTCTCTTTGATCAGTTTCCAACCATTGTTTCTTGTCCTGCCCTCTGGTGCTTTGGTGAATACTGTGACCCCCTCTTCCTTATGGCAGCCCCTCAACTACTGGAACACTGCTATCATGTCTCCCATATTTCTTCTTTTCTTTAGACTAGCCAAACCCAAGTTCTGCAGTCGTTCTTCGTATGTTTCAGTCTCCAGACCTTTGATCATCTTAGTTGCTCTTTCTGAATTTTTTCCAAACTCTCAACATCTTTTTGTGATATGGTGACCAAAATTGGCTGCAGTATTCCAAGTGTGGCCTTACTAGGGTTTTATAAAGCGGTACTAATACCTTGCATGATCTTGATTCTATGCCTCTGTTTATACAACCCAGGATTGCATTATCTTTTTTGGCTGTTGCTGCACACTGCTGATTCATGGTTAAGTGATACCCCACTAGGACTCCAAGATTCCTCTCACAGTTACTGTTTTTAAGCCAAGTCTCACCCAATCTGTATTTGTACCTTTGATTTTTCCTGCCTAAATGTAAAACTTTGCTTTTCTCCACATTGAAATTCATTTTTTGGCTCATTCAAACTCATAGAGAGAGAGAGAGCTGATCCTCATTATGTTTCCTATGTTGATGGTACAACTGACCATTAACTAATAACAAGGCAAAAATAGAACAAATGCATATACCGTACTTCCCTGATAGTAAGCCCCAGTTTACTAATATAAGCCCTCCCCCAAAAGTAAACCCTACTTAAGAGTCTGTGCTTACTTAAGTGCCTCTGCAATAAGGCAAAGCTGGTGGGGGAGGGGGGAATCTGAACACATGCCCTGCTAACCTATGGTATACTTAACCACCGCTTCTCATGCCGCCCGGCTTGTTCCATGGCCAGCCGTGGCCATTTGCTGCATCACTTGTCATGCCCACCACTACCACTGCCATGAGGCTTGGCAGATCCCCCCATCTGACCCACATGCTCCGTTAACCAATAGTATACCAGTCCCTTACCATCGCCTGTCTTGTTCTGCAGTCATTTGCCACATCGAGTGTTGTGCCCAATGCTGCTGCCATGAGGTTTGGTGGATTCCCCCCATCTGACCCATATGAGGCCATAGCCAGGCCTCCCATGCCTACAGTAACCCTAACTGCAGATGGGAAGTCCTGGGGAAAAAAAACAGAAAAAGTTGGGTGGGGCAAAAAATAGTTTTTCCCATTTATTTCCAAAGTAGTTGCCATGCCAGGCCAGCCCCTGCAGCCCCAGGGCAGCTGTACTGAATGGCAGCAGGAAGGGCACTGAGGTGGGGGTGGCCAGGCTGACACTCCTCTGGCCAGAGTGGGGGGCCTTTGCCCTGGGGATCCAGGGAGGCCATATTCTTGGCCTGGGTGGGCCCACCTGAGAGGTGAGCAGGGAGGCAGCAGCCCAAGACCAAAGTGTCAGGTGGAACACTGGAGGTGCGGGGAGGGAGGGTCCTGCCATCAGCACCAATGCCGGCTGCCTCTTCCCCACCAGAGCCAGAATGCCACTGCATTTACCATAAGTGCTGGTAGATGTTGGTCTTTCCTCCGGTGGGTCTGGGCAGCTGCGGGACAGAGACGGGCACATTTCAACATGTAGCCAGCCTGCTGTGCAGCTCCATCACAGTTCTCTGCCACTGCGGAGCTGGAGAGCTTGCCACACCACTGTCCAGATGCCCTCCCTTCCCCCAGGAATTGCATGTCTTTGCTTATCTGACTTCCAGCTCCATCCCATTTCTCCTTCACGTTCCTCCACTGCTGCATGCAGGGAAACAAAACAAGTTTTTGGGGGAAAGGTCAATCACTCAATTACAAATTCTTGTGAAAAAAAAACCTTGCGAAGGGGCAGCTGGCATGGCTGCTGACAGTAGGATGCCCATTCACTTCAGCACCTCCCTCCCCGAGCATCCGGTGCTCCACCTGCTGCTTTGGTCCTGGGCTGCCGCCTCCCCGCTCACCTCTCAGGCAGGTCGGGCCAGGCTAGAAAGGTGGTAAAGGCCCCCTGCTGTGGCCAGAGGAGCATCGGCCTGGCCGCCCCCACCTCGGTGCGCTTCCCGCCGCTGCCCAGCACAACCACCCCAGGGTTGCAAGAGCTGGCCTGGAACGGGAAGGGCATGTGCCCCTCCCTGCCTGGCCTGCTGCTACTTGATCCGTCACCATGTTCTCCCTGCTGCATTGCATCTCCACCCCATGTGCAGGCCCCATCTCCACTCGCTCGCGGCCTGCTGGAACTGGTAAAAGTAAGTCCTACCCAAAAGTAAGCCCTAGTGCTTATTTCAGAGCCCTCAAAAAAAGTAAAACTGGGTATTACTTTTGGGGAAACATGGTATCCATGTGGCATATGTGCATTTATGTGTGTGTCAAATAGCATGTGCATATACACAAACAACTACAGCCTTGAATTGAGTTCCATTTACTGTGGTTATGTATTATTGTTTAAGTTTATAGTAATTTATATGTATTAATATTTGATGGAGACATAAAAACATTCACATGAGTTTGAAAAAGTGCACCCTATGACAGTAAAGTGTTTTATAAACAGTATTAATTAATAGTTAACAATTCCTCTAGGGCAGACAGCCTTGGATTTATTACTTTGTTTTTGTCTATTTACGGGCATTTCCAGGTGGAGCTTCTAAAGTGCTTTTAATCAGAATGAGATTTCGCAGCATAACAATATGCAATAGCTGTAGCATCATAAATAATAGGACAATATATGAAATTCATTGAATAAGAAGACATTTTACTTTCACAGGACAATCAGGTCCATAAATGAAGGGGAGAAAAAGCTTAAGACTGTATCTCTGAAGGAACTTTCTCATCTCTACACAAAATTAGGTGGCCTAAAGTTCTTATATGAACACTACAACACCTGTAGTCTTTGCAAGTATAACTCACATGAATTTCCCTCATCTAGTGTCAGGGCCCATTTCAAAACCTCATCCCAAGAAAGCAGGACTCTTGGAACAGTTTCTTTCTAAAAGGAACTTTTATTAGGAGAAGTTGATAGCAGGTATGGTAGGCAGGATCTGAGGATTTCCCACTCAGCTCAATAGGTTAAAAGAGTTCCAAGCATAACCCCACCCCAATGGTTCATCTGGTCAGTTTGAATGTGCCAATCCACAGGTGTTAAGTCCGCTGTGGGAAAGGAACTCATAATGGGGACCTTTCCCATGCTTGTGAAGATGTTGTTTGGTCTTTGCACCTTCCCTTCCACAGCGAGAGATAAGCCAGATGGCTGGAGGCACATTCCTTTCTCACCCCAAGGTAACATCAAGGGAGAGAAAGTTCAAAGAGTAAGCATGTAGGAACAGCAGAAGGGATACATTGTAGCAAAGCAGAATAACATATCACAGAGCCTTCCCTCCTCCCCCTCAGAAGAATGGCAGAACCCTCAGAAAGAAAGAATTAGGAAAGAGATGAGATGTATTCCCTCCTCCAGGGAAAAATGGGTTCTGGCTTCTAGTATCTGAAACAGACATCGTTGAGGGAAGCTGCTTGATGATTTTCAAGGAATCAAGCTTGATAGTAATGTCCACTGGAAGGTGAGTAGATGTATATGTGTATCCATGTGTTTGTGTGTGTGTGTATGTTTGTTTGTATGTGTACACACAAAGACATATCCACACAGACATACATTTAGTGGTCATTTAATGACAATCGGGAGTGGCAATTTACTCTTTAAATGAAGCACTTGATAATTGACGTTCTGGCTGTGTTTACAGCCTTCTTAAACTTTCCTTTGTTTTACAGATCTACAAAAGTGGTAAATGCAAGCATTGGTCATAAAATTACTTTTTCATTACTGAACAGTTTGATAAATGTAGGGCTTCAGGGTTTAGTAACCATGACCCAAAGGACAGATTTCTTGACATTTTGCTAGAAGCTATGGTTGGCATATTCAGATGCAAGTGGTCTGCTACTCAACTGTGGACAACTGAGCAGGAACTGATTGGGCTCCTGTTTTTATAGCTAGATCAGCTGACTTCTGATTGGCTTTAGGCCTATTGGCTGGTTTCGGATTGGTGCAGGTTAGTTAAATATTTTGCAAAGTAAATATAAACAAGGTATCTCCAAAGTGTATATTTCACAAATAGATCTCAGTGGCCTACAGGAAATTCTTCTGAGGTATCATTTCCTAAAACAAAGCTACTGAATGTAGAAATGTTGAAATGTAGATTTTATACTTCCATGGTACAGATCTAAACCTAGATTTGTCATATTCATTTCTCTTATTTCACAAGCATCACCTTAAGACTCTCCACTCCCCCCCCCCCCGTCACTCTCACTCACTCTACAAAAGGAGAACTTCAAACACTTGGAAGCAGAAGCAAACTTACCCTCTCATCAGTATATTCACCTTTACCAACCCTAAATTAAAGCATAATCACACATTGGTAAGGAACTTAATTTTAAAACTAGTTTTGTTACTGTTTCTGGTTTGCACTTTTCCTATTTCATTTTTTTTTTTCAAATTAAAGATGAGAAAGCCTACATTTGAACTTGTACTCATTTCTCTTTAATATTTGAATAGGATGTTATTTGCAAAAAGATAGGCTCCCCCCTGACATCAGTGGCATTCATTTTAAATTGTAATTATTTCAAGTGATCTATTTGTAAAAAAGGTCCTTTCCCCATTGCTGAGGTATAGTGATATATGCCACCGTTGAGTTGGAAAAAAAATTTCTTCTCTCACTATTTTATTTCTCACTCTTCTCTTTTGCTTCCTCTGAACCTGTTCTATCTCTCTGTTATATGTTTCTGGTGCACTTATATGTGCAGTGTAAGATAAGCAAAGCAATTGATTGATAACCTCTGGTTTTCCTCTTGTCTCTTTTTTTCCCCATCATAGGCACTCACCAATTGTGCTATGGCAAAGAGACAGGTATGGTTGTAAGACTGCATCATCAGTGGCCTATTTGTTGTCCCTGTGCTCTGCCAACCATTCTGTCATAACCTGAACTGAACAAGTTTTTCATTTAAACTTAGCGAGAGATTGTCGTGTTATCTCTGTACTAACAAAAATTGGAGGTCACTTTTGTTACGTATTTGCCTTATGAAAATATCAAATTTAACTTGTCCTTTTTTAACTTGTCCTCTTACTCCTTTCTTTATTCCACGATGTCTTTGTGTTTTAATCTTTGTTTTTCAAAATTTAATAAAGACATTTTAAAAAGGATTAGAGTCATAAAAAGAGCAGAATTACAACCAGCATTTTTATTTAAGCTTCTCCTTCCTTGCTTTCATTCTGTCACATAGGTTACAAATTCTGATTTTCACATTCTTTAGTGCTCTGTTTATGAAGCAATGGATGGAGGGGAACCCATTATTTTACTGTTAATTATTTCAAACTTTCAGTAAACTGGCAAAAACAATAGTTAAATTATTGAAAGTACTGCCTGAAGAGCTGCATTTTAGTTTGGATAAGTTTGTTGACAATTTACCTATCAAATTAATGTAGATAATAATGTACTTCAGTAGCTACAGACCACTTTATCAAATTAACTAATGACAAGATGCTTGTTAAAAAAAAGAATGTGCTGTAATGTTGGATTACAATTCAACATTCAAATCTGCATTACATTCCTGCAGTGATGTGCACACAGTGAACTCATATCTTTGCTCAGTCTTGATTTAGCAAAAGATTTTGTTTGTTTTTTTCACTCCCAATGGATCCATAAAGGACCAACACTAGCAGAAACAATATCTAGTTGAATAAAATGCAAAGAAGGTAATTGTTTTTCCAGATTTGCATCATCAAATGCTTTATAAGCAGAAATTTTTAAGTAAAGTTTATTTGGCAGCTAAACAAAATGTTTTGCTTTTTAATCTAGAAGCTGAAGACAAATTTATTGTTTGTTTTTTATTATTATTATTATTATCATCATCATTATCATCATCATCACCATCACCATCATCATCATCATCATTATCATCAATATTTTCCCATATTTTTCCAAAGGAAATGGGCCACTTTGTATTTTTACTATATCTGATCCAGAAGTCATAAAGTCATAATAACTTTTGCAGTTTCTTTTCAGTTTTTCTTTTTCATTTTGGGGATGTATACACACACACACACACACACACACACATACACACACACACATATATTCATTTAGTGACAATTCAAAGTTACAACAGTACTGAAAAAAGTGACTTATAACCATTTTTCACACTTGTTCTTCTTGACCTACAGAAATATATAGTTTTTTCTTTTCATTTATATTATCTTAATCATCTTGTAGAATGTAAAATGTTAGACATCTTGTAAAGAGAAGACAAATTTGGAAATTTAAAATCTGAAGAATGTTTTTTTAAACAATACACTTTTATCCTTCTAATGAGAAGTCTTCTTCTTCTTCTTCTTCTTCTTCTTCTTCTTCTTCTTCTTCTTCTTCTTCTCCTTCTTCTCCTTCTTCCTCCCTAGAAGAAAATTTATCAAAAATGAATTAGTGAAAAGTCAAAATATAGTAGATTTGACAGTACCTTTGTCTTAGCTTTGGATCAAATAATATGGAGATTTATTCAAGATCACAAATACAATCTCAACTAATTTTAATTTATGTACATGGGAACTCCTAAAGCACGTATGTATATATCTATCTATATCTATATATCTATATCATCTATGTCTATATCTGTTTCATAAGAAAATAAGACAAATAATCCAAAAAGGACATTTGAGTACATAATACAAAATGGAAAGGTTTTGAAATGTGCATTATATTTGTATTCCTTTAATCATTTTTTTCTTTTTTTTTTGTATCTTTTTTGTTAACTAAAGCTATAAACACACACACACACACACACACTCAAAGCAGCAGGATCTGTATAGAGGTTGGAACCTTTTCTACATTGGCTTCATATTACTGGAACATGTTATCAATAGAAATTAATCAAACTTCAGCTATAACTCTCGCTGAACTGTAAACTACTTCTAAAAGGGTTGATTTATTTTTTTATTTTTCTATTAAGATTCATTTTTATTAAACAGCAGTGGTTTTCAGTTTCCTATCCAACAGGATCATTGGTAGTTGGAGAAAATATAATTGCAGAATAAATTTTGAAAAAGAGAAAGCTGCATTAAAGTATTTATAGATTGCTGCTCAGCCAAAATGGGGAACAGAAAAGCTTTTTACAAAATGAAAACTTTTATTTTTCAGATGATTTCTTTTGCGAAGGGATTGTTGTGAAAATATCTAGAAATTATTTAGTCTATCAGTCTTGGATTAGTACCGTAAGAATTTTTTCCCTTCTTTTTAATGGATTTCGTTATCATTAGTGACATCAGTGACTGGATTTAAATAATTTTATAGTATGATGTCATAAACTGATATCATCTTAAAGAGAATTAGGCAGAGATGGAAGTCATCATTATTGATGGTAGCAGAGATGGTCAGCTGGTTGGAACCAAACAAAAATATAGGAAAAAAAACAATACACTAAAGAGACTGCAGTACTATCAAAACTGAGTGGTAAAAACATTTAATGCAGCACTTACTGTCTGAATGTCATTCTACATCTTCCTCTGCCCACGTTTCAGCAGTTGTGTTTCTGTGCTTATCACAGGCATGATTTAAAACTGAAGTATGAATTTATGTTTATGGGTAGAATTGTCTCCAGGAATGTAACTGCCAAAGGGCAAAATGGAAAATATACAACAAGCATCAGAAGTGTGCTCAATAAACATTTTGTTGCTGGGGGCAATCATCTGAACTAACTGCATGCAAAAGACAGCTCCAATTATGACCTTTCCTCAGACAAGTGCTAGCTGGCATTAGCATAGTAATACGATCATTTAAACGGGGAGTTGTTGTAATGCAGATTATTTAAAAATGAATGTGAAAAATTGTACATAACCTGAAAAATGTGGCTATTATAACAACTGAAGTGGAAAAGCCCACTTTCCCCCCCCTTACTATATATTATTAACTCACTAGTTAATATATTATTAACTAACAGCATACAGTACAACACAAGACTGGATTGTAGACAGGGTATAGGCAAAATATTTTAATTATTTATTAAATGTATATCTCACGTACAGCTACTCTTGGTAGATAGATAGATGATAGATAGATAGATAGATAGATAGATAGATAGATAGATAGATAGATAGATAGATAGATAGGAGGCAGGCAGGCAGGCAGGCAGATTATAAGAAAAATTTCTTTTGTATTGGATGAGATAAGGGTAACTGGAGTTTCCCTTTCCCTTGAAAAACTTGGGGTTCATGATTTATAAAGCCAATAATGATGATAGCAACACAATATATTGAAGGGAATTATTCATCTTCAGAATTTCTCAAAATGACTGAAATCCCTTTCAGCTTCCATTGGGCTGACTCTACAAATGAGTGCATTTGAAAGACAGCATCTCAAAAGTTTCTAAGATAAAAGAAGTAAAAGGATTGATTTTGAAATATCATTGTTCTAGAGCCAGTTTAATAGCAAAGACTGGAAAACTTTCTCTAGTGCAGGGGTGTCAAATTTGCACCATCACATGATGTGTCACGACGTATCGTGACTTTTTCCCCATTGTCAGCACCATTGGGAGCAGTTTTGGCATGACGCACCCAGCTCATAGGCTGGCAGTTTTTGACATTCCTGCTCTAGTGTAAATCAAACTAAATATTGACTTATAGTTCTCACCTGCAATATTACTGTACATTATCAGCTGTTGCTAATAAAGCATAACACTTACCTTCAGATATTTGAAACAGAAGACTGGCTCAATCTTGTGACCATCTATGCTCCAGGAATAGTTCTTGGGCCTTTTGGCAGATGTCATAATTTGGGTTTTCTGATAATTGAATACTAGCCGGTCTTCCCTGCAATACTGTGCTAGTGCTCTGAATGATCTTTTAAGGCCAATAGATGTTCTTGAAAGTATTACTGCATTGTCTGCATAAAGTAAAACAAAGATATGTCTTCCAGCAAGATTCAGTGAGGGGGGTGAAAGATTTTGTTGAGGAGATAGCCCATTATGGAGTTGATATAAAAACTAAATATGAACGGGCTAATATCCATTCTTACTTGCCATCTTTTTTAGTTCTGATGGTATCAGTTGGATTGCCTTATGGGTTATATCTTAAATTGGTTTGAGGTCCCTTCATGAAGTATATATATTAAATAAAGTAAATGTTGATCAGTTGAGGAGGCCTCCAATTTCCCCCCCCCAATGTACTCAGGATATAAAATCAAATGCTGCTTTAAAATATCTAAAAGCAGCATATAGGGAGGCTGTGACACAGATTTCTTAGCATATTGTTTCCCCAATATAGTTTCCTATAGGGGTATAAGCATTTGCTTTCCATTTCCAAAATATATCATTTTGCATGTGAAATTTCACTCTGTATATTTAAAACCCCATTTCTAAAACCCATCCAGGTTATTTCATTTTGCTTCCCTGAATAACTATATCTGGATTGGGGGGTTAAGGAACTGCTGATCACAAAGACATCAGCAAGAGATGCAATATGCTGCAGACTTCACTGTTGCAGATGTGCAAAAGTTGACACCTTTGAAGCTTAACATGAAGAATTATCTCTTGCTTGAAAGAACTCTTCCTGGTGATTGAGTCTCTTTTGTGACATCTACATAGGAAAGTTTTCTCTTTCTTTCTATGCTCTATTATGTTTTCCTGCAATTTCATTTCTATCCAGTTTGGATGCTTCTATTTCCATTATTTCTTCTTTTGGCATCTCATCCCGAATTTTCCCCTTTCTTTCTCTTTTCCAGAAGGAAGAATATTCCTATTATCCTTCAACAATCTTAGTTCTTTCAGAACTTCAGTCTTTTTGGCTTCACCACTGTAATTCTAAACTGACTTCTTAAATCTTTCTTGCAAACTGTTCCTATTTTCACCTACTATTTGTTATGCTGTCATATTGCATTTCTGTCCACATCTATTCATTTTCCTCATTAGAACTAATTGAAATTGTATTGACTTTCAAGGCCACCACTCATCAGGAGCTATTTTCCCATTAGCTTTTTATGCTATAATGCCTTTGAATTTTTAAATTCCTCTTCCCCCCTTAACCATTTTCTCCCCAATTTCTAAAATACATGTTAGATTATGCTCATTATTAATTTTCTCTAAAATAAACAAATCCAGTATTATGGAGTTTTAGCATTAACTAAACTAGTTTTAGCACTAATTTCATTTCAAACAAAATAACTCCAGCACTTTCCCACAATGCTCATATTATTTCTACTTCATAAAATAAATCTGCTCATAGTATACTTCAGAAATTAGACAGCTAGGCTAGTCAAATGCTTTTTGAAAAACTTGTCCTTGTCAATATTAATGACTTTCTGAAGTATCTAAAGATAACAACAACAACAACGATGATGATGAAGATGATGATGATGGAAGGGACCTTGGAGATCTTCTAGTCCAACCTCCTGCTCATACAGGAAATCCTATACCATTTCAGACAAATCCAGTCTCTTCTTAAAAACTTCCAGTGTTGAAGCATTCACAACTTCTGGAAGCAGGTTGTTCCACTGATTAATTGTTCTAACTGTTAGAGAATTTCTCCTTAGTTCTAGGTTGCTTCTTTCTTTGATTAGTTTCCATCCATTGCTTCTTGTCCTGCCTTGACGTGCTTTGGAGAATAGTTTGACTCCCTCTTTTTTGTGGCAACCATTGAGATCTTGGATCACTGCTATCATGTCACTCTTAGTCCTTCTTCTTGTGCCATATCTGGTTATTGGACGTTGGCGATCACGTTGGCGATCTGTTTTTATCAGCAGCCGCACAAAAAAGTGTTGAGTTTTGTCCAAACCAGTCCCTTAGATTTTGAAGCCACGATGTTCTTCTTCTGCCTGGACCTCATTTGCCTTCACTCTTTCCCTGGAGGATTAGTCCTTCTCTTCGTTAAACTATACATGCTCAAATCCAGCAACCATTTGTTATATAGTTTGCTTATGAAGTGGCAGTCATGTCTTCCCTTTGGTTTGGTCGATGATAGTAGAGTCTGACATCTATATTATTTTTATTTCTCCATTTATTTTAATTCTCTACATTTCTTTCAACTGATCATTGTCACATTGGTCTTGTCCCTCTGTTTAAGGTGAGTTGCTTTCTTTGCCAGCTCTTCTTTTCATGCTTTCTTTCTTTATCTCTTCTTACATAAAAGCTTTGCATCTTTGCCCCAGTCCTCTTACTTCATACCAATCTTTTAAGCAACTGAACCAATTTGCACTTGCTACAAATATGCTAGATTGTTTTGAAACAGAAATGCAAATGAACCTGTAAGAACTGAAATTAATGAGTGTAGAATAATGTCAATTCATTTTCATTTCTGTTTCTTAAGATATAGTCTTTAGAAAGGCTTTGCTTATTGTTCCTTTCTCAAACTGATAACTTATAAATAGATATATGTTACTGATGTAGAGGAAAACTTTCCTAGGGATTATTCCTTAAACTCCTCCTATGAAATACTCTGCTCATTTCCTCACTGTAAAAAAAAAATAAAAATCATTTTCTTCTGGGAAACTGGCTACCTTATATTTTTTCTACAGTCTCTGGAGAAACCTCATTGACTTACGGTAGTAGAAAATTATCTATTTTCTTAATTAAATGCCATTTAAACAGACATCCTGACATCAAAGAAAGTGGAACATGCTGAGAGAATTTTCTTTTCCAAAATGTGGTTCAAGCTTCATTCACATCAGTTAGTATGTAGCTGTGAAAGATGGTTTTATTTAATTTTTTACAAATTAAAGCCATAGTTGCATTTTGACAAAACCTGTTAACCAAAAACAGCTTTTTAATATATATAAATACACGACCACTAGGAGGATCTAAGTAAGACAATACTTTACTAAAACCACCAAGCTTTCATTGAAACTCCCAACATCATCAGGGTTAAAAGCCAGTTAACAAAGATGACTTAAATAGGTTTAGCTGACATTTGCACTTGGCTCTTAGACCGCATCACCGGCCCCGGATGGTCAATTTGTGTTCCAGATGTTTCTTTAATAATTGTATTGCGTTCTCTTCTATCATTCTTCTGGATCTTCTTACCTGCTCCTTCATTATCAATATTTAAATTTGTCAACACCCTTATATCCTCCTCCCTTCCAATGATATTTAATTCCATTGCATCTTTCTTTCTACTGCGGGTCTCGGGGGCATTTAATTTTCCCTTATTTTTACAGATATCATCAATATATATATATATATATATATATATATATATATATATATATATATATATATATATATATATATATGTTTTCAGGTCTTTGGTTGTTCGGGTTTTCTCCCGCGTAAAATTGGAAGTGTCTTGGCGACGTTTCGACGAAGTCCCATTCGTCATCTTCAGGCTGGTGTTTTCAGCTTCGTGCTTTGAGCAGCAATGTGTGGTCTTAGCTGTTTCTTCCTTTTAACTGCCAGTGGGGGTATGAACTGATTGGGTGGGAGCTTGGCTGTGTTCTGATTGGGTGGAGGTGTGTTCTGAATGGTTAGGGGCTTGGCTGTGCTCTGATTGGCTGGGGGAGTGTTCTGTTTGGTTGTGCTCAGGTTAGTCTGAGTTGCAGAGGGGTTTAAGATTTTGGGCTGCCTTGCTATTTTTTGGCTTCGTGTTCGTGGTCGTGCCTCCTCTTCATGGGGGGTGTCAGTTTGCTTCATGTATGGATTGGAGGGGTTTAAAGTGGCTAATGATGCAGCTGTGGTCTGGCTTCTGGTTTGTGGTCGTGCCTCGTCATCGGTGTGGCTTTGGGTTTGTTTTTTGCGTGGATGTGTGGTGGTGACATCCTGTGTGGTTTTTGTGAGTGTGGGTCTGGTATCATTTTTTGTGTTAGGGAGTCGTTTGTCAATAAGGGCGGGTTTCCAAATGGCTGGTAGGTGGGAGGTATCATCTCGCTTGTTCATGCTGTGTGGGCGTTTTTCTATCTCGAGATAGAAAGCTTGGCAACCTTTTAATATAGTAAAATACTTTAATTAAAGTATTTTAACTTTAAACTCTCCTGGTGAACGCGCTTTATTCATTCCATTTATATATATATATATATATATATATATATATATATATATATATATATATATATATATATATGCTATATATATCCAAATTTCTTTTTCTGACAAAGAGTTAAAGAATTAAATTGGGAGACTAAGATGGCCATTTTGAGCTCATTCTGCTCTCTTCAGTTAGCCACACCCTTTATGGGATTCAAACCTGGGCAGTTTACATACTAGGCAGTGATTTAACCACCAAGCCAAAGGCTCTCCTCCCCTCTTTGCCAGCCGAATCAAGGGAGTATATGTAGGAAGTTTTTCAAACAGATGTCTGATTGATTACACCTTGACATTTTAAACTGCTATACTGCAGTTTTTACTTTTTACAATCTCTTTTGCCTTGCAGCCCCCCAACTAGGGGCGTTAAGCAGGCTCAAGTCGCAACTGCAAAACATTACAAATCCAAATTTCTTTTTCTGACAAAGAGTTAAAGAATATATATATACACACACTTATTTCAAAGGGATTTAAATAAAAATGTGATGTGGGTTTTTTTCAGAGATAAAAATATCTTCCTGACTCCTTGTCCTGAGGATTCCATTGAATCAGTGCAGAGAGTAGATAGTGAGGCATAGATATATGTCACAAAATATTTTTAAAAAATTATAAAAAGATTGACCATAGCACTAACATCCTTGATCCCTTTTCATCTTCCTTCCTAATGGGGTCTTTCTGCAGTAATGTGCATTGTAGTTCTTGATAAATTTCCCTTTAATTTTATTTTAGAAATCCCATTTGCTTACCCAGGTGAAAATTTCAAAGATTTGACATTTCTAGTTCAAGCTATGTTTTATATGAGGTATGTGTTCTTGACTCCTGGTAGCTTCCTAGACTAGTTTCTGAAGTTTTGTTGGCAAGATTTTTTTGAAGTGATTTGCCATTGTCTCTTTCTCAGGGCTAAGACAGATTGCCTGGCCAAGATTATCCAGCTGGCTTTTTGTTTAAGGTGCAACTAGAATTTCCTGGTTTATAGCTGATGCTTTAACATCCCTACAAAACACTCTCTCTCATCTGAAAAGAAAAGAAAAAATTCTCGTTCATCCTCAGCAATCTTGTCACTCACTACCAAGGACTGTATGAAAACAATTATTGGTGGATTTTTATATAGGCATAACCGTTTTTTTGTTCTGAATTTCTTTAGAACCATTTGATTTCCAAATTTAACAGGTGCCACCCGTTTGTTCTTGTTTTCTTTCCATCTAATCTATAACCTTGCTGTTCCCCAAATGCTAGCCATGTCCAACCTTGCTTAGTTTTGGAATACAGCTAAATTTAACTAAAGGCTGCCACCTTCTGATACAATGTCTAAAATATAGATTTTTGCACTGATAAAGCTATTTAACTGATCACTTTTGAAATACTGCAGAGCCTGCATTATCTCTGCTATGAGGGGTATTGAGAATAGGCAAAAAAAAAAATAATACATTCATCATTTTAAAATCTAATTGCCCTGAATTTTTGGTCATTGTTCTTTAACTCCTGTGTGGATATGAGTCATTTAGTAGCTGGGCAGCCTATAAATTAAATAAATAAATAAAATAAAGGCTGAAAAACAGAGAACAAAGCATTCAAAATGAAACCCCACATACAAAATGAAACCCCTCATTAAATGAAAATACTTTAGTCAAAGAAAGTACTATTTCTAATAGAGCAACAAAGAATCTCAGCACAGCTGGGTGTTCATCCCTTTCTTATATTAATCTGCTCTGCTGGAGACATACTATAAGAAATATACTATTTTGCTTTAGGGCACGTACTATCATATTTGGTGGACGTGCCCTAAAGCAAAAACATTTTGGACAAAAATACATACTTGGCTAGAAAAGATGTTAAGAAAACGTGTAGATTTTAAACCAGAATTATTTTTATTAGTATAATATCAGAAAAATATGATAAAGAAAATGTATATTTGATGTTGCTTATATTAACAGCAGCAAGAATTGTATTTTCCCAGCACTGGAAAAATGAAGAAATACCATCTGAAGAAGAGATAATCAAGAAAATACTGGATAGTGCAGAAATGGACTGACTTGAGATTAAAAATTAAAGAAAAAGAAGATTCAGAATATTTTCAAATATGGGATGTATTTTATCAATGGCTGGAAAAATGGGGTAGAGACTAGGATCTTAATGTGTATTATTAAACAAACTGGACCCAAACAACACGTTGTTTACTAAGCACATATGAATTGTAAATACAGAAAATTAATAAAAAATATTCTCCCACGTAAAATTGGAAGTGTCTTGGCGACATTTCGATGAAGTCTCATTCGTCATCTTCAGGCTGGTGCTTTCGGCTTCGTGCTTCTAGGAGCAATGTGTGATTGTAGCTGTTTCCTCCTTTTAACTGCCAGTGGGGGTATGAACTGATTGGATGAGAGCTTGGCTGTGTTCTGATTGGATGGAAGTGTGTTCTGATTGGTTAGGAGCTTGGCTGTGCTCTGATTGGCTGGGGGGAGTGTTCTGTTTGGGTAGGGGGCTTTGTTGTGCTCGGGTTAGTCTGAGTTGCAGAGGGGGTTTAAAGTGGTGAGCTGCATTGCTACTTTTTGGCTTTGCGTTCATGGTCGTGCCTCATCTTCATGGTGGGTGTCAGTTTGCTTCATGTATGGATAGGAGGGGTTTAAAGTGGCTAATGATGCAGCTGTGGTCTGGCTTCTGGTTTGTGGTCATGCCTCATCATCAGTGTGGCTTTGGGTTTGCTTTTTGCATGGATGTGTGGTGGTGACATCCTGTGTGGTTTTTGTGAGTGTGGGTTTGGTGTCATTTTTTGTGTTAGGGAGTCATTTGGCAATAAGGGCGGGTTTCCAAATGGCTGGTAGGCGGGAGGTATCATCTCATTTGTTCATGCTATGTGGGCATTTTTCTACTTCGATGGCTTCTCTGATTATTCTGTTATTAAAATGTTCAGTTTTGGCGATAGTTCTGGTCTTTTTAAAGTCAATTTCATGTCCTGTGATTTTAAAGTGTTGGACCAGGGAAGAAGTTGGTTCCTCTTTTTTGACTGAGTTCTTATGTTCTTCAATGCATGCACTTATTCTTCTGTTGGTTTGTCCAATGTATGTGGTGGGACAAGTGGTGCATGGGATTTCGTATACTCCTTGATTTTCTAATTCAATTTTATCTTTGGGGTTTCTTAGGATGGTGGATATTTTTCTGTTTGGCAGAATGCTGTCTTAATGTTGTGTTTGTGGAGGATCTTACTGATTCTGTCTGTGGTGCCTTTTATGTAAGGGAGGAGGGCTTTGCCGTTTTCTTGTTCTCTGTCTTGGGTTTTAGTGGGGGTTTCTTTTTGGATTAGTTTGGTAATCTTATTTCATTGGAATCCATTGGATGTAAGTACATTAGTGAGAGTGTGTAGTTCGGTTTTTAGGTGTTGTTCATCAGCTAAGCGTTTTGTTCTAGAGATGAGTGTCTTGGCTACGGAGTTGATCTGTGCTGGGTGGTGGTGTGAGAGAGCATGCAGATAGCGGTTTGTGTGTGTTTTCTTCTGGTAGATGGTGTGTCCTAGGAAGCCATTGGATTTCTTGTAGACTAAGACATCTAGGAAGGGAAGTTGGTTATTAGCTTCTGTTTCCATGGTGAACTGTATTTTGAGGTGTAGGCTGTTGAGGTGTATGAGGAAGTTGTCCAGTTTTTCTTTCCCATGTGGCCAGATAATGAAGGTGTCATCTACGTATCTGAGCCAGAGTTTGGGTTTGTGTTCAGATTTTTCTAGAGCTTGGGTTTCAAAGTGTTCCATGTAGAGGTTTGCAATGACAGGTGAGAGAAGTGATCCCATGGATCACTCTCACTAATGTACTTACATCCAATGGATTCCAATGAAATAAGATTACCAAACTAATCCAAAAAGAAACCCCTTTAAACCCCTCCTATCCATACATGAAGCAAACTGACACCCACCATGAAGATGAGGCACGACCACGAACGCGAAGCCAAAATGTAGCAATGCAGCTCACCATTTTAAACCCCCCTTCAACTCAGACTAACTTGAGCACAACAAAGCCCCCACCCAAACAGAACACTCCCCCAGCCAATCAGAGCACAGCCAACCCCCCAGCCAATCAGAGTATAGCCAAGCTCCTAACCAATCAGAACACACCTCCAACCAATCAGAACACAGCCAAGCTCTCATCCAATCAGTTCATACCCCCACTGGCAGTTAAAAGGAGGAAACAGCTACAATCACACATTGGTGCTCGAAGCATGAAGCTGAAAACACCAGCCTGAAGATGACAAATGGGACATCATCGAAACGTCGCCAAGACACTTCCAATTTTACGCGGGAGAAAACCCAAACAACCAAAGACCTAAATATAATACATATATTTAAAACCAAACAAATAAATGTGAGCACCAGGGAGTGCTAAAAAATTTAATAAAATTTAGTAAAATGTCAATAAAATTACAATAAAACCAATAAAACGCCTAGCTTTCGTCAGCAACTGCTGACATCATCAGGGCTCAAAATGCCTGTCAGTAGGAGAGTCCTCTTTATAGATTGGCCAGAGTCTGCACCCGGCTTCTAGATCTTGTCATTGGGCCTGATGGAATAGGCTGTTTCCCGGTTGCCGGTTTCTTATTAGCAGTAATTGCTTTTTTGCATTTCTTGCTTGTGTAACTGTCATTGGGTGTTTTCTCTTTGCCAAATTCGGGGTTTGATGGAACGTTCCCCCCTCTTTTTTTGCTTTATTGCCACACCCACTTTGTTTAGTTGCACACCTCCATCCCCCTTTTTTTCACTCCATTCTGATTACCCCGTTGCAATGCACTGTCTCTTATTATCTTTGTGTTTTCCCCAATCATGGTCTCCTCAAATGTTATTCAAGTTAATTGCCATCACACCCCCTGTTTCCTCCTTGCTCCTTGCTTGCACGGTGCCGCCTTGAGGGTTCTTCCATGTTGCCTGTTGATACGGGCAGATCGGCATTGCGAGGTGGGTGGGCGGGTCATATTTTTTAGCACTCCCTGGTGCTCACATTTATTTGTTTGGTTTTAAATATGGATGTACCCAGAGATCATATCTTTAGTGTAATTGTTATATATATATATATATATATATATATATATATATATATATATATATATATATATATATACGATTAAAAAGGTTAAAAATGTGAACCCTAGGGATATTCATAATAAAATATAAAAATGAACACTAGGGTAATAAAAACTAAAGAAGTTTTTAATGGGTTAAAACTATAAAAGTTTTAAAAAGATTGCATCATTGAACAATATATATATTGTTCAATGATGCAATCTTCGATCTCCGGGAAGAGTATACTCCAGTTATTTATTGTTAAAACCACATTTAAAACAATAAAAACAGTTATATACAAAAATTAAAACAACTTAGCTTTCGCTGGTCCTCTGCCAGCATCCTCAGAGTGGGGCTTAGGGGGTGGGAAGTTCTTTTTATCCCCTTGCTGATCCAATTGCCTACTCATTGCCCTCGTGACAGGGCCACTCTTTCTGATTGCCTGTGACAACCTTGCCTGTTCCGCCCTCTCTTTTTTACACTCTAACATTGTATTTTCCTGCTTTGTCATCCTTGTGCTATCTCCCCCTCCCTGTGCTGTTATCAGTAGCATGTTCCTGGGCTGCTGATCTGCCTGCCGTTTTTGCATACCATTGCCAGTTCTTATTTCAACTCCCTCCTCCAACCTCCCTCCACTCCCAGCCTGCCGATTCATACACCCTTTGTTGTCCATTCCTGTCATCCTTCCCCCTCCTTCCTTCAACCCTCCCACCTGTTGATTAACCTGTTGCTCCTGCCTTTCCCCAACCATTCTTATTGATGTTCTCTTCCTCAATATCTTTTTCTTCCTGATCTGCTGCTCTACTGCTGTTCCTGTTTACCCTCCTCCCCCACTGTCCATCTTCCCCTCTCCAATGTCCTCCCCATCATCTGCTGACTTGCCTGTTGTTCATCCATTTCTGTACATTCTCTCTTTTCTAGCATTCCTCCTCCTCTGACCTGCCATCCTACATGCTGTTCCCACATGCCAACATCCATTCCTGTTAAACCCTCCTTCTTAAGCTTTCCTCCCCCCCAATCTGCCGTCCTGCCTTCTATTCTTATCTGCCCTTCTCCTTTCCTATCAGTCCCCCCCTCTCCTGTTTCCTCCCCCCCTCTCCAATCCACTGCTCTATTTATATGTATATACATATACATATACATATACACACACACACACACACACACACACACACGCACACATGTACACACACATGTATGTATGTATATATATATATATATATATATATATATATATATATATATATTCTGAGGTTTTCGCGGGGTGTTTGTATGTAGGTCTTTGGTTGTTCGGGTTTTCTCCCGCGTAAAATTGGAAGTGTCTTGGCGACGTTTCGACGAAGTCCCATTCGTCATCTTCAGGCTGGTGTTTTCAGCTTCGTGCTTCGAGCAGCAATGTGTGGTCTTAGCTGTTTCTTCCTTTTAACTGCCAGTGGGGGTATGAACTGATTGGGTGGGAGCTTGGCTGTGTTCTGATTGGGTGGAGGTGTGTTCTGATTGGTTAGGGGCTTGGCTGTGCTCTGATTGGCTGGGGGGTTGGCTGTGCTCTGATTGGCTGGGGGGTTGGCTGTGCTCTGATTGGCTGGGGGAGTGTTCTGTTTGGTTGTGCTCAGGTTAGTCTGAGTTGCAGAGGTGTTTAAGATTTTGGGCTGCCTTGCTATTTTTTGGCTTCGCGTTTGTGGTCGTGCCTCATTTTCATGGAGGGTGTCAGTTTGCTTCATGTATGGATTGGAGGGCTTTAAAGTGGCTAATGATGCAGCTGTGGTCTGGCTTCTGGTTTGTGGTCGTGCCTCATCATCGGTGTGGCTTTGGGGTTTGTTTTTTGCGTGGATGTGTGGTGGTGACATCCTGTGTGGTTTTTGTGAGTGTGGGTCTGGTATCATTTTTTGTGTTAGGGAGTCGTTTGTCAATAAGGGCGGGTTTCCAAATGGCTGGTAGGCGGGAGGTATCATCTCGCTTGTTCATGCTGTGTGGGCGTTTTTCTATCTCGATGGCTTCTCTGATTATTCTGTTATTAAAATGTTCACTTTTGGCAATGGTTCTGGTATTTTTAAAGTCAATTTCATGTCCTGTGGCTTTAAGGTGTTGGACCAGGGAAGATGTTGGTTCCTCTTTTTTGACTGAGTTCTTATGTTCTTCAATGCGTGCACTTATTCTTCTGTTGGTTTGTCCGATGTATGTGGTGGGACAAGTGGTGCATGGGATTTCGTATACTCCTTGATTTTCTAATTCAATTTTATCTTTGGGGTTTCTAAGGATGGTGGATATTTTTCTGTTTGTGCAGAATGCTGTTTTGATGTTGTGTTTATGGAGGATCTTACTGATTCTGTCTGTGGTGCCTTTTATGTATGGGAGGAGGGCTTTGCCGTTTTCTTGTTCTTCGTCTTGGATTTTAGTGGGGGTTTCTTTTTGGATTAGGTTTGTAATCTTATTTCTTTGGAATCCATTGGATGTTAGTACATTGGTGAGAGTGTGTAGTTCGGTTTTTAGGTGTTGTTCGTCAGCTAAGCGTTTTGTTCTGGAGATGAGTGTCTTGGCTACAGAGTTGATCTATGCTGGGTGGTGGTGTGAGGGAGCGTGCAGATAGCGGTTTGTGTGTGTTTTCTTCTGGTAGATGGTGTGTCCTAGGGAGCCATTGGATTTCTTGTATACTAAGATATCCAGGAAGGGAAGTTGGTTGTTAGCTTCTGTTTCCAGGGTGAACTGTATTTTGGGGTGTAGGCTGTTGAGGTGTGTGAGGAAGTTGTCCAGTTTTTCTTTCCCATGTGGCCAGATTATGAAGGTGTCGTCTACCTATCTGAGCCAGAGTTTGGGTTTGTGATCTGATTTTTCTAGAGCTTTGGTTGTTCGGGTTTTCTCCCACGTAAAATTGGAAGTGTCTTGGCGACGTTTCGACGAAGTTCCATTCGTTATCTTCAGGCTGGTGTTTTCAGCTTCGTGCTTCGAGCAGCAATGTGTAGTCTTAGCTGTTTCTTCCTTTTAACTGCCAGTGGGGGTATGAACTGATTGGGTGGGAGCTTGGCTGTGTTCTGATTGGGTGGAGGTGTGTTCTGATTGGTTAGGGGCTTGGCTGTGCTCTGATTGGCTGGGGGGTTGACTGTGCTCTGATTGGCTGGGGGAGTGTTCTGTTTGGTTGTGCTCAGGTTAGTCTGAGTTGCAGGTGGGTTTAAGATTTTGGGCTGCCTTGCTATTTTTTGGCTTCGCGTTCGTGGTCGTGCTTCATCTTCATGGAGGGTGTCAGTTTGCTTCATGTATGGATTGGAGGGGACTTCGTCGAAACGTCGCCAAGACACTTCCAATTTTATGCGGGAGAAAACCCAAACAACCAAAGACCTACATATATACATACATATATATATATATATATATATATATATATATATATATGTTTTCTGAGGTTTTCGCGGATATTTGTATGTAGGTCTTTGGTTGTTCGGGTTTTCTCCCGCGTAAAATTGGAAGTATCTTGGCAACGTTTCGACGAAGTCCCCCCCAATCCATACATGAAGCAAACTGACACCCTCCATGAAGATGAAGCACGACCACGAACGCGAAGCCAAAAAATAGCAAGGCAGCCCAAAATCTTAAACCCACCTCTATATATATATATATATATATATTAATCTGGCTGATTAATGCGTAATATTATATATATATGGAAAGAAAAGAGCCAAGTATAATGACTTGGTTTTTCTACATCACCCAAATCTACAAAAAAAATTACATCACTTTATAATTGTTAAGTCAGATCCAGATTAACTATGTTTTTTCTGTCATTTTCACCATATCAGACCAGCCAGCTAACTTGTCTGATGTGAACTAGAAAAACCTTGGAAAAGTTCAAGAAGCGAGAACAAGATAAAAATATATGAAATATACATTAGACGAACATCAATTTGACAAGTGTTACCTAGAGAAGGCCAACTTTTAGACTTAGATTAGATAGCTAAAATTATTCCTTACTGTCGTGCCTTCAAAGAGCACTGAAAGACCATGTGCCAGCATTTCAGAAAAAAAAAACATAAATGTAAATGTAATGGAGAAACTTACATTATGTCCTTTCAAGTAAATGAGTCTCCTCAATGTCATCCTGAAGGGACAATTAAAGTTTCACACATCCACATCCATTCCTACTCCCGCCTTCACCCCACCTCCATCTCTTGCCAGGATCATGTGAATTGTTCAGAAATAGTTTAGAGCTTAGCCCTCCTCCACTTCTATATTTGTTTCTCAGAATGCTAGTGGGAATTGTGGGTCATGATGAAATCCAACTCATATGGAAAGTTCCAAGTTCAGGAAGATTTGTGTATATGGCTTTTTGTGCCTCTCAAAGAAATTGAGGAATTATTTTGAAAAAAAAAATGCTACCTAATTTAATTTAAGAAGCTGTTTAACCATGTCCCACAGCACTCCATTATATTCGTAATGTTCCTTACCATTTTCTTAATATAGAACTGAACCAACATCAGAACACATGCACCTTTTACATGATTCCTCATCTAGTTCAGATATGTTATCCAATAATATCTAATAAAACTCATTAAAAAAGATGGCTTTCCTCCCAAATGCTGGATAGTAAAAAAATGGAGCTCAGGGATTATATAGATTGTATAACTGATAGATTTAGGTTTTCTTCATTTTGTCATTGTAGTCTTTACATTTTTATCACAGATGTTAACCAATCAGAGATGTATGTCACAAATTGTGGTGGGGGGGTTGTGTGTATGTATGCTTTCAAGTCAAACTTGACTCTTAGCAACTGCTTAGATTATTTTTCTTAGCAAGATTTTCAGAAGTGGTTTGTCATTGCAATTTTTTTAGGGGGGGGAGAGAGAGAGAAAGAGAGAGAGAGAGAGAGAGAGAGAGAGAGAGAGAGAGAGAGAGAGAGAGAGAGAGAGAGAGAGAGAGAGACTGTTTCAAGGTCACCCATCTGGCTTCATGCTTAAAACAAGGCCCAAACTAAGAATGTCCTGGTTTCTAGCTTAACCATTACATAGTTGATTCTCCTAACTATGAATTATTTCCTTTAATATTTAACCTAATTCCATACTCCAAATAAGAACTACTATTAATTATTAAGCACAATTCCCTTTTCAAACTGGCATTTCTTCTGTACTTAGAAGAAAGAAAAATCAAGGATCAGCCAGTATTCCGGGATCAGACATAATAAGTATGGTTAACACACTGCAAAATTAGTAAAACCAGATTCCTTTCTTGAGAAAGAAAGAAAGAAAGAAAGAAAGAAAGAAAGAAAGAAAGAAAGTAAGAAAGTAAGAAAGAAAGAAAGAAAATAAATTGAACATTATGATAACAAAAAATAAAAATAATTCATGTGAGTTGGAATTAAGCAGTGTCAAATCTTAGTAGCAAGATGGGAGACACTAGAGGCTTTAATTGGGAAGTTTAAAAAAAAGAACACACTAAAAGAAGACAAGGTCAAATCACTTCCATGATGTGCCCTGAAAATTGAAATGGACAAATCCATCAAGTTATCTGGAGTTGGGTTCAAAAAACACTTCACCTAAATGATTAACTGATATTATAACATCAATTAATCATTGTTGGTTTTTTGTTTTTTTAAAAATGAAGAAGTCTCCTTTCCAAATAGGAGATTTTAATAGCACACATCTAATAATATTTTACAGCATCCATTCATTTTTTTAAAATTTTTATTCATAATACAATTAAAACAACAATGGACAAACATGACATCCCAGAGTGAATTTTCCTATCAGTTCCTATCATAGTGCAGCATCCATTCATAATGTTATCCACCATGCTGATCTTATGGACATAAAGTTCTTGGAGAAGAGTAAAGAACAGAATCCTGAATTACTGTATGTGATGTCCTTTTTTTTAATATCGGCTAAAGGTGGAGAAGAAGTAGCCATACTGATGCATCTAAACTGCATCTGGAATAGGTTTGTTCATTGTGGACCATGTTATAGTCCAACAACATCTGAAGGACAACAAATCTAGGATATGAGCCAAATGACTTCCTTTGCAATAGGATCATCTGATTTATTATCAAATTCTTATGGATTATATTTACACCCACAATGCTTCGTTACTCAAATGTGATTTAAAAATGTAGACTGCTTATAACACAGCAGCACCCAGCCTTTTGGATGCCAGGGTCTGGTTCCATGGAGGGCATTTTTTCCATGGATCAGGGATGTGATTTGGTACGTTGCTTGGATCCTGCATATGTGCAGATAGGGCTTCGCTCATTTGCATGGCCCAGCATCAAACCATATGGAGGTAACTGCTTGCAGTGGTCTCTGTCTGGACACTTCACCTCTAAAGCAAAAGATTCATGTTGATTTGAGGACTTCTCCCAAAAAGGTAAAATAGTTTTAAAGAAAATGCAGGTATAACATATTGAACATAGTTTGGAGGAGATCAGTAGGAAGATAAGCTTTCTGTCCTCCTAATATGCTTTATTACCATATATCATGTGTCATACATGATATCATATATCATTTCGTAATACTATATCAGTTGTATCCCAACCCATTACATCTTAAATCATTCAAATTTGGGAAAGCTAAACTTGTTTTTTTCCTGTAAGCTAAACCCTTTATGGCTGCAGCTGTGGGCTTCAAGGATAATCATGAAAAGACAATTCTAGTTTGTCATAGAAGAATACATTTAGCAAATGACACAGGGAGCTCAGACATTTATATACAGTCTTTAATATTTCATTATCATGTCAGATTAATTTAGAAACTGGCAATTTTGAAGAGCTTTGTAATGCCCAAAGTATTATTTTGCTTTCATATGCCTCTCTTTATGACAGTTTGTTTACTCTTTATTTTATCAGAGACAGTTCTGGATTTGAAAATGTGAAGAAGCCTGCAGTAAAGAAGAAACAGCAAAATGTGAAGTGTTCTCATTTTGTCTGATGAAATGTGACATAGGAAATAGGAAAGAAAGAATAGATGAGTGCATGTGTGGCATTAAGGTTTACATGTGCAAAAAAGAAGTTCTTATACTTCTGATAGATATTTAAAATCAACTGATGTTTATAGGCTAATAATGAAAATACATGAAAGCCTCATTTCTACCTTTTTTGTATGTGCCACATGAAGGTTGATGGACCAGCATAAGGGACGGACTTATACTGCAATATCATGATGTTCCAGAATCTGAAATTTCCGTAAAATTGCTTGGTATGTTTACAATGGTTTAAATGATGGTTAATTTGTTATTTTGTTTTTCTGGAACTTCTGGTTTTATGTAGAGAGCTCAAATGGCCTCACTAATGACTCCATGAAATAATAAGTATCATAGAATATGCTTTGATCAAGACTTTTAACATGATAGAAGATCTGCAAGTGTTTCTTAACAACTATCAAAAACTGTCTAAAATGATATTCTCAGTATTTTGGGATGTATTCTCTATTCAGCTAATAAAACATATGCAACATGGGAGAAGCCTTTACTTCAAATGGCTTTAAAGTCCCTATTTTTATTCTCTTTCTCTTCTCTCTTCCTGTCGTCTCATAAGATGAAGTTTATTTTTAGAAATCATGCCAAAATTTGCACCATCAAAGTGCACTGGATAATAGTAGTGATATTTGGTGGTAAATCAACATCTAATTGTGTAAACCTTGGTTTGAGTTTTTAAAAAATAAGCTTTAAAATACATGTTTTAAGGCTATTAGAGCTTGAAAACACCCATTTTAAAGTGGGGAGGGAGAGAGGGAGGGAGGGAGGAAAGAAAGAAAGAAAGAAAGAAAGAAAGAAAGAAAGAAAGAAAGAAAGAAAGAAAGAAAGAAAGAAAGAAAGGATATCTGAGATATCATTGTTTTATCATTGCTTACACCTTTGAAGTAGAAAAAAGATTTTTTTTTTAAAAAAAAAAACCTCTCTGAACCTTCTCCCCCCGCCCCGCTCCCCCAGCCCATCAAAGAAAACATTCCTGGACCAGCCAAAGTCTGATAATAGGCTTTGACAGATGTAGATTCAATGCTAATATAACATGGCCTGCCCCAAATAATGTGATTAAGCAGCATTAAAGCCAGTGCGCATGCCTACAGTATATACTGAGCAATGGAACAAACTAAACTGAGTAAAAAATGAATTAGTCAACCAAGTACTACTTGCCAATGAATCTCATGCATTTTTCATATAAATAGCAAAATATTAATGAACTGTAACCCATTAATATGCTTGAGATCAGCAAGGACAGTGAACAGTCTTTTTGTCTTAAAATACAGATGTATTTCATTCTTTTCTGCATTACCATCTGGAAGAGGCAAAAGATTTAGATTAGTATATTTTTTCCCCATTCTCCCCTCTTCCCTATTAAACCAATGTGCAAAATAATGCATAAGCTTTGAAGTCTGGAGGATGACACATCTTTAAAATATTTTTATTCCTGAGTCATAATTAATTAGGGCAATGGCTATTGTAATACTCCTCACAAGGAAAATCCATAGATGTTTCTATTTAGTGTAGAAAACAACTTCCATATATATTAGATTTGCATTCAACCAATCTTCCTTTTTTAAAATTCATGTTGTCAATAAAGAATAGGATAATAAAATGAAGATAATGATACATATTGGCAAACAAAAATAATAAAAGACATCATTCAGTTCTAGAAAATACAATTACTACTGGAAATCTGCTATGGAGCAATACACGCTCCTGTACATAAACTTTCAAACTTCTATAAATACATATCAAGAAAGATGAAATGGGGTCCATATTGTGTTTCTTAATGCATGTAGATTGCATTTTGTTTCCAAAGCAGTCAGGATAGGTGTATCCTGAAGAAAAGTGCTCAATGTCTTCTATGTCTTCCAATAAGAAAAAAATTCTGTATATTTATATTCTTTGCTTACATCTTCCACTTTCCTGCCTTATACTTGGTTTGCCATGAGGAATTGGATCATGTACCCGCTAAAGAGATGAACAGGTCAAATCAATTCACCCTTAACTTTTTAATCTATTTATCACAGAATATCATCCCAAATATTTTCTTGTAATTCAGAAATCACATATTAATAACCATCCAGACTTTTTTTTCTCTTATGAGTCAAGAGAGGCCATTTTATTACTAAATGCCTTTCTTAGCCACAGTTATTATGAGAATCTGCACCTTTGTCTGCAATTCTAATAAAAATGTCAATTTGTTTCACAAGTGGTCAAAATATGATGTATATTTAAATTCATTTTGTTTCTCACATATTTTTATAGATTTCAACATATTTTTATAGATTTCAATATACTACTTTTTTTTACAAAACAATAAAAAATCTTTCAGAAAATATTTGCATACATACACACAAGTGATGATGGAGATTCATTCTCCGAGCTTGTGGGTTGGTTTCCAAATGTATTGTTACCAGGTTAGGTAACATCTTCAGCGTAGTTTAGGGAATGTCAATGTTCTTCTATTTATAAGGACTCCATGTGGTCAGTAAGCCTTGTGATGGGACAGGTGTGGGTGTTTCAAGTGAGGGTCTTGTGATGGATCTTGTGACCATCAGGTGAGGGTCATTGGGAGGTGAAATGCTGGTTGGGGAGGGCTTGCATAGATTGGTTGAGGGTCCATGCTGTCTCTAGTTGTCTGTGAGGTTCATTAGGATTCTGAGGAGTTTTCAGGCTAATGGTAGGTCAGTGTGTCTGTTGATGGAATTGCTTGTGAAGTGCCAGGCTTCAATGAACTCATGAGCATGGTCGGTGGTAGAGTGGCTCCAATCGAACTGATGCTGTTTGGTGTCAGTGTGGGTAGAGATTAAGGATTTGGGATTGTGGCATGTGATTGTCAGCTGGTGTTCGTGGATCCTGGTGTCATGGTTCCGATAGATGAAACCATTTAAAGAACTTCAAGGCAAGAATTCTTCCTTAAATAATATTTTATTAGGAAACAAAGTATGGCACTTACATAGTTGAACCCCAAACTGAGATTCCCTCCCCCAGATACAAAGTAACAAGTTGCAATTCCCACCCCACAAAAGCTGTCATAAATCACATTCCCTAATTAACACAAACCATGGGCTTTTCTCACTGGCCTCTCAGCCCGCCAAAACCTTATCAGACCATGTCCTTGAGTTCCCACACTTCTACATTGTTATAGCTAGCTAAACCCTCAAGAATTTACCCCATCCCCCCTTCTACATCTGAGCTCTAAAAGAATAGAAAAGGCACATTAGAAGCAAAAGTAAAAATGGCTGCTGATTCTCAGTTGTCAGAGCGATGACATCCATTGTCACAGTGTTGACACTTGGTTTTCAATTGGCACACCAACCTTCAACCAACCCACACAAGCCCCCCCCCCCCAAACCAGGACTTTACCTCCCAATGACCCTTACCTGATGTAACTTTCCCATCACAAGATCCATTACAAGACTCTCACTTGACACACCCATATCTGACCCATCACAAGACCTACTGACCACACAAAGCCCTTATAACAGAAGAACACTGACACTGATATCCCCTAAACTCCACTGAAGAAGTTATCTAGCCTGGTAATGAAACATTCAGAAACCATTTCACATGCTTGGAGAATGAACCTTCACTCTCATCTTACACTTGAGCTACAGATATTTTTCCACTATTGCAAACATACACAAATATTCACATATTGCCCAGCACAGGTAGGAAACTGAGAACTGAGGTTGGAATCAAGCAATTATTTGATTAAATGTATAAAGAAAATAAGAAACTAAAAGATGCCCAAAGGAAACGCAGAATAGCATATGACTGATATAGAAATTATGAGGACAGGAAATTAATAGGAATTAGAAAGAAATCAAACTTCAGTTTCATGAAAGGGCCACAGATATAAAGTGAAATTTTAATGACATAGTGGAACTGGAACCACTGACAAAATGAAAAGGCAGTAGAAGAAATACAAGTACTTGCCAGGAAGACAGTCCTGAATTAATAAGAATTGTATTAACAAATATGGATGTCCAAAGCTTTAAATTCATAGCATATGAATTCATAGGAGGTTTGATTTGACAAATTTTGAGTCATTAATGAATCTGCTATAAAATAATAAATTGGATCATGAGGTTATGTGTGCCTAAGAACCTTTTGAAGTGCTTCAGAAAATTGGTTCTTTTTTTGGGATGGGATATTGTTTGTTCTTTCTCAAACTATCTAATAGGATTTGCTTGTTCCACAGAGAGAGAGAGGGAGGGAGGGAAATAGAGATAGAATGAAACGATTCTATGCAGTTCTATACTATGCAATTTTATTATCTTCCCTCTTTTTTCTTGTTGGTTTCTTTTTATATGCAATAATACCTTTCCCATTTGCATATATTATCAAATTGCTATTTGTCATTAGACAATCTACAGTATGTATGTCTGAGACTCTATGTTTCTGTATAGACTCTGCTAGAAGAATCCACACCAAACCACAGTCAAAATAACAACACTGACATGCTGCTATTGTGTATGTGTATCTGGGGCAAGCAGATAAGCCATGGAGTTTACATGATGACATCATCATGAATGCATCCTCATTTATCTCCCTTTGTCTGAGCATACTATTCTGTGATGCATAAAATTCAGTCCAAAAATATTGAATTCCATGTACATTGCATGGAAAGAGTGCTTTGGGAGAGTATTGCTGGTAGCAAGATCATATCTAATCTTGGCCTTCATTTCTGATGTTTGGAGAAGCAGAGAGACAGAGACCTTCATGGCTTTTGATGGGAGAATGCTGGGAACCAATAAGTGAACACTGAACACTGAAGAAATGATGGGTGTGTTCTATACTATGTACCAGCTGAGTTGTGCAATGAACCTTAGTGGATGGACACCATGTTACAAGCTATTATATGATGCCCACTTCATTAGCAGGCCATGTATATATCTTGGATGAATATCCCTTGCTCCTTGGCATGTTTTCAAAACTCTCTAAAAGCATGCAATTTAGATTTTTGGCAAGACTGAATTTTGCTTTCTCTAGAAGCTGCTATATAGATAGAAAAAGGAAAGAGATCACTTTTGGCTATAGCTGCTGCCACTTCTCTCATATCAATCCTATCCAAGCTTTCCCATGTTATTCCAAAGTTAACTGCCTATCATTGACCTTTCTCTGCTTGCAGGTACAGAGAAAATCCAGAAGTTCCTCTTGGAAAAAGCTTTGAGAAACTCAACTAAAAGAATTACAATCAACCTATCTCTAATAGACATACAAGTGATTCTAAATTTGGTGACATTCTGTTCAACATTTCATTACTTTGTCTGCTAGACCTACATGCATATAATATATGCATGGCAGAAGCAGTGATCTACTGAACCCTTAGATAAGGTATCTCTTCTACCTTATCCAAATAATAATGGATGCTATAGATTTATTTTTTCATATTTATCTGAACATGATTAATATTTCCAAAGTCAGTAGAGATTGAAAAGGCTACCTAATTTTAGCCCTTAGATTGCACAGATTTTTATTTTTAAAGGGTCCAAACCAACCACCAATATTTGTGGAATGATTTCCCCCTATCTCCAAATTACTTAAAACTGATCATATTGTTTGGAGGATGCAGTTATAATTGCATAAGATGGTTAATTTCCAATATATTTGGTGCAAGGTCCACTTGTGAAACTAATTTTCCCACAAAATGGCCTGAAACCTGAAAACTCAAGATTCCCTTCTTTACTTTACACTAGGATCTTGTTATTTAACATCACAACTCACTTGACATATGATAATAAGCTATAATGGACCAATGCACACCTTTGGAACTGCTAAGTTTTACATATCTATTGGGAAGGAGTTAATTTACAGTATTGATGGAAATTTTCTTTTTTTCTTCTTCAGGCTATGCTGCAGGAAACAAAAATACCTCCCTTACTGTGCATGTACAAAGGATAACAACTTATCTTGCACTTAAAGCAGAAGCCCCCAACCTTTGGGGCACCAGGGACTGGTTCCATGGAGAAAGATTTTTCCATGGACCAGAGAGTGCGTGGTTTTGTGTGCTGCCTGCATCCCACAGATGGAGCTTTGCTTGTTTGTGCAGACCGGTTGCTGGCATGCCATGGCCCGGTACCAGTCCACAGACCAGGGATTGGGAACCGCTGACTTAAAGGACCTCAGAAAGCTTACTAAAATTCTTTGGCAAACAGCATGCATTATTGCTTCATGCCCTGTGTGCTTTAAATCTGCATTTAATCAATATATAATCAACTATCTCAATAGTGAAAAAGTAAGATGATTTCTGATAGAAATACCTCAGGACCTTTCAACTAATAAAAGTGAAATTAAATATTAGGAGGACTTGGCCAAGCTATAAGATCATAATAATCAGAATGAATTCCTATGTGTCCTTTTTGCATGATAAAGATGTAGTCAGCTACATATAATATACATATACAGCTACATATAATGTCTTAATGAATACATTTCATTAGAACTGGAGGATAATTAGAATTTATGATAATATGCAAAGAAATATTTAAATTCTATACATCACTTTTTATTTTTTTCATACGGATGAAAAAATTGTGGGTTTTTCTTCCTTTGAGGTACTATTGTCTCTAGGCAAGTTGGTTGCGAAGTTAGTTGTGAAGTCTTGGATGTGCTATGTCAACTTAATGCTATGTGCATTAAGAGCATCACCTTGATTTATAAAACCAAGGATTGCTCTTAATTATTTTTAAAACCAGTTAGGTCCAGTGCTGGCTTCAGAATTTTGTAAGTAAGTCATGGCACACTTGGTGAATCCTTTATGGAACAGTATGAGCAACAGTTCGCAATACTATCAATGCAAACTGAGGATTTTCTTCGGCTGCGCTTGTTCTTCTTAGACATTCTGTTCAGGCTGGCAATATCCACCCTGTTTCTGTTTCTATTCCTGTTGCTACTAACTGCTAAATTGGTTTGATCATGTGCTGTTTTATATTGGTTACTGCCTTTTTGTTAGATAGTACTTCATTCAATGGTGAACTGCCTTAGCCAATTTTAGGCTGTAATGTAATTGAAATATTCAAATAAATACATTTCTAGGGGTCATGATTTATGTGCTTTTGTGTGGTTTTTATATCCTTTCTGTTCCCAGTACAGTCATTTGTTCAACAATCCTACCGGCTTACAACTAGAAAGCATAATGGTGGCTGAAGGCTACATCCATGTTTGTTTGTACTTACTGAGTAGGGATAATGCTTATTATCATACCTATACTTTCCTCTCTCCCTCTCCCCTGTAATAAAGCTTATGTTCAGAATCTATGAGTAGCCTGCAGAAAAGTTAATTGGAATTCTCTAACGCATTGCACATCCACTGCAGGAAAGAGTAGTTAATGCCTAAGAATCCTTTATGTGCACTACAAGAGAAATTAATCCTATTAAGTATGAACAGGTAAAAAGGTTTCAGAATGCTAGTGTGGTTAAGCAGGAATATGTAGAAAATTTTATTTGAAATGTTAAGTTCTTAAATGGAGGGGGAGGGAAAAGGTCAGCAGGAACATGTACTGAACAAAATAAGCCTATCCATGCCAAGGAAAAGGAAATGCTAGAAAAAACATAATACATAAAAAGTGTAGGGGTGGTGTATTGTAGAAGAGATCTGCCACTGGTCTAGCATATTCTTGTATTTAGGAAGGGAAGGAGATAATGAAGAAAAGACTAAGAAGTCCACAAGGCTGTTTAGCATTAAGGAAGGTTCTGGGGGGGGAAAGGTAGGTTTGTATTATATTTGCACAGGAAAGCTGGCTGTTGAAATGTGACATCACATACAAGTACATGTGTTCCATTGTTGAGATTTTTAATCTTTGCTTTGCCCTCACAAATTCCCTTTGAAGGAGCCCTCACCTCTTGGTTAAGGTCCCAGCTTTTCTAAACAAGACTATTAATTAGGAACAGAGGGTGTTCTATTTCACAGAAATTGTGGCTGTTCAGTAAATTCCTTGACATCATTGTTCTCTCTCTCTCTCTCCCCCCCCTCCCTCCCTCCCTCCCTCCCTTCCTCCCCCCCTCTCTCTGTTGATCAGTGGCTTTTTAAAAGCCAGAATTAAAACCTGAAGATCTATACAGCTCCTTTCTATAACATATTAATGGGTACTCAAATATAGCCAGGGCCAATTCTATTTTGAAATATTGTTGGCTTCCAGGGGTTAGAAGGGAGACAAGGCTGAAGTTTTCAATCGTTTATTTTGAGATAATGTATTTTATTAAAAAATGGATTTTTTTTAAGACTATCTCAACCTTGATTCATTTTTGTAAAAATTTAAATTGCCATTCATCTCATTCCTACTTTAACGTATATTTGTTCAGTATTTTTATTAAGAGATAGATTTTTCTGCACTTGTAATTGCCATCTATTGCCTTGTAATATTTCTATTATTCCATCTTCTTTTTAAAATAGATATTTATCAAAGGTTTAGAAAAGTTCAAATTCTGAAGGCCAGTTATAATCCAGTCTTCTTTGCATAATGGATTACAAATGTAAAAATAGTCTTCATATTCAAATTCAAGCAAAGTGAACTTTGATTTTCTCACTCCTTGGTCTTTATGATGATAATGATACTTCAGAGACAACTGATTTTGTGTTCCAAAAGTCTGTATTTCCATTACTTATAAACTATAGAATTTATGGATGGAGTTTTCCCATGTATGAATTTTAGAGCCTTGAACAGAATTGTTTTTCCCCTTAATCTTTAAATAGTTTCAATCTGCAGTCTCCACCCCTCCCACCCACACCAGCTCACTTCTTCTAATTTACAAACTTCTATAAGCTATATCCAGGGATTTTCCTCTCCCAATTATGTAGAAAGCATTACTTTATTTTGGGATGATCTATTTCACTTTCAGATTGACAGATAGTCATCCAAATTTGCTGTTAGAGGGAATGATTGATGGGAAATTCAGTTTCTTTCTACTTCATTCTTCTATAATCTCCATGTTGGGGTGAGGAAAATATCTTAACTAATTTCTGTTTCTCATCTAGTTATTAAGAACTGAATATTTCTAGCTGGGGAATGGGGGCTGGAAATGATGACAAAAATTAAATGTTGGTTTGAACATGGAACAAAGTTTGGAAAAAAGAATAAATATGTCTTAACTATTAATATATTTGTTATTAATCATAGTTAGAAGAGCAAACCATTTAAGCATTGTATGGAATGCCCAGAATCACTTTCTTGAGAGATGGACAGCTGTACAAACATGACAGGAAGATAGTTAAATGAAGAGCATATCTCTGTAATCACCAGCTGCAGTGAAAGCAACATCAATGACATGGCAGTCAACAAGATGTACTAGAGTTGGATGCATAGGCAAAGTCCCATAATTATAGAATTATAAAAAGAGCACTAGATACAAAGAAATCAGAACAAGTTAAAGTCAGAAATAAATATTCTTCAGGTTAACCATGATTTTTTATTCCAAAATGTTCCCAGGAGTAGCACTTCACCTTAATGGGATATCATTGTCTAAGAAACTTTTGGTTGAAGGTCTGATGTTGCTTGATGTGATAGCAAATTGTAATGTAATAATTAGAAAAGGAGCTATAAGCTCTGGTTGCTTCAGGTTATTCTTTTAGTGATGCACATTTTAGAGCATACTTCCCTCATGTGCTATTCAAAAGACAAATGTGGGCAATTAAAAAAATGCTACAGATAAATGTGCTTCCCCAATAGTCAGTAATGTTCTCAGCAAGCTACAGTCTCACTAACTGCACAAAGCATAGCACTGCCATGCAGAACTATATGTAGAGATCCGTATCTTCTGTTTTAATTGGCTTACATCTTTTGGAGTGTCTGAAGTGAGTCCATGTCATTGCAGTGAAGAGTTCAGAAGCATAGCTCTATCTTAATTAGGGAGGATTTGCTGCAGAAGCACAAACACCAGAAAAAGGCTTGGTGCATGCACAGAAGTTACTTTCCCTGAATAATAAAGCAATATATCTCTGTTGCTGAGAAGCAGTAAATTCATTTTTTTTATTAATGCACTTCAAAGGGGCCCTTGGTTTCAGAACAAATGTAACCCTTATGCAGACCGAAAACCAGATGCAATGAATGTTTCCCCTGACACAGTTTTATGCAGCAGTATCTGTAGTAAAATACTGGTTTTACTTTGTGCATACTTATTCACACAGTTCTGCTCTGTACCACTTGTCATTTCGTATTCATTCACACATGATTATATTATCCTCATGCAAAACTTCAGTACTCATCTTATTTACATTCATACTTGCTGTTATATAACATTCACACACAGGTTGAGCAGTGCTTTAATCATTCTCCCTTTTCTCTGTGAATGTCTTCCACAGCTTTGTATATTCCTATTTCTCTACTCAGTTAAGTGCCAATACTTAGAGATATTGCTGCCAAGAAATGTAACTGGCTTAGAATGTAAATGTGTCCAAACTATAATGCTCAGCTGTGCTGTGAATTAAAGATAATTTCCCCCTAGAACTTTTCCACTATACATGTACACTAATCAGTTTGCCTTGTGGGCATGCATTTGTTAATATTGACCTTTGGTCTTGAGGAAACTCTGATTGACTGCAGTGAACTATGTAATCACACCATGAGATCAAGTGACATTCTGTCTAATTGGATCAGCTTAATTGGGTTCAGTTTTCTTGATGGTATGTTGTTAAAGAAGCTGGCTTTTCCAGACTTAAAGCGCTGTTTTTCATGATTTATTTTATTTTAATAGGAACCAGGATTAGTATAGTTGAATTTCTAAGAATCTTAAAGATATGGGAGTTGCACTTCTTTGGAACAAATGAAAGTAACAGAAAGTCTTTCATAAATGTTGGTACCAATATTTCAAAGCAGGACGGCATTATCAGAAATAAATGAACTTTTTTTTAAAAAAAAAAAAATCTAGTGTTGGTAAGAGTGTTCACAAATCCAAATTTCATACAGACTCAATAGCCATTGTTGTTCATTTGGTGCTACAGAATGATATGGCGTTGTGCTTTATTGCAAGTGGGAAAATCCATGATTCAACTCTCATTCAGCCTCAGAACGTATTGAGTGATTCTGGGCAAATCTTTCTACTTCAACTTAAACTACTTCACACTTTTTTTGTGTGAGGACAATATAGGAAGAATCTTTTTTTTAAATATTTTTTTATTTTTCCAAACTCTCCCCCATACATATACTGTGATATTTATCAGATGTTAACATACATTCTTTTTACATTCGTCTATAAGATACTTTTAATAAAATGAAATAAATACATACACATGACTTTTGGTGTTGCTCGCCCATTTCCCCTTTCACTGTATCCACACTCCTTCTCTACCTTCTTTCTCCCTTTCTTCTCTTCCCTACTTCCCTCTTCTTCCTCTCCTCTTCTCTTTGCTTCACCACTCTCCTCCCCTTTCTCCCCACTTCTCCTCTTCTCCTCCAACCTTCCTACTTCCTTCTCCCCTCCTTTACTCTTTTCTCTCTCAATATAGGAAGAATCTTGTCACTGTCCTGAATGCCTTGATGGAAACAAACAAATGCCCCATAACTCCTTAACAATTCAGCCAGTGGTAGGAATTTTAATGTAGTTCAAATCAATATTACTTTAAATTTTATTCACTTACCTTTAATTTTACTTTTCTTTCAAATGGATTGTGTTTTGGATCTATTTATTGGTTATGTGCCATCAAGTCAGTATTAAGTGTAAGAAATCATATAGGTAGACATTGTCCAAGATGATATTTCTACAAACTGGAAAGATTTTCCAATGGTATATCCATCAATCAAATCTAATCACTTTGCTGTATGTTATTCAATTCTTCTCTTCCTTCTTCACTTCCCAGTATTATGGACTTTTCAAGAGAGCTAAGTGTTTACATTGTGTCTATAATTTGAGCACTTCCAAATATTCACCTTTAGGTTTAAGGGTGGTACCTATTTTAATTAGTTTGGGTTTTTATTGATGCTTTGAATGAATGAGTTTATAAGGCCACCTAGCTCAACATAATCATACTAGGTAACTAATAACATAGCATTAAAAAGTGAGAAAAATAAAAGAAATTTAATGCAGTGCAACCATATTTCAAAACAGAACTCACACATAATATCTAAAAAAGCATACATGTTAGATTCAACTAACATCCTGGCTCCAGTTTTGGGGAGAAAAGCTACATCTTCCAGAATGCTAACAACATTGAAGCTACTCAATCTGTAATTCCCCCTTTTTAATTGTGTGCTTGGCTTTTATTACTGCAGCTTGAAGATGTTTTGCATTTTCAGCAAATGACACTATCAAAGTAGTGTCATTAGTATAACACAGGTTACTTTGTCTCTGCAATTGTAATCTTTGGTGATGTATCTTCTTTCAATATATATTTAGTATATATTGAGATAAATAAAAGAAGACCTGACCTGGAACCATTCTCTTTTGCTGTGTTCCATATGGTTTGTGGTTCTTATATATAGATGTTCCCCTAATTTTCTGTGACACAGTATCCTGCACCATTCTATGTATGGCCACTTAGAAGTAAGTCTCACAGAGCTCAGAGAAGTGGGTGTAGAATTGCAGTTTTAATATGATATCCCATTTATCTTTCATCAACTATATTTAACATTCATCAACCACCTAAAAAGATTATCCAAAGCAATCTTGTATTTTATAATTTAGTTCATGGATGGTAATAGTAATACTGACCTGTGGCAAGTGGTATTAAAATATTTCACAATAAATCATTTAAAATCTTGTAACATGCCAAACCTTTGCCCTTAAACATATGAATATTTACTGTCTTATTAAGTCTAGAAGAGTAAAATACCCAACTCATTAATCTATGTTTCACTACTTGCTAATGGACTCCACAGTTAATGATGTAGCTTACTTCAGTGAAAGTACTAAAAACGAACCAAAGTTTTGAATTTGGAATAAATGATGCCCAAGGCTGACTTTACCTATGATTTACTGTAATTTCAATTCAACAATTTTGATTAATCCTCCCAGGATGGTTTCACTCTTTGAAGCCTTACACTTTCATTTAGTATTCTTTTTTTTTTCACACATCATAGTTTCCCTCTCTCTGGGCATTTGTCTGAAAACAGCATTTTCTGCAAATGTGTGAAATTTCATAAGGAGAACATAATTATATCCCCTGATTAGGATTTAATGTACAACCAAGGATAGTTCTACTTGAATTTTTAAATCTGTCTACACGTTCAACACAAGAGCTGAGCTTTTGGGGGGAGGAAAAGCCAAGCATATGTTTGAATCTTTTCCATTTACTCACTGGGATTTAAAATTACTTAACTTTGGCTGAATAATGCCACGAGTCTGTAAGATTTCTTTTATCTAATGCAAGCTCTGCTTCACTGAGGAAGAACTGAGATGGAAGTCCAGGAAAAGCAAGTATAAATTAATATCAAAGCTATTTTGCATTAATCTGGTCAACTCCAGTTTAAATACTGTGTCAGATTCTAGGCATGTATCCTTCATGTAGGATTCATCAAGTTAGAACAGGTGCATGAAAGGACAATCAGGGGATTGTAAATTAATATATGTCCCCTGAATAGTGGTTGAAGAAATTGTATATATTTAATCTTCAGAAGGCTGAAGGCATATTCATGTCAACATTTTTCACCACCTAGGGACTGAATAGCCTAGAGATACTTTACCTAGTAATCATGTCTGAGCTAAGATGGCTTCACAAGTTTCAACTTTATCTAATGGTTGATAGACACTGTTGTTAAACTCTGCATTATACTTAGCTCTCTATATTTCATTGTACTTCTGTTGCGAACATATTCTCCTTCCCATTTGAGAGGCCCTCATACATTCCCATTGCACATCCACAAAGAAGAGATTTTCTTTGTTAGGCAGATTCTCCCCTCTCCTAGAGATAGAATGGGTATGTCTGCTTAAGAAGAAAGCAGAGCTAAACCAGTGAGAGAGTTTGCTTAAGAGCAGGAGGTCTTAAGATGATACATAGATATAAAAGCTTAGATTAGGAAATAGTTTTATTTATTTCTTTCTCCTGTCTGTAACTCTGTGAGATAAGTGAAGTCTTTCTTTTTTTAAAAGAAAATGTTCTGCAGCCATTTTATTAATTGTTTCAAACAGATGATGGAGAAATTAAAAATAGTAATGCGGGAGAGTGTTAAGTCACGAAATGTGAATGAATGCATAAAGGTCTATGGAATTATCATTGTGCCACACATCTCAATTTCAAATACCAGATTAATTTCTACACGTGATCTGAAAAGGACAAGAAAAAAATATCATTCCACATCCTTTTACTTTTTTCTCTCTGTGTAAGTATTTCATCATTGATTGGGAGGTGAATTTTGGATTTATTTATTTATTTTTGCTGAAATATCCAATCTCCTTGCAGACTCTTCACTAATAGTGCGACTGCTTTGGTCGCACTGACCGATGACTTCTGGCGAGCCCGGGATATGGGTCATTCCTCTATCTTGGTGCTTCTTGACCTCTCAGCGGCTTTCGATACCATCAACCATGGTATCCTTCTGCGTCATCTCAGAGGTGGGGCTGGGCGGCACCGTATTGTGGTGGTTCTCCTCCTACCTCTCTGACAGGTCGCAGTCAGTGTTGCAACATCTATATGAAACCACTGGATGAGATCATTCGGCGACACGGGGTGAGGTATCATCAGTATGTGGATGATACCCAATTATGTATCTCCACCACGTGTCTTTTCAGTGAAGCAGTCGACATGATGTGCCGGTGCCTGGAAGATGGGAGGGTCTGGATGGGGGTGAGCAGGCTTAGACTCAACCCTGACAAGACCGAGTGGCTCTGGGTCTTGCCCCCCACGGGTCATTCTGATGGTCCATCATTAGTCCTGGGGGGGGGAATTTACCTCCCTCAATGCAGGCACGCAACTTGGGTGTCCTCCTGGACTCATGTTAAATTTGGAACAACATCTATCGGCTGTGGCCAGGGGGACCTTTACCCAGGTTCACCTGGTGCACCAGTTGCGGCCTTATTTGGACCGGGAGGCTCTACTCATGGTTACTCATGCCCTTGTCACCTCAAGACTGGACTACTGTAATGCGCTCTACATGGGGCTACCCTTGAAGAGTGTTCGGAGGCTGCAGTTGGTTCAGAATGTAGCCGCGAGAGCGATTGTGGGTGCACCAAGGTACACCCACGTGTCACTTATCCTCCGCGAGCTGCACTGGCTTCCTGTGGGTCTCTGGACACAATTCAAGGTGTTGGTTGTCACCTTTAAAGCCCTTCATGGCTTAGGACCAGGTTACTTACAGGACCGCATACTGCTGCATAGTTCCCAGAGACCGCTGAGGTCCCACAGATTGGGCCTCCTTCAGGTCCCATCGGCCAGACAATGTCGGCTGGTGGGCCCTTGGGGAAGGGCCTTTTCTGTGGTGGCTCCGACATGGTGGAATCAACTTCCCCCCAAGATTCAAACTACTCCCACCTTGCCGGCCTTCAAGAAAGCTATTAAAACTCTCCTGTTCCGGCAGGCCTGGGATTGATGTCCCCGGGGGGGAGTGGGATTTGATTGGGACATGCTGTGTGAATGTATTCATTTTTAATTGTTATATTTGTTGTTTTAATTTTGTACACTGCCCTGAGTCCCTAGGGATTGGGCGGCATATAAATTTTACTAATAAATAAATAAATAAACTATGGGACATCGTCTTTTAGGTTATTTTGATATTTACTTGAATCTAATCTTTCTTGTCTGCTGGTATAATAGAGTTACCTTCATCTATAATGATGGTAAGATATTTTATCCAAATGCTTTACCTTTTTTATCTATAAAGGTAGGTTGTATCACTGTGGGCTGACTGTCTAATTTTTGTTTTATGAGTCCAAAGCATTGTCTTCCAAAATATTCCAAGTTTACATTCTTTAGACAGTGACTTCTCCACATTACTTTCCTCCTGAGTGCTGATTCTCTTGATAGTTTCTTACAAAATTATTAACAAAGAACGGATTTGCATTTTTACATATCAATTTTACATAATTCAATTAATAATTGGAAAACAACAAAATAATAAAAAAATAAAAATCACCCCTTCAAAAAAAGGCATCTTTTTTTCTTTTATTCTTTTTACAGCTGTCAAGAGTTATTGACTATCAACTAAAAGTATTATAAAGAAAATAAATGAATTGTCATTGCCGTTCTTGATGGCTCTCATTATTTAATCTGGGCAAGTGTTTCTTAATGATTTGTTTTCTACCTTGCTCTTAATTAACACAATTGTTTAATTTGCCTGAAGTCTTCTAACTATGCCAATCGATCCCCATCTACCCCCATTATAGTGATATTCTTCTGAAAAGAATAGATTAATTTTAATATAAGTTAGTAGTAATTGTACCTTAATCAACAAAAGTGCATTAAGAATTAGAAACTTAATTAGGCACAATTCACGATGCATACAATCCTCTCTGCATTTCCAAGGTAATTCAAACAATAATTACCTTAAAGCAACATTTTAAAATTTGCAAGAAAATCCTGCAATTCAATTTATCCTGAATATTAAATATTCCATCATAACTTCTAATACTGATCATGAATTGGTGATGATGATTGATGATGATGATGATGATGAGGAGGAGGAGGAGGAGGAGGATATCTGTTCAATTATGCCTGACTCTTGGGACCATGAATTACTTTAGTGGAATGTATTGATATATACATTGTTGAAAAAAATAGAATTGTGATGGTGATGAATTCACCATACATCGTTATGTATTATAGTTTTTAATTTATTTTAATGGATAATTTATGCTGATTGTTTGTTTTTGCTTTAATTGTGTTCACCCACCAAAGTCACATGCAAGTAACAAGGATGGCTATAACAAATAAATAAAAAAAATAAATGCATCTATTCAAAAGGGGGTTGAAGAGATGTATTCAGATTTATAATTGAAGTCTGCTATTTCTAAAGAAAATAAGGAAGGAGGAGAGATGGCGTTCACCAAATATATATTTCCTTAAGTATTATGACAATTTATGTGGCGGTCCCTAAGTTGTCTTTTTCATGACAGACCATGAAAGTCCATGCCTGGAACTAGGGAGCAGACAGAATCTGAACATATCTCCAGTAAGAAACTTTACTAGAATTCATATCATTCTATAAACAGAAGGAATATTATGGTTCATACAGTGGATTTTCTATACTGAATTTCCAGGTTATAAGAATTAAAATATTTCTTAAAACACTTCTTATATTAATACATTAATTGAACAAAATATAGGCAATACTTAAATTTACAGCAAGGGAAATATTCAGGGTTGTTACTCTCTAGGACTATGTTTTCCTCTGCCATCGACTCTTAAGTCTTAGCTCTTCAGAAAGATATTTAAAATATGAATTGTGAAAATAAGTAAACAAATACTACCACTTAAAAATCACCTATAAACAGCAGGTTTTTGGATGGCTGTGAGTTGGTGGAAATTGATTGAGTCTTTTCATGGAAACAGACAGACAAACAACATGAGCTGATTATGCAAAGTGATGATAATGATTTCAACAGCAATATAGAGACTTGGATGCTGATTGCTTTCAACTATGTTGTGAATTTTAACTAGCCAGCCTATTGCAATCATTTGGCATTGTAGTTCATCCATCTAAATGTATGCCGCTACTGTTGTTTTTCAAACAGCCCAGAAATCATTTGCTTTTTGGGAGAAAAAAATCTAAAACATATTGGGCACTATGATATACAGCATTAAGGGTATTTAGACCTGTCAATGAGAGCTAGAGCACAGGGCTTTGCATTGGATGAATATAAATTATTTGAAGAAATCATGTTTCAGATTCTGTTATTACAACTGTGTACTGGAGGAAAATTGAACAGTTAATGATTCTTGATAATGATTCTTTGTGCATTAAGCATGTTCTTTTTCAATTATTTTCAGTGAGGTTTTTTATAGGAATGTAACAAAGAACCATAATTAACTGGTGTAGAATTTTCCTCCATTCAGATTTTGTTAAAAAGATTTTTTTTGTTTTTTTTCCTTTGTGAGGTTAAGAACTTTCTAATCCACTGTTATGTTCCAACAGCAACTCTACCAGTTATTGTAGCCTTATATTTGTCCAAGGATATAGCAATATAATACCTCATCTAAACATAGAAATTCTGATAGTTCTTTTCTTTTATTAATTATCTGATAAATGTTCACATCCATAAGCTGCACCCAATGTTATGATGCTGAAGAGAACAGGCTGCTGCATGAAAGAAAGCTTTTACTACACTCAAAATCTCTCTATGCATCAAGTTATTCTCCCCAAAATTATTCCATTATGTCATGGTGGCACAGTGGTTAGAATACAATATTGCAAGTTGACTCTGCTCACTGCCAGGAGTTTGATCCTGACTGGCTCAAGATTGACTCAGCCTTCCATCCTTCCGAGATCCGTAAAATGAGCACCCAGATTGTTGGGGGCAAAATACTGACTCTGTAAACTACTTAGAGAGTGCTGTAAAGCACTATGAAGTGGAATAGCAATAGCACTTAGATTTACATACCACTTCACTGTGCTTTACAGACCTCTCTAAGTAGTTTACAGAGTCAGCATTTTGCCCCCAACAATCTGGCTGCTCATTTAATGTGGAAGTCAGAAAGGCATTTTTAACTGTCAGTGCTTCTCTAGAAGCAGTTTGTTTTGTTTTTTTTTTAAAAAAAAAAGTTAATTAGTGAAGGAAATAAACAAAATAAACAAAAAGTTTTTACCTGCTGTTTGGAGAACACTATTTCCAGTAGTTTCCCTAGGTCCTTGGCTTTCCTCCCCCCCCCCCTCTCTCTTCCTAAGCAAAATTGATTTCTGATCAAATGTTTCTGGATAATATTAAGGTAAATTGAATGACATAGTTGCACATGGAGCAAAAACCCATTCCTCAGAGCAACCTATTCTATTTTCTTTCCTATTCACAGCTTGAACTATTTCTGGAAGCTGAGGATTGCCCCAAATATTTCCTTTGCTTTTCTCAAATACCCCAAACCCAACATTTTGCAACATTCTCTTCCATTATCTGAAACAGGCTTTCATCCAACTGTGGACTGAAATTTTTCAAAGCCCCAATTGGTATAAAAAGAATATCATATTTAAAGTTTTTGCAGATTGAAAAGCATCAACAGAAGATATAAAACTATATGTAGTTATTCTCTATTTGTCTCCCCAAGGATACATGAATGGAAAAAGGTCTGTGCATGGAGGTCATTAATATTTATTTGTGTAATTAAGGAGAGATTAATTATTAGGGCTGTGCAGCCTTTCAGATTTTAGGGTAAAAATATTCTTTGTAATGTGCAGACATGCTAACATTGTTCCTGTTTGCAGCTCATTAAAGCTGCTGAGTCTTTCCCCTAATCATTCTACTGTCCTCTATAGTTGCAGCACAATCCCAGGAAAACATGACAGGTTTAAGGAATTGTAGATAGCTGCTAAGGCCATGTCTTCAATGCTCTGAAACAATTTTCTCTCGAATCCTAAGCACTGCACAAGCTTATAAACTATGTTTTGCTGAAAAGCAAAATCCCTGTGCTTGCCATTCATCAAAATATCCCTCAAAAGTTTCCTTTAACATAATTGGTGACAAAAGTGAAAGGTTTGCACTACAGGATATTATTTGGGAGCTAAATTTATCTTGAGAGAGTTCAACTTGTGGAATAAGAAATCTGAATTGGCCCTGCTTAAATAAATTGGAAGATAAAGCAAACGTTTTTGCTTTATTCAGCAAGAGGGCAAAATCTCTTTTTGACACAATCCTTAAATGTGCTCCTGGGCTTTCTCACCAATAAACCTTTCTATGCAGCAGGATGAAGTAGCTTACTTTAGACAGCATCATGGGATAGAGATATATCCAAAGAGAAGCATTTGTAGGGGGAAAAAATCCAGAGCTTTGCTTTGGCCAGTCCAGAGTGTGGTTGTCTCTGCCACTAATACAATGTAAAGCTGTCTTTGCAGCTGAGTCAATCTGGTGCAATGGTTAAAGTAGCAAGCTGGAAACTGAGAGACTGTGAATTCTGGTTTCAGCTTTGGCAGGTAACCTTCAGCCTGTCATTCCCTCTCAGCCCTAAGAAGGATGCAACAATGAACTACTTCCAAAAAATCTTGCTATCAAAACTGCAGGGACTGATCCAGGTAGTCACCAGAAATCAAAAGCTGATTTGAAGGTACACACACGCATACACACAGAAACATACATTTTATCTATAAAGAATTTTGTAGCAGCTCTTTGTGTACTAAGAACCCTTGTAATCATTGCTGGGGAAATTGAAATATACAGGTCACCCATGTTCACAGTCCAAACTCATCACAGTAATGTGCAGTTTTGTTATAACAATTTTGCTATACAATTAAGCCCGATAGCAAGAAGATAGCTTTCATCACCTTTCCAGGTTGGGGTAGATAGCTTTCAAGATGATCTTTGTTACTCAAAGAAATAATATTATGGTAGGAATTAATTATATCTTTTTCTGAGCATTTTGTCTCCCTCTCTTTTCCTGTTTGATACCCAAATGTCTGCATGCTTAGTTTAAAGATGCTTGTGTTTTCAATTCCTTTTATCATGTATCTTATGTTTTACTTTGATACTTTTGCGTTCTTCTCTTCTCCCTTTTATGGGGAAACTTATTTATACACTTAGTTTGGACAACTAGAGATTTGCATCAGATTCAGCCAAATCAAGCTGAACTGCTTCAAAGAAATTCTACAATTCTTCAAAGTGAAGTAAAGTTATTTCCAAAACAATCAGAACTTGGAAAAGATCTTTCCAAACTTTTTAAAATCCAAGGAAAGGAAGGAAGGAACAGAAGGAGGGACGGAGGAAGGGAGGAAGGGAGGAAGGAAGGGCTGGAGAGAAAAAGTCAACCCATGAGTATAGTTTAGGAGGAGTTTTCCAGGTTTTAAGGGAGGAATACTAAGTTTTATATATTGCTTTATTTAATTTCACTCTACAGTCTAATCTAGCCATTTGCTACCATATCATGAAAGCAATGAATGAATGAATGAATAAATAAATAAATATCAAATAACTAAAATGTGTATTGAGATAGCCAATATGAATGATTGCATTCTCAAACATAGAGGCTTAAATCATCACCCAGACATTAAGCCCTGGACAACTCATAACTCAAACAGAAGACAAGTTGTCACTGTAATGATAAAGTAGGATGAATTAACATATGCCAGTTTCTTGTATACAGGTGCTTAAGAGCCATGGTGGCGCAGTGGTTAGAATACATTACTGCAGGCTAATTCTGCTGACTGCTGACTGCCAGCAGTTTGGCAGTTCGAGTCTCACCGGCTCAAAGTTGACTCAGCCTTCTATCCTTCTGAGGTCGGTAAAATGAGGACTCAGATTGTTGGGGGCAATAGGCTGACTCTATAAACCGCTTAGAGAGGGCTATAAAGCACTGTGAAGCAATATATAAGTCTAAGTGCTATTGCTATGCTATTATCTTGTGAATTCAGACTGATATTCCATCTTTTGATTTTTACACTAACAGCATAGGTTTCCATTAACAATATCCAAAGCTGGCTTCCATGCAAACATGATAAAATATAAGAATAGCAATAGAAAGCCCACACACAAGAGTTAAATGTTACAAATAATCCCACAAGTAGTAAGCACATACATAATTGTAGGGGAGATGGGTGGCATAACAATTTAATATGGGTAGTCCTCGACTTATGACCACAATTGTGCCCAAAATTTCTGTTGCTAAGAGAAACATTTGTTAAGTGATTTTGCCCCTATTTACGACCTTTCTTGCCATAGTTGTTAAGTGAATCACTACAGTTGTTAAGTTAGTAACACAGTTGTTAACTGAATCTGGCTTCCCATTGACTTTGCTTGTCAGAAGGTAGTAGAAGCTGATCCCATGACCCCGAGGCACCCCAACCATCATAAATATGAGTCGGTTGCCAAGTGTCTGAATTTCCATCTTGTGCTTAAGGGGAAGCTGTAATGGTCATAAGTGTGAAAAAACTGATATATGTCACTTTTTTCACTTTGAATGGTCACTAAATGAACTGCTGTAAGTCAAGGACTACCTATAAATTAAGAAAATAAATAAAAACTTAATTTGCCTCCATGAAATATTTCTTACCATGAAAAAATGATATTCATCACATCAAGGAATGGGATCACCTCATCAAAGCATTCCGCAGGGCATTTCTCGTGCCCTCTAGCACTTCCAACTAGAAGTACCAGAAGAAGCAAATGAAATTCTCAGTCATCCCAAAAGTCATAGTTATCCCAAAGATGCTTTTTTCACAAGACAACTGGACTTTCTCGTTTTTCTTTAAAGACATTTTGCTTCTCATCCAAGAAGCTTCTTCAACTCTATCTGGATGGTGGAGAATGGAAAGATTTATACTCCTTGCAGACAGCTGGTCATTTGCATTCTTTTACCAAGTCATTAAAGCTACCTGGAGGCTTATCTGTGTCTTCAGGGTCAACTGAGTAGTGCAAATGAATGTGGAGCTTTCTTGGAACTGTTGGAAGAATGAGACATTGATGCCTGCACAGAAGCCTCTTGCAGTTTTCAGACATGCCAGAGGTGCAGCCCAACAATGCGGTCACTTCACTTTGCTCTGTAGCAGCAGGACAAAAGGGCATAACCTTTTGTGAAGGTGCACCAAAGGGATGTTTTGCTTCCAGCATTATAAAAGTGAAGCTCTCCTTTTCAGTTTTGCACAGTCTTATTCTGGACCTTATCTTTCTGAAACACACAACTGTTAACTGAATAAAATGGTTCTCTGTAGCATACCAGTTCCACTCAAGCTATTGTATATCCAGTCCTTTTCACTTCTATTTTAGCCTAATAATGCTGGGAGAACACAATTCCTCAGATAAACAATTGAAACAGTGGACGGTAATGCACTCTGAATAAATTCTTCTCTTTCAGATGTGAAGGGTCATTAAGCAAATAGATCATGATATACAAAAGCCAGTTGAGAGTTTTCATCATATTAGCAAAGCTCTACTTTTTTTTCTACTCCAGAATTTCCTTCCAAAGAGAATCAATCATTTTTTCTTTAGCATCGTGTAGTTCTGTCTCACAACCGAAGAGAACTGTCAATGAGAGAGAAATAGAAGGATAAACATTAAGGATTTTCAATCTCCCTCGTTGCTTTCCCCATTGAAAATTCAGCCTGTGAGATAATCTACCTCAGTGGTTCTCAACCTTTTTAATGCCGCGACCCCCAACCGGTCATAAGTCAAGGACTACTCAACCGGTCGTAAGTCAAGGACTACTCAACTGGTGCAGCACCGTTTGCAGAATGGGACTTTTGACGGGCTCAGCAGGGCAGAGACAGCCTGGACAATTCCTATTGGCTTTTGAAAGCCAATAGAATTAGACTCTATTCAAGAGAGTCTATTCTATTGGCTTTCAAAAGCCAATAGAATAAAAGGGAGTAGCACAGCTAAGGAAAAGGGGAAAAAAATGGTGGACTGCGTTGTTTGGCGACCCCCGTGAAATGGTCGTTTGACTCCAAATGGGGTCCCGGCCCACAAGTTGAGAACCACTGATCTACCTAGCAATTTCTGAAAGTTTTCCTTCTTTTGCAAAAGTAACAAAATAAGATCCTGGAAATAGGGACACTTATATAATGAAAAAAGTACCAATTTGTGGTAGCAGTTAAGGCATCTGAAGAGAAACGTGGAAACCATGAGTCCTGCCTTCAACACAAAGTCAGTGGGGTGACCCTGGCCAGTCACTCTCTCTCAGTTCTAGGAAGGAAGCAATGCCTAAACCACTTCTGAAAAATCTTACCAAGAAAATTTCAGGGACTTTTCCAGGCACTTTCCAAGATTCGGACATGTCTGAAAACAAGAATAACTCTCTCATCTCTCTGTCTCTCTCTGTCTCTCTCTCTCTCTCTCTGTCTCTCTCTCTCTCTCTCTCTCTCTCTCTCTCTCTCTCTCTCTGTGTGTGTGTGCTTGTGCATGAGGGTGTATGTATGCTTGTGCATGTGTGTGTGTGTGTGTGTGTATGTGCAAATAAAAAACAGGATATTCATAGATACCTCTTCGCCAACTCATAGCTAAATATCTCAAAACTAATTCTTTAAAAAAAAGGCCATTCTAACATCTCACTAAGAGGTGTCTTACATATCAAAAATGTTGTCCTGTTTTGTGCTATTATGTGAGTCTGATTGCTATATTAAGATCCAGTTTATGAAATATAATTATCAGGAACTTGCATGCTGCCCTGTGCATATATTGTCTGCTCTGTGCATATATTCTATGGCATGTTTTGGATGCTAATTATTTTGTCAGCCTGTTTTCACTGAGAGGTAAATAATTATTGGTTCCTTCAGTGTTTCCCACGATAATCCTTTATTACAGCTCAAGGAATCTATTTAAAATAAGCATTACCACTGCAATATACACTTTGCCAAGATTGCATAATTATAATTTCAAAGAACATGATGTTCCATCTTTTAGAAATTGCAAAAGAAAAAAAAAACAGAGGGAAAGAAGACCCACTTTAATTCATAATGAATAACTATATGCATTTTTTTAAAAAAAATATTTTAATACAATACCCCCCAAATTTAATTTTGTTCTCTCTCTCTCTCTCCATAACTCTATCTCTCTTTTTTGTTGTTCTTGTTTTTCTCCAGAGGAAAACACTATATTACTTAGAAAAACATGTTAGAGTCTCATAGGTCTCAATAACACAAGTGGAAGAATCAGATTACAATTTGCTGATCTTTAAATATGGAAAAGTATTTGGTACATTATCCAAAGATGAATCTAATATCTCTATCCAGTGTGATGAACGTCATATCTCTATCCAGTCTTGGCTTTGAGACTCTTGTCTTGAGAATTACCACCATAAATGCTCTTGACTTTATATCTACAAATATTTGTTTAAAAGTGTTGGTTGTTTTTGTTTTTGTTTTAATATTTAAAAGGTAGAACATTTGCTTGAGTTATCCCTTCATTGCAAACATTTCCTTTACACTGCATCCTAAATCAGTCTATTTTTTCCTGGTTTTTTTTTCCAGCAATGTCAAAGAATTAAATGCTGGAATGATTTTTTTATTATTACGGTTCCGCTCCTTTGAATGAAATATATCAATCCATCCAATATTTTCAGATATTGGACAATACTTTGCATGGTATTCATGGATGGGTGGCATATAAATTTAATATAAATAAAAAAAATCGTTCAAGGCTATCATTATTCAAGATTAGCCAGTGGACCTTAGTGTGTGTGTGTCTCTCTCTGTGCGTGTCTGTGTCTGTGTCTCTCTGTGTAAAAACAATTGCCCCTGGTTATTCTTGAATGATAATTAATGGTGTTAATTCCTCTGTTTCCTATTCATTTATATATAGAGGACTTTCCTTTGTAACTCTACATAGCAATACAGTTTTATATGTATTCATATCTCTTATTTTAGAAACTAAGAAGTGAAACATCTGCCCTGTTCCTAAAAGTTATTTCTAGATAAATTGCTTTATCTAATTCTCCCTAAAACCTATGGGAACTGAGTCCCTAATGATATAAGAAATGCAATAGTGGCGAATATCTGTATAATATAAGATGTAGGATATAAGCCATGTCATGTGCTCTGTTATCTTAGTTCAAATATAAAAGTTTAGACTCTGTCAGAAACAGAAGCTTTAATTTACAGAGAAAGAAACCCAGGAGAGGTGCCTAAAGAAAAAGGCACCTACATATATTTGTGAAATAGGCTATAAATCATGTTCCTGTTTCTTGTAGCATTTTATGAAACTATAAAATGGGTAAGATCAGTTTACACTTCACAGAAAATGAAGTTAATGGAGATCTAAAAAAGCTGGGTGAGATACAAAAAAGGAATAAGACAGAGATGTCCATTGCCCCTTCTCTTGTTTTTTCGGTAATTTAAATGTTGAATAGAAATAAGATTATACGTATGGACAGTGGTGGGATTCAAATATGTGAACAACAATATATGGATGCCACTTCCAAAAGTCCATTCTGGGACTCGGCAACAAAAAATTAGCTACCAGTTCTACCGAACTGGTGCAAACTGGCTGAATCCCACTACTGCTTATGGATTGAAATGTATTTTTTCATTACACAAAAAAAAAAGATGTAGCTTTTTTTAGCTAATTGTCATTTGGAACCTTAAAACTATGCTATAATGATAACAATAATCAAATTATTTAAGCTGATACTTTGGTGTGAATACAACAAACAACTTAAGTATCTGCAAATTTTAAGGAACTCATTCTTTTCCTTACACTCTACCCCCCTCCCATTTCCCAAAAAATTAACTCAAAATATTAATCTTTGAAATCCACAAGAGAAATGCTGACATTCACACTCTAACATTTTGCATCCCGGTCATAGACCAATAATATTCTACACTGGAATAAGCTGAAGATCAAATTCTGGAAATGGACAGGAATTATTTTGTTGTTATTTATGCAAGGAAGAACATACATTCTGTTCTTATTCAAAGTTATCTATGATTCTCCTGATAAATGTATGGTTTAAAAGTTAGCCATACTATAAACAACTATGGAAATAACAACTGAAAAAGCAAACACACTATGCAAATCGACATGATGGAGAAGAAGAAAGAATTAAGCTAAAGCACCATTACTCCTCCCTTTTTGGTGATTTTATTTGGGTAGTAAAAGGTAGTAAAAGGATAGCTGGAGATAGCAAGGAATGTCAGAAGCGCTGTTCAGCTGTAAGTGCTAAGTTTAATTTTAAGTTTGTGGACTTCTATGGAAATGGTCTGGGTAAACAGTTACCGTCCAGAAAGAAACCCTTCAAGAAAACAATGTTATGGTCATGTTGAGTTGAGGTGGACTCAAACAAAAGCTGTGTCCCAGCTTGGGAAATTACAAGGTTGATACTGCCCGAATGGCTATCAATAAAAGAAGACAGGGAGACAGATGAATCAATTCAATTAGAATAGAGCTGGAAGGGACCTTGGAGGTTTTCTAGTTCAATCCACTGCTCAAGCAGGAGACCATATACCATTTCAGACAAGTGACTGTCCAGTCTCTTCTTAAAAACTCAAGTGATGAAGCACCCACAAATTCTGACCGCAAGTTGTTCCACTGGTTAATTGTGCTCACTGTTAGGAAGTTTCTCCTTAATTCTTGCTTCTCTCCTTGATTAGTTTCCATCCATTGTTTCTTGTCTTGCATTCTGGTGCTTTGGAAAATAAGTTGCCCCTCTCCCCTATTTGTGGCAACCTCTCAAATACTGGAATACTGCTATCATGTCCTTCTTTTCTCTAGACTAGCCAAATCCAAATCCTGCAATCGTTCTTCATATGTTTTAGTCTCCAGGCCTTTAATTCCATTTTTCTTAATGGACAAAAGCAAATCATTCCTGTTCTTCAGAAAATCGGGCCAGAGGACTTTCATGAGCCTGTAATAGAATGATATCTCTTCAGCCTCTTTTGACAGATCTCAAGTAGATTTTATTGAACAAGGGCCACTTCAGGTTTTGGGTGGCTTGGAAAGCCTACGCTTTCAAGAGAGGCATTAAGACTTAAGGTATTAAGTTTTCCCCTTAAACTTTCTTCATTCTGATTAAAAAAAATATTAAAAAAGCCAACATTTTTATGTCATTCATTTTGGGGATCTGTACATTCACATAATAAATCCCCAATGGACCTGATGCATTCTACAAGCTCCACATTCTGCAGCCAAGAGGAATAGTGTTACAAAGAGAAGAAAGAGATACAAAAAAGCTATAGCATCCTTTGATTTTTCAATCATTCCAAACTCCTCCAAATGTTGTCTCAGCCATCCTTTGTACTATTTTATTTATAATATGAAAGCTACCACTACCCGATACAATTGAGATAACAACATTATGCATTTTGTTCCATACAAACAACCTAATACCTTCATTTCCAATTTAAGCTACCTTCATCGTGGCCAACAGAAAGTAATTACAGGGATTTTAACTCAAATTCCATGGAAGACACCACTTTATCTGCTCTTGATACCTTTGAGAGAAATGGATACATTAAAATGGTATTCTATGGTCTGTGATTTACCATGTTGTAGAAAAAAGGCTATCTCTGAAAATCATTATATGGTTTATTTTAGGTTGTGCAATAGAATTCAAAAATTTCCAAAATGCATCAGAGCTATGCAATTTGATTTGATGCTTTCAGAAATTTGGACTGAATCATTAAATCAAATAGGTCATCTTTTAATTAAATTTCTTAACTGAATATTTATGCAGGCCTATTCTTTTTCTTTGCACGTAGCATTTTTCTGAACAAAGCAATTGTGTTTGGGATTTAGGGTTTCATGTGCTATGTAAACCAAGCTTTAGACAATATCCTGAAGATCATGTAACCTAGGAAGGGCAGATTTACAAAAGAATTTGTCTCTTGTGTTTATATTAACTGCATAGGTAAGGAAATTTCAACAGCTGTTGCCTACAAGGTCATGGATTCCACAGATGTGAAGTCTAAGAGATAACCCTTTCATTAAACATTCATCTGGCACTAATGCCTCATACATAATAAATCTTTCTTATGAGGCTCCATAAAGCTATAGCAATCTTCGTTTCATCCCCTAGAATATATATGGAGATGGAGATGGTTAATATGAAAATATATGCAAATTATATTTGTCAGCCAGCAAATGCTAAAGGCATTCTTACTGATTTGAGAACTACTATGCGAGACACAAACATATGCTCACACCTAAGCAATCTTTTGTCAGTCACTCCAAACCAATGATAAAAGAGCTAAGATTGTAATCATTTACAGCTTTGCAATATTGCTTTATTATTGAAAAAGTCTGTCTTCTGAGTAGTAAATACTGGGAAGTACTTAGATACTTTATTTATGCAATTGTCCACCAGGAAGTTGTGAATTCACTTGCTAATCAGCCAGTGTTGCTGATCTTGTTTCTGATCTTGGTGACCTTGGACATTAGTTTTCTCAGGGCATAAAAGTGTAATCCAAACTTCAAATGCCTTTTTCTCTAAACTATAACTCTGTCACCTCAGCCTAGAAACTGGGGAAAGGGGGGGGGTTGAGTAAAATGAAATTCAGTGAGAATATTGGCTAAGAATTCTTAAAAACAAGAATCATGTGATCACCAAGTATGGATAACTTCAGAGCGTCATGCAAATCTAATCCAGACTTTGAGCTCAATTTTGTTTTTTCACTGCTGTCACTGAAACATTAGTTCCATCTAACATCTTCAGGAAAAGCAGGAGAAACTGTCAAAATAATTTAAAAAGACCTGTTTGCATAGAATTATACCAGCTATTTCAGAATACATATTAATCATTAAAATTTTAGTATGGTTCGCTACTAGTAATTGGCAACTTCATGCAAAAAGGCTGGTTGGTTTTAGTTAACTGAACATTTTCTATGTAAGAAATTTTATCCCCCCAACTATTCAGCCAAATAAGCAATGCCCACTGCTATCAAACAGGTATTAGACCATACAGGTAGTCCTCAACCTACAATCATTTGTTTAATGACTGTTCAAAGTTACAACAGCACCAGAAAAATATAAATTTTGACTAATTGTTATGCTTACAACAAATGAAGCCTCTCCATGGTCACATGATCAAAATTCGGCCACTTGGCAATTGGCATGTATTATGTTGGCTGAATGTGCCAGAGTCATGTGATCATATTTTCTGGCCCTCTGACAAAGTCAATAGGGAATCCAGATTCACTTAACAGCCATGTTACTAGCTTAACAACTGCAGTGATTCACTTAACAATTGTGATAAGAAATGGGATAAAACTCAACAACTGTCTTGCTTAGCAATGGTAGTTTGGGGCTCAGTTGAGGCCTTAAGTCGATCACCTCCTTCTCCTTCAGTGGAGAAACGGCCATTCTTCTTGTTGGAACATTTGTTTATTATAATATCTAAAGTAGTGAAAATGCTGGTAAGAAACTAAATGATTGTAATGAACAGCAGTGAGGCTATTTCGCAGAAGAGGGCCAGCTGATGGTGTTACCTAGTTGGATAATAAAATGTCTGTAGGAAAACAGGCTCAAAAAGCACAAGGGACCCCACAGGGCTAGCTCTGTCATGGTTAAATATATACATAACAAAAATTGTATGAAAGAAAATTTAAAAGCATTGTTGTTTATTGCAGATGCCACCTCTATAGCCATTGTGACTAATCATTAATAAGACAGAGAGAACTGCATGTGGGCTGTCCATGCTAACAAAGCATAAATAAGTGGAGGAAGCATATGACTGGCCAACAATTTCATGGTTAATGATTGGCCTAAACTTTTAAATTAGAATTCTATGAGAGGTGGTAAGGAAAGACCCAATGTAGCCAATGATGCATTCTGCCTTGCCCACTGGCTGATTTGGACTCTACTGCAAATAAAACATTTTTTTTTCTGAAGCCCCTGGAAGTGTTGTCTGCTGTCCTTTGCAGCCTGGCTTGGGGAACAAAGTTCTTAACGTCTAACATTATGAGCCACTAAAGGCAATAAAATGTATCAGCCTTCAAATTTGAATTGATCACATCATTAGGCATTTTAAATTCTGATAACATTTCAGCTCCAGACCTGATATGCCCTTTGCTCACTTCATGTATGCTATGTGGCTTTGTTTTATCTTGTTTTTATTTATTCCTTACTTTGCTTTGCATACATCAAGATGATTAGCAAGAATGCAATAATTTGAGCAGGTGGGAGATTGCTTTAAAAGGTATTCATTTATTATCCCTTTTCTGCTACTCAGCATGCATTCTGTTGAGTCCCGAAAACCAGAATAAATGTGTATTGCCTTGTTGGAAATGGAGGGAGAGGAACATTGATGCTTCATCATTTACCCACTTGTAAATACTTTATATCACATCCTTTTTTTCCCCCTTTCCTCTCCAACTGTTTTGACATGATTAAATGATGAAAAGGCACCTTTCCAATTTAGGAGTTTCAGGTACTGCAGAAACATTATTGTGCTGAAAGAATCACCGTGGGTTTATAAGCACAGCCATTACTTTTCAGAAAGAACCGCTGCAAGTTTATAAGCACAATAGATATAACATTTCCTTCATCCTAGGAATGTAATCCCATTACATTTAATAGCCGCTATGCATGCACATAAAGGGGAAATAGTCCACTGTTCAACATTTACAGCAAATTGGGCATTTTCAGTCACCCTCACAAACTGCATATTTCTTTTGAATAGAAAGCCAATCCATCGGTAATTTTTAATGTTTTATTTGGAGTTTATGTCTTTCTTGGGATTCTTCAACTAAGGCATTCTTTTCTTTCTTTTCTTTTCTTTTCTATTTTTTGCTCCCAATCTTAAAAAAAAAATCACTTAGGAAATAATTTATTTTTGATGTTTCGCAATTTAGAAATATTAACTCTGTGGTTTAAAAAGCTTCTAATTCTAGAAATCCACTTGGACCCACCATGTCAAGAAGAAACTGACCTGAGGTAAACAGAAAAGCTAAAAGATGGAAAATAATGCAGTCAAGTTTGTAAGATAATGAAAAGGAAGGGCTGGGACTTAGCATATCATGATTAGACTTTTTTTTTAATGCAACAGCTGAAAACATTCAGGCTACAAACACAAAGAAGCATTATTTTGTGATGAGATGATTAAATTAAACTACAAACACCTTAAATTCGGAATTGTGGGAATTATCTTAAAAAGAAAACCTCTCCACCTTCCCCCAAACCTGCATTTATTTATTTGAGTAATTTTGAAATGTCAAAAGTAAGAAATGAGGGAGGCATTCAAAAATGTGAAGATGTGGAAAGAAAACTAATACATTGTTAATGGGACTTAACAAATTGTACCACTTATTGAGGTTCAAGAGCTAGGTAGACCCAGATTTAGTTCTTTCTTCTTTTAAACAAAACAAATAAATATTTGATTCATTCCTGAATATGTGGAGAGTTCTTTAGCATGTTCTTTGATTGTTGTGAACTGCCCAAAGTCATTGGAAGCTGTGCAGCATACAATCATCAAATAAAAAAGTTAAAATGCAATTATAAATTGTCTTGGAATGTGCATCTAAAATTTCATCTACTGTACTTAAATAATTCAGATTTTAGACTGATATGTGCATGACAGGAAGAGAAGGTTTTGACATACTGGAATCTGTTCTCAGATAGAATTTGTGCAAAATCCACTTTATGGACAATATTCAGTGAGATACAGTAGGTTGCATTTGATTTAGATTTCACCAAAAATGCTGTGGTATGTATGTAGATGGGTAGGTAATTGTTTCTTTTCTGATAGTAAGATATCACCTAATGCAAAACATATAACCAAAACACTACTGAACCAAAACAAGGTGTCAAGAAAAATTAAAATGTTAAAACCTTTCCATGGAATCAACTTCATGATCAAAATATTCAGCATGATCTTGAGATGGGAAAGCACCTTTTGGAAATTATAGTTGTAGATGACTTGGAAGAAGACATCTTTCAGTGGAGAAACTAAATGAAAGAAGATGGATTAAGATAAGTTCTTTGTTTTCCCAAGACTACAGTAGTTCCTAGATGTTTTGATGTTCCCTGAAGAGAAACAATAGGGATGCAGGTACCCAGAACAATTATCAGTAGAAGCAGATGATAAATGATTTCCATATATCTATCTGTATCAGCTGATCATGTTTTAGCTTTGTTGAACTGAATGTTTAATGCTTTCATGCATTAATGAATGTCCTAAATAAATAACATTTTATTTTAAAAATATTTTAGTGACTTTACTAGCAGCTTCATTTCTTTATTTAGAAAACAGAGAAAGATATTTAAATAGATAGATAAATATAAATGACTGGATATGGATATGGACTGGATATGGGCAATGCTTGGGTCAGAGAGAATAGTCTTTGAGTCAAACAAAAACAGACCAATTGTCTGTTGATTCCAAGTCCAGTTGACTGATGCATCATACTATTTCTTACCCTTCCCTGGAAAGAGTAACCTTGCAATTTGGAGATTGTCCTGGACTCTTTCTGGAAGAGCACGTGGAGATTATGGACAGAATGGATTTTGCAGAGCTTTTCTTGGTATGTCAACAGTGACATTACTTGGAGTACAATGCACTGAAGATACATTGTCACCTCTGAGTTAGAGTATTGTAATTTGCTCCACATGGGGCTATCCCTTGAAGACCACTCAGAATATTTAGCTACTCCATAATGCAACAAGGAGACAGATTGTGATACCTAGCACATGTCTTCTCTGCCGCATGAGATGCACTGGTTATTAGTAGATTTTCAAGTGTAATTCAAGGTATTGATTTCAATCAAGAAAACCTATGTGCATCAGGATCTGTATATTTTAGAGGATGTCTTTCCAAAAATTCTTGCCCATCCTATTTGAACAACTAGGCACATGTTATATGCAAGTAGATAAATTGGTACCATTTTGGTGGGAAGATGAGTGCTTCCTGTGGATGGTCAGAACTTCCTGGATGCAATGCCCAGGGCTTTTTTTGTCATAGAATGCCCAGAACGGAGTTCCAGCACCTTTTTTGGATGGAATCTTGTACCGTAGGCAAGGTGGGTTGTATTACATGTGTGAGTTCTAGCAACTTGTTTTTTTCAAAAAAAAAAAGCACTAGCAATGCCTATTTGACAGGTGACTTCAGTGGAAGGAGAAGGCTCAGATATGCTTCAGGTTGCCATTAGTCTTTCTTTCTGGCGTGCAGCTCTCTCGCTCCTTGTAGTGCACCTTTGAAAGCACATGAGCATGAACAGAATGGGCTAGTAGCCTTAGGCAGTCAAACCACTACTCTGCATTAGCACTGCAGTCTCCTGGCTAATAAAACATCACCATATGCTAAATAAATAAATAAATAAACAAACAAACAAACAAACAAACAAATAAATAAATATCTAGACACTGTTACAGGTTCCAACCTATCAATATATCCTATATTTAGGACAACTTTTGATTAAGAAGTGGACATGATTATTAGGTAGGGACCCAGTTATGTTTGAAATAAACAAATATCAAATGGTCATATTCCACTATTACTTTTTTATACTGTCCCATAAATATCCCATAGTTAGAAGATATAAATGTGATAAATGTGATCTGTGTTAATAATCAGTATTTCAGTCTGTCCTTATTTTTTGTTTTTCTATAAAATGTTCTATAGCAAGAAAAAAGAACTATTACATTTTAACTTTCAAGAAAACATGAAGTTTTTAATAGCAAACTTTCTTTGATCAGGTTGTTCATGTACATTTCCAAGAAACATTTTACTACAAATATCCTTGACAAGCAATTTTCTCTACTTCAGGCTTTCAAACTATAAATTCCACAAATCTAGGCTTTTTACTTTTTATATAAAAATTGTAGTAAAAGACATTTTTTCAGTGTGTCACTTATAAATATATATGTAATTAAAAAAACCTGAAATAGATACTTGTAGATTTCATTGTGTTACTGTACTTCTGCAATAAGAAAGAAACACATTTTGATGACTAGTTTCCTCCTAAAATCTATGAAAGATCATAAAAAAAATGAAATGTAAAGATTTCAGGTTTTTAAGTAAAATTCCCCAAGATCATTTCTGAGATATCTAAATTAATTTTCTTTTTGAATGAAACTTGAGAAACTTTTGAAGGGCATGAGAAATAAGAACAAAAAATATACTTTGATATGAGTATAGAAAACTCACACAATCATTTTGTGAATTTCCTTAATTTCATAGAAGAGAATATGAAGCTTGTACATATGGGAAATTTATGTGTCAATCTTCTTAGGGAATCTGTGCTCTTCCATCTACTATGGAACTTTGCCTTCCAGCAACCTCTTCTAGAATTGACAGCGGAGAGGGAATTGTCATTCATCAACTTTGACAGGCTATAATTTTTCTAACTCTGATAAAGAGGGTTGGAACAACCTTATGCAGGTATGTTGGAATTCCATTTAACATGTTCATAGTAAATGAATATCTACATTTCTGTGATTCTATAGTGCTATGATTCTTTGTTTAATTCCACAATTCTGCGGTTGCTACATAATTACGGACAAGGTTTAATGTTCTGCCAAAGTGTTTTAGAAATGTAACACAATCCCCACAGCAGATCCCTAAAGTCGCATTACTGCAATGCAATTAAACCTCAAGACATTAACACATTGCTTTGGATGTTGTTAAAAAGAAGAATGAGCAGGTTCTTGTCTGACTATTTGCAGATTTAGATTAGAGGCAGAAAAATGTTTAAAATTGCATGAATAAATGATGAAGAAAAATAGCAAGCTTGCATTCAGCAGTCATAAACATTGTTTTCATATTATAACTATTAAAAGAATGTCAGCTAATATCAACATTTCTCAGACTGCACTAAAGCTGAGCTTGTATTGGGAAATGAAGAAACATATCTAGGTATCTCAGGAGACTCATCTAGGCATTTTGTGTATGAAAAATTCATGATCTCAGTCAAATGTCATTGTCCTCTTTGTCCTAATCAAGATATAAACACTTCAAATTCTTACCAACCTCAGCTCATCAAATTTGACTTAATGGAAGCCAAAACAATTTTTGCTTGTTTGACTTCAGGATTAAAATCAAAAGTATTCAAATGTAGCCAAAACAATATTTACTCTTAAAATAAGATGAAATAAAGAAGCTATTTTCAGTATTTTTAATACTTGGAAGTTATTTTAAACCACAATGGCAGTCTGGATAGAATGTATATCATGATGCAGAAAAAGAAACATAAATATGCAGATACTCATACCCATATAAGAAGGTGCTTGTGACTGAAGGACTCAATTAAAGAGGCTATAAGTCAGCAGTTATATTAAGTGGAAAAACCTGCAGATAATCCAGAATAGTTTCAGCATGGTAAAAATACAAATAGAATGTAAATTGCTCCAAAAGTGTTTCAGTTTTGGTGACTGGGCTAAAAAATGTCAAATGCAATTCAGGGGTAGCAAGTGTGAAGTTTGAAGCTTGGAATTTCTCCTTCACTAATCATACAATGGGAACTGAACTGTCAGTAGCCAACTGCATAAACAGATCTTGGGAACTTTGTAGATACTTCAGTGAAATAATCTATACAATGTATAACAGCTATAAAGAAAGGAAATTCTGTGATGCGGGCATTAGAAAAGAGGCAGTTATAAATCAGTTAATATAATAAAGGTACCATACCAATCTGTGTTATACCAAATTTAGAATATTGCATACCTTTTTGATCATTACATCTGAAAAGGATATTGTCAAGTTAATGAAGACATAAAAGAGGGCAAACAGGATCATCATGGGACTTGACCACCTTCCATATGAATTCAACATACAGTAGCTACAGGCAGAACTGTTTAGCATAGAGAAAAAAAATATTTTACGAGACTGAATTGATGTTTGTAAAATTACAGAACTAGAGGGCCTTCAAGGAAACTATTAGAAGATTTAAAACTGATGTGAATACATCAAATTTGTGAATGTAAATCAATGGCTACTAGTTTTGACTGAGGCTGCTTCCAGACGTCTAGTTAGTCTCTCTCTTTGCATGCTAGGTTGCTTGGCTGACAACTCAGGCTCCTTCCCCACTTTGCATGCTAGGTACATGGGGGCAATAATGAGAAACGTAGGTCTCTTGATTTCTAATCTGTGGAGTTCCTAGCATACCTGGTAGACTATTATTTGAGATGGAGACTAAGCCTAGTCCTGATCCATGGATATCCTTTATTTTAAGGCAGACATGTCAAACTCGTGACGTCACGTGATGTCGCACAATGTATCGGAGCTTTTTTGCCATTGCCAGGAGTGGGGTGGGCGTGGTTTCCCAATGATGCCTTCGGCCCGTGGGCTAGCAGTTTAACCCCCCTGTTTTAAGGAATTATTGAAATTAGTACAAATTCAAATTTGCTTATTAAAATTTGCTTTTGAAACACTGTGGTTAAATCATAGGCACCTGTTTGAGGTATATTTCTACTGAAGCCAATAAAATCTGCTTCCAAGGACTAAAAGCTGAACATTATTTAATATAAAAAAAATTCAGCTTTGAGATTCAGAAATAAATTTTCAGTTTTAAAGAACTTTTGGTTTTCCCCTTGGAGAAAAAGAGTGCCATATAACCATTTCTTACAAATGGTTGTGCATCCAGGAACCGATCACTCATAATTTCATTGATTCTGGTGACTGGATTTTTTATTTTTTTTTTAAATCTGAATGTAAGGACCCACCCCACTTTGCATCTTAAGAAGACAGAACTCTTGGAATAATTCTTCCAACAGGAATCCTTTATTAAGAAGAAGTGGTTGCAGGCGTGCTAGACAGAACTTGGGGTCCAAGCTCTCCCATTCAAGATTTTAAGGGGTTCCCCAGCAGTCCCACCCAATCACCCCCCCTTCCAGTGATAGTTTCATGCATCACAATTCCACCCCTTTGCTCCTTTCTTCCATCTGGATGGAGACTTCAGATAAACTACATGAAAGGTAAATAGCCCCTTTGTTATGGTAAGGTTCTTTGGTGCTAACTACATTCTTTGAAGTTGCAATAAACACACTCAAATCCTTAGAAATATACTGAAGGAAGTGAGGGCCATAAAGCCCCTTTGTTCTCCCCCTTCTCTCCCTCTTATGGCAGAATCCAGAGGAGGCAGAATTGGGGTTTTCTATATTTGATGATTAAAGATGAAATATAATTGGATTCTGACACTGATTAACATTCTTATCCAAATCCACCTGATTTTAAAGTGATTAATTTTATTTGAATCAGGTGCTGGGATGTTAATGAACGTGAAAGATAGCTACATGGGAATCTACTTTGCCTAAAGACTTCACCATCCATTAATGAATACTTCCTACTGTGCTTCTTTATTACATTTAAAATTAATGCTTTATATGTAATTTCTTTCTCTCCATTTGATAGATTAATAGTATGCACATTGCACACCAAATGTGTATTTTTGAATTTTAATAGCAAGCAAAAAGAATAAGTGAAGGGAGGCTAAAGTGTCACAACAGATGCAGTATTTCACTGGAGATTTCCAAGCAGCATATTTTAATTATTTCTTGTTTTTCAGAATAATTAATTGCTTTGAAACCCCATCAGGATCTGTCTAATCACTTTCTGTCTTTTGTCCTCATTAATTCTCCAATGTTTCTAAATATAAGGACTGCCTCACCAAGATGTTAGCAAGAGACAGCTGGTGTTATTATTCAGAAGTCTATTTAACACCCCCCCTCCCCAAGAATCAGAAGAAGACACTCATGCAGAATAAACATCCTTTCTGCAGTTTTGAAGAAATAATAGCTGATTAACAACTTGATGAGTAATTTGCTAATGCCACTAAAATGATAAAGTCATATGATACCAGTCTTGATTTTATTTGCCAAACCACTAGGGGTTCGACCCTACATTTAAAAATTAGGTGGATGGGAAGCTAGAAGTCATACAACAGTAAAACATTCCACTATGCAGATATAATATGGGACAAGAAATTGGCATGAAATGTATGCTAGTGTGAATTACTGGTGTGATATTCTATAGATAATAGAAGTGTATTTTTTACTATGTAACTGGTGCTGTTTGCAAAGCATATCCCAAACATTGTGTAAACAGTACCAGTTACACAGTAAAACAAGTTTTATTTCAGAAATGAGCAAAACTATTTAAGATACACACACACAAACATACACACACACAAACACATCTGGATAAGAAAAGCATATGCAGAAATATGTGTATGTGCGTATGTATGTATATATCTATGTGTATGTATATGTATACACACACACACACACACACACACATTCTGAGGTTTTAGTAGGTGTTTGTATGTAGGTCTTCGGTTATTCGGGTTTTCTCCCACGTAAAATTGGAAGTGTCTTGGCGACGTTTCAATGAAGTCCCATTAGTCATCTTCAGGCTGGTGTTTTCAGCTTCGTGCTTCTAGGAGCAATGTGTGATCGTAGCTGTTTCTTCCTTTTAACTGCCAGTGGGGGTATGAAAGACAGAGACAGAGAAGACAGAGAACAAGAAAATGGCAAAGCCCTCCTTCCATACATAAAAGGCACTTCAGAGAGAATCAGCAAGATCCTCCACAAACACAACATCAAGACAGCATTCTGCACAAACAGAAAAATATCCATCATCTTAAGAAACCCTAAAGACAAAATAGAGTTAGAAAATCAAGGAGTATATGAAATCCCATGCACTGCTTGTCCCACCACATACATCGGACAAACCAACAGAAGAATAAGTGCACGCATTGAAGAACACAAGAACTCAGTCAAAAAAGAGGAACCAACTTCTTTCCTGGTCCAACACCTTAAAGCCACAGGACATGAAATTGACTTTAAAAAGACCAGAACTATTGCCAAAACTGAACACTTTAATAACAGAATAATAGAGAAGCCATCGAGATAGAAAAATGCCCACACAGCATGAATAAACGAGATGATACCTCCCGCCTACCAGCCATTTGGAAACCCACCCTTATTGACAAATGATTCCCTAACACAAAGAATGACACCAGACCCACACTCACGAAAACCACATAGGATGTCATCACCACACATCCACGCAAAAAGCAAACCCAAACCCACACCGATGATGAGGCATGATCACAAACCAGAAGCCAGACCACAGCTGCCTCATTAGCCACTTTAACCCCCTCCAATCCATACATGAAGCAAACTGACACCCACCATGAAGATGAGGCACGACCACCAACATGAAGCCAAACAAAAGCAATGCAACTCACCATCTCAAATCCCCCCTGCAACTCAGACTAACCCGAGCACAACAAAACCCCCACCAAAACAGAACACTCCCACATCCAATCAGAGCACAGCCAACCCTCCCATCCAATCAGAGCACAGACAAGCCCTAACCAATCAGAACACACCTCCACCCAATCAGAACACAGCCAAGCTCCCACCCAATCAGTTCATACCCCCATTAGCAGTTAAAAGGAAGAAACAGCTATGACCACACATTGCTCCTAGAAGCACGAAGCCGAAAACACCAGCCTGAAGATGACGAATGAGACTTTGTCGAAACGTCACCAAGACACTTCCAATTTGATGAGGGAGAAAACACAATAACCAAAGACCTACATACAAACACCCACGAAAACCTCAGAAAATATATATGCACCCCCCATCTAATAAAGAGAGTTACACTGATGGGGGTAGAGGAATGGAAAGGGTTACTGCTAGAAAGAGAAGGGAAAGGATCCCGTCCAGCCCCAGGGGCAATGATAGAAGTACACACGGTGGAGTACGGAGAGGTGAGAAGAAAGAACCACATGCTGACGTGAGAGATGCACTTGGAACTCAGCACGGCCAGCACAATCTAAAAGCCAGATGCAGACAATTAGGGATTACACATAAGCTTCCCCCAATGACTGCTCTTTTAAACCCTGATGATGTCGGGAGCACCCGACGAAAGCTAGGTTTGGTTATTAAATGTTTTCTATTTATTCTCTTGGTGGTCACTATTTATATGTTTTTTGTAATATACATATATATATATATCTGTTTAATACAAGTGCTGAGCTTTTGTCTGCTGGCACTGCCGACATCATCATAGCATAAAAGCAAGTTAATGGGAGTTCTCTTTATGTTACTAGCTGGCTTTGTGCCCGGCTTTTCGATCTGGTCATTGGTCCACTCGATGTCTCTAATTGTTTTATTTTTAAAGGGCACGTGTTTGCTGGTCCCTTGGTAGTTTCCAAAATTCTTTTCCCCTTTCCTTCCTCCAATACCTTTCCTTGAATGCACCCAGCTGTCTGCTGTCACATCGTTGGTTTCTGAAGTTGCTGTTCTCCCTTCCCCCTTTCTCCCCCCCCATCGCTTTCCTCATATGCATCCAGCTGTCTGCTGCCACCCCATTGGTTTCCGAAGTTGCTGTTCTCCCTTTTGCTTTTATGCTCTCCCGTTGCTTTCTGATGATGTTGGCAGTGCTGGCTGACGAAAGCTCAGCATTTGTATTAAACAGCTTTTAGTTTGATATTAGCCTAGTGTTCGAATTTATTTATTTTACTGCATGGCTTTACCCAGGATTTGTATTTTTAATATATATATATATATATATATTTGTTTTCTGAGGTTTTCGCGGGTATTTGTATATAGGTCTTTGGTTGTTTGGGTTTTCTCCCGCGTAAAATTGGAAGTGTCTTGGCAACGTTTCGACGAAGTCACATTCGTCATCTTCAGGCTGGTGTTTTTAGCTTCTTGCTTTGAGCAGCAATGTGTGGTTTTAGCTGTTTCTTCCTTTTAACTGCCAGTGAGGGTATGGCAGTTAAAAGGAAGAAACAGCTAAAACCACACATTGCTGCTCAAAGCAAGAAGCTAAAAACACCAGCCTGAAGATGACGAATGTGACTTCGTCGAAACGTTGCCAAGACACTTCCAATTTTACGCGGGAGAAAACCCGAACAACCAAAGACCTATATATATATATATATATATATATTATATATATATATATATATATGTTTTCTGAGGTTTTCGCGGGTATTTGTATGTAGGTCTTTGGTTGTTCGGGTTTTCTCCCACGTAAAATTGGAAGTGTCTTGGCGACGTTTCGACGAAGTCCCATTCGTCATCTTCAGGCTGGTGTTTTCAGCTTCGTGCTTTGAGCAGCAATGTGTGGTCTTAGCTGTTTATTCCTTTTAACTGCCAGTGGGGGTATGAACTGATTGGGTGGGAGCTTGGCTGTGTTCTGATTGGGTGGAGGTGTGTTCTGAATGGTTAGGGGCTTGGCTGTGCTCTGATTGGCTGGGGGAGTGTTCTGTTTGGTTGTGCTCAGGTTAGTCTGAGTTGCAGAGGGGTTTAAGATTTTGGGCTGCCTTGCTATTTTCTGGCTTCGCGTTCGTGGTCGTGCCTCCTCTTCATGGAGGGTGTCAGTTTGCTTCATGTATGGATTGGAGGGGTTTAAAGTGGCTAATGATGCAGCTGTGGTCTGGCTTCTGGTTTGTGGTCGTGCCTCGTCATCGGTGTGGCTTTGGGTTTGTTTTTTGCGTGGATGTGTGGTGGTGACATCCTGTGTGGTTTTTGTGAGTGTGGGTCTGGTATCATTTTTTGTGTTAGGGAGTCGTTTGTCAATAAGGGCGGGTTTCCAAATGGCTGGTAGGCGGGAGGTATCATCTCGCTTGTTCATGCTGTGTGGGCGTTTTTCTATCTCGATGGCTTCTCTGATTATTCTGTTATTAAAATGTTCACTTTTGGCAATGGTTCTGGTATTTTTAAAGTCAATTTCATGTCCTGTGGCTTTAAGGTGTTGGACCAGGGAAGATGTTGGTTCCTCTTTTTTGACTGAGTTCTTATGTTCTTCAATGCATGCACTTATTCTTCTGTTGGTTTGTCCGATGTATGTGGTGGGACAAGTGGTGCATGGGATTTCGTATACTCCTTGATTTTCTAATTCAATTTTATCTTTGGGGTTTCTAAGGATGGTGGATATTTTTCTGTTTGTGCAGAATGCTGTTTTGATGTTGTGTTTATGGAGGATCTTACTGATTCTGTCTGTGGTGCCTTTTATGTATGGGAGGAGGGCTCCCATACATAAAAGGCACCACAAAAAAGAGGAACCAACATCTTCCCTGATCCAACACCTTAAAGCCACAGGACATGAAATTGACTTTAAAAATACCAGAACCATTGCCAAAAGTGAACATTTTAATAACAGAATAATCAGAGAAGCCATCGAGATAGAAAAACGCCCACACAGCATGAACAAGCGAGATGATACCTCCCGCCTACCAGCCATTTGGAAACCCGCCCTTATTGACAAACGACTCCCTAACACAAAAAATGATACCAGACCCACATTCACAAAAACCACACAGGATGTCACCACCACACATCCACGCAAAAAACAAACCCAAAGCCACACCGATGACAAGGCACGACCACAAACCAGAAGCCAGACCACAGCTGCATCATTAGCCACTTTAAACCCCTCCAATCCATACATGAAGCAAACTGACACCCTCCATGAAGAGGAGGCACGACCACGAACGCAAAGCCAAGGAATAGCAAGGCAGCCCAAAATCTTAAACCCCTCTGCAGCTCAGACTAACCTGAGCACAACCAAACAGAACACTCCCCCAGCCAATCAGAGCACAGCCAAGCCCCTAACCATTCAGAACACACCTCCACCCAATCAGAACACAGCCAAGCTCCCACCCAATCAGTTCATACCCCCACTGGCAGTTAAAAGGAATAAACAGCTAAGACCACACATTGCTGCTCAAAGCACGAAGCTGAAAACACCAGCCTGAAGATGACGAATGGGACTTCGTCGAAACGTCTCCAAGACACTTCCAATTTTACGAGGGAGAATACCCGAACAACCAAAGACCTACATACAAATACCCGTGAAAACCTCAGAAAACACACACACACACACACACACACACACACACACACACACACATATATATATTAGTTTTGCTCAGTTCTAAAATAAAGCTTGTTTAATAAAATAATTGTTAAATAGAATCCTCTGAGCAGAACACAACAAGCTTAAGAAATGAATACAGTCAACCTACTGTATATAAAATGCATAACATACTAAGCCCTTTCCTTGACTAGGTGAAGATTAAGAGCTTTGTACAAACAAAACTCTTAACTGGGTTAATATCCTAGGTTATTCTTTCAACTATATTGATAAAAGAAATTGATTATTGCCATAGCTAATCCAACAGCTATACAGAGTTTTTTAGGCTATTTTACATTTTAAATGTAGACTTTGAATTCTGTCTTGCTAGTTAATGAATTCTTTTTCAAGTCAAATTGTCATTGTCTAGCGAAGGACATGCTGATTTTGGGCCAGTCATTCTCTTTCAGCCCATCCCACCACAAAGGGTTGTTGTGAGTAATTTTATGTATGTTTGCTCCCTTGAGTTATTTATAAAGCAGGGTTGTCAAACTCACAATGTCACGTCATGTGTTGCGATGTATCATGACTTTTTTTCCATTGCCAGCAATGGGCTGGGTGTGGTTTTGCCATGACGCATCCGGCCCACGGGCCGGCAGTTTGACACCCCTGTTATAAAGTAATAAAGATAGGATTTTAAAAAATCTAATAATCTAATAATAATCTTCCATGGCACTAGCAGTATAAATAAAGAAGCTATTTACTGTTCATTGTTCTTAGCTATAAAACGGTGTACATTCTTTTGGAAAAAATGAATGAATAAAAATTGCATAACAATGCATATAAGGGCTACATATAGCAGTATAATGGAATCTGTATAAATAGCATGGAGCAGAAAGAAAAACATTGGAACAGTAGTTCCATATATATATTTTAAAAAAACATAATGCATGCAAAATCCATATAACAAAGCCCAAATTTCTTAGTCTTTTGTTGTTTGTTTTAGATAAACTAGCCGAAATGAATACCACATGAAGGCATCTGGCAAATACATGGACTTGATTTCCATCAATTTGCCTCTCCTAGCTTACTACAAGCTTTAGCAGAATTTAAACAGAGATGAGGTTAAAAATACAAAAATGTTTCCTTTGAAATCAGGAGATGACAGCTGAATGCAGCTGCCTACCTATTAACGATCCAAATGAAGTAACTCCAATTCGGTCACCTCAACAAGAAGTATTCCCAGTTTCCAAACAGCCAATTTGAGTGAAGATAAAAATTGGCTTCTTTTTGTGTACATTTGTATTAATTAAAAGGAATCTTCACAGAAGAAATACAGTTTAGGATGGATCAGTAATCATTGTAAAATAGTGTGAAAGCAACCATCTGCACTTACTGAATTCTAGATGAAGATCTTTGTAATCCTTCCCCTTGGAATTTATTAGCTTTGTACAGGAACAATAACTGCTCTAGTGTTGAAGAAAGTAATAGCAAACCTTCCCCATGACACCCATTAAATCCCCAGAATTCTGATCTCAGCACTTTAAGAAAAAACATTGCTCTTGATTCCTAAAAGCCAAACCAAGGCATAGTGCTTTTGTTATTTCAGTCTAATTCCCAGTATTTCAAAATCCTGCCTCTCATAGAGCAGCAGCTATTTATTATAAACACAATTGGGTAATATCATTCCCCAATATCTAGATGGGGAAAACCACCGTATATTATTTTCCAAAGCACCAGAAGGCAAGACAAGAAATAATGATGGAAACTAATCAAGGAGAGAAGCAACTTGACATTAAGGAAAAACTTCCTAACAGTGAGGACAATTAACCAGTGGAATAGCTTGTCTTCAGACATTGTGGATGCTTCAACACTTGAGGTTTTTAAGAAGAGACTAGACAGACACTTGTCTGAGATGATAGGGACTCCTGATTGAGCAGGGGGCTGGACTAGAAGATTTCCAAGGTCTACATTATTTCCATTTTTGTCAATATCAAATAAACAGTGGCTAATAGCATCTAGTGCACTGAGTTAACTTGCATGGAATTGTTTCCCAGTAAGTTGTCTTGCAATGAGTTGGCCATGGTGAACTGTCCTGCAGTGAATTGGCTGCAGAAAGATCACTGTGTTGAGATGGCTGGGTTGACCACAGTAAGATGCTATGGCATATTGGCCATGGTGAGTTGGCCATGGCATGTTGGCCATAGTGAGTTGGCTGTGGTGAGTTGTGCTAGAACTTGGGCCTGTACAACCTCAAAGAACCCCACGTTGTTTCAAGATACCTTGACCTTACATGTGAGAAAAGAAGCATACATGGGCTCAAAGACCAATGTACCTATCCCAAATTATAAGCTTTGTGTTTCATCATATGAGGAAAAAAAACATATCATTCTTAAATCTAAACTTTAAGCTGAACTTTCTTTCATTTTCTTTCATTTTCTTTTGTTTTTAAAAGATCACATGCATTGGTGGTAGTGGATCAACTGATCATCAACAGAGGGAAAGAAAATAAAATGTTTAATAATCTTTAGAAGAAACCAGGACATTGAAAGTTATTGAAAGTTAAAGTATTCAGCTTAACAAATACTTCTTTTAGAACTTGGTTTGTTAAAAATGGGAGGGGAATAGCAGAATAAGTCCACTGGAGTTTGCCATTTGATCACTGAATTCCACTGATTTGAGCTTGGCGGCCTTCATGAACCACATTCTCCTGGTTACATTTTACTCCTGGACAAGTGATTGCTTTTGCTCATTCAAAACATGCTGTTTCACATGGTTTTAAGTGATTAAAACAGTTTGGATCCTCTCAGTAATTAAGGTAAGGCATGTAACAACACTGAATCAAAAATTGGTTTAATCCAATGGCTAAGAACCTGAGTTATGAATCAAGAAGCTCTGGATTCAAATCTCACTTCTGCCATCTTTTCATTTGATAATCATAAATAAACCTTTCTTTTATTTACCTTCAAACTGTATTTTAAGAAGAATATTTATCTCTTACAAAATAATGACTACAACAGGAAGTTACTACCAGAGTTATACATCAAATACTTGGCATTAATATGTTGATAAAAGGCTAAATGTATAATGTATGGTTGTATTTCATGTTTTTATTTCCCTCCTGTTCTATTGTTGATATCTAAATGACATTTATGAGGATCAGGATTGAATTTCAAAATGTAAGAAAGCTATTTTGTAACCCTCTACTGCATTATAGTTTTACAAGAAAAAAAGTCACTTCTTGTGTATTGTTGATCAACTGGAAACTGGAAAAAAAATCTATCCATTCTCCATCAATAAACATGCATTTCTGTATATATTATGAACGTTTTTCTGGTCATTTGCAGACAAAAACTATAACCTATTTACCAAAATACTTGTCTATATATATTGTGCATATACATATTATACACACACACACACACACACACATATGTATATACACTATATATACTATTAGGTGTTCTATTACTATGTATCCTCCCTGGTTCAGCTGACAGAAGTGAGGAGAGCCTATGGCCTAAAGGTTAATACAGCTGCCTAACATGCAAGTGGCCCAGGTTCGAATCTCAGAAAGGTATGGTTAGCTGATGATAATTGCTTGAAATAACTATACTAATCTCCCTTTAACTCTTTGTCAGTTAACCTATGTCTAAAGTGGGCTAAAGTGTCTGGATGAACTGGGATCCATTTATTTATTTATAATATTGCAGGTGCTGGCATTAACTGAAAAGATACTTCCACATTGCCCTTTTTCAAATTAGTGGGAGTAAACTAAATCCCTTCTCCTTTCTCCCCACAAAAGAATGAAAATAAAATAAAATAAAATAACGCATATCGCATGTCTGCTTTTTTTCTGACAATAGAAGGAAGAGGCAGAATTTCACACTGTCAATTTCACTACACTAAACATTTCTCTTACAGGAACTGCTAGAATGACTGGAGTTCAGAATACAAAAGAAGTAAGTCAAGAATTTCCTTCATCCAAAAGCAAAACTGACAATTCCTAGACAGGTAATTTGTAGGCGAGTATGTGTGGTTTTGGTTATATCACAGCTGAACAGGAAATACATTAGTTCAACTGCCAAAGTCCACTGATATCCTGGGATCCCAGTGTTCTGCATCTAATTTTGAACCCACAGATCTTCATCTGGAAATGTTCCCTGAAGTTGTGTGCAAAGGGAAGTGGTATTTTTTGAAAAATATTACTTTCTTCCCACAATACAATGGATCCAACTGTTAGGGATTTAATAGTGGAAAGTGTGAGGCAATGATTCTCTTTGGCAAAGGCAACATTAACTAATTAAGAAGCTCCAAAAGAACATTGCAGAACTAATTAGCATATGAACTAATAATTAGTATGAACAGCAAGGCATGGAGCAAATGATGAAATTACACAGAGCTGTAAGCCCTAGATTTTGCCCAACATAGGATAAGGTGAGGGAGTTAAACAATTTTGGGTTAGGATCTACCCTGATCTCAACAATCATTTTTGATATGAGAGCAGACTTTTCGACTCCAATGATCCACTGCTTTTATTTCTTTTCCTTCTAGCCACGTGCCAAGCCATAACCTTTAAGGTAATATAATTGCAGCGTCCATTGAACTTGATCAAAACATATTGGAATCCAGGTTTCACTGAGTTTGAAATGAACATACAGTACTAATTAATTTCTTTGCTTGTAAGCATGGGGCTACAATAGCATTTCACTAGACAAATGGGTCATGTTACGTGTGCTATAAGTATAGAAGAGGATACTATAAGCACATACTGTATAAAGCTGGTAACTAAGGTAAGAACAACATAACAGCATTGTTTGTTTTCAAAGGCAAAGCAAGAAACCACATGTATGAGCTGCAAGCAGTCAATATTTTTACCTGTTGACTTTGCTGCTAAATCAAAAACCAATAGCAAAAAAAATCCCAGGGGTATAGAGTATGGAACAAGGAGATATTTCTTCTGTTAAATCAGCAAGCTTAATCCCTTAATAATGAGAAAGCATTGTCTCTTGTAATCTCAGGAGCCTGATCGAGAATGAATGAACCCATTTTCTAGGAATAATATGGAAATGGTTTGTCATCAGCTTCTAAGAATTTTTCCCCAACTTCCTTGCCTCCAATCCTAGTATTTCCTGGAAGAATTCCATGTAAATATTAACCCAGTCTCAACTTGCTTAGCATCCATGATAAGCAAAGGCCAATTATACACTGCTACAGTGGAGACTAATATTCTCTAAACTATATTTAATTAGCCCTTTAAAACTGAACTCTGTAACTAGCTCATAAAAAAGAAAGTGTTTATTATCAAGATATGAAAATAAAACAGAAATAGAATTCAGCAGAAAATATTGGTGCGAACTCTCAAAATAGTCTTTGACATATCCTAGATGGACTGTAATGTGCCCTAATTATATCTGTGCTGTTCTCTTCATATATTTGAATAAAGTATTTGGAAAAAATGGATTCAGAAATAACATTCATTTCTGAATTATCACCACTACAGGATAGATCAGACTAAGAAACCAATGCCATGTACTATAGATTAGGATTACTAATCGATAGTAACAGAATCTTATCTGTTACTAGATGGTATAAAGTCTGAGTGTGCTTCTCTCCTCCTCTTTATTCTTATGTGAACCAGGGAAAAACTTGTTTCCAACATTTTCTCAAGTTATTTTCTTGGCTCAAGTGCAAGCTTATAAAAGCTGCTTACGTAACCATCGTCTTAGTAGCAGCTCCTATCCTTCAAAGTTCTAAGCCCTCCACATGACAATTGCTTACAAAACTGTGTATATTAGCTTAGCTGTAAAAAAAAAAATGCATATATTAGAGATTTCTTATTTATAACAAGTATTCATTAAGGAAAACTGAGACCAGAACTATAGTGTCCAAATCTATGAATATAGGTATGCATATTATTTAGCAGATGTTTTAAATAATATACATACATAAAATGAATAGTATAGAATAATACTTTAAGAGGAATGCAATGCTATATGACCTGGACTTTGAATGATTTGATCTGCACATAAACAGATGTGAATAGAAAGGTGGAAAAATAATATAACTCATAATGCAATGCTATATGACCTGGACTTTGAATGATTTGATCTGCACATAAATAGATGTGAATAGAAAGGTGGAAAAATAATATAATTCATGATGAAAGATTGCATGTATACATTATGTGATACAAGGGCTAATTCTTGTAAGGACTGGAGTCAAAACTGTTAGATCTAGTGATGTGCATAATTCTGCTCATTGAAATGGGTCTAGAACAGACATGTCAAACTCGCAATGTCACCTGATATCGCGCGACGTATCGGAACTTTTTCCCCATTGCCGGCAATGGGATGGGCGTGGTTTCCTCGTGACGAGTCTGGCCTGGCAATTTGACACCCCTGGTCTAGAACAAGGGTGTCAAACTCACCACGTCATATGACATGTCACAACATATTGTTGGAGCTGGGGTAGGAGCAGCCTCTGCATGATGCAACTGGCCCACGGGCTGGCAGTTTGACACCCCTGCTCTAGAACATTCAGAAAAAGTTGTGGTACTTGGAAAGTAACTTAAGATTACTTTCATAGTCTTAGTGAACTTAGATTGACTTGCCACATTTCTGGTCTGAAAAACGAGATTTACTATTTGAGAAAAAAAGTTGGAATTTTCACTTAGAATGAGTCACTTTATATTACCAAGATAAAATTCAGTGCATTTGCTCAAAATATTGCTAATTTTACTTTTTTCATACTACTTTATGCATTTAATGTCCAATCTGATGCTCAGTCACTGGGAAATCTTGATGGTCATGCTATGTAACTTGACATAAAAATATTTTAGAAGTGTCTGAGGAAGGAAGGAAGGAAGGAAGGAAGGAAGGAAGGAAGGAAGGAAGGAAGGAAGGAAGGAAGGAAGGAAGGAAGATATCTTATGTTATATTTAAAGAACAAGTTCTTCCTCTCTCTCCTATAGAGAGGAGAAATGAGGTAGTATGCTTATTCCAGGTAGTCTTAAGGTTTGTTCACAAGTTGCAATTACGGTTATTCTGTAGCTATTATACCTCATCGCGATTCTAGAGGTGTGAATGACAAGCTGTGACCCAATCTTTTCTTTTTCTGGTTTGACAGACTTCAAGATTATCTAGTTTTCTTTTTCAGCCAAATGTCAGAGTCATGAAAAGTAATAACTTTTGGTGAGCTGTGATTTCAGCCCACAATAAAATACTCCAAAGCATACTATTTTATTCATTCCTCCCCACTCCCTGTCATTAAATCATTTTGCTGTTGTTTGAGAAGGAGGGTGAGAGATTAATGAATTAATATGAATTATTTAGTATCAACACACTTGGAAACTGACAGACACATACTGACAAATTGCAGTTTTAATTTCCGATGCATCTGTGTGATGTACCTACTTTTTTAATTATTATTGCTGAATGCTAAGAGTATTTGTAGTGAATCTTAAACTGGTTTAGATGAGTTTATGATCTTTGGATTTCAATGAATGGAAACAAAAATATTAACTCAGTAGTGTCACATTTCAATGCACCACAACTAGAATTTCTGAGGGTGTACAGTCTTGAAAATGTTAATTTTTCCGATCAACTATTTGACAGGAAAGGATGAGAGAAGCTAAATTGGGGGAGAAGAGAGAATTTACCATTTCAAAAGTGCTTCACAATGCTTGCCAAGGATCTCATTAATCTGTTTTATTTAATACTATATACCAGAGGTCCTCAACCTATGGGCCGCAGCCCACTACCAGGCCATGGCCTCTTGGCTGCCAGGCTGTGTGAGTCGCTGGGCAGTGCACTCACATGTGCATGTGCTCACCCCCCTCCTGCCACCATTGCCACAAGTGTTGTGCAGGTGGTGGCAGACAGCTAGTATCGTGTGGGCGATGGCATTGCCATGAACCTTGCATGAGGTATAGTAGCACCACCAGCAGCAGATGGGCCACAGCACGATCCTCGAACCAAGGTGGCGGTGTGAGCCTTGCATTGCTGTGGGCCGTGGTGCAATCCTTGCACAGTGGCGGTGGCACGAATTTCACACCAGAGTGGTGACATGAACCTCCTGCCAGAGCGGCATTGTTGTGGGCTGTGGTGCGAGCCTCATGCTGGTGGTAGCATTGCTGCAAGCCTGGCAGTGTCAGCGCCACAAGCCTCATACAGCTGCCACCATCACTGAGAGCCTCACATGCATGCTTGAAGCCCTGTTTGCGTGGTGCGCATGCTCACAGCCTGTTTGTATGTGCATGTGCACATGTGGCCATATTCATGTTTGTGCATGCATGCGAAAGTCACCTGCCCCTCCCTCTCCCACCAGGCTGCCAATCCAAAAAAGTTGGTGATCCCTGCTATATACTGAATGCATATTTTAATGCAATATACATTCAAAGGAGGCCATTGAAGGAAGAAAATAAGTACAGGTGGGTCCTCAGCTTATGACCACAACTGAGTCCAAACTTTTTGTTGCTAAGCAAGACAGTTGTTAAGTGAGTGTTGCCCCATTTTATGACTTTTCTTGCCACAGTTGTTAAGTGAATCACTGCAGTTATTAAATTAATAACACAGTTGTTAAGTGAATCTGGCCTCCCCATTGTCTTTGCTTGCAAAGTTTGCAAAAGGTGGGTCACACGACCCTGGGACATTGCAACCATCATAAATACACACCAATTGCTGAAGCATCCACATTTTGATCACATGGGGGGAATGCTGCAAGTATGAAAATCACTCATATGTTACTTTTTCAATGCCTTTGTAGCTTCGAACAGACATTAAATGAATGTTGTAAGTCAAGGACAACCTATACTACCTGTGTGTAGTGAAATTGATGTTATGTTTTTACAATAAGAGGATAATAACAAGAAATAAATTGTGCTTTACTGAAATTGCAGCCAGTGTATTGGAAAGTATTGCACACACATACACACACATCCTGGACAGTCTAGGATAAATGGTAACAAAAGTGCCTAGGGAAACAGACAGATCTTCAATCCCATATGAAAGGCTCACAAGGTTGGGGCAACCCAAAATCTCTAGGAGGGTGTTGTTCCATATGGAAGCAATTCTCTATGGTCCACTTACAATATATCTGGTCTGTGTTCAAAACAGTCTCTGAACTCGGGGGTCGTCTTATATGCTGAGTCATCTTAAACACCGGAAATAAGGTAGTTTCTGGTGTATAAGATGACTTTCTAGGTATGCGACTCGGCGTCAATCATCTTATATACCGGAAATAACGTAATTTCCGGCATATAAGACGACTTTCTAGGCATGCGATTCAGCGGCGATGGTCTTGCGACTCGGCATCGATTGTCTTGCGACCCGGCGTCGAACTAGGGGTCGTCTTATACACCAGGTCTCCCTATACACCAGAATATACGGTATATATTTTCCCATTTATTATGTTTATAAATAACTAAAGGCATCAAATATATTTAATGCTCCTTCTTCCTCCAATTTTCCCCACAACAATAACAATCCTATGAAGTAGGTTGGTCTGAGAAGGGGCGTTGTCTTACCTGAATGCCTTTTCTCAGCATGATGATGGAGACTCCACTAGTGAGTTGTCTTAATCTTGCTGCTCCAATAAGACTAAGTCAGAGTTAAAGTCACACCTCTACTGTGCCCCCATGTCCCAGTTTGAGACTGAGTCGATGTACAGACATTAGCCCACACAATTGCGTTTCCATTATTGGAATCAGGACCAACTGACCTTATCTGGGAGGGGGTGGAGTCTCCATCATCATGCTGAGAAAAGGCATTCAGGTAAGACAATGCCCCTTCTCCAGCATGATTGGATGGAGACTCCACTAGTGGGACTTACCAAAGCCCTGTGTCCCTAAGGGAGGGAGTCAGTTTGGGCCTGTGACATTCTAGATGGCAATACTTTCTGCAAAACTCTGCAGCCAAAGGAGGCATCCAAAGATACATATTGGTTAATTTTGTAATGACAGATAAAGGACGAAGGGGAAGACCACGTGGCCGCCTTGCAAATTTCCCCTATAGAAGCCCGTGTTGCCCAAGCTGCGGAAGTAGCAGCACCCCTGGTGGAATGGGCCATAATATTTCTAGGGACCAGTAATGACTGGTTCTTGTATGCCAGGGCAATACAAGACCTGATCCACCCCCCCTATAGTTGATGAAGAGACTTTCTGACCTTTGGCCAAAGGTTGGAATGAGTTGAACAAGGCGTCGGACCTTCGGAAAACCGAAGTACGCTTGATATAACACTGCAATGCCCTGTGGACGTCCAGTGTCCTCCACTGGCTTTCAGTGTCCTGGGAAGAGTCAGGACAGAAATCTGGTAAAACCACTTCCTGGGACCTATGGTACAGAGAGTTCACTTTGGGAACAAAGGAAGGGTCAAGCCTGAGGACTACCCTGTCTGGGAAGAAAATGCATAGGTCCTCCCTGACAGAAAGAGTGGCCAGCTCCGAAATACACCTGGCCGACGTGATTGCCACAAGGAATGCCATCTTCATTGATAACAAATCAAGTGAGCATGTCTCCATAGGTTCAAAGGGGTGTGCAATCAGAGATTGTAAGACCTGTTGTAGGTCCCACGAGGGTTATCGATGAACTGGTGGTGGCTTGGCATTGTTAGCTCCCTTCAAGAAGGAACGAACCAAGGGATGGTGAGTCAGAGGGGTGGCATTTTCGCACATGAGGACAGTAGCAAGAGCAGCAACCTGTCTACGGATTGTGCTCAGGGATAGCCCTTTATCTTACCCATCCATCAGGAATTCCAGCACAATAGGAACTGAGACACCCGAGAGTTCCACCTTATGTCCTGCGCACCAATTTCAGAAACTTTTCCAAGTGGCATCATATATTCTATTCGTCGAGGCACGCCTGGATTGTTGAATCACAGCTATCACCCTCGACGAATATGAGTCATGGCACAAGGCCTGCCTCTCAAGTGCCAAACGGTTAGATTGAGCCACTGCAGGTCCGGGTGCTGGATATCCCCTTGTGTGAGGGCAATACGACCTGCTGGAATCCTCCATGGAGGTGAGACGGATAGCTCCATCAGGTCCGCGAACCATGGTCGTCATGGCCAATGAGGAGCGACCAGGAGAACTTCCGCCTGCTCGTGTAAAATCCTGCGGATCGTGGCTGGAAGGAGCGGAAAGGGAGGGAAGGCATACAGCAGTTCCCTGGGCCAGGGACTGTGGAAGGCATCTGTCCCCTCTGCTGATGGAGATGGGAACCTGGAAAGGAACCTTGGTAGTTGTGAGTTGGTTGGGGAGGCAAAAAGTCTAAGGTTGGGGCACCAAACCTGTCCACGATCTCCCTGAACACTCCCGGGTCCAGACGCCATTCACCATGGTCCACCGTGGCTCTGCTTAGCGAGTCTGTCTGGTGATTTGTCACCCCGGATATGTGCTCCGCCTTCATGGAAGCAAGGTTCAGCTCTGCCCAAGGCCCCAATCATCTGGCCTCCTGCATAAGGGATCTGGACCTTGTCCCCCCCCCGTCTGTTTACGTGGGCCTTGGCAGCTATGTTGTACATAAGCACTAATACGTGCTGACCTGCTATCACATTTTTGAAATGTTGTAGTGCCAGATGAATGGCCCTGAGTTCCAGACAGTTGATATTGTTTAATAGGTCCTGTTGGGACCACTGACCCTGAGCCCACTGCGACTGGAGGTGTGCTCCCCAGCCGAATAGGTTGGCGTCTGTGGTGAGGACAGTTCTGGCTGGTTCCTTGAACTCTGTGCCCTGTGCCAGTGCCAGAGAAGCCCACCATCAAAGGGAGTTCAACACTGACTGCAGAACTCGAACCTTCTGCCTGGAAGCGCTGATGCGTAGTTTCTGAAAGGGAAGAAGGACCCACTGCAGGTCCCGGGCATGAAGACAGGCGCACGGTACAATGTGCACACAGGATACTATTTTCCCTAACAGCTGGGATAATAAGGCTAAGGTGACTACCTTGTCGGTAAATTCTCTGCACAAGAGCCCTGATGCTGTCCTGTCAGTCCTGGGACATATAGACCGTGCAGTTGCTGATGTCTACTACTGCCCCTAAATGAAGGAACTGGGTTGAAGGTATAGTATGGCTTTTCTGGAAATTTACAGAAAACCCGTGCTCCTGAAAGGTCCTAATAGCGAGGGCGAGGTCAGACTGGGCTCTCTGGAAGGAGGAGGACTGTATTAAAATGTCATCTAAATAACATTGGACACGGACCGGGATCTGTCTGAGGTGAGCTGCCAGCACTGCCAGTACATTTGTAAAAACTCTAGGAGCTGCAGATAGGCCGAATGGTAAGGCTCTATACTGGTAGTGCTGGTGATTGTAGCAAAATCTGAGGAATTTGCGATGCCCAGGGAGAATAGGAATATGGAGATAGGCTTCAGTTAAGTCTATTGATGTTAGGAAGTCTCCCCGCCGGATGCTAGCCAAAATTGACTGTAATGATTGTATTTTGAATTTCCTGTACATCAAATAACGATTTAATTTCTTTAAATCAAGGATTGCTCTCCAGCCCCCTGAAGATTTAGGAACAACAAACAGTGTTGAGTAGAACCCCTGCGGGACTGGTTCTATGACCCCTATTTGTAACAGGTGGGAAATGGCCTCCGACATGAGGGCCACTCTACTTCTACTAATGGGGGCAAGGCAACTCCAGAAACGGTCCAGAGGATGTGCCCAAAACTCTAACATTAAACCTTGTGATATAGTGTTGAGAACCCAAGAATCTGTAGTTATGGCTGCCCATGCGTTATAGTAAAGGGACAGCCAGCCTCCTATGGGAGGTATGCTTGTGGGATCACTTGCCTCTTCTGAGGGGGCAAGCTCCCTGGCCTCAAAATGGCCGCTTGCCCTGGAATTGTGCTCGGGTTCTAGGCGCAGGACAATCTTGATGTCGCTCCGACCTCTGATAGAAGGAGTGATTGGACTGAGGCCAGTCTCAGCTAGGGTTGGATCGAAAGGACTGTCTGTGATGGAAGACCTGGGTTGAACCGGCCCCTGTGCGCTTGTCTCCCTTCTTATTAGTATTAACTAGAGACTTGCGCTTATCCTTACCTTTAATCAGGTATGGTTCTAGGGCTGCACCAAAGAGATGACCCCCCCCCCGCACAAGGCTTAGTGGCGAGACGCCACTTGGCTTTGAGGTCTGCCTACCAGTTTTTAAGCCCAGGAGTCTGCAGGCTGAAACATCCGCTGCAATGGCACGTGCGGAGTACCTGGCGGAATTTAATGAGGCGTCAGCCAAGTACTGAGAAGTGGCAACTAGCTTGCCCAAGTTCTGATGGATGCGAAGCTGGTCAGGTGGAACCAAGCCCTGAAGCTCGCGCAACCATAGAACCGAGGCTCTGGCAAAGAAGGCCATGGATGTTGAAGCCTTAATCGTCCAGGCTGTCGCCTGATGTGATCTGCGTAACACTGTTTCAATCCTTTTATCCTCAGCCTTAAGCACCTCGGGTATGTTCCCTGGTATGTTGATGTTGGGGAACAGTGACATCAGAGGCTCATCTACCGGCGGGACCTCCAGCAAGGAGGCAAGGGCAGGGGCTACATTGAACATGCTCTTCTCAATGGATCCCGGACTGGAAAGTGAACCCAAATTATCCCATTGCTTCTGCACCGCATTGAGGAAGAAGGGGGGACATGGAACATGGTTCTGTGGCACCACTGGTTCAGCATATATGGCATTTGGGCCCTTTGAGGTGGAAGGGGCCGCGGCCCCTTGTTCTGGTGTAAGGTTGGTTGTGGTGCAAGCCTTGAGAAGCAAGGAATTGAAGAGGGAGTGATTGAAGAGTTCAGTAGGTGGTACTGGATCCAGTGCTGGAGTGACCTCATCATCCAATAGGATCAGACGAGAGGAGTCGTAGTCCTCTGATCCTGATTCCAATGTGGTGTCCTCTATGAGGTCTGGTGAGCCTGGGTGAAGCAGAGGCTGTGAGGCTGGTGCTTGAGGCAAATGGTGTGGGACAGAAGTGGCCATGAACTGAGTCAGAGCCTGAGTGATCATGGCCTGAACCTGTTCCGCTCCTAAAGGTTGAACCTCTGTGGAACGGAGTCCTGCTGCCGTGGGTGTAAATATGGCTGAAGGCCCCGCCCTGCACTGGCTAGCAGACCCCTGCATCATTAATTCCAATGCTGCCCTGTCAGGATCAGACTGCACTGTTTCTCTAGGAGGAGACCAGCCCCCTGGGGCAGAATTACAGTGAGCTGACAGAGGTTCAAAAATGGACCCTCCAGAAGGGATGGTGTCCATGGCCCCAGGAATAGTTGGCCTAGACCTAGATGAATCCTGTTCCAAAGATTGCTGAGGGGCAGGATTATCTCTGCTACTGCTCTTGGGCTTCCTGGAGGACTTTGCCCTGGGTTTGGATGTGTTCCACCCTGTTGCCTCAGTAGAGGCTTTTTGTCTCCTCCTGGAAGGGGGCTCTGCATTATCTTGTGAGGATGAGGGATAAGAATTGTCCGCCATAGTCCTGGGCCTATCTGCTGTTAAGATTAATAACTGAAGTAACAGGCCACAGGTAGATCAATTCAGTGGTGAAGCACCCCCCCTCAAGCATTGTAATCAGCCACTGAAGATCCGATCTGATGAACGTTGCACCCAGGTGAGGGGGGGTGATGGGGGTCAAATAAGGTGTGCGTCCCTACAGGGACGAGCTTGCCTTCCCCAGGCTGGACTGCAGCCGATGACTAGGCCCGAATACAAAATGGATGCTGCAAACAAAATGGCGGCTGTAAGAATCGTGCCAAAACTTCTCCAGGCCAAACTTTCTCAAACTGTGAAACACTGCTCAGATGAGGCCAAAATGTCTCCAGGCCAAACTGCCTCAAACTGTGAAACACAGCTCAGATGAGGCCAAAACTTCTCCAGGCCAAACTGCCTCAAACTGTGAAACACAGCTTAGATGAGGCCAAAACTTTTCCAGGCCAAACTGCCTCAAACTGTGAAACACAGCTTAGATGAGGCCTTTAGAAACGAGCCCTGCTCCAGCAGGAAGCATCTGGGCTCCTTTAAATGGTAATTGGAATCTGACCTAAATATCTCTATGTTCCTCGAAGCTATTGCTGCGCTGGTCTCTGGATGAGCTCGATGCTCTGCTTTCCCAGGCCTAAGAGGCCGAGGGCTCCTTGCTCACGAGGAGCCCAATTCAGCCCGGTTAAGATTTAACTGTAGGGCAGAGGCTAAGTGGGAAAGAAAGGAATAGTTCTCTCTCGAATAGATAGAAGTTTATCAGAAATAGTCTGAGCTACGAAAAAAACGTGTCTTAGGAGCAAAAGACTAAGTCTAAAACTGGGACATGGGGACACAGTAGAGGCGTGACTTTAACTCTGACTTAGTCTTAATGGAGCAGCAAGATTAAGACAACCCACTAGTGGAGTCTCCATCCAATCATGCTGGAGAAAGACTGACTGGCCCAAAATCATCCTAGTAGCTTTCATAACTAAGCAGGACTAGAACTCACATTCTCCTGGTTTCTAGTCTGGCACCTTAACCACTAGATCAAACTAGCTGTTATTGTTCAATTTCAACAAAATTTAGTTCATTGTTTACCATAAGGAAAGCATATAAAAAGGGTTTACTAATATTATTCTATATTGATACTTTCCAATTCACTGGTTGCAATATCAATACAGCATAATTCATCACAAACCATTACATTACATCACATCATTCTTGGGGAAAGGTTAAGTATTATCCGTAAATGAGTAAGTCTGTGTGTTGACCTCTCTTTGGAAAGAACCTTTACTCCCTCTGTCTTCCAACAGTAGTGCAACCAATCTTCATACCCAAAAAACTCATATCTGATTTATGAAAGAGCAGAGATTCATCACAATTGAGGGAAGATGCCTGGTACTTTTCTGTGAAAGAAAGAATGTTGATACCTTTCATGACAGATTTAGTCTTGTTTATCCAGCATAACTGAAGAAAAGTATTCAAGTAGAACACTGTCAGTAGATAGGCCCTGATTGGATCTCCATTGTATTTATATTCTAGTTATACTGTATTTAAACTCCATTTCAAAGTAGCGACCAGAGCTGCCAGGACGTGTTATACTGCATTCAGCTGATGCAAGAACTATAAGTCTTGGGACATTCCACCAGGATAGTAGATAAGCTCTGATTGGATCTCCATTGTATTTATATTCTATTTATACTGTATTTAAATTCCATTTCAAAGTAGAGGTCTTCTACTCCAATCCCATGCTTAGGCAGGAAACCCTATACCATTTCAGACAAATCGTTGTCCAATCTCTTCTTTAAAACTTCCAGTGTTAGAGCATTCACAACTTCTGGAAGCAAGTTGTTCCAATGATTAATTGTTCTAACTGTCAGGAAATTTCTCCTTAGTTCTAGGTTGCTTCTCTCCTTGATTAGTTTCCATCCATTGTTTCTTGTCCTGCCTTCAGATACTTTGGAGAATAGCTTGACTCCCTCTTCTTTGTGGCAGCCCCTTAGATATTGGAACACTGCTATCATTTCACCCCAGTCCTTCTTTTCATTAAACATACCCAATTCCAGCAACTGTTCTTTATATGTTTTAGTCTCAGTCCCTGATCATCTTTGTTGCTCTTCTCTGCACTCTTTCTAGAGTCTCAACATCTTTTTTGCATTGTGGCGACCAAAACTGGATGCAATATTCCAAGGTGGCCTTACCAAGGCATTATAAAGTGGTATTAATACTTCACGTGATCTTGATTCTTGACAGCTGCAACACACTGCTGGCTCATATTTAAGTGGTTGTCCAATAGGAAGACAGTGCCTGAGAAATTCAATTAAGATTTCATCAATTTCCATCCAAATATCAACCTGGCCCTGGATCGGTCCATACAACTTGGTTGATGGCTTCTTGACATCAACAGGTTGCATAGGGATGTCTGGGGGGAAATGCAAAAACCCTTGATAACATATGTCAACATGCTTTCAGTTAGTAACCAGAATATACCATACAAGCCATTGTCTATTGAAGACTGATATTTAACTTTTGAGTGGTGAGCTGGCCCACATGTCAAAACATAGATGAAAATAGTTAAAGAAAATTGAGGAGGAAGGACTCTAAATATCAGGGATGCATAAATACACATCCAGACTTCAAATTAGTTTGATAGAGCAACAAATCAAAGTTTCCAATCATATTGCTAATTTTATTACCATTAAATTGAATTGGACGTTTCATGCCTGTGTATATGTACTTTTATACTTTAAATAACTTTGAATCAATTTGATCTACTTGGATAATTTGATTAAAATTAATTTGATGAATTGATAATCCAAGTTGAACTGATTGTTCCAATTAGATCAAGGCCAAACTGTACACCTGTATTAAATATGATGAACTCACTGTGTATTTAATAATTATATTTCTCCCACAAGAAAAATATACTGCAAAATTAATATTTAAAGAGACTCCAGGAGTCGCAGAAAAAATATCTGGTATAAAACTAGAAGTTGTCCATAGAGTTGGCAGGCCTATATAAGCAGGAATAGATCCAGAAATTAAGGTAACAAAACATTACTTCTTATTACATAAACAATTCTAATTTATAATTAATAAACTGTAATTAATTCACAAATTTGAGAAAGCAGTATCACTCACAATATTTTGCTGCTAATATAATGTACCAGTTCTCTGACAAAAACAAACCTAGGTTTAAATTTTTGAACAAGAATAGCTGAGTAAATTTCCTTCAATTTAACAGTCAACTGGGAGCAATGTGTTTTATTCCAATAACAAATGTTATAACATGATAGTAAAGCTAGAGAGATGCTATTATTGTGAATTATTGCTATTGTGAATGGACACTTCTATTTCCTTTATATCTGAGCCATGTGTAAAAATGGCATTGCATATATTTCTTATTATTCATAGACTTTTTGCTTAACTTTTGATACTTAATATTATAGGTTTTATATACTATCAACTACCAAAATTGCTTGGAGATCTCTCTCTCTCTCTCTCTCTCTCTCTCTCTCTCTATGTATATATATATATATATATATATATATATATATATATATATATATATGTAGGTCTTTGGTTGTTCGGGTTTTCTCCCGCGTAAAATTGGAAGTGTCTTGGCGACGTTTCGACGAAGTCCCATTCGTCATCTTCAGGCTGGTGTTTTCAGCTTCATGCTTCGAGCTGCTCGAAGCACGAAGCTGAAAACACCAGCCTGAAGATGATGAATGGGACTTCGTTGAAACGTCGCCAAGACACTTCCAATTTTACACGGGAGAAAACCCGAACAACCAAAGACCTACATACAAACACCCGCGAAAACCTCAGAAAACAAATATATATATATCCAGCAGACTCACCAACATGCTAATGTTAATATTCAGTTAGCAACCATCCCTAGTCACCACTTGATTAGATTACTGTAAATCACTTTATGTGGGGCTTCCCTTGAAGATTACCTGGAAATGTCAGTTGGTGCAGGACACAATTGCCTGTGTACTTAACAGGCAACTCAAGAAAAAGCAGAAACTTGTGTGATCTTCCCAAACATATTAAAAATCTGATTTAATCCAAAAGGGCTTTGGGAACAAAAACCATTATTTTAAGAAAGCTATCTGACCATGAATATTGTAACTGGATATATTTGTGTACCGTTTTCTTATATAATTCATTTTATTATGCATATTTTTAACCTGCAAACCACTTAGAGTTGGATATGACTGAAGCAGTTTAAAAACTCATAAATAAATGCTTCACATTTTATTAGGGCATGCTTTTCCTGCTCTGGTGTATATCCAGGAATAAGAAATCCTGAGAACTGCAGTCCAATACAGTTCTGTGTTGCCAGATGGGGGAAGCCTATTGTAGTCCATATAGTGAAGACATGAAAAATGTCTAATAAATCATGATGGTGGGGATTTAAGAGATCTTGCTTTTTTAATTGTCAATTATTAAGCAAGCCTTTTAGTGCTGATTTTTATTTCATGGAAACTCTGCACATTATAAAATGTTCTGGAAAGTTTCCTAGAATAATCAATGTAGTAATAATAGAACATTCATCAACTATATTGCGACTTTGGTGATGCCTGAGCTTGGTGGTTTGTTTCCAGGTATTTTATTACTTGATTAGGTAATTTCATCAATGCACTGATGATGTTATCTAGGTGGGTAATGAAACATGTGCTAGCAAACTACTGTATCAAGATCAGATATCACCAAGTATTCCACAGTTCAGTCCTGAAGCTACCTATTTTCTCTTCTATTAGATTCATCCATAACAGGGTCCCCAATCCCCAGCCAATGGACCATTGTTGGACCGTAAGCTGTTAGTAACCAGGCCATGGAAGTGATGGGTGAGCGTGCATGCATATCTTCACTTGTATGACAGTGGATGAGTGCATGCATGTGTGCTCCCTTTGTGCAAACAGCAGGTGGGTGATATGCACTCCATTTGCATGAGCAGTGGGCAGGTGTGCCCATTGATTGCACAAATAGAGCTGCACATGTGTGTGGTTGCCAGCTGCTCACACTAAACCATCCCCTCTCCACCATCCTTGCTGGTCCACAAAGGCAGAAATGTTTGGGAATGCTGATATACAATTTGAGTTCCTTCTCTTCCCATGCTAATGCTTTTGTGGACAATGCCTTCTATAGATCACCATTTCGTTTTTTGAAGTCACACATTATCTTAATATAGTGGGCCATGTAAAGTGTTTTTTTTAATGAATCTTATCTCTCATATTTCATCTTCTGTCCAGAATTATGCTTATAATTCTGTATTAAAAATATATCATGGTCTGTTGCTGAGAGAAACAATAAACTGGTTCTTTATAATAGGAAATTCAGCAAAAGGACAGTAGAGTCTAATAAATATGAATGGTTGTAAGGTTGCCCAACTGTGGAAATGCTTACTTCTTTCCCATGTGTGGGTGGCTGTTAAGAGTTTCATATCTCCTAATGTCCCATCATAGTTGTGATTTGGAGGGTCTTCTCATGGCTGTCTTGATGTGCATTTTCCACTTCTTGATTGGTTGGGAAAGCATGACATCAAAATTTGCACTGCCCCTAAACCGATCTTTCTTTTTCCCCACTAATGAGGTTTGTGAATAGTCCTATCCTTAAAGCTTTAGTATAGATCCATTAAGGACAATGAGCAGTTTCTTGGCCCATTTCTCTGACCGCTGGGGTCAGCAGCCGTCAGTGGAAGACTAATGCAATCACCATATTTCATGTAGTTGGAGTGGGACCTGGGCAAATGTAATCAGGTCTTTATTAGCTATTGTTTATTTTGTTTAAGTTACTAGTGGCTGGCAAGGAAGTATTCCATGCTGGTGACATGTCTTTTGGGCTAATTCTGAAAACAAGGCTACTAGCTTTCTGGAAGGTCATTTAACCAATGTTTAAAGATAACCCGGCTATTTCTTAAGTTGATGTGTCAGAGGAGGAAATGTGAAAAGAAGCAAAAGCAAACTCCTGTGCACATCATACCAGGCCCATCTTCCACCCACCAACCTACTAGTTGGTTATTTTAAAAACAAGTTAACTATGAAATTGATCTTCAAAATTGACCTGGCATTTCTGACATTGCAGGCTCACAGAAGGGTTGAGAGCAGCACTTGTAGCTATTGCTGAAGCTAGAAGGCATCGTTGGTAGTATTCTTGACAATTTCATGATAGCATCCAATGTCCACAATAGGCAAGAGCTGAAAGAGAAAGGCAATGCTGGCAATGCATGTCCAGAAACATATCCAAGAATACCTGGAAGTATCTGATGAAATGTATAACATGATTTTAGGATTGACCTTGGCACACTCCAATGCATAGGAGTCTTTTTCCTCTGATCCAAATGGGTGCATTATTCATCAGGTTAATGAAAACCAAAAAACATCTCTTGTAAAACAAAATCATGCTTGCACAAAGAATTTGAATCTATCTTTCATATCATATTAAGATGCCCACCATATTCACAGTGGTGACTAGAACTGATAATCCAGTTATTAGGTACTTCAATTTCCCTCAGAATGTGATCACTGTTTTTCTTTTAAGTGATCAATTTTTAGATCTATCAAGGATGATGGAGAAATTCCTACCTGTAGCAATTGGTCTACAGAAACTGATTGTGACTGTTTCGCAGTTTTGATTCATTTGGGATAGTGGTGGTTATTTTTTAAGCATGCATTTTAATTGTTATATATATAACAATTTTGTATTGGACCATAAAACAATAAGTAAAATATGTTCCAGGCTGAAATATATTGAATATACAGAAACATAACCATGAAATTGAAAAAATATTTTCAAATTCAGGAGAAAATATCAAACTATGCTTTAAATTATGCATGTAGCATGGAACTACTTCCTCCTCCTCCTCCTCCTCCTCCTCCTCCTCCTCTATATGGATCCCAATCTGGTGCATTACTGTTGGAAATATGTAATCCTTTTACCTCCTCTTTCAGTTTGAATTCCTCCCCTGCTTCTTCTTAGCCATTTCAAACAAAGGAAGAAAAAAAAAACTTCATGGATATCAGAAGTGGATGACATTCCACTATCCCTACAATAAAGCAGCTAGTAGATAAAGTTTGGGGTTGTGTTGGTCTTTTTTGGGGGGTGTGGGGGAACAGGTTTTCACAGTTCCAAATTACCAGTACACATTTTCTTTTTTCTTCAAAAGTATTCTGAAAAGTTTACAAGTCCTATTTGGGGTTAACCACAATTCTTGAAAGTGAAGACTCCTTGGGCCACAAAGCTTCACTTTTTAGTATAGCATATTCAGCTTCCCTCTCTTTTAATTATTTTTTTTTTTTTACAAAATGTAAACATGGAAAGCACCAAGCAGCTTGGCAGGTACCACAACCCTTGGCTGAAGACTCATGGAAACTTTCCTTCACATTTTTTCCTCATAACCTGTTAGGTAGATTTATCATTCTGGATCTTAGTTAAGGTTAGGAGAAGAAGATGCATGTTTATGCAAATATCAACTATTTCATTCATAATCTCAAATTTAATTTTGAAGTCCACATTTTGTGCTGCAACTGTTTTATCAGAATACATGCACACATAACCACAGATTTGTACAATCTTTAGCTTCTCACAGAAGACATAAGGACATAAAGTTCCTGAGTCCCACTGTCCTTGTTGATCATTGACTAACATCTGATGTTTGACAGACCTCTTCAGCATAGAATTCATTGTATGAGCTATAAAGGCAATACAAAAACTAAACTTAGAGATGGAATTGATATCGTGTGTTTTTTCCAGTGAGACCAGTCTATCAGGGCAACCTGGTCTATCCCAAACATGGGACAGAGCATACTGCTTCTGCTTTTGCTTTTCAGCTCCAATCTAGGAGCCTTCACAGGAAGTCGCTTCTGCAACAGACTATTTGTGTGTTAAATTCTTTGTCGTTAAATTTAAAAATTGATATTGTGCTTAAAGCTGGATGGATTTGCCTTTCCAAGTAAAGCTACAGGAAATTCTCCTTCCTTGACTTTTCAGTTTGGTAACAAATATGTCTACATGGCATTATCAATGGCTATTCCAATATTTGTTTAACTGTTACTAATTGTAAATTATTATTAAATTTTATTTAATAAGCATGGAGGAATCACCTTGAGCTTTGAGGAAAAGGTGGGATATAATCAAAAAAATTAATTAATTGTGACAACATTGCTGTTTTTTCATGTATACCTAGTGGGGGGAGATAGCCCAATAATTCTGATGGATAATATGTTTCCAAGATGCAAAGTTGAAACTTTTATTTATTGTTTGGATTGGCTGAAAGGTATATTTGCTTGGCATTTTCAGAAATATGTAATCGCCAGAGGTTTAATAAAAAAAATCAGAAATCATTATGCTGGGAAAACATGCCTGTCACTGGTGCTGAACTTTAAGATCTATTGCTTCATATTTTTAAGAATTAATTATACCATTGCCTGAATTCATTCACCACATTATGAATTCATGATAATGTATGAATATAAACAGGTAGTCGTTTTAGTTTAGTAGGTTATATTAAAATGTATTTGGGAGAAAACATTTGGAAATTTATAAGTAGGATGAGTTTGTTTTGTTTTGTTTTGCAAATCTATCATGAATATCCTATAACACAAATTATGTTTTATTTATTATTTATTTATATCCAGAAACCCAACCAAATATATGTTGGCTTCAGAGTAAATGAAAATCAAAAATAAATAAATATTAGTTAAAAATCAAAGCAGTAACCAGGATCAAATATAACTGCCAAATTAACAGTCCGAGAAAATTAAATCCATACCTCTTAGGTATTTCTATAGACATTATCCAGGCTGATGAGCAACTAATAAGGAAGCTATTAGGTCAGAACTAAACAGTGTTACTAGATCAGAACACCAAAGTTTGGTACAGAGGATAGTGCAATCAGCTTAACATTTCTGAGCAGAAGTAAAGGGAGTCTTGTAAATAGATAGTAAAGCTTCTCTCTTCTAGAGGGCAACACAGTAAATGCAGCCAACAAAAAACACTTTCCTATGTGAAAAACAGCCAGTTTGGTGTAGTGGTTAAGGCAGCAGGCTAGAAACCGTGAATTCTAGTCCCTTTTTTGGGATAAAGCCAGCTGGGTGACCTTGAGCTGATCACTTTCTCTCTGCTCTAAATAAGAGAAAATGGCAATTCACTTCTAAAAATTGCAAGCACTTGTCCAAGCAATCTCCAAATATCAGACACAATTGAATGAAAGTGAATTATACAAGATATTAACTGTAAGCCAGTATCCAGGACACAATATTTTTGAGACTGCTTTCTCATAACTTTGTTAGACAAGGACCGAAGACTGAACTAGTGTTTCTCTTTGAACTCTATCAGAAAGAATTTAGAAGGCTAGATAATAATGAAAAAGTAATTCACAGAAAAGTGATGGCTATAGTAACTTTTAAATTACTTAAATTAATTTAGTTAGTTGATAATGTTTCCTTCTCCTTGTTTTTTCTCCAAAGAGCTTGATAACCATATACTAGTCATTTCAGATAGATGTGAGGCATCAAAGTCATTTACTACCATTTTGTCTTGACTATAAAAAGAACCACTTCTGACTTATGCTTCCTGTTTTTTTTATTTTCTTTTTAATGGGGATGTTTATCATCTTTAGGACTGGGGGCTGATACATTGTGAAGTAACATTTATACAAGTAGCTTATCTCCCCTTTCTCACTCTTTTTCTCATTTTCACATAGGTCCATGTCATATTTCATGGCAGAGTAACATTTGTGTTTGTTAGGTGCTAAGGAAGAGAAAGTCATTTCACAAGTCTTCTGTCCCAAAATCTCTGAACTTTGCTCCCCTCTCATTACCTCTGCACTGCCTCCCTCTCCAAAACAGTCACATTTAAACCTCCATTTACTGATCTCTAATTCAAGACTCTTGGATAAAGGTTAGGCAATATGAGATGCTTTTCCCTCTCTTAGGCAGTGGTTGGATCATTGCCCCTGACAGCTTAATTCACTAGAGTAAATTGGTTTCAGATGAAGAAGGAAAGAACCCTTTCACATCAAAACAACTCTGAGTTGTATCCTCAGTGGGATGGAAATGAGACAAAGGTGACTACATGAGATTAAGTCCTCAGGAAATGTTATCAAGATGATTTTCCTGATGGAGTAAGCAGAACATTAGAGTGAGCTCTAATGGCATCAGTTTTCTGACTGCAGAAAGAGGAGCAGAGACAAAGAAAGGAACCAACAGGATGTCCCATTCTGCTTCTCCATAGTTTTAGCATCCCAGGACATAATGCATGTAAGTAATTCTTTGGATTGTAATTTTTTTCTCCTATAGATAAATATCTAAAACATGCAGTTTCAGTTTTGGGTGAGGCAGAAATATCTGGGTTGAAGGTAAAACACTTGCATTTTGTAATATCTCTTTAATTTTAAGATGTTTTTTCCTCATTTAATCTTTATTCATATGGTGGCACAATCTTAACTGTATTTACAAGTTACAAATTTCTGAGGGAAAGATTTTACATCTATTAAGGGACATGATAACTGTCTATTTTATGCACATCTACATATTACAAGGTTGTTATTTTTTCCCCAGCTTAAGGCACATTTCTACCACTGGGTTAATTCTCTTGAAAACAAAGGTCGATTGATGTCATGCAGCTGAAGGCCTCTGAACAAAACAGTTCTTTTATTTTTTTGTCTCTCACTTGCCATTACTTAATAGAAAACAACTCCTGTAAGATACACATTGAATCCAAGTCTGTCAAGGAAAATCAAATTTGCAAATCCTCTAAAACAAATGAGTTTGACAGTCATCCAGCCAAGGAAACTGGAAACACAAACAAAAGAAGAAGAAGAAGTTTCAGCAGGCAGAAGCTTTGGAATAGAATATAGGTGTCAAACTGGTGGCCTGCAGGCCGGATGTGTCACGTGCAGGCCACACCTACCCCAGCTCCGCAAAGACAAAAAATGTCATGATATGTCACAATACATCACGTGATACGATCAAGTTTGACACCCATGGTTAAGGCATTGGGTGATAAATAATGAAAGTGAGAATAAAATAGTAATAAAGCCTACATAATAATGAAAATTCCAACAAAAGGCAACACACCAGGCAATTACAGGCAGATTACCTGCTTACCATTCCTCACTCGTGTAGCTATTATACAACAGCATGCAATTGAAATCCATCTTTCTTTCCATCTAAGCAGAAAAGAAATGGCAGAGGAACAGAAAAAAAAAAAAAAACCCAGCTCCTAACATGATTTTGGAAAACTGCAAGAGAAAGAAGACCAACTTGAATGTAGTTTGGATTGATTATAAGAAGGCATTTGACCCCTGCCACATGATTGAATAATCAAGTGCCTAGAAATAACAGAAATCAGCAAAAATAACAGAAGCTTTTTTGAAACAGCAACGGCACAATGGAAGACAGTTACTGCTCAATAATGATAGACTGGAAGAGTTTACTATCAAGAGAGGAATCTTTTAACGAAACTTGCTAATATCACTACTATTTGATAGTCATGAGCCTCATATTACTTATTTAATAATCCAAACTACCTTTCACAGCAACTTTAAACTCCAAATTGTTACTTTTAAGAACAAAATACCAATTTAATCTTTTCTTCCTCCCTCCCTCAACTGAGAGCTGATTCTTGCAGCTTTGCACTCTTCTTTCCCTCAAGCTTTAGTCACTTTACCAACTAAAGTGATCAATCGTGCTATGTTTCTCCTAGAATTAGGATCTATTATAGCAAGATTGCTTTACACCATCCAACCTAGTGATGAATCTTAGAGAAGAAGCAACAAAATTAATAACCTTGTAAACCTATGAAAGGTTAAATCCCACTGCATTATGTGAAGTATAGTATACAACCTGTCCAAGTGGGGAAGCGATGGCAAGCAATGAACATGGGTTACAAACCCATGCTAGAAACCCAAGGAACATTAAGAACACAAGGAAAACATTAAAGATAGTCCAAGTCCAAGATATTTGAAATAGCAGAGAAACTACCTTGCACCTGGAGGAACAAATGAAAACTATATTCAAGTAGCAGTTCAATGTTCCATGGTCTGGTAACAAGGCTCGGTCAAAGTATACAGGCATGAATCAACTCTTAAACACCTATACCTGGATAATTGAGAATCTTCATCAAACATTATCTTCAGTACATGATAGCTTTATGTCCAAAAATGTAATTCAGAAACAGCACAATATTTTGCTCAAAGTTGAATAAAAATCAACTTGGGATAAATTTCTATATAAGAACTCTGGCATTGAAAAAATGTAGTTCAATGTTTCTAGAATCACCAGGCATAAGCTTATATGCAGTTCTTGGTGTTCTCTGAGCTTGGTTGTTTGCACTTAGACATTTCATTACTCAAATAGGTAGCATTATATGCAAGTGAGTATTGTTTATATACAATAGCTGGCTTTGCCAGTTTTGGTGAGGGAGTGGTTTTCGCCTTGGTAATTCCTTGATTATGCTGTTGTTTTCTATGTTAAAGCCTGCTTATCTGAGGGTTAGTGATTGGAAAGGATGTATTTCTGGTCCTTCCTTCCTTCCTTCCTTCCTTCCTTCCTTCCTTCCTTCCTTCCTTCCTTCCTTTCTTTATTTATTTTTTTCTTTCTTTCTCCTTAATTGGTATGCAAATATGGTTTATTTCTGTGTCTATTGATGGCTGATTTGTCTGAAAAACAAGTGTCCAGGAATTCTTGGATTCATTTTTGGATTTAGCTTGGTCTAGGATGTTCACAATTTCCCAGCTGAAGCTGTGGTTGAGTCTGTTCATGTGAGTTCATGTTCATGTGAGTTTTCATTGTGTCTTTTGACTGCTAGTTAGTGTTCATAGATGCACTCTGCTATTCTTCTACCTATTTGTGGCTGTTACAGTCCTTAGATTATATAGACTATTATATAATTTAAAGAATGTAGATTACTCCTCCCCTTTTTTGAACTACTAGCAAATCCCACACCCACTCACTTTGATGATATTACCTAGTTGACTAATAAAATATCTGAAAACAAACAACTAAGCCTGGAGAGCATCAAGGACTCCACATTTCAACACTTAGCTACAGATACTCTTTTCTATTGGAGTCTTAATCTTAAAAATGCCACATAATCAATAGAGGACAGCAAAGAGATACAGACCATTCTGGCTCTTTGTACTTATTATAGATAACCTTGGAACCTAGGGAAAGAAGGCTTGAAACAGTTTTAAGCCCTGATAATTAAGATAATGTTTGAAGGTGGCCTCCTGATTTACTGTAGTATAAGACTATTGGGATTGATTATAGCCAATCTCAATAAAAGTAGTTCTAGTCTTACTGTGGACTTGATTTTCTAGTCTGATGTATCTAGTGGGGTTGATATCTTTTTAATGATCAGGTAGGATTTTTCAGTGCAGTTGCTAACCTGATAGCCCTACTAATCAGCAATGCCATTCATACTGGTCAGGATTGTGAGGTATCTCAACTTCTTATGACTCCATGGATTCACTCTAGCCCCTCTTCTCTTTATTAATCTGATAAGATTCATTTGAGAATAGCCATGTTTATGGAAACCTTTAGTCTAATATCCCAGATGGACATTAATTTGAAAACTAGATAGGGTATAACAAAACAGTAATTGTCCTATTGGAATGCAAGTAAAAGATTAACTGTTCACTTTCTCATGAGGAAAGAAGACAGGTTATTTAGAAAAGGAAGAAACAAGAAAAAAAATGTAGCCATTTGGGTAAGATGGAAAAGAAAAGAAAATAACTAGTACCTAGGATAGGAAAGGGAGACCCTGGGAAGACTTTTGTGAAATAAATAGGATTTAAATAAGGATATAGTAGGGATTTGATACCTTTAAAGAGAAGCGGCATACTAAATTACCTATTCATTTGGAGTTATGCTAAGCAAAGTTTAAATTGTTAACAATCAATTGTTTTCTGAGGTGAAACCTGAATATACCATTAAAACACTAGTTTTCTATATCTAAAATACTGTATTGTGCTCTTAGAATATCAACTTATAAAATCACACAGAACCTCCTTATGTGATTTCTCTGTTGATTATTGGCATGGTGCCAGAGGAAGACCCTAAAGCAGAGGTCCCCAACCTTTTGGGCACCAGGGACCGGTTCCGTGGAGAGAGGTTTTTCCGTGGACCGGAGAGTGCATGGTTTGGTATGCTGCCTGCATCCCACAGATGGGGCTTTGCTTCTTTGTGTGGACCAATACCGGTCCATGGACCGGGGATTGGGGACCTCTGTCCTAAAGCATATATATCTTTATCCAGAAGAAACATGGAAAAAATGTCACTCCCATCCAAATAAATCCTAGTTTTAATATAAGGGATAACAAGCATGTATTATTTTATTTGATGGAGATCAGTGAACTATTAAGAGCAATGATCTCTAGTATCTTAATCAATACCAATTGACACATATTATATAATTTCCAGCCTTAATCAGAGCAAAAAGTAAAACACATAGGCCTGGTTTTATCTTGAGGGAGGAAATGATAAGACATCTGTGCTGATTTGTGTTTGGTTAATTTCAGAACAGAAGACAGGATACCTGATAAAATCCAGTTATATCCCATCCTGTCTGATGTTTTTATCTGGCATTGAAAGAAACAACTCAAGTAAAGTGTTTGGATTGTATCATTATTTTACAGAGTAAACCAAATTTCACCTTCTTTGAAAGGATTGTAATTCTACAAAGGAGGAGCTTTGGGAATGCAAAATTAATAAGAAAATGATTTAAAGTACTGAAAAGGGCAGCATATTTGTACTAAAAAAATGAAAAGGACTTTGCACTCTTGGTCATAGTATCCCCCTGGGAGAAAATTAAGGAAGATAGAACAGATTTGACTGGGTAAGATTGCGCCTGAAAGTGGTTGTTCTGTGCATGGACTTTAATGAAGATAATGGTAAGATGATAGTTGCCTCCTGCATTGTAATACTGTAACTATATGATCTTAGAACTTTCTAGCATTGATCAGAAAAAGATATTGATTTTATGGCAAATTTTGGAGTGCCACTTACTAAGTGATTACTGAGTGTATATTAGCATTAAGCTAAAGACTTGATCAGGACAAAGAGTAGTGTTATTCAGAGATAAAAATCTATCCCCAAATGAAGCAGGATGTCTAAGCTATTTGATTTCTGACTATTGGTTCAGAATTAGACTTTATTCTCTCTTTGTTTCTCCATTGCTCCACTGTCAGACAGATGATGGTGCTGTGGGATTTGGGACCAAAGAACAACATGAAACAAACATTAGGAAAAAAAATCTATTCCTCAACAAAATGAATTGGAAATTTGGTAGGTACAGTGATTGGCAGGCTACAAATCAAGATGCTCTTTGTGATTAAAATGTGCAGACAAGCAATACTCTACCCCTTTTTATGATTCTGAAATATATATTAGCAGAACAGAATAAATGAAGCTGATAACCTTGAAAGAGGAAGGTGATAGATAGCAGTAGGTACCAAACAACCCTGTTAACTTGGCGCCTTTGAGATTACAATGTAAAATTTAAAGGCCTTGGGTCAAACCATAGTGAGGGCAGCTTATAGTATTATCAAAAACTGCATTCCAGCTATAAAGGTCTCAGTATGGTTTACACCATTTTCTTTATTATTCTTGTGTAATAATTCTGGGGGTGTTGAGTCTAGTGGTTAAGGTACAAAGCTGGAAATCAGGAGATGGTATGAATTATAGTCCAATTTAGGCATGAAACACCATTTGGGCAGGTCATTCTCTTTTTTTAAAAAAATATATATATTTTATTGATTTTTTACAATAACAATCTTTGGTGCTTAGTGAACAGTGTGTTGTCTGGGTTCATATATTTAAAAAAACAATCAATAATGATTAATTTCTATAATTCCATGATCAATATATTAATTAATAGTATGTTTCTTTGTTTTTCCCTTCTTCCAATGGTATTCTCCTTTGTCAACATTAGATAAATATACTTCTTAATATTTTTAATGTGTACAAGGTTGGATATAAACATTTTTTGTGTTTGTACAAATAACAATAATATCCATATATAACACCTTTCTAATTAACTTATGTTTCAATTTGTATTTGTAAAAGTCATCTTGTTAAGTCACTATGTGGTCCTGTTTTCAAAATTCTTATTTAATTTTAATTTCCCCTCAATATTCAAATTATTCTTATCAGTTATAGTTTTCTCAAAATTGGTTACCTAAATATCCAAACTTTTCATTTACGTATACCATCCCAATATTTTCATATTTCATATGTTATAAAAATACTATACTACTTATTATCCTATAGTATTTCTATAATATATGAAATATGAAAATACTTGGATGATATGTTTAAGTGGAAAATTTGGATATTTAGATGTTAATTATTGAGAAAATTATGATTAATAAGAATTGTTTGAATATTATGGAGAATGAGTTTAAACAAGATTTATGAAAATAAGATATATGGTGAATCAATACAATGACTTTTATGAAAATAACATAAGTTGATAAGATAAAAAATGCTATATATGGACACTATTATTGTTGGTATAAATATAGAAGAAAATATTTTTATTTAATCATTTATATATGGATAATATTAAATATCAAAAATTATATAGTGCTCTCCCTCACTTTTGGAAGATTTCTTACAAAATAGAAGAGAGAAGATCAATATTCTTGCCCATTGTTCTGGTTCGTGCTTCTGGACTTTGGCTGCTGGTAGCTTGGGCTAGACACTGATGTGCAGCTAGCTTTTCTCTTGTCAGGTTGGAGGGCTTCCCCTGGATTGAGTGGATTGACTGCCCTCTTTCCGTGATCATCGGGGCACCCCTCCTTTTTCGTCACCTCTGGCAGGGCGAAATCAGCCATGGGGTGCAAAGTCCTGCGATTTCTTGGCCGCATTGCTGAAGGGTGGAACCGGACATACTTGGGCAGGTCATTCTCTGTCAGCCCAACCCATCTCATAGGATTGTTGTTGAGAAAAGAGGAGGAGTTTTGTGTTGTTGTTGCTTTCTGTTATGTCTTCTTGGATTTTTAATGAGTTTTTTATTTTGCATTTTAACTTTGTTCTGAATAAAATTTAGAAAAAATTAAAATAGGAAAAGATGAGGAGAGAGTGTTTTGTATGTTTGCTGCCTTGAGTTATTAATAAAGATTAAAAAAACCAGTAAACAAACAAGCTTAGTTTGAGGTTATTTTGTGCTGTCATGGGTAAGATCCCATTGTAGTTGTGCATGTCAATAGGTGATACTTCTTTGCATTTGTCTCCAACCTATTTGGTTCCTTCAAATGGACATTTTTTTTTCCCCCACAGTGCAGACCATTACTGTTTGTTGCAACCACAGAAAGGGGAAGATGAATATATTTTTGAAAGTTGTGACCTATTCTTGCTTTATTATTTAATATAGATATTAATGCCAGTGTCTTGTGACCATCTTTTATGAGATGAGCTGATGCACTGAGTAAATTATTTGATGGAAAACTCTAGTGAACAAATTCCTTATTTTTTACCTTCAAGCATAGCAAGCAATTCTGCTGCATTCAGAAAATTCCATCCTTGTTCCATTTTCTTTCACTCCAACTTTCCCAATGTTTTTAACTTGAATCTGGCAGGAATGTGCCTATGCTTGGGGCCTATAATCTCTAGATTTCACCATATTCTGTTCTCAAATATTTACTAAATTGATTTTGTTAAGTCTGGATTTTAAAGAATCAAATTTATTTATGCATGTATGTGTTTATACAGTTTTAAGGCCATTGAACTCCTAGAACATCTGGGCAGTTTACAAATATAATTCTTTTTTTATATTTTTATAATTCTTTGAGTCACTCATAAAAATCTCATGAGTAACTCAAAGACAAATGTAAATGCTTCATCCAATAGTGGCTCAAATACCAGCCTGCCTCAAAACCTGGGAAAATATCCTGAATATGACCAGGGCAGGAGCCATCCAAATCTCAAATTTAGCAAACTAGATGTAAGGACCCACCCCACTTTGCATCTTAAGAAGACAGAACTCTTGGAATAATTCTTCCAACAGGAATCCTTTATTAAGAGAAAATGGTTGCAGGCATGCTAGACAGGACTTGGGGTTCAAGCTCTCCCATTCAAGGTTTTAAGGGGTTCCCCAGTAGTCCCACCCAATCAACCCCCCTTCCAGTGATAGTTTCAAGTATCACAATTCCACCCCCTTTCTTCTTTCTTCCGTCTGGATGGAGACTTCAGGTAACTACATGAAAGGCAAATACCCTGCTTTGTTATGATAAGGTCCTCTAGTGCTAACGCTTTGATGTTACAATAAACACACATTCAGCATTCAGCTCTTTGAAGTGTACTGAAGGAAGTGAGGGCCATAAAGCCCCTTTGTTCTCCCCCTTCTCTCCCTCTTATGGCAGAATCCAAAGAAGGCAGAATTGGGAGTTTCTATATTTGATAATTAAAGATGAAATATGATTGGATTCTGACATCCGGCCCCTCTTAAAAATAAGAGAGATCCACTTGAAAGAAAACACAAGTATAAAATTTAGTTAGGCTTGTTAGGATACTCTGTGTGAAACTTCTTCAATAGCTTCGGGGCTCTGACATGACGTTTATGGACCCACTCATTTTGTGAGGGAGGGAGGTGTTTCCAGGCAACTAGGTACTGAGTTGCTCCATGATATCTCCTAGAGTCAAGGACTTCCTTTATTTCGAAGTGTTGTTCACCCTCCACCATGATTGGAGGTGGTGGGGGGGGATTTTTGGCCGTAAAGGTGACTGATGCTCTCTTTTCAGCAAGCTGCAATGAAAAATTGGGTGTATTTGCCTGAGATTTTTGGGTAATTCTAATTCTACTGTTACTGGATTTATGATTCTTTTAATTGGAAAAGGTCCTATATATTTTGGTCCAAGTTTTTTACAGGGCTGTAGGGACTTTAGGTATTTTGTAGATAAGTACACCATTTCTCCTATAATGAATGGTGTAGGCTCAACCCTTTTTTTATCGGCTTGTGTTTTATATGCCTGCCTAGCTTCATCTAGTGCTTTTCTGACTATTGGCCAGGTGTTTTGTAATTTCTCCATCCATTCTTTCAGCGAGGGGATCGTTGGTTCGTTTGGGGTTAATTCTGGCATGGGGTTGAAACTTTGACCGGTGGCTATTTGAAAAGGAGTGTAACCTGTGCTGGAGTGGACTGCATTATTGTAGGCAACTTCTGCAAAAGGGAGTAAGTCCGCCCACTCGGTCTGCTGGAAACTAAGAAAACATCTTAAATATTGCTTAAGTACTGAGTTCATTTTTTCAGCCCCCCCATTTCCTTGAGGGTGGTGGCTAGATGTCAGTCCCTGAGTGGTTCCTAAGAGGGATAAAAATTCCTTCCAAAATGCAGACGTAAATTGCACCCCCCTGTCAGAGATGATGCATTGGGGTGCCCCATGCAATCTGTAAATGTGTTGGATGAAAAGTTTTGCTAAGGCTTTTGCAGTGGGAATCTTTTGGCAAGGGATAAAGTGCACCTGTTTGGAAAACAAGTCCGTGACCGTCCAGACCACAGTATTCCCATTGCTTTCTGGCAATTCCACTATAAAATCCATGGCTATTTCTCTCCAGGGGGCTGAGGGACTTGCCACTGTTTGCAATAGTCCTGGCACTTTCCCTTGCAACCTCTTTGCTGTGGCACATTTTGGACAACTGGCTATATAACTTTCAATGTCCTTTTTCATGGATGGCCACCAAAATTGCCGTTTAATTAAATGTAAAGTTTTTACAAATCCAAAATGCCCTGCTGATTTTGTGTCATGGCAAAGTTGCATGAAAGTTAGTCTTTGAGTTGTTGGTATATATAACTTTTCCCCTACCCAAGGCAACCCGTCTCTCATTGTGCACACATTTTTGTTTTTCTGGAACCATTCATCTGTTTCCAAACTTTTTCTGAATTCAATCCCAGTTTGGCTGTCCAGTTGTGGTTTTATTTTGGCTTGGGTTCTTGTGGTTACTGGTGCTGCCAGTTGTGACTCTGCCATTATTGGTCTAGAGTCTGTGGTTCGTGCGCTGTTATATTGGGGCATGCGAGATAGAGCATCTGCCAGGAAGTTCTTTCTTCCTGGTAAATGTTTGAGCTTAAATTGGAATTGGTGAAAATGCTGGGACCAGCGGGCTTGTTTGGGATTGAGTTTCCTGGAAGTTTTCAGGGCTTCTAAATTTTTGTGATCAGTCCACACCTGGAAGGGGATTTTGTTGCCTTCCAGGAACTGTCGCCACGTGAGTAATGCCCAACGTATCCCATAAGCCTCCTTCTCCCATACGGGCCAGCGCTGTTCTGTTTCCGTGAGTTTCTTGGATGTATATGCACAGGGTTGCAATACTACATCATCATTTTCTTGTAATAGCACAGCCCCCACTGCCACATCACTTGCATCTGCCTGTATTACGAAGGGCTTGTCCATGTCTGGGTGCCTTAGTATTGGTTCGGCAGAAAAAGTCTCTTTAGTCTCTCAAACGCTGCTTGGCACTCCATTGTCCATGTTAGTGGCTGGCTAGGTTTTACTGAGGATGCTCCCTTCGTTTTTAGTAAGTTAGTGAGGGGCAAGGCTATCTGGGCAAATGAGGGGATGAATTGGCGGTAAAAGTTTGCAAAGCCCAGGAAACTTTGTAGTTGCTTTCTTGTGCGGGGTGGTGCCCAATTTAGTACTGCTTTGACCTTCTCCGGGTCCATTTCAATGCCCTGTGGGGATATGCGATAGCCTAGGTAGTCTATCCTTTCCTGGTGGAATTCGCATTTTGAGAGTTTGGCATATAGGTGAGCGGCTCGCAGCTTCTTTAAAACCGCTCTGACAAGTTTGACGTGTTCTTCTTTTGTTTCGGTAAAGATAAGAATGTCGTCCAAGTAAACAAGGACCCCCTTAAACAGGTGCTCCCTTAGAACGTCATTGATTAATTGCATAAAGACTGCAGGGCCCCCTTGTAATCCAAATGGCAAGACTTTGAATTGATAGCACCCCATGGGGCAGTTAAATGCAGTCTTCCATTCGTCCCCTTCCTTGATTCTCACGCGATAGTAAGCTTCCCTTAGGTCTAGTTTAGAAAAAAATTTCCCTTTCGATAGGTGTGACAGCATGTCTTTCATGAGGGGCAGCGGGTATAGGTTGCTTTCACTGATTGTATTCAGGGCCCTATAATCCACGCATAAACGTAAAGAGCCATCCTTCTTCTCTCTAAAAAGGACCGGGGCAGCCACTTTAGGTTTGGCTGGCTCAATGAAACCTCTCTCCAGGTTTTTTTTTATAAATCTTTCCATTTCCTCCTTCTCCTTTGGGCTCATGGAGTATAATCTGGGCTTCGGGAGTTTTGCCCCAGGCTTGAATTCAATGGTACAGTCTGTGGGTCGGTGGGGGGGAAGCTCATTCGCCCTCTCCTCACTGAAGACTTCAGCAAGGTCCCTATATTCCTCTGGTATTTCTGTTAATCCTTTTTCCTCTCCTATGGATGCTTTTTCTATTCTTGATTCTGGTAGCCTCCCTTGGGGTTTTAAGTCCATCGGGTCCCCCTTCGGGAATTTGATTTCTGTCGTCCTCCAATTTACCCAGGGGTTCCATTTTTTCAACCATTCCATCCCTAGAATCATTGGGCATTCCATACCTGGGGTCACCACAAACGTTAAGTCCTCTTCATGGTTGCCCAGGGACAGATGTATTGGCAAAGTGGCTAGAGTAGCTGGCCCCCCCCTGCTATGGATCCATCTAGCTGGCCAAATGAGATTGGTTGTTCCAGTCTCCTGGATGGGATGCCCAGATTCCCCACTAGTGTTGGGCTAATGAGGCAGCGGGTGCAGCCAGAGTCTATTAAGGCTTTCACCTTCATAGCTTCGGGCATGGGGGGGATTAATATAGTCACTGTTTTGAAGATGGGTGTGATGCATCCACTTACCAGGGGTTCGCCCTCCGAGCTGTCATCTGAGGCATCCACTGGCCCTGTGGTGTAGGCTGGAGTCCTTTCCCCTTGGTGAGCAGAGGTGGGGGTTTCTGCAATTTCCATTATTCTCATGGCCGTTTCTTTTGGCTTAGCTGAATACTTTCCGGGTTTGTTGATTGGGGATCTGTCTGGGTTGTGCTGGGGGGCCTTTGAGCGGCATTCTACAGCTCGATGCCCTTCTCTTCCACACTTGAAACACCCCATTTGCTTCTTGGCTGTATCCAATGATTTCACCGGTTGGTGTGTCAGCTTAGGCGGGGGGCGGCTCCATTGTTTTCCTCGGCGGTGCCTCTTCAATATGTCGATCTCTGCTTCCTCTGCCAAGACGTACCATTCCTCAAGTCGATGTGGGTCCCCTTGGGGCAGGCAAGCATCATATAGATCATAGTTTAGTCCATCTTTGAAATGGCCAAGGAGGATGTCTTCTGGCCAATTCAGTTTGCTGGCAATGGCCCGGAATTCTTGTGTATACTCAGCCACTGGCCGTTTGCCCTGCCTCATCGTTGTTATTCTTTCACGGGCTTTGCAATCAGCCAGGGGGTCTTCAAATCGTCTTCTCAAAGAGGACATGAAACAGTTGAAGTTATTGAGTTCTGGGGCATTGGAGTCATGCAAGTTCACTACCCAATCCGCAGCTGGTCCATCCAGGGCAGATGGCACGATCCGGATGCGGGCTTTGTCGCTGGGAATATCCTGCCCATATTCCTCCATGTAGTTGAGGACTTGGGTTAGGAAAAACCCCAAGCGTGTTGGCTCCCCTTTGAATTTCACTTCCAACGGTGGACGTCTTGGAATGGATCGGTGCCTCTGTTGTGGGTGGTAGTGTCTTCCATCCAGATTGCCATCTGTGGTCCGGTAGGGGGTGGGGGCTCCTGGATCAGTAGATGTCCCTGGGGTTGCAGGTTCCATGTCCCCCTCGGTGTCTCTCCCTTTGCGGCTCCAGGAACTGGGGCGGCCGTAGGGCTCAGTATTCTCCTCTCCTAGGGAGCTGAGAGTTCTCTTCATCAGGTCAATAGCTTTCTCTAGGATCCAGTCTGAGTACGGTGCCCAGCTTCTCCCTCTTCACTTGCGTGCAGGGATTTCTCCATCTCCTGCTTCCATTCTGGTTGCTTGGTCCCCCGTCTCAGGGTCACCTTTCTTGATTCCTTTCCCCACTCACTTTTCTTTCCAACGCCCATTGACCAGCGAGGCTTGTGGTCCCGTGTCTCCACCACTTCTTCTCCTGAGGAATCTGACCTCTCGGATCCCAACATCTGGCAAGGTTCCAACTGGGTCAGTGGCTCTCTTTCCAGGGAGTTTTCCCCCTCTCTTGCTCCATTGTCTGACATGGTAAATTTTTGCAAAATCCCCCGGCAAGGGTCTCCCTTCCAGGTGGATTAATTTTGCAAGTCCTGTCTAATGTAAGGACCCACCCCACTTTGCATCTTAAGAAGACAGAACTCTTGGAATAATTCTTCCAACAGGAATCCTTTATTAAGAGAAAATGGTTGCAGGCATGCTAGACAGGACTTGGGGTTCAAGCTCTCCCATTCAAGGTTTTAAGGGGTTCCCCAGTAGTCCCACCCAATCAACCCCCCTTCCAGTGATAGTTTCAAGTATCACAATTCCACCCCCTTTCTTCTTTCTTCCGTCTGGATGGAGACTTCAGGTAACTACATGAAAGGCAAATACCCTGCTTTGTTATGATAAGGTCCTCTAGTGCTAACGCTTTGATGTTACAATAAACACACATTCAGCATTCAGCTCTTTGAAGTGTACTGAAGGAAGTGAGGGCCATAAAGCCCCTTTGTTCTCCCCCTTCTCTCCCTCTTATGGCAGAATCCAAAGAAGGCAGAATTGGGAGTTTCTATATTTGATAATTAAAGATGAAATATGATTGGATTCTGACACTAGAGCTCTTCAGGAGAGCCATTTTGCCTGGGAACTGAATTCCATTCTCATTGTCTTAAGTTCACTAACAAGATCCAATCCAATATAAATCAGTGATTCAATTTAGATCATTTATGTTGTTCAATTTATTCATTTTGAATAGGTGCAGCAAATGGAGTAGATTGAATTTTCTGAATCAATTTTTTAAAAGCATGATTCATTCTAAATCATTAAAGTAATTCAGAAAATCAATGGAATATGGAGATTCAATTGGGTCTTAAATGAAACCTTAGGTTACATTCATTTGTATTTTTTTTCTTATTGTTTATTAGATGGTATAGTTCAGTGTTATGTTTTCTGATTAATATGGCCGTTAAATTGGACTGGACTATTTTTTGGAGTTCCAGATATTGACATCATATCCTCTATACAGAAAGATGCCCCCCCCACACACACACACAGAGAGAGAGAGAGAGAGAGAGAGAGAGAGAGAGAGAGAGAGAGAGAGAGAGAGAAGAAGAAGCTCATTTACTATGAAGATAGAAAATACAATTTCAAATTACTATTTCTCTCTACAAGCTATATCTGCCAGATATAGGCCATTAATCCAACAGATGAAAAAATAAACAGAGTTATATCAGGTCTTCATTAATTTGTTCAACCTAAAATGAATTATGTATTTTGAAAGATGATCATACATGTATAACATGGAGTGGTCAGACAGGCCAAATTACCCATTCCAAGTATCTATTTGTAATGATGAGAAATCCATTCACCTGCCCTTTAACCATGTACACTTCAGTCAGCTAGCTGAGTAATAGAGTGAAGGATGCTTGACATATTGTGTGCTTAAAAATACAGGATTATGCCCGTAAGCTATTTACTTTCCTTCAAAGCTATATAAATGTCTGGTTAAATGAATAATATAGTAATTTGGTTGCCATCCAGATTACTGAACAGCAATATTCTAGAAGCTTCTCAGCTGTTTGCAGATAGTGCTGGGAGCTGGTCACCAGAATTATTTATTTAGACAAGTATTTGGTATGTTTTTTTTTTCAGATATTGGATGGGCTTATGGGAATTCAGTGTAATATACATAGAGAACATAAGCCAGGGGCTTATATAACGACATCCAAGGGCATTTCATGAACTGATCTGTGTTGGCTTTGATCTGGTGCAGTGAATAAGATGTTTGATTTTGCCCGAGTTTAGATGTTCACATTGCCATTAAACCAAAATTGATATAGCTGTGAAGCAGAGATGCTGTCAGAATCCAATCATATTTCATCTTTAATTATCAAATATAGAAACTTCCAATTCTGCCTTCTTTGGATTCTGCCATAAGAGGGAGAGAAGGGGGAGAACAAAGGGGCTTTATGGCCCTCACTTCCTTCAGTAGACTTCAAAGAGCTGAATGCTGAATGTGTGTTTATTGTAACCTATTGTAACCTCAAAGCGTTAGCATCCAGAGAACATTAGCATTAACAAAGAAGAGTATTTGCCTTTCATGTAGTTATCTGAAGTCTCCATCCAGACGGAAGAAAGAAGAAACGGGGTGGAATTGTGATACTTGAAACTATCACTGGAAGGGGGGTTGATTGGGTGGGACTACTGGGGAACCCCTTAAAACCTTGAATGGGAGAGCTTGGACCCCAAGTCCTGTCTAGCATGCCTGCAACCATTTTCTCTTAATAAAGGATTCCTGTTGGAAGAATTATTCCAAGAGTTCTGTCTTCTTAAGATGCAAAGTGGGGTGGGTCCTTACATTAGACAGGACTTGCAAAATTAATCCACCTGGAAGGAAGACCCTTGCCGGGGGATTTTGCAAAAATTTACCATGTCAGACAATGGAGCAAGAGAGGGGGAAAACTCCCTGGAAAGAGAGCCGCTGACCCAGTTGGAACCTTGCCAGATGTTGGGATCCGAGAGGCCAGATTCCTCAGGAGAAGAAGTGGTGGAGACACAGGACCACAAGCCTCGCTGGTCGATGGGCGTTGGAAAGAAAAGTGAGTGGGGAAAGGAATCAAGAAAGGTGACCCTGAGACGGGGGACCAAGCAACCAGAATGGAAGCAGGAGATGGAGAAATCCCTGCACGCAAGTGAAGAGGGAGGAAGCTGGGCACCGTACTCAGACTGGATCCTAGAGAAAGCTATTGACCTGATGAAGAGAACTCTCAGCTCCCTAGGAGAGGAGAATACTGAACCCTACGGCTGCCCCAGTTCCTGGAGCCGCAAAGGGAGAGACACCGAGGGGGACGTGGAACCTGCAACCCCAGGGACATCTACTGATCCAGGAGCTCCCACCCCCTACCGGACCACAGATGGCAATCTGGACGGAAGGCACTACCACCCACAACAGAGGCACCGATCCATTCCAAGACGTCCACCGTTGGAAGTGAAATTCAAAGGGGAGCCAACACGCTTGGGGTTTTTTCTAACCCAAGTCCTCAGCTACATGGAGGAATATGGGCAGGATATTCCCAGCGACAAAGCCCGCATCCGGATCGTGCAATCTGCCCTGGATGGACCAGCTGCGGATTGGGTAGTGAACTTGCATGACTCCAATGCCCCAGAACTCAGTAACTTCAACCGTTTCATGTCCTCTTTGAGAAGACGATTGGCTGATCGCAAAGCCCGTGAAAGAATAACAACGATGAGGCAGGGCAAACGCCCAGTGGCTGAGTATACACAAGAATTTCGGGCCACTGCCAGCAAACTGAATTGGCCAGAAGACATCCTCCTTGGCCATTTCAAAGACGGACTAAACTATGATCTATATGATGCTTGCCTGCCCCGAGGGGACCCACATCGACTTGAGGAATGGTACGTCTTGGCAGAGGAAGCAGAGATCGACATATTGAAGAGGCACCGCCGAGGAAAACAATGGAGCCGCCCCCCGCCTGAGCTGACACACCAACCGGTGAAATCATCGGATACAGCCAAGAAGCAAATGAGATGTTTCAAGTGCGGAAGAGAAGGGCATCGAGCTGTAGAATGCCGCTCAAAGGCCCCCCAGCACAACCCAGACAGATCCCCAATCAACAAACCCGGAAAGTATTCAGCTAAGCCAAAAGAAACGGCCATGAGAATGATGGAAATTGCAGAAACCCCCACCTCTGCTCACCAAGGGGAAAGGACTCCAGCCTACACCATAGGGCCGGTGGATGCCTCAGATGACAGCTCGGAGGGCGAACCCCTGGTAAGTGGATGCATCACACCCATCTTCAAAACAGTGACTATATTAATCCCCCCCATGCCCGAAGCTGTGAAGGTGAAAGCCTTAATAGACTCTGGCTGTACCCGCTGCCTCATTAGCCCAACACTAGTGGGGAATCTGGGCATCCCATCCAGGAGACTGGAACAACCAATCTCATTTGGCCAGCTAGATGGATCCATAGCAGGGGGGGTGCCAGCTACCCTAGCCACTTTGCCAATACATCTCTCCCTGGGCAACCATGAAGAGGACTTAACGTTTGTGGTGACCCCAGGTATGGAATGCCCAATGATTCTAGGGATGGAATGGTTGAAAAAATGGAACCCCTGGGTAAATTGGAGGACGACAGAAATCAAATTCCCGAAGGGGGACCCTATGGACTTAAAACCCCAAGGGAGGCTACCAGAATCAAGAATAGAAAAAGCATCCATAGGAGAGGAAAAAAGATTAACAGAAATACCAGAGGAATATAGGGACCTTGCTGAAGTCTTCAGTGAGGAGAGGGCGAATGAGCTTCCCCCCCACCGACCCACAGACTGTACCATTGAATTCAAGCCTGGGGCAAAACTCCCGAAGCCCAGATTATACTCCATGAGCCCAAAGGAGAAGGAGGAAATGGAAAGATTTATAAAAAAAAACCTGGAGAGAGGTTTCATTGAGCCAGCCAAGCCTAAAGTGGCTGCCCCGGTCCTTTTTAGAGAGAAGAAGGATGGCTCTTTACGTTTATGCGTGGATTATAGGGCCCTGAATACAATCAGTGAAAGCAACCTATACCCGCTGCCCCTCATGAAAGACATGCTGTCACACCTATCGAAAGGGAAAATTTTTTTCTAAACTAGACTTAAGGGAAGCTTACTATCGAGTGAGAATCAAGGAAGGGGACGAATGGAAGACTGCATTTAACTGCCCCATGGGGTGCTATCAATTCAAAGTCTTGCCATTTGGATTACAAGGGGGCCCTGCAGTCTTTATGCAACTAATCAATGACGTTCTAAGGGAACACCTGTTTAAGGGGGTCCTTGTTTACTTGGACGACATTCTTATCTTTACCGAAACAAAAGAAGAACACGTCAAACTTGTCAGAGCGGTTTTAAAGAAGCTGCGAGCCGCTCACCTATATGCCAAACTCTCAAAATGCGAATTCCACCAGGAAAGGATAGACTACCTAGGCTATCGCATATCCCCACAGGGCATTGAAATGGACCCAGAGAAGGTCAGAGCAGTATTAGAATGGGCACCACCCCGCACAAGAAAGCAACTACAAAGTTTCCTGGGCTTTGCAAATTTTTACCGCCAATTCATCCCCTCATTTGCACAGATAGCCTTGCCCCTCACTAACTTACTAAAAACGAAGGGAACACCCTCAGTAAAACCTAGCCAGCCACTAACATGGACAATGGAGTGCCAAGCAGCGTTTGAGAGACTAAAGAGACTTTTTTCTGCCGAACCAGTACTAAGGCACCCAGACATGGACAAACCCTTCATAATACAGGCAGATGCAAGTGATGTGGCAGTGGGGGCTGTGCTATTACAAGAAAATGATGATGCAGTATTGCAACCCTGTGCATATACATCTAAGAAACTCACGGAAACAGAACAGCGCTGGCCCGTATGGGAGAAGGAGGCTTATGGGATACGTTGGGCATTACTCACGTGGCGACAGTTCCTGGAAGGCAACAAAATCCCCTTCCAGGTATGGACTGATCACAAAAATTTAGAAGCCCTGAAAACTTCCAGGAAACTCAATCCCAAACAAGCCCGCTGGTCCCAGCATTTTCACCAATTCCAATTTAAGCTCAAACATTTACCAGGAAGAAAGAACTTCCTGGCAGATGCACTATCTCGCATGCCCCAATATAACAGCGCACGAACCACAGACTCTAGACCAATAATGGCAGAGTCACAACTGGCAGCGCCAGTAACCACAAGAACCCAAGCCAAAATAAAACCACAACTGGACAGCCAAACTGGGATTGAATTCAGAAAAAGTTTGGAAACAGATGATTGGTTCCAGAAAAACAAACATGTGTGCACAATGAGAGACGGATTGCCTTGGGTAGGGGAAAAGTTATATATACCAACAACTCAAAGACTAACTTTCATGCAACTTTGCCATGACACAAAATCAGCAGGGCATTTTGGATTTGTAAAAACTTTACACTTAATTAAACGGCAATTTTGGTGGCCATCAATAAAAAAGGACATAGAAAGTTATGTTGCCAGCTGCCCAACCTGTGCATCAGCAAAGAGGTTGCAAGGGAAATCGCCAGGGCTGTTACAACCAGTGGCAAGTCCCTCAGCCCCCTGGAGGGAAATAGCCATGGATTTTATAGTGGAATTGCCTGAAAGCAATGGGAATACTGTTATCTGGACAGTCACGGACCTATTTTCCAAACAGGTGCACTTTATCCCTTGCCAAAAAATTCCCACTGCAAAGGCCTTAGCAAAACTTTTCATCCAGCACATTTACAGATTGCACGGGGCACCCCAACGCATCATCTCTGATAGGGGAGTGCAATTTACGTCTGCATTTTGGAAGGAATTTTTATCCCTCTTAGGGACCACTCAGGGATTGACATCTAGCCACCACCCTCAAGGAGATGGTCAAGCGGAACGGTGCCAGTCGGTACTTGAGCAATATTTGAGATGTTTTTTAAATTTCCAACAGAGTGATTGGACAGACTTACTTCCTTTTGCAGAAGTTGCCTACAATAATGCAGTCCACTCCAGCACAGGCTACACTCCTTTTCAAATAGCCAACGGCCAAAGTTTCAACCCTATGCCAGAGTTAACCCCAAAAGAACCAACGATCCCTTCACTGAAAGAATGGATGGAAAACCTACAAAACACCTGGCCAATAGTCAGAAAATCACTAGATGAAGCTAGGCGGGCATACAAAGCACAAGCCGATAAAAAAAGGGTTGAGCCTACACCATTCATTATAGGAGAAATGGTGTACTTATCTACAAAATACCTAAAGTCCCTACAGCCCTGTAAAAAACTTGGACCAAAATATATAGGACCTTTTCCAATTAAAAGGATCATAAATCCAGTAACAGTAGAATTAGAATTACCCAAAAACCTCAGGCAAATACACCCAATTTTTCATTGCAGCTTGCTGAAAAGAGAGCATCAGTCACCTCTACGGCCAAAAATCCCCCCCCCACCACCTCCAATCATGGTGGAGGGGGAACAACACTTCGAAATAAAAGAGATCCTTGACTCTAGGAGATATCATGGAACAACTCAGTACCTAGTTGCCTGGAAACACCTCCCTGCCTCACAAAATGAGTGGGTCCATAAACGTCACGTCAGAGCCCCGAAGCTATTGAAGAAGTTTCACACAGAGTATCCTAACAAGCCTAACTAAATTTTTTACTTGTGTTTTCTTTCAGGTGGATCTCTCTTATTGTTAAGAGGGGCCGGATGTCAGAATCCAATCATATTTCATCTTTAATTATCAAATATAGAAACTCCCAATTCTGCCTTCTTTGGATTCTGCCATAAGAGGGAGAGAAGGGGGAGAACAAAGGGGCTTTATGGCCCTCACTTCCTTCAGTAGACTTCAAAGAGCTGAATGCTGAATGTGTGTTTATTGTAACCTATTGTAACCTCAAAGCGTTAGCATCCAGAGAACATTAGCATTAACAAAGAAGAGTATTTGCCTTTCATGTAGTTATCTGAAGTCTCCATCCAGACGGAAGAAAGAAGAAACGGGGTGGAATTGTGATACTTGAAACTATCACTGGAAGGGGGGTTGATTGGGTGGGACTACTGGGGAACCCCTTAAAACCTTGAATGGGAGAGCTTGGACCCCAAGTCCTGTCTAGCATGCCTGCAACCATTTTCTCTTAATAAAGGATTCCTGTTGGAAGAATTATTCCAAGAGTTCTGTCTTCTTAAGATGCAAAGTGGGGTGGGTCCTTACAGATGCACATTTTTTCCATTATTCCTAAATTTCTGAAGCAAATTGTATATATCCTGAAGATGGTCTAGTTTACAATGTTTGTATTTGACGATCCCTTCCTGTTTATTTAAAACTGAATATATGTGTTATTGTAAAATCAAAATAAAGCAGTTCCACTTAGAACATTCCAATGGAACCTTTAGCATGAGATCATTGTGGAAGAACAAAATTTCAGATGTATTGTTTTCCAGTATATGGAACAATTACAACTCAAAACAAGGCTCTTACATATTTATTTTCCATCCAAAGAACATATAGGTAAAAATATTCTTCCATAAATGTCAAGCTTAGATCATGTTGTGCACTCACTATGTTTGTACATTTATGCAAAATTAAAAGTGAATCGTAAGAATGTATTAAGTCATTTGAATTGTTTGTTTACTTCCCTTCCCTTTCTTTTTTTCTGGAAATGACAAGCAGAGTATAATATTTCTATTGAATGGAGGTCAGATGAAAGGTCAACTGAAGGCATCCCTTGGAACAAATAGCTACAAATATTGTATCAGATTTTCTTAAGTCTGCCCTTCTGCCTTGCCAAATTTACTGCAACATTATACAACACAATCTCACTTTCTCAGTGGCTATAAAAAAAATAGATGACATGACATGTTCAAGCTTTTTGCAGATACATTAGCCTTTACTGTGCATATTTTCAAGAATTCCATTAAACAGGTTCATTTGTAAGCCATTGTCTAGATTTGGGGTATCAGTAAAGAACCAAGTATCAATACTTTGGGGTGATACACCTTTTTTAAAAAAAAATCCCTTAACCCCCAAATAATGTTCCCTTACATTTCATTGTGAAGAGAATCTTCCCTTCCCTCTTTCCTAACTGTAAGTACAGCCTGTTGCATTTTAATCATTTTTTCTTTTTTTTTTTTGAATTCCAAAGTTCAACTGCATAGCCAACCTACAAATATATATGTGTGCAGAGTATAATACAGCTTTAACCCACTCTAGTCTTAATCCAACCTAATCCTATAGCAAGGAAGGGAGATTCTCATTCTTGATCTCATTCTCTCTCAATTCTAGGTGCCAATATATTGTTTGCTGGTTTTCCTTTGGCAGGTAAACCTTGGAGACCCTCTGACCTTTCAATCTACAGCAGTCCCAAGCTATAGATGGCTTTAAAGGTGACAAGCAGCACCTTGAATTGCATCTAGAAACATACTAGCAACCAATACAACTCATGTAGTAGTGGTGTAACTTGTGTTGAATATCTGACTACATTTACTATTTTTGCACCAGCTGAAATTTTGAGAAATCTCTGGTTTTGTTTTTACTTGCTACATCCTTAGATGGAGTTTCCCTTCCACTTTTTTGACTAAAAGAAATGAACTGAAAGCAAAATTAAGCTTAACACTCTCTTAACAAAAATATGAATTCTATTCATATTCATAGGATTTTCAAGCAGAAAAGATCCTGATTTTGTAGACTTTTAGGTATCACCTAATAAAAACCAGATGCAATGGTTATCTACATTCCACAGTAATCAATTTCCCCAAGTAATCTATTAAAGTTCTGATTTTTTTTTTCCATTTCACTGCGGCAAAGGAAAATAGACACAGAAGGCTTTTGTCACTGTTTGCCCAAGGTATATGAAAAGAAATATGATTGCTTAATAAAACGAGTGTTTCTTTGAGAGAAGAGATTTTAAAGTTCAAATTTATATTTGAAGAAATGGATATACAGCTAAAGGCTAGTTAATTTCGCCACCAAACCCAATTCCCAGAGCAGAATAAAAAGGAACAGGGGCAGGGAGGGGAGAGACAGAGAGGCCTCAAGGATCATAGAATCCATGACCTCATAAAACACTTTCAGTACCACATTAAAAAGAGATATAGTTCTAAAAATGAATGTCTGTATTGTATGATAAATTAATACTCAGTTTTAGTGTCCTTTGTGTGCTTGAAGCACATATCTCAGAGGTACCCATTATTGGACAGAAAGAGAATCATTATACATGTTCTTCTGTGATGTTAGGCTACATCTGATTATCCTCCACAAATAGCTAGATCTCCTTCACACTATTCTCTTCATTTGTTTCCCCTGCTGTGTGAACCTACTACTATATCACCAATGACAGTTATAATATAATAAGATAAGGCTTTATTTTCAGAAGACATGATGGACTCTTCTTGAAATCTAAGTTGATATCCAAGCATTTGGACTTCAACTGCCATAAAACCCATCTGTCATAAAATCCACTTGAATAGCCAGTGGGAAGGTATTGTACAAGTTGATTTTTACCTGTGCAAACTATACTTTTTTTTTCTTATCAGAGAGCTGCTTCACATCCTTTTGGTTGCACTTTTCTACCCCCCCCCCCAATGTTCTGGAGTATTCCTTTGAAATTAGAAACTAAAACTTTGCAGTTAACTAAGTATGATCACAATATAAAGCTGCCTAAAGATAACATAATGTTGAACAATCTGTGCTCATTTTATTTTGTGAAGATTTTTATCTGTTAGACATTTTACCTTCCCCAAACTCAAGAAGTACTCACTTCAGGAATTTAAAACTTGCAATTATAGAAAAGGTCTCCAGTCTCTGCTTGCAACATCTGTGTGTGACAAAACATTGACAAGCAGCTGTAATTGCACAGCATTCCTAGAATAGAACTTTGTCTCTTCCAGGAACTGTGTTTGATTTGTAGCAAATGGATTGCTATAAAACATGAAAAGTACTGGAGCAAATGTTCTTAAAAGAATTTGTGAAGAAGCAGGACATTGTTGAGCATATCAACTCATTACTTCATTGAACACTTTACTCTTCTCCAACTGCAATCCTTCCTTTTTCTACTTAAAAATAATGTAATATGGAGGCTGATATGGATATCAGTTTTGTTTGAGAATTGCCATGTCTGTGATTCTTTACAATAGATGGAACAGTCTAGGAAGACATTGCTACTGCTTAGTATAGATACTAGAATGGAGATAGAGAAAAGTGACAACCCCAACCAGCTCTTTAAGATGTTTTTGTATCACAGCTTTCTATCCAATGGTAGCTATGATCTGGAGGGAATTGAATAATGTATTGTAAGCTTTGTGTAGATTTTTACACCTTTTCTCCATCTGTTCTATTTTTCTGTTATTCTGTATATTTAAACAAGAACTTTTCCAATGTAATGTACATCTCTGCTATATTTGGACTATATTTGGAGTTTAAAACATTTCTCTTACAGTTCACTTGCCTCTTCCTTTTCAACTTGGCTACTTCTGTCTTTCTGTTATACTAAGAAACTGTTAGGAACCCAGTCTGCATGACTGAGTTCAAAAGCATTGCATTCATTTGGGTTGTTGTACTTTGCTTTCCCCCTTGTTGGGGTGTGTGTGTGTGTGTGTGTGTGTGTGTGTGTGTGTGTGTGTGTTAAACTATTTTCCAATAGTTTGGAAAACTATTTTCCAAAGCACCAAATAGTTTGGATAGTATTTTCCAAAACAGTTTGAAAACTATTTTCTAAAACACCAAAAAGCAAGACAAGAAACAATGGATGGAAACTAACTAAGGAAGAAGCAACCTAGAACTAAGGAGAAAATTCCTAATGATTAGAGCAATCAACCAATGGAATAGCTTGCCTTCAGAAGTTGTGGGTGCTGCAACACTGGAGGCTTTCAAAAAGAGATTGGTCAACCATTTGTCTGAAATTGTATAGAGTTTCCTGCTTGAGCAGGGGGGTGGACTAGAAGACCTCCAAGGTCCCTTGCAACTCAATTATTCTATGTTCTATGTCAGGGCTTTTCAACCTTTTCACCCATTGTACCACTTTTAGGATATGGCAATATCTGAGTACCATCATTCGCCTAGCAAGGTGTCAAAAACTTGATGACCAAAAAAAAAAAAAGGAAAAAAGTGATAAACTACAGGTAGTCCTCTACTTACAACAGTTCACTTAATGACTGTTTGAAGTTACAATGGCACTGAAAAAGTGCCCTCCATGCCACAGCCAAGCAAGACACCTGTCTGCCCACCCGGTGGTGCTCTTCCTCCTGTTCAAGGTTTTCATTGTTGTGAACATTTCTGTTGGGGATTGGCAGCAAAAGTGGGGTTGGGGGGTGTTTGGTTCTTATTCCCCCATCTGCTGGGTGGTTGCAGCAGGTTTTGGTCACTTCACATGACCCTTGGACACTGTGACCGTCATAAATATGAATCAGTTGCCAAGCATCTGAATGTAAATCACAAGACTCTGGAGATGCTGCAACATTCCAGCTGATTGGCACTTCTTCTGAGCTCAGCAGAAGCACCAGGATAAGCACCGAGCTCCAGGTGGAAAGCGGCACTGATCCTGGTGCTTCCACTGAGCCCTGACAGCCCTGCAGCTCCAGCCATCTCTCGCTCAGACTTGTGCGGTGCTGCCACTGGTTCAGCTCATTCCCCTCCCCCGCTACTTTTCTAGGATGGTTGCATACCACCTGCCAGGTACCAATGTACCACAGCTGGTACCCATACCACTGGTTGAAAAGCCCTGTTCTATGTAATATGTGATTTAGAAGAGTTGAAGCTATTATTGATGAGGGTAATAGGGCACTAAGAACTGAAGTAGATGCCTGCCAATTTTATGTTATTGGCCAGTTGGATGGAATGGAGAATTCAAATATCTGTTTGGCCTGGTAGGACTGCAGCCCATTTAATACTGACACATTGAGGTGAGTTGGTAGTAAATCCTCCAGATTTGTGGTCAAACAATCAACAGCTTAAATTAGTTGTATGATTGGTTGGAGGCTTAAAAATAGGACATGATCAACCAAGGTAAAGAAAGATTATTATAGCTCATATGATACTTGCCTTTATTCTATTGTGGGCTAGTGGCAAACCATTTTTTTTTCATAAAATAGTGGGTTTTTTTGTCAAATACTTGCTTCATGGTTTAAAACTGGTGGAAAGGAGGAGCTGATATCAAATTTGAGATAGTGATGTATTTTAAATTAGGCTTGCTAAGCAGTGAAAAAATGTTATTGCTATCCTACATACTTATCCAGTAAGCAGCTAATACCAAATATTTTGATTCTGACACATTGTTAATTAAATATTGATTTGTTGGACAATGAATTAAACCATTGGAGGATTTTTTTCCTAATTAGAATAATTACTTTTTTTACCTGTTCTATATAAAAATAATTTAAGGAGGAGAAATGTTAAGTAAATCTACACTACATAGCATATTGCTATTCACTTTTGATTAATAAATCAGACATAGCTTAATAGCTTTGGGCAAATATTTTTAGTAGTACTCTCTTTTTTCTTCTTAATGATTTTCTATCTTCCTACAAATAGTTGATGCTGAATAGGTATGCCTTATTCCATAGCAGAAATCGCCCCATAAGAATTATATCATTTATTGACTACTGTAAATGCTACAATTGTGGTATGGAAAACTACTTTCTATATACATGGCAATCACTTCATAATGCCAATACTAATCATGTAACTATAGAAATGCATCATTTTAGGTCAAATATCACAAAGATTTCTTTTTACTAATATACAGTAAACATTACAATGAAACAAGTTCATGTATTATGTCTGTATTAAGGCAGAAAAGTACACACCAGCATCAACACACACACACACACACACACAGACAGACACACACACACACACACAAATGCACAATTTCAAACAAAAATCTGGGCTTTCTCCTTAATTTATTTGAAGAGAAATTTGACAATAGATGTTGCTATATTCATTGATTTAAGTTGGGGTGATTCACAGGTAAGTTCTGTGGCTTCCAATTTTAATCATTTAAAATATCTAGACAGAAGTTTTTTTTTTTCACCTGATATAAACTGGAATACTTTTGAAAGTAGGGAGGTATCATGGAGAGCATTTTTTTCATAATTGAATAATTGCTGGGAAAGGAAGGAAACATGGAAAATTGAAAAGATTCTTAAATCAACAATGCACCACAACATTTTGAATATAAGAACACTGTTCTTACTCCATTGTTTTGTTCTGAACTTTGATTTCTTTGATTTTTACAGTCGGATTCAACCTTTTTAATGAAACTACTAGGGATCTACTTACAAAATATAACTATACACTGAAAAATAATATGTCATAATCTTGATTGTTCTCACATTTCTTTTTCTGTTTCATGACTATGAAAAAGTAATCCTACTGTATATATGTTGGTAATCATATTAAAGTCTATATTATAGTCTTTTAGAGTCAAAATATTATTAATTTGATTGTATTTCATTGTGTGTACACTTTAATTAAATAAAATGTAAGAAATTCAAAACTTTTCTCCTGCCCACTTTTTTTCCAATCACTATCCATGTGATGAATTGCAACTCTCTGCATAACGCTTAATGGCACTGAAAATGTAAATATGGTTTGCATTTGCTTACCAGGTGCTGCAAAATCTTTCTTGTTCTCTATCTAGGGTCTTCAAACTTGGCTCTTTTATGACTTGTGGACTTCAACTCCCAGAATTCCTTAGCCTGGCTAAGGAATTCTGGGAGTTGAAGTCCACAAGTCATAAAAGGGCCAAGTTTGGAGACACCTATATATCTATATGTATATTGCTAGTAAGAGCAATATAACAGTATTTAACAGCCATTTGGGTTGTCTCATCGGTAATATGTTATTATTACAACAGGAAATTCATTATTTAAATTCTATTATTTGAAAAACAGTGTCCACTCTTCCTATTACCCTGGCCATATAAATGCATTCACTACTTTTGTAAGTCTATTTCATGTTAAGGACAAAAATGAAAGTCTGTATGGATTTTTCTGAGAGAAGATATGCAACATCTACCAAAGGTGGACACTTCTCGTGGTACTTATGATGGCATTAAACCATATCTCCCAAACAAACCCCACATTTGTTTGTGGCAAACACACCTGAAAAATAAACTGCAGTTCTGAATGTCAAGTCCCAGGAAAAAATTTAAAAGAGCTTGTATCCAATAAATGTATTTGATAAAGAATATGCTATGAGAAAAAATAGTATTGTTTCCTTTAGAGAATTTATATTAATTATGTGGTTTAAGGAAAAGCATACAAGCCTTTGTGTTTCTTGGAAGAAAAATGCCTTTTTCAAATACTGACATGTAACAGACATCAACAAACCACTAATGCAAACAATAGGTAGATTTCTGCTTTCAGTGTTATATAATTATTATTTTCCATTCCCTATACATGATGAAAACATGACCCTGCAAGATGCATATACATATATGTATTTCAAAATAGCACCAAAAATAAAACTAGTAAGGCCCCTTAGAATATAAATTAGTTTTAGATTTCTGCTTTTCTTTAATATAGGCAGTCCTTAAGTTATAATCATTCATTCAGCAACTGTTCAAAGTTTCAATGGTATTTTTTAAAAAAGTGTCTTATAACCAGTCCTTGCACTTATGACCACTACATCAGCCCTGTGATTACAAGATCAAATTTGGGTATTTGTCAACTGGCATGTTTGCAATGATTGCAGTATCCCACTGTTACCTTCCCAAGTTTTCTTCCAACAAGCAAAGTCAATAGCTGAAGCCAGTTTCACTTAACAACTGTAGTGATTCACTTAAGAGTGGCAAAAAAAGTTGCAAAATAGATGATGGGACCTATCAGAGAGAATACTTAAAAAAGAAGCACGCATTTGAATATGGTTAAAGAAATAGAAAAATTTTGGAATATAGGGATGAAATATTTTAGATACTTAAATGTGACTGAATTTAAGAAAAGTATATAAAAATGTTTTGTATCAGAGTTAAAGGATTAGATGACTAGACCTATTGAATGGAATGTCTAAAGATTAAATATATTCTTAACTATGATTAAAAAGAATAAGAAATTTGAGGAAATAAATACATATTAACCCAGGAGGGACATATAGTCTAAGTAGTATGTTATTTCTTATGTTCCATTGCTCTTGCTTTCTTTCCTTCTTTTTTCTTTTTTCTTCGTTTTTCTTTTTTTCTTCTGTCTTTTTACTCTTTTATCTATTCCTTAAGAAATGTAAAAATGTGAGATGGCTTATATGGAAAAAATAGAATTAAATCTGTCAATGTAAATGTAACTAATCGTTGAGAAAACCTTCACTAGTAACAATATTTAGAATTTGGTGGGAGAAATAAACTAAAAGAAGGATTGTAACAGGATTGATGATAAGGCAACCCAAATTACTGAAAAGAAAAGAAATATTATATTAATATGATGATTATTTTTTAGGAATATTGGAAAAATTATATACTTAATTGTCATTTATTAAAACAATAAGAATTGCAAAAACTAAAATTAATATATGGAATACAGATTATAGAAATCAATTGTTAAGGAGTGTTTTTACAAATGTAACCCAGACAACACACTGTTTACCAATTATTGAGTGACTTATGCTTTGTTAAAAAAAATAATAAAATATATTATAAAAAAAGTTGCAAAATAGGGTACAATTTACTTAACAACCATCTTGTGATCATAAGTCAAGGATTACCTGTAGTATTTATATTGTCCAATACACTCAGAGGAACTTTAAATCATCTGTTTAGAATTTTCTTCCAAAATTGAGAATTTCAATTATCTCTGTTGAAAAGGTGTCTGAGGAAACTTTAAATGTTTATATACAATCCAAAACTATTAAATGTGTTGTTAAATGTGTCAGAATTTCTATTGACAGCCAGTATTATCACACCCAATTTACTCTAATTTATATAATTTCAAGCTCACATACCAATGATATGACATTAGTAATAGAGGTTTGTGTTTTATGTATAAAACATAATATATTAATCATATAAAGCAAAACTCTGCAACCCTTTAATATTTTGTAAATTAATAAGGGCTTAAGAAAAGAAATACATATTAAAATGTAATTAAAAAGAAAAGGAATAAGACAGCATTATTAACGTGTGGCATGTTTTTTTAAAAGAAAATAAATAAATAAGATATAATATTGATTTTAAAAACTTGTGCAAGGAACAGAATATAGTACCATGTCTAACCAAAGTTTAGATTTGTAAAAATTCATAATAGCTCAAAACCTGCTTCAAAACCTTCAAAAAATAAGGTATAATTCTTTTTCAACATCAAATATAAAACAGCTGCTAGATTCATTTTACTCTGAGTCAAAACACTATTTTTTTTTAAAAAAAAAGATGTCATTATTGCAATTTTGATGGCCTCCTGTACATTCATCCTGAATTGGTTATACAATGGCTTAGTTATGCAAGCTTTAATTTATTGGCCAAGGTAGCTGATAAAATCTTAGCACCTACATTTATCAAAGAATTAAGTTTATAATTGGAATATATAATAGGAACCTAACCTAACCTAACTTGAGAAGGACTATAATATAAATCTTATTTAAATTAGAGATTAAGACCTAAAGTAACTAACTAATCTTTGCCTCTGGATGAAATGGATGGAACATAATACAAATAAATAAATAAATAAATAAATTGTTTTTCTATCAACAATTAGAAAACTTTCAGTTCTATTTCAATTCTGATAGATTGAAATATTTCCAGAAGAGAAACAAGTGAAGTATGGTTTGTTATCTGGTGCTGCTCCATCTTGGGAATCTAATATTATGCAAAAAGGAGAATTTTCATTGCTTAATGAGAAACTGGAAGTATGCAATTGTGACAACAACAACAACAACAATAATAATAATAAGTTGGAAGGGACCTTGGAGGTCATCTAGTCCAACCCCCTGCTCAGGCAGGAAACCCTATACCATTTCAGACAAATCACTGTCCAGTCTCTTCTTTAAAACTTCCAATGTTGGCACATTCACCGCTTCTGGAGGCAGGTTGTTCCACTGGTTAATTGTTCTAACTGTCAGGAAATTTCTCCTTTGTTCCAGGTTGCTTCTCTCTTTTTTAAAAGAAAAACTACTGATTAGTAGATATAGAATGAATAACTACACAGATACACATTTTCCTGTTTGCAACATGAATAAAAGAGACAATATGGCATCTCTTAATTTGTTTGTTAGATTTCTTTATAGATTTCACCTTGCCAGTATCATTTTCCTAAACAAGATAATCAAAATGTTGTCTTCGAAGAATAAAACTTCTTGAATTTATATTTAGCACAAAATAAATGAATCTCTCTCAGTATTTAGTAATTCTTTACTTCCTTCTCTCAGGATTTGACTTTAGATATTGGCTGCTTCCTTTTTTTGTGACATACCTACAATTATATGACCTCAATTATATGACATCGCACTATCCCTTAATCAATGGCAGTTCTCTTTTTGGATGTTTTTCTTCTGCTAATCCTTTGACTTAAGTTTGTAAATGTTTCCAACACTCTGTTAGTAGCTGAAGGAGCCCACCAGTAAATTAAAGAGTCAGTAAGTCAGTGAAGCTCAAACATTTTTATATATTAGGGACATGGTACAATCACTCTGACTCTTCTGAGGCGACTAAGATCAAGTACTATTTATCCTAGATATTACTTAGCAAACACACCAACCAGCATCACAGGATTAACCTCAGCAATGGTTCCAGATGCACTTGGGTCAATATAAATAACATCTGAGAAGCTGGGATAAAGTCACCCTGCCAATAACTCTGAGGTAATCACTTTATTGCTGTGGAACATTGCTCTCCATTCCAAATGGGAAATTAGATTTACCCTTTTGAAGTTTATTAATATCTTTAATCAAAGTCAGTTGGAGTTGTTGTAAAAAGACAAATGTTTTCATTATTGTCAAAGCTCAATTAAACAAAATTGTTGTACTGCCTTGGAAGAAATGGCTTCCTGTCTCATGCCAGGCACAATATTGCATAGTATCAGCAGGAAATTTATAGAAAAATTGTTTGATGGCAAGAAAATTGGATCTAAACAAAGAAATACACAGAATATTGCTACCTAATTAGAAAATATTGGAAAATACTGTAAGCAGAGCTGTGAAGGATGACAAATATAATGCTGCTGCATTTTTAATGAGTGCATAAAAAAGATTTTTCTTTTTCATATCTGCATAATATGCTGCACTTGTCAAAACTCCATCTGCTAAATAAAGGTATAGAAGACCTGTTTCATCACTTCAGTCAATCAGAATAGAGTTGGAAGGAGTTTGGAGTTCTTCTAGTCCAACCCCCTACTCAAGCAGGAGACTCTATACCATTTCAGACAACCAACAGTCCAGTCTTCTCTTAAAAGCCTCAGTGATGAAGCACCCACAACTTCTGGAGGCAACCTATTCCATGGTTAATTGTTCTCACTGTTAGGAGAGGAATTCTCCTTAATTCCAGGTTGCTTCTCTCCTTGATTAGTTTCCATCTATTGTTTCTTGTCTTGACTTCTGGTGCTTTGGAAAATAAGTTGACTCCCTCTTCTTTGTGACAGCCCTTCAAATATTCGAATACTGCTATCATGTCATCCCTCGTCTTTCTTTTCTCTAGACTAGCCATGCCCAGTTCCTGCAACCATTCTTCATATATACTGCTCAAAAAAATAAAGGGAATACAAACGTATAGGATCCTATACATTTGTGTTCCTTTTATTTTTTTTGAGCAGTATATTTTAAGCTCCAGGTCTTTAATCATCTTAGTTGATCTTCTCTGAACTTTTTCCAAAGTCTCAACATCTTTTTTGTAATGCGATGATCAAAACTGGATGTAGTATTCAGTAAATGTGATCTTACTAAAGTTTTATAAATTGGTAGTAATACTTCACGTGAAGTATTAATACTGCTTTACTTCACTTGTGCATGGTAACCCAAATCCTAATCTCAGATGGTTCCAAAATCTGGAGGGCTGTCACGATTCCTTAAACCCTTCCAGTTGTAGAGCAGAAATGAGAACAGACAGATATTTGCATCACACTGAGAAGGAATTTATCCAGAGCAATCCCAGAACTGTATTAAGGGTTTTGACAGTTTAAGGGTATGAAGGAGGACCGGAGAAGTTTGGGAACTATCAGAGTCACAGATCTTCCAACCATCCTTGAATATTAAGATGTCAGAAATAGACAGCTTCTCTATTTAATCTTGGAAGAGAAGATCTGGATAATCTATGCCCTTTGGGCTTCTAGTTGATCTGGCCACATTATTGCAACTAATTTATTTGGTTGGGCTGCAAAAATCCAGACAACCGAAGCAAGCAGGCATCAAAGACTTATATAAAACAACTAATTTGTTCCCTAAGCAAATCTAAATGATCTAGTAGTCATCCAGGTCATGGTTGTCTCAAAGGTGCTTTTTCAAAAGACAACTGGACTTTGTTTTTCTTTGAGGAAAACATTTAGCTTCTTATCCAAGAAGCTTCTTCATTCATTCAAAACTGAAGAAGCTTCTTGGATGAGAAGCTAAATGTTTTCCTCAAAGAAAAACAAAGTCCAGTTACCTTTTGAAAAAGCACCTTTGAGACAACTTTACTGAAGGACTAGATAACATGCCATTTTTTTTTTTTTGCTTTTCTTAAAGATTGGATTCTATCCATCCATCCATATATATACCTAGCTTCTCATTAATTTGTTGAGGAGAATGGTTCCAAGCCAAGCTTCTCTCCTACAGATTAGTTACTATGTAAAGATATATATGTGTGTACTATGTTCTGATACTAGGAGTTGTTCTGATTTTGTATATATCAGAGATGCTAAAGGAAATTAATTTGATTATAGAGGAGAACTTCATGCTGTAGGCAAGGCAAAGCAAGGCAAGGCATTCACAAGTGGATATAATAGGAAATAAGTATAAATAATAGGAACTAAGTAAGCAGATCATATGCAAAACTCCTACTGAGGTCAATGGGGTTTCTTTCCAGGAGAAATTTGATTATAGTAATTAAATCTATTTGAAGCTGAGGTTGGATATACCAAAAAAATCACTTGTCCCTTTACACTGTTTGATCAAATAAGACATGTTGAGATGTTTGCTTTAATACAGTCTAAAATATTTTGAATAAAATCTTTTAATGAATGCCATTATTTATTTTCTGCAAAATTGAATAGCACATATGTTAAAGATCCAGGAGGAATTATTATCCACAAGTCATTGGGATTTTTTAATACTTAATAATAGAGATAATTTCTTAAGATTCCTACATGCATGCAATGCCATTTTTTTAGTAAATGCTATTCTATTTTGGGGAAGGAGGAGGAACAATATTGGTAGGCACGCTTCTATTCAGATTCAAATAAAACTGTATTTATGATTTTTTTCCTCTTTATATAAGGCAGAGAAACTGAAAGCTTTTAGCTTTGAATGCAGTTTTTAAACCAGGTCTTATACCAGGGCATGTTACTACATTGGACTGAGAGCTTTATATTTGAAACTGTATCAGCATCCTATTATATGATGCTATTATGATGATGTTACTATGGTCAGATAGGAATAGCATGAGGGACATGGCTTCTTTTAATATAATATCTCAGGATGTTCAAAACTTGATTAGACATGGTCTATTTATCTACCTCAAATCTACCCATTTATTCTTTCTGAGATTGAAGTGTTATTTCTGGTGTGAGAGAGAACAATTCTGAGATTATGAAACTAACCTCAGCTTTGATTGATAAAGTAGGTTTTATAACTATTACAGAATGGAGATTGGTTTTTAAAAATGAATTATGGGAATATGGAAAAACTACTGCTTAACAGGAGTACAATAGAATCTTTTGTCTTGGTAAAGTTTCTCAGCTTTTATACATGGTCTCCCAGTTTCTAATCTGGTGTCTTTAACCATTAGACCAAACAAAGGTGCTGATATTTTATTTTTAACACTCCCAATTATTCCACACCTCTATTCATATCTATAAGGTTTGTTCATAATATTTGTCCTTGGGATTAAAATCAAATGTGGGAATTCAAGTAACCTGCAGAACTTTAAGAAAAGCAGGAACATACTTACACATATAGAATAGCTGCTTTAAAACTAAGATAAATTGAAGAACCTTGCCTTTTACTCATTAGGAGTCTGGAGTTCAATTCATTGGATACATAGTTTGGCTAGGCTGATACTATATAGGATTTAAATGGGGATAAGTTGGAGGGGAAGGATAGATAGGTTGATTATACAGATGGAGGTTAAGTGTGAGACAAATTGTCATTACCTTCTCAATTTACAACTATAATGTGTTAACAACCCACTGTGTTTCTTGAGGCCTTTTGAGATTGTTAGTTCAACAATCTCTTATTCAGTGATGATGATAGAATCTCATTTTTCCAAGATAGTTGACAATAGTGTCCAGGGAGGTTGGGTTTCTCTGATAACATTTTGTCCTTGCTTTGAGTCCTGATGTGAAATTCGGCTCCATTAATCATTTTGCACAAAGTTTGTTCCATTTGTCCTACATACAATTCAGAAGGGCATTGATGGCAGGTAATGGTATATCTCACATACATGCAAAGATGCCTCTGATCTTGTGTGTGAATTTGTTGTGGCTGGTGATGCTGTTGCTCCTGACTGTAATGGCTGTAGGATATAACATTGCTGTGGATAATAGATTTATTCATGTATTGTGAGTGGAAGCTAGAAATGTGTGAGTGTGCGTAATAATATGTAGACTTCCTGTATAACTTGTTGTTTATGTGTCTATTTACTGTGACATCAAGTAATTGGATTGTTTTATAGATATATCAAGGCTGAAGCTGAAGATGAGGTGGAAGCTGCTGAAGTTATGGCAAAATCTGATGAGACATTCATTTCTGCAGATCTACATTATGAAAAATTAATCAATGGATTCTTAAGTAAATGAGAGTTTAAGGAAAGAAGAGTTGAGAAAATGTTCCAGATCAGAATACAGATGTTGACATAGATTAACATTGACTAATCAGGCTCTCTTTGTCCAAGCCCTTTACTCCTATGAATATCACTGCTTTTTAAAACTTTACATTTGGAGGAGGGACCATTTTCAATCTTTAATGAAAATGTTGTTTTTTTAAAAAAAAGTATTGAACAATTTGTCATCACAGCATTTGACATAGATCAGTTTGAGAATGACTTACTTATAGATCTAAAATCTTTAAGATGAATGTTCTGTGTCATTGGCTTTCTAGTTCCTTGATCCTAAAAGATATTTCACTATATGGTAAGAGACAACCCTTAATATGCCCTCACTTGAATGCAATTATGACCTCAGGAGAATCTTATGGCAGTTTAAAGGCTATGCTTGATTAACTTCATTTCATAAATGCTTCTTAGGGATAATGAATGATTAGTTTTTTGTTTTTTTTTTAATAATGAATGAGTGTAATTCTTAGAGCAAAGTAAAGCTTGCATCAGCAGCCAAGCACATAAAATGGAAATTTCTTTTCATCAAAATTGGTAACATAACCTCATCTCCCTGTGCAACAGTTGGTGTATATAGCATTGCAAATTATTCATAGCAATTCAAGATACAAGGCTTGTGCCGCTGGAGAAAGGATGTCGAGCTGATGGCATACTCGGCTCTGAATCTTTGATGAGGCATTGCATAAATTTCAAGAGATTACACAGTGACATCAATAAACAGCATTAAAAATCAAGCCTCTGAAAAGCCTGTGGAGGGCAATGAATGCTGTTGACACATGACAGAGAATTTATCTTTTCTTTACTCAAGCACATCTTTGTTGGAAACTCTTCTGTAGTTTCCTCACAGATGAAAAGAACATTTTGGTACAAAGACCATTTCAGGCAAATTTCTGTCAAAACGGAGGAAGCAGGTGTCTCTATACAGGAACTCATTTAAAAACATTAAGTAAAATAATACTCTTTCCAAAGGTTTTAAGACAGGCATATATACACATGTAGTCATTTTTCAGAAATATTTATATTTGGAAGAAGTGCTTTGGATTTGATATTAGAATAAATACTACAGTTCTACAGCATTTTCCCCCTGAACTTCTATATGAGTTTAAAATCACTAAAGGTCTCTTAAAGTATATTATATAGACGTCTGAAGTCTTTTTCACAAGTCTTGAGAATAAACTCCGTTCAACTCAACTCTCTTTTTTTTTCCTTTCCCTTCTGCCATTTTCTCAGCCTATTAAAAACAAACAAGTGACTACGGCAAACTGCTAGTTTTAGCAATACAGATATGCAACTTCCAAATTAAAGAACTGTCCAGGAATAAGAGATATACTTCCTCCTCTCGCAAATATGTTAAGAAGAAAAGAGGGACTTTTCTTTTGTTTTTTCAAGAGCTTTTCATTCTGATCCTATGCAGAATCATACTTTCTCATTATTATCTGATATATGAAAGATTGAAGGCAAACGAGGTCCAGGCAGAAGAAGAACATCATGACTTCAAAATCTAAGGGACTGGTTTGGAAAAAAGTCAGCAGCACTTTTTTGTGCGGCTGCTGATAAAAACAGGATCGCCAATATGATCACCAACGTCCGATAAGGGATATGGCACAAGAAGAAGAGAATATGATATAGAGCATGGGTGTCAAACTCACAGTGTCACATGACATATCGTGACGTATCGCAACTTTTTTTGCATTGCTGGAGCTGGGGTGGGCGTGGCCTCCACATGATGCAACCGGCCTGCAGGCTGGCAGTTTGACACCCCTGGTGTAAAGTGTAAGGCTGTTGGATGAGGTTTTTGCTGTTCTCATCAGTCTTAGCAATTTGATATAGAAACATGCCATTTGATTGCCTAGGAGGGCAATCATGAAGAACATGAAGAACTTTGCAAACCCACATCTGGTCGTTTCAAGATATTTCACTATTTTCTCATTAAAGCTTCAGTGTGTTTCCTCAGTTCCATCGTCTGTGACAGAGCTGCTGAAAGTCTGAGTATAAAGAGAGAGGTAAGCTATTTTATTGATTTCAATTTCATTAAAAATACAGTTTGTGCAGAACCAGACTCAAGCAGAAAAATGACAAACCGATTCTTTGTGAAGTTTATTTTGAAGCTTGAATATTTTTGGGCCAAAGCGGGAATACCTAAACTGATATTTTTAGTGATATTGCATAGTGGCAATATAATGCCCAAAAGTCATATAACATAAGGCAAAGAGGTTTTATTAATTTTTGAGATAAGTGTAATTAAGCAGTTTTTTGAAATGTGTTTGAAACTATTTTGACCGACAAGCACCAAATAGTGCAAATGGCCAGAATTACTGTTCCTTCCCTGAAAATCATAAAATAGTGTCAAATGTTTCCACTATTCTATATTTGGAATATTTCAACTGGCAATTAGAATTGGTTCATATTTGTGCAGAATCCATCCTCAAATGATACATCTCTCTCTCTCTCTCTCTCTCTCTCAAAAAAAAAAAAAATGCTTTGGGAGACATACTCTTTCTCCTATCTTTCCCCATTTCCCTAACCTAGTATTAGAATACTATGGCTTCAGGCCTCTACAAGAGTCCCATCGCTGTAAACCAGGCCCTCTTTTTCAAAAGCTCTAGAGAAATAAAAGTTGTCCCTAAAATTATCCACTGTACATACTGAATAAAATTAGAATGGTTCCAGCCTAAAGCACGTATGTTTCTCCTGCCTGTCACCAGACCCTTTCAACATTAGAAGGGGATCTTAAGAAGGCACTTTGTGAGGCTCTTTCACATCTCATGCTGCCTAATTAGATAGATAGATAGATAGATAGATAGATAGATAGATAGATAGATAGATAGATAGACAGAGAGAAAGATAATAAATACATAAATAAATAATACATACATACATACATATAAATAAATAAAATTAATAAAAAATACAGAATTTCTCATTTAAATGATGATGGTTTTCAAAATCAGGATTAAACACACATTACTGTCTAAGGTTTCTATTATCCTTTGGGAAGTCTAGGAATATTTTTTATTGATATGTTATTAGATCTATTTAATTAAACATTGATGTCACCCACTCTCAAATGAATCAGTTATACATTCATACTTATGTGTCTTTAGGTTTGTGGAGAATTATGCTCAAGGCCATCTTGAAGAGATTAACTCTTCATGATTTCATGGGAATGTCTGTTGTCGAAATTTGCTACTGGCAATAAGAAACTAAAGGGATTTGAGATTTGCAAGAAAGTTTATTTATTGGCACGCAAAAAAAATACAGTGATCCTGGGGCCCCACACAATAAAGGGGTGCTGAGACCCTCTAACATTCTGCAGAATTGGGAGGATCTGCATTTGACAATATTTAATCATGATAATAACATCACTTTCTTTATGATTTTCTGCCCAAATCTCATTTTGGGGATTTGATACTTTTCTCCTACAGCAACTGCCCAGGTCATAAAATCATTTGAATAACAACATTATGTCCCCATACTGGAAATACAAGAGAGTTCACTAATAAAATATTAAGCTCCTATGATCTTAAGAAAGAGCACAACACTAACAATACAAGATGAGCTGAGGTGGCGCAGCAGTTAGAGTGCAGTACTGCAGGCCACTTTAGCTGACTGTGTTCAGCAGGTCAGCAGTTCAAATCTTACCGGCTCAAAGTTGACTCAGCCTTCCATCCTTCCCAGGTAGGTAAAATGAGGACCCAGATTGTTGGGGGCAATGTAAATATATATATACATTGCTTACTGGTGTACACCACTTAGAGAGTGCTTGCACTTAAAGCGGTATATAAGTCTCATAAATAAATAAATAAATAAATAAATAAATAAAGATAAACATTGTAATAGAAAGTAAACATTTTGTTTATTAATTTACTAATTCAGTTCAGTTATCCAAACACATAAATTTACTGTCAACAATAGAAAAATGATATTTATTTCCTTTTTCCATTATTTTACATAAATTCCAATCTAAGCTACACAGCTGTGAGTTCCTAGAAGTCTTCTCTTCAAGATTAATCAGATACTCTGATTTGATTTTTTTTTCAGGATCAGCCAAAATATGTCAGTGATATAATGCTAAATCTCTCCTGCTAAAATCTGTGTTCCAACAGAGAGCAGATGCAGGTATATTAAATCAAGTCTCAGGCACTGTAATGGACAAGCAGCTCCAAAGTGATAAGATATTTAGGAATTACGTTTAACCTGTCTGCTATTATATATTTAAGATTTCACATTTGAGAAGAACGCTACATAACTATAACCCACAGGCAGCAAAAACTGTGTAGAAAGTCTGCAAGTCAGCATTCACTCATTCACAGCATGAAATGTCACTGATTCCATACAGATTTATGCTACCTTACAATTAAAATGAAAGGATATTTCATTTTTTTACTAAGATATAAAGAAAAGGCATAAACACAAGAATATTAAAATATCATTTTTCCCCCCAGTAGGATTCTTGGTTGAATGAAATTTGCCAAAAAAAACCTACAATAAAGCAACCATTTATTTATTTATAAATAAATAAAATAAGTAAATATCCTAAAAGATATCTGGAGCTTAAGAAAAAAACACTTTATAAAGGTTTTTTTTAAAATGGATATTGTCATTACACATGCAGAATCTCTGTAGCATAGATGCTAAGTTAAGATACAGTCATAATATGCATAGAATCATACAGTTTTACTGTAGATGTGGAACTGCTTAATGCAGTGGTTCTCAACCTTTTTAATGCCGCGACTCCCAACCGGTTGTAAGTCGAGGACTACTCAACCGGTCGTAAGTCAAGGACTACTCAACTGGTGCAGCACCGTTTGCAGAATGGGACTTTTGGCGGGCTCAGCAGGGCAGAGACAGCCTGGACAATTCCTATTGGCTTTTGAAAGCCAATAGAATTAGACTCTATTCAAGAGAGTCTATTCTATTGGCTTTCAAAAGCCAATAGAATAAAAGGGAGTAGCACAGCTAAGGAAAAGGGGGAAAAAATGGCAGACTGCGTTGTTTGGCGACCCCCGTGAAGTGGTCGTTTGACCCCAAATGGGGTCCCAACCCACAGATTGAGAACCACTGGCTTAATGCAACTTGATCATAATTCAGAAGTAAATCTGATTAGAGCCTGAGATTACTATATTTAACAAGCAGTTCCTGCCAGGACATATAATCTAAGGAATTTCAAAAGAATAGAAAATGGTAGAACATTTTGATAGAAATGTTAGAAAATGGCAGAATATTTTTTTCTCTATCAGGAAGAAGATCTACATTAAATATTAAACAGAATATTGCCCATTTGTTCTTATTCCTTAACTTAAAGTTGTATTAAGTATGCATTCCATTTTCCCACCCTCAGTGCTTCTAATTTTTAATTAGGTTAATTTAACAGGAATCTCTAGATAGGTCACAGCTCTCAAATTTAATAAAAATGGAGTGGAATGGGCTTAACAGAAATTCATAAATTAATAATGTTTGGGGGAGTAATACATACATAATTTATTTCCAAACAATGCGTTACACATATTTCTGTATTTGATTGTCTAATTGTGGGTGTATAACTGTGCAAATGTGTGTGTTTATATACATATATTTGTGTATTGATCACTCTGCTATTAATAGTTTAAATGACAAGGTAATACTTTCAAGGAAAAATCAGAGTAATCAAATACAATGTTTAGTAAGTTTTTAGCAGGTTCTGGATGGCAGTATTCTGATTAAAACATTCTAGAAAATATTTCCACGAACTCATTTTAAATAATGAATATATGTTAATCAGGAGAAATTACTACTTCCTTAAATGCTGGCAGAAAATGAGAATGTCTAGAGAAGGATTTCTTAATGATGATTTTCTCCCCAAAAAATATGTCAAGAAGAAGAGAGTAAAAATCAATGAGCCCTTGTTTCTAGTAACTGGACAATTATGGTAACTTAAAAAAATGGCAGAAAGATTGGCAACAAAGCTCAGCAAATGTAAAAATATTAGGAATGAAGATGTAGCATCAATAACAGATTTTGTCTTGGGCTGCAATCCAGAGATGAATGATTCTCTGGAATTTCTTATCCTTAAAAAAAATCCTGCAAAATTCACTAGAAAGAGACTCACCAAATTTCAAATATAAGCCAACCACATCTAAAGAAAAGGAAATATGCCTGGGGACAGAAGAGTATTAGGATGCCTTGCTAAGAGAAATCTGCATTTCATTGTGATCTATTCTTAATGTGCTCAGTTTTAGCTCACAAATAAGTATTTGCCTCTCAAATTTAGAATACTTGTGCTGCTCTTCATTGTACAAAGCAAATAAAATCACAAGAATCAAAACATAGTATATCATAGCATAGGCCAAGGGAAGAGACAAGTACAGGTAGTAATTACATCTCAGAATCCATACAATTCAGCAATAGCATTTCTTATTTTGAACCACCAATAGGAGGATGCAGTCACCATTAATCAATGACATTCTATGTATTATTGAGGCATTTTGTTTTCCCAGTTTTGAATTGAGCCAGTACCATTTCTCTGGTGTTGTAGAATTAGGAATTTTGACTAGGAGCAACCTAAGTCTTTGTCCATTAAAATACTACCTTGATCTTTAGACTGAACTGTCATGTTGAAACAAATTGCTATTAAAAGTTTAGCAATATCTTTACAAAGGGGAGAACATCCAATTGGATATCTGAAGAAGATTTTTGGCCCCTTTCTTTTTGTTTCTTGTATCTATCATCTATATTCTCTGTCTAGGTAGAAAATGGACACTGGTCACATAGTCATCTGATTATAGCATTTATTAAATAGAAATTAAAGATTGAAGGTGAAATTATTACTTTTAATTTTGATTATCAGAGCATTAGGGTGAACAATAAAGTAATACCAATATTGATAACATTTTGTATTAGTATGTATCTGTGGGAATTGCAAGTTTGTTTGCTGAAACGGGAAGAAGGAAATTTGTCCAATCTTTAAATTAATGGGGGTGATAAATGAAACTGCCAAATGACACAAAGCCATTTTTTATCTGAATCGTTTTTGAATGTAAGTGTTCTACCATAGATAAGTCTTTGAACACTTGTTTAAAGAGTTATGTAAAAATGACATTTCTCAAAGCCAGAAAATATAGAAAACTAGGGAATATAAAGATCTGTCTAGAGACACTGGCTGTTTTTCAGAACAGAACTTTGTCTAATATGTAATAATCCTGCTTTCAGCCACGGTCTCTTACCGATTCTGCACCTGTTCATGCATCATACAGATATTTAACTAAAACAATGTGTACACCTCATCAGGAGCTGAGAGTTAGGCAGCTTAACTCTTATAAGAAAGACCTCAGTGGCTTCAGCTGTTCTGGTATCAGTATCAGACATTATATTGATATTAAAGGTGAAATTAACCACAATCAGAAAGGACTTCAGGAAGGAGAGATTAAAAGAAATAGAATTGGAATTGATGACTGACAACAAAAATAGATTAAATGATTTAGGCAGCAATTAGATGTTCAGGATGGATTATTGATTAGTAAAATACAGTCTGAATTGATAAACCTAAATTGGATTGATTCATAGATAAATGGGACAATTGTTGAAGAGAAATTGTTGGGTGCTATCCAAGAAGGTATGCTGAATAAAATAAGATGTCTTTCTACTCAATTAATATAAAGTTCTTGCTGAAGCTGAAGATGATGATGGAAAGTAAGAACCAACATTTTATTTGCAAGCACAGAATGAGTGACAAGTCTGATTGATGGAGAAATGCCTATTACTATAATCCAATCTACTTTAACTATAGGTAGAAATAGTTCTAGTAGTTAGCACCATTTAGAAAAGTGTACTGTACGTCATACTGTCAAGTCTGAGGCCAAGCACACACAAACATGCAAAGAGGTGATTTTGTTTATTAAATAAGGCTTGTAAACACACACACACACTTGCAGTATAGAGACAGGCTTCCTCCAAAGTTCAGTGAGTTTGGCTTACAAGAATTCCAAATTGAAGTTGCAAGTAGCAGAGTGGTCAGGAAGAATCTAAGAGTCAAAGCTTGTAGTAGATTTGTCAGCCAATTCATCCTGGTTCAAAATCAGGGTTATGAGATTAGGCAAAATCTTGGACGGCACTTAGAAAATGCTCATTGACAAAATCTGTCAATTGCTTGGATCCTTAAACATATATTATGCTAATACATCATGACATCCTTGGTTCTTGGAAGAACTTCTTGCATATGAATGGTGACAACAGCTAAAGAAATGGGACTGCGATTTTACATTTTTGTGATAACAACAATAATAATAATAATAATAATAGCAACAACAATTGCTGGCTGAATGTGTCATCAGCCATTATATTAATAAAAACACCAAATGAGGGACGACTTGGAGATGTAATTTACAGAAACTCTTATCAAATCAATCATCACTCTAGTCAACAATGACTGCACTAGGTTTTGTAGTTCCTGGACATCTGGTGACAAATGGACTATAGGATTCAGAACTGTTGGCTGAACAAACAAGTTTTTGCAAGACTTTTGTTTTGAAAGTTGTTTACTTGTCACAAATATACAAAGATTGAAAACAACAACAACAACAAAATAATCTGCGATAACAAAACAAGTGCAACAAGAACAATATTATCTGAGAAGAATGCACAAGTTCTGGAAAAAACAACATCCAGAATCAGAAATAGCAGAACAGATGCTAGCTGATCAATGTCAATTTATAATATAAAATAAAGTATTCACAAACTTGCAGTTGGAACAACTGCAAAGTTCTACTCAGGGAAAAGAAATCAAAGCCTTGTCAGAACTAGTTTGGACTGTAGGAGCAAACCAGATAGACTCAGCATAGAGGAAGCCAGCTAGCATCAACCATAGTCTGACTGACAATGGGAGCAACCATAATAATAATATGCACAGTTTACATCTTTGGGCATTTTACAAAATTTAGATTTAATTAAAAAAATAAAACAGTGTAAACCTCTACAAAGCAAGAAAATCAATGAGAAAAGTAAATAAAAAGCATTAACAAAAACATTAACAAAATGCATTAACTCAGTAATCATAGTGAGCAAGTATTCTGATTGCCTGATGAGAAGATTCCTGGCATTGTGGGTCACTCATCACATGGGATACATGGATAGAAATGCAACATAAAATGCAACATGATTTTTTCTGCACAGTTTCAATATCTGGGCTGGCAACCAATAAATGGCAGCAAGGAGAATTTTCTTATCTGTATTTCACTTACAGGCCAGATTAGTAGCCTAGTATTATGTAGCTTACTGTGAATGCTCCAGAAGCTAGAACTGCAGATAAATAGTTCTTTTTAAAATGGTTGGACATTAGATAAATAGTTGTCCTGGAAGTTGACCAGGAAGATATTTTTAATAACTGACCATTCATTTCTGAAGAAATAACTAATCAATGTTCAACTTCTCTCTTTTAAGAAAAGAACACCATGTTAACTAGTTTAAATGAAAATCAGTATATACTTTTTCATAAGATACTTTTTTAAATCTAGAATTTTAGATTGAACTTCACATATTCAGTGTGAAGTTTTTCTGGATTTCAGATCTTTTTCAAAAGAAAAGCTTTGCTCTAAGTTATTTACACATTATTTTTATTGATCTTCCTATTTTATTTGCAGATTATCTTTTATTGATCTTCCTAATTAGAAATCCTGTTAGATATTTATCCCAAATCCAGATAGTAGGCTACAAGTGAACTGAACTGACAGAATTGTTGGAAACCTGTATATTGAAAGCCAATCCATTTTCAAAGAGACTAAACATGTCATGTCATATATTTTTAGAAAGCACTGAAAAACTTGTGTTAAATAACATTGCATTCAAGTTCATCATAGCAAAAGGGCAGCCTAAAGAAAACCAGTTACATTATTTGTAGTTATTTGTTCCAAGAGTGCCTTCTGCTGACCTTCAGTCTAACCTTCATTAGACATCAAAAGAAATATTACTATTTTCAATTCATTTCCAGGAGAAAAGAATTAAATTTTCAACAAGGTTGACTATGTATAGTGAGTCTGACTTGGCAACCATCTTCAAATATCTGTCTTGTGTAAATTTGTTAAGATGACATTAAAATAGTGCTTCTACTCAAGCAATTGTTGGATGAAAAATGAGTGATTATAGTTTTTTGGGGGAGGTGGGAATCTAATTTTTTTCCTCTACAAGATATACCTTTTTGGGGAGGATTCAGAATCCCTATTTTTTCCCTCTGGGAGAAATACTTGAAAAGTTTCAAACCTTGGAAAAAATTCAGAAAAGAGCAACTAAGATGATCAAAGGCCTGGAGGCTAAAACAAGCAAAGAATGGCTGAGGGACTTGGGTTTGGATAGTCCAAAGAAAAGAAGAAATAGGGGAGACATGATAACAGTATTACAGTATCTGATGGGTAGCAACAAGGAAGAAGGGGTCAGGTTGTTCACCAAAGCACCAGAAGGAAGGATGAGAAACAATGGTTGGAAACTGATCAAGGAGAGAAGCAATCTGGAATTATGGAGAAACTTCCTGACAGTTTGGATAATCAACCAGTGGAACAGCTTACCCCCAGGATTTGTGGGTACTCCATCATTGGAGATTTTTAAGAAAAGACTAGACAATTGCCTATCTGAGATGGTGTAGGTTTTCCTGCTTGAGCAGGGGGCTGGACTAAAAGACCCCCAGGGTCCCTTCCAGCTCTATTCTATTCTATTCTATTCTATTCTATTCTATTCTATTCTATTCTATTCTATTCTATTCTATTCTATTCTATTCTATCAAATTATGCTGAATGTTCCCATTGAATGCTCAAAATGGAGCTATATTGTTATGAGTTTAGATATCTAAATAAGTGAAGAGTAACAAATAAAAAATCCCTTTTTGTATTTCTACATACATTGGGATACATAGATATGCACATACACACACACACTTAGTCCAGCTGCTTCAACTGGATTTTGCAACACGGATCTGCCCTATTTTATCACATTACTGATCTAGTTCAAACTAGGGATGAACGTATCTTTCTGTACCTTAGTGTCGTTTCACATGTTTCCAGAAGGGTAACTGTTAGTTCTGCAGCATACTAGGAGTTATGTATAAGATTATTTTGGGGGGTGGGGAGATTGGGGGGAATGTAAATTTCATTTCATTAGAATCACCAGCATTTATCCGCAAATGTCTTCTGATTTCTCTCTGCATGCCCCCCTCAATCCATCCATCCATCCATCCATCCATCCATCCATCCATCCATCCGTGCTTTATTGAGCTCTTTTTCAGAGCTACATTTGAAGGATAAGACGATTCCCTATATTTTTTAAATCTGTACCAATATTTTGCTTTTCTTGCCCTTCCTCCAAATTTTAGGCTGCTTATAGACCTATTATTTACTTTACTTTATGTCTGTTGCTTAGACAGTTAATTCATTGATTAATTTTAGTGGCTTTACCTTTCTTGTGGTAGCGCAGTAGTTAGAATGCAGAATTGCAAGCTAATTCTGCCAACTGCCAGCAGTTCGATCCTGCTGATCCTGATCAAGATTGACCCATCCTTCCATCCTTCCAAGGTTGATAAAATGAGGACCCAGATTGTTGGGGGCAATATGCTGACTCTGTAAACTGCTTAGAGAGGGCTGTAAAGCACTGTAAAGTGGTATATATGTCTAAGTGCTATTGTTATTTTTCACTTAGTTTAGAATCATTTAACTGGAATAAGAAAATAGTAAAAAAAATAATGTTCAGTATCTTATGGTACCAGAAACATTTATTTGCAATCCTATCTCTTTTGCCTTCATAAATGGCTTTCAGAATGGCTAAATCTAAACTGTAGCCTTTTTTTAAAAGAAATCATTGGTCTCATCCAAGGCATGAGACAAAAATAATCATTACACCATAATTCAAGAAGTGTGACACTTTGGCAAACTTGTTGCCTTCATAAATGCTTAGAGTAAAACTTGCAAATTTCAAGTTCTCTCCACAAATTGAAATCAAAGGAGTGTGGGAAAACAGGGATTATTTAAAGATTTTAAAAAATAACGCAAAGGACTTTGGTGTATGTTGTACAATGATATCTGCAAGCAAATTTCTGATCTTGAAACCTACTGAAAGTTTTTTCTTTTTAATTTACTGGAAATTTATTAGGGGAGAAGCAATTGAAATTGTCATTAAATATAAAGTTTACCATTTTGGACTGAGGTTCCTGAGGAACTGTCTCAGTACATTAGTAAGATGTAATTGGACAAAAACTAATCATGGTGGATAGGGCCACTATATGCATCTTGAGGATATGTTCCTAATGAATTATTTTTTTGCATGTGTGTGGATTTTTGTTGTGAACCATGTGAACGGTTCAGTAAGTATGAGTTTTTGGGATAAGATAAGATGAGATAAGATGAGATGAGGTGAGGTGAGGTGAGGTGAGGTGAGATGAGATGAGATGAGATGAGATGAGATAAGATAAGATAAGATAAGATAAGATAAGATAAGATAAGATAAGATAAGATAGCCTTTATTGTCATTTTTTTGACAGTGGGCACAATGGCACACATCAAAAGTGAACACATACATGGCACACACCTAAGCATACTATATACAACATATACATACTATATACAACATATGTATAGATCTATACCCCTACATATACATAACATATGAATATTAAACACTGTCCATCTTGAATATAAAACAGAAGGAGGAAGCTTTAGAGTTCACAAGGTTTATACTGTATGGAACCAAACTGTGGCTGAATCTGGATGTTCTGTTTCGGATACCACGGAGCCTCCTCCCAGAAGGTAACAAAGTTGTGAAGAGGATGGATAGTGTACCAGACAATCTTATGAACCTGCTCAAACAACACTTCTGCGCTATGACCTGGATGGGATGGAGGGAACTGCCAATGATCTTTTCAGCCATCCTCACCACTCTCTGCACCGCCTTTCTATCTGAAGCAGTGATGCTTCTAAACCAATGGATATGTGGTGGATATTATTAGTTCTCTAATGAGTGAATCCAAACCCAAGATTTTCATCTAAAAATTAGGAAAATAAATAAAGATGCATTGCCCACTACTATATGTAACTTTGATCAGTCTATGCCCCGAGGCTAAATAGCATTTTGATATTCATGTATTTGGAAACCGCCTTTCTTCAGACAGAGGTAGTGCATAAGATAATTTAACTAAACATCCTGGCCATCATTTTGGAGGCAAACTCAAAAGAACAATTTGTATTGAATCATAAACAAGAGAGGGTTTCCTGAATAATTTTCACATGAAAAGGCAAGACCTTTCAGATATAGAAAAGATGTGTACTTCTCATTTTAATTACGAAGGAAATGTGACTTTGTCATCAAGAAAGAACAATGAATTCCAGTGGTAGCACTTCAGTTTGCATTCTCCAGAGGGCCATTTCATAAAAGTTCTGTGCACTTGGAGAATACAATCAAATGAGACAACTGTCAAGGTCTGTTTAATTTACAAGACTTTCAGCCTTGAGAGTGTCTCTTTCTGTTTCCAACAGCATTATCTTTCATTTTCCTAATTGGAAGAGCAAAAGGTGTACATGCAAAGTTGGGATATTAATTTAGATACGATACCCTGGATCTCCATTTTTTTAATTTGGGTTGACATATTCAGTTATGGGTCATTCAGTCAGTGACTTTTGGTTCAAGGGATGTCAGGGGCGAGACTAATCAGTGCATAGGGAGTTCACTGGAGGATGAGATCTACAAGTATCAAAACAGAGAAAAAGCTGGGGATTTTTCCACAATATTATAGTATCCTAGCAAGAATCAGATATTCATGTTTAGCAATTAAATAGCATTGGCACTGTGCTTCACAACACATGTTTACAAGTTTAATTTTGCAAAAAAACAAACAAACCCTGCTTTATTTTACTTAAGTGATTGCTAATCTAGTGCCCTTTTCTGTTAAGGATGGATTGTGTGGCATTGGAAAACCAACTTTGTGTCACAAATCTTTATTTGCAAACGTGGCACTCCAATTAAGAATTCAGTCCAATAGAAATCTTTTTTTTTTAACAATGGAAGTCTGCCAAAGTAGTTGTGAGACATAATCTGCTTGAGATCAGATGCTTGAGTTGGAAGCTGCATTGGAACAACTGCAATTATTTATTTGAGCTACTGTATGTGCTATATTAGGGGCAGTGGTGGGATTCAACTATGTGAACAACCAGATCTCTATGTGGATGCCACTTCCAGTAGTCCATTCTGGACCTGGAGAACAAAAAATTAGCTACCGCTCTGCCAAAATGGTGCAAACCGGCTGAATCCCACCACTGATTAGGGGGTAAAAAATAATTTAAATTGCTTCCTCAGGGATTCCCTTAGGGAATACTCTAGTTCTTTCCACTTAGTTTGGGTAAGTGCAATAAGAATTTTAAAGCTCTGTCAGATACAGATTTTGGGGAAGAAAAATTAGCCGCTGGGATACTCTGGGGATAATTCAGAATAACAATAATGAAAACAACTGCAGAAACAATAGGGAAACTTTTCTTAAAGTAGTATTACACTACAGAAATTTGCTTAAAATGTACCCATCAGAAGAATTAATCTTAGTAAATAAATACATGAATGTGTATTGGCGTGAAATATATCAAATATTGGCTGAAGAGATAGTGGAAGAGAGGGCTACAAAATTTATATCTGAATTTTGAGGCAAACTAACTGTTTACAGAAATGTAAAAAAGAAGTGTTTATTGTTTCCAGTTAGAAGTTGTATTCAAAAGCTAATCAAATATAGACTTACATTTGGTTAATGGATTCCTACACGAAAAATTCTGGATCTTGAGGACTAAAACTTATGGTAAGTTTACAACAATGTAAATACAATGAATAATATTAATATAGATCTCGGTGTTGCCTATCTTTTTTTAGCTCTTAGATGAAAATGAATTTTTATTTCTATCCATATTTCTGAGATTTAAAGCCAATTTGGTGCAATTATTAAGGCATCAGGCTAGAAGTTGGGAGACTGTTAGTTCTGGTTCCTTCTTAGGCACAAAGCTAATTGGGTGACCTTAGGCCAGCCACTTTTTCTCAGCCTAATAAGGAGGCAATGGTAAACCACTTCTGATAAACCTTGCCAAGAAAACTGCAAGGACTAGTCTGGGTGTATATATGTTTGTATGTAGGTCTTTGGTTATTTGGGTTTTCTCCCGTGTAAAATTGGAAGTGTCTTGGTGATGTTTCGAGGAAGTTCCATTTGTCATCTTCAGGCTGGTGTTTTCGGCTTCGTGCTCCTAGTCTTGGGTATATTCATGTTAAAATCCAATAAAAGTCGATCACCAAGAGAATAAAATGAGAATATTAACTAATAAATTTTCTACATATATATATATATTCTGAGGTTTTTGCTAGAAGCACAAAGCCAAAAACACCAGCCTGAAGATGACGAATGGAACTTCCTCGAAACGTCACCAAGACACTTCCAATTTTACACAGGAGAAAACCTGAATAACCAAAGACCTACATACAAACATCCGCAAAAACCTCAGAAAACAGATATTGTACCTCTACGGGAGGAAATCCACCATCTGACCAGGACCTATGAAAAACTTGAAGTCCAAAGAGCTTCCATTTTATGTGACCTCGCATTCCTACGCAACTGCCGAGATCAAAATTTAATCCCCACATGCTTCCCATTGAAATTCCACTCCAACTCTGCAGCCACCAAACGCATCCTGAAAAGAACAGAATTGGCCCTAATCAGAAATAAACTTCACACAAAAAGATTCCTCCTAGACCGAATCAACAAAGATCTCCTCACACTTCACGTCAAACTCAGCAACAAGATCCACCCTGCACTTTGGGACAAATCCAAACAACTCATTGTCTGGATAGCCAAAACACAGACCACCCTCAAGACAGACACAAACTTCAAAGACTACAAGAATGCCAGAAACAAACCTCTCCTCCCTCACAGCCACACATGAAACAAACAGTGCATAACATTTCAGATAGGATCCTCACCAAAGCTGAAACCAATGTCCTTTCCAAAGGATTCAACTTTGCAATCGCTCCCAAACACATCCCCACTGAAACCATTATATGCGGAGTTGAAACCAGCCTGACCAAAATGAACCCCGATCACGCTAACAGAATCAGACTCGAAATCACCACCATCCTCTGCACCAGCAAGCCACCCAAAAACAACTTACCCAAAGAGGAACAGACAGCACTACTTAACCTGAAAGAAGACACCAGCATATTAATCCTATGAGCAGACAAGGGCAACGCCATGGTGGTGATCAACGCATCTGACTACCAAACCAAATTAACCAACCTACTCCAAGACTCCACATACAAACCCCTAAATACAGATCCCACCACCTACCTTGAAAAAACCACCAGATCCAAAATAAAAGCCTCCCCCATTAGCGAAGAGATCCAGCAAAAAATCATTCCCAGAGAGAAATCATCCAGATGCCCTAAGCTCTATGGTCTCCCTAAGATACACAAAGAAGGAACCCCACTTAGACCCATAGTCAGCTCCATAGGCTCACCTCTACAAAATCTAGCCAAATTTCTCGCCAAACAACTACAGTCCTATGCAGAATCCATCACCTCACACGTAAAAAACTCATTCTAGTTCATAGAGATCATAAAGAAACAAAACTTACAGCCCAGCGACCTACTAGTGAGCTTCGATGTCATATCCCTCTTCACCCAAGTGCCAATCAAAGTAGCCTTGACAGCTATCCAAAATAAATATAACCCCCCCAAACACATCCTAGATCTTACTAACCACTGCCTATCCAACACATACTTCATCTATAACAAACAAAAATACAAACAAATAGAAGGAGCACCCATGGGACCACCCTTCTCACCTGTCATTGCAAACCTCTACATGGAACACTTTGAAACCCAAGCTCTAGAAAAATCTGAACAGAAACCCAAACTCTGGCTCAGATATGTAGATGACACCTTCATAATCTGGCCACATGGGAAAGAAAAACTGGACAACTTCCTCACATATCTCAACTGCCTACACCCCAAAATATAGTTCACCATGGAAACAGAAGCTAATAACCAACTTCCCTTCCTGGATGTCTTAGTCTACAAGAAATCCAATGGCTCCCTAGGACACACCATCTAGCAGAAGAAAACACACACAAACCGCTATCTGCACGCTCTCTCACACCACCACCTAGCACAGATTAACTCCGTAGCCAAGACACTCATCTCCAGAACAAAACGCTTAGCTGACGAACAATACCTAAAAACCGAACTACGCACTCTCACTAATGTACTAACATCCAATGGATTCCATAGAAATAAGATTACAAACCTAATCCAAAAAGAAACCACCACTAAAATCCAAGACAAAGAACAAGAAAACGGCAAAGCCCTCCTCCCATACATAAAAGGCATCACAGACAGAATCAGTAAGATCCTCCATAAACACAACATCAAAACAGCATTCTGCACAAACAGAAAAATATCCACCATCCTTAGAAACCCCAAAGATAAAATTGAATTAGAAAATCAAGGAGTATACGAAATCCCATGCACCACTTGTCCCACCACATACATCGGACAAACCAACAGAAGAATAAGTGCACGCATTGAAGAACATAAGAACTCAGTCAAAAAAGAGGAACCAACATCTTCCCTGGTCCAACACCTTAAAGCCACAGGACATGAAATTGACTTTAAAAATACCAGAACCATTGCCAAAAGTGAACATTTTAATAACAGAATAATCAGAGAAGCCATCGAGATAGAAAAACGCCCACACAGCATGAACAAGCGAGATGATACCTCCCGCCTACCAGCCATTTGGAAACCCGCCCTTATTGACAAACGACTCCCTAACACAAAAAATGATACCAGACCCACACTCACAAAAACCACACAGGATGTCACCACCACACATCCACGCAAAAAACAAACCCAAAGCCACACCGATGACGAGGCACGACCACAAACCAGAAGCCAGACCACAGCTGCATCATTAGCCACTTTAAACCCCTCCAATCCATACATGAAGCAAACTGACACCCTCCATGAAGAGGAGACACGACCACGAACGCGAAGCCAGAAAATAGCAAGGCAGCCCAAAATCTTAAACCCCTCTGCAACTCAGACTAACCTGAGCACAACCAAACAGAACACTCCCCCAGCCAATCAGAGCACAGCCAAGCCCCTAACCATTCAGAACACACCTCCACCCAATCAGAACACAGCCAAGCTCCCACCCAATCAGTTCATACCCCCACTGGCAGTTAAAAGGAAGAAACAGCTAAGACCACACATTGCTGCTCAAAGCACGAAGCTGAAAGCACCAGCCTGAAGATGACGAATGGGACTTCGTCGAAACGTCGCCAAGACACTTCCAATTTTACGCGGGAGAAAACCCGAACAACTATATATATATATATATATATATATATATATATATTGTAAGGACCCACCCCACTTTGCATCTTAAGAAGACAGAACTCTTGGAATAATTCTTCCAACAGGAATCCTTTATTAAGAAGAAGTGGTTGCAGGCATGCTAGACAGGACTTGGGGTCCAAGCTCTCCCATTCAAGGTTTTAAGGGGTTCCCCAGCAGTCCCACCCAATCACCCCCCCTTCCAGTGATAGTTTCAGGCATCACAATTCCACCCCCTTGCTCCTTTCTTTCCTCTGCATGGAGACTTCAGATAACTACATGAAAGGTAAATAGCTCTCTTTTGTCATGGTAAGGTTCTTTGATGCTATTTACATTCAAAGTCTCTCTTTGATGTTGCAATAAACACATTCAGCTCCTTAGAAGTCTACTGAAGGAAGTGAGGGCCATAAAGCCCCTTTGTTCTCCCCCTTCTCTCCCTCTTATGGCAGAATCCAGAGAAGGCAGAATTGGTAGTTTCTATATTTGATAATTAAAGATGAAATATAATTGGATTCTGACATATATATATATATATATATATATATATATATATATATATATATATATGAGGTTTGTTTTCTGAGGTTTTCGCGGGTATTTGTATGTAGGTCTTTGGTTGTTCGGGTTTTCTCCCACGTAAAATTGGAAGTGTCTTGGCGACGTTTCGACGAAGTCCCATTCGTCATCTTCAGGCTGGTGTTTTCAGCTTCGTGCTTCGAGCAGCAATGTGTGGTCTTAGCTGTTTCTTCCTTTTAACTGCCAGTGGGGGTATGAACTGATTGGGTGGGAGCTTGGCTGTGTTCTGATTGGGTGGAGGTGTGTTCTGATTGGTTAGGGGCTTGGCTGTGCTCTGATTGGCTGGGGGTTGGCTGTGCTCTGATTGGCTGGGGGGTTGGCTGTGCTCTGATTGGCTGGGGGAGTGTTCTGTTTGGTTGTGCTCAGGTTAGTCTGAGTTGCAGAGGGATTCAAGATTTTGGGCTGCCCTGCCATTCCTTGGCTTCGCGTTCGTGGTCGTGCTTCCTCTTCATGGAGGGTGTCAGTTTGCTTCATGTATGGATTGGGGGGGTTTAAAGTGGCTAATGATGCAGCTGTGGTCTGGCTTCTGGTTTGTGGTCATGCCTCATAGTCAGTGTGGCTTTGGGTTTGTTTTTTGCGTGGATGTTTGGTGGTGACATCCTGTGTGGTTTTTGTGAGTGTGGGTCTGGTATCATTTTTTGTGTTAGGGAGTCGTTTGTCAATGAGGGCGGGTTTCCAAATGGCTGGTAGGCGGGAGGTATCATCTCGCTTGTTCATGCTGTGTGGCCGTTTTTCTATCTCGATGGCTTCTCTGATTATTCTGTTATTAAAATGTTCACTTTTGGCAATGGTTCTGGTATTTTTAAAGTCAATTTCATGTCCTGTAGCTTTAAGGTGTTGGACCAGGGAAGATGTTGGTTCCTCTTTTTTGACTGAGTTCTTATGTTCTTCAATGCGTGCACTTATTCTTCTGTTGGTTTGTCCGATGTATGTGGTGGGACAAGTGGTGCATGGGATTTCGTATACTCCTTGATTTTCTAATTCAATTTTATCTTTGGGGTTTCTAAGGATGGTGGATATTTTTCTGTTTGTGCAGAATGCTGTTTTGATGTTGTGTTTATGGAGGATCTTACTGATTCTGTCTGTGATGCCTTTTATGTATGGGAGGATGGCTTTGCCGTTTTCTTGTTCTTTGTCTTGGATTTTAGTGGGGGTTTCTTTTTGGATTAGGTTTGTAATCTTATTTCTATGGAATCCATTGGATGTTAGTACATTGGTGAGAGTGTGTAGTTCGGGTTTTAGGTGTTGTTCGTCAGCTAAGCGTTTTGTTCTGGAGATGAGTGTCTTGGCTACAGAGTTGATCTGTGCTGGGTGGTGGTGTGAGAGAGCGTGCAGATAGCGGTTTGTGTGTGTTTTCTTCTGGTAGATGGTGTGTCCTAGGGAGCTATTGGATTTCTTGTAGACTAAGACATCCAGGAAGGGAAGTTGGTTGTTAGTTTCTGTTTCCATGATGATCTGTATTTTGGGGTGTAGGCTGTTGACGTGTGTGAGGAAGTTGTCCAGTTTTTCTTTCCCATGTGGCCAGATTATGAAGGTGTCGTCTACGTATCTGAGCCAGAGTTTGGGTTTGTGATCAGATTTTTCTAGAGCTTGGGTTTCAAAGTGTTCCATGTAGAGGTTGGCAATGACAGGTGAGAGGGGTGATCCCATGGGTGCTCCTTCTGTTTGTTTGTATTTTTGTCCATTATAGATGAAGTATGTGTTGGATAGGCAGTGGTTGGTCAGATCTAAGATGTGTTTGGGGGGTTATATTTGTTTTGAATAGCTGTCAAGGCTTCTTTGATAGGCACTTGGGTGAAGAGGGATATGACATCGAAGCTCACTAGTAGGTCGCTGGGCTGTAAGTTTTGTTTCTTTATGATCTCTATAAACTGGAATGAGTTTTTTACGTGTGAGGTGATGGATTCTGCATAGGGCTGTAGTTGTTTGGCGAGAAATTTGGCTAGGTTTTGTAGAGGTGAGCCTATGGAGCTGACTATAGGTCTGAGTGGGGTTCCTTCCTTGTGTATCTTGGGGAGACCATAGAGTTTGGGGCATCTGGATGATTTCTCTCTGGGAATGATTCTTTGCTGGATCTCTTCGCTAATGGGGGAGGCTTTTATTTTGGATCTGGTGGTTTTTTCCAGGTAGGTGGTGGGATCTGTATTTAGGGGTTTGTATGTGGAGTCTTGGAGTAGGTTGGTTAATTTGGTTTGGTAGTCAGATGTGTTCATAACCACCGTGGCGTTGCCCTTGTCTGCTGGTAGGATTATTATGCTGGTGTCTTCTTTAAGGTTACGTAGTGCTGTCTGTTCCTCTTTGGGTAAGTTGCTTTTGGGTGGCTTGCTGGTGCAGAGGATGGTGGTGATTTCGAGTCTGATTCTGTTGGCGTCGTCGGGGTTGATTTTAGTCAGGCTGGTTTCAACTCCACATATAATGGTTTCAGTGGGGATGTGTTTGGGAGCGACTGCAAAGTTGAATCCTTTGGAAAGGACATTGGCTTCGGCTTTGGTGAGGATCCTATCTGAGATGTTATGCACTCAGAATATATATATATATATATATATATATATATATATATATATATATATATATATATATATATATATATTCTGGTATATGTCAGGGTGAGCATTTCTAAATATTAACTTCCAGAAGTACATTGTTAAATTCCTCACATGAAATTCCCTTTCACAGTTTGCCAAAGATGCACAGAATGCCATTACCTTCCCACTGAAGTGGTACCTTCAAGTGGTACCAAATAATCTATCTGCATTTGCATGCATTCAAACTGCTATGTGGGCAGGAGTTGGGGCAAGTTCTTTAGCTAACATGCTCATGCTCAGCGTGTTTAACACTGAACCATCAGGGCCTCCATATCGATATCCATATCCATACCCATACCCATACCCATATCCATACCCACATAGCCATACTCATACCCACATACCCATACCCATACCCACATACACATACACATACACACATATAATTTTGTGATGCACTTTCTCTGAGAAGTGTGCATTTCAAGAACGTGCTTTACTTCACCAAACATTGTCTCTGCTTGATTTACCTCCATAGCCTCCTCCTTGCAAGTGCCAAAGAAGACAAAGTTGAGGCTGCAAGGTGACACAAAGCATCTTGTCAAGGCAAATCACAGCTCCACTTTGTCTCAGTGAGGTGAATGACCATTTATTGTGGAAGTGAGCACCTTGTCAGAATGAATCAGATTTGCCTTCCACAGGCTTCTTTTCTTTAGCTAAAGAAACTTGACTTGCTCTTCATGTGAATGCATAAATTTTGTAGACAGGGCATGTTATTGTAAGCAAACATTCAAAATTAGTGTTTTACACTGCTGGCTTGAAAAATGGTAAACTTTTCTATTTGCTTTTTGCTTTCCAAATGCACAATGCATGTAATTACCTTTCTTCATTTTTGGAGTAAGTAATTAGGACATTTCCCAACACTGAACATGTGAAAAAGCATAACATTCTGAATGTCTTACACAAGCCCTAGACAGCTTGTAAATCTAAAGGCTTCCCATTCATTTCAGCATAGGGGTCACAGCATACTCAGGAGAATCGTAGAAGAACTGTCATAACTTCTAGTATTCTAACAGAGATGTCTGTGGGTAAGGATGGAGAATTAAAATTGAATAGTCAGCAGAAGGATCCTTTCTTGAATGCAATGCAACACCTACAAAAGACATAGACTTATCTCGCTACATTCCTTCAACCACTGTGTAGAATTTGACATCTAAAAGCATATTGTGGCAGAGAGAAGAGAATGTAGCATTTGGGCAAAAACTTCAGTATTACTGGATCATAGCCCTTAAATGTGGATTACATGTACTTTATTTGAAGTAGCTATTCTTTTAGTTTAGGCCACTCCTTGTTTGTGTATACATAACAAAAGTAAGACTGGAGACTTGAACTGTCTCTGAAAGTTATTTTGGAATAATTGCTCCAGAACTGCCCAGAAGCTCATTGCCAAAGCTTCCTTGATATTTAAATGTTTTCTAGCTCTTTTGGGATTTTTAACCTTATCAAATCAATTCAGTTTAGGCCTGTTGATCATAATGATCTTTATGCTGTTGTTGAAACAGTTATTAGTATTATGCATAAATACATACTAAACTGCCATTCAAATTATAAAAGAAATTATTTTCTTAATAGGGATGTTTTTCCATATGTATCTATGATATATAAAAACCTTTCCTTTCCTTTCCTTTCCTTTCTTTCCTCCCCTTCCCTTCCCTTCCCTTCCATTCAAACATCATATTAAATTCATTACCAGAAAAGTGACAAATTACTCAAATTACTATTTCTTTACAATAAAAATGCAAGTGCTTTCCTACTTTCAAAATGAGAGTTGATTGAAGTTAAATGACTTTAGGCTCATGAATATTCATGTGCTATGGCACTGTTTGTTTTGGGGTACATCTATCTGTGTGCTGCTTTCCTCAACAAAAACAGTTGTTCTTGTAGTGACAAAAATATTTGTCTAACACATATGTTTGAGATAGAGGACAAAGATTCTACAGATCACCTATAATGAAGTATTATTAACCTGAATGGTTTTAGTGTGAACCAACATTTTCCAAAGTATAATAGAAAGCTATCATAAATAAAATTGGATGAAATATCTACTACTGAACAGCAAGAGAACAAAGAGAAGTGAGAAGGGAGGATAATGATAATTGATTTGATTTGCCATCAAGTTGATGTCAAGAAACCACACATAGAAAAACTAAAAAGAAAAAGAAATAAACTCAGATTCAAATACCTTAAACTTCACAAAAGTATACAGCGTTTTAAAACCATTCATGTTAATGGCCACCACCAAGTCTTGTGGTATTGATGTGTTGTGTCAAGATGTGTTTTCTTTTGTCTGTTTTAAATCACCTTCAATTGACTTCAGCAGTGGCTTTGATAAAGAGGAGTAAACTTTTATGTCCTTTTTCTTCATGCCAGGTATTATTTTAAAAACTGAATCATGTTCTCCATCAGACACCTTTTTCAAGTTAAAGTTTTCCAAATATTCTAGCCTTTTCTTGTAGGAAGGTGTTCAAGTCTCTTGACATTTTAATTACCTTCTTCTGCAATTTTTCTGTCTCTATTCATTTTCAAGTAACATGACAGCTATACACAGCAGAACAGATGAAGACAGCTATTGTAGATGTATTTAAAGGCATTGCATTGAGGCTATTTTTTTTTAGTCCTTTCTAAATGATCTCTAGTATGAAATTTATCTTCTCCCTGTTTCCATGCATTGAACTGACACCCTCACCTTCGTACAGTTATCCTCCAAGTTCTTGTTCCTAGCTTGTTATGGATAGTTGTTAATTATGTATACCTCCATTATAGTATGACATACTGTGCATCAGATACAAGTTTATACCCACTTCAGTAAAAATTAGACCTGAAAGAAGAATGCCAATGGCTGCAAACATTAACTTAGTGTCTTTTACTTGATTTCTGCAAAACTAAAGTACAGGGAATATTTCCTATGCAGAACATGACATGAGTTTCTGAAAAGAGAAGTGGTTTTGCTAACTGAGATTTTATGAAAAATCCACCTAATATGGGTTGTCCTCGACTTACAATCACAATTGAGCCAAAATTTATGTTGCTGAGAGAAACATTTGTTAAATGAGTTTTGTCCCATTTTACGACTTTTCTTGCCACATTTGTTATGTAAATCACTGCAGTTGTTAAATGGTAACATTGTTTGTAAGGACCTACCTCAATCTTCCCAAGAAAGCAGAACTACTGGAACAGCTTCATTCCAAAAGGAATTTTTATTAGGAGAAGTTGACAGCAGGCATAGAAGGTAGGATCTGAGGGTTCCCATGTGACTCAATAGGTTAAAAGAGTAACTGGCAAACCCCACCCCAATAGTTCCTCTGGTCAGTTCCCATTTGTTGGGAAGGGGTTCTGACACTGTTGTTAAGTATGTTTGGCTTCCCTATTGACTTTGCTTGTGAGAGGTTTGCACAAAGGGATCACATGACACCGGGACACTGGGACAGTCATAAATAGGAACTAGTTGTCAGGCATCTGACTATAAATCACATGATTATGAGGAATGCTCCAATGATCATTAGTGTGAAAAATGATCAAAAGTCACTTTTTTTCAGTGCCATTGTAACTTTGAACAACCACTTAATTGTAAGTTGAGGACTACCTGTAATTTTAGTTGCTTTGAATTCTATATTTGAAGAAAGTCAATTTGGGAAAGAATATGATCATGATCTAGATATGGCAATATTTTCACTGAAAGTATTCTTTGTTACATGAGGTTCTGTAGTTAACACAGAGGAGAATGCATCTCCTAACCACTTCTCCATAAATGAAATTTTAAATTTTAGAAAGGCCAATCATGTTCCATTCTCATATGCCTAAGTTGAGAGAACTCCCAAGAATACAGGGCCATCTCTCCTCTTCTTTATTTGTGGAAAGCTTCAAAATATTCGCCAATATTCAATTATAGATAAGTAAATAGCTGAAGATTGTTTACTTAGTTATTCAGAAATTTAAACACTCCAATAATGCCAAGCAACTAAATACAGGTGACATGAGATGAGATGAAGAAAGGAAATAAAAAACCTGCCTTAAATTGTATAAAATGGAGAAATGGAAAAAATGTTAGAATAATGGTGGATGTTCATGATAGCAAAAAAGTTATGGATGATTCATGATTTTATTTAATGCAGAGAGGAAAATAATTTTAGTGACCAGAATTATCAAACTCATAATTTATCGATATGCAGGGATACATTGGAAAACCTAATATAGATGGTATTTGGAGAATAGAGTTTACCATATTGATTTTGGCTTTCAGGTCAAGACCTCAATTTCCTATCTTCTTCTTCTTTTTTCAATTTGAAGGTCAGAAGACCACAGTGATACATTTATTAAGCTCCCTGTAGGCTTCAGAGTGACAAATAGATAAGTTTTAACCTAAGTCATACTAAATTAGAAAAAGTTCACTTCTGGAATCTGCTCTCAGTATCAAGACTAAAGAAAAACACACTATCCTCTCATTTATACTAGCACCATTCTATACCTTTTCTATTAAACACATTGAGCGGGTGTGAAATTGTGGCTAATAACCTCAGGTAGAAATCTGCCCATCAAATCTCTTATCACTGGCCACAATTTCTACAATAGCCTTTGGCAAGTTACAGAATTTCCATACATAGGATTCTTTTGCACCCTGTAATATGGATTTACTTATGGCGATTACTTCCTGAAAAGATGTCCAGTATATCCATGTAGTACAGTTTACATCTCAATCCTCAGGGTCATCACAGCTCAGGTATAAATGCAATAAAACAACAGCAAAGTAGTAATACCTGCCATCTGCATAACAGCTCCAAACAACAGTCAATTGGCAAATTTTAGGAAAAATAAAAATCAATCAATCAAATGATTTTGCCTTAAAAAAAAAAAACAGAAATAAGTCCAAAATGATTTTATTGTCTATTTAGAAGCCCCAAAGCTATGAAGAGATTAAAGGGGGAATTCAGATTTCTAAATAAGTAAACAGTAGGTCGTCTTTCCCCCCTACTTCAAAGACTGATTGTGACCTATGTATTGAATCTGACACCTTGTGTGCTTTTTGTCAGAATGCCTAGTTAGAATTTTAAAAAGTTGGGGATTTATGTCTTTAGAAGGTTCCAAAAGTAGGGGCTAATTTCTGGAGCATTCTAGTAGTAGCAGTTGGATATTTGGGTGTAGTATACTTCTAATCAAAATGAACTCCCTCCTGTTGCTAATAATTGTTTTAAGCAAAACAAAACTAAATCTAAATCTTTCTATTTCCTCCCTTTTGTGTATTTGGAGTTCTAATTACAGAGCTCTATTTCCCATTACATGTTGGCATGTTTCTGATCATGGACAAAGAATTTCAAAGCCACCAATATTTAGTCCACAATGGTATGCATCCACTTGGAATTATGGAATCATTTTCAGGTCAGTAGGTTTTATAACAAAAAAGGAAGTAGCTAGCTGTAGCATCTTTCTGAGGCCCTTTTTATTGTTTTGTTGTTGTTGAGTGTTTAAGAAAGTATTTTTTTATAAAGTATTCATTGTTTTAAAACTCATTGGGGTTGAAGCTACAATATCTTCACATAAGGTATGTAAAACAAATCTGTTACAGAATATTGTAATTTATATGGCAGTTTTCGTTAAAAACACTGAGCTAGTCAGCTGGAGAGTTGACAACCTGGGTTTGAGATCTGAGCTCCGCACAATAGGGTGAGCTCCCATTACTTTACCCAGCTGCTGCCCATCTAGCAGTTTGAAAGCATGCAAATGCAAGTAGATTAATAGGTGCCACTTTGGTGGGAAGGTAACATTGTTCCATGCACCTCGGGTGAATAGTCATGCTGGCCACATAACCATGGAAATTGTTTTTGGACAACACTGCTCCCTTGGCCAAGAAACAGAGATGAGCACCATGTCCTAGTAGAGCCAGACACAACTGGACAGTGGAAACCTTTACCTTTTTTAGATGAATATACCACTTATGAGTGAATGTCTCCCTGCTGTGTCATGCAGCAACATAAGACTGATTTCAAAGCCTCTCTCTAAATTTATACATAAAGATAAGATTATATGAAAGAAGTTGATGTGGGATAAAGACTTAATAATATTTGGTCAAGGACACTTATGATCCATTTCGAATAGCGTGGCAAATAATAGCAGCCCATTTCTAGAACTGACTTTCTGACATGAAGGATTCTATCTTGTATTTTCTCAGACTATTAACAGGCAAACTATATCCAGACACAAACTAAGAAGAAGATACATGTTCACATTCTCAAATAAAATATTTAAAGAAATGATCATGGACACATAGAAAAAAGAGACAGAGAATAAATGATCCATCAAATGTACAGCACAGTAGTTCTCTAGAGAAATATTTTAACCTTATGTCATGTTCCTTAAAAAATAATGAAATGCAAACTTCCATCTTAGAGGAATTTATAGTTAATATATGCAGTATTTGCAGTAATGGGATACTTGAGAAAAAGAAGGTCAACAACTTACAAACTTTCCTTCAGGCATACATAGGATTAGAGAAGTGTGGTTTGAATTTTAAGGTTAACATGCCCATAGAATTGTCTTGTTAGAAAAAGAAAGGGAAGAGAAAAGAATGGCACTTCCAAGATCCCAAAACTCAGCGCTTACATCATGGACAAAAAGTCTAAAGTTAGGAATTGGATGCAGCTATTATAAAATGAATCTTTTGAAACTTAACTTTTCCCCAGGATCTGATATTATTGCATTTTTTAAAATGAAAATAGCAGAGATTCCATCCAAGGAAGAATAATATATACTTAGGATTTTTTTTTTAAAGTCACATTTATCATATTGGATGTTCTGGAAATACTTTTAACATTGACATCTTCTGTATTTGCCCTACTGACTTTGTTTATTAAATAATTTCCTGTGTGAATTTTGGGGTCCCTCATGGCATGTGTGGAGTATTAATGTTAATATCACCCCATCAAAAACCAGAGGCCATACAGTATTTAAATTAAAGTACAGTATAGTTGGGCTAGAGGCTAAAATGTATGAAAAATGAATGCAGGAATTGGGCACGTCTAGTCTAGTGAACAGAAGGACTAGGGGAGATACGATAGAAGGGTTCCAGTATTTGAAGGGCTGCCACAAAGATGAGGGGGGCAAACTATTTTCCAAAGCACCAGAAGGCAAGACAAGAACCAATGGATGGAACCTTATCAAGGAGAGAAGCAATCTAGAACTAAGGAAAAAAATCCTAACAGTGAGAACAATCAACTAATGGAATGGCTTGCCTTCAAGGGTTGTAGGTGTCCCATCACTGGAAGCTTTTAAGAAGAGACTGGACAGCCATTTCTCTGAAATGGTGTAGCCTCTCCTGCTTGAGCTGGGAGCTGGAGTAGATAACCTCCAAGGTCCCTTCCAGCTCTGTTCTTCTACATTCTAGTATAGGCATCCTCACTGTATACTGTATGTCAGAAGCTCAAAGAACCGTAAAACACTGTCAAAAGACTCTCAAAGAGCTGTATATTGGAATTCAGGAGACATTGAGGGAATTGTGCCAGGGTATTTGTGGCTACCTCTGAAATTTCTTGTAAACTCCTGTCTATATTTTCCTGGGGCTGTATGGCTACCATGACAGTTGAGAAAAAGGAGAACCCAAAAGGTACAGAGTGTTGCAAATCTCTGCTAGATTCCAACACTTTGTCTGAATTCACAGTGAACACAAAAGTTAAATGTATCTTTTCCCCCTTTTTTTTGGAAGAAAAACCCAAGGATTATGTGGCATAGATTCCTACTATATTATATCTGGCTTTCAGTTAATTGTCTTGGAAACCATCTGTGTCCATTATCAAAACTGAAAAGTATTTGGATCGTTGTCTGAACTGAGCTAAGACTCAGAAAATGACCTCCCTTCCTTCAACATGCTATTTTTGAAAGGTTTTCTGTTATCTAACACACGGGTCCCCAACCTGTGGGATGTGGTCCACTACCGGCTGCGGCCTATTTGCAACTGGGCCAATGCTCTCAGCCTCACTCATTCAAGTGGCATGTGCCATGCTCATAGCCCCACTCGTGTAAGTGGCAGGCGCACACACGCCCACGGGCTTTGCCTGCCCCTAGCACAAAAGCATCCGTTCTTTTCCCTCCCCTCCCACGCCAGGCCACTGACCCGGAAAGGTTGGGGAACGTTAATCTAACATATCACTTCCTTTCTTTCAAAGCAATATAGGGCAGTATTTGGTAGAAAGGGGGAAATAAACAGAAGTATGGGTCCTTTTCTATATTTTCTCAATTTTCCCGATGAATTTATAAAGAAAGGCATAGAGTGTTTTATGCCCAATGAGTATAAGGCTAGGAAGATTAGTTTCCATTACATTTTGCATTTCATTAATTTGTGATGCCTTCTTCTCTCTCCCATGAAACCTGCTGGCACTAGTTGTCAAATTTTAACATATTTGCCTCATACCCACAGAGACATTTCTTCTTGCCACCCACTTCTGAAGTAGAAATTAATTGTTATTGGTGCTCTTTAAAGGCCTATTTGGACACTTTAATAATGAGATCACTTAATAGTAGGTGGTAATTTGAATGATACAACAGAAGCAAATGAAATACATTAAACTTTGAATTCCAACAATATTCAGCCTCTGCTAGTGAGACATTTTCAAAACACAAAAATAATTGTATCAGCCCAAATATTTAATGATTTGGATTAATATATCCTAAAGGGAACTGCCATGGGGGATAATTCAGGGAATGCACATAGTGGGGGAGGGAGGAGTGCTCTAATGTGTACTTATATGGCTCTTGGCAATATAATTTGTTGCAATCCTTGATTATGTGTAAGATTGAGAAGAAAGAAAGAAAGAAAGGAGGGAGGGAGGAAGGGAGGGAGGGAGGGAGGGAGGGAAGGGGTGGGAGGGAGGGAGGGGAGAGAAAGGAAGGGGAGAGAGGGGGAGGGAAGGAAGGAAGGGAGGGAGGGAGGGAGGGAGGGAGGAAAATCAATTTTAGGCCAATTACACCTTTTTAAAAAAAAACCATGTATCAAATGAGTAAAGCAACGTTTAGAAAAAAAGGACAGCCAATTTGAACAATCCATATAATTTAAATAATCAATTATTTATGCCATCTGACTTCATATATATATATAAGATAGCTAGCTAGATAATTCTATCTAGACAGGCTGCAGAGTGGGAATTCTACATTCTACAACTTTGTATGGCTTAAAAAGAAATCAAAGACAGAGAACCAGTATCCCAAGGTGAATTTTTATTATAGGCACTTATACTGCTCTCTGGATTTCAAGAAGACTTATATTTTCGTAAATAAAAATTCTCTTTGAAATGTGTGCAGCGGAGAAAATCCATTACTCCCTGTAGCCTAAGATATGCTGAGATACATTTTTTTTAAGTATACACCTAAAAATAATGGAACATTTAATGAGATGAACAGTTGCTTTTCCACTCAGAATCTATCATTGTATTCTTATTCTTACTTAGATGTGTTGTGGGTTGGAACCTACTTGCTGCCTTCACAAAAATGCTTTAAAAAATCCCCATAAATGATAGAGGCAACAAAAGTAACTTCAAGTTGACATCCTGGTCTGACAGATAAACCAAAACAATAGTATAACTTTCTTTTATTGGACAGATTTGAAGGCTGGGGGGAAGAAAATGCAGAATAGAGTTTCTGGATGTTACAAAATAGATTGCTCATTAAGTGTTGAAAAATGACATTCTTATTTTAACTTGGAGTATTACTGACAAAGTTAATTTAAAAAAAAAGCAATATGGAACACCTGAACGCATATTTCCTACAAAGCATGGATTTTTTTTTCCTGTCTCAGTCTGCTTCTGATTATTTTCTGCTTATTACCATATATGCCTTAAACAATAAAGGAGCTATTGCAAACATGGTAAAAATGATCACTTTTCTTACTCTGCTTTTCTAGCAGAAATAACAAACAACTGGTTCTTGGTTTCGTGAGTTTATTTCTTATGCCCCAGTATAATTCCTAACACTTTTGACTATCTTTAAATGTTACACCCTTTCCAAGAAAGTGGAAAAAAGTGATAATAACCACAACAGCAACAACAGGCACCTGGCAAAACATTTTGAGCTGCATTTGTAAACAGGACATTTTCTAATTGTTACTTTGTGGCAGCTCATAGACAGGTGTTGTTGTTAATACTTTGGTGGCTATTGGGAGTTGCAATTATTTTTGAACCAATACGATAGATATTGGACTTTTTTTTAGCAAGTTGGGGCGGAAATAGGAAAAGGGAAATGCCTTGCAGCTGAACAAGTAACTGGAAATCTACTCTAAGGTATTACCCTTGAAGCTGATGTTATTTGCAATAAATTTTGTTATTAATTCATTTTAATAAAAAAAAAGTTGACTCTGCTTTGCTGCCTGTTTCCAGCACAAATGCATTTTCCCCAAACCTAATGCACTATTAAATCATAAAAAATATTTAAAATAATGGGAGCAAATTGATTGCAGCAAGTTGTGACCATCAGGAGGAGATTATTTTTCTTTACCAGCCTTGGCCACATGTACATATTCTTTGTTTTTGTCCTTTTGAGTTAGTCTATTGGCAACCGCCTGGACTACTTTCTGTAATTTCCTTGGCAAGATTTCAGAAGTGGTTTGCCAATGCCTCCTTCCTTGGGCTGACAGAGAGTGACTGGCCCAAGGTCAGCCAACTAGCTACTTTCCTAGAGGGGATTGGAACTCACAATTGCCTGGTTTATGTAGGCATATAGTTTCTATTATTATTTTTTATTTATGTTGCAAGTATACAGTATACTGTAATTCCTTCTTTCACATATAAATGGGAAGACATCTTCACTGTATGTAAACTTCACAGTAAAATCAAGCAGTCAGAACAGAAACAATTAACCGAAGCCTAAAAAAAAACTTACAAAATTATTGTATTTACAATAAAAAGAACAGCATAGTTAAATGCAAGTCATGAACTTTCAAAGCATAAAATAAAATAAAACTTGATAATTTACAATTGGACCAAATGTGCAATCATTTGATCCTAAGCCTTGCTAATTGAAAAGCTGCCAAGCAGACAGCCTGAGAAAAGTAAAGTTGGTTGATCTGCTGCACCAAAAAGTTGGATATATATCCAAAATGTAGAATGTGTGTCTTATACATTGTGTACTGTAGCTCCCTGATTTTCCCTAGTTCCAGAACATGGTAGAAAATCAAAACTGACTTTGTTCAGTAACCTGATTCTTCTTGCATTGGAATAGCTAAGTAGTTGAACACATGGTATGTACTGTAAGCAGAAATTCCCAAGTTATTGCAAGATAGGTCTGGAATATTTCTGCCTGAAATTAGGGAGAAATGGTGCTAAGCAGTATCTATAATAATTGAATAGATGGAGCTTTTTGTTATACAGTATAAGGATGCCAGATTCAGATGCTAGTTTTGATATATATATACATTTACATTTCTGTACACTACCCAAAGTCACCTATGATGAGACAGACAGCCATATAAACCAGATAAACAAACAAACAAACATTTCACTTATTTCAATGTGGAGAATAATGTGGCGGAAGGTAGGGCTATGCAAAACTCTTCAGAGGAATTCACCAGACACTGATTTTTTCCTATATTTTTTTTTCCTATCTATTTTTCTCTAATATATTATCCTTCGTATTTTTCCTATATTTTTCTCTGTTGAAAATTGGGTGTCAGGGATAATTCTGATCATAAATGAAATCAAGAACTTGTTTTATTAAGAAAGTAGAGGTAGAAGAAAGCTTAAGAAGTCCTTCCTTGCTTTCCACTGACAGAAGAGATGAGACATGCAATACGAGCAGCACAATCTTATTTGCTGGTTGGAGAATGAAGGTCATCGTTTCACCAAAGCAGTCAAGGACAAATGGAAAGCAAAATTTAATTCACCGCAGTTTGAAATTCTGCATGGATTCTTTCCAATGTTATTTTTATAGCTTCCTGAATAATGTCAGAAATGGTGGTGGGGGGGGAAACCTTCACTTTTATAGTCTTATATATTTCTCCAAATGACACAAATAGCAAGTGCCATCGCTATGATTAGAGGAATACTATGGGTGACAGGGTCATCATAAGGGATTTATAATGGTAGGCTTTATATTTCCTTGTCAGAGATGAATACATGGCAAGCTGTAAAGCTGCATTAAGTTAAAAATGCAAATGTCATTTGAAGAAAATTTCTGGCATCAGTGCATGTGGGAAATATATGTATAGATAAATAACTTCAATACTGATAAATAGATATGACAGAAAAGATTGCCAAGTAAACACTTTGGATATTATTTATCTATAGTTCTCCCCTAGCCATTATAACTTTGTGGCCAATTGTATTTTATCTCTTATGTAGAGAGATATGTCAACCATCTCTATCTCACAATTTGGGAAAATTTATCAATTCTTATCACACTTGCATCTTTCCCAAACTTAAAGTTTTACCTTCAATTTGTATGAGAATTGGTGGAGATTTAATAACATGTACATAAACAATTGATATGGATTCAGTGAATTTCCCAAGACAATCCCCATCTTAAGAAAGTATTTTGAAAAAAGCTAAAAACTTCCAAAAATATTAAAAATCTCACAAGATCTAGACATAATCTTTTGGTTATGTCACCAGAAGAATTTTAATAGAATAACAGAATTGGAAGAGACCTTGGAGATTTTCTAGTTCAACTGCCTGCTCAAGCAGCAGACCCTATACTATGATTGTTCAGTCCCTTTTTAAAAGTATCCAATGATGGAGCACCTACAATTTCTGAAAAGGAGCAATTCCACTAGTTTATTGTTCTCACTGTCAATAAATTTCTCCTTTGTTTTTCTAAGATTGCTTCTCTCCTTGATTAGTTTCCATCCATTGCTTTTTGTCTTGCCTTCTGATGCTTTGGAAAATAGATTGACCCCCTGTTCTTTCTGGCAGCCCCTCAAATATTGGAACACCGCTATCATGTCACTCCTAGTCCTTCTTTTCACTACATTAGCCATACCCCAATCCTGCAACCATTCTTCATATGTTTTAGCCTCCAATCCCCTAATCATCTTTGTTGCTCCTCTCTGCATGCATTTCATTTTTCCTCTTTGGATGGTGTCTCTTTGTATGTCAGTATGTACTGATGGCAAACCTTTTAGATATCGAGTGCCCAAAAACTGTCCTGCCTCCGCTCCACACCCACTCCCGCCCCACCCCCACCCATCCGCAGGACCACCCACCACCTCCACAGCCTGCTGCAGCAGATCACCCAGATGGCCCAGCAGCGCTATGGTGCCACGCCTTCTTCCCGCACCCTACAGCATCATCTGTGCACAATGGAGTGCGAGGGCAGAGTCTTGTCCCTGCTGCCTGGCTGCCATGTCCTTGGCTGCGCTGCTCCATGCAGGCCACACCCAGGGATGACTCTCCTCTGGGGAGGTTGCTGGGGAGGAGGGGTCCACAAGGGGAGGTGGGGCTAGGGTGGTGGTGCCCATGCCCATAGAGATGGCTCTGAGTGCCACCTTTGGTACACGTGCCATAGGTTTGCCACCACTGATATATAAAGTGCTAATGGTATTGTGTAAGCACATTGTATCAAATAATTAAACAAAGCATGGACCTGAATGGTATCATACAAGGTGCACCTATTCTTGTATTGTCTTAATTTTCTATACCGTCACAAAGTTTGAGAATTATGGGAAACTAAGGGCTCTTCCTCCTGTCCGAGATTTCCATTGTTGTGAGCATTTCTGTTGAGGATTGGCAGCAGGGGTGGGGTGGGGGGTGTTTGGTTTTTATTCTCCCCCCCCCCATCTGCTGGGTGGTTGCAGCAGGTTTTGTTCACTTCACATGACCCTGGGACACTGTGACCATCCTAAATATGAATCAGTTGCCAAGCATCTGAATGTAAATCACAAGACCCTGGAAAGGCTGCAACATTCCAGCTGATCTGTATGTCTTCTGGGCTCAGCAGAAGTGCCAGGATCAGTGCTGCTTTCCAGCTGGAGCCTGGCGCTGATCCTGGTGCTTCCGCTGAGACTTGAAAACCCTGCAGCTCCAGCTGTCTCTCATTCAGGCTTGTGCGGTGCTGGCACCGGTTCTGCTCAGGTGGTACCCATACCATTGGTTGAAAAGCCCTGTTCTACATCATACCAGCAACATCTAATGGGATCAGAAGAGCCACAGGAGAGTCAGGGGAAATCAGTATGGTAAATCCTGTTATACATGTTACAATTGGAATTAGTTATATCTGAGATAAAAATGGCCATAGTTCTGTTCATCATAGCACATAACTATTTTGCTACAGCTGATCAACAACTTATTTATTTATTTCCTCAGGCTGACTGCTTGGCTGCTTTTCAAATCTTGGCAAGACTTAGGAGCATAAAATTGCACGCTTAGCCTAGTTCTAACACCAAGTTTTTATTATATATTCAAACTTAGCTTGTGCAGCATCACCAATTTATATGCAGATTTAGCAAATTTACCAAACTGTAACATCAAAATTAATTTGTTTGTAATGTTATTTGCTTTTATCATAGGAGAGCTGGATGGCACTGGTCTTTTATGTTGTATAGCTTGTTTCTGGGAGCACGAAGCCGAAAACACCAGCCTGAAGATGACGAATGAGACTTCGTCAAAACGTCACCAAGACACTTCCAATTTGACGTGGGAGAAAACCCAAATAACCAAAGACCTAATACAAACACCCGCGAAAACCTCAGAAAACAAATATATATATATATATATATATATATATATATATATATATATATATATATATATATATATATATACACACAAACATAATATAGCATAATATAGCATTTCATCTGTCTATCCATCTATACATCTATACATACATACATACATGCACTAAACATTTTTTAAAAAGGTAAAACTAATACAAACTAATATAAAGTAAGAAAGAAAAAAAGAAAAAAATGAAGACAGAACTAAAAGTACATGAAAGAAAGAAAAAGTAACATAAGAGGAAAAAAGAAAGAAAATCCAATCTTTACAACAAGTATAAGTACAATTATAAGTTTATCTTCTTCACTAAAGTTACACCATCACTCTTTTCTTTCTATAATCTATCCTATCTAATCATTCAAACATTAAATCATTATTTTCTCTTTTATACAAAAAGTTCATAAAGAGTTTCAGTCAGCAATAAATGTAAATATTGTCTTTTTCTCTAATCAAATAAGTCAATTTGGCCATCTCAGCAAGTTCTATCATCTTCAGTTGGAAGATTCTGATTTTGAGACGCCTGCAGAACAGTTGAATTCCTATCTCCACCAGAAAGTCCTTGAAACTTTATTTTGTTCAGGTTTAGGAATATTTAATGTATTGGTTTGGTTTCAAGAAGGTAGATTCTATCACCAATTTGTATTCAGATTAAACAGATTTGCAAAACTGTAACAGTAATATATAATAAAAAAATTGAAATGTGTTTTGCTATTATCATAGATCTGTAGGGCACTGATCTTGAGACTCCTACAGAATAGTTGAAGTCTATCACACCCAGAAAGTCACTGAAACATTAATTAGCTCAAGGATAGGAAAATATATAGTATAGTATAGAAGTTGAATGCATGATGATACATTGTTTGAGGGACCAAAGGATCCTTACGTCTGCTCTAGTTTCAGAAATTTTCACAATCCAAATCGAAATATAAAATTAAGGAAGGGAAGAAAACAGAAAGCAAACTAAACTTCAAATGCATTACTGAGTTGGTATCTTATTAGTGATTGCATAGAACAGTGATGGCGAACCTTTTAGAGACCGAGTGCCCAAACCTCAATCCAAAACTCACTTATGTATTGCCGGGTGCCGGGTGGGTGTGGCCCAGTGGGTGGCCATGGTTACAGTGGTCATGGCAGATGGTGGGCGTGGCCAGGGTGGGCATGGCCAGCTCGATGTTGCTCCTGGGGAGGGATGCCTGTGGGAGATGGGCAGGGTTGGGGGAGATCCAGGGGTCTCTGGCGGGTGGGGTAGTGGGCAGAAAGCTGGTTCTGCAGGTTGAGGTGAGGCAGAGGGGGTGCCATGTCGCAGGGCAAGGCGAGGCAGGGGCCGGGGCATCTGCTGCCTGACACCATCAGCCCCCACACACAAAGGCCAGCAAGTGCATGGATGCTGGGATGCATCCGGCCATGTGGGACCTCAGCAAGTTAGCGGGCAGCTGGTTGAAGAGGACGGTTGCCATCTCAGGGGCATGGCGCGCGTGCCCACAGAGAGGGCTCCAAGTGCCGCCTCTGGCACGTGTGCCATAGGTTCGCCACCACTGGCATTGAACCTGGAGCATACAAACTTGATTATAATTGAATCTGTCTTAACTACTGAGTTCACTTTAATTTGGCTAATATTTATTAAAGCATTTTAAACACAATTTTTGTAATGAATCAGGGTTCTCCAACAAGTGGCATTTAAACCATAATTTGTACACATATCAAATCAGAACTATATCCCATTGAGTTCAGTAAGCTTAATTCTAAGTACATTAAAATGGTTGCAGACTTAATGAGGCCATGGTATACACCTTACTGTTTATTAACAAGGCTGCCAAGATATTCTGAAATATATTCAATGATGTGTAAAGTGTTGAAATGTACTTTGCAGTTCTGACTTCATTTATTTATAATCTCTCTGATCCTGTGAGGTAAGTTAGGTTTAATTTGTGTTCCCTAATAGCCTACCTAGCATGTTGTACTAGCTTTCCTAGTTTTTAAATTAAGACTTTTGAAAATCAGATAAAAACTAACAATAACTAATTTAAAGTAAAGAAAAGAAAGAAAGAAAAAAATGGGGGGAAAAGGAAAAGGTGAAAAAGAAATATGAAAAGTAATAGAAAGTAGCTTCCAATCTTCTCTGTAGTAAATGTAAGTACAGTCAGGAAATTATTTTTTACTGTATGGTTACAAAAAAAAAAATGTATGTTTCTAATACCTTTTTTTAATCATCTAAGCCTTAAATCATGAAATCATTCTTTTCCTGTTTCATGCAAAAACTCTGTGAGGTGTTTCCAGTCAGCAAATATAGACGTTATTCTCTTTCTAATCAAGAAAGTCCAGTTTGGCCATCTCTACCAGTTCCATTGTATTTACCAACCATTCCTCCATTGTAGGTAGCGTTGAGTTTTTCCACTTCAAGCATATAATAATGTCACTGCATTTATCATATATAAAACAAAATTCCATGACTGTTTTCTAGCTTCCTGACAAATAAATATTTTCTATTGAATTGCCATTTTTCTTTCTTTTTAAAAAATATATTTTATTGATTTTTTAACATAAACACCTTGATATTTGGTAAACAGCATGTTGTCTGGGTTTATGTTTAAAAAGTAATCATTTTTCTATATGTCTATATGTCAACCAACTTTAAGTTATCCATTAGATTTAAACAACAACAACAACACCCTTTTGGAAATTTACCTGGAACAGTTCACTCACTTTCCCCTATCAAACATCAATTTTCATAAGTAGAATCTATTAGTCTCACCATAAGTCTTTTGCAGAACATTACTTTTTCCTAATTTAGGGTGTAGACTTCAAATACCATTGTTGTAGTCCCATGCAAATTATTAAGTGGCTGTCCATCTAACAAAAATCAATCCTGGGAGGCATGCAACAAACACGCAAAACCTCAAATAAAAACCTATATATCTGTGTGTGTGGGTATGTATCCACATCCTATTAACAATACAAATTATAAAAACAGGGATACAAACCATCAGTAAAGAGGAAATAAAAATAGCCAACTCAGCAACAGAGTCTACTCAGCAATGAAACCAGCTCAGCATGTCTCCAGTTTCCTGGAAGCCCCTGATTTGATACCATAAGCCTTGAAGGCCTTCTGAAATCTTTTTTTTTTTTTTTTTGGGGGGGGGGGGTTAAGGGAAATTTTCCATAAGGTAGACACCAAAAGAGGGAAGACACCTCTCCTGGGACCCACCAAATATGGGATGCTTGGTTATACTTGCAGCATACCTTCTCTAGAAAAAAAATCTAATGGGATAATCTAAAAGAGAATCCCTCAGTAGTTTCTACCCAATAAATCAACCATGTTCATCAGTCAGTACTAGTTCTGATTTTACTTGAGGGTTCATGTTCAAAACAACTCCATTTTTTTTTCATATCTGCTGAGATAAATTCTTCACCCCAGTAGCCCTAGCAATGATCAACATCAGCTTCCATAGAGTCCAAGTACTGTATATTGCAAGAACCAATTGCATGTAGTGATTAAGGCATTAGGTAAGAAACTAGATTGTCAATTATAGCCCTGCCTTAGATAAAAAGCAAGCTGGGGAAGTCTGTCTCTCTTTCTCAACCCTAGGAAGGAGACAGTGACAAACCACTTCTGAAATCTTGCCATTAAAAACTGCAGGGCCTAGTCCAGGCAGTTCCCAGAAATCAGTACTGATTTGAAAGCATAATAGAATGCTTGTATTATTCCCAGGATTCTTGTTTTCTGACTTATCAGCTCCAGTATTCTGCTTAGTTGAAATAATGGCATAGAGAATAATTTGTCTCATCATTTGTAATATCATTATGAAGATTTAAACTGGCATGTTATGTCTGATTCCTACTTTGTCACTTTTAAGATACTAATATACATTAATTCCATAATATGCTAATCCTCTGATATGTTTAAGGTTAAACTAAATGAAATGGCAAATATTGTTGCAATATACATGTTTTGTCTATTACCTATTTAGCAGTGCAATCAAACTAATATGCATTTTGCCTCTCAATGCAGTCTTCCATTCCAAAGCTGTTAATAAAAATATAACGCACTGATTAGAATAGGCAGTTCTGGTTTCCTTTCCCTGTTTACTATTGCTCAGTATTTTAATGAGAAATAATTGTATTATTATTAATGCAGACATCAGACATTTGTGAGCCCTAGTGAAAAATGTTAATGTGTTTGCAAATCATTTCCTATGAAGAATCTTTGGGACTACCAGTATATTAGAAGAAAGTAAACTGGGAAAATCATTGCTATGTTTTACTGTTAATTAATAATTGCTAATTAAATAGATTAATGTATAACTTCTCCATCAAAGGTAAGGTGACAAAACACTCTTCACTGCTCCAAACAATAAGAAATATTGTCTTCTCTGGAAAAAGACTACCACTAAACATATCTCCTTAATGAAGGAGAGTGGAAGGATACCAAAGAGGAGAACAATGGTACCTTTAGATATTAGGTAGAAAGTCTATGCAGATAGGAGAGTTTAAATGCAGCAGGACTATATTAATTCATTTTGAGATAACTTAATAGACAAAGGGAGTCCTTGAGAGCCACTAAATCCAAAATCTAAAATGGACAACAAAGAAGATGGGTATATTGTTCATCCACATACATATCTTATAAACCAGTGAGTCAATTTGTCAATTTGCCCAGTGATTAAGACACCAATATCGACAGTGAGAAGCTAAATGACTTTGGGCCAGTCTCTCTTTCTCTTTCTCTTTCTCTCTCCATCTCCCCCCTCTGTCTCTCCCCCTGCCCAATTTACCTCACAAGATTTTAGTTATGATGTAAATTGTGGAGAATGAGTATTATGATGTTCATTTGCTGCCTTACATTACTTATAAAAAAAAAATAAGGCAGGATAAAAAGATCAATCAATCAATCAATCAATCAATTCTTCGGGATGAAGGTATTAGAAATAGTGAAGAAAGCATTTACCAAAATCTGCACTTCAAATATTGCATTTCTAATCAGGGATTTGAAAGAAGTCTCTCATGAATAGCTCTGGAAAAGAATATGATGGTTTTGCTTTTGGTGACATAGCAGCAGGAATGAAATCTACCTAGAGTCCATCTCTCCTGTATAGGGCTACCATTATTGTTAAAAAAAAATGCAGCATTGTAAAGTATTCTCTTTTAGATTTTTTTTTTAATTTTTAAAGGTCTTCAGTAATTTTTCTTTTCTTTTGTTAATACTAAGGATTTCAAAGCCCAAATTCATGTATAATAATATGCAATTCAGGTTTCTCAAATTCAAAAAGAACAGAGAAATCTAAATAACAAAGGGAGGCAGTAATAACCTACAAGGAAACATTAAAATATGTAAAGATTTAGGTGTAGGGCACTAAGATGTGGTAGAAAATACCGCACAGTATGGAACTCAAAATAGCAATACATTCACAACACGACAAAAACTGTTTCTACATTGAACAAGTACTTTATATTGCCTTTGCTGACAAAACATTGTACAGAAAAAGAAAATGAAGAAAACTATGTGCAAGGACACGGCTTCAAAAATAGAGAGGTATGAGAATGGATTCACAAACCATGTAATGGAGTACGTGTGTGAGAGAGATTGTAAAAGGCAATTGTGCCAGATTTCAAGCTGACATAGTTCTGAAAATCTTTTTTTTCTTTTCTGAATCTACAGCTGCACTTTATCAAATCAACAAAGAAAAATAAAGGGCAAGCGATTAAATTGCTATGCAAAATGCAGAGAGCAACATTCAACTGGCATACTTAGGAAAAAATGAAAATGACTTATGTTTGAACTGTAGAAAATTACATTATTATTGCAAAGATGTCCAAACACCCTCAGGTTGAAACTGAAAAGTCAAGGAAAAGCTTCTTCTTCTTCTTCTTCTTCTTCTTCTTCTTCTTCTTCTTCTTCTTCTTCTTCTTCTTCTTCTTCTTCTTCTTCTTCTTCTTCTTCTTCTTCTTCTTCTTCTTCTTCTTCTTCTTCTTCTTTCTTCTTCTTCTTCTTCTTCTTCTTCTTCTTCTTCTTCTTCTTCTTCTTCTTCTTCTTCTTCTTCTTCTTCTTCTTCTTCTTCTTCTTCTTCTTTAAATTTATTATGAACACTGCAAAATTGTTTTATTATCTATATATTCAAAAATGCTTTCTGGTGGCTCAGAATATTATAAAATTAAATTGATGTTAAATTGTTCCAAATAACAACTTGAACATAAAAAAAATAATCTGAATCATAAATAATTTATATTTATATTGCTAATTGTCTATCAGTTTGCTTGTTAATATAATTCAGTCTTGAAGAAGAAACCATTTAATCCCTTTCACCTGCACCACCTCTTCAAGTTAAAAAAAGTAGGCTAAAAATGAAAAAAAAAATGCTGCAGCCTCAACTTTATAGGGATGGGGAACTCATATAAAATTTGCAGACGACACCAAGCTGGCAGGAATAGCCAATACTTCAGAAGGTAGACTTAAGATAGAGAAGGATCTCGACAGACTTGAAAATCGGGCACTATCTAACAAAATTAAATTCAATGGTAAAAAAGTGAGGTTCTACTTTTAGGCAAGAAAAACCAAATGCATCCGTATAGTATTGGTGGTACTTTGCTCAATAGTAGTAACTATGAGAGGGCTCTTGGAGTCCTAGTGGACAATCACTTAAACATGAGCCAGCAATGTGCTGCAGCTGCCAAAAAAGCCAACACAACACTAGGCTGCATTAACAGAGGGATAGAATCAAGATCACATGAAGTGTTAACACCACTTTATGATCTCTTGTTACGACCACACTTAGAATACTGCATCCAGTTTTGGTTGCCACAGTGTAAAAAAAAATGTCGAGACTCTAGAAAGAGTGCAGAGAAGAGCAACAAACATGATCAGAGGACTGGAGGCTAAAACATATAAAGAACAGTTGCTGGAATTGGGTATGTCTAGTTTAATGAAAAGAAGAACTGGGGGTGACATGATAGCAATGTTCTAACATCTCAGGGGTTGTCACAAAAAAGAGGGAGTCAAGTTATTTTCCAAAGCACCTGAAGCCAGGACAAGAAGCAATGGATGGAAACTAATCAAGGATTCTCTCCTAGAACTAAGACAGAAATTTCCTGACAGTTAGAAAAATTAATCAGTGGGACAACTGGCCTCCAGAAGTTGTGAATGCTCCAGCACTGGAAGTTTTAAAAAGAGATTGGAGAACCAGGGGGTTGGACTAGAAGACCTCCAAGGTCATTTACAACTCTGTTATTCTGTTAATATTCCTAGAAATGAGAAGGGGGAAATCCTATCTAATTGTTTCTGTTTACAGATCCAGTAGCTTTTTTTATTTAAAGAATTTTTTTTTAAAAAAGTTGGGCAATGATAAGAAGCATTACTTTTCAAGTAAGTTAATGAATCAAAGAGTATTTCTAGAAGTAGAGGGAAGAAACGAGACTTCAAAGTGTTTAATGAAAATCTATTATAGATCTCAACATCTCAGTAATGGAGAGAATTACTGGATTACATGATGGAACAATTCTCTATGGTTTTGTACACAGAGAGAAATGGAGCTAATTAACATTGCGAACTTGTCATGCATTTTTATTTTCTTGATGAATGAAAAGGGCAATGAGTAATGTAGTAATACCACTATACAGAAAAAAAGATTATTACCAAAAAGAATGGCAATGTACATTTGTATATTGTCAGCACCAAACTGATTTGAGAGAGAGATCCCTAAAAAAGGCCAGATACAATGCAGCCAGGCCTCTAAGCTAAGTTGACAAAATAGTTATTCATTTCAAACAAAAATGTAAGCTTCTTTCTGAGATATTTACCCTCTGTCTGTCCCCAAAACACTAGTGATTTCTTATACTCATTCATAAGGCTGAAAACCATGGAAACATGGAAAGAATGTTTGTAATTTGAAAAATTAATAGAATGGAACAGTTAAGAGATACTTAAAAATCAACTTTTTCAACCTTATCAACTTTTCAAGAACCTCTTACTTATTGGCTTGGTAGACATGTAAAAAAGACTCCAAAATGGATCCAAATATATACTTGGATGTAGAGCATTTTTTTTTAATGCTAGTTCTGTTTTATCTAATAAAACTTCCTTATCTGCTATTTCTTTCATAACATCTTTTGGACATAACTTAACCATAAAAGAAAACATCACTATTGATATTGTTGATACTAACTTCAGATTCCATTTTTTCAAAGGTGTCCTTCAATATTTTCAGTGTTATAATGCTTTGTGTCACTTTAGTTAATTAGCCTTTAATCAAGCCTGTATATTTTTCTCTTTTAATTGAAATCCATAGTTCCTTTTAGTGTCCATTTTTAATTGCTTTTGTATATTTTGTCTTGCAAAAGTCCAAACTAATCTATTTCTCAAGGAAAGGTTCTTATAATTAATCTGACAATCTTATTGCAAATTTATCTGGCCCCTTAATTCATTCATAATTTTCTAGGATCTAAACTTTATCTAGCTTTTTGTTGTTTATTTCACATTTTTATGAAAAAAATCTTAAATTTATGATTAAAATTTTCTTTCATTAAGAACATAACAAAACTCACTTAGTGTTTTCAGATGTGTCAATCTATAGATGGCTAATAGCTTAAAAGTAGTTAACAAGCAATTTCCAGAAGTGATTAGAAATGAAAGTTTGCAAATTTAGTGTTCTTGACCAACAAGAATAAGCAAGCAAGTTGGTTATTCCCATTTTCTCTCAGTGCTCAAAGCCTATTGGGGTCTTCTCATGAGAAACAACTGTTTGGAGGATAGTTGAGTGAGCTTTAATCTTCATTTTATCTGGAAAGGTTCCAAAGAATCAGTCTACTAACTAACCCTTTGTTGTTTGATACATTGCCACTTTTTGTATGCTATCTTCAGTTCACAGTTTTTCCCTGTAGTAATCTCAAATTTTGATGATATCTGAGCAACAAAATATCTTGAATTAAAGCTAGTAAATTTAACTGTTATATAGCTTGCAGAAGGTACTGCTAAGGAAATGTAATTTTGTTAATGACTTTCCTGTAAGATTAAAAAAGTCTGTTTGACATTACTGGAAATAAAATCTAATAAGATTCTATTTGGAAGCTGTTTCCTGACCTAGTTCTTTGTCATTAATTTGGACATTGAACATTATAGTGTTGTGTTAGAACTCTTTTTCTTTCTTTTATCATCTTGGAGTTTTAATCTGTTTTCTGACAATCATTATACCTTTCTATTTCTGGGCATTTAGCTTTTTGCTTTATTAGATTACATCAGAACTTATACAGTATCTGGATGATTTGTTACAGAATATTTATTAGAAACATGGGTGAGCTAAAAATTCATTCTGCAATTTTGACCTTTCTCATTCAATATGACAAATTGAATTGTTCAGAAAAATCTATTCATAGGAACATTTCATTGAAATTCACAGGAGTGGATGTCAGGAATCTTAACTTTACCTTAGTATTAGATGGAAAAGGGAAGTGTATGAATATTTTGTCAATCATCTTTCCAGCCATCATCAGAATCCATGCCTACGCTCATTAAAATATGGAAATTATATATATATATAAAAATCAACCCATCAGAAACAGGAGCAGTTAGTAGATTGCAGAAAATTCAGTGCAATTAATGGAAAGGGGAAAGCAGAAAGCAATCCAAATCATCCCATTCATATATCTTTGTATTATGCTAGTCTCAGTAGGATAAGGACAATTATGTAGATTGCAGATGACAAATAATAAATAGTGTGACAAACAAATTATAGTCACAAAGAAGCAAAAAGGAACATAACTAAAATGAACTTACCCCAAAATCATTCACTGTAACTCTCCAAACTTTTCTGTCTTCTTTGTTTCCTCCATGATGATACATAGCTGTATTCATTGCCTTTTGGTTTAAACTTTTCACCTGTATCTTTGTGAAGATGTTTTTAATTTTAAACAAACAAACAAAAAAAGACTGGTTCCAGGTTGGCAAAGGAGTGTGGAATGATGGGATACTCTCTCCTTATTTTTTCATTCAAAATTGTTGTGTAATATATATTAAGGGAACCTGCATTGGAAGAAGATGAGCGTGGTTTTAAAATTGGAGAAAGAAATATCAATAATTTGCACTATGTTGATAGCTCTATTTTTGGTAGTCAGAAGTGTAAAGGATCTGCAAGCCATAGTAGTAAAAGTCAAAGGGTCTAATGAAAAAAAATGGGACTAAAATTAAATAGAGAAAATGTCAAAGTAATGACAACTTACAGAACAACCAGCCTTGGAATTTATATTGAAGATATCAAAGTAATGAATAGCTTCTACTTTTTTGGATCAACAATCAACAATAAAGGAACAAGCAATCAAAAAACACACTGCACACCTGCACTTGATAGAGTAGTCATGAAGACCTTGTAAAATATATTCAAATGCCTTGAGGTGTCCATACTTACAAAGACCAGAATCATGCAGGTATGGTGTTCCCTGTGATTCTCTATGGAAGGGAAAGTTGGGCTTTAAAGAAGCAGGATAGAAAGAAAATCTTTGAACTTTGGTTTTGGAGAAGTCACCTGAGAATATTATTGACATTCAAGAAAACAAAATGATGGATCACTGAACAAATCAATCCAGGATTCTCACATGAGGTACAAATGACTAATCTCAAATTATCCCACTTTAGATACATTACATGAAGACCCAGATTTCATGAATAGACTCTAATGTTGGCAAAGGTAGAAAAAAAGAAAGAAAAGAAGGTGGTAACCTATAGCAAGGTGGATAGACACCAGTTACAATGGTGATGGTGCACTTTTGGAAGACTTGAAGGACCCGGTTAGGACAGATCATTGTGGAACAAATTTATCTTATTAAATTTGGGATGTAGTCAATTAAAAGTGGCCATATAAGTTTGCTTACAGATGTTCATATTAATAATATTATTACTCTTTCTAGACCTAAATGAAGTGCTTACCCAAGTAAATGAGTTTCATGCACAGGGAAATTTGATCAGTGGATGGACTCTGGTATGATGACAATGCATCACTGAGAGATTTGAAAGACTGGGTTAGGGATAAATTGTCATGGAAAAAATCTATCTGTGATTATTAGGAGATGAAAATGATGTGATGGTTTGTAACCAATTAATCCACCCATATTCATTTGGTAGTCTCACTTCACCATTTTTTTTCCTGTTTTGCCACCTATATCTTTAACTTTCAGTTATTTTTTATGTTTCTCTCCATATAACAATGTTAAGGTCTCCCTAACCAACTTGCCCAGACTGAAGGGGCTATTTGTATATACCTATATAAGTTGCACTCATTTAGTGTAAGACCATCTGAAAACATCATCAAAAGTTATATAAAGAAAATCTAAAACATCCTGAGACTGAAACAGAAAACACAAGCATCATTTGCACAGGAAAAACACATTTGGGAAAACGTCAAACAGATTTTGTGCAGCAATAATTAAAACATTTCTAAGCAGTCAAAAATACTTTTATTTCTCTCATAGGTACAACCAAATTGCAACAAACCAGCTGAGCACAATTTAAAACGCTTTAATTTCTTCCTTCTCTGTGTTATGAAGATTAAAGGTATGCAAAGAAGTATATAGAAAGAAGCAACACCTTCCAAATAATGTCAAGAAGATATTTTCAAACTTTTTCTTCCTTGGTGTAAATTAACTTTTATCTTAAAACCTAAGCTGTTCGTGAGTTGTTGTTTTTTAACCTGTTCATGATTTTGTGGATCATTTCCTCTCTTTTTTGCAGCCAGTTTCCTTTATTATGTTTATCATTTCTTTGAGCAAAAATCTTAGCACTGGGATTGATCAAAAGAGTACTTTTTTTATGATTGTCAACACTCCAAAGAAGTGTTTTTGGAAATTGTATTGATGAATCTAAATCTAGAATTCTAGATAGGAAAATTCTGACTGTGATCATTTTCCCAAACTGAAGCTTCTTACAGTTCTGTTGAAAATTATTGAAAAAAAAAATATTCAGACCCCTTTTGAATGTTTTAAACTACAGTTCTGCTATTAAATGTTACTAGAGATCCTTGTTGGTTCTAGCGGTATCCAGGTCATGCTGTTATTGTCATCTTCCACAAGGGGGTGTAATATTGATAATGTTTTGCTTCTCAACCAAGAAGCTAGGAGCTGAAGAAGCTTTTGGGATGAGAAGTGAAATGTCTTCAAAGAAAAACAAGAAAAGTACTCCTAAAAAAGTACCTTTGGGATTAACACCACTTGACTGATGAGACTTGAGGCATGCCCACTCTGCACAATCTCACTGGATGAACATAGAGAATCCCTTAAATAACCAAGGCCTGAAGCCAAGGGCTTTACAGGTAATCGCCAGTGCTTTGAATTCTATATACTTCTTTGAATTTCAGGAAAAAAACATGATGTAAAGGTTGTATCATGTATTTCCAAATTATAATAATAGTTGACCATTGTTCTTCTTTCAAAATCTAGGGCTAACTATCCAACTTTTAAAATTTAAATGAAATTATAACAATGCTTTTTTTATAACAACACAGGATTCTTATTGATCTTTGTTCTTTTTTATCTACATAAGTTATGCTAAATTATCTTTGCAGTAATTTGAATATATACAAAAAGGAACATTTGGGGAAGAAATAACTTATTAATTGTCTTTGTAACTAAAGCATAATTTGGGGAGGAGCCTTTTATAAAATCTACACATTGCATTTCTGTCCCATGTCCCCATCAAAATAAACAACATCAAGAAATTGAACAGCCAATTGCATGACAATTAGCATCCCATTGTTGAAATAAGTATAGATGGGCATGTAATTGTTGTGTTTTCCTGCAAAAAACATTAGGGAAGGATTGTATAACTTGGTAATATTTTCTCATTGCCATGTTGTTAATTTTATTTCTGGTGTGAGTCATAGATTTCATAAAGTCTTTATATAAGGAAAAACAAGTTTGCCTGAATCTAAGTAACCTGTCTAGGAGATGCCCTGTGGTTAATTGCAAAGTCTATATCAGGAGTTTCTGAAAATATCTTCAAGCCTCCTGTTTTCCAGCTCTGCCATATGTTTACGAATGAAGGTTCATCATGTCTCCTAGTTATGTGTGCAGTTAATCCTTCTTTCTTTCCTTCCTTCCTTCCTTCCTTCCTTCCTTCCTTCCATCCATCCATCCATCCATCCATCCATCCATCCATCTATCTATCTATCTATCTATCTATCTATCTATCTATCTATCTATCTATCTACAGTATTTATCTATCTATTATGTATCCATCACAAGATAAAATGGGATATCAAAAATTTAAAACTAGGTAACAAAATAATAAAAGAAACAGCAACAGCCATCATTAAGCATTCAAAACTCACATAACTAAATTATATTCACAGCCTTGCAAAATATCACTAGTAAGAAAACCTTAGAGGTTAAGATTTTCTTTGAGGAGACTGACTCTATATCTGATAGGATGAGAAAAATAATTTTGGAGAAAGGAGTACCCAGTTGAGCCTAGAGCTACATTATAAAAATCATGAAGACAACCTAAAACAAATAAGCAAAAAATCCAGTAGGGAGAATATCATTCCAGAAGGCCAGTACCACAACAGAAAGGCAGACTTTCTGGGTCCCATAAGACTGACACTATTTAATTGATGGGACCTGATGCACACCCACTCTATGCAATCTCATTGGATTGAGACTCCCTAAACAGGAACTGGAGATCCCAGATTATGTTCACTCTTGAATAGGCAGCTGCAATCCCATCTATGGCTGAAAATGGAATATTTGCAGATTTAGGTGATCTATCCCTATATCCATATTGATTGTATGGTCATATCTGCTCCTTTTTTTATACATTTAGCACATCCAGACACCCCAATAGCTTCAGTAAAACCTTCTAAATTATCTGACAAGAAAATTACATAGAAATGGCCATATAACGAGGAATCAAGTTTGTGTTCACTTTTATAGAAGTAATATTATATTTTTTTTCTCCTCTACCTAGAAAATGTTTAGTCACATAAATGCTATCAGAGAGCTTTAACTAGAGGAAATAATGGAGGAAATAATATAAAATATCTTAGAAGTTGGGCAAATTCATTAAAATAAACTGCCATAATATTTCTTGTTTATTAGACAAAAGCTGAAATCTGTGTGAACTGTAATTGTTTTTGTTTATGTCAGTCCTTGCATATGAGTAAACATAGATCACAAGATCTCTTAAACAAAGCATCTTTCAACATTAAGAATGGATGCCTTTGCTCATTATGATTAGGGCATTTATTTCCTAATCCCAAACCCCGAACGTGGCTTGGTAATTTTTTATGAACTGTTGGTTTCTTTTTATACTGTGATTGTTGCTTTCAATCCTTTTTGCATGTAGTTCTCTTTCTTGCCTGGAATAAATAAGATGTTAGTGTCACCTTGACAACCTAGTTTGTAAGGGCAGCCTATTTAGAGAACTTGATCACAGAGAATTGTTGCCAGTGACTAGCCCCATAAACATTTGCTGCCTTGTCTTCTATAAATATGGGGTAACATAGATATTGGCTCTGTTAGCATTCTCTCATCAATCTTTCATGCCCCCAGACCAATAAATAACCCAGCTGCTATAAGCAGGAGCATGAACTATTCCTAAACCCTATATTTCCTGGCAAGCTCTGAAAATATATTACTGAAATAACCCAGAGACATTATAAGAAATAAATATGGACTTGTTCAATGGTAAGCAATGTTCTACGCTTTGTTCCTGAACATGGATCATCAGACTGGGCCAAATAGCAACTATGGCGCACAGAATATGAAGGCATCACAATGAGCACTTCTGGCCTTTTTCATGTAGAACAGGGGGGTCAAACCCGCAACGTCATGTGACGTGTCATGACGTATTGCAACTTTTTTGATGGCATTGATGGCAATGGGGTCAGCGTGGTTTTACTATGATTCATCTGGCCCGCGGGCTGGCAGTTTGACACCCCTGATGTAGAACATTAATAACCCCTAAAAGTCATGACAGCATAACAAATCCCTTGTAAATTAGCAAGGATTTGGTAGAGTGAGGATTGTATTTTCTCTCCAGCCTGCTGCAATTGTGCAAGGATGAAAACTTGGAGTGCTTCTAAAAAAGTAGGTGGCAGTTGTGATCAGAAAGGGCCTTTGGACAGGGTGATCATGTGTGTCAGCTGAACGCCTTCCTTGACTGGAAGGTCCTTCAGTTACTCATATCTTGGTCACCTCACAACTGAATTGTTGCCATGCACTTTACATGAGTCAGTCCTTGAAGAACATCTGGAAGTGACAGCTGATACAAAATGCAGTGGTCTGAGTTGTAAAAGGTCTTTCTAGTATGTCCAAGTGTCAATATTGTTATGCAATTGCAATGGTTGTCAGACAGCTTCTGATTGCAATTCAAGAGGCTCATCATTACTAAAAAAAAAGTGTATGTTTATTTTGATTGTTTTAAAATTATTATGGATAATTATTGTTGTAAACCACCCAGAGTCATGTCTTTGCGAGATGAGCAACTATATAAATATGCTAAATAAACAATTTAAAAATTCTTCATGGTCTGGATAGAACTATATTCAGTTGTTTCTGCCCACCTGGTAACTTGTACAAGGCAGAGTGGGTAAGCACAAGGTCTTTTATGTTAAATGTTGTTACCATGTGGGACAAAGGCAGTATATCTTCTGTTACAGTCCCTGTCTCTTGAGTGGCACCCCCTTGGAAATATAGACTGTTCTCTGTCTCCTGGGTTCATGAAAGCACTGAAGATCTGGCCTTAATCTAAGGTCTGGGTTGATGTGTTTGTGAGGCCTCTGATTTGGTTAGGTTTGCTACTGTTTGCTTTAGTTGGGGCCACTTGTAGAACTGTGTATTTTAAACTACTTTTATGATTCTGTATTTGTATTTTTAAGCCATCCAAAGTCTATGGGATGAGGTAATTATAATGAATTTAAATCAATAACTGCTTTATTAATTGCCCGTCAATGAGTGCAAGCAAATGACCTTGCTAGAGTTACATCTTTCTCTGAGAATGTTAGCTGGAAGTCCTTGAAATATGCTAAAAAAATAAATACACTGGGTCTAAACATTTGTAATTATTGACCTTTTTATGTTGATTAGAATTTTGCCTTCCTTCCATACCTTGAGACGCAACCCCTAGTATCTCAAGGCTGGCAATCATAGTGAGATATCATGCCTTAATTCTTCTCTTTACTTCTGTGAACACAGATATCTGCCTAGCAAGATAATAAAATGTTTTAAAACATTTTCCCCATCTTTCGTTGTTTTCACTGGGAGAAATGTTCTAATGCCTCCTTTAGGGGTGTTGTGATTCCAAGGACATTTTGGAGGTACATACCGGTAGTATGTGACTTCTCAGCATAGTTCTGATGTATCTTCTGGATGCACTTTTTTTTTAATTTACAAAGATAAAATAACAGCAAGATAATTTGGTACCACGCTAGGTAATATACCATGTCCACACAGTTGCTCACCATCTTCAGGCCCCCTAAGTAACATCCTAACTCTTTATTTTTCAACTGTTACTTAAAGTTTGTTCTGTTTTAGAGCACATAGAATTGCTGTCCAGTGGCAAATTTTAATTGATTACTTGCCTGCTTTTACTTGACTAGTTGAAAAGTTCAGAAATCTACTCATTAACAAAATGCATGTATTATTGAAATATATATGTACACTTTTAACAAAGAAAGTAGTCTACAGTTTAAGAAAGAAACATTGTTAAAAAGAAAATATAGTGTCCTCTTAGAAAAAAACTACATTAATTGCCTCAAAATTTTAATACTCTTCTATATAAACTTTGTCTTCAGCATTTGATTTTGATTTTCCTTGCTAAATCAACTGGAGTTTTTGTCGATTAATTTATCAGTTAGTATTATGATGTAATAGAAATTGATGAGGTGCAATTCTAGACTTGAGCTGAGTATTTATATTAGTTTGCTGCTTCCGTTTTTAAGCCTGACTACCATATTTTATCATTTTAGTTGGGAAAATATTCTTAAAAGTAACTGAACAGCATTTTAGATTGTCATTGAATGATTTACAAAAATAGCCTTTTATTATACTCTAACTCACTTCTATGGTTTACAGGCAATCAGCTTGAACTTGGAGGAAAATAAAATAAATGTGTCAATTGTAGACTATCGGATAATTGATATTGTTTATCTATTTCTTTTTTGAAGATATTTGCCAAGGGTGAAAAATATCAATATAATAAATCACATTTCATTTGGAAATATGATGGCTTAAAAATATGTTATGGCAAAATGTTTATTTGGTTTTATGGCTATTAATTTTCTACAAAGACAGAAAAACCACGATATAGAGTTAGCACTTTCCATATGAATCTAAAGGAAGGAAAAGAAGCAGCTTGTCTGGTTAGCAGGGTCAGATAGTTTTATATAATGACAAATTATTTCACATTATAGACATTTTATTTTATTTTATTTTATTATTAGATTGAAATATCTCCCAAAACAGCTGGGGGGTATCACAAATTAAAACAAAGCAAAAAATGCAGAAAATGCAAATCACAATATAAGGAATACAAGATTGGCATTTATATGAAGAAACAAATTATGTATAGTCTCCCTTCTTAAAGCCATAGGGTTGCAGACCACCAGACATACCAAACACACATATAGCACATCACAAGACAGCCAATCATACTAAACCCCTACTAGCAAATAACACCCCAGGTGCAATAATATGTCTTTACTAATGTAGATAGATGATAGAGAGATGATAGATAGATAGACAGATAGATAGATAGATAGATAGATAGATAGATAGATAGACAGACAGACAGACAGACAGACAGACAGACAGACAGACAGACAGACAGACAGACAGACAGACAGAGTTAGTGTAATTGTTGTTATCATTGTTATATCCAGTATAGTTATAAACACATCTAATAAGGGAACCACATCTATTTTATTTATTTATTTATACTCTACCCCAGTGTTCCTCAACCTTGACAGCTTGAAGATGTGAAATTGTGTTTCACAAAGCCTGACTGGCTAGGGAATTCTGAGAATTGAAGTCCACACATCTTCAAGTTGCAACATTGAGAAACAGTCCTCTACCCCAAAGCCTGGGAGACTGCCAGGTTTTCAAGGCTTTGTGAAACACAATTAGGATGGGACCACACCAATGCCAAATGTCCAATGGGGGCAGAAAGCAACATAGGGCCTTAAGTAATCATTAGCTACAATATGTAATATAAGGTCCTAGTAGCCCAGCAATTTGTTGCAGCTGTTCCCCAACACAGGCTCTGCTGGCTCTAGATCATGGGTGTCAAACTCGCAACATCATGTGACATGTCGTGAAGTATCACAACTTTTTTCTCATTGCTGGCAATGCAGTTTTGGTGGGGTGCATCCAGCCCGCAGGCCAACATTTTGACACCCCTACTCTAGATGGTTGTGTTGGACTCAAGGCTCTACTAATGCTACCAAGACCAATCCTACAGACCACAGCACACTGCAGATTGCACCCAGCTTTCATTCCAACTCCAGTCAGGGACCCAATCCCAGATCCAGCATTTAGCTTTAGTGTCAATCCACCTGCAGTTCATCCTTCAATCTTGGCCACATCAGCTAAGTATTCAGCTTTGTGATATTCCAAGATGCTGATAATTCCAAGCCAGTCTCCCTTCCTAATATCATAGGGTTGCATAGCACCAGAAATAACAACACACATGCAACATATCACAAGACAGCTAATCATACCAAAGCCCCTACCACCAACTAACACTTCAGGTGCCATAACACATCTTTTCTACTATATATAAAAGTAAATTCTTACTTGGGCACATCATACAAACATCCATATGCATATAGACTAATTGCCAGAAACAATTTGTTTTTAAGGGAAAAGATCATGCCAGCGAAACTATACCCAGCTCTCAAGAGATTATGCCAGCTGCATAATGATACATAGATCTCAATGGAAGCCCAATTAAGAGGGGAAAAGAAAATATGTTTTGAGAAAAAATACATTTAAAAGGTGTATTCAAATGAAATGTGAAATTACATGGAAATGTCAATGAAAATTGAATGTAAATGAAAGAGAGCCACTTTGGCCCTTTACAAATTCGACACTCCAGGGTTGAGAATGGAATTGAGATTGAAAGGCTAACAGGGTTGGGACATGGAATTGAGATGTAAAAATGCAGAATCTAGCTGACTGTAACATCTGTTTCCTTGATAGAAGAGCCTACTGGGTGCCTAAGAACAGACTATCCTATTTTCTACAGACATTAACATATACATAGTTAGCAGAACTGCCAAGGTTACAATCAAGTCTGCCCACTTAAAGAACCTGAGAAGTAATTATACTTTCAGATCAAGGTAACTGGCACCTGAATATAACCTGCCATATATCCTTTTTTATTTTAATTTGTTAACTTAAACTATGTTTTTGATGTGGTAAATTGATAATCAATAAACTGAAACTAACTAACTAACTGTCCATATGCTTTAAGTTTAAGCAAACCAGAACTTGTGGTCTGGAGCACTGAAAATGAAGATAATCTATCATCTATTCTGTTTTAAGGAGTGCTTCTTTGATTTGCACATATGGAGTGGGGGGGGAAAACAGAAGAGGATTTTAAAAAGAGTTATTTGGACTTAATTCTGTTTGTTCTGTGGGAAGTAATCCATGATTGTCATAAGGACAGCTGGGATGCAATTTGGACAAGCTTGCATATCTTGCTGCTTATTCTCACCAGAAAGTGGGATGGTAATGCTGCAAAATTTGCTCCTGTGTTCTTTAGTGTTTTTTTTAATGAAAGTAATTTGAATGCAAATGAGAATTTATTTGGTTTTTTTAATATACATTGCAATATTTTTTAAGATAACATAAATGCTAACAAAAATTAATACAGAATAAAGAAAATGAAGAAAGAAAAAGAGATAGAAAAAGACAAAAGTGCAGAAGGTAAAGGTTAAAAAAAATAGAAAGAAGAAACTTCTGGTTTTCTTTGAAGCAAATATGATCATAAAATATAAACGGAATTGGAACCTCAAGGGGAGGTTACAGGAAGAATTCACAATAATTACAATAAATGTGAAGGGACACTTTAAAAAAATGACACTGAATTGGGGACCACTCTTCATTTGACTATGGCAAGTTTCATCATCTTCACCAACTACTTCTCTATTATAATCATGCCTTTCCACTTTTGAGCACATAATATTCTCACTGCAGATGTCATATGTAAAAACAAAGTTCCAAGCCTTTTTTTCCTACTTGCCTATCCTTTAGCCCCAAAAGAAAAGTCACTGGTTTCAGTTGTATTTTAAGCTTTAAAATCTACTGAATTAATTTATATCCACAATGTTTGGCTTTTTAGTGATAAAATGTTCCTTCATTGTTGTTCTTCAGAATACCTAAGAAAAATATTAAAACCACTGAAGATAAACTACCAACTATCTTTTTGGATTTGATGGACACTGTATGGCTTTGGGATGCATGGAGAGAGAGAAATTGATAATTCTAAAGAATATACTTATTTATCAGAATGACATAGATTATTTTTAAGAATAGTTATGAGTTGGATTTCAAAGAATTTACTAGAATTTCTAAAGTAGAGATTTTATCAAAATGATTTTTCTGATCATAACCCCTTGACTGGTTTATAAAGAAAAGCTTTATAAATGGAAATGGGAATCAACTGGAATGTTACAGAAAGAAGCTACAGTCAAGGTTTGAGGGAAAAATAATGAATTGAATTAAAAAATAATAATTTAAATAATTGTACAAACTTAAGAGTGCCTTGAAATGCAAGTAAAGCTCTTATGAAGGGATATTTTAACACTATAGTATTCAAGAGCAAACACAGGCAATTTTGGTGAGATAAAAAGAAAAGAAAAAGAATTAAAGCAATTCCCAGAGAAGATAAATATCTCCCTTCAAATTTTTACAGAAACACCTGTCAATATTAACACTAAAGGAAATGAAAATAAAAATTATGTCTGCAAAGAAAAAAAAAAGGTCTGAATTGCAAATGAACTTGAAAAATGGTCCCATAAGATGTCTTCTGGAATAAAATTGTACCCCAAAGTTTGCACAGCCCTGTGGAATCTCTTTCCATAGTTACCACTGAGTTTGCGTTTTCTGCAAATTGTAAAGATTTCTTCTCCTTGTAAGACTAATTTACATACAATATTAGCCCCTCTGAACTCAAAGAATATTGGGTACATTATTGTGAACGGTGTTGTCTTTTACAGATTTCTCTCCCCCATGCATCCTCCATGCTTTTGGTTTTTTATAACAATTTTGAAAACAGTTTTATTATTTTATGTTCAGGCCTTAGCTGAATGGGAATACCATGATTTTTTTAAAAAATGAGTTTTGAAGGGATTCTTTTAAATTGTTTTTCTATTGTTTTATTCTCCCTGTTGGGAGAAGGGTGATCTGTACACAGAATATGTTTTCTAGAAAATAAATACTCAAGGAGAGTGTACATTTATTTTCTATTTTGCAGAAACCATTCTTATGAGATGTATTTCATTAATGCTGTTATTTCAACAAAAAAGGAGAGAGTAAAAATAATGTTGTAATATTTACAAGTATTATTGCTGAGAATGGCACAATTTTTTAAAGAAAAAATCTAATACTTTATTATTCTTCAGTTCATTACTTCCCTTAATAAAATATAGTGTTGATTACTTAGTGTTGGTAAAATTAAAGCTGAGAGAGGGAGATGCCCTCTGCTAAATCAAGATCTGCCTATCTGTAGAGTTATGTACTATATTTACGGTAAATGTTGAATTTAAGTTAGAAAGGGGGAAAAAAACATTGTTAAGGTAACTAAAAAGTACAAAAGGAAGGAAGGACAGTGCAGCATAGAATTGCAGATCTTACCTGCCCACAGAAATTTACAACTGAGTCTTCAGATTTGTACTTTATGTATTTATTTATTTATTTGGTCAATGATCAGCAAATTTACTTTTCAGATTTATGTACAGAATTCTATCTATTTTTTTTAAACTACATAACTTCCATCTTAGACAACTGTTAAATTATGGCTGTTCAAATTATTAACCTTGTTATTTTATACTTAGGAAAATATATATAGAATTTGAATGCTAACAACACCAGAATTTGATTGATCAAGTATTCTACTCCATTTCTGATAACTAAGATGTAGCAAACTCTGATCCATGTCTCTGCATTGCAACTCTTTCCAATGTACTTTTCATATCAACAGCTTTATTGCTGCAGTATATTTTCTTTGTTTATTGCAAAAAGGTATTTTGTTCCCCTTGGCAATTCAGAATGCACACTTGCTTCAGTTTTATCCATCAGTGATTTTTTATTATCATTATTATTGGTAGTCATGATGTACAATGCTAAAAAACACAGCTTGAATTTCAAATATTACATTAAGGCTTTGCAGATTGTCAGAAAAAAACCTAATTTATTAAATACAATATATGACTGTGCGATGAAAAATACAGAAATAAATATGGAATATTTTATTCTATTGTTAAGCAACCCTTTCTTTCTTTCTTTCTTTCTTTCTTTCTTTTTTGCATATAATTTGGAATGAAAAAGGAATTATTAATGAATGGTGAAGAAGGAAGATACATACTTGTGATTAAATGCATTGCACATTGTTCAAAACATTTTCACTAGATTCAAACAGAGTAATAAAAATGGTGGTATTTCAGAAATATATAATAATTAATAGAGGTATACAAATATGAAAAGTACATATGTGCAACATTAAAAAACATTTAATCTTTCCATGTATATATTAGTGGAAGAAATTCTTACCAACAATGGAGGAATATTTTCTATCATGTTGATGATATATTTCCCTTGTATGAAAATGTCTGCATTTTCAGTGAAGCCATATTAAAGCCACATCTCACCAATCACAACTTCTCATCAAATAATGTTAAGTGTATGAACCCTGACTGGAGAGGAGCATCTGTGTAATTAATCCAGCAGAGAAAACAATCTGAAGTAGCAAAAAACAAATGGAGGAATCCTATTGCAAAAATAAGCCTCAAACTGTCTAACTTTTACAGGGAACTTTCTTTGGGCCCTTAATCATGATGATTTGTCCTTTTCCACATAACACAGAGGGAAATTTTGTTTTAAAACAGTATCTTGATTGAATGATATCAGATTTACCTCTTAAAGCAGTGGTTCTCAACATTTTTAATGCCGCGACCCCCAACCGGTCGTAAGTCGAGGACTACTCAACTGGACGTAAGTCAAGGATTACTCAACTGGTGCAGCACCATTTGCAGAATGGGACTTTTGGCGGGCTCAGCAGGGCAGAAACAGCCTGGAAAATTCCTATTGGCTTTTGAAAGCCAATAGAATTAGACTCTATTCAAGAGAGTCTATTCTATTGGCTTTCAAAAGCCAATAGAATAAAAGGGAGTAGCACAGCTAAGGAAAAGGAGAAAAAAATGGTGGACTGTGTTGTTTGGCGACCCTCGTGAAATGGTCGTTTGACCCCAAATGGGGTCCCGATTCACAGGTTGAGAACCACTGTCTTAAAGTATACTTCAACCTCTAATCTAACTTACTCTTAATCTCTAGTATATTTCTCAATATATCATACATATATATATATATATATATATATATACACACACACACACACACACACACACACACACACACACACACACACACATATATATATATATATATATATATATATATATATATATATATCCTTAATGGTTATAAAAATAGGAATAATCCTGGGCATATTTGTTCAATGATGCAATCTTCGATCTCCGAGAAGAGTATACTCCAGTTATTTATTGTTAAAACAACATTTAAAACAATAAAAACAGTTATATAAAAGATTAAAACAACTTAGCTTTCGCTGGTCCTCTGCCAGCATCCTCAGAGTGGGGCTTAGGGGATGGGAAGTTCTTTTTATCCCCTTGCTGTATAGAACTGCCCTCGGTGTACCAGGCACTAAGAGTGCAGGAAGAGCATGTCAAGAGATGGATGCCGATTGTCAGAGGCGAAACCAGGACTGGTGGGGGGGTATTTACTACATGACTAGACATAGGGAGGATCCCATAGACACGTCACAGGTAGAGACAGATGAGGGAATATTAGGGTCACAGACAGGTAAGGGTAGTAAAGGAAGAGGAGGTGGATATGATGAGGGACTGCAAGGAGAAGGCGACCAGGGAAGACTCTTGGGAACAGCAGAATTGATCGTACGGCCCAGAACACGGGGGAGGGGTATGCCCGACCCCAGGGGACTGATCAAAAGGAAAGGGGAGAGAGAAAAGAACAGAAAAGATGAGGCAGGTAAGATTGGAAGCATATTCACGGGGGGAGAGGGGACATTTGAGAAGGGAGTAAGAATGGAGGAGAATAGCCAGGAACAGCAGGTAGAGCTGCAGATTAGAGGGGGGAGGAAACAGGAGAGGGTGGGGTTGATAGGAATGGAGAAGGGCAGGCCGGAATAATAGGCAGGACAGCCGTTTTGGGGGAAGGAAAGTTTGGGAAGGAGAGTCCAACAGGAACGCAGGTTGGTAGATGGGAACAGTACGTAGGACAGCAGGTAAGGGGGGAAGAATGCTGGAAGGAACAGCAAACAGAGCTGTGGATTGGAGAGGGGGGGAGGAAATAGGAGAGGGTGGGACTGACAGGAAAGGAGAAGGGCAGATAAGAATAGCAGGCAGGACAGCAGATTGGGGGGGAGGAAAGCTTGAGAAGGAGGGTTTAATAGGAATGGATGTTGGAATGTGGGAACAGCATGTAGGACAGCAGGTCAGAGGAGGAGAAATGTTAGAAAAGAGAGGATGGACAGAAATGGATGAACAACAGGAAGAGAACATCAATAGGAATGGTTGATGAAAGGCAGGAGCAATATGTTAATCAACAGGTGGGAGGGTTGAAGGAAGGGGGGGAAGGATGACAGGAATGGACAACAAAGTGTGTATGAATCGGCAGGCTAGGGAGTTGGAGGAGGGAGATGAGATAAGAACTGGCAATGGAATGCAAAAACGGCAGGCGGACCAGCAGCCCAACAGGACTCATGTATTGCCGAATCGGAGGAGGCCCATTGCATTGGGCAGAGAGGAGGGATTGAGGAGTGTGTTAATGATAACAGCGCAGGGAGGGGGAGACAGCACAAGGATGACGGAGCAGAAAAATACAATGTTAGAGTGCAAAAAAGAGAGGGCGGAACAGTTAAGGCAGTCACAGGCAATCAGGAAGAGTGGCCCTGTCACGAGGGCAATGAGTAGGCAATTGGATCAGCAAGGGGATAAAAAGAACTTCCCACCCCCTAAGCCCCACTCTGAGGACGCTGGCAGAGGACCAGCGAAAGCTAAGTTGTTTTAATCTTGTATATAACTGTTTTCATTGTTTTAAATGTTGTTTTAACAATAAATAACTGGAGTATACTCTTCCCGGAGATCGAAGATTGCATCATTGAATATATATATATATGTGTGTGTGTGTGTGTTTTCTGAGGTTTTCACGGGTGTTTGTATGTAGGTCTTTGGTTGTTCGGGTTTTCTCCCGCGTAAAATTGGAAGTGTCTTGGCGACGTTTCGACGAAGTCCCATTCGTCATCTTCAGGCTGGTGCTTTCAGCTTCGTTCTTCGAGGAGCAATGTGTGGTCTTAGCTGTTTCTTCCTTTTAACCGCCAGTGGGGGTATGAACTGATTGGGTGGGAGCTTGGCTGTGTTCTGATTGGATCGAAGTGTGTTCTGATTGGTTAGGGGCATAGCTGTGCTCTGATTGGCTGGGGGGTTGGCTGTGCTCTGATTGGCTGGGGGGTTGGCTGTGCTCTGATTGGCTGGGGGAGTGTTCTGTTTGGTTGTGCTCAGGTTAGTCTGAGTTGCAGGGGGTTTTAAGATTTTGGGCTGCCTTGCTATTTTTTGTCTTCGCGTTCGTGGTCGTGCCTCATCTTCATGGAGGGTGTCAGTTTGCTTCATGTATGGATTGGAGGGGTTTAAAGTGGCTAATGATGCAGCTGTGGTCTGGCTTCTGGTTTGTGGTCGTGCCTCATCATCGGTATGGCTTTGGGTTTGCTTTTTGCGTGGATGTGTGGTGGTGACATCCTGTGTGGTTTTTGTGAGTGTGGGTCTGGTATCATTTTTTGTGTTAGGGAGTTGTTTGTCAATAAGGGCGGGTTTCCAAATGGCTGGTAGGCGAGAGGTATCATCTTGCTTGTTCATGCTGTGTGGGCGTTTTTCTATCTTGATGGTTTCTCTGATTATTCTGTTATTAAAATGTTCACTTTGGGCAATGGTTCTGGTATTTTTAAAGTCAATTTTATGTCCTGTGGCTTTAAGGTGTTGGACCAGGGAAGATGTTGGTTCCTCTTTTTTGACTGAGTTCTTATGTTCTTCAATGCGTGCACTTATTCTTCTGTTGGTTTGTCCGATGTATGTGTTGGGACAAGCAGTACATGGGATTTCATATACTCCTTGATTTTCTAATTCAATTTTATCTTCGTCGAAACGTCGAAACATCGAAACGTCGCCAAGACACTTCCAATTTTACGCGGGAGAAAACCCGAACAACCAAAGACCTATATATATATATATATATATATATATATATATATATATATATATATATATTTCTTTTTCTGACAAAGAATTAAAGAATTAAATTGGGAGACTAAGATGGCCATTTCACGCTCATTCTGCTCTCATCAGTTAGCCAGTTAGCTTTGTCAGAAAAAGAAATTTGGATTTGTAATGTTTCGCAGTTGCGACTTGAGCCTGCTTAACGCCCCTAGTTGGGGGCTGTAAGGCAAAAGAGATTGTAAAAAGTAAAACTGCAGTATAGCAGTTAAAAAATGTCAAGGTGTAATCAATTAGACATCTGTCTGAAAAACTTCCTGCATATGTATATATATATATATAATCAGAGGACAATCTAAAAATATTCCTAAAACATGCCAATTCTGGAATAAAACATTCCTGTTTTACTCTAGTTTATTTTGTCATGAGACAAAAAAAGACAATCACATGTATTAATGAAAATAGAGGATTGTGATTGATAACATATGCACAGCAATAGAAGACATAACCAACGCAATGCTTTAAGGATCCAGTTTGACAAAATTATGCATAAAGCATTCTTTCAAATCTGTTTCATGAAACAGCAGTGCTCCAGTGGCCCATCATTTCTAAAACCAGGATGATATGGCTGCTTTGAAGTTCTCTCAGCCTTTGTTCCTCAGAGCTTTTTTGATGAGAGACACTTAGAGAGGAAACTCCTTCATGGAGTGCTACATAAGATGGGGAAACATCTTTTCCTGAAGTGCTGATTGAGAATTTCTCAGGTTAGATAATGCCAGCATGTGATATATCAAAATTAAAAGTGCCTGTGGGAGGTAGCCATCACTAAGAAGTGACTACAATTCACACAGGAAACAAAGAGCTTAAAGTCATCTTAGCATGCACCAGGGGTGCTCCAGTAAAACCTGTGGGGAATTCTTCAGGGCTTGTGAGGGCAACCAGTAAAACAACTACTCATCATATGCTGAGAGGTAGATAAACTCCAGCATATGTTGTCAGAATGCACATGCACAATGATCCTTGGTTCTTCTTGCTAGGAAGATACCTCAAGAATTACGAAGTTTTTCAAGTCATAGAGGTTTTTGTTCATTGCTTCCACCACACAGTGGCACTACCAAATGTTCATGTTGCATCTGCCTAGCTTCCAGGGGCTTTGAGGTAATTTTTTTCTGGAGCGTGAGTTGTCACAACGTCTTATTTATACTGCATCTACCAACATAAGCTTGAAATATAGCCTTCCTTAAAATAAGAGGATGGTATTTATTAGCAAAAATTCCCAATTACTGTATATTTCAGATAAAATTGGAATTAAAAATCTAACATCCTGTTTGAAATCATTGATTGGAAATCCTGGCTAGAAACCTTCTCCAATTAATTGAGATTTAATTGTAATCACAATTCTTTTGAATAAAAGTATATATTGTAACCTGGTATGGTTATAGAAAGTAAGGAAAAGAACTAGAATTATGCAAGAGTGTTTCCCTATGGCAGTGATGGTGAACCTTTTAGAGAATGAGTGCCCAAAAATGGCCCCACCCCTGCCCTGGCCCCCGCTCTTCCCCCATCCCGCCCACTCTGCCCCACCTGTCCTGCCCCAGCTCCGTCCCTGGTTCCACCCATTCTGCCCCTGCCTGGCCTGGCCTGCCCTGCCCCCACTCCACCCCTGCCCACCCGCAGGGCCATTCACCACCTGTATGGCCAGCCGCAGATCACCAAGGTGATCCAGCAGCACCATGGCAGCCACCCTTTCTAACCACGCCCTGCAGCATCAACTGTGAGCTACAGGGCATGTGGGCAGAGTCTTGTCCCCGCTGCCCAGCTGCCATGTCCTTGGCTGCACTGCTCTGCGCAGGCCATGCTTAGGTGCAATTGTCCTCCAGGGGGCTGTTGGGGAGGAGGCAGGGCTGGGACAATGCCACAGGTGCCCACAGAGAGGGCTCTGAGCGCTGCCTCTGGCACATATGCCTCTGTCATGCATGCCCTACAGAGAAGGGGCTGAACCATTTTGAGTTCAGAATTCCAAGGTAACAGCTGGAGATGGATCAGTCACAGGGTGTCTCTAATTTATTAGGATAATGAGGAGGTATAGCATAATCAGACTTGCAAGATTCTGTTACCATAGCCTCTCAATAAAAGGAGTTTTAATAGAATCTCACATTTGGTAGAAATTAATCTTTATTATCTATTTATAGAAAGCTGGAGCTATGATATTTGAAAACAAATAAGATGGTTGGTTAATAGATCTGATATATACAATATATCAGAAATAAAGATGCGCAATTACATTACTTAGGACTGAAGTCAATGCATTATTGGAGTTCTCTTTTCTCACTGAGAATAAACATTTGTCAAAGGTAAAAACTATTATATTTTAAAAGCATAAATGTTGTTGAATTCATAAATGGCAGCAATCTGGAATCTGTATTGCTCAAGAAAGGTATGCAATATTTATAAAGCTTTAACAATTTGCCAACTTTCCCCTATAGGGATTTACCACTAACTGATTTTCAAAGTTAAAGAACTAACATGGTGGAATGACTTGTGTGACTAGGGCCTAGGAATCTGGTTAATCTCTAGGCATGGAAACTCAATGAATGACTCTAGGCCAGTCAATTTCTTAAAGTCCAACATACCTCACAATATTATTATATGGGAATACATTGAAGGGAAATTCCTGTATAAGCCACCTTGAATTCTTGGTGAAAGAGTATATAAATAGTACATAAATCTAACAAATAAACAAATGTATATATTTTGTTGTATATATATAATTCCACCCCAAATAAATGCTTTCATAGTATGTACTGCATACTTAAAGTAATTGAGGTAATCAACTTCCTGTTATTCAACCATTCCTACTCCATTTGCTTAATAATAGTTTTGTTCTGAAATCATTTAAATCATTTTATTTATTTATCAATCACATCTCTACACCATCCATTTCACCTTAGTGACTGTGGGTGTATTATAATAAAAGTTATAAAATTATAACTATGATTGTCAAATAATTATTATATAACTACATGATTGTCAAAATGGATATATACTTTCATAGGAACATTGTTGTGTCCTGAGCCTGCAAAAGTAGGCTCGGGACGTTGCAACGGTCCCGGGCTGTTGCAAGCTGCCTGGGACTAGACCGAGAGGTGCCAGCCTGCGTGCATGTGCAAGGCGCGAAGCGCGCACTCTCATTGTAACCTTTTTGCCTGGGGATTCTATTTAGAGTCAGAGAGGCCTGCGAGCCTCTGAGTTGTGTCGGAGTGAGCTGAAGAAGAATAAAGCTGTTGTTACCTTCAGAATGTGTGCTCTTCTTTTGCCATTGATTCGAGGACTTAACACTGGCGACGAAGGTGGGATAGCTTGCAAGCTAAAAGAACAAGACTTGTAAGACTTACCCAAGGAGTCCTTGAGAAAGGAAGACGGCTTTAAACTCAGCATCTGGCCTGCCAGTACAGCGTCGCTGGAGGTAAGCTGGCTGATAGACCCCTTCCTAGAAGTAGAAGCAAGGATGGTGAAAATAGGGTGGTTGTCTGAGTTCGACGTTACTCACCCAGAAAGATGGGAGTCTTATGTCGCTAGAGTAGAAAATTGCTTTAGAGTGAATCAAGTTAGAGAAGATGGTTTGAAGGCCATGACTTTGCTGTGTGTCTGTGGCCAAGATGCATTTGAAATTGCAGAAAATTTGCAGCCCCTGCTCCTCTAGAGTCTGTCACGTATACAGACTTAAAGAAGTTATTGAAGGAACATTTTCAGCCCAAGTTGTCTGTCATTGCGTGGAGACACACGTTTGAACAGAGGGATCAAAGAGCAGGTGAATCAGCCAAAGAGTACATTGCAGTCTTGCGAAGAGCAGCCAAGCCCTGCGACTTTAAAGATTTAGGAGAAAGGCTGAGAGACCGTTTTGTATGCGGTTTAAGGAACAGAGACTTGCAACAGAGACTTTTTGCAAAGGAAGATATTTCATTCCAAGATGCCTTGACAGAGGTCACAGTGGAGGAGGCAGAAGACAGGGCGGTCAAGAACATGCGGCCCATCAGGAACAATCCAGAAGCAGCATCCGTGCACCATGAGGGAGTTCAAGAAGGCTTGGAGGAAGATCCTGAAGATGAGGTGGATCATCTTTATCCATTCAAGGAAGGGAAACAGAAGGAAGGCAAAGAAAAGGCTCCAGCTGCGTCCAAATGCTTTGGGTGTGGAGGTCGACACAAGAGGGCTGACTGCAGGTTCCATTCTGCAATTTGTAGAACATGTGGCAGGCAAGGCCACATAGCATCTGTTTGCCTGGGTTGCCAGAAGGCACAACCTTGAGAAGAATTGCATCTGAAAGGTACCAGGGTCCCCAGCCAAAACAGGGTGGGTTTCTGTGCATCACACAGAAGTATTTGTAGAACAGGCACACACAAGCCACTTAAAAAGAAACTGTCACTTAAGGTGAGGTTGCAAGGAGTTCCCTTGGTTATGGAGCTGGACACTGGGTCTGCTCTTTCAATCATCTCCATTCATGCATTTAGGAAGATTTGTAACAGCAGTGGGTTGCAGGCCAAACTTAGGCCATCCAATATAATATTAACAGACTTCCAAAATTCCAAGGTGTGTGTAAAAGGGGAGGCCACCCTTACAGTACAGTATAAGGATTTTGAAGGTTCATTGGATGTATTGGTTGTTGGGGGTGAACGAACGAGTCTTATTGGACTCGATTGGTTTGAGGCCTTGGGTATCCAAGTTACAGGCTACACAATTGCAAATGTTAGGTCTAGCAGATGTTTGCAAGGAGTTTGCAGATGTCTTTAGTCCACAACTTGGATCTTACAAAGGACCTCAAGTTTCCTTGAAACTTGACCCTGCTATCACACCCATTAGGGTTAAAGCAAGGAGAGTACTTTTTGCAGTTACGGGAAAAATTGATGCTGAACTGGATAAATTGATCCAGCAAGGTATTTTAGAACCTGTTGATTCCAGTCCATGGGAAACCCCCATAGTTACGCCTCTCAAGTCTAATGGGGACATTTGCATATGTGCAGACTACAAATGCACATTAAACAAGGCATTGCAATAGCATGCATATCCTGTACCTGTAGTCAGCCATATTTTGGCTTCCCTCAAGAGGGAGCGTGTTTTTGCAAAGCTAGATCTGGCACAAGCACATCAACAGTTACCTGTTGATGAAGCTGCTGCTGAAGCACAGACTATTGTAACTCACAGAAGTGCATTCAAAGTCAAGAGACTACAATTTGGAGTAAATGTAGCTCCTGGAATATTCCAAAGTGTCATGGAGAACACACTAAGAGGTATTTCTGGGGTTTGCCCCTATTTTGATGTTGTCCTGATTGCTGGAGAATCTACTCAGAACTTAGCTGAGAGATTGAGGGCTGTTTTGCTTCATTTCAGAAGAACAGGCCTAAAACTCAAAAAGGATAAATGTAAGATAGGAGTCACTTCTACTGATTTTCTGGGATTCAGAATAGATGCCAGGGGTATTCACCCTGCTGATTCTAAATTAAAAGCCATACAGCAGGTCTCTAGGCCTAAGTCTAAAGCTGAGTTACAAGCATTCCTAGGTCTCTTGAATTTTTACAATGCTTTTCTACCTAACAAGGCTGATGTAGCAGAACCACTTCATAGACTTTTAGACAAGTAGGCAGTTTGGCAATGGTCCCAAGTACATGAAAAAAGCTTCAGTGGGGTCAAGGCCTTGCTTACATCCAATGATGTGCTTGCACATTTCAATGAAAACCTACTTATCTGCATCGCTTGTGATGCATCCCCTTATGGGGTAGGGGATGTACTCAGCCATTTGAAGGCTGATGGAATTCAGGTTCCTGTTGCATATTACTCCAGAACCTTATCCTCTGCTGAGTGTAATTATGCTCAAATAGACAGGGAAGCCTTGGCCATTGTAGCTGGAATTTAAAAATTCCATGATTTTTTATATGGCAGACATTTCATGGTCTACACTGACCATAAGCCCCTGCTGGGGTTGTTTACTACTGACAAACAAAACCCCCCAGATTATCTCTCCCAGAATGCTGAGGTGGTCTATTTTTTTGTCAGCCTATGATTATACACTGATTCACAAACCTGGTAAGGAAATGGACCACGCTGATGGCCTAAGTAGGTTATCTATGAAGCTTGTAGAAGCAGACCCTGCTCCTGCCATCAATATTCTCTCCATTCAGGCATTGCCTGAGTCTCCCCTAAATGCCAGGGATGTGGCTGCAGAATCAGCCACAGATCTAACGCTTGCTCGTGTACTTATATGGGTTTTGTCTGGATGGCTGAGAGTTGTCCAGGTACTAAATTCCAAAGCTTCTGGCTCAAGAAACATGAGTTATCCACTTTTCAGGGTTGCCTGTTGTGGGGCAGCAGAGTAGTTATTCCTACCTCATTGAGATCTAGGATCTTGGTCTCTTTACATGAGGGGCATCCTGGTATTGTCAGGATGAAAGCACCTGTGTGCAGCCATTTATGGTGACCTGGGTTAGACAAGGATATAGGGGCCCAGGTGCACGGATGCCACTTGTGCCAGCGTTCACGGCCAGAAATGCCTCAGACCCCTGTGTATAAGTGGGAGGAAACACAATCACCTTGGTCTAGAGTGCATGTAGATTATGCTGGGCCCTTTCAGGGGCAATTCTTCTTGGTCCTTGTTGATAGCCATTCAAAATGGCTTGAGGTTGTTCCTGTTTCCTCCACTACCACTGCCAAGACCATTCAGGTATTAAGAGGAATTTTTCCTGCACATGGCCTTCCAGATGTTCTGCTTTCAGATAACGGTTCTCAATTCACTTCTTCCGAATTTCAGGCTTTTCTGCAGGCCAACATGATTCGTCATGCAACTTCGGCGCCTTTCCACCCTTCCACCAATGGTATGACTGAACGGATGGTTCGCATCACCAAGGATGCTCTCAGGAAACTGGTTTACAGTGACTGGCATTATAGGTTGGCAGATTTTCTTCTTGCTTACACCTTCTACTTCCACTGGGAAGAGCCCGGCAGAACTTCGCTGGGGGCGCAGACTGATCACCAAACTTGACAGGCTGCATCCAGACAGGGTTGCTCCTCGGGTTTCGCAACCAAGGGCATCAAGGTGTTTGCAAGTGGGTGCCCCAGTATGGACCCGGAACTATGGGCCCAGTCACCTGTGGGTTCCAGCTGTGGTCTGCAAGGTCACTGGTCCCTTGTCCTACGAGGTTTCTCTGGACGACGGCTGCGTTCTTCAGTGGCATATCGATCAGCTGTGTACAAGACTGGACTCTTCCTCTTCAACTCCTGGGTTTTCTCCGGGGGGGAGGGGGACAAGTGTGTGCAAAGGGAAGGGTACTGTCAGCAGTCAGGGGCAAATGGTGTGGCAGAGGAAGGCCTCGCCCAAGGCTCCGCAAGTGCACCTAACAGGAATTCAGGGGAACCAGGAATAATACATGCACCAGTACTTACTCCAGCCAGGTAGTCACTCAGGGGGCACTTTCACTATTCACAACCCTATCACAGAATTCCAGACAGGGAGAATAACCGGGAGTATCCAAACCACCCAAACCATCCAAATGAGCCCTCGTGGGATTCCTGCCCCGGAGGTTGTTGGGTGTGAGTCCCTCCTATTGAAGTTGGGTTCACGGGTTCAGTTGGGCTTGCTGCTGACATACCTACCTCCCAGCTGTGTTGCAACAGCCCTGCCTGCGTGCTGGAGTCAGTAGCCAGTTTGGCGGTGGAGTTCCCCAGACTTATAGTACTGGGGGACTTTAACCTACCATCACTCGGCGATCGCTCAGAGGCAGCGCAGGAGTTCATGGCTTCCATGGCAACCATGGACCTGACCCAGGTAATTCAGGATCCAACTCATAGGGGTGGTCACACACTTGACCTTGTGTTTCTCTCGGGGCAATGGAGACATGATCTGGAATTAAGGGGAATAGAGATCTCGCCCTTGTCATGGACAGATCATTTCCTATTGAGGCTGGACTTCAGAGCATCACTCTCCCATCGCAGGGAGAGGGAGCCGATTAGGTGGTTCTGCCCCAGGTGCCTAATGGACCCAGATCGGTTCCAGGAGGAGCTTGGGGAAATACCTGACTTCCTTGTCCACAACTCGTCCGGGTCCCTGGTTGCGGCCTGGAATGAGGTGGCGTCTGGGGCCCTGGATCGAATTGCGCCTTTGCGACCTCTCTGTGGTGGTGGTCCCCGGAGGGCGCCTTGGTTTACTGAGGAGCTCCGGGAGATGAAGCACCACAAGAGACGTCTAGAGTGACGTTGGAGGGCCAGTAACTCTGAATCTGATCACTATTAAGAGCCTATCTTAGGACTTATTTAGTGGCGATAAGGGCGGCAAAGCGTGTTCACATTTCCGCACTTATTGCGTCCGCAGAATCTCGCCCGGCCGCCTTGTTTAGGGTGACCCGCTCCCTTCTTAAAGTGGAGGAGGTGGAGGAACCCTTGCAGGGGAGAGCTGAGGAGTTTGTTCAGTTTCTTTCAGACAAAATTGCTCAGATTCAGAGAGACCTGGACTCCGACTGGGCAGTGCCAGCCGAGTTGCCAGGGGCTGGTCTTAGTCATGTTATCTGGAGCGAGTTTGAGCCTGTGACCCCTGATGAAGTGGACAAGGCCATGAGGGCAATGAATGCCGCCACCTGTTTATTGGACCCGTGCCCCTCCTGGCTGGTTTCTGCCAGTAGGGAGGTGACACGAGGCTGGCTCCAGGCGATAATCAATGCCTCCTTGATGGAGGGGTCTTTCCCGCAAGGTTGTAGAGAAGGTGGTGGCATCCCAACTCTTGCGATCCTTAGATGAAACTAATTATATGGACCCTTTTCAATCTGGTTTCAGGCCCGGCTACAGCACGGAGACTGCTTTGGTCGCACTGACCGATGACCTCTGGCGAGCCCGGGATAGGGGTTATTCCTCTATCCTGGTGCTTCTTGACCTCTCAGTGGCTTTTGATACCATCGACCATGGTATCCTTCTGCGTCGTCTCGGAGAGGTGGGGGTGGGCGGCACCGTATTGCGGTGGTTCTCCTCCTACCTCTCTGACAGGTCGCAGTCGGTGTTGGCGGACGGACAGAGCTCGACCCCTAGGTGCCTCGATCATGGGGTGCCTCAGGGCTTGGTCCTGTCCCCCCTCCTTTTTAACATCTACATGAAACCGCTGGGTGAGATCATTCGGCGACACGGGGTGAGGTATCATCAGTACGAGGATGATACTCAATTATATATATCCACCCCGTGTCCTTTCAGTGAAGCAGTCGACGTGATGTGCCGGTGCCTGGAAGATGTGAGGGTCTGGATGGGGGTGAACAGACTTAGACTCAACCCTGACAAGACCGAGTGGCTTTGGGTCTTGCCTCCCAAAGGCCAACTGGATGGTCCATCTTTAGTCCTGGGGGGGGGCAAATTTACCTCCCTCAGTGCAGGCACGCAACTTGGGTGTCCTCCTGGACTCACAGCTAAATCTGGAAGAACATTTATCGGCTGTGGCCAGGGGGACCTTTGCACAGGTTCGCCTAGTGCACCAGTTGCGGCCTTATTTGGACCGGGAGGCTTTACTCACAGTCACTCATGCCCTTGTCACCTCAAGACTGGATTACTATAACGTGCTCTACATGGGGCTACCCTTGAAGGGCATTCGGAGGCTGCTGTTGGTTCAGAACGCAGCTGCGAGAGCGATTGTGGGCGCGCCAAGGTATGCCCACGTGTCACCTATCCTCTGCGAGCTGCACTAGCTTCCTGTGGGTCTCCGGACGCAATTCAAGGTGTTGGTTATCACCTTCAAAGCCCTTCATGGCATAGGGCCAGGTTACTTACAGGACCGCATTCTGCCGCACAGCTCCCAGAGACCGGTGAGGTCCCATAGATTGGGCCTCCTTCAGGTCCCGTCGGCCAGACAATGTCGGCTGGCGGGCCCTCGGGGAAGGGCCTTTTCTGTGGTGGCTCCGACCTGGTGGAATCAACTTCCCCCCGAGGTTTGAACTACTCCCACCCTGCCGGCCTTTAAGAAAGCCGTTAAAACTCTCCTGTTCCGGCAGGCCTGGGGCTGATGTCCCTGGGGGGCTGGGATATGATCGGACTCGCAGTATGACTGTATTATTTTATTGTTTTATGATTGTTTTAACTTTGTATGCCGCCCTGAGTCCTTTGGGATTGGGTGGCATATAAATATTTGAAAATAAATAAATAAATAAAATAAATCACTCCAGAGAACTGGAACCCAAACAAACTAGATGGCCAAATTCTGCAAGTGCTTCCAAAAGGAAGTCAGAGAGGCAAATCCTGATTCTGGTACCTCTGGCACTGAATGGGGGGGGCAACAGAATACTGGGGCACGGCAGAGACAATCGAGCTACTGGGCTTGGGAGTGAAGGAATGCGTTCCCATGATAGGTCCATTGTGGACCTGGAGAATACCACAGAAGCACAAAACACTGGGTGGAACATAGAGGGTCCCGATAGCCTACACTTAGGCAGATCAACCAGGTACAGTTTGGAGCAAAGTCCTTGTCTGTCAAGCCCGGTGGGCAAGCAAGCAGACCAGGCATAAGAACCCCGGTCACGGGGACCACCAGGGCAACAAAGAGGGGGAAACTCCACTGCAACAAACACACAGGAAGGTCAAGGGTGTTCTCAAAATCTGAGGAGGTCACAGAGGGTTAGAAGACCTCCCAAACACCTTGAAGACTATGTGAAGTTGCTGTCAAGCCAAGGGAATTGAGGAAGATGCCTAATGATTGGGGGAATTGGAATTATGGGTATTAGACACTCAATTCCAAAACGATAGCATGGCACCATGTATAGAGTAGCTATTAGTAGCTACATCAGTATGTGCAGTTCCGTAAGGGATAGCACACCACGTCCCTTTGTGAGGTCACGTATACCTATCTATCTAGGTTGATTAAGTTTCATCTGGGGGGAAGGGGTGTTGTGTCCCAACCCTGCAAAAGCAGGCTTGGGACATTGCAATGGTCCCGGGCTGTTGCAAGCTGCCCGGGATCAGACTGAAAGGTGCCAGCCTGCGCACATGCACAAGGCACGAAGCATGCACTCTCCTTGTAACCTTTTTGCCGGGGATTCTATTTAGAGTCAGAGAGGCCTGCGAGCCTCTGAGTTGTGTCGGAGTGAGTTGAAGAAGAATAAAGCTGTTGTTACCTTCAGAATGTGTGCTCTTCTTTTGCCATTGACTCGAGGACTTAACAAACATCATCTAAAATAGTCATGGAATTTGCCCCCCCCCATATTTTGAGATGTTAAATAATAGAATATTGTTAAGTAATTTGGACAAAACACTTTCAATATATAGAAAAAAAGGAAAGTGCATTCATATTGAAGGTTTTACAATCAAGGGCAAATATCAATTTAAATATGCATATGTGTGTGTACATATATAACATTACAAATAGTATGAATATGAGAAACATAGGGAGAGGATTACAATCTAGAAATGATCCAGCTTTAGACTCAATCCCTTTCCATTATTATCACATGATATACAAACAAGGAAATGTTTGTTCTAAAGTCCATAGGATTGTTTTCCAATCTTAGCAAGAAATATTAAAAAGTCTGATATTTTTTCTTCAATAATCATCTCAGGACTGGCCTGAGGGAGGCTCAACTAGACAGGGAAAATCTTTACCTTTGCCTTAATGAGGGAAATGGGTGAGGAATAATAATATAAAATGCAACTGAAAATAAGTATAATGGGGAAATAGGGAAGCTTAAAAATTGGAAAGAAAAGTAGGAGGTAAAAATAAGATAAAGGTGTTAACTTCCAACTTTTTTCAGCACAATAAAATAAAAATAGTAAGCTATAGCCTCAACTTTTTACTGTGGGGATTAGTATAACTTTCCATAAAGAATGATCACTGCAGTCAGTATATGCAATAACAAAGTTCCAGAATATTTTTTTTCAAGTTTCTTGTCTAATAGTCCTAAAAGAAATGGAGAGAGAAAATAATATTAAACAATTTATGAGGTAAGAGTTGTTATAAGGTCATTAACTGGCAACCATAAATGGAAAAGAGGGATACAAAACATGTTTGTCATTAAGTTTACCAAAAAACACCCATCAGATGAATAAACCAGGCAGTTATAGCAGCCATTTTTTTGTTGTTGTTGTTCAAAGGCAGCTTTAGTTAAAAAGAAAACACAAGGAGTGCAATTTTCTTTCTGAAGTGCAGAAGAAATTAGACTTCTATCAAAGCAAACTACTGTATATTGCAGGAATGTGTAGAAGAAAGAAGTGGGGAAAACATATCAAATGGAGAATACTTAGAATATCTGAAAGAAAAGCTGAGGGATAAAAAACATTCTAGTAAAGTAGAATTAGGAAAAATGAGGGTAGATAAAGAAGATTTAAAAGTTCAAGAAGAAGAAGAAAATGTGTTGGAAGTACTCAAGTTGCAAAAACCTAGTATAGTCATTACTAAAGGCTGGTTTATACATTTCTGCTGAGGACCCCTAGGCTTGTCTGAATAATTTTGAAGAACTGCAAAGAGATGAAAAGTTCAGAAAGAAGAGTCATGAAATGTATTCCCTGCTTATACTAGGAGAGTTAACAGAAAGCTTTTATGAAATTCCAAAGGACCAGGCAGATTTTTATGAAGTATTCAAACAAGCAATTTATAACTAGAAAAGAGTCTAATCAGATGTGAAGAAAAGATTGAATTACACAAAGAAAACAGTAAACATAATCTTGCTGAAAAAGAAGCAAATAATTACATAATATGATTTTTGAGTGTGTGGAAGGAAAATTGAAATTTTTGTCAAAGCCAAGTGCAATTATAAGAGGAAGAGGAGTCTTTGATAACAAATCATAAACGCTTTCATTAGAAGAATGAATTGCTGAAATGAAGGAAAAGAATGATCAAAGGTATGGGTTTCTAATTACTAACTCTGAGGAAATTAATGAGAAACAATGTTTGGTGAAAACAAATTGCTATAGTAGATACTGAGACTAATATATTACTAATAAAGGTGGACCTAGTTGCTAAGGAAACAATTATTTTAAATAGATACGTTGGTTTAAGAGGCTTTGGGTGCAAACTTTCCTTTAAAACATTCATGGCTGGAAATCAGTAGAATGAAAAAAATAAAAAAGGGTTATATGAGGTATGTATCGATGGAAGAAGTGTTTTTTTTTTTTTTTTTGCCTTTCATTATGGACAGAAGCTGATACACAGAAGTATATATTCCCTGGGATTCAAAATAAAAAGAATGAGGAAGCAGAAAAGTAGAAACACATACCAATGTATTCTAAAACTAGTTTAAAACTCGAGAGAAATATGCCACCATTTAGGTTAAACCCACTTTTTTATTTTATTCAATCATGTCTAATTCTTTGAGTGTGCCTGAAGAATTCCCTGCAGTCTTTTTGGCATTTTTTTTCAGAAGTGGTTTGCTATTCCTTCTTCCTAGGGTTGAGAGAAAGTGACTGGCCCAAGCTGGTTTTGTGCCTAAAGTGGGATTAGAACTCATGGCTTCCAAGTGTCTAGCTTGATGCTTAACCACTATGACAAACAGGCTCCCATTCCTGCTATATATATAAAACTTCAAAAAGAAAGAATCTTGTTGTCTTTAATATAACTGTGTACTTTCTACTAATCTTTCATAAAGTGTCATGGTGTCAAATATATAGGCAATTTTCTTTGAGCAGGGGAATATTGTATGTGTGTCACAATTTGCTGACCTGCATAAGGGCAAGAAGTGACACAAGCAGAGTGGTGATATTATTGAAAAGGATAAAGCTTAATTTCTGGATGCACCTAAGATCCAGCAAAGGTGGCAAAATGGATGGATTGGTAAGAATTCTGTTGGGTCATTTTTACCACTGAAAACTCAGTCTGGCGCCACCTCTAGTAAAAGCCAGTGTGGTATAGTAGTTAAGAGTGCTCACCTAGAAACCAGGAGCATGTAAGTTCCAGGTATTTCTCTTAGGCATGACTTTGGGTAACTTTGAAGCAGGCACTTGTTTCTCAGTCCAATCTATCTCACAGGTTGTTGTAGTGTGTGTGTGTGGGGGGGGGGGAGGAAGCAGGAAAATTAGGTACATTTGCTACATTGAGTTGATCAAAATATGTAAAAGGCAGAATGAAAATTGAATAATACCAAACAACAGTTGATGTAAAGATGCTAGGACAGGGGTGGGAGTGGAGGCTGCAGGTGGCCAATGAACTGTGATTTTTCTCATTGCTTCAGCAACTGGATAAAATTAAATGTATTAAATGAGTCTCTCCTCCTCTCTCTCTCTATTGTTCTTTCATTCTCTCTCCCTCCCTCCCTCCCTCCCCCACTCATATATATACAAAAACAAAATATAAAAGAATTTGGTCAGAGTGGATCTTGTTAAAGAGTAGACACCATTAGGAGAAAGTTTTGAGGAGGCCCAAAGGATGCCCAAGCCTTTGTGGGAGCAGGCTCTCCTGAATATCTACAGGTTATGCATCTCTGGACTCTTTCCTGAGCTTGTTTGAAGGTGACTAGTTGATCTCCATTTCCAGAAGCTTCATTACCCCTTGGTATTCTTTTTCCTCTTTTCTCCTGGGTCTCAGATTGAAACTGAACATGGATCTGTAATGTACAGGGATGTTATCTGCTGCAAATTGCAGTAGTTCTCCGATGGTACAAGCAGAAATTTTTTTCCCCTCTCTCTCTTTCTACCTTATTATCTAAGATCTTTACTTTCAATTGAAGGTGACACAGTTTTGAACTCAGGCATTCTCCATGAAAATTTTCATTTTGTTACTGAAAAGTGCCAGTCCCTGTTCTGTAGATTGTCAGGCTAGTTGTAAGGTGTATAAGCCATGGTGGGAAATATGTGGAAACAATATTCATACATGTGTTTGGATTAATTTAATATACCTTAGAGAAATAGCCCTGAAAATATTTTATTCCTGCCAGGATGTGTTACCTAAACTTTTAAGTAGTGATGTTATGTTGAGAAAAAAAGTCTGTGAAGTAGGCAAAGATTATTTATCAGAGTGTCAAAGATATACAACCATTAGTATGATTTCCACAGAGCTGTGGTGACACATTATTCTCAAAGATAATGATTCAGTCTTTCATCACTAAGAAATGCCATCATGTAACTTCTCCAAGAAATGAACAGATCTTGATAAAATATATACAAGTACATTGCTGGCATATTCATCTTTGATCTCCCTACATCATATTTTATTACGATAAGGAAGGCAATACTTGTAGAACATTCACAAGATATTTTGTCTATATATCATTCAGATTAGATATCGCTCCAGCATTCCCCTAGTAATGTGAACACATCTCTTTTTAACTGTGATATTCTATATATAATACCACTTAATACATGTTCAAAGATCTACTTCATTTTAACTTTATCATCATTATGGCAATATAATACTTCTTGAAATATGGAGCACTAGTACACTTGATTTGGGATTAAGAGCAGTTATTTGCCCCTTATAAGTTAGAGGTCCACGATAAAAATATTAGCCTTAAATATGTTCAGGCTTCATTGTATATTAAGACGATTCAGATGCTTAGAAGTAAAAAAAGAAGAGGCTCCATGTAAGGCTATTTGTAATTTTGAGATTTGTAATTTTGTAATTTTTGACCCATGCATACATATATATATATACCCAACCAAAAGCCTCTCTAGAAATAGAAAATGCAAATCAATGATGCAATGAGAATGAGAATAAAAAGGGCATTATATTCTTTGGCTGACATCTCTACAATTATGGAGTTACTTTAGCAAACCTGTACTTCTAATTATATTCATGGGTTTTGGAGGACGGTTGTAGTAATAAATAATTGGATTCTCCTAACCATAAGGATAAACATGAATAATTGCAAAAAGAAAGGAAATGCTTCACTTATTAAGAATCACAATGCTATTAAATGTGAGCATCATAGTAAATGTAGAATTTACAAAGAAAAGTGTGCTGTGGCTGGGCATTTTTTTCTACCTTACTCTATTATTTGGGAAACTAGCTTGACATGTAATGGTCCTTATCTTGATTGTAATCTCATTTTAGGTTGCATTAAGCATTATTGACAGCATTTGCCCATTATCTTACTGAATGGTTTCCATCAATATGAGAGATTTTAGGTTGAACCTTGTTTGCCACCACTTAATTTGAATTTAGAGTTCTATAGTTTTGATAAGTAGATGTTATTTTATTTGTTTTATGTCACTACTACCACACTTTTGGGAAAATGTTTCCTTTTTTTCCTGAGACAGTTTAGAGAACAATAAAAAATCCTTTTCAGTCTCCAGTTTGTTGACCAGATGAATATCTGGGTCTCATATGGAACAAGCCAGCAATCTCATTTCTTCTCAGATATTTTGAGATAACAACCTGGGTGCCCACTGGGGTCATCAACTCTTCTTTCTGACTAATGCTTTCTGTGTAGTGTTTTTGTAATGCTTAGAGTTATTATTTTGCTTATTGAATGTAACATTTGGAAATGTGGAGCATTCTTTTCTCCTCCCTAGGGTAGATATTGTGGTCTTACATTACTGGAGAAGAAAGTCTTTATAAAACCTCTCTTTTCCAAGAGCAATGAATTTGCTGACTTGCTTTGCCAGATTTGTTTTTACTTTTGCTCAATTCTTTCTGCAGTACATATGAATAAGCCATCATAATAAATACATTCATGTAACTCGTTTAATAAAAGATCAAAATTCTTTGCAAACTATACTTGTAGACTAGGTGCTGAGTCTGCAAGATAGGTCAGAATGACTATTTCATATTATAGAAGAGAAACCAATACTTAAAAGGAAGTGCCTAGTACCTTAGATAAAAATATGGTTATTTATTTTCCTATAAATTATTACAGATCTTTGCTTCAATTCATAATATGTGTGTGTGTGTGTGTGTGTGTGTGTGTGTGTGTGTGTGTGTGTGTGTACAGGGACATGATGTAAATATGTCATGTGTTGTTGCTCATCTGAGGTTGTATTTGCCTATTTTTAAGAACTGCTAAGGACCCGATGATTTTTACTATGGTTTATGTGTGTGTGTGTATTTGTGTGTGTATCAGTATGTCTGTGTATATAGGCCCATGTATATAATTGGGACTTAATTTAAGATGTGATATTTAAACTAGGGATTTCCTGGTCTTATTTCCATGTATGACTGTAATTATTTTTAATATCTTGATTATCTTTTTTGTAGCTTTCCTGAAATATATAGGATTTTGTTCAATAATGTTTTTGATAAGGAACTCTATAAATACATTTATATTAGCTCTTGTGATAGCTTGATATCAAAAGCTGTTGTATATGGCAGTATCATTCTAATTTGCTAAGCATTGTGAAGTATTTCAAGGAAGTCCCAGACTAACACTGAGCCTGCAAAAGAAAATATGTGAAGTTGTTAGAAAACTGCAAGGTTACTACATTAAAAAAAAACTACTTTAAAGGTTTTTGCCTTTAAAGTTAAATAACTGTAACTGTTTATATGTTGAAAAATGTATTCTGAATATCACTAGGTGGGAACAATTGTGTTAATCTTTCTTAACATTCAGATGAAGTAAACTAAAAAGAATTAAAAAAATACTTTTATCAGATAGCATAATTAGGTAAAGTGTGAGGTAAAATTAGCATTACCAAATATACTGCCATTTCATTTGCTTGATTTTACACTTCAATATATTTTTCTCTGTTCAAACAAAAGGAAAGCATTAATATATTCCCATTCCAAAAAGAAAACAACACCATTGATAGAGCTCTAGAGAAAATGGTAGACACAACTGCTCTGCTTAGATGTAGCTGAAAATATTTTTCTAACACTGTTGATGTTGCTATTCTTCTTCTAATATCATATCAATCTAACAAATTAAAATGATCACAGAGATTATATGAGAGAAGAGAACAAGCCAATAGCTGCTGAAAACAGTAACTGGAAACTAGATAAAACCCCATGGTTGCTGCAGAAATGACAGGGATTGTGCATTAATTTGTGCTGGGAAAGATGGAAAATTATACTTCCATTTACCGGATCAGAAGAACAAACAAAAACAAAAACAGAGTTATCTGCTTGAGATAACTTTGACTGAGAATGAGAGGAACACTGTGACATGCAGACATGTGCTCCAAGAATGGATAGCGATCAGCCTCAATGTAATCGTGAAGTAACCATCTTACAATCACTGTAATCATCTTCAAAATGAGGGGCACATATTATCTAGATCAGCTGCTGAGGAATTCTGGGAATTGAAGTCCACAAGTCTTAAAGTTGCCAAGGTTGAGGACCCCTGATCTAGATCTTATTCGGTTCTCATTCAAGCCTGGGTATGGGTCAAAAGCCATATCGATGAGAGCAACTTTTAATAGCAGCAGGAAAGAAGGAATTCCTGCTGAATGCTTGACGGCTTTTGAAAGCATTGACCACAGCATTCTGTACTGGCTGCAAAGCTTGGACATTTTCTAATAGTTCTCTTGCCTGAATGGTCAGTTCCAAATGATGCGGGTAAAAGGGTGAGTGGCACAGGGTGATTCCCTTTATTTTTCAGGATTAAAGGAAAAAAGAAAAATGGGTCTTTAAGAATATGCAAAACCCTCACCACATAGATTCTAATGTTAATAGTGGAATGGGTGCATTGCTCATCTGTATCCATACTACAGGAAAACACTTGCTGGAAATTTTTTATCAAAGTGAGAAATTGAACCACATTTGTATAAACCTTTATGTGCTAATAAAGATCCAACTGCTTCTACTTAATCACTTTGTGCACCCTAAGCAAAATAATCTCAATGTTTTATTAATGCAACTTTTCCTTGGTTCTGAATTAGAATTGGTAGACTTTGCAACAATCTACCAGAAATCGAACAAGTATCTCTATAACTTTGTTTCACCTATTCAGCAATGACAACAATTTTCTAAAGTCCGAAGAAGTCTCATTTGTCCAAGACACAAGCTTTCTTTTTCAGTGAAAAATATATTCCTCAATGACTACTCATTGTACCACAATGCTTGAATCAAGCTGTTATTGCCCAAAGATAGCTCCATATTTTTTTCCAAGTTAGGCAACCTTAGGAAAATAAGATTCGATGAATACTCAGTGATGAAGAGATAGTGCTATGTGACATCATTTCTCTGTTAACTCCCCAAATGGTGGCATTAGACATTTGTCTTCTATGTTGTGCAGACAGTCCTGTTTGCAGTGACTAATAGGACCATTTCAAACTGATGTGCATGAGATACTCTTTATTGCCTTGGGTGATAGAATATTTAAGTGAAAAACGTGAAATGTAATAAGGCTGAATGGAGAGTAGCCTATACCAGAAGGCCTCCAGCAGCCAGTCAGGAAAAAAAAAATATGCTGAGTGGTTCTTAAGGACAATTATGAAGGAGTCAATATCAATATTAAATTACAAATGCTGATGTTAGAAAATACATGAGATCAAGGATCTCAGACCCCAGTCTCTGAGTTTCTTGTTCTGGGTTACTTTTTCACAGGGTGATATTACTGCTAGGAGTTCAGCAGGGGTCAAATAAAAAATTGGCATCTCTAGGCTGGTTTATTAGTCAAAGGAATTGCTGCTGAGGCAGAAGATCCTCTGTTGCCCTTTCACTTCCAGCTCACTCATATTTATTCCAAGCTGTTGAGCATGAGACAACTTCTTACTTCAAACAACTGCATTGCTGAAGGGACTAAAGATTAAAAAAAAAAAAAACCTATCAAAGTAGTATTGCTGTGCTGTACTCAAGTGGCCAAGTTCTCTGAAGCTGGTTATGTAAAGAGACAAAGAGCATAAACTGGGGATGTCAAATGCTAGGTAGCCAAAATTGAAAAGCCTTTGTTTCTCTGTCAAAATACACCGGGGATGAAACTGACCTGCCTTATGCAGCTGTCTTGATTTACAGATACCTGAGATAGAACTCTTTCTTTCTCGGTTTTAATCAAAGAAAATGTTGTCATGTTTACAATTTCACTAGTAATAAAATCATCATGTTGTCAAGGCTGCAACAGCGATCCCTATCACTTTGCCTTGAAATTTCTGAAAGCACTCATCACTTTTGGCAAGCTGCTGGATTTGCTGGCGATCATTATTAAATCAAACAGTGAAGAATTATGATCCGATGCTTGAGATTCTTAAGGGTGAGTGAACAAGAAATGAATCTGCTCTGTTTTGAGGGGAAAGAATTGCCCTTATACAGAGAAATAATAAAACATACTGAGTTGAATAGAGGACAATTCCACATGGTAACTTAAGTTGCTTGTTGCCTGACTTTTAGGGACTGGTTCTCCATAGTCCCCGTGCCATTCCTTAAATTTCTAGAGAGCAGTTGGTCTAGTGGTCAAGGCAGAAGGCTAGAAACCAGGAGAATGTGAGTTCTAGTCCAGCCTTAGGCATGAAAGTCAGCTGGGTGAGTTTGAGCCAGTCACTATTGCTTAGCCCAATACATTTCATAGGGCTGTTGTGTGAAAAATAGAAGAAGGAAGGAGTATCAGGTATATTCATAATAAAGTAGGATGAAGAGAGAGAGAGAGAGAGAGAGAGATAACTTCATATTCTCTTCCCACATTACCTTTGTCATTAACGTAAGCCTTCCCTCTCTTATGATACTCTTATGAAATCATTGTTGTTCTTATGTTGCCATAATCAAAGCAATTGAGAAAAGTGTTCTTTCTTTCCTCCATAGATCCATAGATCTATCTACATTGCACCCCATCCTATTCAGTATTGTCTCTTGGAAGCTACAGGGATAAGTTTATGCTGCTTCCTAGGCTACATTTTTAGAAGTGTTTTGCCATTGCCTTTTTTAGAAGAAAAAGTGACTGGCCCAAAGTCATCCAGCTGGATTTGGTGACTGAGACAGGTCTAGAACTGGATTCTACTCATTCCTAGTGCAGCTTTTTAGCCACTAGTATCTGTCATGTTGCAATTTTTTTTAAAAAGGGAAAAGAAGCTTTGCTGATGTGGGCAGAGATTTTAGAAGAAGGGGAGAATGTTTCCCTGGCTTGTGCAGAAACTGAAATGATGGCCACTGGAAGAATTTAACTGTTGAATAAGTTTTAAGGGTTGAAAATAATTCATTGGCTTAATGGAGCACTGTTTAAACCAACTACAGCATAAGAAATAAAACAACAACTGGCAACCACCAGAACTTAATATTACTGGTCACAATATTATTAAATATATTATTGGTAGTCAGATGCCAGATCTGTCTTAAGATAAGTGGTTATGTGAATATTTTAAATGGATAAATAAATGCATAGCACGGCCAGAATGAAATGGCTGAATAGACTAGAAACCAGCCACTGGATAGGAGAGCACTGCAAGCAATCAGAACAGGGACTATTACTAGAATAAAATAGGGGAACATTCATTCTGAAGAAGGATCATTGGTCATTAAAAACGCCATTTCTGAATGAAGCCTAAAAATATGGCTGTGGCTTACATATGTGGTGGGCTAGAAGTGGGACAAAGATGATATAATTTATTCCTGCACTAAGAAAGTGATGACTTCCCCATGTTGGTGTTGGGCTGACTAGAAAATTCAAATCTGGCCAGAAATAGTTCCTTCACTTTCTATTAAAATTCAGTGGTTTTAAGTTGAGTCTAGTCTTTTTATCTGCATTTGTTTCAATAGCAGCTAAATACAACTAAGACCGAATTTCTACTATAGCATCTGAGTATATTAGAATGAGGTGGAAATTGTATTATCAGGGCATCATACAAAAAAATCCAAAATAAGATTAATTTATTCTTAAATTATATAGCAAGAATAATTCATAACACAGACCTAATTAAGAGTCCTGGTTTCTTTTTGCTTAGCAATCAGGTGTTGTATAAAACCACCATATTTTGACACTAATACATAGTTGTTGTCTATACCAGGGCTTTTCAACCTTTTCACCCATTGTACCACTTTTAGGATATGGCAATATCCGAGTTCCACCAGTTACCTGACAAGGTGTTAAAAACTTGATGACCCCCCCAAAAAAGAAAAAAAAGTAATAAAGTATGAAGTCATGAAGTTTTTAACACCTTGCTAGGTGATTGGTGGTACTTGGATATTTTAGGATATTGCCATATCCTAAAAGTGGTACAACTTACAACAGTTTACTTAGTGATTGTTGTTAGCGCCAGGATCAGTGCCAGGCTCCATCTGATCAGTGTTTCTGCGGAGCTCAGCAGAAATGCCAGGATTAGTGTTAGGCTTCAACTGATCAGCGCTTTTGCGGGGCTCAGCAGAAGTGTCAGGATCAGTGCCAGGCTCCAGTTGATTGGTGCTTCTTTGGGGCTCACAGAAGTGCCAGGATCAGTGCTGGGCTCCAGCTGATCAGTGCTTCTTCGGGGCTCAGCAGAAGTGCAAGGATCAGTGCCGGGCTTCAGCTGATCAGAAGCACCAGGATCAGCTGGAGCCTGGCACTTATCCTGGTGCTTCTGCTGAGCCCTAACAGCCCTGCAGCTCCAGCTGTCTCTCACTCAGGTTTGTGCGGTACTGCTGCCACTTCAGCTCATTCCCCTCCCCCACTACCACTTCTCTAGGCGGTCATATACCACCTGCCAGGTGCCAATATACCAACAGAGGTACACGTACCACGGGTTGAAAAGCCCTGGTCTATACTATGTGCAGTTCCAAGTTAATTCTATATTTTTATTATTTTTGCTCTATCTATCTATCTATCTACTGTATCTGTCTATCAATCTTTCTATCTACCTATCTATCTATCTATCTACCTACCTACCTACCTTAGGGGACTTTGAAAAAAACTGCTTCCATTATTTTTCATCTATTTACCTATTTTACTTTTGAAACAAATAAACCCACAACTTCTTAACAAACCTGTTTTAGTCACTGTATTGTTTTCAGGAAAAAAGGTATTGAGCACATAACACCTATCTTTTCCTGAAATTACAACCACTAGAAACATTGGTAGAATAAATTTATCACAAGCAACATCTCTGCTGATCAGTAATATCAACACTGTATATTCCAAGATGGGCACAAGGAAACAGCCCATGACCATCTGCTTTCTGTTCTACCAGAATAAATGGGATGTTAAAAATTATAATAAGGAAAAAAGGAAATATGCTGGTCTCTTCTTCATTGCTTGGTCTGTCTGGCATAATCTAAAAGAACTGTGGAAGTACTGGCTGACAAATAAACAAATAAAATATTTGGCTATTGCAGAAATAAAACACAGAACACTCCAGCAATGTTTTCTTAGCCAACAATAAAATGCCTAGAAGAATAGAAGTGTCTTTGCTTGAAGCTGGAAAATCAATACAGATGAATCTCCCCAGGGAATAAATTCTAAAACCTGAGTCATAGGGCATCATTAAAAAGGAGTACTTTCCTATCTGAACCCAGCTTATTATATTGTTAAAAACTAGGTAAACATGCACAGGGCTCTACTGTTATTTGTTTAAAATTCAACCACTCTTCAAATCTTTATGAAAGTAACCAGAAGTAATTCAGGCCATATTTTGTATGATCAAGATCAAATGGTCTTTACACATCTAAGCGGAACAGCTATTCAAAAGATTTGAGATTAAATCAATTTCCCTCCCATGCTATTCCCTCCTTTGAAAAATATTTCAGAATAATTCATTTATACTCATTTTCAAAGGATCAGTGTGTCGAAGACTCTAAAGACCTCTGTGTTTTGCTTTGCTTTGTTAATATTACATTTTCCACACAGAGAGTGAGGCAGACCAAAGCAATTACGAGTGACTATGCCACTCATCGAAGTGTTATCACTCTGTTCCTAAAGTAGTGAATCAACTGCAGAATTTTTATATTTCAGCTTAATTTGCTTTCACTAACAATACAATGAACCAATACATTATTAACTTCATCCTTTCAATTTCTTTTGTGGTAGAATGACCTGGTTATGACTTTTGTTTTTTTAAAAAAGTTACTTGCTTAAGGGTCAGCATGTTGCAGAGGAAAAATAATGTCACAGTAATAAATACTTACTGTGTCTTCCCCACTGATCCTGCCTTCCCAATCTTCTTTCAAGGATCTCCTATGCATGGATTTTATTCTGACAACAATTGTGTGAGGAGTCTGGTCTAAAATATAGTGAATGATTAAACATATCACAGCCCAGAGCAGAATTTGAACACATAACCCCTGCACCAAAATTAACCCTTTAAATATTGTTTAGCCTATGTCTGCTAGAATGACATGGATGTAAACTAAGTATGTGGATTCTTAATGATATATAAGGTAAAAAAACCCATTTTCTTTCTGGGAAAATAACGTTACTTGGAATAAAGAGGCTAAACATTTCTCCTTATGCTAAAATCTAATAAAGGAATCTGGAACAAATAGATATGTTGCATTGAAATACTGACTTAATCCAAAGTTATCTTTTGACTTCTTTCAAAAAGCAGGAAAGTACTAAATTTGGAAAGGGTGTCAAGTATTTTCATTTTCTGATACTTTTCTTAGTGTTGAAGGAAGTTCTCTTCCAACAATAATCCACATTGAGTATGTGGCCCAGGTATAAGCAAAAGTGTTTATTTTTCTCAGCTCAAAATCAAAGAGCACTAAATTCTCTAGATTTTTTAAAAAATGATGCTTTTGTGTAGTCATCTATAACTATATTTTATTTTCCTACTTTACATATAGCTTGATTCATGATAAGTTCATTTGATTCCTAAACAAACAAATTCTAATTTAGTCCATTATATAACTAACTGTTGTACTGCACCTTGTTTCTAAGACTTGATTGGCAAAAACTGAAAAAAAAATCATGGGTACCAAAAAAGATAGTCATGCTGGATTTAATCAGTGCTTTTCTGCTAGCACAGGTTTATCCACCCTCCAGACATCAGTAAAGGAAGCAAAACTGTATAACAAAATAAAGTTAATATTAATCCAAAAACAAATCTTCTCCCTTAGTACTTCCTATGTACTTCCTATGATAGGCTACATATTTTAAAACTGTAACAAAACAACATGAGCAGTCAATCCTTTCTAGCTGGTTGCCTTCATAAAGCCTGCAAGTGATGATGGACTAACATGTTTTGTAACTTCTAAAGATGTCTATTATATGCTGAAGCACAATTATTGGTTGGTTTAATCTGGTTTGAATAACTACCAAGGCAGTACATATTCTTCTGTTATGATTTTTTTCCTTTTCCACTTCTACTCAAGTCAGACTTTTTTTGGCCTGCTAGAGTGGAATATGGAAAAAAAGAAATTCTTGTTATTTCATGCAAAATACAAGCAGGGTTTCTTCAAATGCTTGATTATTTAAGGCTACTGCAATTTTTAAAAGTTAACACAAACTAATTTGACTTGCAGAATTCATGCAGTGACTTGAGAAAAAAACAAATAAAATCTCATGTTTAGTTTTCTCCACCATTCTAGATAAAGTCAAATGGATACTGTGTTGTATATGGATGCATTATAGAACAATTATGAAGAATTTTCCATCCACAAAGTCAGTTGTAGCGCACAAATTCATATAAAATGATAGTTAGGTGCTTGAACCTTCCAAATGAAGCTTCCTTTGTCCTGCTCCTGTTCCTGCTGCTGCTACTGCTCCTCCTCCTCCTCCTCCTCCTCCTCCTCCTCCTCCTCCTCTAAGCATTACACCAGAGCAGGGGTGTCAAACTTGCAATGTCACGTGACGTGTTGCGATGTATCACAACTTTTTTTTCCATTGCCGGCAATGGGGTGGGTGTGGTTTCGCCATGATGCATCCGGCCCGCAGGCTGGCAGTTTGACACCCCTGCACTAGAGTGAGCAATCTGAGTGCATGGAAGTAGTATCTACTACTTGTACCAATTAGCTAAATGGTGAGATGGTAGATGGTGGTTACTTGCAATGCAATATTTGTTTCAGATGTATAGTCAGACTTACTTAGTCCTGAATGAGATGCAACTAAGAAATGTCAAAGATTTAGGCAGAACTGAAAAATATCCAGTAAGAAAGAAAAAGCAAATTACTTCTTTATCATTTCCAAGAAAACTGGATCCAAACCCAGTTTGTGGTTTGTCAAATGCAAAGCTAAACAAAATCAAAACTGATAGCTTTATCCATTCTTATCACAATAGTTGGTCTGATTAATATATAATCCAATAGTGGATTAATTCTTCCTGAGCAGGGGTTGGACTAGATGACCTCCAAGGTCCCTTCCAACTTTATTGTTGTTGTTGTTATTATTATACTGTGTATTGCTTAACAAAAACATTCCCCCTCATTCTTTTAGCATCCTCAGCTGTTATATTTATAGAAAGGACTGCAATTGGACACACTTTCTATATGTTTTCTGAGGTTTTCGCGGGTGTTTGTATGTAGGTCTTTGGTTATTTGGGTTTTCTCCCGCGTCAAATTGGAAGTGTCTTGGCAACGTTTCGACGAAGTCTCATTCGTCATCTTCAGGCTGGTGTTTTTGGCTTCGTGCTTCTAGGAGCAATGTGTGATCGTAGCTGTTTCTTCCTTTTAACTGCCAGGGGGGGTATGAACTGATTGGATGAGAGCTTGGCTGTGTTCTGATTGGATGGAGATGTATTCTAATTGGTTAGGAGCTTGGCTGTGCTCTGATTGGATGTGGGGGTTGGCTCTGATTGGTTGGGGGAGTGTTCTGTTTGGGTGGGGACTTTGTTGTGCTCAGGTTAGTCTGAGTTGCACAAACAGAAAAATATCCACCATCCTAAGAAACCCCAAAAACAAAATTGAGTTAGAAAATCAAGGAGTATACGAAATCCCATGCACCGCTTGTCCCACCACATACATCGGACAAACCAACAGAAGAATAAGTGCACGCATTTAAGAACATAAGAACTCAGTCAAAAAAGAGGAACCAACTTCTTCCCTGGTCCAACACCTTAAAATCACAGGACATGAAATTGATTTTAAAAAGACGAGAACTATCGCCAAAACTGAACACTTTAATAACAGAATAATCAGAGAAGCCATCAAGATAGAAAAATGCCGACACAGCATGAACAAACAAGATGATACCTCCCACCTACCAGCCATTTGGAAACCCGCCCTTATTGACAAACCAGACCCACACTCACGAAAGCCACACAGGATGTCACCACCACACATCCACGCAAAAAGCAAACCCAAACCCAATGATAAGGCATGACCACAAACCAGAAGCCAGACCACAGCTGCATCATTAGCCACTTTAAACCCCTCCAATCCATACATGAAGCAAACTGATACCCACCATGAAGATTAGGCATGACCACGAACACGAAGCCAAACAACAGCAATGCAGCTCACCATCTCACACCCCCCTGCAATTCAGACTAACCTGAGCACAACAAAACCCCCACCCAAACAGAACACTCCCCCAACCAATCAGAGCACAGGCAACCCCCATCCAATCAGAGCACAGCCAAGCTTCTAACCAATCAGAACACACCTCCATCCAATCAGAACACAGTCAAGCTCTCATCCAATCAGTTCATACCCCCACTGGCAGTTAAAAGGAAGAAACAGCTACGATCACACATTGCTCCTAGAAGCACAAAGCCGAAAGCACCAGCCTGAAGATGACGAATGAGACTTCACTGAAACGTCGCCAAGACACTTCCAATTTTACGTGGGAGAAAACCCGAACAACCAAAGACCTACATACAAATACCCGCGAAAACCTCAGAAAACAAATATATATATATGTATGTATGTATGTATGTATGTATGTATGTATGTATGTATGATACAAATAAAATACAAACACCAGGAGAGTATAAATATAAAAATATACTTTACTAAAAGCTGCCAAGCTTTCGTTTGGAAACTCCAAACATCATCAGGGCTAAGGAGCCAGTAAACAATGATGACTTAAATGGGTTTTGCCGACATCTGCAGCCGGCTCATGGACCGCGTCACCGGTCCCGGCCGGTTAATTAGTGTTCCAGATGTTTCTTTATTACTCTCCTTACGCTTCCTTCTATGGTTCTTCCGGATCGTTCTTTCCACTATCTCATTACTGGCATTCATTTCCTCCACCACCCCTTTATCCTTATTTCCTTCCATAATACTGACCCTCCTCCCCTTTTTGTTTTCATTTTCCACCCTGGGAGCATCTGTTTCTCCTCTATCAGTGTTACAAGCTTCCCTGGGCTCACAGACGCTCCCCCCCACACACACTTTTCTCAATCCCTGCTCCACACCCTTTCTTCTCACTCCTCCACTGTCATGAGTAACTTTCATACGGGTGTTGCATATTTGGGGGTCTAGGCCCTCCTCCTCCATCCTGGCAATCTTTGTGTCGACAGTTCTCCACCGTTCCATTTGTTTGCTGCGTGATCAGGTGCTAACTCCGTCTCTCAATTCATCATCCCCCCTCTTCCCTATTGCATGCTCTTCCCCATTGCTGATAGGAACGGTATTCAGGCAGACACCAGGTCTCCAGATCTCTGCATTCTGATTCCCCGCATTCTCACTCTCCTCTCCTGTGCTCGTCTTTGGGGGGACTTCAAAGTATTCGTCCGGGGGGGGCTGTATTGTTGGTGGGGGTATTCCTTGTCTGCAGAGGGTCCAGGCAGAACACCGTGTCTCTCCCTTTCACCGTATGCCTAGGCAATTGAGCCGAGCTTTTGTTCTTCTTCTCCCCCCTGCCCACAGCGTCAGGCTGCAGACTCCTCATGCTGGATCTTCCACACTCTCCACAGTTGTTGTTAAGTTCCGGGGGTGGGGGTCTATCGTGGTGATATTGGGGAAGGGGGAGGTCTTCCATCGGTGGATGATTACGTGTGTTTGACAGTGGTGGCCTCCTCAGACGTTCATTAGAGCGGTATTGGTGTTGATCGGGCGAAACGGGGGTGCCCCTGGAGTGTCGAGGGTTAGCCAAAGTTCCATCTATCTGTTCAGGATGGAGGCCAGGTATCTCGTCACATTTAAAGCTTTACAAGCATTGTTCAGACCGCTTATAATGATTGGCATGGTGTTTAAAATCCCATTTCCTCAATGCTTGTTGCGCTGGATGTAAGTCAATGTGACGATTAACCGCATCTTTGTTGGAATACCACACCTCTTTCTTTAAGAAGAAAGAAAGGCAATACTTTTTCCGGATTTGTCAACGTAATGAGTATCCTTTGATACCACTGTCAAAGACCTCCCCCTTCCCCAATATTACCACAACCAAAAGAGAGAGGAACCATTATTACAAAGAATGCATGTCTCTTTGCCATATATTAATAACGTCTCGGAAGCAACAGCCAGACTGCTGACCCCCCATGGAATAGAAGTGGCCCACAGACCCAATCAGACATTACGGTCCAAAGTCGTTCGCCCCAAGGACCCACTCCCTGCCATGAATAGATCAGCAGTAATCTACAAAATCAATTGCAAGAGCTGCGATGGCAATTATGTGGGTGAAACAGCTAAGCGTTTAAGATCTTGCTTGCATGAACATCAGTTAGCTATAAGAAGGGGCGAGCAGCATTCTCAATTGTGGATGCATATGGCACAACATGGCCACCAGTTTAACTTTGTGAATGTTCGCGTTATGTCTGAGGATGCCACTAAGGGAGGCCGGCTATTGAAAGAGGCGTGGTATTCCAACAAAGATGCGGTTAATCGTCACATTGACTTACATCCAGCACAACAAGCATTGAGGAAATGGGATTTTAAACACCATGCCAATCATTATAAGCGGTCTGAACAATGCTTGTACAGCTGTAAATGTGACGAGATACCTGGCCTCCATCCTGAACAGATAGATGGAACTTTGGCTAACCCTCGACACTCCCGGGGCAGAAGAGATTTCAAATTGCTTCACAAGATGTTATAATTCTAAAGGAGATCCCATCTAAAATTTTAAGAAGAAGAAAGGAGTTTGCTTTTTTAGCAGATGAACTTAAAAAGAGACGAATCTTGTTCAGATGGGATGTTCCGATTGGAATGGTGGTGAATTACCTGGGGATATGTTATAGACTTAATACTGTTTCTCAAGCAAAAGACTTTTATACTTCGGTCCTGGGGGTATGTTCATCGCCATCTATTAAGTTTAAAGCTTTGGAAGAAAAGAAGGTAGAATTGCAGTCTGAAGAGCCTATACTTATGAAAATTGGGAAACCTCAGTTTGAGGGGCCTCAACAAGTTGAGATGGAGGAGCAGAGGATAACCTGTGCAACATATAACTGTAAAGAAAAGGAGCAACAGAAGAAGGTTAAGGAAGCCTCACAACTATTGGTTTCTGAATCTGCGGGAGAAGTAGGATTTATAAATTTTTTGGAGCAACCTTTAAGGGTAGAATTGCAGTCTGAAGAGCCTATATTAATGAAAAATGGGAAATCTCAGTTTGAGGGGCCTCAACAAGTCGAGATGAAGGAGCAGAGGACAACTCGTGCAACATATAATCGTAAAGAAAAAGAGCAACAGAAGAAGGAGTTTAAGGAAGCCTCACAAGTATTGGCTCCTGAGTCTGTGGGAGAAGCAGGATTTATAAACTTTTTGGAGCTACCTTTAAGGGCAGATTTCAAAGCACTTCTTTAGAGATTTATGGATAAGAGAGACTGACAAGGATGGAGATCGAATGAAAATTCTAGATAAGAAGTTTAAGTACTTAGTTTAAGTATTCAAAAGAGTACTGAGTCTGTGGGAGAAGCAAGATTTACAAACTTTTTGGAGTTAGCTTTAAGGACAGTTTTCAAAGCACTTCTTTTGAGGTTTATGGACAAGAGAGACGGATAAGGAATGTGTTTATTGTGGATGGAATTTGTTATTGGTAAAGATTTAAATGTGTATAAGGGAATTTTAATGGTTTATGGACAAGAGAGACTGATAAGGAATGTGTTTATTGTGGATGGAATTTGTTACTGGTAAAGATTTAAATGTGTATAAGGGAATTCTAATGTTTTAAGTAATGTTCAAATTTGTGTTTTGGAGGGAGTTTGTAAAGAATGATGGATAATAACATAAGTATGATATGAAAAGGTTCAGAGTATATTATAATGTGTTTAATGATTGGGTTTATTATTATTATTATTATTATTATTATTATTATTATTATTATTATTTTTAAGAGAAGATAACTTGTTTAATTAAATGTACCTAGATTTGTTTAGGATTTATATGTCTTTTAAGTTTTTTTTTGATAGGAGAGAAGATTATGGATGAAGGTTTATATGTTTATTTTAGTGTTCTAGGATAAAGAAAGAGGGAGAGATTAGATTTTATATTATAGGTATAGATATTCAAAGAAAGTAATGTTTAAATTTGTGTTTTGGAGGGAGTTTATACAGAATGATGGATAATAATATAAGTATGATACTAGAAAATGTTTAGAGTATATTATAATGTGTTTAATGATTGCAATTATTATTTTTTAGAGAAGATAACCTATTTAATTTAATGTATTTAGATTTGTTTAGGATTTATATGTGTTTTAAGTTTTTCTTTTCTTTTTCTGAAAAATTTTAATTAAGCCTGTACTCAGCTCTGGGAAGGTTGGGGGAGGGTTTGGGAGGTTTGGGGAGGTGGGGGAGGGTATGGGAGGGTAGCATATAAGTCTAAGTGCTGTTGCTGCATTCCATAAATTAATCCATTTTAGTTACATTGATTCAAAAATTGTTTTTCTATGATGCACCATTTTGCCCAATTAAATGTTACAAAGTATCAAACAGACAGTAGAGTTTTATTATACCTATAGATTTGGTAGACTTTATGAACTGTCTTTACAAAATTGTAAAATGTTCTATCCAGGTTTTTTATCATGCATGCAAGAGAATCTGTCATCTGTCTGTCTGTCTGTCTTTCTGATGTAAGTGATGGGCTTTAAATTAATTTCTAAAACTTGAAGACACTGGAGAAGAATTTCAAAATTATTTTTACTAAGTATTGTTCATGGAGACGGACGGATATAGCTTCTATTCTGTATTATCTTCCATTTTTACAGTGTTTTTTTTTAAAAAAATAGCACTTAGGTGTGTCCAAATACAATAATACTTAAAGTTCAATTAGGAATTCATGCTGGTAGGAAGATTAAATATTCACTAAAAAACAACAACAGTCTTTCAAATAATGGCTGAAACTTCATTATTCAAATATATTTTTGAACTGCTATTTTCTGCCTCGCTTCACTGTAATTGCAAAATGTAATAGCAGCTGTAAATGTTTCAGGGCATAAAACGATAGAGAACTCCTAGGTTAAAGGACAATGCCTAAAATGCAATAAACAATTTTCCAATGTGTTTGCTTGTTTTCCTTCCACAGCACCCCTTTGCTGAAAATAGCTATAAGATAAGAGAATAAATCATATATTCTCAAGCTTCCTCATTCTCTGTAAGGACAATGGCACAGTTAGATCTACCTCTCTTACCATCTATAGCAGTTTCATACATTGGACAAATTTCACTGCTGCTGCATTTGATCTTTACAGGTTTGTTGTTCGTGGTTCCTCTTGCCGGAGGACCCAAACAACAGCAGGCTAACATGGCATTCCCACTTGCCTCATTGATCACTGGGGATGGAGAATCAGGATGAGATAAGGAACTACTTCACCAGAGCACCTGTAGAGAAAAAGCCGGCAGAGCTGAGGATAGAGTTAAGTGAATCATCAGCTAAGAGTTGTCACATTCCCACCAATGTTTTAAGCCAGGGTCCCCCAACCCCCGGTCAGTGGACCGGCACTGGGCCACGGCATGCAAGAAACTGGTCCACACAAACAAGCAAAGCCCCATCCGCGGGATGCAGGCAGTATATGAAACCACACCCCCTCTGGTCTGCAGAAAAAACTCTCTCCACAGAACTGGTTCCTGGTACTCAAAAGGTTGGTGACCTCTGCTGTAAGTCCAACCTTTCCTGAATCCTTTTGACCCTCATCTACTGCCAATTTAGCACTGAACATTAGTTGACTAGATTCTTGTGCATAAGCTTGAGCAATCAATCTTCTTGACTGCAACTTAATGTATGGTCCTGGTTTTCTTTGCACCTGACAACACCATAGTAAATGCTGCGGAACTTTCTTGTGATCGTTGTCTCTAAAACAGAAACTATGTTACCAGTTAATAAAGTCAAGTTTCCTAGCCTCCTGAAAATATTGTGGGGAAGCAGGGTGAGAATGCCAGTCTCTGATTAAGGATAATTGTTATATGGGGAGAGGCCTCAAGAATGCTATTTTTTAAATGATTTTACGTTGGGTGTGTCATGTGTGTTTAAAATATATAGCCTTTCTATGGTGGAATACTCAAAGAATTTTTAAAAGAAGGATAAAATTTACTCCACAATTGTTTTTGCTGGGTATTGTTTCTGATTGTGACAGTAGAGAAACTATATTAATGTTAAATTTAATTACAGCGGCTAGGTTGTTAGTAGGGCAATGTTGGAAGAAGGAATCTTTGCCTACTTTGCAAGAACGGTTTTTTAAAGTTTCCTACTTAGCGGAAATGGCAAAGATTTCGGCTTTCTTGAAAGATCAATCGCAAGAGAAGTACCTCTTGGTATGGAAAAGATGGATAAATTTTATACAATATAAATATGATATAAAAATATTATTTAGTTTTTGAATAATTTATATTTAAAGTTTAAGATTTTTTTTCTTTTTTTCCTCCTTTTTCTTGTTTCTTTTTTTTTCTCTTTTTGTTTTCTAAATATGGGTGTTAAAGTATTTTATAATTTGTTTAATTATTGTAATCAAATTTGTATATGATTTATTTGTGTTTAAAACTTTTTCTTTTAAATTTTAATTAAGCCTGTATTCAACTCTGGGAAGGTTGGGGGAGGGCTGGGGTGGGTTGGGAGGGTCTGGGGAAGGGAATTTTTTTTTTTTTTGTAAAATTTTAAAAATTTTCAATAAAATAATATATATATATATATAGCCTTTCATGGCAGATAACAAAAAATATTTTTAAAAATGTCATGGCTATCTATGGACTAATTGAAAATAGGAAAGTAAATGAAATGTAGTGGGCTAAAAAGAAATCTTTGCCATCTCAGCTAATGGACTGTACAGAAGCATTTTAAATGAGAGCAACAGCAAAATTATAAGCTTTTGCTGAAAAAAAAATCTACTTTGAATTCTTGGTTATGGTGACCTTTACAAAAGTCTCAGTATGAAATGTTGCAAAGTACTAAGAGATGGACGGAAGAGACAGAGACAGAGACAGAGAGAGAGAGAGAGAGAGAGAGAGAGAGAGAGAGAGAGAGAGAGAGAGAGAGAGAGAGAGAGAAATTTCACTTGTATCTAGATCCAAGCCCAATAGACTAAATAAAGGCCCCAAACCCCAAGACTTATCATGTTGAAAAAAAATGCAGTATTTACTCAGCTTCAATTATGTAGAAATAAATCCCATTAGCCTCAATGCAATTTTCTCCTAAAAGTATTTGGATGTTTTAAGCTTTTAAAACAACAATAACAACCCAGAAACTGCAAGTAATATAATCATGCAAGTAATATAATTAGTGCTTAATTAGAAACAGGAATTCATATAGAAAATGAATTCATTTTCAATAACATGAATCTTTATAGAAACCCAGTTCTAAAGAGCAGTCAGGAGGCTGAAGGGTTTTAGTGCAGCAAATGACTCATTTTTTTGACCTTGGATATATTTCCATGCTTTCAATTTCATTCCAACACAACCTAAAAATAAGTTTTCAGTGTACATATGCAGTAAACATAACCTTTAAAGAATTTAAAAAGCTAATTATTGCTCAGAATAAGGTGAAATTTAATCAAAATGTATGGTTTGCTATATTTTTAGTTTGTTTTTATGTCTCTGTTAGCTACTGTGAGTCATGTGTTTGAGACATATATAAATAAATAATATTATCAAAAGTATAGATAACTTTAGGGAGCCAACGTATCTAATTTTAGCGTAAGAAGACTTTTCCTTGCTTCACTCTTTAAAACAATAGCTCTGCATATACTCATGTTGCCTTATGAGGAGATAAATTGTCCTGAGAAGCAGTTACTGCATCAACTACTTCCAGTTGGCAGTATTTAGCTTTGCCTGACCAAGCTACTGGAATTGTTCTGACTACTGAAAAAAGCAATTCAGCATGACTTCTTTGCTTTGAGTAGAAGGCAAATACATTGCTCTCTGAAACTGCTTTGAACTGGGAGCTTTCATAGATGTTCATCAAAGCGCTAGAATGTTGTCATCACGGTGTTCTTTGGACATAAAAAACAGACTTACTATGCCTTAAATGATGACAATGGAAGTTGAATAATGCAAACAAAGAATAAAAAACAAATTGCTAATTTAAAATCTGAGCTTAGTGATACGTGTTCTCCAAGGGCACTAAGGAAAAGAAAAACAACACCCATCTATGCAAAACTGATACTTTTAAAAAAAGAAGAGGATAAACACCAATAATATAAGAATGTTTGATTTAAAAATGCCAACATGAAACTTTAATATCCATTAAGATTTCACATTAGCTTTCCTATAAAAATCCATCTGGCTAGTTTAACGCAGACATTCTTATTGCTATCATACCCAACAAGCATGCATAATTGTGCTTCCTTTTAAGTCAGCTGTTGTCTGCTGGCCCAATTCCAGCTTAAACCTTTTTTTTTTGCCTATATACAACATTATTTGATGTCTACAAAGCTGATTTATTTTAGCAAGAGTAGGCTGTGAACACAAATTCCCATTTTGCAGAGAGGTGTTTTTTTTAAAAAAAAACACTGTAAATCTGAACCTCATCAATTATAATAGAGGATAATCAGGAAGAGAGATTAGTTCTTAGCACATAAGCATATTATCCATTTACCATCTCACACTAGGACATTTATTTTACCAGAGAAAATGGCATATTGAAACATTTTAGGGTTTGGTTTATTGTATTTTATTATTTACCAGACTGAGGAGGGAGGCAACAAACTCTATTGCTCTCATGACAGTGGTAGAAGTCACCATCATGATGATAAACCTTGTCATAATGGAGAGGCTTAAAGGTCTCAATGAAGCTAAGTGTTGTTCTAATGGTATCATAGCTCCTGGTGGGGCCTTCCAAGCCAGACAAACATTTGATGATGATGATGATGATGATAGCTACACTGGGAAGTTATGCTGGAAGAGAAAGAGTGAACTACCTCAGTATTGCCTAATTACTGCAAACAGTTTTGTTCTGAGAAAACTTTCCCCTGGGTTGCATGAAAACTATGATGAAAGACATCTTGTATGAGTCACAGTGGCTTTGGAAAAAAATGTTTATTTTAAAAATCTTATCCATCATGCCCTAGAACAGGGGTCTTCAAACTTGGCCCTTTTATGACTTGTGGATTTCAACTCCCAGAATTCCTCAGCCAGCCTTCCTGGCTGAGGAATTCTGGGAGTTGAAGTCCACATGTCATAAAAGGGCCAAGTTTGAAGACCCCTGCCCTAGAAATACAGCTCATATGCCAGATCAGAACCCAAACTGATCTTTTTTTCCATTTATGTCATCATAATTGGATGTAGACATCTAGAAGTTCCATTCTAGGGAGCCACTTCAGAAAACAAAAGTGCCTTATACAGAAGAGGCTCCATGAAGGATGGTGCTATGCATCTAATGAAATGAGCTATAGCTTACAAAATCTGATGCATCTTAACAACGTTAATCTGCAAAAGTGCTCTCAGACCCCTTCTGATTTTTGGCTCCAACCAGTGGTGGGATTCAGCTGGTTCGCACCACATCAGTAGAACCGGTAAATTTTTTGTTGCCCAAGCCCAGAATGGACATCCACACAGAGAACTGGTTGTTCACATATTTGAATCCCACCACTGGCTACAACTACTGCTACTCCTGAGAATACAATGGACAGCCAAGAAAATAAATCAATGGCTTATTGAACAAATTAAACCAGTATTCTTGAGGAACAAATGATTAGACTCAAGTTATCCTATTTCAGATACCATATGTGAAGACCTAACCCTTTTGAAAAAAAGCTTTAATGCTGGGAAACATGAGCAGAAAGAGAAGAAGAGGACAATCAGCAACAAGTTATAGTGGCAATACATGTTGTTGGAAGACCTGAATGACAGTTTAGAGACAGATTGTCTTGGAGAATATCTATGTGAGTCAATACCAACTTAATGACACTATCTATCTATCTATCTATCTATCTATCTATCTATCTATCTATCTATCTATCATCTATCTATCTCTTCTTCTACAATACCTACTAAATAAAAATTTGGCAAGGTAAAGGTAAATGAGTACTTGTTAATTTTACTCTGCTAGTTATTGCCTACTACAAGGAGCTACTACTACTACTACTACTACTACTACTATCTACTCACCCCATCACATGGCGCTCAGGTCTCAAATCTGGGCTACCGGCTTTCCAGCTGACAAACCCAGCATCTTAACCACTGAGTCACTGCACTGCCCAAAAGGAAAAGTTGACCACATTAATTTAAAACTATACAGGGGCAAAACCAAAATATAGGTGTCCAACACAGATTATAAACCATTTGGATGAAAAAAGACATTCCAAAAGATCTATTATTTTAGTCCATAGACAATGGAAGAGTTTTGAGAGGATATGATTGCACGTATGTAAACTGGAAAAGGACACTTTAAAAAAAAAAAAGACATAACTTTTAAAAATCCTTTTGTCAGAGCTGATAAGTTTAAAGTCATATTAAGCTTCTCTACATTTTAGCTTGATTTATAAATGTTGGGATTCTGAGGTATAGATAGAGACTCCGGTAGGAGCTGTATCCTCATTCTGGTGGCATTTATATTGATTTTACCACCAAATTGTTGCAACCCGATAGCTGATGAATAGCTGAAAACACATTCAGTTAACTCCCTGAGCTTTCCTTCTTAAATTTTTAAATCTTTTTGCTATTTAACATCCACCTTGCTATCATAGTCAGTGTGAAAAGCAAGCATATACATTAGTGGACTTCCAGAAGAAAAAAATTCGTAAAATTAACTACTGATAGAACTGGACTTAAACAGCATATCACTCTTTTTCTTTTTTCCCTTCTTTTTCTTCTGTTTCACTTCTGATTTGTATTTCAGTCAGTGTCATTAAATGGTTTCATTCATATCAGGTACACTGGCATTTGCTCTACTTCTTCCCCTAGTGAAATGGGAAAGATTTACAATTGTTCTTCTCTGGGGAAGTTCTTAATCAAAGACTCTTTCCATGAGATAACAGACAGGAATTCACTTGGCTGTAAACAAGCAAGCTAGAAAAACTGAAAGAGAACATATAAAATATGCTGGTCATCTACACTTTTAGCACCATACCTGCTTACACAAGCTGAAATCTTTCATGCCTGCTTGCAAAGAGCTGAAATCCTTTGGCAGGGAGCCTCCAGAGATGACAGAGAACCAAAGTGCAAGCAGGATTTTCAAGCCCTGAGTGGAGAGGCAAGTAAGGAGTCATCAGAGGCTTGGATTTCAGCAGGAACTATTTTCAGCTCCTGAGAAGAGAGGTAGCAGAGTAAGGTAAGGAGTGTCAAATAGCTCGGAGGAATTGAGGGACCCAAGGAGGCACAAAATGGACTTCACACAGTCATTGTTTTTTTTTTCCAGTCAGGAGTTGAAAATTCTGCTTGGATTTCAACAGAGAGGATTTGAATGGAAAGACACTTGCATGCAGCCTGTGAACCTCTCTAGGTCTCCCTTATCCCTCTAAGGCAGTCCATGTTCCTTATCTGGGATTCTGCCTGTTTAACAATCCACAAAATGCACCTGGAAATGCTGAGATTATGGATATTGAGCAGTCACATGACATGTCATTAAACAATTGTTTTGCTCAGTGACCAAGATTCTGGTCCCAACTGCAGTTGTAAGTTGAGGATTACCTGTAGTTGCTTCTTGGCTAAATATTCACACTTCTCTGTTCTTTCATTCATGTTTGATTCTCTAGCATAGAATGGCCATATCTTTTGGTCACAAAGGTGGTTGCTGTGCCCCAGTCCTGGCCTCCCTGTTCACATCTATAGATTTTTCCTTTGTGATTCTGAAGACTGATGTAGACCGCAATTAAAGGAGAATATTTGTGGCTCAGAATTGAAATGCAGGGTCCTTAGTGCTCTCTGAGTTTGGTTGTTTTCTTGTAGACATTTCATTACCTAAACTAGGTAACATCATCAGTAAATCGATCTTTTATCGTTCTAATACACAAAGGGGATAGGAAAGATTCAGCTAAATTCTAGCTCAACAACTTGCTAAGTCTAATAAGCAAATATTCACCTCAGTGAAGAGGATTGCCTGGTACAGGATAATATTTTAGTTTTTCATTTTCAAGGAAGGAGGGGATTGGTGCTTAATCAGTGTTTTTTTTTCCTTCTCTTTTATTTTTTTCTTTTCGTTACGTTCTAACAGGAAAAAAAATATATCCAGTTTCCACGAGGGATCCTCTGTGTTGGCCTTTCCCAGCACAGAGAACAACACTATTTTTACCATATTCCCAGACCACAACTCTTCAAGAAATTGGCTGCTCCTTATTGATCAATGTTTTTGATGATTATGACATTCTATGAAAACAATGCATTTCAGGTTTGTTGAAGGAATCTTTCTCCTATAATTCCTGCTCACAAAGGAATGAAACAATACTGTGGTGCTCTATTTCATAAATTGTATATTAATTTGTTGGCCCCAGTTTAAATGAAATCTGAATTTCACCTCCCTGCCTCCCTCCAATGTATATACTGTATTATTTTCTGAATATTTTTTGTCCTGTCTTCAACCTTCCCTTTTGGGGAAGGATGTTCAGAAGATGTTTACTCTGAAACTTCAAAGATTCCTGGATGAAACTGATTTTTTTCCCGTTTCCTGTCACTATGGGGCTAAAACTTTACTGGGTTCTGGATTTGGATTCTTATTTTTGTAAGCTACCATGAAAATTGGGCAGCCATATAATTTTTATAAATATATAAATAAATAATCAAATGTATACATCTACCCATTTATTCCAAAAGGGACTCTGTCTGGTGTACAATAAGGTTAAACCATAAACAATAACTATTAAGCAATAGATCTATTGCAGTAATTTTCTGCTTAATACAAGTACTTCTGTAAACACTCTTGAATTTATCAAATACTTATCAAAGGGTTGTGTTCCATCCATAAATTGCAGTATCTGTTTTATTTTTCTTTAATCAGTATCCTCCACTCTTGAATAAGAGAGACCAGGACTACACTATCTTCTACGGAAGATTCATTAAGATATTTGGGGAGTATCCCTCAAATATCATATCTCTGCACAGTGATGGTTTTGTTTTTTTCAAACCATATGATTCACAAGGACTTCTATTGTTGCATCATATAGCTTTCTTATAACAGAATAGCGCAACATGTTTTCATTCCCTAGGAGAATAAAAACCACAGTATTTGTGAACAAGCACAATTTGATAGCTACAGACTAAAATCAGTTTATATAATAAAAGGAGGTCTCATTATGTAGTAGGACTAATTTGAATTATTATCTGTTGTTCCTGATGGTACTACGAAATACATGCAGTGGTATTTTAGAAGAACAATGTAATGCTCTCATCAAAGTAGTATTAGAGTTCATTAACTATCCTATTTATTATTGAAGAAATGCATTGAGAGCTTGGTTGTTTGACTATCATGCAAGATCTCTATTTATTTGTATTTCAGTGTTTCGCTGCATGATTATCAACTTCTGACTATATTGTAAGACAAGAGAAATGATCTTAAAATACACTGTCACATCCACATTTTCTTTTTCTCATTGTGTGCACATACATACATGTTTGTGTCTGTATGCTTAGGAATACTATGTCTGGGTTGCAAAACCTGGATATCTACCACATATCAGCAAAGAGAAATGGAAAAAAAAAAAAAAAAACTTTTTGAGAGCATCTTATGGCCTTTGAGAGACCTAATGTAGCTCTGGTGTAGATCCATTCTTTAAGAGTATAGACTGAAAGCTCTGCACAAGGATTTTTATTCTTACACACAAGTATCTTTATCCCAGGCTTTTGATATTCACTTCATTTATCATTACTATTTTTTTGCTTCCAGCGGAAGAAGGATATTAAACAGGTTTGTTCAAGGTAAAACATTTAAAAAATTAGGACTATGTCCTCTCATAGTTGTGGTTGTTGACCCTAGCAAGTGGGTGAGTGTAGGAGTGTTGTATAAAAAATTGTGTCAGAAAAGAACATGTTCTTGAATATGTACTCCTACAGTATAACATTAAACCTGTTAAAGTTTTTCTTTGCTCACTTTTTTCCTTTCTTTTTACCAGCTTTATGTTTATGAAAGTAAAAACATTTGAAAATGTTTTTATATGCAAGTATAATTGCTTTTTGGTTATATTAATTGGGTAGAATTTGTGACTTTAACAGATGTTGAGTTAAATTGTTGATTGTAAGGTAGAACAGCCGATGATTAAGGCATATTAAATCCACAGTGCATGTTTTTAATAAAAAAATAAATGAGTGATAACGGCAGGTGTGTTTTCATAATAAAAAGGTAAAAAGAATTAAATCTTGAAGGGCTAATTATGAGAGGCTGGGATATAAAGAATTAAGGAAAATGATAGCATGGAAGGAGTGTTTAAGAGAACTCATACAGTTGTTCATAATAATGTAGCTAGCATACATGAAAGCTTTTTTATAGCTAGATTAGATTACATAGATCAGTGGTTCTCAACCTAATGCCGCAACCCCATAATACAGTTCCCCATGTTGTGGTGACCCCCAACCACTTATACATCACCGGGTGCCAGGGGCATGGCCAAAGAAAAGGGGGAAAAAATGGCAGACAGCCTTGTTTGGCGACCCTCGTGAAATGGTCGTTCGACCCCAAATGGGGTCCCAACCCACAAGTTGAGAACCACTGACATAGATGATAGATGATGGATAGATAGATAGATAGATAGATAGATAGATAGATAGATAGATAGACAGAGACAGATGAGATAAGATAAGGTAGGGTAAGATAAGGTGGGGTAAGAAAAGACAAGACAAAGGTCACTCTTTTGAAGTCAGCAAAGTCCACATTATGTATAGAGAAGACCATTGGTTTGAAAGAAGGGTAAAAAAGGCCATTTAGGTTAACATTGAGCAGCTCTCTCTCTCAACAGAGGGGGAGGGATAAGACACCTATCTATCTCCTGTCTTACAACGCAGTCCATTCAGCAGTTCCAATAAGATTTCACCTCCATTTTCACTGATACAGGTGACTCTGAGGGCACAGGTAAATTCCCAAGTAGCCTCAAGAACTCTCAGGGAGAGTCCCAACAACCAGATGATTGCAAAGAAACATGATCCTTCCAACTCCTCCCCCCACCCTATCTTGTCAGAATCAATCCTTCTATCACCCTCACTCTCCTGCCAAAACTGAAGCTTCTTGGATGAGAAGCGAAGCATCTTCCTCAAAGAAAAAAACAGTCCTATTGTCTTTTTTTACCCTTAAAAGTATTTTATTAATTTTCTATTATTATAATTCATTAGTGCTTATATACATTTCTGGGGGAATTGTTAGAATTCCAAAGGTCTTCTTCTGTAGTAACATTGGTATTAGTTATGCAGAGTCAGGTTCTAAATCCAAATCTTTAACATTATGAACTGTAAATCCTAACCACACTGTCACAAGCAAGCTTCTTAATGCACAGGAGAGACTAGTTCTAAGTTAACATGCATTTACAGGCTTGCTCTGTAAATGTTTTGTGGTACCTTTTTATCTACATATATATCAACAAGGACAGGATAGGATGTTCTGAAAATTCATTTAGTATAGGGGAGAACTGGCCTTGCTACCTAATCCTCATTTAGAATTCAGTTTTAGTTTGGTTGAATTAAGAAACATTCCTTGAATGAGAGAATAAGAAAAGGTATAGGTCTCAGTGTGTTTTCTCCTAAAGGTGTTGCTTTATGGAACTCTTAGATGTTAGCTTGAATTCCTAGCCAATATTCTCCAAAATAACTGCACACCAATTCATCCTAATCTTATATGGGGAATCTGGAAAGATGTCAGCAATAACAGTCTCAATATATGTATCTGTGTAAACTTTCCCATCTGTTTAACATATAACATATGCTTTATTTATATTATTTATATTTATTCTACATCTCTGTCTCATGTTTTTGCATACTATTAAAAGCTTATTTATATAATGCATATATTTATATCTCTGCCATTTCCCTAATCATGCAAGTGACATTAACATCTTACTAATGATGGCATCCAACAAACTTTATCTTATATAATGAAATAATTGTGTTTCTGCCAATCTTTTGCAGTGGCTGAAATTCTAAACACAACATTTCTGGAATGTCCAAGGTTGAAAAAAAAAGCTGAAAATGGGTACTGAATCAGGAATGGTCCCTTGGGTGAATTTACCATGGAATGTAAACTTAACTGAGATAATTTCACTTCTCTTTCAGTGGACTGAAGCTTCCCAGGAGCTATATGAAAGAAGCACGAAAAGGCTAATTAGTCTCTGATCTAAAACTCCTGCAGAGCTACTTTATTTTTTAAAAAAGGTTACTAGATCAGCCTTATTCTTAGGCAAAATGATGCAAATCCTTCAGGCAGTTGATGTTGCATGTCATGGAAAAATAGCAAATCCTGTCATGGAAAAATAGCAAATCCTGCCAATATAATACAGGTTGTCATTCAGCAGGTTTAATGAGGAATAAAGAGATGCAATTGATGTTTCCCTTTAAAGAACAAAATGTCATAGGCTGGCCTTGTGCTGTGAGATTGCTGAGTCTCAGGATCATAATAGCATCATGATTTGCATCATAATTTGCATCTCTCCTGTTTTGTTTATTTGTTTTTGATGACTTATGCAAACAACCAAAGGAATAAAATGTCCAAGACTATGGTGATGTTATCCATTCAATCATGTCTGATTCTTGGCAACTCTATGGGCCACATTTTCTGATTTGTACAGCTTCTTTCCTATGTTTCCACTGTTTTATGCTGGCAGTGTCTAGCCACTGTGTTGTTGGGTTTTTTTTTGATGGCTTTGTTTCCTTTTACTGCTTACCATTCCAAGCATAACTATCTTTTCCAGTGAGTTTGATTGCATGACATGACTGAAATAAGTAAGGTAGAATTTTGTGATTTTTGCCTTCCAGTGATATGCCTGATTTTATATGCACCAGTGCTTACTTGTCTGTCACCTTTGCTGTCCAAAAAATGTGCAGGAGCCTTTTCCAACATTACAAGTCAAATGTGTTGATTTTCTTCCTGTCTAGTTTTTTTCATGCTTCAGCTTTTGCAGCCATAGGTAGCTGTTCTATCCTTACTCTGTGTGCAGCTTGACATGCAGCTAAACCCACTTATCCTCCAATAAAGCAGATTGTGTTCGTAGATCTGGATGCTTTATTAAGGGAACCGGATGGGTGAAACTGGGAAAAATAGAAATACATAGAATAAGAATCCAAATACAAAATAACCAATGCTGAATTGCTGGTGAGCATTTAACAAATTAACAAATATAGATAAATCTAGATCTCACCACTGATGCTCTGCCTATGGGATGTAGGTTTTTATCCTCAGATGACCATGTGCCACGGATTACAGTGGATTCTTCCTGGTGCTTCTGTTTCCTTCTGAATGCTAAAGGAAATGGAGTCTAGCTTCCCAGGATGCACTTGTTTTTGGAGTGAGGGTTGCTGGGAAGATGACTCTTAAAGGGCTGACTCAGCTTCCAAACAATACAAATTGGTATTTGGCCTCATCCATTAGATGGTGCCAGAGAGCAACAACAGTATACAAATTATATCTGGCATTTATATATCCTGCATGGGGTCATTAGCTTGGTCTTTTTGACATTCAAAAAAAGGCACAATTTCTTGCTTTTTTCCTTTGATTCTTTTAGTCAAGAGACAAGAGTTGTGTCATCAGCCTATTGAACATTGTTGATGTTCCTTTCTCCAATCTACATTCTGATTTTTGATTCATCAAGTTCCAGCGTCCTCATTATCATTTCAGCTTACAGGTTGAATAAGAAAGGTGCAATCTCACCACACTCTTTTCTCTATCTTGACTAATCAGTGTCTCCTCAACATGTTTGCAGAGTGGCTTCCTGTTGTGTACAGTGACTGCACCAACTTGACCAGATGTGTTAGCACCCAAAGGACATCTATTGTTCTCCACAGAATTGAAACCTTTCTTGTAGCCAATAAAGCATATGTAAATATGTATCAACATATATTTTGATATTTATGAGATTTTTTTCATGATCCAGTATAGATTTGCAATATGGCCATGAGTGTCATGACCCTTTCTGAAGCCATATTGAACATCTTGTAATTCCCTTTCAATGGTCAGCAGCAGATGTTGTATGACCTTAAGGATCATCTTGCTTGGCTTGAGGAATGAGGGCAATTGAGCAGTAATTGGAGCACTCCTTAGGGTCACTCTGTTTTTTGGCAATCAGTTGAATACTGATTATGTTCAAATCTGTGATCATATATTCATTTCTGGTACAAGACTGAGATGGGTGGTAGAGGCCTCAGCAATTCCAAGGGAATGGTGTCAATACCTGGACCTTGTTGTCTGGCAGTTGGCTCATTGCTCACACAAACTTCTTCCTGAAGGATTTGGTGGTTTTATTTCTGCTTCCCTTTCCACATTATGCTAAGGAGGCTGGGCCTCTTTGTGGCTGGCATACTGCTCTTCTGTATATTCTCACCGTCATTTTTGATACCTTATTGGTCAGACAGTTTTTTCCCCTGATTGGTTTTGATGATGCTTTTATGAACAATCAATGATGTACAAATCCTTTTGACTTGCACAAATGCATTCCTGGTGTGGCCGTCCGTACAGTCTTCTTGTACCATTTCCTTGCTGCTCTTTTAAAACTTGCATTCACTGTCCTTATGTCCTCCGATTTGCTTGCTGTTTCAGCCACTTTTCTTCCTTCAGCTATTCTAATAGTTTCATCTCAAAGCCACTTCCACTTTTTATCTGACTTCTTGTATGATATGTGTTCACCTGCTGTTTCAGTGATGGTCGATTGGATTTTTTGGTACACTTTGTTGAGGATCTTCTCAGCAGTGTCCAGCAGTTCAAATACATTTTTTCATGTATTTGCATATGTGGAAGTGATGTAGGACAAACTTCTTTGGTAGTGCTGTCTTTTTGATGTTGCATGATTTGATTCTGATCTTGGCCACTAGCAATTCACAAATGGAACCCTAATATATCTTGAAAGGGAAGATTTAATTGGACCATAGATGGTTATATAGGATATAGTTGATTAGATTACAGTGTGGGTTATTTGGTGAGATCCAAGTGTATAAGCCATTTGAACAAGGATTCATGGTTCAAAATCAATTTTTATGTCAAAATTGAACTAAACAATCACCAGTATCATTCCTCTCCCATGTTCAAACCTGCCAGTGATGTCTGTTTCTGCTTAACTAGCAACGTCTGCATTGAAATCACTCAGAATGTAAACAATGCCTTTTTTGGCACTTGCTTCAGAGGTGGTTTTTTTTTTTTTTTAATGCTGGCATAGAAACCATTCACTTCGGATCTTACCTCAGCCCTCTCCATTTACCCAAGGTTGGCTGTGAGTCAAAGAAGTATAAATTAAAATACATAAAAATGATTTATGTTTCAAAATGCTCAAAAAGGAAACGCTGTTAACCACGAAAGTTCACTAATTTTTAATAATTCACAGTATATAATGTATTTTAGCACAGTTTCTCAGCATTTATGTTTTATTATGACATTCTTCCCCCCTCACTAAATTGATACTCAGCATTATACTGCATTATTATTAGTTTAATGCTTGCATTTAAGTGGAGCCAAGCACTAAATAATTTCCTCTCTTTTGCTTCACATTAATTGAAAATTTGAATGGTGTCATGGCAAAACAGTAGATAAGAAAAGTTCCCCCCTTTTAAATAATAGACGGGAGCTTTTTTCAAAGCCATAAAACAGGATTTTTGGAAATAATTTCTTTGAATAGCTATATCGAAAAAGAAGTCAACAAGTACAATGTGTGAAAAGTTCAGAAAAGATCTTATGAAGTCTTTCAGAGAACCAAGAATTGGAAAGGAAGAATAATGTACTTGTATTTCAAGAGAACTTAACTATTAAAAATAATGATAATTAATCTGACAGCCTGCCTTAAGATGAAATATTAACAGTTATACTCAGAAGACATTAGAAGCTGTTTACAAATAATACATAATGGCTGACAGTTTGAGAAAATCTTTGCCTTCCTGAACATCACACCTTATTGCTTCACAGAAGGAGCTTTCCCAACATGTACCTATCAGATGTGCTGCATTACAATTCCCCTCATCCCCACAGAGCACATTCAGGTAGGTAGCCATATGAATTGTTACCAGTACATTGTGGAGGGGGCAAATATTCAGGAAAGATTCACGAAAAGAATCTATTTTATTTTCTTATTAGTTCGAAAATGGGAGTTAAATCTGAACAAGTTTCAATTGGTTAGACCAGTGTTTCCAGGGGAATTCTGGAATCTGAAGTCCACATAGCCCCAAGTTGTCAAATTTGAGTAACATTGGATTATATTTCTACTCTCAATCACTATGTTTTGTTGCAGCTTTGTTACAGCCCTTCAAACAGTGTTAAAACTGTAGGGCACCTATATATAAAGGTGAAAATAATACTAACACCATATTTGACAATTTGATTTATTACCAGAATTCTGAGTGGTAATAATATAAATAATAAATGTCTTTTATTTATTAATAACTATTGGTTTCACTATAAAAATAGAGCAGTAATACTTTTAAGTGTTGTAATTTTAATTTTATTCTGTTTATTCGTTTAGAGGGAAATGATAGAACCAATTCATTGGTCAGATATTAAATTTCTGTTTTGTGCATAAAAAATTCATAAATATGAATTGAAGTATTAATACCACTTTACAATGCCTTGGTAAGGCCACTGGAATACTGAATCTAGTTTTGGTCACCACGATGAGACACTAGAAAGAGTACAAAGAAGAGCAACAAAGATGATTAGGGGACTGGAGGCTAAAACATATAATGAACGGTTGCTAGAATTGGGTATATCTAGTTTAATGAAGAGAAGGATGAGGGGGGACATGATAGCAATGTTCCAATATCTCAGGGGCTACCACAAAGAAGAGGGAGTCAAGCTATTCTCCAAAGCGCCTGAAGACAGGACAAGAAGCAACAGATGGAAACTAATCAAGGAGAGAAGCAACCTAGAACTAAGGAGAAACTTCTTGACAGTTAGAACAATTAACCAGTGGAACAACCTGCCTCCAGAAGTGGTGAATGCTCCAACACTGGAAGTTTTTAAGAAGAGACTGGACAGCCATTTGTCCAACATGGTATAGGGTTTCCTGCCTGAGCAGGGGGTTGGACTAGATGACCTCCAAGGTCCCTTCCAATTTGTTGTTGTTGTTGTTGTTGTTGTTATTATTATTATTATTATTGATCATCGCACAGTCAGCCAGATGTTCAGACTGGATTTGGCATTTTGTCTACCTATCGAGTCCTTACCCAGGACCTGGGATAGGCAGATGGGGATGTTTGATGGTATTGCAGGTGTCATCGCAGGATGGAAGCAGTTCCTAATAAGGCCGCCTTTTGCAATTGACTAATAGCGAATTTGTCAATGCCAATTGTGTTCAAGTGGTGCTCCAGTTGTTTTGGTATTGCACCCAAGGAGCCTATGACTATTGGTACTACCCTTGCTTGCTTTTGCCACAGTCTTTCTATTTCTATTTGTAGTCTTTGTATTTTGTTATCTTCTCCAGTTCTTTCTCGTCTATTCTGCTGTCTCCAGGCACTGCCACATCCACTATCCAGACTTTTTTGTCTTTCTTATCGACAATTGTTAAGTCTGGGGTGTTATGTTGCAGGTGCTTGTCTGTTTGAATTCTGAAGTCCCAGAGCAGTTTAATTTTATCATTTTCTATGACTTTCTCTATTTTATGATCCCACCAGTTTTTGCTTACAGGCAAATGATATTTTTTGCAGATCTTCCAATGCACCATTGTTGCTACTTTGTCATGCCGTTGCTTGTAATCAGTCTGTGCAATCTTCTTGCAACAGCTTACCAAGTGGTCCACTGTTTCTTCAGCTTCTTTGCATAGGCGGCACTTACTGTCTGTTGCTGTCTTCTCAATTTTGACTTTGTATGCATTTGTCCTTAAGGCTTGGTCTTGTGCAGCCAGAATTAGTCCCTCGGTCTCTTTCTTCAATTTTCCTGCTCTTAGCCATTGCCAGGTTTTGTTATTATCTGCTTTCCCAGCTATTTTTTTAATGTATTGGCCATGCAGTGCTTTGTCTTCCCATGCCTCTATTCTGTTCTTCATTTGGTCTTTCTTGTAGGCCAGTTTGGTCTCTCCAGTAGTCAGTAAGCCTTCCTGATATACTAATTTCAGTGCATCTTCATCATTGTTCTTCAGATATTCTTCCAAAGCCATTTTTTCTTCTTCAACCATCTGATGTACTTGTAGCATTCCACGCCCACCTATTTGCCTTGGTAGATAAAGTCTATCAATGTCACTGCGTGGATGAAGGGCATGATTCATTGTCATTATTTTTCTGGTCTGCCTATCCATTGCTTTTAGTTCTGCTTGAGTCCAGTCCACTATTCCAGCTGTGTACCTAATGACTGGGATTAGTGTACCTAATGACTGGGATATTATTATTATTATTATTATTATTATTATTATTATTATTATTATTATTATTATTATTATTATTATTATTATTATGTATGGTTTGGAAAGTCACACTGGTGTGTGTGTGTGTGAACAGACCACTTTATTGGTAATATAGCCAGCATCCATTTTGGTTCTTCAGAATTTTTTCCCCTTTGGATGTATTAACCCCTCTTGAACAACTGCATTTCTTGTTACAATTAACTCATCTTTTCTCAGAAGCACACTGAAGGGTTTATTGAAGAGAAATTTCCACATTTGCACTGAATTTCTGTTTAGATTAAATCCAAACACAACATACCACATTGGTGAATCTGCAAATGCTTTCTTGGTCCTTTAGAAATGATGAACTTCTAGCTTTTGTTATCCATTAAATTTCACCTAGATTACAAGCATATTTTCAAGTAAAAATATTGATCATAAATTGAGACTGATGGCAGGAGCCTCCTTACATATATTTGGCTTCTATTGCATATTATCACCTGCTGGTATAGATGTAAAAGAGAAATGAGAGCAGTAATCAATACTAGGAAGAGTAGCAGTTAATACCTTTAGTTGGAGCTCTTAGCTAAAATACAAAAAAGAAAAATACTTCAGATGTATGTACATTTCTTGGCATGCCTTGGACTAGTAGCAAGCAGATCATCCTGTGCTTGGTCTCTATTATCTCTATTACCTTCAAACTTTTTTATTCATCTATTTGTTCTGCCTTTGGCCAGCGAGGAGGAGGAGGAGGAGGAGGAGGAGGAGGAAGGCAATAATTTATTTATTAGATATATATTCTGTTTTTTGTTCATGTGTTATGTACATAGTAGTCCCTCCTTCCATTCCCCTTCCCCCCATAACTTTAAGCTTATAAATTAAATGGGACTGAGAAAGAGTGACCAGCCCAAAATCACTCTGTGAGCTTCTGCCATCTTTTTAGGGGATGATTTAGAACAGAGGTGTCAAACTGCCAGCCCATGGGCCAGATGCATCATAGTGAAACTGCACCCTCCCCTATTGCCAGCAATGAAAAAAAAAGTTGCAATATATCGCGATACATCACATGACGTTGCGAGTTTGACATCCTTGATCTAGAATCTGATTTTCCTTGCTGACAAGCCAGTACCATAACCATTACATCGCATTATTTCTCAAGCATCATGTTCATACAGTATTGATGCCCATTGTTGTCATTGTCACCACCACCACCACCACCACCACCACCAAAGGAATATAATTAAATTTGCTTTTGAAAATATTTTCTTTGAAAACTCACTTTTCTGAATGTATTACATTTCAAGGTATTTGAAAGCATTTTATCAAAGCATTCATGGAATATGGAGAAGTGCAAAATCCAAACAATACTTTGAGCTTGTCATTTGGTTGGATAGAGTTGTTATTTGTAAAACACATATTCCCCAAAATTCATTTTTTCTATGGATCATGCACAGAAAAATCTCTGAATTTTTGGCTAAATAAACAACATCAGGAAAATAAATGGGGAAAAAAATAACTTTTTTTATTATCATTTATTTTTTCACTTATATTGCTAAGTTTTTCTGAAAATCCTGTAACTATATTAATTAAGGAAAAAAATTGGTTTGGGGAAAATTTTAGCAAGGGGCCTAACATCAAAACTGGAAGGAAGGGTGGACACCTTGGGCAATTTCAATTTCTGCAGATTTCTTTAATGAGAAAAGTCCTGGGGTAAAGGTAACTCTGTCAATTAACAAAAAATGATGAAAAATACAATGGCAAGCTTGATGTAATATAGCCCAAAGCTAGCACTATGCACATGCAAAATAAAATATTATGTTATGAATTTGACATAAAGAATAATGTTTGAGTCATAATAAATGGATATTCCTGGGACTAAAGTTATTTTTTGTTTCTTTTTTTAAAGTGGCCAGCAACCTATTAGAGATTACAATATTACATGTTTTAAATCCTATTTTATGATTGAGAAGTATTACTTTTTTACATTAATTTCATGGGGTTTTAAACATGTAGTTCTTTAGTGTTTTAGAGAAAGGCAAAGAAAGGACAAAAGCAAACGGGTGTTTATGTTTGAGGTGGTATAGTATTTATTTATTAAGCCATGATGGTGCAGTGGTTAGAATGCAGTATTGCAGTCTAACTCTGCCAATAGCCCGGACCCAGGAGTTTGATCCTGACCAGCTCAAGGTTGACTCAACCTTCCATCCTTCTGAGGTCAGTAAAATGAGGACCCAGATTGTTTGAGCAATATACTGACATTAGTAAACTGCCCAGAGAGTTCTGTAAAGTATTATGGAGGGATATATAAGTCTAAGTACTCTTGCTGTTGCTATTATTTATTTATTAAATTTATTTGCTGCCCATCTCAACCACAAGGTGATTCTAAGCAGCTGTGCATGAATTCCCCACATGTATACAGATGGGCTAGAATTAGTTTTATATATTCTGCTGGTCACTGGAAGTATTACACAAGGGTTACACAATGTCCAAGCCAGTTATCCATCTTAGAGTAGGAGTTTATTTCTTCTCAAATCCTTGTGAGACTTCTATAGATTTGAAGACCATCAGTCAGAAGAATGAGATGTATCACCCATTGGCAACAAGATAGTCACTGATATTTTCCTTAACATTTTTTTTAAAAAAGTGGGGAAAACTAGCATACTACAGAACAAAGCATTACCTTAAGTGTTATTTGTAAAAATTTCCCTGGACCTTCTAAGCATTAATAAAGCAAGCAAACAAAAATGGTGGTTTGATGGGCCCATTTAACCAAAAAGAGACAAAGGTAGGCTGGACTGATAGAGAGAAGCCCCTTAACACCAGGAAAGAGAGAAGGCATGAGAAAGAAACTGGTTCTACCCTGCATTCACTGGGTTTTGAGAATAAGTGAAGGGAAAATACAGTAAGCTTTCAAGATTAATGCTTGCCCTTTAAGGCAAGCCAAGTCAGGAAACAAGTTAGACTAAAACTATACTTTACTAATGTAGGCTAAAATAACAGAATCTTAAAAATCTAACTGTGAGATGACTATGGAGAAAAAGTGGAATATTCTGAATAAAAGTGATAATGGAGGGGAAAATATGTTATTATGAACTGTTGGGTAGAAAAGAGACAAGAAAGTACATGCAATATTATTGAGTCACACAAAGACTCGAGATGGTGAGTATGGTTTTGGAAAGGTATCAATCAGCCTGTTTGCTTGAACAAATTGATTCATAAATAGAAATGGAAAAAGAAGGAATTCAAAAGTTTGTGGTGGTGAAAGATTGAAAGAATTAGAGAAGGATTCATGGGCAATAAGGCTGCTCAATAAGGGACAGACCATTTTTCTGATAGGACAAAGAGCAGACCTTGGGGTAGAATTATAATGGAAGAAAAGGAAGAAAAAAGAAAGTAGGATAACCACAGGAAGAGACAATAAAAGTTTCTAACTGCTATATTTCCACATCTTTCTATAGAATGTTGTGTGAGGCAACAAAATATTAATTCCTACTGTGTCAATATTTTCTTACAACAGTACTAAAAATGCATATTTATAAACATGAAAGATCATTAAGAAATCTCTGCTGGACAAAGCATGATGTCCATCGTTGGGATATGTTTGCCTAGAGAATCAACAGTATTTGATTAATCATGAAGTTCCAAGGCAATGTAAGCTGAGAGACAAATACAGTCTAAAAGCTCTGTGATGATACATAGTTCATATTTCAGTATATAAATGGACAATATCTTTTGGGGAAATTATTACATAATGTTTACAGAGGCTATTAAAGACCACTATAAAATGGTCAATATAATGGAGCTGTGACTGAATTTATATGATGGTCTGTGTGCATTTAGCACTAGAGCTACATAATTTCTCATGGGCAAGATGATGGAAACAGCCCTGAAAGCATTTCTCTTAATAAAATATTGCTTATTTGCATGGAAAATAACTCATACAAGTACTAATTATATTTTGGTTTGAATCAGTAGAATAGGAGAAAAGGATTTTAACTGCCTTTCTTGTTTCATTCACTAAAACTATTTCATTGAAGATTCAAACTATTATAGTTAGTTTATAAAACTGGCTTCTTGTAAATTAAGTACTAAATTTACATTTCAGTTAAAAAGTCCTTATCCTGTCTTTCAAAGTCTCTTTATTTCTGATATATATAATTAATGTCTCGCTCCAGATTATTGCCTTTCTTGTCAAAATAAAGTTCGGTTTTTACTTGCTGATTAAATTCAAACAGAATTTTCAAAACTTCACATTTTATATTTCCCTACTGTCTATATCTTCCATAAATAGGAGTGAACTATAGCATAAGAAAAAATACCAAAACATATATTATTTTATCTTTGCTGCTATAGTTAAGAATAAAAACATTGTAGGGTTGTTATGATTCCTAAATTCTAGAAAAGGAATGTTAGCTTTGTAGATACAGTATGTTCTAAGAAACCTAACATTTTATGTCCCAAAGCACTGTCTTTTTAGGAATGAACAACAGACAATGTTGTTTTCCACTTTTGAATTTGTTGTATTAGAACATTGTTTTCTCATAAGCCTTCACATCCTTTTTTTTTTTCATTCATTATTGTTCTATTTTTTCCAAGAGACTTCCCTTTAAATCCCATACTTTTTATACATCATCTGTCATATCTGAGACAAAAAAAGGAGAGGAAGAATTCATTTTTGGGAAAGAAAGAAAGAAAGAAAGAAAGAAAGAAAGAAAGAAAGAAAGAGAGAGAGAGAGAGAGAGAGAAGAGAGAGATCCTCGGTCCAGCAAACAATTTTAAAAGTTCTGTTGAATACTGCTTTAGAATATGCATAGAATTTAGTCAAATCCTGAAGGAATATCTTACAGTATCATATGTACAATGTGTCTAGTAAACTTCTATTTCAATTGCAGTCCAATACAAAGAAGCCAATTAAAAAGAGTTCCACAAGAGGGGAGTACTACTGAAAATGCCCTAATTTTTGTTATGGTTAGCAGCTTCATTGGCAAGCAAAGGTGTACTGTTATTTCAGAACCATTGTATCATATCTTTCAAAAATCCTGGAGCACTGGGGAAGTACCTGAGGATTGGAAAAGGGCTGATGTGGTTCCCATCTTCAAGAAAGGGGAAAAAACAGACCCAGGAAACTACAATCAGTCTAACATTAATACCTTAATATATCAATAAAGTTATAACCAGTAGCCAGCATGGGTTTGTTAAAAACAGATCATGCCAAACCAATATTATTTCATTCTTTGATAAAGTGACTAAATTAGTAGACCAGCGAAATGCTGTGGGCATAGTATACTTAGATTTCAGTAAGTCATTTGATAAATAGACCACAACCTACTTCTTGGTAAGCTAGAAAAATGTGGAATAGACAACACCACCACCAGATGAATTTGTAACTGGTTGACAAACCACACTCAAGGAGTAGTCCTTAATGGTACTACACCCACATGGAGCAAATTAAACAGTGGGGTAACACAAGGCTCCATTTTAGGCCCAGTATTCTTCAATATCTTTATAAATGATTTAGATGACTGAATAGAAGGGGAACTCATCAAATTTGCAGACACTAAACTGCCAGGAATAGCCAACACTTCAGAAGACAAGCTCAGGATCCAAAAAGATCTTGACAAACTTGAACAATTGGACCCTATCCAACAAAATTAAATTTAATGTGGAGAAGAGCAAAGTTTTACATTTAGGCAGGAAAACTTAAAGGTATAAGTATAGATTAGGCAAGACCAGGCTCAAAAACAGTAACTGTGAGAGGGACCTAGTGGATGATCACTTGAATATGAGCCAGCAGTTCGCAGCAGCAGCCAAAAAATCTAAGATGTTGAGACCTTGGAAAAAGTTCAGAGAAGAGCAACTAAGATGATCAAAGGTCTGGAGACTAAAACATATGAAGAATGGCTGCAGGATTTGGGTTTGGCTAGTCTAAAGAAAACAAGAAATAGGGGTGACATGATAGCAATATTCCAGTATTTGAGAGGCTGTCACAAAGAAGGGGGGAATCAAATTATTCTCCAAGGCACCAGAGGACAGAACAAAAAACAATGGTTGGAAACTAATCAAAAAGAGAAGCAACCTTGTTCGAAATGGTATAAGTTCTCCTGCTTCAGCAGGGGCTGGACTTAATTCAACCTCATTCCAATTGGCTACAGGCCTTCAGGCAGTTTACTTGATTCCCTATCCATAATGGTACCATCTTCTCTGAATATAGTTCAGCTTGTTGACCATAATTAGTGTTCAAAATTCTTCAAGACACCAAAGTCATTAGATAGTTAGAATGTCAGTCAATCTTCCTGATTCTTCTTTTCTCTCTCTCTCTCTCCCTCTCCCTCCCCCCCCCTCTCTCTATTTCCTTCCTCTAAATCCATAAGACCTAGCAGCTGGATTGGGAAATAAAAGCCATAAAAGATAAGACAAAGAACACAGTGTCAGACACATACTTTTTTATTATGGAATCATCTGTGCCTTTGGATTTCTTCTGTAATGAATAACTTGATGATGCAAAATATGATATTTGTTCTATTTTCCAGTTCATTGGTAGTTCTGTGCTGAGAACTCTAGGACCCTAAAATATTTTTCCAGCAATTGATAAATCCTCTACAAACATTTTAAAATTACAGACATCTTCCTGATAATTTGCTCGAATCAACAATCAATATAGCAAACAATCAGATAAGAATGTAATTTCTGCTCCAGAACCACAGATGTCTCTTCAGGTTAACTAAAACTGGCTATGGGGTTAAATTGCTCTAGAAGAATCTGTCTTACTCTAATAAAGGAAACATAATATTTGCGTTACACTGAGTTTGTGTTATTGCATCATCTTTTTAATAGAATAATTAAGAAAATAATTTCTTGAGTATTCGGTTTATTGATCTCTGCAAGTATCCTTTATCATAAGTACTGCATAAAGCGCTTAGAAAAGTTTGATTGATATTAATGCAGATAGCATAGTGAGAACATGTCAACCCTATTAAATCTAATGATCCATCTCATTGCTGCTAATAACCAAACACATTGAGAGTTAATTTTCATGTTTAACAAAATCTTCATAATATGAACCAGCATTATATATCTGTCTTTGCTTTGAAATTTGGAATGCTTTTTCAACATATTGGTATTTGAGATTAAACTAATTTTTCTTTTAGCATATTGACTTCTTTTCAATAATAAGTAGTGTGTTATTTTCTTTTGCTCCTTGATTGGCATAAAGCTAAACATGTTATTCTTAACTAGATTGGATGGATGGATGGATGGATGGATGGATGGATGGATGGATGGATGGATGGATGGATAGGCAGGCAGGCAGGCAGGCAGGCAGACAGACAGACAGACAGACAGATAGAGAGATAGAGAGTTAGAGATAATTATAAGAGAAAAAAAAGAGAGAGAGAGAGAGAGAGGTAGAGATAAATATTATACTTCCAAGTGAGGGTAGCTCATAGGTAGGTTGATAGGCAGGCAGGCAGGCAGGCAGGCAGGCAGAGACAGGCAGACAGATGATAGATAGATAGATAGATAGATAGATAGATAGATAGATAGATAGAGAGAGAGAGAGAGAGAGAGAGAGAGAGAGAGAGAGAGAGAGAGAGAGAAAGAAATGATGGACAGACAAACAGATAGAAATGTTGAACTGAAATTGAGTGTGGAGCACCAAGTCTGGATTCTAGTTTTCTATAGACTATCAAGACAATTGGATGATATAGGAAATCACAACATGAGCCAAAGTCAGCAGATATATGCATAGAAGTCTGAAAGGAAAAGCTGGCTTAGATGTGAACTGAAAGCTGGAAGCAGAAGATATTGACAAGAACATGTCAAGTTCAGTCATCAAACTAGATAAATGAGGTGAAGTGAGGAAAGATTGACCTGATGGAGGATAAGGGAAGGTAATGAGACAAGGATATATAAGTTGATGTTGACTCTAGAAGCATAACAAGCCAAAATGTATTATTTTTTTAGAATGTTAATCTAAAGGACTATTCTTAATTTTACATATTTTATAAAACTAATAAAGGGCATTATGATATAACTAGTGATTTTACTGGCTGTTTGAAGAGCATTTTTTGCAGAAAAAAATCTTCAGCCTTCCTCCTCCTCCTCCTCCTCCTTCTCCTTCTTCCTTCAGCAAATCTTGGCATTGCCCTGAATCCTGATCTTTGCAGCTTCTTTGAGTGAAGACCTATAGGGACCTATTATGTGATTACTGTAACTGCTATGATATAATTCAGTCCAATGATGACATGAGAAATGTATACATTTTGCTCAGTGACAGCATTCCACTCTAAGAAAGGGAAACAAAAAGTATAGAAGGAAGGTGAAGATGTTTTTCTAAAATTTAAAGTTAAGAGAAACAGTTTTTCTCTGCAAAACATATGTAAAATAATTATGCATAAATTTGTGTAAAATGTAGTTTTATTAAAAAATATGAAAGTTAGAGAGGTTCATTTGTACAGAGTAACATTAGCTGGGCAAATCTAGACATTCATTCTGATTCATTGCATCCAGCTATGGCTATAAAAGAGAATAAAAAAATGGCCTGTCTGACTTCTCAGCATGGTAAATCAGATCTGAGTAAAGTCATAATGTCATGTTCAAACATTCACAGCTGTGGCTATCCAAAGGAATGCTCAATGTGTCCTATAACATTAAAAAGGGAAATAATAACGATATCTTTTAAATATTGCTGTCAGTTGCCCAATGTTATGATGAATATATATTTGTTTTATTGAGATATTGAATGAATCACAAAACTAGCAAAGGATTCTGGGACCTTTTATAAGGTACTGTCCTTATTGTGTTGAAGCAGACATTGTAGGAGGAAGCCATGTAGCAAAAGCCATGTAGCAAAAAATTAGGAGGACTCTGGTGGCACCTTTTCCAACTTATACATTTCATTAAAAGGCATAAGATCTACACATCAGAAGTAATGAAGGTTACACTATTTAATAAATTTCATTAATCATAAAAGGTGCTTTAGGAGTCCCAATTCTTCAGCTGGTCCAGCAGATTGTGCTGACAAAAAAAAATAACATTCTAGTACTAAAATCCAGTGTTATTTCCCCCCCCCACACACACACACACAAAAATGCCCTCCTTAAAATCATTAAATCTCCCTGCACCACATCACCGAAACCCTGCTGAACCAGAGTTCTGAGTTGGAATCTAAAAAGCCTGGAATTCAGTCCTCTGGAAGTTCTGCAATGAATGATGTAGAACTATATGCTAATTTGGTCACCTGTTTATAGTCTCAGATCCCTCCTGGGATGTTATAGTGGATAGGGAGGGGAGTTGCAGTTAGCTTCATGATATGGTTTCCACCTCATTGTGAGAGGAAGTGGTTCCTTCAGCCTTCAGAAAGCAATGGAGTAACCTCTTCTCAGGTTGAGCCTGATAATTTTAGAAAACTGCTATCTTGTCTCCCCTTACAGGAGGCAGGATGGTTATGGGGCCTTGTTCCTAACATTCATTAATTTCTCAGTGGCTTTTCATACTGTTGTCTACAGTATTCTTCTAGACCAGCTACTGGGGCCTGGAACTGGTGAAACATTTTTACAATGCTTCTTATCCTTTCATGGTTGGCTCCAATTGATATTCACAGGGGAATGAAAAGAGAGAGGTCATCTCCCAAGATAGTTCCCTTTTGTTTCCTCCTTATCTTTTACTCAGGCTTCTCTTTGTTTTCAACATTGCCACTCTTAGGGTCTTCCTTCCTGTCTTTGTTCCTTAGGCATAGCTACACAGAAGCAATCACTTCTGGATGACTAGACTAGACTAGACTAGACTAGACTAAAATAGAATAGAATAGAATAGAATAGAATAGAATAGAATAGAATAGAATAGAATAGAATAGAATAGAACTGGAACGGACCTTGGAGGTCTTCTAGTCCAGCCCCCCACTCAAGCAGGAGAACCTATACCATCTCAGATAAGTGACTATCTAGCCTCTTTTTAAAAATCTCCAGTGATGGAGCGCCAGCGATTTCTGGAGGCAAGCTGTTCCACTGGTTAATTGCCTTCACTGTCAGGAAATTTCTCCTTAATTCCAGGTTGCTTCTCTCTGGTGCTTTGGTGAATAACATGACCCCCTCTTCTTGGTGGCAGCCCCACAAATGCTGGAATATTTCTTCTTTTCTTTAGACTAGCCAAACCCAAGTCCTACAGCCGTTCTTTGTATGTTTTAGTATCCTGGTCTTTAATCATCTTAGTTGCTCTTCTCTGAATTTTTTCCAAATTTTCAAATCTTTTTGGCTGCAGTATTCCAGGTGTGGTCTTACTAGGGTTTTATAAAGGGGTGCTAATACTTTGCATGCTCTTGATTCTATGTCTCTGTTTATATAACCCAGGATTGTATTAACTTTTTTGGCTGCTGCTGCACACTGCTGGCTCATAGTCAAGTGATCATCCACTAGGACTCCAAGGTCCCTCTCACAGTTACTGTTTTTAAGCCAGATCTCACCCAATCTGTACTTGTATCTTTGATTTTTCCTGCCTAAATGTAAAACTTTGCTTTTCTCCTCATTGAAACTCCTTTTGTTGGATAGGGCTCATTGTTCAAGTTTGTCAAGATCTTTTTGGATCCTGAGTTTGTCTTATGGGGTGTTGGCTATTTCTGCCAACACCAGTGTCATCTGCAAATTTGATGAGTTCCCCTTCAATTCCCTCATCTAAGTCATTGATGAAGATATTGAAGAGTACTGGGCCTAAGATGGAAACTTGTGGTATCCAACTGCTTACTTCTCTCCATGGAATCTCCTCTTGCTATGATGTATGATGCTAAATGCTAGTCTTCACTGCTTACCACATGTTTTTCTTGTAAATGAACTTTAACATTACAAAATACGCTGCAGTAACCCTTGCCTAGGTAAGATTCCTGGTCTCCAAGACAATAATAATAATAATAATAATAATAATAATAATAATAATAATAATAATAATAATAATAATAATAATAATAATAAGAAGAAGAAGAAGAAGAAGAAGAAGAAGAAGAAGAAGAAGAAGAAGAAGAAGAAGAAGAAAGAAAGAAAGAAAGAAAGAAAGAAAGAAAGAAAGAAAGAAAGAAAGAAAGAAAGAAAGATCACCCCAAGAAGTTAAATGAAAGGTTAGAAAGCAGAAAGTTTTAATTATAGAGAATCTGGAAAGACCATAATATTTACTTTGATATTTCATGATGAAAATGTTTTTGAAGTTACAAGGGAGTGCCTTTATACTAAACAAAGAATGCCTCAGGATCAAGGATAAAAGCAACAACAACAAAAAGCAGGAATGATAAGCCTGATGAAGAGTGATTGACTTTGTTCTTTTGCATCTATGGAAAATAATCTCAGCTGTACAATGTAACTTAACAAAATGCAACTTCTAAATGATGAAAGATCGCTATGCAAGAAGTGGCTGAGAAGGAGAAAGAGTCTGAATCTGCACATGAATGTCTTGTATGGGATAGTAAAGCAGCTTGAAAAAGAACATATATTAATATAGAAGAAATGTTGATTGCCCTATATAGGACATTCACTAGCAGTGAGAGTTGAAATGTAGGTTAGCTTGACTTAAAATACTTTAATTACCATAATTTTGACTGAAAAATCAAAATCCACCCCAGATCTAACTCAGTTTCCAAAACTAAGCACAAGGAAAGGTTGTGATTTACTTGTACAAGCCTCCATAATTTTTAAGTCCCTTGTCCTATAAAGAGCAATCAGGAGAAACCAGGGGGGAGGAGAAGAGAAACATTACAGTACAGAGGAAAAAGTACTATAAGTAGTGAGAAAACAAAAGCAACAGAGAATGGACTATAGGTCATACTTAACTAAAGACAAAAATATGCATTGATTCTCAGGCAACCAATAACACTATTAGGAAAAAGGAGAAAGCTGTGAATCTAGATTCTGACCCAAATCAACTATCTTTTTCTGTATCTAGTTAAGGAATCTTCTAAATCTCTCTGCTAGGTAAAGAAAAAGTGATTTTACTTTAATTTAAAATATGCACTAAGTGTTCCAGATCGAGCCTGATGCTTAGATTCCAGGCTCCCACGTCCCAAATCTAGCCTGATCACAACAGAAAATAGTGCAAAGCAAAAATTTAAAGGAAATCATTATTATGTGAGACAAAATTGAGAATTAATTATGAAGTGTACCCTGAAGAAAATTGATTTTTTTTTCTGAAGTGGATTGCAAATTAATGCAACTGCGTGACTTCATGGGGAGAAACTTATTATTTTTTTTTATTTCAGACACATTATGCAAAGACCTGGCTCGCTGGGAAAGTGGGAAAGGTGGAAGAAAAGAAAAGAAAAAAAAGAAAAGAAAAGAAAAGAAAAAAAGAAGATAGCCAGCAGCAAAATAGATAGTTATAGCTTGTTATAGCTATACTGTAGAAAACCTGAACAAGCAGGTTAAGTAATGGTTGTCAGGAAGAAAATCTATCTACATGGTCACTAAGAGCTGGCACCAATTTAATGACACATAATCAATCAATAAAAATTGTGACAGCATGGCACCATGTCATTAGAGGAACAAAATTAAAGAAAGTATGAGTTCAGGTAGGACTATGCCTTTCCCCACATACATTCTTTCAGTGGTTGGACAGAGAATCTCACTATATGTTGACACCATGCCAAGCTAAAGGAGGAACATAATGGAAGCAAGTTGAAGCTGCAGCAGAGGAGAATGGAACATTGACATCCAAATGCTGTTCACCAATTAGAAGATTGTTTTTGAGCTCTGGCCAAGAGCTCAAAAACACAGCCATGTGAAAATCAGTCCAACTGTCCAAGGTAAAGGAAGCAAGATGTTTATCTCTAAATGGGGGGCGGAGAGAGAGAGTGAGAGAGACAAAACAGCTCTGAGAGTTGATCCATCTGTGGGACCATGCAATTAATTATATCTGGCAGTTCCCATTTATAGATGACTAACAACAATGATGCAAATCTAGTTTTTTGCTATTTACTAGGCAAGAAGAGTTAGTATTAAAGAATGTATGCTTGAATGGCTAACAAATTATGTCCATAGATATAAGGGGAGTGAATACAGGGTGGGTGACAAAGCAAGGAACCATACAAATGATGACATTGTCCAATATCTCAGGCCAGAATTGTAAGATAAGGAATCAATGACATGCATGCTGCACAACCTAGTAGTGGCAAGTAAATACCAAGAAGAAGCAGTCAGCATTGTCATCTACTTGCAAATTCGACTCTAGCTCAAAACCACAAATGCAATGACATATGAGTTAAGGCAGGGGTGTCAAACTGCCGGTCCACGGGCCGGATGCATTATGCTGAAACCGCGCCCACCCCATTGCCAGCAATGGGGGAAAAATTGCGATACATCATGACACATCACGTGACATTGCGAGTTTGACACTCCTGAGTTAGATTGGAAGGAACCCAATCTAGGGCATATTAGGATGCTTAGTTTTAGGATTCAGGGCTGTGTGCCCAAAGAAAGGAGAACCGAACTGAATTGCAGATATGACGAAGGAGTGATGATTGGATCTCTATAATACTGCTAAGAATCCTAGATCCTGCCATACAAACCATTAACACGTGCAATATTTTTTTCATGAGAAAGAAAATAAGAATAATGCAGTAATGTCAGATCTTGTTTCCGTAAGCAAGCCAGAAACTGAGAGCACAAACCTCAGTAGGTGTCTGTTACAGCAGTATACAAGCCAGTGCCAAAGGAGACAATGTTGAGATGCTTTGAGAAATCCAGCAAAGGAATTCCACTCTAAAGGCTTTTCTACATCACCAAAAAGGGCAGACATGAAAGAGTTGTGCACATAAAAGGACTTTAAGAGGACACCAAGAAAGATATTCATAGAAATTAAGAAAGGCTGCAGAAGAGGAAAGTAAAATGTTGCCCAAAGATGCTGCCAGAAACTTGTCAAGATCTGTACAGAAACCATGAGATGCAAATGAATTTTTATGATCAAGCATGATGCAGAATGGGATGTCCAGTGCCAGAAAGACAGAATCATGGCTAAGGGATAAGCCAAAGGTTTAGCAAGGACCATGATGAATCTACTGTACCTGTGATGAAGGACACTACTCAGCACAGATGCAAGCATGAAACCTGCAAGTGAAATAAAATCCTGTATTTTTGGCAGGGAGAAATCAAGGGAGACCTCTACATACAGCTGCTACTTATTTTCAAGGAATCAGAAAAGCAGGAACTGAAAGGTTCAAGCTCCAGAGAAGCATCCATTTGAATTGTATGCTGCCAGAGTCATTGACTGAGATGAACAGCTATGGAAATTGAATAAATAAATAAAACCAGGCCAGTGATTTTCAACCTTGGCAGCTTTAAGATGTACAGACTTCAACTTGTAGATTTCCCAAGCCAGCATATTGAGTGGGAAATTCTGGGAGCTGAAGTCCACATATTTTCAAGTTGCCAGTGTTGAAAAACACTGGATTAGAGGCTATTGAAGCAGCAGTCCACACATCTAAGTGGTCTAAAGCAGCCAGAACCTGGAATGAAAAGCTGAACTAAATGTGTGACAAGAATACAAAGTGAAGTGGACTTCTACCTTTGTTTTTTTAGATACAAACACAACAGATGGACATATGTTCTGATCTAAGAAGATAGTTAAGCATCTGTTACCACCATGAGGAAAGAGTCAAGATAATGTAAAAAATGTTCAACAAAGAAATGATGCTGAAAGAATGGAGACGCATTTCCTACTATTTGGCATTTCACAGAAAAAGAGAAGGGTGGAAGTTACCCTTTTGGCAGAAAAGAGAAGATGCAATGTTTTCTCACATGCTTTATGGCTGAGTGAAGCCAATAAAGCAGAATCTGGCATCCTAAAACAGACAGCAAACAACTAGCCCCTATTTAAAAGTACAGGACTGAAGCTGAGGAAGATTTGTATGGGCAAGGACAAGGTGAATACACCTGCAAAGGGAACTGGATTGTAATCAAGAGAGTGAAATGTATATAGAATTGAGCTAAATTTCAAATACAATTGGCTGACAGTGGAGCAGTCCTATGGTTCTGTCAAAGGAGGAAATATTATCAGTGAATATGATGTTCTTTTTTCAAAGCTTTGTGAATATTTGTGTATTTCAGGAGCAAGAGGGATGATTGAATTGCAGCCCCTTCCCCCAAGAAGTAAGGAAAGAAGGCAGGGAGGCTGTATTTTGCTGCTTTTTCTGATATGGAATATTCCAGAATATTCCAAAAAAAGAATAAGGAAAGGAAAAAGAAATACAGGTCTGGTACCTCTGCTGAATTGCAGGGAATGTTGTACTAAATTGTTCAATCACAGTACTTTGGAAAAGGGATGTTGACATTTATTGTGCTGTGCAGCTCTCTGTTTCTTTGCTTGAGTAGGGCGGTGAATAATAAACAAAAGTTGCTGAAGTTGCTTTTGTTTTATGCACCTTCCTGAGTTATTTCACTAAACAGTTTTTGACAGCTAGAGCATGCACATTATTTTCAGTCCAGCTGTTAGAAATACAGTTAGTGAAAAGCAGCCCAAACTTAATGCATTGAGATGATGATGATGATGATGATGATCATCATCATCATCATCAATATGCCATGATTCACTGACTCTGTGTGACTTTTATAGGAAGGTATTAGGTAGCAAAGAGGTGGAGCCCTGGCAGTAGCAATACCTCATTAGGAATGGGAAATAATCGCCATCATAGCTCAAGGACTAGCTGTTAAAGTGAGTTTTGTATGAATTCTGAAATGGAGGAAGGAGAAGTAGCAGTCTTAGAAGGAACCTAAGTGAAATACACTGAATAAAGGTCAACAACTTTAAGTCAATCTGGCGCCATTTATCATTCTCTTCTAGGAAAATTCATAGCATGCCATGTACACAAACTAGAAAGTTATATTAGAAAAGACAAGCAAATTTAGACAGCCTATGTAAGGATGTTTTAAAATAATAATATCATAATTAACAACAATAGGGAATGTGGGCACAAATGGACTTTTGAGATAGTCTGGAAAATATGTCTGGACAATGTTTCTGAATTTTTCAACAGTAATGAACAAGATTCCCTTTCAAGGAAATTAGAATTATTATTGGGCGGAAACAAAACATAACATCAACTTTTAGCCCCCAGGAAATGCAAGAACATCCTCCGCCCATGGGAATTTCTAGAAAATGCTTTTCTTGTCCTGAAATAATGTCTAAAACAATTTCATTATAGTAAAAGGAATATGGTAGACAAGGCAGCATAATTTTTTGTCAATTTATTAAAACAGCCTAGGTTTGGATGAATTAAGGAGAGAGAGAAAGTATATCCTGGGGTGTTGACAGAGAGGATCTTTTCTTAATAGTGAATGCCTCTATCAGCAAAAAGATACCTTTGGATAAAATCCCTGTTTCCATTGCTGAAAAGATGTGAGCATGGGTGCTACCCTGCCACTATATTTGTACAGAAGAATGCAGTACTGATCCACACAGTGGTGGGATTCAGCCAGTTCGCACCAGTTTGGCAGAACCGGTAGCTAATTTTTTGTTGCCCAGGCCGAGAATGGACTTCAGGAATCAGCATCCACACAGAAAATTGATTGTTCACATATTTGAATCCCACCACTGGTCCCATACTATATTCCCTTGTCATGGAAGTGTAGGGGAAAATTGCTTTTCCTTGCACCCAAACCTGCTGTCTTCAACTACTACAGGATGAGGTCAGAGAGATCCAATTCTGTATTGCTACACAATTCCCACTCTAAATTAAATCTTGGTACCAAGCAGTTCAAAAGCTCAAACATTTTCCTTCAGTTAAGTTGGCAGTCTGAGAACCAGTCTGGTGTAGTGTTAAGGCACTAGACTAGAAACTAGGAATACATAAGTTCTAGTCCTGCCACAGGCACAAAGCCAGCAGGGTGGCCTTGAGCCAAATCATTCTCTCTTGGTCCCAGAAAGCAGGTAATGGAAAACCACTATTGAAATCTTCTCAGGAAAACATCAGGCAGTCATCAGGAGTCCACATTGACTTGAAGGCACACAAAAAATATTGGCAGTACATACTGCAGTAGAAACTGCACAGCTTGAAAATACAACTGGTATGGATCCTGAATATTTCTGGCAACTTAAAACAGGATTTTCTTTTTTGCCTGATTACTTGACAAACATGGCTTTCTCAATATGGGCACCAATAATTTTGTGCATCACCTGCAAACTGCTATACACAATTGTTTCAATTGCATATCACATACTTTATTCAAAAGCACTGCTATCACAATAACTTACATTTCTTGGATCATTTTGGTAAAGAGGCAAATTGTCACCAGCATATTTCTGCAAATCCCATGGTCATAATATCTAACCAACTGACAGCTACTGATGTTTTAGTACATTTTTATTCTTACAAATTTCAAAAGGAGGGCAGAATAATCATTGTTATTTACAATATGGTTCAGAAAACAATTCAGTTGCTTAGTGATATGCTGCAATTGAAAGAAACAGTACATTTTTATTTGTCACAATGAATAAAATGATAGTTATCTGCCCTTTTAGAATTTTCTTGTTGCAAAGTAATAAGAAGTGGCTGAAAGGAATTGTAATTTTTTTTCAGTCACTATGTAGGTTGACATATACATTCATCTTCATGTAGAATCATTTTTTTATTTATAGATTAATAATTAGAAGGGAAAAAATAGAAATTGACATAATTTAATTGCTCTTTTTCTACAATGACATTTTTCACTTTAATGAGTATTTAATATGTAAATTACTCTCCACACTTTTCAAAAACAGTGGAATGTTCAGACTCCTAAATAGTCACTTTGAAATTAGCAGCAATTATGACACAATTTCTCACCCACTTCATCTGTGTTCTTTGTATTCTTATAATAAAGTTTGTCTGGTGTCAAAGTTTGTCTTCAGACACTGACTGGGTTGATTACAGATAATCCTGCTTAGCAACTGCCCTATTTAGCAGCCATTTGAAGTTACAACAGTGCTGAAAGAAGTAAATTTATGACCAGTCTTCACACTTATAACTGTCTAGCATCCCCATGATCACATGATCAAGATTCAATGCTTTGCAACCAGTAGGTGTTTAAGATCATTGCAACATCACATGATCACATGACTGCTGTTTGCATGTTTCAGAGCCAGCTTCTGATAAGTTGAGTCAATGGAGAAGCCATCAGTAAAATTGCAAAATGTCATCATGTGATGTTTTGTTTAATGAACATGAATGACTATCTTAATGACACAACAGAGGTGAGGTTCTAAGTCCATTGTCTCGCTTAACAACTACTCAATGATGGATCCCAATTGTGGCTGTTAAGTGAGAACTACATGTACACCATGTTCATTTGGCCCAGTGCTCCGATATAGGGCCAGGAGTCATGAGTGAAATGCTTTATGGAATGATGGCTTAGTTTTTATTTCTAGGAAAGCAGGAGAAATTTGTCACTGAGCTGCTTTCACCAAGTCACTTTCTCTTATAATATTTATCCTTGTCAGATAAAATGCAATGAGTTTAGGTGCCAAGGTTATTAAAACATTGAAAACAAAAACACAGGCGCAAAGATTGATTGCAGTAGATTACTTCTGATATATAATACCTCTTGCTCAGCTCTCCTTTTTAAGCTTAACCTCTGGATAACTTGTGCTTAGCTCTTGGCTCTCTCTCAATTTCTACATTGTAAGTAAGGCTGAAGGAAAAAAAAGAAAATAAACTTTTATATTTTAAATTGTTGGCATTCTTATGTTTTGTGACCCAATTTTTAATGTGGAAACATGCATCATTTTGATATGAAAGAGCTGTTTGTGATATTGTAGGTGTATCAGATCTGTTTGTTCTTTTCCATCATTTTCCATAGTTCTCATGAGCATTTAACACCTGCTTTTGAGAATCAAAGCTCTCTTTGAAATAGCAAAATACTGAACTGAAAAAAATGAAGGGAAGGGGAAGGGGAAGGGGAAGGAAAGGAAAGGAAATACAAATACCCCTGTTTCACTGTGTAATCTTTTTGGGTATCCAACTTTCTTTCTGCAATTTGTTTTGAGTTTGGAAGGAAGAAAAGATAAACATGGTACAAGAAAAAAAATAACATTCTTATTTTTTCTGTTGAGAATGGAACTTAAAGGAAATAGCCATTTTTTTTTTTTTTGAGAAAAAAGATGGCCATGGAAGAGGATTTTGACAAAATAAGGGCTGGTTATGGTCTGATGTGTTCCTGGTGATGATCTTAGAAATCAAAAGCAATATTCAAAAGAAAGTGGTGCAGATCAAGTTGTGAAAAAGAACTATTTGGTTTCTACTCTGGCCATCTTCAGATGGAATTTGAAAACTCTATCAGTTTTCAATCACCAATCATTAAAATTATTACAGTTGTCCAGAGACTGGACAGTTTTAATAGAATCCATCCACGATTACCAAACAAATTTCAGCTAATACATTTTTTCCTGTGCCCATCATGACATCGTCTGAAGAGAAGGTGGAAGGTTACTTAGAAGCCAAAAAGACAAATCATAATGAAGGTATCCTTGCTCATATCAGGCAATTTATGGTTCTCAGGGAGTTCAACTTATGGAGACAGTTAAATGTCTCCATGAACCAAGTTATAGAGCAGTGGTTCTCAACCTTTTTAATGCCGCGACCCCCAACCGGTCGTAAGTCGAGGACTTTTCCTGCCTGGGAGCGCTGTGCATGTGTGGTGCTGCCCCCTGCGCCAGCCGAGGCCTAGCTGGCAAGGGGCAGTGACGGTGCAGGGCCCCACGTGTGCCAGCAACCCTCCCTGTGCCCGCCGGCCTCCCACCTCCCACCCCTGGCCCTCTTTTACTTACTTTTAATAGTTGCTCAGCAGGGAGGGAAGCTTTCCTTGCAGCACCGTTTGCAGACTGGGGCTTTTGGTGGTCTCAGCAGGGCAGAGACAGCCTGGACAATTCCTATTGGCTTTTGAAAGCCAATAGATTCTATTGGCTTTTGAACACCAATAGAATAGAGTCTCTTGAATAGAGTCTATTCTATTGGCTTTCAAAAGCCAATAGAATAAGAGGGAGTAGCACAGCTAAAGAAAAAAGGAAAAAAATGGCGGACAGCCTTGTTTGGCGACCCCTGTGAAATGGTCGTTCGACCCCAAATGGGGTCGTGACCCACAGGTTGAGAACCGCTGTTATAGAGCCACATAGACATGGAAAACCATACTAAATTGCCCCTCTCCTCAACATTTAAAAGCCTTCTCGGGGAGAAATAAATTGAGTTCAGAATTGTTTCTCTTGTCAGGATACTGTTTCAGAAATGACCTAATATTGCAATCTCAGCTTGATTGGGTGCCAAAACTCTTGTTATATCGGTGACTGTTGCCTAGTGCCCTCATTTAAATGTTGTCATTAGGCTGTGATCGATGACGATAGGTTCCTAATATATTTGCCTCTGTTTTCCATTTGTCATTTCCTTTTTTGTAATAGTTTCCCCCATGAAACAAAGAAAAATGTGCTGTGCTTAATGAATTATCCAATTATACAAACACCACACTATTTTCAATTAATTTTCACTAACCAATAAATGTAACCTCTTTGCCTCCTAATTCTGGGTTAAATCTACATCAATGTAGCTGTAGATAATTTGAGCACGTCTTGCTGTCTCAAAGTAGACATGTTGTATATGGACTGCACAAGTCTGGGAAATTGGTAAATAGTAGACAAGAGTTTTCTTTATCTCTTTGGTATGCTATAGGGGGTCAGTCAGATTTGTACCTCAAATAGTGTACATCTACAAAACTGTTGAGAACCAGTTCGGTATAATGATTTATTCACCAGACTGAAAACCAGGGATTGTGAATTCTAGTTCTTCTTTATTTCTAGTTCTTCTGGATGACTTTGGGCCAATCATTCAGTCCAAAGAAGAAGACAAGGGCAAGCAAGCCACTGTGGAAAATATTGCCAACAACATGGCAGGCAAGTACCAGGAGTCCAAACTGACATGAAGATATCCAACACTAAATACCACTGAATAAAGTATACCAAGAACACATTCTCTGCAGTCTCACAACTGAATTACTAATAAATGTACTACAATGTATGTCCTTTTTATATTATTGGATTTTTACAGCTATCTATCCTGGTGCTTCTTTTTTTTTTTTTTTTTTTTTATTAAAAGTTTTATAAATTTTACAAGAAAAACAAGAACAATACAGAACAAAAAACAATATTCTGGTGCTTCTTGACCTCTCAGCAGCTTTCGATACTATCGACCATGGTATCCTTCTGCGTCATCTCGGAGAGGCGGGAGTGGGCGGCACCGTATTGCGGTGGTTCTCCTCCTACCTCTCTGACAGGTCGCAGTTGGTGTTGGCGGGCAGACAGAGCTCGATCCCTAGGCACCTCGATTATGGGGTGCCTCAGGGCTCGGTCCTGTCCCCCCTCCTTTTTAACATCTACATGAAACCGCTGGGTGAGATCATTCGGCGACACGGGGTGAGGTATCATCAGTACGCGGATGATACCCAATTGTATGTCTCCACCCCGTGTCCTTTCAGTGAAGCAGTCGACGTGATGTGCCGGTGCCTGGAAGATGTGAGGGTCTGGATGGGGGTGAACAGACCTAGACTCAACCCTGACAAGACCGAGTGGCTCTGGGTCTTGCCTCCCAAAGGCCAACTGGACGGTCCATCTTTACTCCTGGGGGGGGGGCAAATTTACCTCCCTCAGTGCAGGCACGCAACTTGGGTGTCCTCCTGGACTCACAGCTAAATTTGGAACAACATCTATCGGCTGTGGCCAGGGGGACCTTTGCACAGGTTCGCCTAGTGCACCAGTTGCGGCCTTATTTGGACCGGGAGGCTTTACTCACAGTCACTCATGCCCTTGTCACCTCAAGACTAGATTACTGTAACGCGCTCTACATGGGGCTACCCTTGAAGGGCGTTCGGAGGCTGCAGTTGGTTCAGAACGCAGCCGCGAGAGCGATTGTGGGCGCGCCAAGGTACGCCCACGTGTCACCTATCCTCTGCGAGCTGCACTGGCTTCCTGTGGGTCTCCGGACGCAATTCAAGGTGTTGGTTATCACCTTTAAAGCCCTTCATGGCATAGGGCCAGGTTACCTACAGGACCGCATTCTGCCATACAGTTCCCAGAGACCGGTGAGGTCCCATAGATTGGACCTCCTTCGGGTCCTGTCAGCCAGACAATGTCGGCTGGTGGGCCCTCGGGGAAGGGCCTTTTCTGTGGTGGCTCCGACCTGGTGAAATCAACTTCCCCCCCGAGGTGCGAACTGCTCCCACCCTGCCGGCCTTTAAGAAAGCCGTTAAAACTCTCCTGTTCCAGCAGGCCTGGGGCTGATGTCCCTGGGGTGCCAGGATATGATCAGACTCGCGGTATGATTGGATTATTTTATTGTTTTACGACTGTTTTTAATTTTGTACGCCGCCCTGAGTCCTTTGGGATTGGGCGGCATATAAATATTTGTAAATAAATAAATAAATAAATAAATATTACATTTATTAACATAATTAATCTATCTTCAGTAAGAAAAAAAGATAAAAATATCAGAGTTGTCAAGTAGTAAAATACTGCATACTATATATTCTTCAGTACAGGTGATCAAGCAACAAGGAGTATCAGTAATATAAATAGGTTGAAGTGATATTGCTGGGGGGGGGGTGTAAAGGAAAGCAAAATATTCATATACTCTATGGAAAGAAATTGTCTCCTCCTAAAAATGCCAATGCAGCATTTTAGCTAAGAGAAAAGAGAAGACAGCCTTTTCGTTTTCAAAGAAGGACTTCACCCCAGGTCTTCAAAAATGTCTCTGCAGTAATGTTTACCACTGGCAATGAAAACATTTTCTTCAGATACATGGAAAAAGCTGTTTGAAACAACTTGCTGTAAAGGCTAGGGAAGAACCCTATACAGCTTATCTCTGTATGTGAGCAACAGTGGGGTTCCCATTGCTTTCCAATAGTAGTCTTTAATTGAAGGCAACTAAATCTTGTTGCATCATTGAAAGACACCATTCAGGAGATCTTTCAAGGTGTCATAATAAATGGTAATCCTAAGAGAGATAGTTTAAAAGGATGGTCTTCCCAGTCAAAATCACTGACAATAAACTGTCTATTCTCTTCTATGCCAATGATCTAATCTTATCTTCCATTACATCAAATGCCCTGTGCAAATTGCTATCTTGTTTAGGTTAATACTGCTCAAAATTATTTAAATAATAACCTGGGGAAAAAAAAAGAAAAGTTATGGCCTTTGGATAAAATCTTCCTAGAAATAAGTATCCAGAGAGTGGATATTCATTGTTTAGTTGAGAGTAAACAAATAGTAAGATTGATTTCTCAATCTCTTATTTATATCACCAGGCAGTTGTTTTGCCCAGCAACGTGTCCCCCAAATTAAGAGAGTTCAGGAGTTAAATGTACAATTCAAATGCTTGTACTCTGCTGCTGTTCGCTTAATTGCCCCCAAACTACATCTTCTTAAAATCAAGCTTGCAATTATTTTTGTTTCTGAAATGAAACTTAGGGACTTTACTCCAACATTTACTAGTGAATAATTTCAAAACCTTTTTTTAAAAAGAAAGAAAGAAAGAAAGAAAGAAAGAAAGAAAGAAAGAAAGAAAGAAAGAAAGAAAGAAAGAAAGAAAGTGTCTCTTGGCAGTCCCAAAAGGAGAGAGCAAAGACGGTCATTCAACTTATGAGATTATCTATTAGAACTTTTAAATATGGGGTCAAGCTCAAATCCCATTCAAGTTTTACACTATCAACGCTGTTTCTGATAGAAGAAATCAAATATACTGCATCTCTAGGTATCTTCCTAGTGGTTTACAACACTCAGGAGACTTATCTGCAGATATGGATGCTCATCAGAAATTTTTGCTCACCAGAAGAATTTTATAGCTCTCTCGTCCTTAAAAAGAAAAAAAAAAGATAACAGCTATTTCCATACAAATCAATCTAAGTACAACTGCAAGTAACAGAATTTCCCCTTGGCACATAGTAAAAATATGTAGGGTGAAATGTGAGCAATATCTCATTAACTCTTCTCTTTGATCAGACTTAACAAAACTCCAGTTGCAACAAATGCCCTCTGCTATATCTGAGCCTGCTACAAGAAAACCCTTGCCAGGATGGCAGTCTAGAACTCATATAACATCATTTTCTTTAATGTCCAACTTATGCTGCCGCCCACTCAAAATATTTAGATCATTTTTCTTAAAATAAAATGTCAACATAAGACTTAATTTTTATTAAACACTCAGGAGACAATCATTATTTACAGCTTTTGTTTGTGAAATAGCTCATGATATAAAGATCTTTATTCCTTTGCAAATCTAACTTCCCTTGATTTAAATTTTACCTTGTTGCACTATGGTTTTTTCCCCAATTTTATTAAGGATTATATTAAACAAAACCAATACAACTAATGTAGAAATTTAAAAAATACACTATTGATAATATATTTTTTTTAACTCTTATAATTTGAATTCTGTCTAGCAATTATATTTTGGGTTTTTATGGTATAATTGATAAACAGCTAATAACAGATGTTTGATATTCTATAACTGCAACAATTACATTAATAGGAATAAGAAAACTAGATATAAGAAAACATTTTGGAATGAATCCAACAATTACAAAAAGAGATTGGCTATACTGAAATTGTACCAAATTACTGAATATAAACATTAGCCAACCTCTGGGAGAAAATAAACAGGAATTATGAACTATCTGAGTTGGAGAAAAAAACACATCTATAGCTTGAAGATAAAATATTTGTTGAATGTTCATATGGAAAATAGTACAAAAACAAGAGACATGCACATGTTAAAATATTTAAACTAGTTTAGAATTCAAAAGCCACATGGGAAAATAAACATGAAGATATGTCCAAAGGACATATATCACTGTTGTTGTTGTTTTTAATTTAAATGTGGGAAGATTTTAACAAACAATACGTTTGTTTGTATTTAAAAGGTCAAGGGTCAATTGGGTGCAAGGAAGAAGGATATGGAAAATGATTATTAGGGTACTATCCTTTGACTATCAAGGAAGACAAACATTAAACAAATCAGAAATACTGCCAGAAATAATAATATCAGAGTCTCTTGCTTCCAATAAATGTTGCTCTAGTTATAACAAAGTAGCCCTTTAGTATCTGTGGTCATGGAATGGTGAATGGTCATGGAAAACAGAGAATTGTGATTTGAGTCTTACATGGAAACCCAAGCCTTCTATATGTGATGCTGTTTAAATGTACATTAGTGGGAAGTTGTCTAATACAGTCACATTTTAAGAGAAATCAGGAAGTAACTGATGAAATAGGAGGAAGGCTAAAACTTTTCAGAATATTTGGGGTCATTACAAACCAAAATAATAGGAATAATAGTTAAGTTAGAATAGTGTTTTCAAACTTAGCAACTTCAGGACATTTGGACTTCCAAGTTATCAAGAAAACAACAACACTGAATTAAAATGTGTGTTATAGGTGGCACTTTTTGAATGCATTTTTTTAAAAAAGGAAAAACTGTTTAGAGGCTGTAGAACCGAGTCTCGGTATAGAAGGTTTTTTGGTTTGTTTAATCTTTTCCTCCAAAGACTGAGAGATAGGTCCATTTTCAGAAAGGGAGTGCAAACTTCTTCTGTGTGGCTATGAAGTATTGACAGTTCATGCTTTCCCTACTGTCAGAATTCTGACATGCTGAGGCATTGATCTGCAGGATCCAAAGCCCTCTTGTAATTCCAGCAGGTCTGTGAAATAGGGAAAACTGATGTGGCTTACCTCCATCTGTAATAAAATCATCTCACAGTGGCAGTTTGAAGAAATGCTGTTAGAATGCCCCTTCTAATGTCCTTTTGACAGAATCAGGGAAGAGAGAGAAACAAAATCCATACACACTGACACACTTGTCAGGTGAGATTTGGAGTTAGGAAATGTGAGCCTACCTGAGGCAGAAAAAAAACGAAGGTTCACGATCAACACCTGCCTGTTCTCTCTCTCTCTCTCTCTCTCTCTCTCTCTCTCTCTCTCTCTCTCTCTCTCTCTCTCTCCCTCCCTCCCTCCCTCCCTCCCTCCCTTTCCCTCTGCTTCTCTCTCTCTCTCTCTCTTTCTCTCTCTCTCTCTCACACACACACACACACATACACACACACATTCACACACAAACACACAGCCAGATGACTATTTTAAAAATAGCCTGAAGATTGCATGCAGTGTTCTCAACAAGAATTGTACTCCTGCTCTATAGAACTGTCCCTGCTGTCTGGAAATGTGCAAAGTGTTTTCCAGGTTCAAAAATGTTTTCAGCAGGAAACATTTGTTTTGTCAGAATCCAATTATATTTCATCTTTAATTATCAAACATAGAAACTCCCAATTCTGCCTTCTCTGGATTCTGCCATAAGAGGGAGAAAAGGGGGAGAGCAAAGGGGCTTTATGGCCCTCACTTCCTTCAGCACACTTCAAAGGACTGAATGTATGTTTATTGTGGCCTCTAAGCGTTAACATATCAAAGAAGAGTAATTGCCTTTCATGTAGTTATCTGAAGTCTCCATCCAGACGGAAGAAGAAAGGGGATGGAATTGTGATACTTGAAACTATCACTGGAAGGGGGGTTGATTGGGTGGGACTACTGGGGAACCCCTTAAAACCTTGAATGGGAGAGCTTGGACCCCAAGTCCTGTCTAGCATGCCTGCAACCATTTTCTCTTAATAAAGGATTCCTGTTGGAAGAATTATTCCAAGAGTTCTGTCTTCTTAAGATGCAAAGTGGGGTGGGTCCTCACATTAGACAGGACTTGCAAAATTAATCCACCTGGAAGGAAGACCCTTGCCGGGGGATTTTGCAAAAATTTACCATGTCAGACAATGGAGCAAGAGAGGGGGAAAACTCCCTGGAAAGAGAGCCGCTGACCCAGTTGGAACCTTGCCAGATGTTGGGATCCGAGAGGCCAGATTCCTCAGGAGAAGAAGTGGTGGAGACACAGGACCACAAGCCTCGCTGGTCGATGGGCGTTGGAAAGAAAAGTGAGTGGGGAAAGGAATCAAGAAAGGTGACCCTGAGACGGGGGACCAAGCAACCAGAATGGAAGCAGGAGATGGAGAAATCCCTGCACGCAAGTGAAGAGGGAGGAAGCTGGGCACCGTACTCAGACTGGATCCTAGAGAAAGCTATTGACCTGATGAAAAGAACTCTCAGCTCCCTAGGAGAGGAGAATACTGAACCCTACGGCCGCCCCAGTTCCTGGAGCCGCAAAGGGAGAGACACCGAGGGGGACATGGAACCTGCAACCCCAGGGACATCTACTGATCCAGGAGCTCCCACCCCCTACCGGACCACAGATGGCAATCTGGACGGAAGGCACTACCACCCACAACAGAGGCACCAATCCATTCCAAGACGTCCACCGTTGGAAGTGAAATTCAAAGGGGAGCCAACACGCTTGGGATTTTTCCTAACCCAAGTCCTCAGCTACATGGAGGAATATGGGCAGGACATTCCCAGCGACAAAGCCCGCATCCGGATCGTGCAATCTGCCCTGGATGGACCAGCTGCGGATTGGGTAGTGAACTTGCATGACTCCAATGCCCCAGAACTCAGTAACTTCAACCGTTTCATGTCCTCTTTGAGAAGACGATTTGAAGACCCCCTGGCTGATCGCAAAGCCCGTGAAAGAATAACAACGATGAGGCAGGGCAAACGCCCAGTGGCTGAGTATACACAAGAATTCCGGGCCATTGCCAGCAAACTGAATTGGCCAGAAGACATCCTCCTTGGCCGTTTCAAAGACGGACTAAACTATGATCTATATGATGCTTGCCTGCCCCGAGGGGACCCACATCGACTTGAGGAATGGTACGTCTTGGCAGAGGAAGCAGAGATCGACATATTGAAGAGGCACCGCCGAGGAAAACAATGGAGCCGCCCCCCGCCTGAGCTGACACACCAACCGGTGAAATCATCGGATACAGCCAAGAAGCAAATGAGATGTTTCAAGTGCGGAAGAGAAGGGCATCGAGCTGTAGAATGCCGCTCAAAGGGCCCCCAGCACAACCCAGACAGATCCCCAATCAACAAACCCGGAAAGTATTCAGCTAAGCCAAAAGAAACGGCCATGAGAATGATGGAAATTGCAGAAACCCCCACCTCTGCTCACCAAGGGGAAAGGACTCCAGCCTACACCACAGGGCCGGTGGATGCCTCAGATGACAGCTCGGAGGGCGAACCCCTGGTAAGTGGATGCATCACACCCATCTTCAAAACAGTGACTATATTAATCCCCCCCATGCCCGAAGCTGTGAAGGTGAAAGCCTTAATAGACTCTGGCTGTACCCGCTGCCTCATTAGCCCAACACTAGTGGGGAATCTGGGCATCCCATCCAGGAGACTGGAACAACCAATCTCATTTGGCCAGCTAGATGGATCCATAGCAGGGGGGGTGCCAGCTACCCTAGCCACTTTGCCAATACATCTCTCCCTGGGCAACCATGAAGAGGACTTAACGTTTGTGGTGACCCCAGGTATGGAATGCCCAATGATTCTAGGGATGGAATGGTTGAAAAAATGGAACCCCTGGGTAAATTGGAGGACGACAGAAATCAAATTCCCGAAGGGGGACCCTATGGACTTAAAACCCCAAGGGAGGCTACCAGAATCAAGAATAGAAAAAGCATCCATAGGAGAGGAAAAAAGATTAACAGAAATACCAGAGGAATATAGGGACCTTGCTGAAGTCTTCAGTGAGGAGAGGGCGAATGAGCTTCCCCCCCACCGACCCACAGACTGTACCATTGAATTCAAGCCTGGGGCAAAACTCCCGAAGCCCAGATTATACTCCATGAGCCCAAAGGAGAAGGAGGAAATGGAAAGATTTATAAAAAAAAACCTGGAGAGAGGTTTCATTGAACCAGCTAAGCCTAAAGTGGCTGCCCCGGTCCTTTTTAGAGAGAAGAAGGATGGCTCTTTACGTTTATGCGTGGATTATAGGGCCCTGAATACAATCAGTGAAAGCAACCTATACCCGCTGCCCCTCATGAAAGACATGCTGTCACACCTATCGAAAGGGAAAATTTTTTCTAAACTAGACTTAAGGGAAGCTTACTATCGAGTAAGAATCAAGGAAGGGGACGAATGGAAGACTGCATTTAACTGCCCCATGGGGTGCTATCAATTCAAAGTCTTGCCATTTGGATTACAAGGGGGCCCTGCAGTCTTTATGCAATTAATCAATGACGTTCTAAGGGAGCACCTGTTTAAGGGGGTCCTTGTTTACTTGGACGACATTCTTATCTTTACCGAAACAAAAGAAGAACACGTCAAACTTGTCAGAGCGGTTTTAAAGAAGCTGCGAGCCGCTCACCTATATGCCAAACTCTCAAAATGCGAATTCCACCAGGAAAGGATAGACTACCTAGGCTATCGCATATCCCCACAGGGCATTGAAATGGACCCAGAGAAGGTCAGAGCAGTATTAGAATGGGCACCACCCCGCACAAGAAAGCAACTACAAAGTTTCCTGGGCTTTGCAAATTTTTACCGCCAATTCATCCCCTCATTTGCACAGATAGCCTTGCCCCTCACTAACTTACTAAAAACGAAGGGAACATCCTCAGTAAAACCTAGCCAGCCACTAAAATGGACAATGGAGTGCCAAGCAGCGTTTGAGAGACTAAAGAGACTTTTTTCTGCCGAACCAGTACTAAGGCACCCAGACATGGACAAACCCTTCATAATACAGGCAGATGCAAGTGATGTGGCAGTGGGGGCTGTGCTATTACAAGAAAATGATGATGCAGTATTGCAACCCTGTGCATATACATCTAAGAAACTCACGGAAACAGAACAGCGCTGGCCCGTATGGGAGAAGGAGGCTTATGGGATACGTTGGGCATTACTCACGTGGCGACAGTTCCTGGAAGGCAACAAAATCCCCTTCCAGGTATGGACTGATCACAAAAATTTAGAAGCCCTGAAAACTTCCAGGAAACTCAATCCCAAACAAGCCCGCTGGTCCCAGCATTTTCACCAATTCCAATTTAAGCTCAAACATTTACCAGGAAGAAAGAACTTCCTGGCAGATGCACTATCTCGCATGCCCCAATATAACAGCGCACGAACCACAGACTCTAGACCAATAATGGCAGAGTCACAACTGGCAGCGCCAGTAACCACAAGAACCCAAGCCAAAATAAAACCACAACTGGACAGCCAAACTGGGATTGAATTCAGAAAAAGTTTGGAAACAGATGATTGGTTCCAGAAAAACAAACATGTGTGCACAATGAGAGACGGATTGCCTTGGGTAGGGGAAAAGTTATATATACCAACAACTCAAAGACTAACTTTCATGCAACTTTGCCATGACACAAAATCAGCAGGGCATTTTGGATTTGTAAAAACTTTACACTTAATTAAACGGCAATTTTGGTGGCCATCAATAAAAAAGGACATAGAAAGTTATGTTGCCAGCTGCCCAACCTGTGCATCAGCAAAGAGGTTGCAAGGGAAATCGCCAGGGCTGTTACAACCAGTGGCAAGTCCCTCAGCCCCCTGGAGGGAAATAGCCATGGATTTTATAGTGGAATTGCCTGAAAGCAATGGGAATACTGTTATCTGGACAGTCACGGACCTATTTTCCAAACAGGTGCACTTTATCCCTTGCCAAAAAATTCCCACTGCAAAGGCCTTAGCAAAACTTTTCATCCAGCACATTTACAGATTGCACGGGGCACCCCAACGCATCATCTCTGATAGGGGAGTGCAATTTACGTCTGCATTTTGGAAGGAATTTTTATCCCTCTTAGGGACCACTCAGGGATTGACATCTAGCCACCACCCTCAAGGAGATGGACAAGCGGAACGCTGCCAGTCGGTACTTGAGCAATATTTGAGATGTTTTTTAAATTTCCAACAGAGTGATTGGACGGACTTACTTCCTTTTGCAGAAGTTGCCTACAATAATGCAGTCCACTCCAGCACAGGCTACACTCCTTTTCAAATAGCCAACGGCCAAAGTTTCAACCCTATGCCAGAGTTAACCCCAAAAGAACCAACGATCCCTTCACTGAAAGAATGGATGGAAAACCTACAAAACACCTGGCCAATAGTCAGAAAATCACTAGATGAAGCTAGGCGGGCATACAAAGCACAAGCCGATAAAAAAAGGGTTGAGCCTACACCATTCATTATAGGAGAAATGGTGTACTTATCTACAAAATACCTAAAGTCCCTACAGCCCTGTAAAAAACTTGGACCAAAATATATAGGACCTTTTCCAATTAAAAGGATCATAAATCCAGTAACAGTAGAATTAGAATTACCCAAAAACCTCAGGCAAATACACCCAATTTTTCATTGCAGCTTGCTGAAAAGAGAGCATCAGTCACCTCTACGGCCAAAAATCCCCCCCCCACCACCTCCAATCATGGTGGAGGGGGAACAACACTTCGAAATAAAAGAGATCCTTGACTCTAGGAGATATCGTGGAACAACTCAGTACCTAGTTGCCTGGAAACACCTCCCTGCCTCACAAAATGAGTGGGTCCATAAACGTCACGTCAGAGCCCCGAAGCTATTGAAGAAGTTTCACACAGAGTATCCTAACAAGCCTAACTAAATTTTTTACTTGTGTTTTCTTTCAGGTGGATCTCTCTTATTGTTAAGAGGGGCCGGATGTCAGAATCCAATTATATTTCATCTTTAATTATCAAACATAGAAACTCCCAATTCTGCCTTCTCTGGATTCTGCCATAAGAGGGAGAAAAGGGGGAGAGCAAAGGGGCTTTATGGCCCTCACTTCCTTCAGCACACTTCAAAGGACTGAATGTATGTTTATTGTGGCCTCTAAGCGTTAACATATCAAAGAAGAGTAATTGCCTTTCATGTAGTTATCTGAAGTCTCCATCCAGACGGAAGAAGAAAGGGGATGGAATTGTGATACTTGAAACTATCACTGGAAGGGGGGTTGATTGGGTGGGACTACTGGGGAACCCCTTAAAACCTTGAATGGGAGAGCTTGAACCCCAAGTCCTGTCTAGCATGCCTGCAACCATTTTCTCTTAATAAAGGATTCCTGTTGGAAGAATTATTCCAAGAGTTCTGTCTTCTTAAGATGCAAAGTGGGGTGGGTCCTTACATGTTTTTATGTTCAAAGTGAAAACTCCCCTTCTTGATGAAAGCATTCCATGATTGTATTGACAACTTCTGATAAGGTCAAAGCAGCTATTTTGGACTCTGACCCTAACATTTCCATCTCAAAGCATTGTTCCTACTGCTATGGTTTTCTGTATGCCAAACCCTGTTTTTTAGTTGCTTCCAGTCTATTTTCTTTCCCATCTGCAGCCTTTGACCTTAAATTGCCCATATTTTAAATGTTAAGAGAATCTGATGGCTTGATCGTAACTTAAAATAATTGATTTATATTTTGGTAGAAAAAGGATAGAAATACTTCCAGGCTGGTTAGGTTAGAGTCCATAGGTTAGAATTAAAAAAAAAAATGATGACCACAGTATTGCAATCAAAGCTTTACTGTTTTTAATGTGCATCAAATGCTACACAGGTAAAAATAGTGGAGCTTCAATCATACTGTCATATTGATTCTTGTGGAGGTTGAATGCTATTAATAATTTAGTAATGCAACATTGCCTCCTAAGTCAAACCATATGTATCACATTTGCCGTTAGAGTGGAAGTGGAATGGGGCAAGTCACCACAGTCATCTCACTATAGGACAACTCACCCTGGCCAACTGGGACAACCCACTGTGGACAATTCCACATGGGCTAACTCAATGTGATACATGTTATCCGCCACTGTTTCTTTGACATAGTCAAAATTTTTGACAAAAAGTGGAAACAATGTCAAAGAAATAATGTTAAAGAAATAATGTGATCAACCCATAGATAATATTGTCGGATAATACTTATTATGTTGAGTTATCCCACATGAAATTGTCCCCTGTGGATTGCCCCAGGGTGAGTTGCCCAGGGTGAGTTGTCCTGCAGTGAGTTGGCTGCAGCTAGATGGCTGTGGTGGGTTGGCCCAGGTGAGTTGTCCTAAACCCAAGTGGGAGAAGAATTTGGAAAAAAGTAATTCTTCTTTTCAGCCTTCTCAGTGGTTTCTGCCACATTTGAATTTAAAATGCATCCTTAAGTATTTAATTTCTTAGACAATTTAAAAGCAAAGACTGTGGAATGAGACACTTAAGATAAATGAATGAACACATTTAAAGTAAAACTGGAAAAAGATGAATTCATTCACCCCAATCTTATTAATGAGGCTTTTCTATTGAAGGCTGTCATTTTTTTTTAAAGGAGAAATGATCTCTCTTTTCATGTTAAACTTTGGGGAGAGGTTTGCTTACAGTGGGATATTGGAACTATTTTAAGCCTTTGAAATAGGGTTTTGTTCCAGTTTAAGAGCTGAGATGTAGAATGTTTATATATGTGTGTGTATTAATCTTATTATTTTAGAGCTCTGATTGGGCTTTTTCTGATAACTGGTGGAGAAGACATTACTTATTCGATTTGTCTAGAAATGAGCTATTTGATGAAGACTTTTATATTTGTTAATTAAGAAGAATTGAAGAGATTAAGAAATTGTTTATACTTGTCATGATGAGAGCGAGAAGCTGCTTCCTTGGGGGGGAATGTCTTTTTCTTTTTTTATTTCTTGGACTTTTTTGGTTTTTTTTAGTTTGTACTATCTTTTATTGTTGTAATTAAAACTTCTAATAAAATTATTACAAAAAAAGGGATCCATAGAGCTTTCATTCAACAAGATCAATGAAGAAGTTATTTCTTCCTCTTTCTTCTTAAATTTGCACATTTGTCAAAATACATCTAACCATGGAGAACTGATTTATTGGAATTGCAACAGTGAGACACATCATTTTTAACGAGAGACCAGTTTTCCAAACTATGAATTTCTAGTGAAAATACCGCTTTCAAGTTAATGACTGAACTATAAAGGAATGTACATTTTCTAGATTATTGTAACCTTTAATGAGAGCTTTCAACTTACATAAAAGCTTTGTATTTAAAGGCAAATTCTGATGCTGAATTTTTTTCTTCATAAAATACTTTATGAACTTTATGCCAAGATGTGCCATTTCATGCAAATTTCAAAGGAAAGTAAGATGATAGGCATTTGTATGTCCAGAAAACAATAATGCATTGATTTTCATTTGTTCTTCAGATGGATTTCTTGCTGAATGCAATTCTCCATAATTCAGTAACAATACTGATATTTGTTATTCAGATATTTGTTATTCAGATACTATATTTGTTCAACATACTTTTAATAATAATAATAATAATAATAATAATAATAACAAACCCTTTATTATCAAAGTATAACATGTATACAGTGAAATTGGCTGAGCCTCCCTCTGTGCCCCCCCTCACCACAAACTCATGGTGACTACAACCCCCCAACTTATTTCACCCTGTGAACTAATTGCACATCATGCCGGCCTCACAAGTCTGTCATGCATAAAGTTATAAAGTTATGTCCCATTCAGAAACCTGACAGCCCATGGATAAAAGCTTTTCTTCAGACTGTTGGTATGGCTGGCTATGTTTCTGTATCCCCCACCTGATGGTAGGAGAGTAAAAAGGTAGCAACCAAGGTATGAGTCACCCCTGAGAATTTTCCTCACTCTGCCAAGGCAACAAGCCCTGGTGATGTCATCCAGTGGAGTCAGGGAACAGCCCACGATGTCTTGTGCTGTGCTCACCACCTTCTGCAATACCTTCCTGTCCATGGCTGTCAGGCCAGCATACCAAACCACAATACAATATGTGAGAATGCTTTCAATAGTAGACCGGAAGAAGAAGGTCATGAGTAGTCATTCTACCCTGTTCTTCCACAAAACCTTGAGGAAGTGGAGTCTCTGTTGGGCCTTTCTGGCCACCTGTGCTGTATTAGTTTTCCAGGTAAGATCTTCACAGAGGTAGGAATTTGAAGGAAGAAAGTCTCTCCACACAGTCCCCTCCAATGTAAAGTGGGGCAGGTTCCTCTCTTTTCTTCTGGAAGTCTAGCACCATCTTCTTCGTCTTGCCAATGTTCAGGTGCAGGTTGTTCTCTAGGCACCATGAGTCAAAAAAGATCACATATGATGAAATGTGGCCCTATCCACACTTGTTTAAACTTGTGAGTAGTAGTATATTTTATGAAACTATATAATTAGTTACCAGTTTGAAAGTGACTGGATTTTTCCTCCATTTCTTCCCTCAATTAATATTTTGATTTGGTTTATTCTGCAATTTATATGCCTGTTAAACTGCAGAAGAGATGCAGAAAAAATTAATGGAAATAACTATTAAAATGATATAGTAATTCCATAGCTTGCTTGCTTGCTTATTTATTTGTCTGTTAAATTTGAATCATACAAGTGATTGAGAAGTTTTATCTCCATTTCAACCCTTTTGTGAGGTAGCTCAGGCTAAATTCAGACAATGGATTACAGATTGTAATCCATTGTCTGTAATCCATATATGCTTACCTATATGATATGTAAGCACGGTATATGCAAGTTTCCTAGAAGCAGCTTTTGAGTTTCTGCTGCCTTTAAATTCCTATGTAGAGAGGAATACTTGACTTAGCCAGAATTGGAAAATTCTAGTGGGATCTGATGAGATCTGCATTCATCAAACCTGTGTGCAGATTGGAACTTAATTATCCACTGACTGTGGTATTTCTGTAATGTAATTGTGTTGCTGAAAAACTAGGAAATGCAGCCAGGAAAGTAAAGTGATATGTCTGTTTGTTTTTCCTCTACTGACTCTTCTAATTTTCAAAGAGGTAATCTAAATTTTCCACCAGTTAGGGACAATTGTGCACGGTTCAGTGAGTTTGGGATCTTTTGCACCACATTGCCTATGTAATCTCACTAATCCTGCTCCTTTTTTTCTCCCAACATTCTCTCTGCAACACAGAAAGAATAACAGGTTTTCTTCTGGAGGTTGTAGGGATGCTGCAAAAAGGTGACTGAAAATGTCTGAAGAAAATAAAAATAGGTTTAGAAAGGGGGTATCATGTTATTCACCAAAGCACCAGAGGGCAGGACAGGAAACAATGTTTGGAAACTGAACTAAGAGAGAAGCAACCTGGAATTAAGGAGAAACTTCCTGACAGTAAGGACAATTAACCAGTGGAACAGCTTGCCTCCAGAAATCGTGGGTGCTCCATCACTGGAGATTTTTAAGAAGAGGCTAGACAGTCACTTGTCTGAGATGTCATAGATTCTTCTGCTTGAGTGAGGGTCTGACTAGAAGACCTCCAAGGTGCCTTCCAGATTCTAGTCTAGTCTAGTCTAGTCTAGTCTAGTTTAGTCTAGTCTAGTCTATTTTGGAAGAAGATAGATAGATGATAGACAGCCATGATAGATAGATAGATAGATAGATAGATAGATAGATAGATAGATAGATAGATAGATAGATAGATAGATCAATAGATACAGCAATATATGTTTTTGCTTTTTCAAAAAATGTTTAAAACTTATGAGCTAATGAGTAAACATATGCAAAACAGGAACATATTTTTTTGCCTATCAATATTTGTCAACATTTGTTCTTATCAAACCAATCTGTTCCTTTTGGAAAGGAAACATAATGGATAAAACTTGTTTAGAGTACTCCTTCAGAATATTTCTTGGAGGAATTTCATTTTATAGATGAAATTTCAGCACTTCAACTCCCATTCTTCATTATTTGGTTCTCCTTTTTTGATTATAACATTCCAATCACTATTCTTGTATTTTAATTTTCCATCTGGAGAATATGAATATGTTCCAGATGAAGCTAAAGTTTTCCATGTTATTGAGTTGTACTATCACCTAAATGGAGAACAAGGCAAAGTTCTTCTAGTCCTTCCCGTGAAGTAGCTCGCCATGATCCTTAAATTCCAGACTCTTTATTCAAGAAGGAGTGGCAACCAAGGATCATGTTGTTTGATGTCTCCACTAACCAAGTCACTTTCCAATCACATCAAGCAGTGTTTGTTTCAAGGGACTAGATTTGATCTTTCATTATATTTCTGAGTGCCCACACACATTCCACAAATAATTATTTTTTATCCTTGAGGTTAGTGTATTTTTTAAAAACGTTTTGGTTTATCAAAAATAAAACACAAAAAGAAATTTAAAAAAGTAATAGAAAACTAGGAGGATGGTGAGGGAGCAGAAAAAACATAATGTAAAGAGGGAAAAGAAAAGAAAAAGGCACCAACTTCCAACTCTCTTTAGCTCAGTAGCAGATAACACATTACAACCGCAACTTTTTAATTTTACACAACAGTATGTACAAGCCATTTCTATAACAATAAGCCTATCTAATTAGCAAAAACAAAATCAAAGGTTCTTTTTTTTATTGGAAGCACAAAATCTGGCAGCAATTTCATAATAGAAACAAGATTAGATATATTCTCTTCTTTGGATAAAAGAATCAACTTGACCATCACTGCTTCTCTTTGCTGTGGGAAATAATATATAGTTGTGTTAACTCATTAATCTTTATCATAATTCATATTAAGAGAATCTCTCATATTATTTCATTATTTTAACCCTAAAGGGAGAAAACACTTTTTCTAGTTCAAATTGAATAGTATTTTACAAATTTTGGGAATTATTCAGGATTATATAAAAAGACAAAAGACATACATTTACAAACTCATTTTATACATACAAAGCTACCTTAAACTTTTCTGTCAATATATGCATCAAACATATAAAAATCCATCCTAATTAAATCATTAAACTTAAGTCACTTCCTCTAGCTTGACTTCAAAGAATGAAATCTCTTTCTTCTCAGGAATGTCCATCAAGTCTCTTTTCTTCAAGAAATTTTCAGCCTTATTTATATTGTTGTTATTAATTGCAAAGTCGTGTCCGACCCATCGCGACCCCATGGACAATGTTCCTCCAGGTCTTCCTGTCCTCTACCATCTTCTGGAGTCCATTTAAATTCACACCTACTGCTTCATTGACTCCATCCAGCCATCTCATTCTCTGTCGTCCCCTTCTTCTATTGCCCTCAATCTTTCCCAGCATTAGGCCCTTCTCCAGTGAGTCCTTCCTTCTCATTAGGTGGCCAAAGTATTTGAGTTTCAACTTCAGGATCTGGCCTTCTAAAGAGCAGTCGGGGTTGATCTCTTCTAGGACTGACCAGTTTGAACACCTTGCAGTCCAGGGGACTCACAGGAGTCTTCTCCAGCACCATAGTTCAAAGGCCTCAATTCTTTTGCACTCAGCTTTTCTTATGGTCCAACTTTCACAGCCATACATTGCAACTGGGAAAACCATGGCCTGGACTATATGCACTTTTGTTGGCAGGGTGATGTCTCTGCTTTTTAGTATGCTGTCATAGCTTTCCTCCCCAGGAGCAAGCATCTTTTAATTTCTTGGCTGCACTCCCCATCTGATGTGATCTTGGAGCCCAGAAAAATAAAATCTGTCACTACCTCCATTTCTTCCCCATCTATTTGCCAGGAATTGAGAGGGCCGGATGCCAGGATTTTGGTTTTCTTAATGTTGAGTTTCAAGCCAACTTTTGCACTCTCCTTCTTCACCCGCATCAAGAGGCTCTTTAGTTCCTCTTCACTTTCTGCCATTAGAGTGGTATCATCTGCATATCTTAGGTTGTTGATATTTCTCCCGGCAATCTTAATTCCAACTTTTGTTTCATCTAGCCCTGCCTTTCTCATGATGTCTCTGCATATAAGTTAAATAGGCAGGGCGACAGTATACAGCCTTGCCGGACTCCTTTTCCAATTTTGAACCAATCAGTGGTTCCATGTCCAGTTCTCACTGTTGCTTCTTGACCCGCATATAGGTTTCTCAAGAGACAAATAAGATGGTCTAGTATTCCCATCTCTTTAAGAACTTGCCACAATTTGTTATGATCCACACAATCAAAGGCTTTAGCATAGTCAATGAAGCAGAAGCAGATGTTTTTCTGGAACTCCCTAGCTTTCTTCATGATCCAGCGTATGTTGGCAATTTGATCTCTAGTTCCTCTGCCTCTTCAAAATCCTGCCTGTACTTCTGGTAGTTCTCGATCCACATACTGCTGGAGTCTAGCTTGTAGGATTTTAAGCATAACTTTACTAGCATGTAAAATGAGTGCAATGGTGCGATAGTTTGAACATTCTTTGGCATTGCCTTTCTTTGAAATTGGAATGTAAACTGACCTTTTCCAATCCTGTGGCCACTGTTGAGTTTTCCAAATTTGCTGGCAAATTGAGTGTAGCACTTTTACTGCATCATCTTTTAAGATTTTGAATAGCTCAGCTGGAATACTGTCACCTCCACTAGCTTTGTTGTAGCTCAGATTTTCTAAGGCCCATTTCACTTCACATTCTAGGATGTCTGGTTCAAGGTCAGTGACTATCTCATTGTGGTTATCTGGGATGTTAAGCTCATTATTGTATAGTTCTTCTGTGTAGTTTTGCTATCTCTTCTTAATCTCTTCTGCCTCTGTTAGGTCTCTGCCATTTTGGTCCTTTATGATGCCCATCTTTGCATGAAACGTTCCCTTCATATCTCCAATTTTCTTGAAGAGATCTCTGGTCCTCCCTATTCTGTTGTTTTCTTCTATTTCTTTGCACTGTTCATTTAAGAAGGCATTCTTATCTCTTCTAGCTACTCTCTGGAATTCTGTATTCAATTGGGTGTATCTTTCTCTTTCTCCTTTGCCTTTCGCTCTCCTTCTTTCTTCAGCTATTTGCAAAGCTTCCTCAGAGAGCCATTTTGCTTTCTTGCATTTCTTTTTCTTTGGGATGGTTTTAGTTGCTACCTCTTGTACAATATTGCAAACTTCCATCCATAGTTCTTCAGGCACTCTGTCTATCAGATCTAATTCCTTAAATCTATTTGTCACCTTTACTGTATATTCATCAGGAATATGATTTAGTTCATACCTGAGTGGCCTAGTGCTTTTCCCTACTTTTTTCAATTTAAGCCTAAATTTTGCAACAAGAAGCTCATGATCTGAGCCACAGCCAGCTCCTGGTCTTGTTTTTACTGACTGTATAGAGCTTCTCCATCTTTGGCTGCAGAGCACATAGTCAATCTGATTTCTATGTTGACCGTCTGGTGATGTCCATGTGTAGAGCCATCTCTTGGGTTGTTGGAAAAGAGTGTTTGTTATGACCATCGTATTCTCTTGACAAAATTCTATTACCCTGTGCCCTGCTTCATTTTGTACTCCAAGGCCAAACTTGCCTGTTATTCCGGTTATCTTTTGGCTTCCTACCTTAGCATTCCAATCCCCCATGATGATAAGGACATCATTTTTTGGTGTTAATTCTATAAGGTGCTGTAGGGCTTCATAGAACCAGTCAATTTCACACTCTTCAGCACCAGTGGTTGGGGCATAGATTTGGACTATTGTGATATTGAATGGTTTGCCTTGGATTCGAATTGAGATCAGTCTGTCATTTTGGGGATTGTATCCCAGTATTGCTTTTCCTATTCTTTTATTGACTATGAAGGCTACTCCATTTCTTCTGAGGAATTCTTGCCCACAGTAGTATACCTGATGGTCATCTGAGTTAAATTCACCCATTCCTGTCCATTTTAGTTCGCTGATTCCTAAGATGTCAATGTTCAGTCTTGGCATCTCTTTTTTGACTACGTCTAGCTTGCCTTGATTCATGGATCTTACATTCCAGGTTCCTATGGAGAAAAAATCTTTACAGCATCGGACTTTCCTTTCACCACCAGATATATCCACAGCTGAGTGTCCTTTCGGCTTTGGCCCAGTCGCTTCATTCTTTCTGGTGCTACTAGTACTTGCCCTCTGCTCTTCCCCAGTAGCATATTGGACACCTTCCAACCTGAGGGGCTCATCTTCCAGCGTCATATCATTTTGCTTTTTAGTACTGTCCATGGGGTTTTCATGGCAAAGATACTGGAGTGGTTTGCCATTTCCTTCTCCAGTGGATCACACTTTGTCAGAACTCTCTGCTATAACCTGTCCGTCTTGGGTGGCCTTGCACGGCATAGCTTATAGCTTCATTGAGTTACGGAAGCCCCTTCGCCACGACAAGGCAATAATCCATAAAGGGGTTATTTATATGCATGAAAACAAATGTCCAAGGATTGTTCTGTTAGACATTGTAGAATCTGGAGCAGATTCTCATAGAATAAAGTTTTCTTCTCTAAGATGTCCATCACACCTTTTTTTTCTCAAAGAATTCTCTTGGGGAAAATTCTCAAAGAATTTTCTTGGGGAAAAAATCCCAAACTTGACTTCTTAATAGTTGTGAATTCACTTAGCACTGTTGTTTCAGCTGTACTGGAGTTGAATTTATATCCCAAAAGTACAGTTAGGTTATTTGCATTGTCCAGCATTTGTAGAGTTGACACACTAGGTTGATAATTTTCTACTGTGCATTGATATTGTTCTTTTTTAATATTCTCGGTATAATTAGTATTTTTGGATCCTAACTGATTTATGATATAAATAAAATTCTGGATGGACTTTTTAAAAATTTCCTTTATGACAGACTCAGGCTCAGAGTTAAACATCTTCATAGCTCACTCTAGTGGTAAAAATAATAATATTTATTTATTTGTTTGTTTGTTTATTCCTTTTTCTAGCCAATCAGAGTTCATGAAAATCAGAAAATTTCAACAACCACCACAACACAATACAGGGCTACAGATATTTTTAAAAATAGTAAATTAAGATCACAAGTTTTATCCTTATATTTCAAAAGAAAAAAAATATTCCACGCTTGCTTATTTTAGCTACCTCCAGCAACCCTCTTCCTTGTTGTTTAACAATAAAGGAGTCGCATAGCTTCAAAAGCAATAATAAGCTGTAACTAAAGAGAGCCTCTTTTAGCTAATAGAGGTAATAGCCTCATAAATTCATTAAGAAATGAAGGGCACAGCTTATTGTCTGTTTGAAAAACAAATTCAAAAATGGCTGTTTTAGCCATAATGATGTGATGTTTTAGTCTTCAGGTCTTCAATCATCTTAGTTGCTCTTCTCTGCATTTTTTCCAAAGTCTCAACATCTTTTTTGTAATGTGGTGACCAAAACTGGATGCAATATTGCAGGTATGGTCTTACTAAGATTTTATAAAGCAGTACTAATACTTCCATGTGAATCTTTCCGAAGAAATGCTGGAGAAAATGGCAGCCCACTAGGCATAGAGTCTATGGTAAATGCTTTCTTCACATACTTTCTGGAAATATAAAAAATAAATTGGCAGCACACCTGTTTGTTTCTGCTTTTTATAATATTCAAAGTGATGGCGTGTTATTGGAATGCTGAGTATATACTTTGCAAAGTGGCTTCAGCCTCTTGTTTATTATAGCATTTGCTTGGTTCTCTAAATCTCATTTTAGATTCCCACAGAGATGGTTCATTGACTTGTACTGCAGAGCTAAGCTTTTTTGTTCTTTGCCATCAATGCATGATGATGCCATTTACAAAAATTCATAAATTATAATGGCCCTGATTAGCTGCTTGCCTGAATAACTCATGTGAATGCATCTCTCTTTCAGTTTTTCTCTCTCTCCTATCTCTCTCTCACACACATACATACACACACAAAGTTCATCATAGTGTTGCTGTGATTTTTGTTTAGGAAAAATTACTAAGGACCCCAAGATCCTTTAGCTTGAGTTTAGCTTGCATTAAAAAACCAACTTCTCTCCTTAAAAGGTTCGGGGTGATGCTGATGATTTGGCAACTGCCTTTCTCTGAAAAGAGTCTAGACTGGTGATGACAACATTTCAAATAAAATAAGAGTAATAATCAGAAAGAGGGAGAACAGACTGATTAAAAAAATATGGTACATCTGCTGGGAGAACTTATTTATTAGGACAAATGTGTCCATTTTTGCTTATTTTTGGTAACATTTTTTTATAAGTAATTCTCTGCCAATTTGCTTAATTGTTTTAAATTTATTAACCAGCAATATGTTAAAGAGAAAAATATGAAATATGTGCAGAATGTTTTCTGATTTGTAGTTCTGAAAATTCATCTAAAAGAAACATCTCTGGAATTCACAACAAAGGAAGAGAAAGAAATTATAAGAACGACAGGCAGAAGTTGTTATTGTTGTTTACTGATCTTTCTTTGCCTTGGTGGTCTCCATCAGAATTTCATTCTGTAAATGAAAATCTGGATGATGATGATAATGATGATGATGATGGTGACGATGATTACTGATGGCTTATTAGATTCTTATTAGAGAAGAGTAGCCATATGAAAGATAAACCCAACAATGTCTTATTTTGATAATATAATGTTCAGGATTCAATACTGTTGTTACTACTTTTATGGGACAACAAAAAATACTTTTTCATTTGGGGTGCAGGAAAGAAAAGTTATTCTGTCTGTTGACAGAGACTGAAAACATTTCCTGAACACAAAGACAATGTACTGCTGGGAGGCCCTTTCCTGGTGGGAGAAGCTCTGAGAATTCTGTAAGAGTCCCAAGAAAACTTTGAAATTTTTAGATCAAAAACAAAAAGAGTTCTTTAAAAATGAAAGAAAACATTGCATAGCCCAGAAGTCTCCAATTTTTCTTGGTTGGCAGATAGGAGGGAAAGGGAGGGGGAAGCATTTTACGCATGTAAACAGGGCTGGGAACATGCGTGAGGCAAACAGAGGGGTGCTAGCATTTGCATAACACTCACTAGCACTGCCCTTTTTTTGCCACATGACAACCCATTTTTGCCCATTTGCATAGCAGTGGTGACGCCAGTACAAATGGGAGTGAGTGCACAAACACATGTGCATACACTGGCCAGCCTGTTCCACGGCTTGCAGCCCACAGGTTGGAGACCCCAGCATAGCCCTCTTGATTTAAAATACAACTTTCTCCTCCTTATTCTCCTCCTTACTCCAATCAACCTTCTAAATATAGCCTTTGCAGTAGCATCAGAGTGTGGACAGGAACAAAATGATAAATATAAAATGTTTTCAGAAAATTTTCTTTATCAGCTGCCACCACCTCCTCTTGATAGGTGACTGGACCACTTTCAAATTTATTTTCCTCCATTGTACACTGAAAAAAAAACCTGGTCTGTATCAGAAACTGTAAACAGCTTACAGCTGCAAACATGCAAAGCAAAAGAGGAAAGGAAAGTGATGATCACCAATTCTGGGCTCTTCAATATAATTCTAGGGAAGAAAAAGCAAAGGAACAAAAAATAAAACCTTTTATTTATTTTTTTATTTTCAATAATTTCCACCAACTATTTTCTACCTTTCCACTCACTATTTAATTGATTTTGTCCATGAATGCTTTCCTCAAAATTCCCCTCTGAGATATTCCTAGCAGACTGGGGACCTTTGAAAGTGCAACTATTTCACCTGCGTGAGCAGCACCTTATAATGTTCTGGAGGCAAGCTTGGCACTTGACTACCTTCAGGAGCCTTTCATGCCACAGCAGATGCATTTGCTTTTATCTCTTCATCATGTAACCATTAGTGCTTACAATATATTTCACAGTATCTGATGTAGCAATCAGCTGTCGACTATACTGAGCAATTGACATGCAAACATAATTAGAATCTGATAGATCTTTGACAAAACCAGTTTCTTCATTACTTTGTAAATATTGATATTGCACCAGCAGGATTAAGAGAATGGAGGAGATAAGCAACCTGTCGGCTGTCTGTTTTGAAGGTTTTGAAAGTGGGTGAGAACAACCTTGAAGAAGAAGGAGGGATTGGAGAAATGGTACCATTGCTGGAAGTGATCTCACTAAAAATTATGCATCCATTATGTGTGTGTTTGCTTTATTCATTGCGATGGGGGAAGCTCAGCTTTCACAATGAAAGTTCTCAGACCCTCACCCAGGACAATACAATAAATAAGGCTTAGATAGATAAATTGTTCTACATTTGAAGTTGATTGAAATGACAAGTAGTGTTAGAACCCATTTCCTGTTGGGGGTTGATTCTGTCCCTTTCTGGTTTCTTTCAGTGGGTTATGTCATTCTCCTAAGGGGGAGGGGGGAGGCCTCTTGGGGTGCCTTATTTCTCCTTTTGCTTAGCTACAATGTATCCTCTCTGCTCTTTCTATCTGCTTCCTCTTTGAACTGTTTTCCCTTGATGTCAACCAGGGGTGAGAAAGGAATGTGTCTCCGGCCATCTGGCTTATCTGTCGCTGTGGAAGAGAAAGGTGCAAAGACATAACAATGTCTTCACAGGCATGGGAATGGACTCTGTTATCAGCTCCGTTCCCACAGCAGACTTAACACTTGGGGATTGGCTCATTTGAACTGACTGGATGAACTATCGGGGTGGGGTTTGCTTGAGGCTCCTTTAATCAATAGGAAATGGAGCAGGAAACCCTCAGATCCTGCCTTCTATGCCTGCTGTCAGCTTCTCCTAATAAAAGTTCCTTTTGGAATGAAACTGTTCCAAGAGTCCTGCTTCTTGGGATGAGGTTTTGAAGCAGATCTTTACAGGTAGTTTAGTCTATTACTTAAGCTAGAAAGGCTAGAAAGCTGAAACTGAGAGTTCAAGTCTTCCCTTTGCCATGAAAGCCAACTGGGTGACTTTGGCCCAGTCACTCTCCTCTCAGCCCAACTCATCTCAAGAGGAAGATATGTTCCATATATTCACTGCCTTGGGTTGTTTTAAAAATAATAAACATAAGATACAAACAACCAAACAAACAATTTCACAATAAATACATTTACTTCCTTAACCTCAAAAACTTACTGTGCCTAAAGTTTTAGAGCATAAACTTTGTTAAAATAATACATTGTTCATGGCATGTTGATATTATTTCGTTAAGAGGAAGTTCCAAATATATAAAAACAATGTAAATAAAGGCATCTCTAAACCTTAAATGATAAGAGCTAGTCTGATCTAGTGGCTAGAAAATGGAAGACTGTGAATTCTAGTTCTACCTGAGGCACGAAACCAGCAGGGTGACCTTGGGCCAGTCACTCACTCTCTGCTTTAGGAAATAGTCAATGACAAACCACTTCTGAAAACTTGTCAAGAAGATTTTTTCAGGCTCAACCGGATTCAACATTAACTTAAAGGGACAATTTAAAATAAATAAAATATTAAATAACTTTGAAAACTACAAGTAGCAACTTCAGACCATGCCAACAGTATTTGAGATTCTTATGTCTCATGGCACTGACTTTAGAGATATCCATAAATTCTGTATAAAGCCTATCCACTGGACATATAACAGTTTAGCAACTAATATATATCTGTATCAATGTAGCCCCTCCCTGTAGTTCAAGGAATTCTGGTGTGCAAATACTCTTCTATGGGACAATGGCTTTCCACATTTATAATCATGGAAGGAATATGTATAGCCTCTATTCATATGTATAGAACGACTTGAGTATACATCTGCAAACGCAAATGCACATCAGGAAAAAGAATAGAGCATTATATATGCTTTTTTTTGCATCAGAGTACATACAAAGCTTAAACGTGTCATCCAGATCTATTACGATTTTATTGGTGTGACTATCCTCTAGGGCAGGGGTAGGCAACCTTGGCTCTTTTATGACTCATGGACTTCAACTCCCAGAATTCTGGGAGTTGAAGTCCATGAGTCATAAAAGAGCCGAGGTTGCCTATCTCTGCTCTAGGGAGTCATACTATAAGGTTTTGAATGTTGTTTCCCCTATCTTTAGTCATTTCACTCCGGAAAAACTGGACAAGCATCTTGAAATGTCATCCTTAGTTTATTTTTATTTATTAAGAAAATTTATATGGCCGCCCAAATCATTCACAATGACTCTGTGCATATTTTATAGATGTAAAACTCTGAATGCAAAACCCAATAAACCCTCACACTCTCCCTTCCCACCTGGCAAAACAATCAAACAAACTAGTTGATGGGCTCATAACATCCTGGGTTTCCCAGGCCTACTGGCAAAACTATGTCTTCAGGGTCTTTCAAAAGAGTATCAAGACGGAGGCCAACTTTATCTTGGGTGAGGGTGATGTTCCAAAGAAGAGAACCATCACAGAGAAGGGCCTTTTTCTTGATCCCATGAGATGGACTTCCTTAAGAGAGGGGACCCTTAACAACCCTGTCTCCCCATTCTGCGAATCAGGTAGATGTAACTTGGAAAAGATAGTCCTTCAAATAATCAGGTTGGGAACATAAGTGACCCATAATGTTTTAGAATGACACTACTGTCTTTCATATAGCTATATATATCACTATATAATTAATATTAGCCATTTGTGCCATTCATGACTACCTGATTCAATGGACAATAATTTCACTCAATGTTTAAATATATAGAGTGCCATATCCCTAGCAGCATGTGCAGCTTAATGTTTTAAGAACATATAACATAAAATTCAATTAACATATTATAAATCCTGTGTTGTTATGTTATGTTATGACAAAATCAGCAGGTAGAATTATTCCAACCCTTCCATAAATGAAATATTCATTTTCTGGTTCTTTATCACAATACTTTTTTTAAAAAAAGTGTAATGTTTATTAAGGTTCACATGATGGGCAGTTTAAGGTAAAAATTATATGGATTATCTCTTTTGTGGGATTGCCTTCCCTCTCTTTTCTGAATTCATGCCATTTTCTCCTGAGCATTGACTCATTAAATATATGTCACTTAAAATAGCTTTTACAAAAACATGTCCATAATTTTTAGACAGGTCAGGGAGTTTTCCTTGCTTTTTGGAGAAGTATATGTAAGAGCATATATTGGTATGAATGCAGACTAACAACTCCTTATGAGGGGGATTGTTAAAGACAAACAGGAAAAAATTCAGAAAAATGAAAAAAACCAAATTGGTGAAAATATCTAAAAGTCCTGCCTCCTATTTCCCCTACAACAACAATCCTGTGAGGTGGGTTGAGCTGAGATACAGAACTGATCCAAAGTCACCCAGCTGGCTTTCATGCCCAAACACAAAGAGAGAGAGAGAGAGAGAGAGAGAGAGACAGAGAGAGAGAGAGAGAGAGAGAGAGAGAGAGAGAGAGAGAGAGAGAGAGAGAGAGAGAGAGAGAGAGAGAGAGAGAGAGAGAGAGAGAGAGAGATCCCTATCTCTTAAATCCATGCTGCTTCTAAGACATTCTAAGACATTAAACTAAATATAGTATAGTGATAGTACAGCATCAAAATAATGTATCACAGTGGGAAGTCTGGCAATGATTAGATGCATTCAGCTGTTTTTATCTTCTGCTCTGCCATTCCTTGACTTCATTAAATGAAAAGCAGAAGAGATGCATTTAGGAAACAAGATATATGCATAGACAACCCAGATGCTGCAGTAATGATGTTTATTGTGAAGAATAATGCTGTGGTTTGATTGGATAGCAATTCTCGGCTTTGTTATATTGCGGATGATAGGAACAGACTTACTGGTTTGTTATCTATCCCTTTTATGCATCAGTACATTCAAGAATGTGATATATCACCACTTTGTTGGAAGGAAGAAGTTTTCTGCTTTACATTCCTCTAGAATTTGAGGAAAAAAACACTTCAGCAAATTAGACCACAAGGATCAAAGTGCAATAAATAATATGGTGAAATCTTCTTCCTGCAGCATTTGGAGGTTTATATTTAAAAACAGCCATCTAATTTCTGAAAGAATGTCACAGGTATTTCTGAAATGGTGTCTGATAAATGCCCTCAAACATTTTTTTTTTAAAAATATCTCCTGTCTCTGAAAAAATAGTCCAGGCTTCCATGTGCTGAAGTGTTTTGGTGGATCTTTGCAAAACATTTCTTCTTTTAATGGCTGGGTTTCTGTTCTTTGGTAATATTTTGTATGAATATCTCTCTATAGAAATGGTTTAGAATTTATGAACACCAGGAAATTCTTCCTATGGAGAACATTCCACAGGTCTGATATCACAACTTAAAACTGAGGGTGAGATATGGAATTCAAATACTGACACTGGTCATTGTACATCAGAGAGAACAGCCAGAAGATGGTTCATTTGGAGTTTTAAATCTGAAAATACACAAATGCAGATTAAATCATGCTGCAGTGATATAACCTTAAGTAATCCACTCCCATCTGACAGCCACAGAGAAACTATACTTACAGATTCTAACCTTGGCAACTATAGACATCTTTTTTCTTAACTTTGTCACCAACTATTTAACTCTCCTCAAATGACAATTGTACCTCTTGATTTTTATGAGGTGATCCATAAAATCATTTTGAAAAATAGAGCTAATTACCTCATTTCTCATTTTATCTTCCTGCTGCCTCTTTATCCCTCTCTTTCTTATAAACATACAAACAAGCATTTCTATTTTTTCTTTTTGCTTAAATAAAAAAGCTTTTAAAATAGCACAGATTTGTCTCCATATCTAGGGACAATCATTGATTTGAAGGATTTATATGTACATATTTAGCTCCTTAAGAATCTGGGACTAAATTGTCCTTTATTTATTATACAAATATAAGGAGAGAATTGAGAAAACCTCCCATATCTATCTTGATTGGGCTCCATACGCTAATCAGATTCTTTCCCTGCTCGTGAATAAATTCTTTCTCATATTTCTGATTATCAGCGAATGACAAACTGAATATCCTTTATCATTAAGGTAACTACACAATTTCAAAAATAGATTGGTTTAATATTTCTTTTTATTTTCTTCTTGTCTTGTCTCAAACTCAAGTCTGACCTGAATGTGAATTAAATAACTACAGTAAAACCTCTGAAAGTTGACCACTCAAGAGACTGAACAAAAGTGGTCATACGGAGGTGGTCAACATACTGAACAACTGTACTGACATGTACATGTGCCTCATTTTATTGCATAGCTTTTATTAGAGAATGTCATAAAGAAGCAGACATAGAGAAAATACAGGAAAATCATGCATGCAATATTGTATCCTACAAAAGCAATACATATATTGTATTGTTGTCTCATGGTTTGATCATTCTTTCTGAAAAAAATTTTTAATCTGTTCCTTATTCTTTTTATGAAGGTAAGCGGCAAAAGCACTCTCAGTGCTGGCTATATCACTCAGCATATCTGGGCATTTTTCCGTGGCAAATGACTATCTGCAATTTCTGTGTCCTCTTCACTTAATTCTTCTGCTTCATCAGTTGCTTCCAGCATTTTTCTGCTGGGTTGTTCCTCGATCCATACTGATTGGAAAATTGCTTCTGGGTCAGGTTTAGGGTTAAGGTTAGGGTTTTGCTTCTGCTGACAACCATAGACTTGCATTTTAGCAATGACCCACTGTAGAAGCTGGACTCCATAATGCATTTTGAATGTTTTGATATCTTTGGTCAAGAGGTTGAATTTTTGATGTGTTTGGAGGCAAAAATTTCAATTTCACATTTGTAAGATGATTTACTTGGGGATAGCCAGGCCAATTGTCCACCACAAGGAGAATGGACCATTTCTTCTTCTTCATTTGTCAGTTAATACCTCTTATCTACTGTTCAAATAAGGCACCAGTCATCCATGCAGATTTGTTAGATTTTCCAGGTGATGGGAAAGTCTTTGGGCTGCAGGTTCTTGAATGGGCATGGCTTTGCTGATTTGCTAGTCACCAAAGGTTTTTAATTTCTCTCCGGTTAAACTAGCATACAGCTGAACTGTGAAATGTTTTTCAGGAAGTTTTCCACTCTTACATTTGTCACGCCTCATAATGAGGCTCCGGTCAGGTATCGCCTTGAAAAAGAGTCTACACTCATCAGTGTTAAAGATGTCATCATCTTTACTGCTGAATCAAGGTCAAAAATATTGTATTCTTTGATATTCTTTTTGAAAGAAATTCATTGCTACCAATTCTGCATTTCACTTTTCTTGCCCTTGGTGCAAACTGGACTCAGCTGGTCAAGTTATAGAGAGTAAATTAATATCATGTGTCAAGGTCCAGGTGGTTAAGATGCAACTTACAGAGGTGATCAATATAGAGAGGTTGGTTTTCTATTGTGTACATATAGTGTATGTCCAATCTATGAAAATTAGGTCAGCTATGGAGGTTATACTGTTTAGTTTTATCACTCATCCTATGCAATTTTTCTTTTCTTAGCCTATGTGTGGGGAGTGGGGAGTGGGGGCTGGGGTTAGGGAAAATGTTTCCTATTACAAATGGGAGAAATTACTCCAAAACCAATAACAACACCAATAGCAATAGCACTTGGTGTAATGTATTGGCCACAACTGTTTTAAATCACTTGCTTAATGTCTGACATACATTGCTGTATTGTTTAACAGTTGCTGTTACTGAAAGCCAGACTGACTGTCTCTAAGCTGATAATGAAACCTATTTCATTAAACCTATTGGTTGCCACCTAGAGGCTAACTGTATAAATAGCTGTGCAGCAGCCTTTAGGGGTGCTTCTGTTCTGAGTTAATAAACTTGTTTGCTGTTTCAACACTCCGCCTCATTCAAAGAACCAAAGACATAACACTTAGATTTATATACAACCCCATATTAGCTTTATAGCCCTCTCTAAGTGGTTTACAGAGTCAGCATATTGCTCCCATTGATTTGGGTCCTCATTTTATCGACCTTGGAAGGATGGAAGGCTGAGCCAACCTTGAGCCAGTCAGGATCAAACTTCTGGCAGTGAGTAGAGTCAGTCTGCAATACTGCATTCAATACTGCACCACCACAGGTCACCAATAAAACAAAACTTATGATCCAAAGAAACAATTTGGTCATCCTTTAGTTGTGATCTTAATCTGGCTCTGCAAGTTTTCTACTTTAAGAGGGAGGGAGAAAGGTGATGATAGATTAAAGTGAGTTATCTTCTTCTGAGAGAAACTGCTGGGATTCCACCTATGGAAACTAAGGACCAAATCCATAATATTACAGATATGAGCACCATGTTTTAAGTAGACTGTCGCATATGTGTTCATCCAAGAATTTCAATATTTTTAATATGATGGTCAAAAGCTTCTTATGAGTGTTTTTGTTGAGCAAGTGGCTACACATCCACCCATCTCCCTCCTTCCCTCCCCCCCCTCCTTCCCTCGAAATGGGATTTTAGACCCATGCTATGACATTGCAATATTGCTCACTGCAAGAAACTATTTTCTTCTGCCTCAAAGACAATTTATTTTTATATTTAGCTTTGCCCAGGATATCTACAATATTGTTTATAACTTTAAAATACCATTGAAAGAGATTGATTTAAATATCTTATCAGTAAATCCTGCTTTAAGATTTTATTTGTTCATATATGCAGCAAGACAGCATTTACATCTTATTTTTGGCAGCCTGGGTGTCTGTTAGGTGTACCACAGCTGTAGCTCCATCAGCTGAATGCCTGGGTATGGAGGCATGCATCTTTTATTCATTTCATTCCTCACTAATGTTTTTTACTTAAAGTTTTATCACCAGCAACAGATATCACTTTAGCCTGAAGCACCGTTAGGAAATTTTACATCTATGATAAATCAAGTTCCTATAAATTTCTCTTTTTTCCTTTGCAAAATCAACAGAAAGTAATAAACAAAAATGTAACAAACATAATATCTCATATGATGCAATTATTTCTTCTGTAGAATGCTTGACATACATGTATGCTGTATTTAGCAGAGCACACTTCAAAAATAATTCCAAAGTATTGCTTTAGATCTCCTGTGTCATGAACATATAGAAGGCAATATACATTATATGCATTTCACTGTATATACTCATGAACATGTGCACACACATGCAGATATGCATACAGTATTTAAATCTAAGTTTGTATCAGAATTCAACTTTTAGAATCTCAGAAGGACAGCAGAACTACAAACTCAAGTCATCACTAACATAGGAGCCCTAGTGACACAGCGGTTAGAGTGCAGTATTGCAGAGAAACTCTACCCACAGCCTGGAGGTTGACTTAGCCTTCCATCCTTCCAAGGTCGGTAAAACAAGGACCCAGATTCTTGGCGGAAATATGCTGACATTGTAAACCACACAGAGAATGCTGTAAAGCACTATGAAGTGGGTATATACTGTAAGTCTAAGTGCTATTGCTATATAAACTTTGGAAGAGAGTTCTGTTTCCTTTTTGTTTTTCATATGGCATTTCATTTGCTTTAATCATTTAACATTTCCTTGATTTTTTTGTTGTTGTCATTGTTCAGGTGCATTACAGTCATTGACCAAAGTGATAGACAAATCTAAAATTATAAGACACCAAGAAATTTGAGAATGAAAGGAAAAAGTAAAATGGATATATAACGTGAATGTAAAGTTTGAATGTGGTGCTTAAAATATTAAGAATAAAATAAAAGAATATTTAAGGAAATAATATAATATAGTGCTAGTATATTATATGGTATTATTACTTGGATATTAAGAGCTGAATTAAGATCCCAAAAAAAAGGTTTGTAAACCAGGGAATCTGAAGTGACAGCAAACTTCCTTTTTTTAAATCAATGTTTAGAACAGAACTTAAGTACTTAAAATTTGAAAGGAATTGTTTTCCACTTGAAATGCAGACTATCAGTAATTGTGGCAGCAATTAAAAATAGATGAAAATAAAGATAAAAATAAAAGATGAATTTTCAGTGAGTTTACCATGCCCAGAACCTTTAATTATCTGTTTATGGATTTTAATTGCTACTAGGCAAAATTTAGCAATATTATGTGTTGCAAACAGTTCCTTATCCAAGAGGAGAAAACCACAAAGAAAACTTTCATTATGATCTATAAGACATGTCAATGAAAGTTTATTGACTGCACAAATAGCAGGGCTTGTGTAAAAGCATATATGTGAGGGTCTCAATGTTGTTTGCCCTACATGGACAGGTAGTCCTACACATGGACACTGTAGTAAATCTTCTAATTAAAAACTAAGGAGCGTAGAATATCAAGCATGGCTCTGAGAATCTGGTGGACAGGAAAAGCTAAAATAGTGAACTATCTGTCTCAGATGCTTTATTCTTGGGGTGGACAAGCTTCTGTCTTGATGTTTCTTGGCTTTAAACTATGCACTTATGTTGTGTTGGTTGAAAATCCTCCTGAGCTTTTCAGATATTCCTGCAATGTATGGAATGCAACGTTGCTCCATTTGTTGTTCTTTGTTTGTCTGTTATGGAAGAGCTCTTCCTCACACACACACACACACACACACACACACACACACACACACACACACTATAGACTAAATATAAAACATTAGAAAGGAAAAGAAGGGGAAATATTTTTAAATTATTAAGGAAATCCAATTTCTGAATATCTATGGAGATTCTTTGTCATCCAGGTCATAGTTATCCCAAAGATGCTTTTTCACGAGAGGCAACTGGACTTTATGGTTTTTCTTTGAAGATGTTTTGCTTCTCATCCAAGAAGTTTCTTCAGCTCTGAATGGGTAGTGGGGAATGGAAAGATTTATACTCCTTGCAGACAGATGGTCATGTGCATTCTTTTAGTGAGTCATTAGTGCTACCTGGAGGCTTATCTGTGTCTTCAGAGTCATCTGAGTAGTGCAAATGTGTATGGAGTCTTCTTGGAAATGTCGTATCCTGTGTTGAGAGAAAGCTCTTCAGTTTTGACATAGATAGCCTCTTCGACTCCTCTTTCAAACCAGCGGTCCTCTCTGTCCAAAATGTGGACTCTTCTGAAAATAGCAAAGAGCTGAAGAAGCTTCTTGGATGAGAAGCAAAACATCTTCAAAGAAAAGCAAGAAAGTCCAGTTGCCTCGCGAAAAAGTATCTTTGGGATGACAATATTTTTGCTTCACTCTTGTAGCAGCAAGGCAAAATGTGACTACCTTATGGATGGTGATGGCATTTATGTATTTATGTATTTATTTCCATCCTTTATTATTTTTATAAATAACTCAAAGCAATGAACGTATGCAATCCTTTTTTCCTCCTTCACTTTTCCCCATAACAACAACCCTGTGAGGTTTTATAGATTGTTAAAAAAATAGATTTGTCATTGTTGTCTCTCCCTGGGAATAATTTTAAGAGCAACAGAATTACTCTTTGTCTGAAAAAAAAAATGGAATAGCTGCTATACTCTTTTATGCTTGTGAAGCAGCATGATCAATGTACTGTACATCTTCCAGGTGCCTGTAACCCAAATCCTTGACACTTTTAATCTGATTAATTTCTTTCAGTTCAATGGCCCATTTAAATCTTTGAGTTTCTTGGCAAAAAACTACCACTTTGGTTTCCTGGTCATTAATTATCAGTAAGTTATCTTAACAGAAGTGGGTAAAGTTCACCTAAGTCCTACAGGTTTTAGTAAAAGGAAGAATGATCATCAACATATTGTTAATGGAGTGGAATATCTATTATATGGAGGAGAATGAGGGAAGGAACTTGAATCAATTATTCTGCCTACCATGGAGTTCAATAGAGGTTTAATAAAGTTGGGGTTAAGATGAAGCTTCTTTTAGAACAGCAACTGAGTCAGACAAAATGCCTTGAGTGTTGCATCCAATTCTAACCAAGGGGTTTTATAAAGATGTTCACTTAGGAACAGTCTATATTTATGTTACTCAACTTTTCCCAATATATTTATCTTGTTGTTATAATATACAAATTTATCTATAGTACAGCTATGAAAACTATGAAAACTGGGCCAGATCATTGTCCAAGATTGATTGTGCCCCTATCCAATCTTGAAATTTCTTGTTCAGGTGGTGAGCATAAAGTTGGCAATAACAGCACTCACCAGATTTGTAGGATGTTTATTTACAGTATCTTTTTCTTCCTTTGAATGACAATGGCAGTATCTCAATCTTGGGGAAATGTGACCCAGAATTGGGGCTACTGCCATTTTCCTGTGATTTATATAGGAGGAAAAAGAGGTGACAGGATTTATTTATTTATTTATTGAAAACAATCTCATGCAAGAGGGGGAAAAGTTGAGCTAATACAACAGCTCAGCAACTCTCAGATAATTATTTGAGTTGCCGAATTGTTGTATTAGCTCAACTTTATTTTGCCATTCCTTTTTTTCCCCTTCGTGCATCAGATTGCCTTCATAATAAATAAATAAATAAATAAATAAATAAATAAATAAATAAATAAATATTACTGGATGTTTCACTTTTGCTCTGAAGATCCCTAGCAAAATAATTTATGACAGCAGGTTTGAAAAGTATTTTCGTACTTTTGAGAAAAATCTCAGCTGACCTCATGTGAAAAACATCACACAGCTGAATGTTTGCTTGTGAAGTTGGAAGCAGCAGAATCCAGAAATCAGGTAATTACAATCATTCCCATGTAATTTTTTTTTCCCGCCTTAGAATAACACCCGGCATGCTGAGCTGACGCTGAGAGTGAATGGCACATTTTTTTTAAATAACTCTGTTCTGAACAGGATTCTAACTTGGCTTATTGTGTGGATTTTGTAAGAAGCTGTGCAACATTGAAATCTCAGCAGGACATATGTTTTCACTAACCTTTCAAATAATAGGCTTAATAAATGCAAAGATGGCTCTAATCTACCCACCCTAGCAGAGTGGGCAGATTACAAAGTCACAAATTTTTCTTCTTTTATACTTGAGGATTTTTTTTTTTTTACTATTTTAAAATAGGGAGGCTTTCTCTGACATTAGAAACATAATGGAAATCAGTTTTCCTTTTTCTAAATATATCATTTGTGCTTTGTACATATGAATGACATTTATTTGTTTATCTATCAGCTTGATCGCCTAGCCAGCTCAAAAGTCTGACAAGCTCATGCTCTTATCTTTTCATCCATGCAGGTACAGCAGAGATATTTAAGTCATACTTAAATAATCATGTTCATAATTATGCTAATAGAGAGGGTATCAGAAAATTCATAAAAATGTATGTTTTAAAACTGAGTCTGAATCTCTGAGATCTGAAAAAATACGGGTGTTGGATTCTTGCTGGGAAAAATGCTGGCTGCTGCCATAGCCATCATCTATCTAACTGAATGGCAATTGAGCCAATTTGTAACTACATTAAAAGTAAATCCTGCCACGCTATCCTCTCCATCTTTCCTTCTGAAATTTGGCAGATTTCTTGCCTCTGTGATTCATATTATCATCAGGCAAACTGTCCCATTCATTGATCTGAACCCCTGATAACTTTCACAGTTCCATAAACTTCCCTTACAGCTTAGACCAGGGGTAGGCAACCTTGGCTCTTTTATGACTCGTGGACTTCAATTCCCAGAATTCCTGAGCCAGCATGGCTGGCTCAGGAATTCTGGCAGTTGAAATCCACGAATCAAAAAAGAGCCATGATTGCCTACCCCTGGCCTAGACTGAGAGTCTCCAAACTTGGATTTCAACTCCCAGAATTTCTGAGCCAGCCAGCCAGGATTTTTCAAGTAAAAACCCAATGCTGGTTGGGGAATTCTAGGAGTTAAAATGCACAAGCCTTAAAGTTGCCAAGTTTGGAGACCCCTGGACTAGACTAAACTCTCATTCTTCTAGAAATGGGAAGAAATCCCGTTATTAGGAATCAGGAGGAGAACATCCCTACTAAGACCACCAAAAGAGCCATCACTTTGTTGTAATTAATCATCAGACTGAAGCAGCATTCCGTCTGACAGCTTCGTATGCCAAAGCCCTCTAAACTGTCCAGTGCTAGGAAGGATAAATTCCAATCATCTGCACATTAGCTGACTCACAGCTATTTGACAGTGCTAAAATCAGAGTAAATGAAAGCTTTTTATTAAAATTAAAGCAATTTGCTTTGCCATCTGCCTCCTTTTTTGTGAGATTCTATAAGACGTTATTGGAATAACTTTGAATGTCCATCTGCTGCTTGTAAAACGGCTAAGCATACAAAAATTATCTTCCCCTTAGAGGATAAAAAAGGTCACTATCAAAATTAATATTCAGAAAGAGGATGTGGTAGCATCTACATAGGGATACCACCCCAAACCTCAGCAATCTCAATGCCAGTTCTGAACATTGCAGGTATAGAACTACTTGCAGACTGTTATCATCTAAACAACAAAGGGAGGTAGCACAATATATGATAATATTTTGAGACCCAAATGCTTACACCTAAAAAAACATTCTTTGTTAGTCTAGAAAGATGTTAAATAAACAAATAAAGAAACAAACAAACAACAATCACACTTGGCCAATAAAGAATATTCTAATCTGGTCCGGTCTGGTCTGGTCTACATATGCTCATTTGTGATCTACTTCCATTCCTAATGCACTCCTAGTTAGTCTTAAAGAATAAGATGCAACTGATATGAAGGAATTTCAGTAACATTTTTAACCATGGAGCAAGAAAAAAATACGTTTTGATGAATGTAAAGTACAACTTTTCATCCTACTCATTTAATATATAGATAGTAATACAACTCTAGCCAAACAAAATACAAAACTGCTTATACAGTTTTAAAACTTTACATACATTATAGTGATTAAAATAAACTGAATGTAATCACTAAAAGAATTAATAAAAAGTTCTCTACTCAGCGAGTGGTCCTCAATGGAACTGCATCTATATGGAGGGAAGTGTGTAGTGGGGTGCCCCAGGGCTCTGTTCTGGGCCCAGTACTCTTCAACATCTTCATCAATGACTTGGATGAAGGGATAGATGGGGAACTCATCAAATTTGCAGACGACACCAAGCTGGCAGGAATAGCCAATACTCCAGAAGACAGGCTTAAGATACAGAAGGATCTGGACAGACTTGAACACTGGGCACTAACTAACAAAATGAAATTCAATGGTGAAAAACGCAAGGTTCTACATTTAGGCAAGAAAAACCAAATGCACAAGTACAGCATAGGTGGCACCATGCTCAATAGTAGTAACTGTGAGAGGGACCTCGGAGTCCTAGTAGACAATCACTTAAATATGAGCCAGCAGTGTGCTGCAGCTGCCAAAAAGGCCAACGCAGTGCTAGGCTGCATTAACAGAGGGATAGAATCAAGATCACGTGAAGTATTAATACCACTCTTTAATGCCTTGGTAAGGCCACACTTGGAATACTGCATCCAGTTTTTGGTCACCACGATGTAAAAAAGATGTTGAGACTCTAGAAAGAGTACAGAGAAGAGCAACAAAGATGATTAGGGGACTGGAGGCTAAAACATATAAGGAACGGTTGCGAGAATTGGGTATGTCTAGTTTAACGAAGAGAAGGACAAGGGGGGACCTGATAGCAGTATTCCAATATCTCAGGGGCTGCCATAAAGAAGAGGGAATTAAGCTATTTTCCAAAGCACCTGACGGCAGGACAAGAAGCAACGGGTGGAAACTCATCAAGGAGAGAAGCAACCTAGAACTAAGGAGAAACTTCCTGACAGTGAGAACAATTAATCAGTGGAACAGATTGCCTCCAGAAGCAGTAAATGCTCCAACACTGGAAGTTTTTAAGAAGAGACTGGACAGACATTTGTCCGAAATGGTGTAGGGTTTCCTGCCCGAGCAGGGGGTTGGACTAGATGACCTCCAAGGTCCCTTCCAACTTTACTATTATTATTATTATTATTATTATTATTATTATTATTATTATTATTATTATTATTATTATTATATCCATTTAAGTGTCATTATGTAATTAATTCATTTCTTAAACCTGTAATTAAATCTAGATCACAAGGAAATCTATCCCTTCATCTGGTCATTTTTAGAATATAAAGACTTTTTCAAAATAGATAATAGATTCATATGATTCTTTTTCTTTATCAGGAGGACAAATTGATTTTTATTTGCAAGCAGTCCTCATTGATGACCATAGTTGAGCCCAAAATTCATGTTGCTAAGTGGGACATTTGTTAAGTGAGTTTTGTCCCATTATAAGACTTTCTTGCCACAGTTGTTAAACAAATCACTGCAGTTGTTATGTTAGTAATACAGTTATTAAATGAATCTGGCTTCCCCATTGAATTTGCTTGTCAGAAAATTGCAAAAGGGGATCACAAGACCCCGGAACATTGCAAACTTCATAAATGTGAACCAGTTGCCAAGCATCCGAATTTTGATTGTGTGACCATGGGGATAGTACAATGGTCGTAAGAGTGAAAAATGATCATAAGTCACTTTTTCAGTGCCATTGTAACTTTGAACAGTCACTAAATGAATGTTGTAAGCCAAGGACTACTGTAATTAAGATTTTGCTGAGCTCCAGGATCAGTAGAGCCCAAACTCTTCATTGTGGGAGAATTTGCACGCGCAGCAAACTGCCATGCTTTCCCCCTCACAAACCTCATAACCTTTTGGTATCCTTTGTCCTAACAAAGCAGCCAGAAGTTCATACCCTTTTGACTTAATGCCTTACCTATCTAAACAAATAATATGCTTAATTCCTTCTCCTATCTCTTCCTGTCTTTGTTAGTTCCTTCTCCTGTTTGCTCTTTACCTGATCTCTGACCATGTAATGTGTTACTAGAAAATAGTTGCTTACATGAAGACATTTTCCAGTGAAGAAACCTTTGTCAGCATTTAATGGTAAAGCCTATGTATGTAACAAGTATATAATAATAATAATAATAATAATAATAATAATAATAATAATAATAATACCTTCCCCCAGTGAGGCACTACCTTCCCCCAGTGAGGCACTACCTTGACGTGGTTGTGGGGCTTGTGTACTCTGAGGAAGATGAGAGCTATGCCAGAGGTTCAACCATACTGGACAGGTCTCATCAGAGGAGTCAGACAAAGAGTGTCTCTCCCATAAAAAATATGGTGAGACGTAAATTTCAGAATGCCATACCGGCTCGGACGTCGCCCGGGTTAACAAGGTCCGCACTAGATATTGGAGTTCCTGGATATCTGGTGAAAAATGGGTTACAGGACTCAGGACTGTTGGCTGAGCAACCAGGGCCAGCAGCTGCAGAACTACTGGAAGAAAAGGTGTTTACCCGTCGCAGATACACAGTGATGGAAAACAAAGAAATAATGATCTGTTACTACAGATCAAGTCCAACAAGACGAGGATATCTAAAACGAATGCACCAGTTCTGGAAAGAACAACATCCAGAATCAGAAATAACAGAACAGAGACTAGCAGATCAACGCCGATTTATAACACGAAATAAAGTATTCACAGAAACAGAATTGGACGAACTGCAAAGGTTTACCCAGGGCAAAGAAATCAAAGCCTTACCAGAAGTAATTCAGAATGTAGAGGCAAACCAGGGGGAGTTGGCAGTGAAAGAATCCAGTAGAGATATACAACTGTTCTCATTTGGAAACCAGGCACCTCTTCCTCAGGAAGAACAAAACCCTCTAACTAAAGAAATAAAAGAATTGAAACAAAGAATAACTGAGCATCTAGAACAGCACAAAAACAACAGAATAAGGCTGCCTGCATTGAAGCTTGTTCCAAAGAAACAGCTAGCACAAGCATTAAAAGATGCAAATACTGCAATATCAAGTATAAGCACCAATTCACTGCAAGAAACAAACCAACTAATGTACAGCACAGCTGCAGTTATAACAGAATACCTGGGATGCAAAATCAACAAAAAAGAAAAACAAACAAACAGTGCACCAGAAAAATGGAAGGTTAGACTAGAAAATAAGATCAGCAAGTTAAGATCACATGCAAGCAAGCTAGAACAGATGAAAGAAAAGAAGCTGAAGAACAAGAAGACCAAAGAATACCTAATCAAGAAATACCACTTAGAAACAAGGAAGATCAAGGAAGCACTGGAAATAATAAAGCAACAAATAACAGCTATAGCCAGGAAAATCAGTAGATATGAAGCTCGAATTGCAAACTATAGGCAGAACCTCCAATTTCAATCCAATCAGAAACGTTTCTACCAATCCATCAATGGAGAAACTGCAAGGAATCAGTCAGTACCTGACAAGGAAGAAACAGTGCAATTCTGGAAGCAGATATGGGATAACCCAAAGAAATACAACAAGGATGCAGCTTGGTTAAAAGAGGTGGATGCAAATAAAACAGAAGTTGAAATGAAAGAACTAGTAATAACAACAAAAATGGTAGAAAAAAGAGCAAAGAAAATCAAAAATTGGTCAGCACCAGGTGAAGATGAACTGCATGGGTTTTGGTTGAAACATCTAACTGTTATACACCCACTCATTGCCAAGCAGTTCAACAATATACTACAAGGAGGAGAAATTGAAAAGTGGCTAACAACTGGGAAAACCTACCTAATAATGAAAAATCCAGCAAAAGGGGCAACACCAGGTAACTACAGGCCAATTACCTGCTTACCAACAACTTTCAAATTACTAACTGGTGTGGTAGCTGATGCAGTACAACAGCATCTAGTTGAAAACAATCTCTTTCCACCTGAGCAGAAAGGAAACCGCCCCAATAGCAGAGGAACAAAAGATCAACTCCTAATAGACAAAATGATCTTGGAAAACTGCAAGAGAAGGAAGACCAACCTGAATGTGGCATGGATTGACTACAAAAAGGCATTTGACTCTCTGCCACATGATTGGATAATCAAGTGCCTAGAAATAACAGGAGTAAGTAGAAACATCAGAAAATTTGTGCAAAGATCGATGGCACAATGGAAGACACAGTTGCAGATCAATGGTGAGAGGCTGGGAGAGGTTAATATCAAGAGAGGAATATTTCAAGGAGATTCATTATCACCATTACTATTTGTTATTGCACTGTTTCCTCTGTCAACAATACTGAATAACTCAGGACATGGTATCAAACATCAAAAACATCTGCTAGACTATCCCACTCCTTTACATGGATGATCTGAAGCTGTATGGAAAAACATCATCTGAAATAGAATCGCTGCTCAACACTGTCCGTATATATAGCCAAGATATTGTAATGGAGTTTGGCTTGGACAAATGTGCCACACTTACTATCAAACAAGGAAAAATAGTGAAAACTGAAGGAATCAAGATGCCCCACGAAAATAACATTAAGAGTCTGGATGAGGAAGAATACTACAAATACTTGGGTATCCTTCAAGCTGACAACATCAAGCACACTGAAGTCAAGAAAAAGATTAGAGGTGAATACATCAAGAGAGTGAAGAAGATCTTAAAATCCAAACTCAATGGAGGAAATACCATAAAGGCAATCAACACCTGGGCAATCCCAGTCATTAGGTACACAGCTGGAATAGTGGACTGGACTCAAGCAGAACTAAAAGCAATGGATAGGCAGACCAGAAAAATAATGACAATGAATCATGCCCTTCATCCACGCAGTGACATTGATAGACTTTATCTACCAAGGCAAATAGGTGGGCGTGGAATGCTACAAGTACATCAGATGGTTGAAGAAGAAAAAATGGCTTTGGAAGAATATCTGAAGAACAATGATGAAGATGCACTGAAATTAGTATATCAGGAAGGCTTACTAACTACTGGAGAGACCAAACTGGCCTACAAGAAAGACCAAATGAAGAACAGAATAGAGGCATGGGAAGACAAAGCACTACATGGCCAATACATTAAAAAAATAGCTGGGAAAGCAGATAATAATAAAACCTGGCAATGGCTAAGAGCAGGAAATTGAAGAAAGAGACCGAGGGACTAATTCTGGCTGCACAAGACCAAGCCTTAAGGACAAATGCATACAAAGTCAAAATTGAGAAGACAGCAACAGACAGTAAGTGCCGCCTATGCAAAGAAGCTGAAGAAACAGTGGACCACTTGGTAAGCTGTTGCAAGAAGATTGCACAGACTGATTACAAGCAGCGACATGACAAAGTAGCAACAATGGTGCATTGGAAGATCTGCAAAAAATATCATTTGCCTGTAAGCAAAAACTGGTGGGATCATAAAATAGAGAAAGTCATAGAAAATGATAAAATTAAACTGCTCTGGGACTTCAGAATTCAAACAGACAAGCACCTGCAACATAACACCCCAGACTTAACAATTGTCGATAAGAAAGACAAAAAGTCTGGATAGTGGACGTGGCAGTGCCTGGAGATAGCAGAATAGAAGAGAAAGAACTGGAGAAGATAACAAAATACAAAGACCTACAAATAGAAATAGAAAGACTGTGGCAAAAGCAAGCAAGGGTAGTACCAATAGTCATAGGCTCCTTGGGTGCAATCCCAAAACAACTGGAGCACCACTTGAACACCATTGGCATTGACAAATTCGCTATTAGTCAATTGCAAAAGGCGGCCTTATTAGGAACTGCTTCCATCCTGCGACGATATCTGTAATACCATCAAACATCCACATCTGCCTATCCCAGGTCCTGGGTAAGGACTCGATAGGTAGACAAAATGCCAAATCCAGTCTGAACATCTGGCTGACTGTGCGATGATGATAATAATAATAATATAATAAACCTGGCAATGGCTAAGAGCAGGAAAATTGAAGAAAGAGACCGAGGGACTAATTCTGGCTGCACAAGACCAAGCCTTAAGGACAAATGCATACAAAGTCAAAATTGAGAAGACAGCAACAGACAGTAAGTGCCGCCTATGCAAAGAAGCTGAAGAAACAGTGGACCACTTGGTAAGCTGTTGCAAGAAGATTGCACAACTGATTACAAGCAGCGGCATGACAAAGTAGCAACAATGGTGCATTGGAAGATCTGCAAAAAATATCATTTGCCTGTAAGCAAAAACTGGTGGGATCATAAAATAGAGAAAGTCATAGAAAATGATAAAATTAAACTGCTCTGGGACTTCAGAATTCAAACAGACAAGCACCTGCAACATAACACCCCAGACTTAACAATTGTCGATAAGAAAGACAAAAAAGTCTGGATAGTGGACGTGGCAGTGCCTGGAGACAGCAGAATAGAAGAGAAAGAACTGGAGAAGATAACAAAATACAAAGACCTACAAATAGAAATAGAAAGACTGTGGCAAAAGCAAGCAAGGGTAGTACCAATAGTCATAGGATCCTTGGGCGCAATCCCAAAACAACTGGAGCACCACTTGAACACCATTGGCATTGACAAATTGCTATTAGTCAATTGCAAAAGGCGGCCTTATAGGAACTGCTTCCATCCTGCGACGATATCTGTAATACCATCAAACATCCACATCTGCCTATCCCAGGTCCTGGGTAAGGACTCGATAGGTAGACAAAATGCCAAATCCAGTCTGAACATCTGGCTGACTGTGCGATGAATGATAATAATAATAATAATATAATAAAACCTGGCAATGGCTAAGAGCAGGAAAATTGAAGAAAGAGACCGAGGGACTAATTCTGGCTGCACAAGACCAAGCCTTAAGGACAAATGCATACAAAGTCAAAATTGAGAAGACAGCAACAGACAGTAAGTGCCGCCTATGCAAAGAAGCTGAAGAAACAGTGGACCACTTGGTAAGCTGTTGCAAGAAGATTGCACAGACTGATTACAAGCAGCGGCATGACAAAGTAGCAACAATGGTGCATTGGAAGATCTGCAAAAAATATCATTTGCCTGTAAGCAAAAACTGGTGGGATCATAAAATAGAGAAAGTCATAGAAAATGATAAAATTAAACTGCTCTGGGACTTCAGAATTCAAACAGACAAGCACCTGCAACATAACACCCCAGACTTAACAATTGTCGATAAGAAAGACAAAAAAGTCTGGATAGTGGACGTGGCAGTGCCTGGAGATAGCAGAATAGAAGAGAAAGAACTGGAAGAAGATAACAAAATACAAAGACCTACAAATAGAAATAGAAAGACTGTGGCAAAAGCAAGCAAGGGTAGTACCAATAGTCATAGGCTCCTTGGGCGCAATCCCAAAACAACTGGAGCACCACTTGAACACCATTGGCATTGACAAATTGCTATTAGTCAATTGCAAAAGGCGGCCTTATTAGGAACTGCTTCCATCCTGCGACGATACCTGTAATACCATCAAACATCCACATCTGCCTATCCCAGGTCCTGGGTAAGGACTCGATAGGTAGACAAAATGCCAAATCCAGTCTGGCTGACTGTGCGATGATTGATAATAATAATAATAATAATAATAATAATAATAATAATAATAATAATAATAATAATAATAATAATTATTATTATTATTATTATTATTATTATTATTATTATTATTATTATTATTAGGAACAGCTTCCATCCTGCGACGATACCTGTAATACCATCAAACATCCACATCTGCCTATCCCAGGTCGTGGGTAAGAACTCGATAGGTAGACAAAATGCCAAATCCAGTCTGAACATCTGGCTGACTGTGCGATGATTGATAATGCTACAAGTACATCAGATGGTTGAAGAAGAAAAAGTGGCTTTGGAAGAATATCTGAAGAACAATGATGAAGATGCAGTGAAATTAGTATATCAGGAAGGCTTACTGACTACTGGAGAGACCAAACTGTCCTACAAAAAAGACCAAATGAAGAACAGAATAGAGGCATGGGAAGACAAAGCACTACATGGCCAATACATGAAAAAAATAGCTGTGAAAGTAGATAACAATAAAAACTGGCAATGGCTAAGAGCAGGAAAATTGAAGAAAGAGACCGAGGGACTAATTCTGGCTGTGCAAGACCAAGCCTTAAGGACAAATGCATACAAAGTCAAAATTGAGAAGACAGCAACAGACAGTAAGTGCCGCCTATGCAAAGAAGCTGAAGAAACAGTGGACCACTTGGTAAGCTGTTGCAAGAAGATTGCACAGACTGATTACAAGCAGCGGCATGACAAAGTAGCAACAATGGTGCATTGGAAGATCTGGCCCCCCCCCCCCCCAAAAAAAATATCATTTGCCTGTAAGCAAAAACTGGTGGGATCATAAAATAGAGAAAGTCATAGAAAATGATAAAATTAAACTGCTCTGGGACTTCAGAATTCAAACAGACAAGCACCTGCAACATACCACCCAGACTTAACAATTGTCGATAAGAAAGACAAAAAAGTCTGGATAGTGGACGTGGCAGTGCCTGGAGACAGCAGAATAGAAGATAAAGAACTGGAGAAGATAACAAAATACAAAGACCTACAAATAGAAATAGAAAGACTGTGGCAAAAGCAAGCAAGGGTAGTACGAATAGTCATAGGCTCCTTGGGTGCAATCCCAAAACAACTGGAGCACCACCTGAACACAATTGGCATTGACAAATTCGCTATTAGTCAATTGCAAAAGGCGGCCTTATTAGGAATTGCTTCCATCCTGCGACGATATCTGTAATACCATCAAACATACACATCTGCCTATCCCAGGTCCTGGGTAAGGACTCGATAGGTAGACAAAATGCCAAATACAGTCTGAACATCTGGCTAACTGTGCGATGATCCATAATAATAATAATAATATAATAATAATAATAATAATAATAATAATAATAATAATAATAATATATAACGGACCAAATGAAGAAAAGGAATAGAGGATGGGAAGAAAAGCTCACAGGCCAATACGACATTAAAAAATAGCTGGGAAAGCAGATAATAACAAGACCTGGCAATGGCTAAGAGCAGGAAAATTGAAGAAAGAGACCAAAGGACTAATTCTGGCTGCACAAGACCAAGCCTTAAGGACAAATGCATATAAAGTCAAAATTGAGAAGACAGCAACAGACAGTAAGTGCCGCCTATGCAAAGAAGCTGAAGAAACACTGGACCACTTGGTAAGCTGTTGCAAGAAGATTGCACAGACTGATTACAAGCAGCGACATGACAAAGTAGCAACAATGGTGCATTGGAAGATCTGCAAAAAATATCATTTGCCTGTAAGCAAAAACTGGTGGGATCATAAAATAGAGAAAGTCATAGACAATGATAAAATTAAAGTGCTCTGGGACTTCAGAATTCAAACAGACAAGCACCTGCAACATAACACCCCAGACTTAACAATTGTCGATAAGAAAGACAAAAAAGTATGGATAGTGGACGTGGCAGTGCCTGGAGACAGCAGAATAGACAAGAAAGAACTGGAGAAGATAACAAAATACAAAGACCTACAAATAGAAATAGAAAGACTGTGGCAAAAGCAAGCAAGGGTAGTACCAATAGTCATAGGCTCCTTGGGTGCAATCACAAAACAACTGGAGCACCACTTGAACACAATTGGCATTGACAAATTCGCTATTAGTCAATTGCAAAAGGCGGCCTTATTAGGAACTGCTTCCATCCTGCGACGATACTGTAATACCATCAAACATCCACATCTGCCTATCCCAGGTCCTGGGTAAGGACTCGATAGGTAGACAATATGCCAAATCCAGTCTGAACATCTGGCTGACTGTGCGATGATCCATTAATAATAATAAAATCATACTAATAAAACCTGGCAATGGCTAAGAGCAGGAAAATTGAAGAAAGAGACCAAGGGACTAATTCTGGCTGCACAAGACCAAGCCTTAAGGACAAATGCATACAAAGTCAAAATTGAGAAGACAGCACCAGACAGTAAGTGCCGCCTATGCAAAGAAGCTGAAGAAACAGTGGACCACTTGGTAAGCTGTTGCAAGAAGATTGCACAGACTGATTACAAGCAGCGGCATGACAAAGTAGCAACAATGGTGCATTGGAAGATCTGCAAAAAAAATCATTTGCCTGTAAGCAAAAACTGGTGGGATCATAAAATAGAGAAAGTCATAGAAAATGATAAAATTAAACTGCTCTGGGACTTCAGAATTCAAACAGACAAGCACCTGCAACATAACACCCAGACTTAACAATTGTCAATAAGAAAGACACAAAAGTCTGGATAGTTGACGGGCAGTGCCTGGAGATAGCAGAATAGAAGAGAAAGAACTGGAGTAAGATAACAAAATACAAAGACTTAATCCTCCCTCCACCATTATATTTGCCGTTCCCTTTCCGTACATAGAAATAGAAAGACTGTGGAAAAAGCAAGCAAGGGTAGTACCAATAGTCATAGGCTCCTTGGGTGCAATCCCAAAACAACTGGAGCACCACTTGAACACCACTGGCATTGACAAATTTGCTATTAGTCAATTGCAAAAGGCGGCTTTATTAGGAACTGCTTCCATCCTGCGACGATACCTGTAATACCATCAAACATCCACATCTGCCTATCCCAGGTCCTGGGTAAGAACTCGCTAGGTAGACAAAATGCCAAATCCAGTCTGAACATCTGGCTGATTGTGCGATGATTGATAATAATAATAATAATAATAATAATAATAATAATAATAATAATAACTCTGTCAACAATACTGAATAACTCAGGACATGGCTATCAAACATCAAAAACATCTGCCAGACTATCCCACCTCCTTTATATGGATGATCTGAAGCTGTATGAAAAACATCATCTGAAATAGAATCGCTGCTCAACACTGTCCGTATATATAGCCAAGATATTGTAATGGAGTTTGGCTTGGACAAATGTGCCACACTTACTATCAAAAAAGGAAAAATAGTGAAAACTGAAGGAATCAAGATGCACCACGAAAATAACATTAAAAGTCTGGATGAGGAAGAATACTACAAATACTTGGAGTATCCTTCAAGTGACAACATCAAGCACACTGAGTCAAGAAAAAGATAGAGGTGAATACATCAGAGAGTGAAGAAGAAAGATCTCTAAAATCCAATACTCAATGGAGGAAATACATAAAGGCAATCAACACTTGGGCAATCACCAGTCATTAGGTACACAGCTGAATAGTGACTGGAACTAAAGCAGAACTAAAGCAATGGATAGGCAGACCAGAAATAATGACCAATGAATCATGCCTTAATTCACGCAGGACATTGATAGACTTTATCCTACCAGGCACCTAGAGTGGGCGTGGAATGCTACAAGTACATCAGATGGTTGAAGAAGAAAAAATGGCTTTGGAAGAATATCTGAAGAACAATGATGAAGATGCACTGAAATTAGTATATCAGGAAGGCTTACTAACTAATGGAGAGACCAAACTGGCCTACAAGAAAGACCAAATGAAGAACAGAATAGAGGCATGGGAAGACAAAGCACTACATGGCCAATACATGAAAAAAATAGCTGGGAAAGCAGATAATAATAAAACCTGGCAATGGCTAAGAGCAGGGAAATTGAAGAAAGAGACCGAGGGACTAATTATGGCTGCACAAGACCAAGCCTTAAGGACAAATGCATACAAAGTCAAAATTGAGAAGACAGCAACAGACAGTAAGTGCCGCATATGCAAAGAAGCTGAAGAAACAGTGGACCACTTGGTAAGCTGTTGCAAGAAGATTGCACAAACTGATTACAAGCAGCGGCATGACAAAGTAGCAACAATTGTGCATTGGAAGATCTGCAAAAAATATCATTTACCTGTAAGCAAAAACTGGTGGGATCATAAAATAGAGAAAGTCATAGAAAATGATAAAATTAAACTGCTCTGGGACTTCAGAATTCAAACAGACAAGCACCTGCAACATAACACCCCAGACTTAACAATTGTCGATAAGAAAGACAAAAAAGTCTGGATAGTGGACGTGGCAGTGCCTGGAGATAGCAGAATAGAAGAGAAAGAACTGGAGAAGATAACAAAATACACAGACCTACAAATAGAAATAGAAAGACTGTGGCAAAAGAAAGCAAGGGTAGTACCAATAGTCATAGGCTCCTTGGGTGCAATTCCAAAACAACTGGAGCACTACTTGAACACCATTGGCATTGACAAATTCGCTATTAGTCAATTGCAAAAGGCAGCCTTATTAGGAACTGCTTCCATCCTGCGACGATATCTGTAATACCATCAAACATCAACATCTGCCTATCCCAGGTCCTGGGTAAGGACTCGATAGGTAGACCAAAATGCCAAATACAGTCTGAACAATGGCTGGACGGTGCGATGATCGATAATAATAATAATAATAGTGAAGTTGGAAGGGACCTTGGAGGTCATCTAGTCCAACCCCCTGCTCGGGCAGGAAACCCTACACCATTTAGGACAAATGACTGTCCAGTCTCTTCTTAAAAACTTCCAGTGTTGGAGCATTTACTGCTTCTGGAGGCAAGCTGTTCCACTGATTAATTGTTCTAACTGTCAGGAAGTTTCTCCTTAGTTCTAGGTTGCTTCTCTCCTTGATTAGTTTCCACCCGTTGCTTCTTGTCCTGCCTTCAGGTGCTTTGGAGAATAGCTTAATTCCCTCTTCTTTATGGCAGCCCCGAGATATTGGAACACTGCTATCTTGTCCCCCCTTGTCCTTCTCTCGTTAACTATGACATACCAATTTAGCAACTGTTCCTTATATCGTTTTAGCCTCCAGTCCCCTAATAAGCTTTGTTGCTCTTCTCTGTACTCTTTCTAGAGTCTCAACATCTTTGTTACTCGTGGGACCAAAACTGATGCAGGTTCTCATCAGTGTGGCCTACCAATGCATTGTAGAGTGGCATTAATACTTCACGTGATCTTGAGTCTATCCCTCTGTTAATGCAGCCTAGCACTGTGTTAGCCTTTTTGGCAGCTGCAGCACACTGCTGGCTCATATTTAGGTGATTGTCCACTAGGACTCCGAGGTCTCTCTCACAGTTACTACTATTGAGCATGGTGCCACCTATATAAGAAGCAATAAACTCAGAGTTTGTCAAGCTGTGTCCTGGAGCTTCAAACCTCTGCTCAAGACATGCCTGCGTCTTTTTCTTAGCATCCTACACTTCATAAACTGACAAATCCCATATTTTAAAAATACAGTTGAACATCACATTAACGTCTTTGCTATTTTGTGACATCCCCCCCCCCAAAGAAAACTTCTCAAGATTTCAGAAGGGTGATACATTTATTTTCTGAATAGGTTGAGAAAAGGAAAGATTCAAAAAAATTCTCATTCAACAAGGATATACAGTAAATACTAAAATAAAAGCCCAATCATAAAGTTAAAAATCTAGAAAATTAAAGCATTTCATTGTAAGAAAATCTCAATTTATCCATATGTTTGAAGATATTTGCCTGACATAAATATTCCTTGTTAATTCATGTAGTTTTAAATATTTTTGTCTGCTTATCTACTTTGAATATTTTATAGAGATTAAGGTTTAAAATGCACATTTTTCTCAGTGTAGTATTTGCTTTAATTACATTGATCTTATGCAGATTGTCAGTGGAAATTTTAAACATCAATTTATGTACATATTTTGACATGTTCAACACACTGTGATATATTTCAAGAAAAATATAAATACAATTTATAAATCCTAATTTATAACTTATGCAACCTATAGGTATTGTAGATCCCAAAGACAGCAAAGAGCCTACCATAATAACTAGAATGTGGTTTGTTATTTCTTGTTTTATCCATTGAATTTCATTAAAGATTGCCAGATGAATCAATCTGATCCCAGAAGCATGTCCTAGTAATTTTTATGGGGTCCTTATCCGTGTGAATGACATTTTGCACTTTTAAAGAACAATTACATAGTGTTTTTAAATATGCAAAATTTATATATGAATAGATTGGGTGACTTAAAATTAGAATTGCCCTAACCTATCCTGAATCCAATACCATTCCAATAAAATTATTATCTAGCCCAGTGGTGGCGAACCTATGGCACGCGTACCAGAGGCAGCACTCAGAGCTCTTTCTGCGGGCACATGCACCCATGCCCTGGAGATGCCAACTGTCCCTCTTTAACCAGCCACCTGCTAACTCACTGAGGTTCCATGTGGCTGCATGCATCCCAGCATGGCTGGTTTCCCTCTCTCCCCCATCCCATCCCTCCTGGCTTACATGCTCTCTTTTTCCCGGGCATGACCCACTGCATCACCTCCTCAGCTGTTGGAGGGCCATCCAGCTGAGAGGCAGCTTCTCTGAACTTCTGGTGACGGGCTGTGGAGCCTCAGAGTGCACCAGTTGAGGGACCGGCAAGCTGTGGCTGCTGACGGACACTGGCGGGCCCCATGCGCTCGCTGGCCTCTGTGTGTGGGGGCCCATGGTATCAGGCAGTAACTGCCCCAGCCCCTGCCTCACCTTGCCCTGCAACAATGGCACCCCCACTCTACCTCGCCTCACCTTGCCTCACCCTGCAGGATGAGCCTTCTGCCCACTGCCCCACCTGCCAGAGATCTCCCCCAAACCTGCCCAGCCCCCACAGGCGTCCCTCCCCACGAGCAACATTGAAGTGACCACGCCCATCCAGGCCACACCCACCCAATCTGCCATGACCACCACAGCCACGCCCACCTGGCACCTGGCAATAAATAAGTGGGTTTTGGGTTGCAGTTTGTGCACTCAGTCTCTAAAAGGTTCGCCATCACTGATCTAGCCTCTTAGTCAGGCCCTGTTTCCTAAGGTACAAAATGAAAACAGGAGATAATAAAGCTATATAAAACGTCTGAAGCTTATTTTTATTTAAAGTGCTACTCTAGCCTTCTCAGACAACATATAATTGTTCTAATAACCTCAAAAATAATAAAGGAAACTAAGTGTAATATACCTGAGATGGCACATATTATTTTTGTTTATCAAGACTCTTTAGTTCCCTTGGTTCCCTTGTGTTAAATTAGATGCTAATCACTTCCTGGTATATTTTCATGAAATGCTGCACACACAAATATATCTTCATAAAGTGAAATGACCAAATTTTGGTTCCCTTGCTTTCTTTTTTTAAAGGCTGGAAATGAGAAGAGGGAATGAATCATGCCCTTCCCTATCCTTGTTCCACCCAAATCCAAACATAAAGAGGGGGGGGAAGCAAGGTGAAAAATATCAACACAAAATGTTTTCTTGCAACTTTCCTATGAGTTTTTAAAAGTTTCCCACCCATATTTTAGGATAAATGCTACTTCCTTGAAAAAAATCATTTTAAAAGTCACAAGATGGTATATTCTTTGATACCTGTGCTCTTGCATAGCTGAAAAGGATAGGCTGGATTTTGTATGTTTTTTTTTTTTCCAAATAGCATAAGATGTCAAAGACACCTAACAATTTATGTATTCTGAGAGTATAGCTTATGTATTCTGAGAGTATTTTCCTCCTGTAGACCTATTTTCAACAGACACATAATTTCAGATCCTCCTGTATCTTTGAGAGCTCTGAAATTGGTTCATTCTTTTAAACATTGCAAGACAAATCAATATAAAAAGTTTTCTTGATAGCCTCAGATGAATCTTGAAAACAGCTAGTCTATCAGGATAGCGGCAAAGGGGTGATGGATGAATTGATGGATAAATGGATGGATGGATGGATGGATGGATGGGTGGATGGATATTTCAGATATTCTCTATCTATTAAAGCACAATGAAATAAATTGATTTTTGTTCTACCCATATTCAGATCAGCTTCATTTATTAGATTTATAGCCAGGAAACTGTGTACTATCAGTTCCATTTATCTTTCACACTGGAAAGCAGCTTGGGTGCATTTCATCCAGCCTTCAGAGTCAGGCTCTGCAAGCAATCTGAAGACTTACAGAATGTTCCTGCAAGCAATCTGAAGACTTACAGAATGTTCCCCTAAATGTTCTCCTAATGATGTTCCCCTCGAACCAGAACATCATTTGTGGCAGTCACCAACCCTGACAATTGCATGTTGTAATGGTTGGTCACAACCATTGTGTTTTTCTCAGCTAGTAAAGCTCTCAAAGTGATGTTTCTAATGTAGAGTTGCACAAATATATATGAACTAGTATGAACTGCACTCTTAAGGTACTGCTTAGCAGACATTTCTGTGATGGTACTTACAAGAAAAGGGCAGCTGTAATTATGAAAATGATTACTTACTCCTCCCAATATAGTGATATGCTTTGAAGCCCAAGTCTGGGAGATCATGAATCCGCAGTTTAAAAGCCGTCATGTTGCAGAATATTTCTCTAAACCAGTGGTTCTCAACCTGTGGGTCGGGACCCATTTGGGGTCGATGACCATTTCACGGGGGTCGCCAAACAATGCAGTCCGCCATTTTTCCCCCTTTTCCTTAGCTGTGCTACTCCCTTTTATTCTATTGGCCTTTGAAAGCCAATAGAATAGACTCTCTTGAATAGAGTTTAATTCTATTGGCTTTCAAAAGCCAATAGGAATTGTCCAGGCTGTCTCTGCCCTGCTGAGCCCACCAAAAGTCCCATTCTGCAAACGATGCTGCAAGTTGTCTGCAGCGAAAGCGAGTTGTCTGGAAGTTTCCACCCCTCCCTGCTGAGCAACTACTAAAAATGTAAGTAAAAGAGGGCCAGGGGTGGGGGGTGGTACGTCGGCAGGCGCAGGGAGGGTTGCTGGTGCGCATGGGGCCCGGCAGGTGCCTTACCTCCCTTGGGCTGGGCCAGCTGGTGGCCCAGCCGGTGGTCGGCCTGCGCCGTCTCTGCCGCTTGCCAGCTACACCTCGGCCGGCGCAGGTGGCAGCACCACGCATGCGCGGTGCTCCCAGGCAGGGAAAGCCCTTGACTTACGACCGATTAGGTAGTCCTCAACTTATGACCGGTTGGGTAGTCCTCGAGTTATGACCGGTTGGGATCATGGCATTAAAAAGGTTGAAAACCACTGCTCTAAACAGTGCTTCCTTACTCATTCCTTTCATTTTGTTAGCCAGTTATATTTAAATATAAATTGTCTAACTTAGGTGTTGCTTATGACCCCTTTCTTCCTCTTGTTCTATGCTTCTTATCTCAACATTTTCACTATGTTTGGAGACAGTGGCTTGTATTTTTATTAGCTGCACCTCAGTTGTAATTAGCATCACTGAGAACCACTTTGTTAATAAACTAAATTTTCTATGTCACATTGGGCAAGCTACAGTATTCTTCTCATCTTAAAAATCATTTAAAGTTTTTCAAAGACATATTGGATCAAACTCAAATGGTATTGTATACCGAATATTGTAAATGTTGACTATCAACATTTAGTTTAATATTTTTTTATATATTCTTTGTGATGTCACATATAATGGTCTTTATCCAAATGATATTAAATGGACTTTTTATTAGATGGCTGTTTGTTATAAAACAGTTGGAGAAAAAAAGATATAGATGCCTTAAACTATTAGGGTTTGAGCCATTTGCCTTAATTTGAAGCCACAGTCTCAACAGCTGGTCCAAAGTTCAAAAGTGTCACTACTCTTTCTATCCAGCTTCTTCAAAGGGCAGCTAATGCTTCCATAGAGTGTCATAGTCAAACCATTATCTATATGTTTCTGATCTTTGGCACCATTTCTACCAACCTTCCAGATGTCCCTTAAAATGTGATTGTGTCAGCAGGTTTGGGGATCTAAGGGAAATGAAGAACTGAAAAACAATCACACTGTACATAATACTAAGATGCTCTCTTTTAATCTTTTTAATTAGCATAATGTTATAACAAGTATTTTGGTAATAGTTTTCATTATGGTATAATTTTTAATGTTGGGTTTTTTTATGTTCTGATTTATTATATGCCATTCAGTGTTAAGTATGTGAGATAGGCAGCCATATAAATGGAATGAATCAATAAAAATGTCCCAGCATGTGAATATCTTTTCCAAGCCTCCACTGCTATTCTACTGAGTGATAGTTTGTGAAATATTTCTTTTCTATGGTTCCTTTTCTGTTAATAATTGACCTAAAAGTTAGATGCTATCCATGTAGTTCTATTCATTTAAAATTGATTGTGATCAATCTTCTTTTGCATGAGTGGCTGGAATATAATCTTGGATATTTGAAATAGTATGACAAGATGTAGTTAGTTCACTTTTCACTGAATATCACTGCTGCCTGTTATAGGTGCCTGTTTGCATTGGCTAAGCAGTAGGGATGGTCTTCATGCTTTGTGTGACCATGCTGGAGTATATACTCTTAATAATGTTCCCTTACCCACTCAGGATCAACACCACCATCACTATCATGATGAGCCAACATGGCAGGATATCATAGTGCAGCAATTAAGATATTCCACTTGCATCTAGTATCTTTCTGATACAGGTGTTTTTCTGACTTAGAACTTGGATCTCTTATTCCAGTGTCTTCCTCCTACTGTTTGATTTGGGGCTTCTCTTTGTCTCTATATGAGCATTTTATGGGGCTGAAATATGTGCACGGCTAATAATTGAAATTTATTATGGAAGATTGTACATTGCCATTAACATTTCATAGGTAACTTACAGATAAAAGCAGTGGTGGGATTCAGCCGGTTCGCACCACTTCAGCAGAATCGGTAGCTAATTTTTTGTTGCCCAGGCCCAGAATGGACTTCTGGAAGTGGCAACCACACAGAGAACCAGTTGTTCACATATTTGAATCCCACCACTGGATAAAAGATGTAATCAGCATAAAATTGGGGATAGGGCGCTCATCTGGAGAAGATAATTAAGTAATGAAGGTTTAATTGGAAAGCAAGCATACAGGTATAAATAAGATTCTATTTCACTGATATATATAAAGTAGAAAATGTACACAGACATGTGTTCTTTATTGTTTTAGTAAAGCCTAGGCAGGGCAGTATTGTTAAAAGAGGAATGAAACTTTTTCTCTTGCTTATTGAATGAATGAACAAGTGAATAAATAAAAGATAATTGAAACAAAAGGAATTGAAACAGTTGCAGTGCATCATTTCCACCAAGCTAGTTTTGAATTTCTTTGTTCTTTTTTCACTAATGAAAAGACTGTGTCCTAAAGGGAGAAAAATAACTACTGTGAGCAAAGTTCTCCACTGAAAATACATAAATCATTCTCTTTACTGTAGTTCCTTTAATGAAGATCACAGTGACACATACACTTATAATAATCCATTTGTGTTAAGATAACCTGCTAAAAAAGTAAGTTTTGTTTACTCACTGGAATGAAATTTATATCTGCACTTTGCTGTTAAAACAGTGTTTGAGCAAATTTATTTCCTCAAAAATATATTGGTGCATTTTGATTACATTTGTTGGCTCTTTCCATAATTGCCTCTAGAAAATAGTTTTGGTTTGCTATTGCTTCTGAAAAGACTTCTTACATTAGTATTGTGAAATGAAGAAGAACAATGCCCATTATCTGTATGTGTATTTGCAAATAATGTAGGTCCCTTAGATATATTTAATATGAATCATCGTATGTTTTAAGATTCAAACATCAGAATTAAATTACATTTATGTACTGAAAGCCTAGGAAACATGGTCTTAAAATCAGAGATATTAATATAAATCAAGAGTTAGCCACCTTTCACTGGCGTGACTGTTTTTTTTGTTGCTATTTTCATTTTGAGCACCTAGGGGTAAAAATAAAAGAATAAACATTCTTTAACAGCTAAGCCAGCATTTGTTTTTAGATGGCTAAAAAGCAGTTAGAAGAATTGACTCAGATCTGATAAGAAATAGCATAAAGTTCAATTAAAGCAGGGTTGGCTTTTGGTTTTAGTAAGTAAATTTTGTATCTCTGTGCTAACTGCTTGCTAAAATCTTCAGAGGTTTTATTGTAAAGGTTTCCTTTTTAAAGAAAATCTCTTATTCATATCTGTTTTTAATTTTATTTTTATTCATATCTGCTCAGAGAATATCTTTGATCCAAAGTCGGCTACAAGGGTATCTAATAATTCCTTTTGCATAGATTAGATCAATTTCAATTTGTGATATCCAAGGACATGGATAGGCAGCTTGGAATGCTAACCTTAAATTCTCTGTGTCCCCTATAAATTGTAATTTGTACACTGATCTGAATCCATGTCACCTGAGCATAGGAGACAGGCATGAGACTATTATATATATATAATAGTCTTGGCGACGTTTCAATGAAGTCTCATTCGTCATCTTCAGGCTGGTGTTTTTGGCTTCGTGGTCCTAGAAGCACGAAGCCGAAAACACCAGCCTGAAGATGACAAATGAGACTTCGTCGAAACATCGCCAAGACACTTCCAATTTGACGCAGGAGAAAACCCGAATAACCAAAGACCTACATATATATATATATATATATATATATATATATATATAGTTGTTCGGGTTTTCAACCGCGTAAAATTGGAAGTGTCTTGGCGACGTTTCGACGAAGTCCCATTCGTCATCTTCAGGCTGGTGTTTTCAGCTTTGTGCTTCGAGCAGCAATGTGTGGTCTTAGCTGTTTCTTCCTTTTAACTGCCATGGGGGTATGAACTGATTGGGTGGGAGCTTGGCTGTGTTCTGATTGGGTGGAGGAGTGTTCTGATTGGTTAGGGGCTTGGCTGTGCTCTGATTGGCTGGGGGGTTGGCTGTGCTCTGATTGGCTGGGGGTTGGCTGTGCTCTGATTGGCTGGGGGAGTGTTCTGTTTGGTTGTGCTCAGGTTAGTCTGAGTTGCAGGGGGGTTTAAGATTTTGGGCTGCCTTGCTATTTTTTGGCTTCGCGTTAGTGGTCGTGCCTCATCTTCATGGAGGGTGTCAGTTTGCTTCATGTATGGATTGGAGGGGTTTAAAGTGGCTAATGATGCAGCTGTGGTCTGGCTTCTGGTTTGTGGTCGTGCCTCATCATCGGTGTGGCTTTGGGTTTGTTTTTTGCATGGATGTGTGGTGGTGACATCCTGTGGGGTTTTTGTGAGTGTGGGTCTGGTATCATTTTTTGTGTTAGGGAGTCGTTTGTCAATAAGGGCGGGTTTCCAATGGCTGGTAGGCGGGAGGTATCATCTCGCTTGTTCATGCTGTGTGGGCGTAACATCGGACACATACATCGACAAACCAACAGAAGAATAAGTGCACGCATTGAAGAACATAAGAACTCAGTCAAAAAAGAGGAACCAACTTCTTCCCTGGTCCAACACCTTAAAATCACAGGACATGAAATTGACTTTAAAAAGACCAGAACTATCGCCAAAACTGAACACTTTAATAACAGAATAATTAGAGAAGCCATCGAGATAGAAAACGACCCACACAAGCATGAACACAGCGAGATGATACTCCCGCCTACCAGCCATTTGGAAACCCGCCCTTATTGACAAATGACTCCCTAACACAAAAATGATACCAGACCCACACTCACAAAAACCACATAGGATGTCACCACCACACATCCACGCAAAAAACAAACCCAAAGCCACACCGATGACGAGGCACAACCACAAACCAGAAGCCAGACCACAGCTGCATCATTAGCCACTTTAAACCCCTCCAATCCATACATGAAGCAAACTGACATCCTCCATGAAGATGAGGCATGACCACGAACGCGAAGCCAAAAAATAGCAAGGCAGCCCAAAATCTTAAACTCCCCTGCAACTCAGACTAACCTAAGCACAACCAAACAGAACACTCCCCCAGCCAATCAGAGCACAGCCAACCCCCCAGCCAATCAGAGCACAGCCAACCCCCCAGCCAATCAGAGCACAGCCAAGCCCCCAACCAATCAGAACACACCTCCACCCAATCAGAACACAGCCAAGCTCCCACCCAATCAGTTCATACCCCCACTGGCAGTTAAAAGGAAGAAACAGCTAAGACCACACATTGCTGATTGAAGCACAAAGCTGAAAACACCAGCCTGAAGGTGACGAATGGGACTTCGTCGAAACGTCACCAAGACACTTGCAATTTTACGCGGGAGAAAACCCGAACAACCAAAGACCTATATACAAACACCCACGGAAACCTCAGAAAACATATATATATATTTCTTTTCTGAGGTTTTCGCGGGTGTTTGTATGTAGGTTTTTGGTTATTCGGGTTTTCTCCCGCGTAAAATTGGAAGTGTCTTGGCGACGTTTCGACGATTAGTACCATGCGTCATCTTCCGGCTGTGTTTTCAGCTTTGTGCTTCTGAGGAGCAGCAACGATGATGACGAATGAGACTTCATCGAAACGTCGTCAAGACACTTCCAATTTGACGTGGGAGAAAACACGAATAACCAAAGACCTACATACAAACACCCGCAAAAACCTCAGAAAATATATATATATATATATATATATATATATATATATATATATATATATATATTCAAGAATATTGGTAAAAATACGACTCCCGGGCATAATTATAAATAAAAGAATAAAACACGATCACCGGGAGAGTTGAAGTAAAAATACTTTACTAAAAATATATTAATACTAAAAAGTTTCCAAGCTTTCGCTGGGGGAACTCCCCAGCATCGTCAGGGCTAAAAGGCCATTGCAGTAAAGGTGGTTTAAGTAGGTTCAAGTAACGTTTGCACATGACTCTTAGACCATGTTACTGGCCCTGATTGGCCAGCTGAAAGCCAAGATGTGTCTATAACGTTATGTTCTTTTCTTCGGATGCCCTTCCCTATCCCTCCACTATTGGTCTTAGAGGCGTTAGTAACCTTACATCCCCTCCTCTTCCGATAATACCAACGTCTGCCGTGTCGGGGGGAGGACTTGATCTGATGTTTTCTTGTGTTTTATAATGGGGATAGGGCTCTACTAACTGTGGTTTAATATCCCTTCCCAATTGTGTGTCTCTCTCCTCCTTTGTCATGTTAACAGCTCCTATCCGGGTATGGTATGCCTCAACAATCAAGTCTTTATTCCCACTTCAGTCTTCCTTACATATGTTCCCTCCCATTGTTTGGCACTCAAACTGCTCTCATTACTCCTCCCCTTGCTGATCGAGTGGGTTGTCATTCTATGCTTTCTCTCCACTCTCCACATGGGACACTCCTCTTCATTGCTATAGGTAACCGCACACTCCGAGATTTTAGTATTAAGTCTTTTAGGTGTTCCGGCTCCATTAATATCACTCCCTCCCTCCTGGGGGGGTGTGAGTCTCACATGGGGTTGTTGGGCAGTGCATGGATCGTCCATATCGGGCACCCCCTCCCTTTCTTTCTCCGTGTGCAGGGAGTCCATAGCCTCTATTCCAGCGTCCACATGTTGGGGTGGGAGACTCTCTCGCCGCACGATCCAGCGCCGGTCACCTGGCAAGGGGGTGTTGAAGGTATAGTTATTTATGTCCATATGCAGGCATTTCCAATGGCGGGGAGATGCGGGTTCCTGTCCATAACGCCGCAGGTTTTGGTATGATTGCTTGCGATGTAATAAGTGATGATTTGTGTCCCATTTCCGCAGCGCTTGTTGCGCTGGATGCAAGTCAATGCGACGATTAATTGAGCTGTCATTCGAGAACCAGGCCTCTTTCAGTAGCCGGCCTCCCTTCGTGGCATCACTAGCTACGATACAGGTATTAGCAAAGTCAAATTGATGGCCCTCCTACGCTATATGCATCCAAAGTTGTGAGCGCTGCTCGCCCCGTTTTATAGCCAACTGGTGTTCATGGAGACGAGTCTTCAGGCGTTTGGCTGTTTCCCCTACATAGTTGCCTTGGCAATTCTTACAATCGATCTTATAGACAACAGATGATTTCTCCATGGGGGGTAGGGGGTCCTTTGGGCGCATGACTTTAGACCGTAAAGTTTGATTTGGCTTGTGAGCCACCTCTATCCCATGGGGGGCCAGCAATCTGGCCGTAGCCTCTGAGATATTGTTAATATATGTGAGGGAGATGCGTGTTCTCTGTAAGGGGGGTTCTTCTCTATGTTGGTTAACCCGAGGATGGGTTGTTACGCTATGCCGTCTGATGAATCTTAATGGATAACCGTTATAACGGCATATGCGAAAGAGGTGTCTCCTCTCCTCATTCTTATACTCATCCGTACTGCAGTGGGAGTCAACGCGCTTAAATAACGTTTTAATGCAGCTGATTTTATGGGAAACTGGATGATTACTCTGATAATGGAGGATCCTGTCCGTGTGAGTTGGCTTACAGAACACTTTTAATATATTTTTAGTAAAGTATTTTTACTTCAACTCTCCCGGTGATCGTGTTTTATTCTTTTATATAATAGAAAAACAAAGAAAAAATCGAACACCAGGATAAAAGTATAAACAAGATTGTTTAATGTAAAAACCACTTATCTTTCATCGGCCAAACTGCTGACGTCGTCAGAGTGAAAGTAAAGGATCTGGGAGTTTACTTATATAGCTGGCTGCTCCTGCGCCCTGCTCTTTGAGTGAGTCACTGGTCTGCTTGCTTCAATTGGCCGTAATGCTCTTAATCGTTCTGCACCTGTCAGCTTGTTAGCAGGTTCAAAGACTGCTCCCCCACTCGCAGTCACTCTTCTGGTGCGTGTGCAAACACCCTGAGGCTGGTTTTCTGGTTGCTTTTGCTCTTTGCCCCCCTTCCCCCTCTCTTCTAGCTGAGCCTGAGCATCCATCTCAGAATTAAATTCAGAGCAAGCTGCAGACTCGTTGTCCTCCCTGGTGGTCACAATTACTTCACTATAGCCACACCATTCCGATCCTGCAAAGAGTGGGCTGGTTGCATTTGTCATGAGTCACAGCACTGTCCCACCCACCCCTTAATTATTTGATAAGCAGGTAAGAGGTCTATATGATGATTGATCAAATTCTCATCATATAGCCAGGATTCCTTGAGCAATCGTCCACCCTTGGTGCCATCTCGGGATATGGCCTCAGCATTGGCAAGATCAAACACATGACCATGACTGGCCATATGAGCCCATACCTGTGAATGTTGCTCCTGCCTTCTGATCGCCAATTCATGCTCATGGATCCTGGTCTTGAGCCTTTTGGTTGTTTCACCAACGTAATTACATAGGCAATTCTTGTACTTGATTCTGTATATGACAGAAGATCTTTCATCATTGGGGAGCAGCTCTTTAGGGTGCATGATCATAGCGTGTAGAGTCTGATCTGATCTATGGGCAATGTTTACATTAAAGGGAGCTAGTACTTTGGCATTCTATTTAACAATTGGTGATATCAATATTTTACTTTATTAACATACTATCCTGATATTAATATTTATTCTGCACAACTGGAATCAGTAATTCATGGGAATTAGTTAGTCTAATTTGTATAATTCAAGAGAACACAATATTCTTTTTTAAACAAACTAAGATTTGGTGCTGGTAGGTATTTGGATGGAAGACTATCAAAAACTCCTATGCCTATTGATTAGAGTTGAATTTATTTATTTAAAAAAAATAATTTAACCATTTTCTGGAAAATCATTTCAAATTGTTGAAAACAAAATTACAGATCCTATGTAGACACAAAGAGGTATTTAATGTTATTTTATGAGACACAACCATATGAAAATGTTTTTTATTTCCTAATTATTTCTTTTAAAAAGTAATCAAATATAATTTACTTAGCAAGCCCAACTCAAGAAATCAGAAGATATTTATATCCTTTCTGGGATGATCTAGGCAATTTGACTAATTTATAAAGTCCAAAATTAGAACACAAAATATGGCCAAAAGAATAGTTCTAGTGTTCAAAAGCATCAAAATAAAACAAAAAACCCACTCCTGCCCAAAGGTTTTTTTTTTGATAAAATTTATGAGCTGGAAACATCACTTAGATATTAGCTTTACCTATTACAATATCAATACGTTCTGCCAAAACATATTCATCCCCTGTCTTTTTGTTAATTGAGCATATATCCTGAACATATCATATAGTCCTTGGCAATAGTCTCTAGGATGATGCTAATACTACTTTGGCAAATGAGTATATAAAATAAAAACTCCCTGCAGGGTAAAATATTTGAAAATGACTGCTCTCCCATGAACTAAACCAGGATGAAGACTTTTCTTCCAACATAACAATTATAAATGCTAAAGAACAATAGTAACTGTCACTGTAATGGTTGTAGCTGTGGAAAGTAAAATGAGCCACTAACACAGAGAAAATGAATGATAAAGGGAATTGGGATGTGCAAGTGAGATTTTTGTGTGAAAAGTATTGCAGAAGCATAAAAGCACACACAGAAAAAAAATCAAAATATCTAAGCATGGCTTGCAGCATTGTCAAGATTTAAAATAGGATTCTTCTGATCTGAATACAGTTACCAATTCATTCATGCAGAAGGAGATAAAGGCTGTGTTTCTCTGTATTTTTTCCTTACAAATACATATTGATAGTCAATTCTGAAACAGAAAGCAGCAATAGAGCATTTAAGAAAGTGTAACTCCAAGAATTGCTGTCTTGCCATTCCTACGCTGGTTTGGGAGATGCAAATTAGGCAAGCAAAGCTAAGAGTTAATCCTGACTTGAGACCCTTTTCAATTTCTGTAAGAAAAATTAAACTTTTTAGAACTCCCACTAATTGTAGTTTCATAACTTTGGATCTTCACTGAGCAAGAAAATGCTTTTAACCAGGAGCAACACGTCACTGGCAAACAACAGAAGGTTCTGCATTTTAATTAACAGTGTGATCTTTCTTCTCCGCCTTTCTTCACACATTTTATGTGCCTCTGTGCTTTTCCTTGTGATTAAAAGAAGAAGAAAAAATAGCTGAGTTTTGCAACTGGAGTTTTACTACCCGTTTCATTTTCATTATCCGTGTTTTACTCATGAGTCTGTTTTTATTTGCTTCTTTCTACAGCAAGGTCCTTTTTGTCAGCTGGAAAAGTAAAGCTGCTTTAGCCTTCCTTAGTTCCTTAGTTAGTAACAAACATATATATATATATATATATATATATATATATATATATATAGAGAGAGAGAGAGAGAGAGAGAGAGAGAGAGAGAGAGAGAGAGAGAGAGAGAGAGAGACATACACATATAGTCTCTAATTATGCTAAAAATGCGAATCCTGGGTAAATCCATACCATAAAATAATTCAAACACCAGGATAATACTAAAAACAAAACTGTTTAATTAAAAGCTGAGCCTTTCGTCAGTCAACACTACCAACATCATCAGACCGTGATGCAAGATTGCTGGGAGTCCTTCTGATGCTGCCGGGCAACTAGCTCCTTGACCTAGTTACTGGTCCATCCATTCTCTCCATCTGGTTTCTTAAAGGGCCCATGTCCTTTATTGTGTTAGTGCCCTCCAAGGTTGCTGTTTCCTTCCTCCTGGATCCAACCACTCTGTTTTTACTCGCCCACTCTCGCATCCGTCATCCTCTCTAGCTCCATTCAATAGTCCGTTCGATCCTCCCTGGACTGACTGTGCTTGCGTGCGTTCGAGGGAGGGGGTATGTCAATCAGATCCAGATGCCTATTGACGCAATCCCTGGTGGCTGCATTCCTGCATACATTCCTCCATCCAGGGACGCTGTCTTCCTCCTCGGCTGTCCGTGAGTATGCTGTACCACTTCTAGTTGTCCCCCTCCTCTTGAGGCTCTTCATTACTTGCTCGCACATTGGACTTTTTGATCTTCCTTCTCCATTCATCAGTTATTTTGCTCTTTTTGCACATGTATGGGGCCTCACAACATCACTTTCCACCATAGGTCTCTGTCTTCCTTTCCTATTCACGTCGGTAAAATAACCCGTCTCTCCCCTCATGTTAGCGGGGATCATGGAGCAGGTGTCCCATGGGTTATCGTCCAACCACCTTTGTTGTTCACCCCCATCGTTGTTTCCCCCATCGTTGTTGGGGGTGAAATTCCCAACAGCAACAGCAACCTCAGAGGGCACTAACACATTAAAGGACACGGGCCTTTTAAGAAACCAGATGGAGAGAACAGATGGATCAGTAACTAGGTCAAGGAGCCAAGCGCAAAGTCACCCGGCAGCATAAGAAGGACTCCCAGCAATTTTGCACAGAACTTTCAGTGCTACAAATAAGAACCAGACAGATTTAGGGTGGAGGACTTCTCATATGTGCAAAAACATTTAGACTACAGTCCTGGTAAGTGCCGGATACCACAGGCTACACATGTCTTCATTTTTACTTGGGAGGTCAAAGACACAAAATGGCGCTGATTGAACTGTGATAGGATTTGGACTAGGCACAATTTGGGAACTACTGAAAATACAAAAGGAGAGAAACATCTAAACATCTCTATGTTCTTTTTTGCATTCTGCAATCAGCACAATTGTAATATTTTTTTTAAACTCTCAGTGAGATTAGGATTCAGTTTTATTAAAGTTACTAACACAATTCAACTATACACTTCCTGACTGTAAGAAAGAAGAATGGCTTGCTTCTGTTTCTCTCTTTAACAAAATTCATTCTTTTTTTAAAAAAATGTGGCCTGTTGCTCTTGTTTTCCTAACTCTGCCTGAAAGACAAGCAAGGAGTTTTTAAAGCTCTAAGATGCCTTAGGGCAGATTGTCCTTTGGATAATCTGACCTCAGCTTCATTTTCTTTTCCAGTGTATCAGATATCCTTGTGATGTTTCTTTCCAATATTTTTTTTTTGCCTATTGAAGTTAGTAGCTCAGTAACTGAGTGTGTGAAGAAACATCAAAAAATTAAAATAACATCATTTTGCTGCCTGGGACTGTACAAAGAAAATGCTCTGTCTGTCCCACCATTTCAGATACCTAATGATCTTGAGCAATTCTGTCCATTTTCTTTCCTTTTAAAAATACCTTGCAGATGTTCCTTTACAACATGCTAAAAACTATAACATGTTAATTTATGTTAATTTAATCTCCCTAAGTAGGAGACTCAAGAAAAAGTACAGAGAAGAGCAACAAGGATGATTAGGGAACTGGAGGATAAAACATATGAAGAGCAGTTACAGGAACTGGGAGTGATTGGTTTAATGAAAAGAAGGACTAGGGCTAGCATGATAGCAGTGTTCTAATATTGACAGATTCCACAAAGAAGAGTAGGTCAACTTGTTCTCCAAAGTGGCTGAAGGCAGGACAAGAAACAAGAGATGAAAACTAATCAAGGAGAAATCCAATTTAGAACTAAGAAGGCATTTCCCACAGTTATAACAATTAATCAGTAAACAATTAATCAGTAAACGACTTGCTTCCGAGGTTGTGGGTGCCAACAATGGTTTCCTGCTTGAGCAGGGGGTTGGACTAGATGACCTCCAATGTACCTTCCAATTCTGTTATTCTGTTATTAAATAAGATAGGAATGTGGTGAAGCTTTTTTTTAACCAAGCTACCTTAGCTTAACAGTTTCATTGATTGTGTCTCATGAAATCACTGATGACTCCTAGTGACCACACAGATAGATTTTCTACATGATGATCTATTCCTAATCTGGTCTTTTAGCTTTTCTAATGGTGTATTCATTGCCACAAAGTCCGTTCACCTTGTTGCTATTTATCTTCTTCTCCTTCTTCTTCAATTTCATTCCACCTTTCCCAGCCTTAGAACCTAAGATAGGTCTTCACATAATGTGTTTAATGCCTCAACTGAGAACTCTGGGTTAATTTGTTTTGTGTACTTGGTTTGTTTTCATGGTTGTCTATGGTATTCTCAAGAGACTTCTCCAATCAAAGTTCAAAATGTTCAACATTTTACCTATCCTGCTTTTTCGAAGTCCAACTTTCATCTTCATAAGGTGTCACATAGAATGCAATGGTTGTATGATTTTAATCTGTAGGTATAGAAACATCATGATATTTGAATATTTTTCCAAGTATTGGTTTAAAGCCTATTTCTTGACCTTTGCTTAATATAGTTATTCAACTGAGTTCTATTTTACTGTGGTTGAAGACCAAAGTTATTTCATTGGACTATGTGCTTACGATGAGGTTTGCATTGTAGCATTGTTTGGTTGCTTAACTTTTCTTGCTAAATAAAAAAAGGTTCCAAATAGTAAATAATTCCTTTACAATCCTATTTTCCCTCCTTTCGCTTTCAGCTCCCTTTATTGAGTTGTAGTAGCCAACATTTACTCTAGCAGCAGGACAAAACCATAGGAATAAAGAAGAAATACACTGTTACTTTTCATACTCTTACACCTGGATGGATGCTGCAAAAATATATGGATGATGCATGATTCTGTATGTGCCTGTTTATAAATATATTTTTAATATTAAAAATGTGAATTTTTAAATATTTAAAATGCAATATTTCTATATAAAATATATGTGCATAGATAATGTATTAGAATTTCTTGTTTATTTCATAAACCTTCAGTTATTGCAATTACTGCACCTTAGTTTAAAAAATTTCAGATGCTAAAATCTGTTTACCATTCCTTTAAAAAAAATCTTATTCACCATTTTCTGTATATATAAAATGTCAGTACTCAGGCATAAAATCTAATTTTCCATTCAACAGACATTTGGAGTTAATAAATTCCTTTTCCCCTATTAGTAAATCAAGAATTTACCAATTCAAAAGTTGAGACAAAAGATAAATAAAACTCTCTTTATACTGTGTTTCTTTACAGCCAATACGATTTCCTACCATTATTTTAAAAATTATATAGTATTTATTTTTCCAATATTTGTTATATTAAAATAACAAATCATAATGCTTGAATTAATTTATTTTGCTACACCACTCTTTTAGTCCTGGAAAAAAAGAAACATACATAATAAAGTTACTCAATACAGATTATTGGGTGTGTTTTTTCCAATTTTGAACAACTCTTTCAACCAGGATGAATAACTAAATGGACTTTGCCACCAGGTCACAGATACTAATTTTATTGAGATCTCTCCAAATCAACCTAGTAAGACTTAATGTGTGATCAAAAACTCTTCCAATAAATACCAACAATTAGAAAGGATCCAAGCAATTGTTTTTTTCCCAAAGCTATAAGATTATAGTGAGACATTGAGCAATAACCCCAAAGTTACATAGGTCTCATATAAATTGAATAATTTTTATTTGGATTAAAATTGAGCTGTAGCTTTATTACATTTTTGTAGGGTAAGAAAAGCAAATTATGTGAGTATGTATGTATACTTACATATACATATACATAAACATATACATATATACATATTTATATAGACACCTACAGAGCAAATTGCACTTAGCTACCTGTAAATTCAGCCATTTGGCACTGGAAAATTAGCTTTGACATATTGTAATAGGCTGTCATATGAACCCAAATCATAATCATCTGTAAAAAAGAGAATACATAGGATTCAAAGATAACCAGGAAACTAAAATGACAGGCAGCACTTGTTAGCTTGTACTTTACAGGGATAGATTATAAAATAGTTCATCCAGAAGAGAGCAGTAGGGAAATATACAGTAAAAACGCAAGGAAACCTCCTGCAGTATGAGATTAATGTTGCTGATCTTTGAGAATATTTTCCAAAAGCAACACCTGCTCCTATTTATATGTTAATTCAGGGGCACTTTTAAATTTGGCATAGGAAGAAAAAGGCCTTTCTCCACCACATATTTTGGACTCAAAGGAAATCTGAGCAGGTGTTTCTCATGGATTTGGAATATTCAAGTTAAAGCTCTTTTTAGCATACCTTTAAAGAAGCTCCTTTAATAATTATCTAAGGACCTCAGCAAAGAAAGGTTTTCCTACCCTTTTCAGCTTAGTGAAGAGCCCAAAGGAGTCTGGCAAATCAAAAAGTCAAGAATCACTATTGTAGACCCACTCTGATGAGAGGGATGCCTCTAGCAGAGATTAGCTGATTAATTTGGAAGAGAAAAGGCTGTAGGGAAACAAGACCAGCGACAACATACACTTGGAATAAGTAGACACAAGGGGTACAACTGCAAGCTACCATCAAACCAAGAGATCAAGTAAATGAAAGTAGTTCAGAAGAGTAAGGAACTAAGAAGGAAGATTTCAGCAAAAGAAGTGAACAGAGAATATGGTCATGAATTGCCAGGGAGAGAAATGCCACCGTGAGAGTTAGATAGCCTGATAAATAGCTAGAGAAAGAAAAAGAGACAGGAACAGAGAAACAGTGAGAGACAGAGACAGATGATAGAGAGATAGATGATAAAAGGTTGATAAATGGTAGATTATAGATAGATAGGAATAGATAGATGATAATGAGAGATGATATGAGAGATGGCAGGCAGATGGGTAGGAAGGTAGAAGGTGTATAAATGGAAATAATATAATTAAAACTGATATTTATTGATATATTTGCCATGTTTCAGTTCCACTTTGTAGCTAATGATTTCTAGGAGTTCCCCCAATAAAAGTTAAGGATACATGAATGTTATGAAACCATATAAAACTTTAAACAAAGTGCAACAATTAAAAAATAAATCTAAAGATTTCCAAAACACTAGAACATTTTTAGAGCTGAATAAAATTTCAGAGAATAAAAAATCTTGAAATAAGATGACTTGTATATGTGTGTGTATATACACACATGCATTCAAATGCAAACCTTTAAACACCTGTATTCAATTTTCTCATACAGATTCTTCTACATTAGTAAGATAATTATTTGGGGAAAAAACTGTTACTGACATCAATAATAACAAAAAAACCAACAACTAATGAAAGGCACACTTATGGATATATCTAGAAGTTATTGTCAGGTTATCCTGCCATGAGTACAATGTACCAAAAGGTTCTGGAGAACAATTGACATTTTTCCAGAATGTTTTCATGTTCCATTTACCTCCACCCTCTGAATGTGATCTCTGCGCATGTTTTCCAATTTAAAAGTTGTGTTTTCTTGCTAGAATCAGCTCAGGTGTGATGTCCAGCTTGCCTGCTATGGTTTATTTTGTTCTAGATAAGCACATTCCTTTTGATTGGCTATCACAGAGGAAGAAATGCCCCTTTACCTTATTGTCCTAGTTCAGTGTTTCTCAACCTTGACAATTTTAAGGCATGTGGACTTCAACTCCCAGAATTCCACAGCCAGCATTGCTGGCTGTGGAATTCTGGGAGTTGAAGTCCACATGCCTTAAAATTGTCAAGGTTGAGAAACACTGTCCTAGTTTCTCTTCAAAATGGCTCTTGGAATTAATAGAGTTAACTGAAATGGCAAAATTGAATGTGTTGCTTAGTGACAACAAGTTGACTAAATCTCTTGCAACTTGGAAACTGCTATTAGATGTTTTACAAGATAAGGAGAAAAATTAGTTTATGGCTTTGGGATTTGAGAATTAGATTGTATTTGACTACAGAAATATTGTGGGTGTTTTTTTTAACTATTTGTTTATGCATATTTGAAAATGTATTATGTATTAGATTAAAATTAAAAGAATATACTTTGAATATTTTTGGATGTTATTACAAGACATTTTAAATATTATTCATCTAAACTTAGAGAGTTGTTTTATTGTATTATTATCTTTCTACTGAAAAATGTTGAAGGCCACTTTTGTTATATATTTGTTTGATATATTTTTGCCACTTTTTAACTCATCCTGTATGTTAGTTTGTATTTTAATGTTTGTTTTTTAAAGTTAATGTAGTTTTGAACTTTCATTTAACTTTTGAAAATTAATAAAGATAAAGAGAAACTGCAGCTTCTCTTTGATTTTTTAAATTAGTATAGTGATTGTAACACTTGCTTGGCATGCAAAATAACCCAAGAATTATCCAGTAATATGTCTCATAGAACATAATATTTGTAGTTCAGGGATGGACTATGGGATCCTTGATGGTCTCTGAGCTTGTTTGTTTTCTTCCCGATGTTTCATTAGCAAACTAGGTAACATCATCAGTGCTAGTAGGGAGTAGAGTTTGCTCTCATTTTATATACTATGGTTTGCTCTGTCAATGTGGGTGGGAGTGGTCTTGGTGAGTTTTTTGATTGGGCTATTGTTTACTATTACCTTGTTGGCAGTTCTTTGTTTGAGGTATTTTTTGGTTTCTGATTGTTTATCTAATGGTAATGATCTCTGTACTAATCTGAGTTGATTGCTGGTGAAGAAGTATTTTGGTCTTTTTGTTTCCTTTGTTGTCTATTTTGAATGGTATGTAGTTGTTGTTTATGTCTATATGCCCATTGATGGCCCTTTTTGTCATAACGGAATAATAAAAAACCCACAGAAATAAAGGAATTGGAAACTGCATTTAAAGAATGAAAAATTGGAATATTGTGCAATCTTTTCAAGCTGCTGATAAAGCATCTCACTCAGAGCAGGTTATTCTTAAGTTTAACTTAGAGTTAAATTTGTATGAGTAAAGGACAGACTTCTTGAAATACATTAATATGATGTATTTATTAGGTTAATGTAGATAGATAGATAGATAGATAGATAGATAGATAGATAGATAGATAGATAGAGATAGAGATGATAGAGATAGAGATAGGTACTCCTTCCTATTGTTTCCCAACTAACATTATCCAGTGAGATTTCATGACTGATGGTGAACCAGAACCTTAGTCTCTCATTTTACTGACATAGCACGTTAAACATTACCTTACCCAGAATTTATCAATGTTGCATCCAATGCTCAAACAAACTCTGTGTACAGGCTGAGCAAGGCTCTCAATCTATTTGAGAAATAATATTTCCAGTTATTACCTTCAAACATGGAATTTATTTTATCAATGGCTGGAAAAACAGAATAGGGAGTAAGAACTTAACTTGCATTACTAAGCAAAATAAATCAACCTAAACAACTCATTGTTCATTAAGCACTAATTAATTGTAATAATAGAAAATTAATAAAATATTATAAAAAAACATTTCCAGTTATTAAGAGCCACTTGTGGAGCTGACCAGTTGGGACATTATCCGGTGGCAATATCCTTAATCAGTTTAAGCAGTTTACGCATCACCCTCTGCTGACAGTTTTAGGAATGGGAAGACAACAATGGTAAAGTTTGGTGTTTAGTCTCACCATGTTCTTTAAGTATGTGATGCTGACATGAGGGTGGTAAAGAGGCCTTGGAAATGAGATCAGAATTAAAATAAATAATCTTAAAGCCAATCTAAATTGAGTAAAGCCAAAATTAGAGGGTTTTTTTAATATACATTGAACAAATTAGAAAAATTCATCAGTCCAAGATATTATATAGTTCTTATGTTGTCAACACACACAAAAGTGAATATAGCTACAGCTAGTTCTCAATGTACAACCACAGTTGAGCCCAAAATTTCCATTGCTAAGCAAGACAGTTATTAAATGTTTTACCCCATTTTATGACCTTTCTTGCCATAGTGGTTGAGTGACTCACTGCATTTAAATTAACAACACAGTTGTTAAGTGAGTCTGATTTCTTCATTCACTTTGCTCATCACAAATTCGCAAAAGGTGATCATATGAATGAATAAAATGAATAGTCATAAGTCAAGGTGTACCTATATTATATTTTGATTACTTGATCTCTATCCCCCAAATAATGGGAGGGTGGGGATGGGTATATTGTCTAATTTATATTGTCTAATATATATTGTCTAATTTCCAGGTATATTTCTGCCTTCCTTCCAATTCTTCCAAGTACATATATTGGGCTTTGCAAATTTTTGCTTTATATTTCAGTATCATCCATCTGCAATAAAATTAATTGCACATGTCAAATAATCACAGGCTTTTCTCTAAATATGTTTATTTATAGCATCTCAAGGAAATATCTACTTTGTACACTGGTTATATGCAGATATTTCTAATGAAGTTATATTCACTGTCAATAGTTTTATAAAATCAACTATTTTTTTGCCAAAATCTAATTTTGGAGTATTTGATGTTATGTTTATTTTGCAACTTTCAGGAATCTATGAGGAAAAAATATTTTTATATTTCATTATCCATATTTTTTGTGAAAGAAATCAACTTTTTATGCTGAAAGTATTTATAATACATAGATGAGTTAGAAAATTATGATAGATGATGGCAGACAGACAGACAGTAGCTAGATAGATATAATGTACACTCAGATTACATTTCAGGTGCATATTGATATCAGCAAGCTCAAACACTTTAGAAAATTATTTTTGTATATGTTTTTGGTGAATGGCTATATACTCTGATCAAGATCACTAAATTCATTTCAAATGAAATGAATATAGCAAATTGCAGAGGAAAGAAAAATAAAAATACTGAAGCTTGATTGTGTAAGGTTAAACAAACAGTCATGATTTCATGCTATTACATGTAATTCTTCATAGCTGCGAAGTATTTCAAAATATGCTTTCAACAATTTTACCCACATCAATGTATATAATGATAAATATACTATTGGTATTCAGTGTCATACAATTTTATACTGAAAGAAAAGCAGCAAAAGAGCAATTGCTGTTTTAAGGGAGGGAGGGGGAGCAACATGTGCCTAGTGTACTTCCTCCCTCTTCTGTCAAAAAGAAGAGAGGATTACCTGCTGCTCTGCTGATTTTCTCTTCCAGATTGTAATGAAGAGGCTGACCCTCTCTCTCAAAACCCATGCTGAATATGTCCATACAATGGACACAAACAAACCTATATATTGACTTAGAAACCAGGAGTTTTAGCCCTTCCTTAAGCATGAAAAACCAGCTGAGTGAATATGGACCAGTCACTCTTTCTCAACTCATCTCCCAGGGTTATTGTGGTGGGAAAAATAGGAGGAGGAAGGGGTATTAGGTATGTCCGCTGCCTTGAATTGTATATGGCAGACATGTCAAAAACAAGGCCCGGGGCTGGATGCAGCCCGCGAAGTGGTTTCATGTGGCCCGCGAACCCAACCTGGAAACAGTGAGGGAACGGCCCCCACTGCCTTCACCCTGGCCCAGGCCAGCCAGGAGCCAATGTAAAATTTTGTGGTGGCCATCTATGCTGAAACGCATTCAGTCTTAGCTCCACAAACAGCAAGGAACCAGCCCCTGATGCGTTGGCCCCGCCCCCTGGGTGCATGCTGGGGAGGTGTCACCCTTTGTGAGGAATGAAGAAATGGACCATGCCTTGGCGCTTGCCCCAGTCCCACACCCTTCTGCCAGAGACCCTCAGATCTGTCCCACTCCTGCCCAGGCCCCCACAGGCACCCTTCACACGAACGATGTAGAGCTGGCCATACCCACCCAGTAGGCCACACCCACTCCATCCACACCCACCCAGTAGGTCGCACCCACCCTGGCCCCCGAGGGCAACCGCAATGCTGATGCGGCCCTCAATGAAATTGATTTTGACACCCCTGGTATATGGGAAAAATAAAGACAAATAAAAATCTAAAAAAAAATGTGTTATGCTTTGCAAACAGTCATTATGAACTTTATCTAACTGGAGCTTGATATGTTCTTATTGGTATGAAGACAAGCTTTCTATTAGGGGAAGCATGTTGCAAAAATTTGTTCAAACCTCAGCATCCAAGAAAATCCCATTCATCCATTCATGCTTCTGCCACATCTGTCACTCAGGATCACAGCCACATTTCATAAGACTGAGGCAGATGACATTAAATGGGGATCAGGGATAATTCATCTACCTTGCTGAAACACCACATCCAAATGTTTTTTTTCCCTTTAAATTTTATTTACCTGTTAATTATTTATGAATTAGTATTTATGTTTTATAATTAGGAGCTGAACTCCTGCCCACCCCCTTGCAGAGAGACCAAGCGAGGTCAGGCAAATTAAAATAATGTTGTTGCATTGCACATCTGTCCAAATATGATGCACAAATGCTACAGTTGCTGCTTGTTTCTTTCTCCCCTTTTATTAATGGAACATGAGACTTCCTGTGGGGTCATCCATGCATCCATGCATCCATTGCTATTTCAGTCTTTTCTTTAACACTGAAGTGTAGAGAAAGAAAAAAAAGTCTGTCCTTCTACAGACTGTTACTTCAAAAGTTTCAAATGAGCTTCAGGAATTCTACTTCTGAAGCTCTAGAACCATTCTTGAGAGATATTTAAGGGACAATATAATATTGAAAAGGAAAGAGATATTAATTGCATATGAGAATAGAATATCATTTGTCCATTGCTGTTATAATTTAGTACCAGGTATTTAGAACATGAAAGGTAATAATATGGATTATTATTGTGACCTTTTTAATATTCTAACTTTTATCTGACTAGCCATACCCTTTAGCCTTAAACACTTATTATATGTAATAATCAGTGGTAAAGCCAGTCTCAACAGCAGTTACAGAACAACTACACTTCTTTCTGGACAGTTTAACAAGTTGAAAGGATTGAAAAATCAACACAATGAGAGGAAATGATATAGTAATTATAATATTGTATCCTTTCAAAAGATTTGCAAATTCCAACAGGAGTTCTTTCTTTCTGATGGACAAGACAAATAAATGAAAATGAGGAGTTCCTTCCATACTATTTAGCATTTGATGTACAAATTGCAGTATATGATATATTGGATTAACAGCAGTATACACAAATCTTTTCCCAGTGCATCTGATTCCAACAGTTCAAAAAAAACCAGTTTATGATTATTATTCTGTGTAATCATTAACATCTTAGTCAGTGTATCTCAAGGTTCCATATGAAGGAGATCCCAGTAAAGCTTAGATTTTTATTTGTACCAAACTGACTAATCCAGAACTTCATTCCCTTCTTTTTTTTTTACAAATTTTATTTATAATACAATTAAAAACAAACAAACATTGGATTTGACGTGACATTCCAGTATATACATTCTTATCAGATTATTCCACTTTTTACCAGTATCTATATAAGTATATGTACATGGATGGACAGACAAACAGACAGATCTCCCTCAGAGAAAGAAAATAATCATTAATGGTTTTCTATCCCATGATCCTTTATTTTATTTTAAATCACAAAAGGGGCCTATAAAGAAAAGAATACTTTCCCATAGAACCAATCAGTATGAATCCAGTAAGTTACAATGCAAAATGCATAAAAATGCCATTGCATGGGAATGACACAAGAAATAAGGAAACAACCACAACTGATGATGTGTAGAAATGCAACAAAGGGACCTTTAGCCCTGGTTGAAAATGTTGTATGATATGGCTGCCAAACAACCTGGGATTAACAATCTACAATGGGTATTGCAAGGCACACATTCATTGTAATGATATCATAGACTATGGAGTAGAGCATAAGATATAATGGAGATTAGCAAAATATGTCATAGCAGGATAGCGTGGAATAATCTCACATTGTGCTCACATTCAGAATACTATTCTATATTTCAAGCTAAGTAATCTAATCCATTCATATGTGGCTTGAAAAAAACCAGACAACCACACTACCTTTTTAATGATCATCCAGATGTTTATAGGCCAGATATGGCAAGAAAGTTTTTGTTATCCTATCCATTATTCAAAACCAACAAACCTGGTTAGAAGCTCTCTTTTTTAACATTAGAAAAATCACCATTTCCATGGATCATTAATTTATATAGCATTACAGTGCTTGGTAACAAGGTACATTTCTGAGTAGACATGCACAGAATTGTACTCAGGGTGCACAGGAAAAAAGTACACCACCCTGCTGCTTAACAATGTTGCCAGGTTCTGAGAAGCAGCACTGAAAATTCATCAGATAATCACCTGTACAAATGAGTACCTAGTCTGCTGTAGCAGAATGTTCTGTAATTTGATGTAGTCTTCCACATACTAATTTTTATGCTCCCCTACACTTATCTAATGCTCCTATCCTAGTCTTTTAGATCCTCCTCTATTGGTTTTCAGTTACACTTTCTGTTTTTCATTCATATACAGTAACTTTTATATATTCTAGATGTTCACATTTTTAGATTTTTATTTTTATTCTGATATGTCCTCTATGCTTTTAAATGACTATGTCCCATCCTGCTTGTGCTGCTCTATGATCATAACAAATATTTGACTTGATTTATTTTGTTCTGATATATTCCACTTCAACAGTTATTACTACAAAGCAAACAAGCTGGGGGGAAAATGTTGATTTGAAGGAAAAATGAAGCATTTCAACAATGAAAACATAACTATTTAATAGCAGTATCTCCTACTTAAAGTTAATATATCTTGTTCAAACATGTGCAAGGTTGTTTAGTTTACACTTTTTTTTTTTGCTCAATTACAATTAGATTACACCAGGTCTGTACAGTACCGCAAATCAAATTACATGGCTGTTTTCTTTCCCTCTGTCACTCATCATTTGCAGCAGAAATCTTATTTTCCAGCCTTTAGTGCATAGAGAACCATACTATTTATTATTGTGTTTCCTGCTGATTATTAGCTCTGTTCAGCTCTGTGGTGTTTTAGCATTGCCAATCCCACAAATCAGAAACATGTTTAGGCAAAATACACACAAATAATAAGAGTAATTTTCTCCTCCCTTTTGCTATGTAAGTCATTGCAGTTGCTTCATTCTTTTTCCAAAATTTTGAATTAAGCTACAGATTAATTAACAATTTATTAATGTGCTTAAAATGATGTTTGGAACAATTCTCAGGAAAGGCTTGCAAGAGGAAGAAATGGGCCAGAATTTGGGAAGTGCTGCCTTGCAGAAAGTATATTGTAAAATGAATAAGAGGGTGTTACAAACATCCAGTATGAACATAAAGTTTATGGTTGGTGGTTGAATGGAGGAAAAGCAATATATGGAGAATGAAAGCAGGTGCGTAACATGCTGTGGTAATGAATGGTTTAATAATGAGCAGGAAATTAAGAAAAGAAGGTATGATTTCCTCCCTGGTGTTTAATGTATTTTCACATATATAAGGAATACATGTTGTGAAGTTAAAGAAGTTAGTTGGGACTGGGAATATGCAGAGATTTTTATGCAGATGCTGCTATTAACAAAGGAGACTATTGTCCCAAAGATGCTTTTCGGGAGGGAACTGGACTTTCTTGGTTTTTCGTTGAAGATGTTTGCTTCTCATCCAAGGAGCTTTTTCAGCTCTGTCTGGATGGTGGAGACTGGAAGGAATTATATTCCTTGCAGACAGCTGGTCATTTGCATTCTTTGCAGTGTTTCTCAAACTTGACAATTTTAAGGCATGTGGACTTCAACTCCCAGAATTCCACAGCCAGCAATACTGGCTGTGGAATTCTGGGAGTTGAAGTCCACATGCCTTAAAATTGTTAAGGTTGAGTTGCATTCTTTTAGAGAGTCCCACTATTCAGTCAGAGCTGAAGAAGCTTCTTGGCTGAAAAAACAAAAGTCTTCAAAGAAAAAAAAAACAAGAAAGACCAGTTGTCTCTTGAAAAAGCACCTTTGGAACAATGATGACCTGGATGATTGAGAGTCTCCATAAACAAAATAAGAATATGTGTAGCTTAGGTTTGAAATGAGGGGCTGTGGTACCAGCAGAGCTTGGTTGTTTTCTTGCAGAAGATTCATAACCCAAACTAAGTAATATCATCCATGCCAATAAGGAGTGGGGTTTGCTCTCAGTGACACAAAAATAACCAAGGTCAGAGAGAACACAGGACATCTCAGACACTGCTCTGTTGCATGAATGATTTGTTGCATAGTATGATTTAATGAGTAGCATGGATCTGCAAATTAATGAATCAAAGGCCAACATTGTTGTGGTTCACAGGAAAAAAAATGTAGTGAACAGTTCCAAATTATATAGAAATGAAACCCATTCCCCAAAAAGCAACCCCTAAAGCAAAGGCCCCCAACCTTTTGGGCACCAAGGACTGGTTCCATGGAGAAAGATTTTTCTATGGACTGGCGAGACCGTGGTTTTGATATCTTCTTACATCCCACAAATAGGGCTTCGCTTGTTTGCATGGACCAGTTGCTGGCATGCCATGGATTAGTGCCAATCCACAGACCCGGGGTTGGGGACCCCTGCCCTGGAGCAAGTAGATGAATTTATATGTACCTTGGCAGAATATTTGCTAAACATGAGGGAGAGGGTGGAGAAATTTAACAATGGAAAATGTTGATAGGAGGTATTGGATAGTATGTTGTCTATGTAAGGAATGAATGTTGATAGAAGAGAAAATGGTTGAATATAAAAACATCCTTCTGTTCATTTTGTTACATGAAAGTGAAACTTAGCTATGCTAGGCAAAACAAAAGTCAGTCAAATGGGGTATTAAGTGCCAGTTGTGAAACAAATAGAAATAGAATCAATAAAGAATGGAAGTTGAATGAATAAGGTGTGAATAAAAAAGGGAATGATCAGTACTAAAGAAGTACTTTGAGCTGGTTTGGTTATAGTGAGAGATAAATTATATTCAAATTACAAAACAAATGTTTGCAGGAAGATTGCTTAAGTGAAGTGACAGAAGAAGACCAAGAACATTAGAATTGGATGGAACTCTTTAGAAGAAAGAGAATTGAGAAGTTCTGTGCTGCTCTTGTTTGTTAATAATTTTAAGTGTCAAGCGAGGTGAAGATTATAAAGAATAAAAGGCAAATGCATAGACATGGAAAAGGCAAGAAAAGTAGGGAGAGATAGAGTGAAAGATATTAATATGTGCCTTATTTTTTTTCCTTTTAATCTCATGCTTTTAATACTTTGTTTTATTATTTCATATTTCTTTTCTGCACTCTAGATAACTTTGATTGCCCAAAAAGGAATAGTGTGACAGGTATAGTGTGACATGCTAACAATAATGAGGTAAAAAAAAACATAAGAAACTATGTTTCCTTCTAGGGCAGTGTTTTCAAATCTGGACAACTTTGAGATATATGGAATTCAATTCCTAGAATTTATAGCAATGATACTATTCTAGAGACTTTCCATTGAGGGCATTATATTAGGGACAATATCCAATATAGACTTAGATACAGGCCTACGGTGAGGGGATGTTCCTGCTTTAGGAAGGAATGGGCAATACTTTTGTCAGTTCCTACTGCCTTGAAAAAAAAAGACAATGGAGATGGTGCTATAAGAAATCTTTGAGTTTTAGACAGTCTTTTTTCGGGGCAGCAGAAACTGACAAAAAATATTACACTTTCCCTCCTAACTATTGAATTTTTTTTTAAAAAAATGCAATAACTGCAGGCTATGCCTTAGTAATAATAATAAATCAAACAGTATTTTTAAATGTGATTTTGCATATAATCTAAACTAAGTGTCTTACTCTACTATCACAAAAACTATTTAAATCTGATTCATGATTCTAAACACTATTTGAATCCTGCCCAAAATTAGAGGAATAGGGTGCTGAAAATGCTTATCAATATTCAATTTGTATATCTGTGCATTGGCTATTTTTATTAAGTAATTTACCACAATTAAAATGTTCAGCCTTGAAATAAAGTATTTGTAAAATTAGAAAGTTTAACACTCCCAGGGGATACTTAGAAATAAAACTTCCAGTACTGATTCTTAATTCAATGGAAAAGTTCATTTGCATAATAATCTATTCATTTTATGAATGTTTTATAGCATATTGTAAAATAAAGGTCATACCATATTCTACCATATTCTTTCTTGATGATCACAGGCAGATGAGCTGGGACAATTATTAAATAACCTAAACGGTTAACTTATACCCTTATATGTTTTATACCGTCACTTTTGTGAAGATAGTTTAAATAGGAGGAGAATCTCACTGAACATGGCTAGCCTTGGAAACTAAGCAGGATATAGCAGTATGGAATATACATTGATAGGAATATTCAAGAACTGTTACCAAACAATGGGGAAAAACATATCTTAAGTCCATAGGAAGTAGAAACTATATGGAAGACGCTCAAATAAAAACCTTCCTAATTTACATGTGTATAAGGGGAGGAGATACAGTACAATCAGAAATGAAAGATTCTGTTATCATACCCACTCTCATAAATAATTTTAGCCTTTCTTGTTGATTCCTGGTCTTGTCTACTTGGTAGGATTGATACGGGTTCAATCATGGATAGTTTTGGGATGTGCGACTACCCAAAAATTCTAGAAGTATAGGCTTAGACTGGGAAGTAAAACAAAGAAACAAGCAAACAAGCAAGTAAAAGAAAGCCATTTTAAATCACTCAACAACAAGGGGAGAATATATTTTATATTTCTTATTGGTAAAACTACTAAGCAAAAAGTTATAGATTTCAGAATTATAATAATATAGTTGAAATTCACAAATAAAAGCTTGTTCAGCAGTTGGGGGTTTAAATGAAGATAAGACCAGATTTCTCAGAAGATTTTTTATAATTCTTCCTTTTTCTTCCACCTCCAAAAGAGGTAGATTTTGCAGAAAATATTTTCATTCAGTCATTCACTCTATATGTCTGTGTATAGGACGTTCATTTGTTTTTAATCTTCATAAGGTTCCAGACTAAGGAATACAATGAGAGGGAGAGGGAGAGGGAGAGGGAGAGGAAGGGAGAAGAGAGGGAAGGGGACAGGAGATGAGAGGAAGGGAAGGGAAGGGAGGGAAGGGAAGGAAAGAGGGGGAAGGTAAGAGGGGGAAGAGAGGAGGAGGAGGAGAAGAGGGAGAAGGAGAAGCTACTGCCATAACATTCTTATCTGCTTCTAAAACACTAGCTAATATAATCCTTGATTGTGTAACCAGAAGCATAGAAGCAAAATCACATGAAGTATTAGTATCATTTTATAAACCTAATAAGACCACATCTGGAATACCGCACCCAGTTTTGGACACCACATTACTAAAAAAATGTTAAGACTTTGGAAAAAGGGCAAAGAAGAGCAACTAAGATGTTTAAAAGCCTAAAACATATGAAGAATGGTTGCAGGAACTGGGTATGGCCAGTCTAGAGAAAAGAAGGACTAGTGGTGACATGATAGCAGTATTCCAGTATTTGGGGGGTTGCCACAAAGAAAAGGGGGTCAACTTATTTTCCAAAGCACCATAAGGCAAGACAAGAAACAATGGATGGAAATTAATCAAGGAGAGAAGCAACCTGGAATTAAGGAAAAACTTCCTAACAGTGAGAACAATTAATCAGTAGAATGGCTTGGCTTCAGAAGTTGTGGGTGCTTCATCATTTGGAGGTTTTTAAGAAAAGAAAATGATATAGGGTTTTCTGCTTGAGCAGGGAGCTGGAGTAGAAGACCTCCAAAGGCCCCTCCAGCTCTATTCAGATTCTGAATATTCCATTGGGATTCCACCTAAGGCTTCCGACAGCTTTCACTTTTCACTAAGAGTAAAAAATGCACAGTGGATAGCAGGCTATTCCTCAATGTTATTCAGCTCTTGATTCACCCTTTACCCCCACTCCCTGAAAAAAATATATTTTTTCATAGAGACAGTTCCCTCACGGTCAATACAGATCCCAGGATATCTATTACTTTCAAAAAATGGAACTGAACTTTGTCACCAGAACTAAAAAGTTAGCAGCATTCTAACAAAGAAATGTTAAAGAGAGTAAAATAGAAAAGTCTGGAGCTATGATTTTTGCTTAAACGAGCTAGGATTGTGACTTAAAATGTTGAACTTAGGAAGTTGGCTGGAACAAAAGCCACTGGGAATGATGGCCTAGAAATTAAAAGAGTTAAGTAAAATATATGTAGAAAGCCTAACAGTCATTACTTTGCTAGCAAATGTAGGACATGGATTTTATGTTCCTTTTGTCTGTACATTTTTGTTTCAATTAGAGGAACTTCTAGTGTTACACTTGCACAAAGAAGTTGAAGTTCTTCTACTTCTCCCATTTAACCTTTACTTCATGAAAATGAATAGCTCAAATTTAATAAAGGAGCACCATTTATGGATCACACCTTACAGAGCATGCATCTATAGAATTGTTTGGGACCAAATGCAATGGAATTCAATAAGGGTTGCTTGCAAGCAACTGTCCATGGGATTGCACTCTTAATTTCAACTATGGTCCTCCTCTTTGGGATTCTAATATCTACCAAAGTGTAATTTTGTTCTACTGCTCACTTCCTTTCAAAACTTCAGTGTACGAAACTTCTTGATGATATCTGACTTCCTATTGATCACCAGCACTGAGGACATTGATTAGGCAGATCTGGATCATAAGATGAGTGGGATACTTACTCCCTCACCATTCCATGTGCATTTCTCCCAAAGCTGCAGGGTCAGTGAAAAAGAACAACAGTCCTAGAAAAAGTATGCTAATCTTTGTAAAGGATATATGATAGCTATGCTTTCCTGCTAGAACTTCCAAACAAGCTTAAGGCCAATTTGCTGTAATGTCCACTTTCTTTCAGAGTTGAAATGCAAGAAACCTGTGGATTTGTCCACTGAGAAATCCATGAAACAAGGATCATCACATCACACAAGGAGAAAAAGGCACATTGCACAACAAAATCGAAATGCATTGTTATTATTTTTGTTGTCTTTGGAGACTCTCAATCACCCATGTCATGATTGTCCCAAAGGTGCTTTTCAAAAAGACAACTGCATTTTCTTGGTGATTTTCTTTGAAAAACATTTCACTTCTCATCAAGAAGCTTCTTCAGTTCTATTATTTTTGTTATTAATGATTTGCAGAACTAGGTATTTAAGACCAAGTTATAAACTTTTGCTAATGTTATAAATATGCAGAGTATTGCTTCAATACTGATGATTAATATTTTTATAAAGTTTATTGTGCAATTGTGTTCATAAAGGCACAATAGGAGCAGAATTCTCTGTAAATTCAGAAAAAGAAAGATTCCATCAGGGAAGTACAGAAAGGAGTAAGGTTTAGTAAGGATGTTGTACATCTTTTGTTTCTGTTACAGCATCTATTTTAAAAAGCACAAAAGAAAGGATTAATAAGAGGTGCACGATGCTGTAGCAGTACAATTTTATAAAGAAAAGAACAAAGGAATTGTTAAAAAAACTAGAAATGTGAAACTTTTTGTAAAGAAAATATGTAAAATTTTCATTGGACATACTATTCTAATTTGTATATTGCGTTATCTTATACTTTGTTATTTTAAAATTTTATTTACAGGCCTTATAAGTCAGTACAATCATCTGATTCTGAATGACATACAAAACCCCAAATCTGTATTTGTGAGTTAAAATAAATACATTAATATATAATGCTCATAATACAATAAATACATATGTACATGCATAAAACAAAGGTCATATGTTATAAAAACAATTGGATAGATACTGTCAGAATCCAATTATACTTCATCTCCAGTTATTAATTATAGAAAACCCCATTTCTGCCCTCTCTGGATTCTGCCATAAAGAAAGAGAGGGGGGTGAACAAAGGGGCTTTATGGCCCTCACTTCCTTTGGTACAACTTCAAAGGGTTTGAATGTGGTTAGCACCAAAAGGCCTTATCATAACAAAGGAGGCTGTTTACCTTTCATGTAGTTTATCTGAAGTCTCCATCCAGATGGAAGAAAGGAAAAAAGGGGTGGGATTGTGATGCCTGAAACTGTCACTGGAAGAGGGGGGTGATTGGGTGGGACTACTGGGGAACCCCTTAAAACCTCGAATGGGAGAGCTTGAACCCCAAGTCCTGTCTAGAACGCCTGCAACCATTTTCTCTTAATAAAGGATCCCTGTTGGAAGAATTATTCCAAGAGTTCTGTCTTCTTAAGATGCAAAGTGGGGTGGGTCCTTACATTAGACAGGACTTGCAAAATTAATCCACCTGGAAGGGAGACCCTTGCCGGGGGATTTTGCAAAAATTTACCATGTCAGACAATGGAGCAAGAGAGGGGGAAAACTCCCTGGAAAGAGAGCCGCTGACCAAATTGGAACCTTGTCAGATGTTGGAATCCAAGCGGTCAGATTCCTCAGGAGAAGAAGTGGTGGAGACATGGGACCACAAGCCTCGCTGGTCAATGGGCATTGGAAAGAAAAGTGAGTGGGGAAAGGAATCAAGAAAGGTGACCCTGAGACGGGGGACCAAGCAACTAAAATGGAAGCAGGAGATGGAGAAATCCCTGCACGCAAGTGAAGAGGGAGAAAGCTGGGCATCGTACTCAGACTCGATCCTAGAGAAAACTATTGACCTGATGAAGAGAACTCTCAGCTCCCTAAGAGAGGAGAATCCTGAGTCCTACGGCCACCCCAGCTCCTGGAGCCGCAAAGGGAGAGACACCGAGGGGGACATGGAACCTGCAACCCCGGGGACATCTACTGATCCAGTAGTCCCCACCCCCTACCGGACCACAGATGGCAATCTGAACAGAAGACACTACCACCAACAACGGAGGCACTGATCCATTCCAAGACGTCCACCGTTGGAGGTGAAATTCAAAGGGGAGCCAACACGCTTGGGGTTTTTCCTAACCCAAGTCCTCAGCTACATGGAGGAATACGGGCAGGACATTCCCAGCGACAAATCCCGCATCCGGATCGTGCAATCTGCCCTGGATGGACCGGCTGCAGATTGGGTGGTGAACTTGCATGACTCCAATGCCCCAGAACTCAGTAACTTCAACCGTTTCATGTCCTCTTTGAGAAGACGATTTGAAGACCCCCTGGCTGATCGCAAAGCCCGTGAAAGGATAAAAATGATGAGGCAAGGCAAATGCCCAGTGGCTGAATATACACAAGAATTCCGGGCCATTGCCAGCAAACTGAATTGGCCAGAAGACATCCTCCTTAGCCATTTCAAAGACGGACTAAATTATGATCTATATGACGCTTGCCTGCCCCGAGGGGACCCACAACAACTTGAGGAATGGTACATCTTGGCAGAGGAAGCAGAGATCGACATATTGAAGAGACACCGCCGAGGAAAACAATGGAGCCGTCTCCCGCCTGAGCCAACACACGAACTGGTGAAATCATCGGCTACAGCCAAGAAGCAAATGGGGTGTTTCAAGTGCGGAAGAGAAGGGCATCGAGCTGTAGAATGCCGCTCCAAAGCCCCCCAGCACAACCCAGACAGATCCCCAATCAACAAATCTGGAAAGTCTTCAGCTAAGCCAAAAGAAACGGCCATGAGAATGATGGAAATTTCAGAACCCCCCACTTCTGCTCACGAAGGGGAAAAACTCCAGCCTACACCACAGGGCCGGTGGATGCCTCAGATGACAGCTCGGAGGGCGAACCCCTGGTAAGTGGACACATCACACCCATCCTCAAGATAGTGACTATATTAATCCCCCCCCATGCCCGAAGCTGTGAAGGTGAAAGCCTTAATAGATTCTGGCTGCACCCGCTGCCTCATTAGCCCAACACTAGTGGGTAATCTGGGCATCCCATCTAGGAGACTGGAACAACCAATCTCATTTGGCCAGTTAGATGGATCCATAGCAGGGGGGGGTGCCAGCTACCCTAGCCACTCTACCAATACACCTCTCCCTGGGCAAACATGAAGAGGACATAACATTTGTGGTGACCACAGGCATGGAATGCCCAATGATCCTAGGGATGGAATGGTTGAAAAAATGGAACCCCTGGGTAAATTGGAGGACGACAGAAATCAAATTCCCGAAGGGGGACCCTATGGACTTAAAACCCCAAGGGAGGCTACCAGAATCAAGAATAGAAAAAGCATCCATAGGAGAGGAAAAAAGATTAACAGAAATACCAGAGGAATATAGAGACCTTGCTGAAGTTTTCAGTGAGGAGAGGGCAAATGAGCTCCCCCCCCCACCGACCCACAGACTGTACCATTGAATTCAAGCCTGGGGCAAAACTCCCGAAGCCCAGATTATACTCCATGAGCCCAAAGGAGAAGGAGGAAATGGAAAGATTTATTAAAAATACCTAGAGAGAGGTTTCATTGAGCCAGCCAAGCCTAAAGTGGCTGCCCCGGTCCTCTTTAGAGAGAAGAAGGATGGCTCTTTACGCTTATGCGTGGATTATAGGGCCCTGAATACAATCAGTGAAAGCAACCTATACCCTCTGCCCCTCATGAAAGACATGCTGTCACACCTATCGAAAGGGATTTTTTTTTTCTAAACTAGACCTAAGGGAAGCTTACTATCATGTGAGATTTAAGGAAGGGGACGAATGGAAGACTGCATTTAACTGCCCCATGGGGTACTATCAATTCAAAGTCTTGCCATTTGGATTACAAGGGGGCCCTGCAGTCTTTATGCAATTAATCAATGACGTTGTAAGAGAGCACCTGTTTAAGGGGGTCCTTGTTTACTTGGACGACATTCTTATCTTCACTGAAACAAAAGAGGAACACGTCAACCTTGTCAGAGTGGTTTTAAAGAAGCTGCGAGCCGCCCACCTATATGCCAAACTCTCAAAATGCAAATTCCACCAGGAAAGGATAGACTACCTAGGTTATCGCATATCCCCCCAGGGCATTGAAATGGACCCAGAGAAGGTCAAAGCAGTATTAGATTGGGCACCACCCTGCACAAGAAAGCAACTGCAAAGTTTCCTGGGCTTTGCAAACTTTTACCGCCAATTCATCCCCTCATTTGCCCAGATAGCCTTGCCCCTCACTAACCTACTAAAAACGAAGGGAGCATCCTCAGTAAAACCTAGCCAGCCACTAACATGGACAATGGAGTGCCAAGCAGCATTTGAGAGACTAAAGAGACTTTTTTCTGCCGAACCAGTACTAAGGCACCCAGACATGGACAAGCCCTTCATAATACAGGCAGATGCAAGTGATGTGGCAGTGGGGGCTGTGCTATTACAAGAAAATAATGATGCAGTATTGCAACCCTGTGCATATACATCCAAGAAACTCACGGAAACAGAACAGCGCTGGCCCGTATGGGAGAAGGAGGCTTATGGGATACGTTGGGCATTACTCACATGGCACAGTTCCTGGAAGGCAACAAAATCCCCTTCCAGGTGTGGACTGATCACAAAAATTTGGAAGCCCTGAAAACGTCCAGGAAACTCAATCCCAAGCCCGCTGGTCCCAGCATTTTCACCAGTTCCAATTTAAGCTCAAACATTTACCAGGAAGAAAGAACTTCCTGGCAGATGCTCTATCTCGCATGACCCAATATAACAGCGCACGAACCACAGACTCTAGACCAATAATGGCAGAGTCACAACTGGCAGCACCAGTAACCACAAGAACCCAAGCCAAATTAAAACCACAACTGGACAGCCAAACTGGAATTGAATTCAGAAAAAGTTTGGAAACAGATGATTGGTTCCAGAAAAACAAAAATGTGTGCACAATGAGAGACGGGTTGCCTTGGGTAGGGGAAAAGTTATATATACCAACAACTCAAAGAGTCACTTTCATGCAGCTTTGCCATGACACAAAATCAGCAGGGCATTTTGGATTTGTAAAAACTTTACATTTAATTAAATGGCATTTTTGGTGGCCATCCATGAAAAAGGACATCGAAAGTTATATAGCCAGTTGTCCAAAATGTGCCACAGCAAAGAGGTTGCAAGGGAAATTGCCAGGACTATTGCAAACAGTGGCAAGTCCCTCAGCCCCCTGGAGAGAAATAGCCATGGATTTTATAGTGGAATTGCCAGAAAGCAATGGGAATACTCTGGTCTGGACGGTCACAGACTTGTTTTCTAAACAGGTGCACTTTATCCCTTGCCAAAAGATTCCCACTGCAAAAGCCTTAGCAAAACTGTTCATCCAGCACATTTACAGATTGCATGGGGCACCCCAATGCATCATCTCTGATAGGGGGGTGCAATTTACGTCTGCATTTTGGAAGGAATTTTTATCCCTCTTAGGAACCACTCAGGGACTGACATCTAGCCACCACCCACAAGGAAATGGGGGGCCTGAAAAAATGAACTCCGTACTTAAGCAATATTTAAGATGTTTTCTTAGTTTCCAGCAGACCGAGTGGGCGGACTTACTCCCTTTTGCAGAAGTTGCCTACAATAATGCAGTCCACTCCAGCACAGGTTCAAATAGCCACCGGTCAAAGTTTCAACCCCATGCCAGAGTTAACCCCAAACGAACCAAAGATCCCTTCACTGAAAGAATGGATGGAAAAACTACAAAACACCTGGCCAATAGTTAGAAAAGCACTAGATGAAGCTAGGCAGGCATACAAAGCACAAGCCGATAAAAAAAGGGTTGAGCCTACACCATTCATTATAGGAGAAATGGTGTACTTATCTACAAAATACCTAAAGTCCCTACAGCCCTGTAAAAAACTTGGACCAAAATATATAGGACCTTTTCCAATTAAAAGAATCATAAATCCAGTAACAGTAGAATTAGAATTACCCAAAAATCTTAGGCAAATACATCCAATTTTTCATTGCAGCTTGCTGAAAAGAGAGCATCAATCACCTCTATGGCCAAAAATCCCCCCCCCCCCACCTCCAATCATGGTGGAGGGCAAACAACACTTCGAAATAAAGGAAATCCTTGACTCTAGGACAGTGGTTCTCAACCTTTCTAATGCTGTGACCCCCTAATACAGTTCCCCATGCTGTGGTGACCCCCAAGTGGGTGTGGCCACCAATAAGAGGGAGTAGGACAGCTAGGGAAAAGGGAAAAAATGGCAGACAGCGTGGTTTGGCGACCCCCATGAAATGGTCGTTCGACCCCAAATGGGGTCCCGACCCACAGGTTGAGAACCACTGCTCTAGGAGAAATCATGGAGCAACTCAGTACCTAGTTGCCTGGAAACACCTCCCTCCCTCACAAAACGAGTGGGTCCATAAACGTCATGTCAGAGCCCCGAAGCTATTGAAGAAGTTTCACACAGAGTATCCTAACAAGCCTGACTAATTTTTATACCTGTTTTGTTTTCTTTCAGGTGGATCTCTCTTATTTTTAAGGGGGGGTGGATGTCAGAATCCAATTATACTTCATCTCCAGTTATTAATTATAGAAAACCTCATTTCTGCCCTCTCTGGATTCTGCCATAAAGAAAGAGAGGGGGGTGAACAAAGGGGCTTTATGGCCCTCACTTCCTTTGGTACAACTTCAAAGGGTTTGAATGTGGTTAGCACCAAAAGGCCTTATCATAACAAAGGAGGCTGTTTACCTTTCATGTAGTTTATCTGAAGTCTCAATCCAGACGGAAGAAAGGAAAAAAGGGGTGGGATTGTGATGCCTGAAACTGTCACTGGAAGAGGGGGGTGATTGGGTGGGACTACTGGGGAACCCCTTAAAACCTCGAATGGGAGAGCTTGAACCCCAAGTCCTGTCTAGAACGCCTGCAACCATTTTCTCTTAATAAAGGATCCCTGTTGGAAGAATTATTCCAAGAGTTCTGTCTTCTTAAGATGCAAAGTGGGGTGGGTCCTTACAGATACCATTAAAATATCTTGATTATATTTTGAAATGTTCTGTAAACAGCGCCAGTTTAGTATGGTGGTTAAGACCAAGCTAGAAATTGGGAGATCATGAGTTCCAGTCCCTTTGACTCTTAGGCACAAAGCCAACTGGGTGAACTTGGGCCACTTTATCTCTGTCAGCCTTAGGAAGCAGTCAATGCAAACACTTCCAAAATCTTGCCTAAAAAACTGTATCCAAACAGTCACCAGGAGTCAACAATGACTTGAAGCCATCCCCTTCCCATCCACCCCCCCAAAATAAAAATATATATTCTGCAAGCAGAAACAAAGAAGTTCTTTTCAGACAGCAGGAAGAATATTTGGTGTGGGTTGTGTCTCACATCACAAAACTTTTCTTGAAAAAATCTGCTAAACTAAAGAAAGCAAATAAAACAAAATAAAATTAGCAATAAAGGTAAATAAAAAAATAAATGGATTCACTTTGATAACTAGAATGTCTGAAGAATTCTAGATCTAAATTCATAACAAAATGATGAAGGAAACAAAAAATATCCCCAAATACAAAAATCAAAGAAGGCAACATAGGCAGTTCAGCTTGTGTCTAATTAATAATTTTAGCAGTGTATTGCATCACAGGTATGGCCAGATATTGAATTTTGTTACTGTAGCATATTTCTCTAGGCCAAATTCAATTGCTTCTATCCGTGCTAAAATTCTTGAAATATTTATCAGTAACTGGATTTCAGTTTCTGATTTTCCATAAAGCTTCATCATCCATATAAACCAAATTTAAGATTTTACTAGCCCTTTTTGCTGTTTGCCAAGATTTGTTTATCTCAAAATCACTGAATGTGGAACCATAGCAATGACAAATAATGACAATGATAATGAATCATTCTAACATTGTATCCTAATATTAACAAGCCCATATTTTTCATTGTTGTTAGTTCAAAGTCGTGTCCGACCGATCGCAACCCCATGGACAACAGTCCTCCAGGCCTTCTTGTCCTCTACCATCTTCTGGAGTCCATTTAAGCTCATGCCTACTGCTTCATTGACTCCATCCAGCCACCTCATTCTCTGTCGTCCCATTCTTCTATTGCCCTCAATCTTTCCCAGCATTAGGCTCTTTTCCAGTGAGTCCTTCCTTCTTATTAGGTGGCCAAAGTACTTGAGTTTCAACTTCAGGATCTGGCCTTCTAAAGAGCAATCAGGGTTGATCTCATCTAGGATTGACCTGTTTGATGGCCTTGCAGTCCAGGGGACTTGCAGGAGTCTTCTCCAGCACCATAGTTCAAAGGCCTCAATTCTTTTGCACCCAGGCTTTCTTATGGTCCAACTTTCACAGCCATACATTGCAACTGGGAAAACCATGGCCTGGACTATACGCACTTTTGTTGGTAGGGTGATATCTCTACTTTTTAGTATGCTGTCTAAATTTGCCATAGCTTTCCTCCCCAGGAGCAAGCGTCTTTTAATTTCTTGGCTATAGCCCCCATCTGTGGTGATATTGGAGCCCAGGAAGATAAAATCTGTCACTACCTCCATTTCTTCCCCATCTATTTGCCAGGAATTGAGAGGGCCAGATGCCATGATCTTGGTTTTCTTAATGTTGAGTTTCAAGCCAACTTTTGCACTCTCCTTCTTCACCCGCATCAAGAGGCTCTTTAGTTCCTCTTCACTTTCTGCCATTAGAGTGGTATCATCTGCATATCTTAAGTTGTTGATATTTCTCTCAGCAATCTTAACTCCAACTTTTGATTCAACCACTAATTCCAACTTCCACTGCTTTTTTTTATTTTTTTCTATAAACATTTTCTATAAACATTGCAATGTTTTTACTGACACCAGTTGTTCTCAAATCTTTGATAATCTAACTATATAGTATTGGATCAGACACATTTTAATAATCAGTACAGATATTTTCATTATTATTACTACTACCATGAATTCAAATGGACAATATTGCTAGCAACAAATACTGTATGCATGAATTCAGATAAGGATGGTGATGGTGATGGTGATGATAGGGTTACAATGGAATTTGTGATTTGTAGATAGGTATGAAAAACACTACAGTGGCCAAGGGACTAGAAAATTTATACAGTATTCCAATACTAAATAGGGAAGTGCTAAAGAATAATAAAAATACCAAATAATTGCTGGTATATCACATACTAATAAGATAATGCTTAAGATTTGCATTACACACTCCAACAATACAAGAACAACAACTGTCCTATGCAAAAGCTAGATTCAGAAATAGCAGAAGCATCCAAGATCACATTACTAAAAAAAGATGGATAATGAAAAAGGCAAAAATGTTATTGAAATATATCTATTGATAGTACATACTGGATAAAAGATGGTGTACCGGGCGACTTCATCAGCCGATTGAAGAATTTGTATGATGACCAGGTATGATGACCAGGAAGCAACTGTAGAACAGAACGTCTAAATTATTAAAAATTGAGAAAGCTATGTGCCAAAGTTGCATCCAATCTATTTATTCCTTTAATTAATATACACAATTTAAATCCTGAGAAATGCTTGAAGAAATAGAAACAGAAATTAATATTGCTAAGAGAAATATCAACCACCTCAGAAATACTTATGAAACTACTTTAATGGCTGGAAGCAAAGAAAGAAATAATTTCTTTGCTGAAGTCGATGGAAGTTTGTAGTCCAGTTATATTAGCCCTAATGTAGAAGAATATTGCTTGGAGGCAGGGCACATGAATTTACATGCAAAGGGTATCAGATTTAACTGTCTTCTAAAACTGGAGAAGTAAACACATTTGCCTAAAATAAAGACAGCTGGTCCAACTCACATCAGTGACACTGGGTAGATATAGCCTGTGCTCTGACTACTTTCTGTGTTTCTAGTAGAATAGAAGAAATAGAAAGTGCAACCATAGTTAGCACTCAGTCTGGCAGAAATTTTATTCACTTCTGTGTTCTAATGACCCAATTAAAAAAAATGGATCTTGTAATTTCATCTATGGTGCCCCCCCCCCGAATTGCCTGATTTAAGTAGCTGTGGTGGCACAATGGTTATAATGCAGTATTGCAGGCAAACTGTTGACTGCCAGGAGTTTGATCCTGACCAGCTCAAGATTGACTCAGCCTTCCATCCTTCCAAGGTCAGTAAAATGAAGACCCAGATTGTTGACTCCATAAACTACTTAGGGCTGTAAAGCACTGTGAAGCAGTATATAAGTCTAAATGCTATTGCTACTGCTATTTACAGTCCAAATGGCTGAATAGCTACTAAACAGAACATAAACATGTCATTTGCACATCTTTCCAGCCATACACAGTAGGATTTTTACTTAGTTATATTCACTTCAAAACAAGCAAGCATATTGTGTAGCACATATGTGTGTTAATTAGTGTCAGAGCACTATGTAAACAGAGACATTTGTAAATCTAACCTTAAACCAGAATTTTTAGCACGATTCTCATTTATCTAGCACATTTCTTTTTTAAAAAACGTACAGTTAAAGAGTTCAACTTAATATAGTACAAAATTAAAGTGAACAGTTATCAATGAAAAGAAATACTACTAATTCCTAGATGCTAGAAAGGATGAAGATCCTTCACAATGGGTAAAGAAGGGAATTTCAGCAGATTTGCTCTGCTACAAATCTATTCCAGGCACCTTATTACCTTCTATTCCAGCACCTTATGGCTCAAAAGAGTAAAGTAAATTTCTTCAATATTACAGAATAACACAGATACAGAAAGGAAAAGACATATTTGTCCTAATTTCAAACAACTAAATTTTAAATAGTTCAAATGATTAGATATCAAAAGATTTCATAAGCAGAGAGTTACAGAATCTCAACCTTAGGAATGTTTATGGCTGTTCATAGGGGGATCTCCAAACAGTTTCATTTGTAATAATAGATAAAGTCCGTGTTTTTGTTCTGGCCTGCATCATCAACGGAAGCAATGGTAAATCAATTGATTCAAACAGAATCAAGCAATATTGTACAAGAATGAATGTGTTTTGTGATACCATCAAATCAGCCTATCAATCAAGATATTTTTCATAGAACCAGCTACTCAGAGTACCAGATTAAGCCTCTTCAGGTAGCATAATATCTAATCTCACCTGAAGATGTATTCAATCAGTTCATCACCTGCTTTTGCAGTCATGAAGACATAAACATGCATAGATATGAAACAATTGCTTGTCTTCTTCGGATTTAACCCAATTTGAAATGTACAGCAAAAGATGTCATTTTGTTCTGTTGAAATTGCCACTACAGTCTTATTTAGTTTCAGCATTTTTTCAAAGCCAGATTTAAACTTCTTTAGAAAAAAATACGTAAATCTCAACAGCTGCAGGCTAATTATGAAAAATTTGAAAGAAGAAAAATAAAATAATCTCTTTGCATTTTGTTTAGCATATTAGCAGAAATTATTGAAATAAAACTGCTTAATGATTTATCAATGTTTTCTATTTATAATATTGGAAATGTATACATAAACTAAATACCAAGAAAAGAAAGAATTGAGGGTTTGCTTTTTCTAGTAAATTTAAAATACTTAGTTTCATGAAAAACACCTTGTGGAAGATAACACTTGATTGCAAATATCAAATCTGTTTACTAAAGACAACTTAGAAATATAGTTTATATTTGATGTGCTGTGAAACAGAACTTAAACCAAAAGGTTAGAAAATATTCCAGGTACAAGAATGGAAAAACAAAACAAGTCATTTGAATAATTTAACAACTTCTAAATTCATTATTAAAGGTCCATAATAGATGTTGAAAAGTTTTTTCTTAGTTCTGAATTTTTTTTTGGTGCCAATGATTTACTATTGTGAATAACCTTGACAAGACATGTCAAATGGTATCAAGTAGGATGGAATTCTGACCAATATTGGATTAGTCCAAAAGAAGTTGCATTTTTGATGCACTTGATCCCCTAATTCACAATAACATTGTTCATCTAATCATTCCTTTTCTATCATTCAATGCTGTGTGGGGAACAGATAATATTGAATGTTTTTTATGAATCTCTGTCTGTCTGTCTGTATAAAATCTATGCTCAGAGGACAAGATGCTATGTTCATAGTAAAGAACTTTCTTTAGTTAAAAATCAGCTGGTCCACTTTTTTTTTGCTAGCCAATAAAGCAACCCATCTTCTGCTTCTTAGAACTGCCTTGAATCAGAATGATCTTTGAAAGCCAGACTGTTTTGCAGTTCTTAAGTTTCAAAAAACTAATTGCATTTTGGAATTCTGTCTCTTATGATTTTCTTGACCATATTTTCTGGATGTGCCTTGTTATATTTGAGTGTGTGACTTCACAACGTTCTAGTGCTATGTCTAATTTAAACAAAAATGTAGGCTATTGTTTGGAATAGCCACCATCATCTGGAATATGTTTTAGCATACCTGAGGTATATATTCTACCTTTCTTCCAACAGGTCAGAGTGGCATACTACAGATTCTACCTAGCATTGATGATGTTACCTAGTTTAGGTAATGAAACATCTGCAAGAAAACAATGAAGCTCAGAGAACACCAAGGACTCCTCAAAGGACTCTTCCCTTGATTTTTCCTTTCCCATAGAACAGCAGTGGAGCTCATTTGGGATAAAGTTACTCAGTGACTTTATCTGGTGTCAACTTGACACTTAATATTTTTCACTAAGTTGGCACAACCAGTTTTATCAAATGATTAAACCAGTATATTTATTTTTTTCCTCCCTTGCCCAGGCTTCTTACACTAGAGCAGGGCTTTTCAACCAGTGGTACGGCTACCACCTGTGGTACATTGGCACCTAGCAGGTGTTACGTGACCATCCTAGAAAAGTGGTAGTGGGGGAGGGGAATGGGCTGAACCAGTAGTAGTACCGCACAAGCCTGAGCCAGAGATGGCTGGAGCTGCAGAGCTGTCAGGGCTCAGTGGAAGCACCAGGATCAGCACCAGGCTCCAGCTGGAGCTCGGTGCTGATCCTGGCGCTTCTGCTGAGCCCAGAAGCGCCAATCAGCTGGAATGTTGCAGCATCTCCAGGGTCTTATGATTTACATTCAGATGCTTGGTAACTGATTCATATTTATGACGGTCACAGTGTCCCAGGGTCATGTGAAGTGACCAAAACCTGCTGCAGCCACCCAGCAGATGGGGGGGGGAAATAAAAACTAAACACCACCCACACCATCCCCGCTGCCAATCCTCAACAGAAATGCTCACAATAATGAAAACCTCGGACAAGAGGAAGAGCGCTGCCAGGCGGGCAGGCAGGTGTCTTGCTTGGCTCTGACTTGGGGGGCACTTTCTCAGTGCCATTGTAACTTCGAACAGTCACTAAGCAAACTGTTGTAAGTCGAGGACTACGTGTGCTTGATCACTTTTTTCCTTTTTTTTTTTTTTGGTCATCAAGTTTTTGACACCTTGCTAGGTGACTGGTGGTACTCGGATATTGCCATATCCTAAAAATGGTACAATGGGTCAAAAAGTTGAAAAGCCCTGCACTAGAGTACTAAAATCATGAGAAATTATATATAAATTCATACTGAGATCTGAAACCTCCCACCCTCTCTGTCTCCAACTCTTCAGGAAAGATGCAAAATACTTAAGCCAGAGGTGACAAAATCCATGGTTAAATTCTCCTTGAAGGTGAACAATAATTTTCTTAAAGCTTCAGATTGACACCTGCTGCTCTCTCACTAAATTGTGTGCACTGCATAAAATCAGTCAAAAGTTTGATTTTATTGTTACATTGAAATTGCTTTGTCTTCCTCTGAAAAGGTCCTCCGGGGCTTTTTTTGTGGGAATCAATTCACTACTTTTTTTTTTTTTACCCATAATAGTAGTTTTTAAAGGCTGTACAAAAACATTTGTACATTCCTCTTTCAGCAGGCCGCATCCCAGGAGGCAGTGCCTTTGTTGAACAGAAGAAGTAGTTCTGTCCATCAGTTCAATGAATGGCCTTTTTTGCTGACCCCATTATCTCTCACTTCTCGTGTGAAGAAAAAAAAACCCTTTTTTTTCAAATACAGCTTTTAAAAGATGGAAGAGAGAGAGTTGAAGGAAATAAATACAATATAGTGTGAGAGAAATCAACAGTCTCTCATGGCAACTTGGAAAATGTTTAGAAATACATTGTTTCAAGATGAGGGTTAATGGTGAAATGTATGGACTAAGGATAAATTTGTGGATAAATTCATGGAGAATCTTGTTGGCCCAAGTGTAATACATGGCACTTGATGCATATGGATAATGGTGGGCACATTTTTCTAGTTAGGCATTCAGATATAAAATTTATATCCCTTCCTGCCAATCTTTTCTGTACAACTGAACTTCTCAGAAACATAAAATCTCTTTACCCAGTCCTAATTTGCATACCCATTCCCAAAGAATTATGGAAGCTTCTAAGCAAGGCTGGACACTATCAAAGCTGACACCAGTCAGAGTATAGAAAAACTCAAACAAGTAGTACAAGATCAGAAAATATGAAGAGGCTTGGCCCACGGAATCTCCAAGAATCATATACGGCCGAATGGATAACACGAGCCATGTTGGCAGAGTGGTTAGAATACAGTATTGCAGGCTAACTCTACTGACTGCCAGGACCAGCTCAAGGTAGACTCAGCTTTCCATCCTTCTGAGGTTGGTAAAATGAATACCCAGATTGTTGTGGGCAATACGGTATGCTGACTCTGTAAACTGCTTAGAGAGGGCTTAAAAGCACTGTGAAGCAGTATGTAAGTCTAAGTGCTATTGCAATTGCTCTCATCATCATATCAAGAGGAAAGCTATATGTATAGAGTTAATATTTAAGCAGAAAAAAAGACAACAAAGCAAGTTATAATGAAATATACTTTTAAATTTATTGTTTTATCATAGAAAATAAAATACAAAACAATAAAACAAACAAAACAAAACAATACATTCAACCCTGACAACAAAAACATATATATGTGTGTCTGTGTCTGTGTGTCTGTGTCTCTGTCTGTGTCTCTGTGTGTCCGTGTATTTGTAAAAGGGGAAGAGAATTTATTGCTTTTTCTTTTCTTTCAGTATCCGCCCAGGGTGGATCCTCCATATTTATATTTATATATATAAAGAGGTTGAGCTAAACATCACACTAATCTTCATATCCCTCTGTTAACCATCTGTTATATTTAGTACATAGAAAGTCCAAAAGTGGTTTCCAGTCTCTTATAAAGCTGTCTAATCTATTATCTCTAATCAAAGCAGTTAATTTCATCATCTCTGAAATATACTTGTAAAGCAAAGCTGTATTCATCCAGTTTTTCCTAAACCAAAAAAATACAAGGCAAATTAAAAAGATATTTTTATGTAAAAACATTTATAATAACGTTGAGGTTAAGAGTTGGTTATACAAACGGGGTATAAACATCTTCTGTTTCTGTATGAGGGCTTTGATAATTATGACTTTCACTAGTAAGGTCAAATCTCAGAGAAAAAAACTTAAAAAAAAAGTTCTCCTGAAGTTGTACATATTGAGTAAAACTGTAAAAAATGTATTACTGAAATTTCTACACTTGACCAAAATATTTTATCTCCCTGACTATGTGTTCTGGTTGTCTTCTGTAGTTCTATACACCGTTCATTTCACTTAAGTGACTCTGGGTAGTTTATAAAAAAATATACCATAGTTAAAAAAAAGCATAAATATAAAAAGAGTAAAAACTTTAGTCAATCATTTCCTATGTTTGTCTTATCCAGATGATAGGTTCCAATTAGACACTTAACAGTATAGCTAATAAAGGAGAATATTTGAATATTTTGGGTTGAAATGAGGGCTCCTTTATGCTCTCTAAGCTTGATTGTTTTCTTGCAGACATTTCATTACCCAAACTAGGTAACATTATCAGTGCTAACAACCAAGTTCAGAGAACATCAAGGACCCCTCAATATCCTTGCAAATTTCTTCACTGATGCCTAAATCATGCAGCTTCTACCTGACTTGTTTCCCCAAAAGTAATATAAGGAATTCCTGGGTTGTGGAGGAGTCATGGCTGACTTGTCCCATTGCTCCCCACCACAAAGAAAAGAACTTTAATAGACAATTAATCACTAAAATATTGTTAGCTGTATTGATCCTCACATCCATTCCTTCTTTAGAATCTAAACTATGACTGCCTCAGCCAGCAACACATTTTAAAAAAGAATTATTCCTGACTCCCACAAGGTGACAATGTAGAAGTGAACTGGAACATAGGTGTTGTGAGAAAATGATGTTATATAAAGCAGGTAAGTCACCCCTCCCAAAATACACTTTCTCAGGGACAATGAACTGTTAAATCAGCCATAAAACTTTTAGACACAAAAAAAGTTGATTGGGATTTTAGGAGACAGTAATAAGGAGATAGTAATTCCCAGTAGTGCTGGGAAGCAAGGCCACTAGGAAATAACCCTTAGAAATGGTAAAACATCAACATTAACTTGTCAGAGGAAAGATGTACTTGTTCAGTTCAATAAGCTATTACTTTGTAGTGCCTCTCTCATTATCTCACTATCCTTACCTCATCACCCTCTATTTGCTGCTATAAATTATCAACTAATTTACTCTGCTGATTATATAAGGTTATACAATCTTAACTGGTTATATATCCAGATTGCCAAATAGCACACTGATTCTGTCTGGGAAAGTGCTACTCCATACAATCTTGGAGTATGGAGGGTCCCTAAACTCAGGGCACCCCAAAAGCCATAGAAATCAGCCATGCTTGAGTTAAACCAAAGCCTGCTCAATTAGTTACTGCCTTCCAATCCTTTCAGGTTTGTTTCAAAATATATTAGTAATATAGAGGCAGCCTATGAAGTAGCTTAATAAAACTGATAATACCCAGTTTAGCTAATCTATGAGTGATTATCTGTTAGTACTTCCTAAAAATGTCAAGAAGAGAAAACAAAAATAAAATGAACTCAAGTTAGAAAAATATGTTATTATTTCAATTTATCTTATTGACATATCTTCCTAGAGATAGGACTCCCATTATCACTTAGCAATAGCACTTAGATTTATATACCACTTCCCAGTGCTTTTACAGCCCTCTCTACAGATTTTACAGAGTCAGAATATTGCCCCCAACAATCTAGATCCTCATTTTACCAACCTCAGAAGACTGGAAGGCTGAGTCACCCTTGATCCAGTGAGATTGAAGCTGCTGAAATGCTGGCAGCCAGCAGTCAGCAGAAGTAGCCTGTGGTACTGCATTCTAATCACTGGGCCACCACGGCTTTTTAATGTATATTAAACCATGAATAGATATGTAATTTAGTCCTTTAAATGACAGCACTTCCAATTAGAGATACATCCATTGTCAGTAAAAATCAGCCTTCAAAAGCAAACAATAATGGAATTAGACAAAAAGAAAAAGAAGAGAGCTGAAAATATTCACTCACATGAAGCCGTAAGGTGATAGGATGCAAAGACCTAAACTATTGCTGTTATTGTTAAGAATGATCTGCAGTAAGCAATGGATTTAAATTAATATGCATAGCATCAGAGCCACATTATTTCTAGGGGAGAACAACAAGCTTCCATAATTATTTGTGGAATTATTTATCTAAGCAAAATCGACCCTATTCATGATTTTGTAGCTGTTAATATACATATGGAGTTTCTCACACCTGTGCATGATAGCAAGACTATCAACCCAAATTGACAGTTTTAAAAAAAAGCCATTAGCCAGTGAAACTGTACCAATCTAAGTCACAAAAATCATAGGAACTGATATATTTCCAATCACACCAAACAGCTTGAAAATTCAGGGTGTCTTCAGCTGAATATGGGAAATGCACTGCAATAGTTGTAGAGAGGTCCAGACATATCAGCCCTTGCTCAAGCTGCAGAACATTTTGTGTGCAAATGCAACCCTATGGAAGGGAAGTTTGTAAGGAAGGAGGGCAATTATATTGAGTAGAGATGCCATTCAAAGTCTATTAGTATGAAACCAAATAATGTTATTAAGGAGTCACATTTCCTAGTTTCACATGAACTTGATTATTCACAGAAAAAAGCAAGCAAACAGCTGTATCATATTTAGAAGTTTATAACTGGAAGACACAATATGATGTAGGTGTCAAGGTTCCGACTGACGAATCCATCCAAGCAAACATTCCGATCTCTTAATGTAAAACTTTATTGAGTACATCATTTCAGCACATATGAAAGCAAAACCAGTTCTGGCAAAACCCCACCCAAGCTCCATATAGTAAAAGCATAGGATTCTCTCTCCTCCCTCTGGTTCAGGTCATGATGCCCAATTAAATGAAGCAATGTTGTTATGAGAAAGTATTTCTAGGTCTGGCCAGACACTTTGTGAACTGTCCTTGGTTCTCACAGTCTGCTTTCTTAATCTTTGAAGACTGCATTCCAATCCTTTTCCCTCTTCCCCTGAGTTTGTTAGCAAGTTGAGAAGCAATAATTGTTGCAGCAGCAAAAAACGTGCTTTGAAACTTGACAGTAGGTTTTGTAAAATATACAGGTAGTCTTTGACTTACGACCACAATTGAGTCTTTCTCTAAAATGAGATTCCCTCTGAGATTTGAGTGGCTCCCACTGTAACGACATTCTGGTGAGGCCTTAAAGAGTTAGTTGTTCTCCTAGGCCCTGAGCGAAGGTGATAGGAGCCCCTTACTGTATGTGGCTGTATATGGTTTTGAGTTATTGCTCATATTCACCATCTTATTCTTTTTTTAGTTTATATTCCCTTCTATTTATCTTGTTCTTATTCATATTGCACTTTTATTTGTTTTATTTTGAGCTACCCAGAGTTGGGCAATGATTTAGACTTAAATATACCATTTAAATGCTATCTGTATCAATGGCCTTCAATTGATAAGCTGCTTGCTGTTCTTTCTTACAACACTACAGCAGATGTCAACAATCAGCATTCATCATGGAATATTCCAAGCCAAATATGAAATCAAAATTTCCAATAAGAAGTCAATAAGTGACTCTTTGATTATAGCAATGATTTGATGAAATTGTTCTCATAGATGAAAATGCAGTGAATCTGGAAGCTCTAGTAATTAAAGTCAGGGAGCACAGTGAAAAGGAAATGGGACTAAAATATATAAAATGTAAGCTAATGATAATAATTACAGCAATTAGTCTTAGAACTGACAATGAAGATATTGTAGTGGTAAAGAGATTCTGCCTTTTAGAATTGGCTATCAACAATAAAGGAACCACTGTCCAAGAAATATGCTTCAGACTAGCATTTGGAAGAGTAACAATGCAGGCCTTGAAATACTGTAAATAATCAGATGCCATAAATGTGTTTATACATATAAAGATCAAAATCATGCAGCCAACCGTTTTTCCTATTATATTCTATAGAAGCGAATGTTGGACCTTGAAAAATGTCATTTAGAAAGAGTATTAATGGTTATGAGAATACCATGGACAGCCAAGAAAACAAACAAATGGATCATAAGCAAATTAATCTTAAAGGATAAATGGCTAGTCTCAAGTTAGCACATTCTGACACATTATGTGAAGACCCAGTTCTCTCAAGAAGTCTATAAATGCTGGGAAAGGTGGAAGGAAAGAGAAGAGAGAACGAACAAGGTGGATCAGTTACAGTTGTGAATTGATGCTCCTTTGGGAGACCCGAAGGACTAGATCATCCTAGAGAAAACCAATTCATGAAGTCACTAAAAGTCAAGACTGACTTGAAGGCACTTAACAGACCAACCAGCCAGTCACCCTGTCACTCAACTATTTTACATTTATCTTTTCTTGGCCTGTCTTTACAGTACCGCCATATGCAAACACTACATTTTATTAAGAGAATTTCCTACTATAAAGACAAAGGATGTACTTTTCCCCTCTGGCTTCTCTAACAAATTGTCTTCCTATCTTTTGTCTATTGCTAGATGATTTTAATAGTTTCTTTTTCTTGCAATGTAGAAAAAAAGGCATAACTATGAAAACATCTTGAGAGAGAAGAACTCAAAGAAGCCGAACTTTTGATCATGGTCTAGCCCTCCCCACTAACATTGTTCAACCTCTATGAAGTGTCCTAAGAGACATTCTGACCCAGTAGTTCCTATTACTGCACTGATCTCTCTTACATAATAATTTATCATAGAATCAGACAAGTAATACACTAGAGATTTTTGGCTACATTTAAATTCAGCTTAAGCTGTGGTTTACCTCTTTAAAGTTTGAAAATGTCAGAAAATGTCAACTTGCTTATAAAACATATCAAACCCAAATAAGTAGTTGTTTATTACAAAGCCTTTCTAAATCTTTTTAGATGCCCTGAGATCAGGCACACAATGAGCAGTCATGCTATATTTATTTATTTATGAGACTTATATACCGCTTTAAGTACGAACACTCTCTAAGCGGTGTACACCAGTAAGCAATGTATATATATATATATATATATATATATATATATATATATATATTTACATTTACATTGCCCCCAACAATCTGGGTCCTCATTTTACCTACCCCGGAAGGATGGAAGGCTGAGTCAACCTTGAGCCGGTGAGATTTGAATCGCTGACCTGCTGAACACAGTCAGCTAAAGTGGCCTGCAGTACTGCACTCTAACTGCTGCGCCACCTCAACTTATACATATGTTTTAGATAATTTGCTTCTGATCTCACTCAGGTATTGCCTGAAAAAAAAAATGTTACATTTGCATGGAGCAAATAGGAATCAGTATTTTAATGGAGATTTTTCTGTCTCTGGCTCAGCTCCTATCTGGAATGTGTGTTTTGTTTGCTTTCCTGAGTTTGGGAAGAAGAAATTACAAGACTGCCAGAATTACATTGCATTGCTAATGTTGATCTTGAGTTAGATTCTTTTGTTATGCTAGTCTCCAGTTGTTCTTGGGTGTGTATATATGTGAATACAGCCTTTTTTTAATACCATACTTTTCCATGAAGTGTTTTAACTCTTTAAAAGGAAAATACTCTTACACTAATTCTAGTCATTATCACTGGGGTGATGAGAGGCAGTTTGGAATAGTATTTAAGGCATCAAGCTAAAAACTGGGAGACAATGAGTTCTAAAGCCACCATGGTCAAAAAGCTGGCTGTGTGACCTTGGGCCAGTCACCTTCTCTCAGTACTAGGAAGAAAGTAATGGCAAATCACTTCTGAAAAACTTTGCTAAGAAAACTGCAGTCACAAGAGTTAAAAACTGACTCAAAGACACAATTAGAACCATTATTTTCCCCTCAAATCATATATGTTTTGCTTTTCTCTACCAGCATTCAACTTTACTGGTTGACCCTAGGTTTCAAGGGCAAGTGTCCCCTGTGGGCTTTCTTCTACAAAATTACATGGTTTCTCCATTATATTAGCCATCATTTTTTTTCCTGAGCCAAATTAAAAAAAAAATCTTTCACTGCTTCAACCTTTCCCTAAAGGATTGTGCTGGGTCATGAAATTGTTCTTTCTTGTATCTCCTTCAACATCATTGCTACTTTACTTCAGAAATTCAAGGGCACTTCCACATTTCCTGCTGTGTTTTATTATATATGTTGCTGACTCCTCTTACCTGTACTTTCTTTAAAACAAGTTAAGACTTCTAAGTATTAATTAACAACTGCATCATTTCGGGCCCTATTATAAAGTTTGGTAATGGACGAACACGTGCTTAATGAATGGAGACCAGCTAGAGAATTCAGCATTGTGATTTAAGCAGCAGAGCTGTGAACTGAATATTTTAAGTGAATGGACTCTTGGCTAGTAGCATAATTTATTGGAAGAGATGATAGGTATGTTATGTTACACCTGAATTAAAGACATGCTGGGCAAAAAAAAAATACAATTTAGGAGAACCTTGGGAGGAAAGGAATACTGTAGGCTGCCAACTTCTCATTATTATTTTCATTGCTCAGTTCACCATTCTTCCAAATTCTCCAAGGAAACATATTTCTGGATTAGTATCTCTGTCCTCCAGTAGAACCACTGAAATACTGAATAATTCCTTGAATACCTGGGAAATAGCACAGACCTCATATGAATTCTTTGATGTAGCAAGACATGGACTTTTTCACCTTAAGACTGTATTCTCCAAGGACACTTCTTGATGAACAGAAGTTCATATTGCATAATATTTGCAACCACAAGGCCTTTGATGTGAAGTCTGAGGCACTCTCTCGGTTAAGAAATAAACTTAAGTAGGGCACAATTTCTGACAAAGCAATAAAACTTTTCACTCCAGTGGAATTTACTTTCAAGAACAATTGTGGAACATTTCTTTGAGATTAATTTTAACTTGGCTTTAGAAAGTCATATGTGAATCTATAAAAGCCTCCTGAAAAATACTGCTAATCTTATTGGAAAGCTTTGTGGTATTACTCTTCTATTTTAATTGGGGTTTCTATACAATAAAAATGACAACCCATGCATTAAAAATGGAACAAACCTTAATTCCAATGTAAGTTAAAGCATGCTGAAACAGTCCATGGCTTAAATATATCTCTTCTGATCCAATCAGAGTTATTTGCAGTAGTCTCATTAATCTATTTCAGTGAAAACAAAAATCTTGTGGCACTTTAATGAAAAAGTTTTCATTACTCCCTGATGCTCTAAACCTGTGGGTCGGGACCCCATTTGGGGTCGAACGACCATTTTACAGGGGTCGCCAAACAATGCAGTCAGCCATTTTTTTCCCCTTTTCCTTAGCTGTGCTACTCCCTTTTATTCTATTGGCTTTTGAAAGCCAATAGAATAGACTCTCTTGAATAGAGTCTAATTCTATTGGCTTTCAAAAGCCAATAGGAATTGTCCAGGCTGTCTCTGCCCTGCTGAGCCCGCCAAAAGTCCCATTCTGCAAACGGTGCTGCACCAGTTGAGTAGTCCTCGACTTACGACCGGTTGAGTAGTCCTCGACTTACGACCGGTTGGGGGGTCGCAGCATTAAAAAGGTTGAGAACCACTGTTCTAAAGGCTGTTTTCCTCACTAAAAATGATAGGACTAGAATCATGAGTGACTTAGATTTTCTTGTGCAGTTGTGCATTAGACCTTGCCATTTAAGGACTAATATATGACACATACTTTATAACAGACTAATTATTTACTCATTGCTTTCATTATTAACATCATTATCTCTCAGATGTCAATATTTGTTCAATTGAATTCAGCATAAGCTATTATTTTTAACTTGAACTAAGTTAAGAAGTCTTTCAGCTGAATTCAGTACATGAATTCACATGATTTTGACACCTGGATTATATACTGGCAATCATCCTTCATGCCAGCTCTGATTTATCCTTGAATAGAGAAATGGTATTTCAAAAGCCAGTGCTATGTCAAAATAACAATGTACTACTTCCCTTGCTCTGTAGAAAAGTGTTTGATTTTATTGGAAGTGGTTCATGTTTCACCACACTTCTCACTTCCAGGGCTGCTGTTGTAATGTGAATTGTGACCTCCTGCATTGCCAGTTTTATTAGGACTTATTTAGTTATTAAAGAAGCTTAGATGTTTGGAGTTTCAAAACAAAGAGTATAATTAATACATAATCAATATATTTTCTTAAAGAAGATTTGAGGCTCAAAGCACACCAAGCAATCAAATAATCATTTTGCAATTCAGTCACTTCAATCAAGAGTCAAAAGTCTAACACAGAGTTAAAGAAGTTAATCATCTAAAAGCCAACAGGTGATCTTAAGTAGTTAAGAATCTATGGAGAATTTGGTGTACAGTATTGAATTCAATGAGAGAAAGATGAAGAGCAGGTTACAAAAAAGATGGAGGAGCAAGGGCTTTTTTTCTGAAAGTTTAGTACATATGTAAAAATATGTATAACTTGAAACACATCAACACACCCTTACAACCCTCTAGAAAGCAATAAAAATGAATATACAAAAAAAGCCTATCCTGAAGGAAAATAAATCTAGTAAAAAGATAACAGCTTTTTTTATGCAAAGATAAGATTATAGGTTTGCAACCAAATAAAGAAATATACAATGACTGCAGACATGTGCAAAGCATATTCTGCAAAGCAAGGCCATTTTTGTGACTGCTCATGTTCAGATGTTAATTAAAGAGGTACAGTGCATTCAGAAAGTATTCAGACCCCCTTCGCTTTTGTTGAAGAAAATGAAGCAGCAGCAGGACAGCTTAACCACAGTGAATTGTTATACAAGGGTGTAGCTATTCCAAGTATTAATCTAGATTGGTGAATTGAGCAGCACTAGCCTTAGCAAGAAGAGGAAACTTTATAGGTTAGCAAGAATTTATAGCTGCTATGGCTGAAGCCAGCCTTCCGATATCTATGATGGTATTTGCAGCTATTAAACATCACCTGGAAAAACTACAGAAGGTGTGCCTTCTAAATTGCTACCCCAAACCTACTTTAAACCACTCTTTTGGACTTGATATTTCTATTTACCAACATTCCTTCCAGACTCTGGATGCTAAATTCTAGAGAACATTCATATTTGGTGACTGTTTTGATGTACAAAATGAACACAAAACACAGTAAAAAAAATAGTTTTAAATCCTTGTCTATTTTGTAGGCAGAAACTCTTATACACAATGATATCAGGCACAGGCAATCCTTTTAGCTTTAGAAACTTTTTTACTATTTGATGGGGAGGGGTTTTTGTTTGTTTGTTTGTTTAAGAGGTTTCCTTAAGTAGAGAATGCTGATGAATTTTGCCTTTTGTTCTTTCTCTGTATCTGTGTTAAAGACATATATAATGATTGACTTACAGTGCAACGTTATTTCAACTTTAATGTTTGGGAAATCCTGGCAAAATTAAAATTCAATGGCACAATTTCATTTAAATTGCAGGGGTAATATACCCCTATTCAAAAATAACCACAAAACATATGGTTTAGAAAGGGAGGGGGAGAGAGACAGACAGACAGAGAGAAAGAGACCTGTAAAACTATTTAAAGGTGAGCTTCCTGGGAAGAACAAAACTGACAATTTTGGCCAGAGCTAAATTGCTGCTGTTCTGCTGGAATCTCCAGTGTTAAAGATTGCTGAATGAGAAAGAGAAAGGAAGGAAAAATAAATTCCTTGTTTCCAACAAATCAGTGTCCTTTTTTATTTTCATTTCAAGTATTCTTCCTAAATTGCTTGCATATCAAGAAGAACATAAACAGAGAACTTGCCTAGTGATTTCTGCTTCATGTTTTCTTTGATGACATAGTCAGTCTTGTTTTTTGCATGAGAGTTTTTACATTAGCCTTCTTCTCCAACCTGGCATCTGGGGACAGGGGAGACAAAAAAGGCAAGTTGTATACACCTACCAAAAAGAAAAAAAAAAAAGGATAAGGCTCTCAGAATTAGTCACAATGTCTATGCTAGTCTGAGAACTAAAATCTGGAGGGTTAGTGAAATTTCTTCTAAATGATTGCAAGGATAAATATAATTAGCTATGACTCCATTATATTGAGTCAGACACTATTTCATTGGCTTCGGTATTTACTACTCTAGCTGGCAGATCCAGATTTGGTGTATGAAGACAACTATACATGTCCCAGGATACTGTTGCAAGATCCAATCTGAATCGGTCACTGGGACATAAGGTGTCTACTTATGAGTCCCATTGATTGACTCATATGATTGACTCATATTGGATCCTGTCCAGATTTTCCCAGAATTTTCATTATGCAAATGAAATGTAGAGTGCTCGTAAAATATTATCTTTATTTCTCAGGACAAGAGAATCATGGAATATTATTCCCTTGATTCTTCTCAGTTGCAATCTTTGCACCTATAAGCAGATGAAAATTTACCTAGAAGAAAATTGCAGGTAAATGTAGAGGGAGAAGAGAGAAAATAGAAAGAAAGCAGTATTGTGTTTTATGCATTTTTAGAATCTGAATGTATTGATGTTTATATTTTTCTCCTTAAGCCTAAACACGTCTATCATTTCACTTAACTTATAAAGAGAATGATCTCTTTGAAAGATTTGGCCTTGCTGAAATTGCTTCAGAATAAACAATGGAAAACATCCATTTTCCCTATACTTTGCTGCTAAATTGCATTTTAAGCTGCTTCAGCCTCTTCTATTTTCATTGCCTGGAATAAATTTGTGGGTGGTTACCTATATGTGTACAAGCAGGCACAACAATGAGCAAAAGACATCTTACAAAGGATTAACCATATTAAACTTTTGCAGCAGCACCAGCAACGAGTCTTGTGGTATCTTAAAAACTACCGGTAACTGGTTTTGATATGCACTTGCCCTATGGGGAATCACAAAACTTTGTGACTTTGATCCATGAACTTTTATGTGACAATTAATTAGTTTTTGAGGCACTCCAGTAAATTTCTTACAAGAGTACTGAACTTGGTGTGAATAACTGCCCTCTCATATTTAGCTTGCACATTTTTCATTTTTAAAATAGCATTTTAAAACAGAGAGGAAGCATACTCGTATATGCACCTAGAAAAACTGAAACAAAAATCTCTCTTTCACTCCAAGGAATGTTACAGTGAACAGAGAAACATAAAAGCATTATACTCTACCACCAGCAGCATTCTTGCTAATGGCAGATTTCCAGTTATTGAAAACTAGTGTTCAGTTCAAAGTATTACTGGAAGGGATATGGAAGGTATAATCAACTTCTCATATCTAACAATCCTTCCTCATTTCTCCTCCCAGCAAATGTGAATAAAAACAATAAATGCTTCTATATGGGAGCAGGGTCAAAGAAATTGGTATAAGTATATGGAATGGATATGGTGCTTTGTGTGTGTTGATGTGTGTGAGAGTGAGTGTGTGAGAGAGAGGGGGGGGAAGGAATGGGAAATTTCATACAGACTATCTTTGACTAATTCTATAGTTGCTGCAACAGCAAGAAAAAGATAGGAGAAGATGGATAAGTTTAAAAATCAGTTACAATAATCTGAAATTTTCATCAAACCTGAGCAGGAATTACTTCTGTAAGAATAGTCACTTTCATTTAGGCAATTGTGCTTCTTCCGGTTATTGACTTACTCCTATTTACTCCTTTAACTACTGACTAAAGATTCTTTAATTAGCAGCATCCCAGCTAACTAATACAAGACCAAACAACCATCAGTAGTAAGCTGATGATTCTCTTTAAACATCTGAACTGCTATTTGACAAAACTCTAACTAGTAATTTCAGAGATGGCCAGAAGGTAAAAGATGAGTCAAAGCATCCTTTGTAAATGTCTTGGAGTGGAGTGAGTTGATGCATAAGAATGGAAGATTCTACTCTATTTCCAGGTAATATTTGTATCACTCCCACATCAATGCTATGTACCTGTAGTCCCTCACTGCTGTTGAAGGTCAGCACTCACCCATCCTCCTAGAGAAGGAAATATTTTTGGGAATATTAAAAAGGCAGAATATTATATTTCCCCAAAGGATTACAGTAATGGAGAAAAAATCTTAATGAAGGCAGAAATATAGCCCAGTCTCCCTCAAGCAGAAATTCAGGAAGCCAGCTCTTTAAAAATGTAGATTTTCTAATCCATGCAGGGAAACTGGGGCAAGAAGGCTGGAGCTGAAGGTATTAGAAAAACAAAGACTCCAAGGGGAGGAAAATGATCTTTAGGATATAACAGGATTAATCATACACCCTCTTCAGACTAGCAAAAGACACAAAAGCCCACCTCATTGCACAACCCCCTGGAGCATTCTAAACACAAAACCCCAAAGGAGGTATAAAAGCCCATCTATCCCAACTCTATTTTGTCAGCCACACCAGAAACATGCTATGTCACTGAAGTTTTTGACAACTAAATAAACAAGAACTTTCTTTCCCAAGCAGCCTCCATTTTATTTCCATTGTCTTAGCCTCCTTTTTGTTTACTCCTGGCTTGGACTGGACCTGATGATTTTTCTTTCAACACTGCCATCTCTAATTGATTTTGACCTCAGGTGTAAAAACTATTCAGAAGCTAATTTGCCAGTAGAAATTAAAATTAGAATTTAAAAGTCAGCTGAGTTGAAGACTACCGCAGGAGAGTAAGAAGCTTCCTTTGGTTTGGGGAATGCAAAGAAAGGCAATAACTTTTATTACAACAACACTATCTATTCATGAAAAAATGAAAGGGTAAGGATGAAATGACCACCGTTTCATATGGTGAGCTACAGTATATCTATATAGTCTTTTAGTAAAATGTTAGGAAATTACAGCTCCACCTCTTGTAGCAAGCTAATTTGTCAGGACAAACCAATCAGTATTGAGTCAATCTGTGATGGCTATTGGGAGAAGGAAAAGGAGGAGAAGGAGATTTTTGTGGAACAAACACATGAGCAAAAAGGACTACTTGTATTATGTTCTTCTCTTTGCTGTCTGCTTTTACCTTCTAGTTAGTTCTATGAGCCTAAGACTTGTAGGTATTTTGCTCTTGCTAAACTCCAGAAATAAAATGGAATCATGGAATGTGCAGTTATATATGACAATATCCACCATGCTTCAAATCTACCTTTGGATATGAATGATCTGATTCACTTCAAAATTCATGGTGTGTATTTAGAAAAAAAAAAAAAAACCTTTGACATTTCTCTTTTATGCAGGTGAATGAAGAAAACTAATATAAAAGGCACTGCACTTTTGCAAGTAAATTGTTACATTATTAAATACTGATTGCTGCTGCATACTAGGATGAGCTTCCAAAACAAATATAATACTGAAATATTTGACATCATTAAATGTTAGGATATTATGAGGAATCAGCCTGTTTTGTTAAATTATAATGAAATATTTATCAATTGTATCAGCTATACTAATAAATGTTTCTCATACCTCTAGGGTATTTGAATTGCAAAAGTAGGATGGTGGCAATGATTTCAAGATTTTGAAATCAAACAGATGCGAAAAAGAGGTGGGGGCTTCACTTGTGCAGTTGTGATTATCTTGACTGCTTTGACCTCCACCCACCACAAATGTCCCTGGATATTACTAGTTACTCTTTCCACATAACAATCATCCAAGCCAATGAACTGAGCAGGCAAAATTCAATACTGAGAATTTTAGATTCCAGATTTGTTTTGTTATTGCTATATATTAGAAAACTTGTTTCAATGTATGCCAAGTAATAAAGGCAAAAAAAAATCACAATAAGAAAAAGATAATAAGAGGGACTCAGGGTATTTTACAGAGTCAAATTTACCCTAAGGCAGCATGGGATAATTATCTGAGGTAGCAATACCGAAAAGAATGTCAGGAAGACATAGCCCAGTGTGATCCCAGCCATATGCTATGCCCACTAAGTAATCTGTATCTTCAGGATGCATGGGCAGCTTGATTTTATTTCCAATTTTGAAGTAAGACTTAATGGACTATTGATATAACTGTCTGAAGAAGACATCATTTTATGTTCTATCATATGCAGCAGAACAGATTGAGTTGATTTCAGAGCTCTGTAAAAAGGCAAATAGAGAAGCCTTGATTGAGTGTAGTCTAGTACAGGGGTCCCTACCCCCAGTCCATTGCCTTTTAGTAACTTTGTACTGTAGTAATCAGTGCTCAGTCATTGCAGGGTGCAAATATGGCTGACCGCCTTCGCAGCGTTTATTCCCTTATATATAGGTATTCAAATAGCATAAAATAAGATGGCATCAGCATAGCAACAGCAGTTCTATTGGTGAAACCCCTTGCCAATCCTTAAGAGGCCCCAGCCAGGGAGCAGTTTCTACCACATCCTGTTGATTTAACCAGGCTGATATCATGTGCCAGCCTGGGGTACTTTCCCACATTGCCATGGTGATGTGAATGGATGAGATCATGTAGAGAGAAGAGGCACGCAGGCTTTGGAGGGGCAGTTTGCTGCTCACGACCTCTACCTGGCCCCTATCTCTACGGTGTATCACAAGTTGTGGGCATGCATGCAAAGTTTGTTTGTGCATGCGTGGGAACTAGGTTGTTTGCGCGAAACCACACCACCACTCTTGCCACCGCTGCCAGTCTGTGGAGCCAGAAAGGCTTGGGACTACTGATCTAGTAGCACTATCACCTACTTATGGACTACTAGGCCACTAAGACTGTCACAGACTTGAACTCCCATGGCATCTGTACCTGCACTTGTACTCACATCATACAGTCTAATAGGCTGACAGTCAAGGCTCAAGCTGTGTTGTTTGATACTGAAACTAAGGAAAACAGAAATGTTGATTTGGCCTAACATGAGTACTGTTTCAAAAGTGGAGCATAAAAAACATATACTATTCTCTTTTTCTGTGCTAAAATTCCTAACAGACCTTAGAAACACCGAAGCAGCAGCAGTAATAGTACAAGGAGAAATAAAGCTGGTGCCAAAGAGATTCTTGAGTTCACGAAAGAGGTGAAGCATGAGAAAAAGATTCAGAGTAATACTGCCTTAATTATTACAGTAGATATAAATTGAATGGGAGAGTTATCTCAGAAGCCTTTCAAAATTCCTTTGCATTAGCCTACTAGCAATAAAGGTCTTTCCATATATCCCAATGGTTCTTGTTTCCTAGGTTTCCAGTCTCATCCCTTTACCTATCTGAGCCAAGGGAGCTTTGATATATTCTTGTTCCAGATTTTATTATTTTTTGAGCGTAAGGATTCACACAATGAAGAGTTGTCATGTGTGTGTTTACTCGGACACTTATGTACCATTCTTCACATATGTATTAAAATGTACAGGCTTGAATTCCTGGATGACTTCCATAACAAGCTGGATGGGGTTTATTATTATTATTATTATTATGGCTGTTATGCTTCAGGTTGCTTGCTTTAATGCTGATGTCAGCCCTTCAAGATAGTCAAGGCAGGAAACCCAAACCATGAGAAATAACATACTTTTTCTACCCATCTTCCTTTCAACTCACATTTCTCTTATGAGATCATTATCTAGACTGTGACTCTTCTTCCCATTTCCAAAGGTTTTTCTCACTATCCTTTACAGGTATTTATATAATGTAGTCTTGTTCTTCTATACTTTTCAAAATGGATCAAAATATTTTTCCCTAAGGAGAGTGAGTTCACTGTTCAGTGAAGTTATTTTTGGTTGGTGTAGAGTGAATAACAACCCCAATATTGACACTTTTATATGTTGCTGTTGGGAAACACCTTGCAACATGTTCAAAATGTGAGAAAAATCAAATGACCATCAGCACCACAAAAGATTGAACATAGACTCTTTACTGTAAAGGACAGGCAAATTAATGGTGAGGGAAGATCTGAAGGTCTGAAGCTTCATAGCTTCATCCCTTCCAGACCCGGCAAATTGCAGAGGAAAACCATTTATTGTTTGAAACACCTGACAGAGATCAAAGAAGACACATGGCAGGAGTGTTCTAGAAGACTTATAGCATCTATTGAAATTTGGATGGCGATTCTACCTGAATGAATACTGTGATCAATGTAACTGAAGTAAAGGAGAGGTATTTGTATTTGTATTTTGTATTTAATTTTATTTATATGCCGCCCAATCCCAAAAGACTCAGGGCGGCGTATAGAGTTAAAACAATCATAAAACAATAAAATAATACAGTCATACTGCAAGTCCGATCATATCCCGCCCCCCCCCGGGGACATCAGCCCCAGGCCTGCCGGAACAGGAGAGTTTTAATGGCTTTCTTAAAGGCCGGCAGGGTGGGAATAGTTCGAACCTCGGGGGGAAGTTGATTCCACCAGGTTGGAGCCACCACAGAAAAGGCCCTTCCCCGAGGGCCCGCCAGCCGACATTGTCTGGCCGATGGGACCTGAAGGAGGCCCAATCTATGGGACATCACCGGTCTCTGGGAACTGTGCGGCAGAATGCGGTCCTATAAGTAACCTGGCCCTATGCCATGAAGGGCTTTAAAGGTGATAACCAACACCTTGAATTGCGTCCGGAGACCCACAGGAAGCCAGTGTAGCTCACGGAGGATAGGTGACACATGGGCGTACCTTGGTGCGCCCACAATCGCTCTCGCAGCTGCGTTCTGAACCAACTGCAGCCTCCGAACGCCCTTCAAGGATAGCCTCATGTAGAGTGCATTACAGTAATCCTGTCTTGAGGTGACAAGGGCATGAGTGACTTTGAGTAAAGCCTCCTGGTCCAAATAAGGCCGCAACTGGTGCACTAGGCGAACCTGTGCAAAGGTCCCCCTGGCCACAGCCGATAGATGTTGTTCCAAATTTAGCTGTGAGTCCAGGAGGACACCCAAGTTGCGTGCCTGCACTGAGGGAGGTAAATTTGCCCCCCCCCAGGACTAATGACGGACCATCCAGTTGGCCTTTGGGAGGCAAGACCCAGAGCCACTCGGTCTTGTCAGGGTTGAGTCTAAGCCTGTTCACCCCCATCCAGACCCTCGCATCTTCCAGGCACCGGCACATCACGTCGACTGCTTCACTGAAAGGACATGGGGTGGAGATATATAATTGGGTATCATCCGTGTACTGATGATACCTCACCCCGTGTCGCCGAATGATCTCACCCAGCAGTTTCATGTAGATGTTAAAAAGGAGGGGGGACAGGACCGAGCCCTGAGGCACCCCATGATCGAGGCACCTAGGGGTCGATCTCTGTCCGCCCGCCAACACCGACTGCGACCTGTCAGAGAGGTAGGAGGAGAACCACTGCAATATGGAGCCGCCCATCCCTACCTCTCCGAGACGACGCAGAAGGATACCATGGTCGATGGTATCAAAAGCCACTGAGAGGTCAAGAAGCACCAGGATAGAGGAATAACCCCTATCCCGGGCTCGCCAGAGGTCATCGGTCAGTGCGACTAAAGCAGTCTCCGTGCTGTAGCCGGGCCTGAAACCAGATTGAAAAGGGTCCAGATAATTGGTTTCATCCAAGGATCGCAAGAGTTGGGATGCCACCACCTTCTCTACAACCTTCCCCACAAAGGGGAGGTTGGAAACGGGACGAAAGTTCTTCAAAACAGCTGGGTCCAGGGAAGGCTTCTTGAGGAGGGGCCTCACCACCGCTTCCTTTAAAGGTTTCGGGGAAGACCCCTCCATCAAGGAGGCATTGATTATCGCCTGGAGCCAGCCTCGTGTCACCTCCCTACTGGCAGAAACCAGCCAGGAGGGGCACGGGTCCAATAAACAGGTGGCGGCATTCATTGCCCTCATGGCCTTGTCCACTTCATCAGGGGTCACAGGCTCAAACTCGCTCCAGATAACATGACTAAGACCAGCCCCTGGCAACTCGGCTGGCACTGCCCAGTCAGAGTCCAGGTCTCTCTGAATCTGAGCGATTTTGTCCGAAAGAAACTGAACAAACTCCTCAGCTCTCCCCTTCAAGGGTTCCTCTGCCTCCTCCACTTTAAGAAGGGAGTGGGTCACCCTAAACAAGGCGGCCGGGCGAGATTCTGCGGACACAATAAGTGCGGAAAAGTGAACATGCTTTGCCGCCCTTATCGCCACTAAATAAGTCCTAAGATAGGCTCTTAATAGTGATCAGTCAGATTCAGAGTTACTGGCCCTCCAACGTCGCTCTAGACATCTCTTGTGGCGCTTCATCTCCCGGAGCTCCTCAATAAACCAAGGCGCCCTCCGGGGACCACCACCACAGAGAGGTCGCAAAGGCGCAATTCGATCCAGGGCCCCAGACGCCGCCTCATTCCAGGCCGCAACCAGGGACCCAGATGAGTTGTGGATAAGGGAGTAAGGTATTTCCCCAAGCTCCTCCTGGAACCGATCTGGGTCCATTAGGTGCCTGGGGTGGAACCACCTAGTTGGCTCCCTCTCCCTGCGATGGGGGAGTGATGCTCTGAAGTCCAGCCTCAATAGGAAATGATCTGTCCATGACAAGGGCGAGATCTCTATTCCCCTTAATTCCAGATCATGTCTCCATTGCCCCGAGAGAAACACAAGGTCGAGTGTGTGACCACCCCTATGAGTCGGATCCTGAATTACCTGGGTCAGGTCCATGGTTGCCATGGAAGCCATGAACTCCTGCGCCACCTCTGAGCAATTGCCGAGTGATGGTAGGTTAAAGTCCCCCAGTACTATAAGTCTGTGGAACTCCACCGCCAACCCAGCTACTGACTCCAGCAACACAGGCAGGGCTGTTGCAACGCAGCTGGGAGGTAGGTACGTCAGCAGCAAGCCCATCTGAACCCGTGAACCCAACTTCAATAGGAGGGACTCACACCCAACAACCTCTGGGGAAGGAATCCCACGAGGACTCAAGGACTTCCGAGCGATGACTGCCACTCCCCCACCCCTGCCCTGATGTCGAGGTACTGATTGTTTGTATTGGTTCAACATCTTCCCTCCTCATGATTAGTTTTCCATTGCCAGCTTTCATTTTTCCCCAAATTAGGATATTCTGAATTCCTGCAAATATAGTTTTAGTTGTGTTTAAGATGTACACTAAAGATTCTGCTAGAAGTCTCAGTTCTCAGAAAAATGGAACTATAAAAACCAAGGGCCACTAAACTTTGTCAATATGTCCCTTTGGACAGCTAAGGCAAATAAAAAGCAAATGGGTTTGCTGAACTCCCAGGACTCTTTTCCTAATTATGGGACTAGGAAGGTTAATTAGTGCATGAATCTTGATATTTAAAAGCACCATTATAAGTTATGTGATTGCTTTGCATTTTACTCAACTGTCAAAGGTGATAATATGATTTTTTTGCAGGGAGCTGAAGAAAATTCTAGAGTGAAATATTTTTTCAATAGGAAAATGTGCTGATAATTCTGACAAGAGATTCTTTTTTCTTATGTTAGGTGTGTTTGAGGCTATAAAAATCTAGCAGTTAAGCTGACACAATGTTCTAATTTTGGAAAGCTTTAATCTCAATTAGTTATTCAGTGGTTTAGTATGAGAGAATCTAGTTTGTTTGATTCGTGAAAGACTAAATATACTTCTTAACTCAGAACATAGGTTAATCTAGTTACCAGTTTACAAGCTAGTGGAAGCATGACAGAATCTATAAGTGATTGAGATATTGAATGCTGGCAGTTTCACTTGTCACTGTTGGTTATTTCTAATAAACATACTTCTAATAGTAACATTTCAATTGTTTGCTCATAGTCAGAGCAAAACAGTGTATCTCGGGTGCAAAAAAGATAAATGTCATGTTTCCAAAAGGACAATTAGCCTCAAAATAAGCTTCTTTCTGAACTTGCTCAAACCCAGTGTTCAGCCAAGGGCTTGGTACAACCAGCCAAGTTAGGTCACCACTTTCTAGAGTCTTCTGCTAGAACCTCTGGCCATGTGACCAGGGCAGCTGCAGCAGAACAATTCACCTCATCATTTTGGAGTTGTTGAAACCGTATTATCCTCAAATCAAGTAGTTATTTCCACCCACCTGAGATGAAACGCTACCATCTTGTAAAATCTTCATAAATAGTCTTTCTGAAATGAAAGCATGATGATAGATATTAATCATTTTAATAATTTAATAATTATTAGTTCTCATTTATTTTAATGATTTGCTAACCATTTATTTTTTTTCTTAACAATTCAACATACTACATATATTGATTTTCAGGAAAGCAGCTCCAAATACAGTAGAGATAAAATGAGATTATTTATTTTGTAATAATTGTAACTCTTCACAATTCAGGCAGGATTGGAAATCATTAGACAAGCTCAAAAAAATCCAAGAACTGTAGTTAAGCATTTTTTTCTGGTAAATAAAGTTTGTACTATAATGAAAGAACTCCATCAATTACAGTATCTCAAGCACAAACTCTATTTTTTAAATTTAATGTTGGAACTTTTCCTTTGCCTGTCCTATGCAAAGAACTACTAAACCTACTAAACCCCTCTGTTACATTCAAAATTTAAAAGGAAGGAACTGTAATCTTGACTCTCTTACTTATTTGTATCTCACCTTTATTATTTTTACAAATAATTCAAAGTGATGAACATATCCAACATATTTTCCTTTTCCTATTTTTTACAAAACAACACCCTAGGAAGTGAATTGGACTAAAAGAGAGTGACTCATGCAAGTTCACCCAGCTGGCTTTCATGGCTAAGGTAGGACTAGAACCCACGATCTCCTGCTTTCTAGCCTGGTGCTTTAGACACTAGACCAAAGTCTAGATCAGAAGTCCCCAACCTTTTGGGCACCAAGGACTGGTTTTGTGGAGAGAAGTTTTTCCGCAGACTGGAGGGTGCATGGTTTTGTCTGCTGCCTGCATCCCGTGGATGGGCTTTGCTTGTTTGTGTGGACTGGTTGCTAGCATGCCGGGACCAATACAGGGCCACAGACCGGGAGTTGGTGACCCCTGGTCTAGACTACTGAGTCTCTAGATTTTTGTTTTTTTCCAGCTCTTCAGATTTCAACCATTGGTATTCTAACTATATTCAAGGATTAAATGCACTTGACATACTGTACTGGGTATTCAGAGTGTAAGTTGTAAAACTGGAACCTGATTAAGTAGAATCCCTTCTCTTTCTCAGTGAATGGAATCTGCAGGCTTTATGAACATTCCTAATTTATTTCAGCAATTTTCAGTCTTTGGCATATCTCTGTTTTACTGCAGCCACAACAACAAAGACATCATTACTGATGATTCTCATTACCAGGCTGCACTGGCTAAATTAGTTGTATGTGTTTGGGCAGCTAATATCAGCACAAGTCTGTTATCTATATTGACTACAACACTACAGAATGTGATAAAATTAATTCCTCACAGTCTAATAATGATTACCTTACTTACATAATTACCTGCTGTTGTGTTTTTCTGCTGTATTCATTTTGAATGTCATTGTGTAGCAATTTGTCTTTATATTTTCCATTTAAAGCATCTCTCTCTTTCATACAATCTTCTGATATTTCATTTGTTCCACAAAAAAGGTTTTTGGTACAAATGATACATCAGCTAAGACCCCAAAGAGAGTTATAGTTAATCTTATCATCTTATGGTACAATATGTAGAATTTGAAAGTGTCTTCAGCACACACAAATATATTCACAGAGATTGCATTAGATTATGTAACTTGATCCAGAGTCCTGAACTTCCCTATGCACATTAATGAAATCTTGAACCTAGAAAGAAGGAAAGACACAAATTAAACAGATACATATTTTTTTAAGAATTGTAGAATTAAAATTAATTAAGAATTCTCTTGTGGAAAAATTCTTCCAGGATGAAACCATTCAATATCATTTGACCAACCACTTTTGGAAAAACATTTTCTCTCAAAAGGGTAGAGATTCAACAGGGCAGTGGCTCCCATGATTGGGTGTTCCAATACTTTTATGTTTCTCCAAAATACTAATTCCCCTTTCTTTTCCTTCCCTTTTTTTGTCTAGTCATATCCCCTTTGCAGCAGGAGAGCAAGCATGCTTGAAATGTGGGTTTGATTGATACCTTACCAACAAATGCTTCTAGTCCAATTTCTCATTATTTCCTGGATTAATTTATCTCTTGCTGGATATTCCATTTGAGGCATCACATTTTTATTAGAAAGAAGGTAAATTCAAATTACACAGATGGGTCCCCAGTTAAGTCTGAGCCTAGTGCCGAAGCTGATAAAGAACACCAGACTGAAGGTGCAGTAAGGTGTTTCCTTTTATTGAAGCGCTTCAGCAAAAAAGGGTCCCAGCCAGCAAAATGCCAGGATCCAGAACAAAGGATTAAGGAAGCTTTATACAACTTCACTAAAGCAGAACGTGCGACAAGGCAGAATATATAAGAAATATCATCTAATAAACATTTTACTAATGATCTAACCATTTGTTGCATTGGTCTCAAGCCATTCCCATTCCTAAGCCTAACAAATGCTCAAGGAGTTATCTAATACACATTCTATTTACTCCAGGCCATCCCTATGCCTAACTGCTAGCTGAGATACTGTATGTAGGATGTCTAATTCTTTGTTACTGTTATCAACTCTCTAACCACCTAAAAAGGATACAAGTATTCCATATGCATATTCTCTGTAAATAAACAATCTTTGTTCTTGCCAGACAGACTCCACAAATACAGACTTCCTCGTTTTCTTTCAAGTGTATGCCATAGCCTTGCTTTGTTTTAGCAGATAACCCATCACCAAGGAAAAAGGAACTCAAGCTGTCTGTCTGTCTGTCTGTCTGTCTGTCTCTTTCATTCACACACACACACACACACACACACACACACACACACACACACAATTGAGCATGCATTTCCAATTTTTCCTTATCATAACCTTTTCTTTTGATTTTAGTTATGAAGACGCTCATTGTCACAGCTATCTCCAGAGCTGGTGGTATTCCAGCTTGCTCCAATCTTTCTGGAAAGAGATCTTGCAGAGATAGCAGAGATAACATTCTCATAAGAGAAGAATTTTTATTTTTATCCTAGAGGTTAATAAAAAATCTCACTTCAGCAGCCCCCATCTTGTTGTGGTCTGTTCTCTGTGTCTTATTCTAAATGGATATTTAGAACCTTCAAGGTCCCTTGGGAAAAACTCAAACCCCCTGCCTCATTTTCCTAAATTATCAGAAGAAAGATTTCAAACAATTTAGTCTGCTCTGGTAAAATGGTTTTCAAGGATAGCCTTTATTCCTGATGTTGAAATCCTTAGCAATTTTTAACCTTGTATTCAAAATCCCTGTTATTTGAAATGATAGCCTGGTCTTTTTTTTCTGTTGTCAATTCATCAGCTCACAGCCTCTGATTGACATGACTTGTGGGATTGGATACTTTCATAAGCAATGCTGTAAGTGAACATACCTGCTCCTACAGAGCAATCTTGGTTGCTAGATAAACTCCCCACATGCTGCTGGTGCTTTGATTGATGCTCATGGAAATCCAGTGTGCCAGCAGGCATTGTGTACAGGACTTCAGCAGGGGAGATGTCTTTCAATATCCCCACTCAGCCATGAAACTGATATAGTTACTATGGGCAAGTTATTATCTTTCAGCTTCTCTCATCAGAGTTTTGTAGGTATAAAATCAGAAATCTCCTGCATTCCATCCTTAGTCTATTGGAAGAAAAACAGGATATGAATGTGATGGATAGTTAGATGGATGGATAGATAGATCACTTTCAACACATACAATACCTTAGCTAGACCATATACTGTCAGTATTTCAATATCTGGAAAAAAAATTCCCCTTTTCATAAATGACATCCTTCAAAATAATCAATAAAGCCCTTTATAGTGGGCCAAGTATCCAACCACTGCAATTTGAAAGATTTAAAAAAAAGAAAAAAACCACAAAAAGCTCAACTGTCAGGCATGAAGGATAAGGACCATGTGTTAAATTGCAGTTCAGAAAGATTTATTGCTCAAGCCTAAATATAAGAATCTAGTCAAATAAAGGTCAAATCTGAATGTGCAGCAGGTAAGAATCCCTGGAATTCAAGGGGGGGAGGCTGGACTTGGACTGATTGTGACAATGTCATGACTCTAAGCTGATAATGCACTTAACTCCACCCATCCCTCCCCAGCTGCATTTTGCCTGCCTAGTCCTATGACACATACCTTATTTTTCATATTACACATGGCCAGCATGAGTAAGATTACTATGTTCATTTAAATTAAAACCAAATAATATGCTTATGACAATTACATAGTACAGCTTATTCCATGTACAGCTCATAGAAGACAGGTCTGAGACTATTTATTTATTTATAATACTTGAAGCATATGGTCACCCAATTCAACCAAGGTGGCTATATATGGCTTAAAAAAATAAAAGCAACAGAAGCCAACAAACATAATGTAAAGCTACACCATATACATCAACAAACAATCATGAAACAACAAAGTTATAACAATAGTAACATCATCAAGTAAACAGGTTCCAGATTTGGGGGAAAAATCAGATCTTGACAGCCTTTTTAAAGCCCAACAAGGTTCAGCCAACCCTATGTAAAGACTAAGGTCATTGCATAAAATAAATGATGCCAGTGAGAAGTTTCAATGAAGGACCTAAAGTGCACTCACCCTAACTGAATATGAGATAGATAGATGGCCGGGGAGAAGGCAGTTTTTCAAATAGTCCTATGACATATAAAGCCTTAAATAAGATCTTGAATTACATCTGGAAGCCAATTGGGGTCCAACGCAGCTCACAGAATAATGATGTCACATGGGCATAGTGAGAAGTGTCCATAGCTATCTGTGCCACTGCATTCTGGACCATTTGTCTTCAAGGACAGCCCCATGTAGAGTGTGTAGGGACATGACTAAGATATGAGTGATTGTGAGCAGAGCTTCCAGATCCAGAAAGGGATATCATTGCACACGTAGAATAAAGATGTGTGAAGGTTTCCTTGCCATAGCTATCACTGGTCCTCAAGGGTGAGCTCTGAGTCCAGGAGGACCTACAAATGTTGCCATACATAAAAAGGAAGTAGTCCTCCCTGAAACATTTATTCCTTTAATTAAGTCAACATGTTTTAGTTAACATATTTAGTTAGTTATTGAGTTTAAATCCTGCTGCAAACATAAAGAGACTCTCGGTGGCTCCCAAGTTATAACAAAAAAATGCATCATAAAACATTAAAATATAAAAACATTTAACTTGAAGCAGCTTCGTTACATTAATGTAAAATAGCATCCATTGATTAAAAGGTGACAGATGTCTTTGAAGATATAGGGCATATTTTAACTGGTGTTTTTAAAATTCAGTGTTATTTTTTTTTAAAAAAAATCACCAACATGATGCAAGAGTTCTATTGGATCCAGTCAAAGACCCGCATAAGTGACCAGACGTCCTACGGAAATACAGTAAATGCCATATGGGCACTATAGCAATATACTACTACTCCTGAATACCAGGAGGGGTATTCAGAATTACATAGAACCTGAATGTTGCCCCAAGTCAAACTTTTTTAATTCACGTATATAATATATGGCTACTGGTTAGTGCAACATTTTACACCATCAGAACCAATAATATTGTGCAGGTTGACTGACTACTGTAATTCTAGACCTGACCATTCCCTGTCCAAATACCATCTCTGAAATATACCTTCAAGGTGATGGATTCTAACCTCTAATGTTCCGCAGGAGAAATCTCTACTGAGTTCAATAGAGCTTTATAAGGTTTTAGTCTTGGATAGACACACTGTGTTGATTTCAGTGCCTTATCTGTAATATAAGGAGAATAAGCTTAAATTATTAAATAACATTGCTGTAAGGATTACTGCTATCATAAAGGTAAAAAGACAGAGGGGAACAAAGCTTATTTCTTCCAGTATCTGTTCCTGAAATAGTTGTATTTAGGAAAAGTTTGCAAGCAGAACTTCAGTGCAATAGTAACTTTCTGTCAGAATCCAATTATATTTAATCTTTAATTATCAAATATAGAAACTCCCAATTCTGCCATCTTTGGATTCTGCCATAAGAGGGAGAGAAGGGGGAGAACAAAGGGGCTTTATGGCCCTCACTTCCTTCAGTACACTTCAAAGAGCTGAATGCTGAATGTGTGTTTATTGTAACCTCGAAGCGTTAACATACCAAAGGAGGATATTTGCCTTTCATGTAGTTATCTGAAGTCTCCATCCAGACGGAAGAAAGAAGAAAGGGGGGTGGAATTGTGATACTTGAAACTATCACTGGAAGGGGGGTTGATTGGGTGGGACTACTGGGGAACCCTTAAAACCTTGAATGGAAGAGCTTGAACCCCAAGTCCTGTCTAGCATGCCTGCAACCATTTTCTCTTAATAAAGGATTCCTGTTGGAAGAATTATTCCAAGAGTTCTGTCTTCTTAAGATGCAAAGTGGGGTGGGTCCTTACATTAGACAGGACTTGCAAAATTAATCCACCTGGAAGGGAGACCCTTGCCGGGGGATTTTGCAAAAAATTTACCATGTCAGACAATGGAGAAAGAGAGGGGAAAACTCCCTGGAAAGAGAGCCGCTGACCCAGTTGGAACCTTGCCAGATGTTGGGATCTGAGAGGTCAGATTCCTCGGGAGAAGAAGTGGTGGAGACACAGGACCACAAGCCTCGCTGGTCGATGAACGTTGGAAAGAAAAGTGAGTGGAGAAAGGAATCAAGAAAGGTGACCCTGAGACGGGGGACCAAGCAACCAGAATGGAAGCAGGAGATGGAGAAATCCCTGCACGCAAGTGAAGAGGGAGGAAGCTGGGTACCGTACTCAGACTGGATCCTAGAGAAAGCTATTGACCTGATGAAGAGAACTCTCAGCTCCCTAGGAGAGGAGAATACTGAGCCCTACGGCCGCCCCAGTTCCTGGAGCCACAAAGGGAGAGACACCGAGGGGGACGTGGAACCTGCAACCCCAGGGACATCTACTGATCCAGGAGCCCCCACCCCCTACCGGACCACAGATGGCAATCTGGACGGAAGACACTACCACCCACAACGGAGGCACAGATCCATTCCAAGACGTCCACCGTTGGAGGTGAAATTCAAAGGGGAGCCAACACGCTTGGGGTTTTTCCTAACCCAAGTACTCAGCTACATGGAGGAATATGGGCAGGACATTCCCAGCGACAAAGCCCGCATCCGGATCGTGCAATCTGCCCTGGATGGACCAGCTGCGGATTGGGTAGTGAACTTGCATGACTCCAATGCCCCAGAACTCAGTAACTTCAACCGTTTCATGTCCTCTTTGAGAAGACGATTTGAAGACCCCCTGGCTGATCGCAAAGCCCGTGAAAGAATAACAACGATGAGGCAAGGCAAACGCCCAGTGGCCGAGTATACACAAGAATTCCGGGCCATTGCCAGCAAACTGAATTGGCCAGAAGACATCCTCCTTGGCCATTTCAAAGACGGACTAAACTATGATCTATATGATGCTTGCCTGCCCCGAGGGGACCCACATCGACTTGAGGAATGGTACATCTTGGCAGAGGAAGCAGAGATCGACATATTGAAGAGGCACCGCCGAAGAAAACAATGGAGCCGCCCCCCGCCTGAGCTGACACACCAACCGGTGAAATCATCGGATACAGCCAAGAAGCAAATGGGGTGTTTCAAGTGCGGAAGAGAAGGGCATCGAGCTGTAGAATGCCGCTCAAAGGCCCCCCAGCACAACCCAGACAGATCCCCAATCAACAAACCCAGAAAGTATTCAGCTAAGCCAAAAGAAACAGCCATGAGAATGATGGAAATTGCAGAAACCCCCACCTCTGCTCACCAAGGGGAAAGAACTCCAGCCTACACCACAGGGACGGTGGATGCCTAAGATGACAGCTCGGAGGGCGAACCCCTGGTAAGTGGATGCATCACACCCATCTTCAAAACAGTGACTATATTAATCCCCCCCATGCCCGAAGCTATGAAGGTGAAAGCCTTAATAGACTCTGGCTGCACCCGCTGCCTCATTAGCCCAACACTAGTGGGGAATCTGGGCATCCCATCCAGGAGACTGGAACAACCAATCTCATTTGGCCAGCTAGATGGATCCATAGCAGGGGGGGTGCCAGCTACCCTAGCCACTCTGCCAATACACCTCTCCCTGGGCAACCATGAAGAGGACTTAACGTTTGTGGTGACCCCAGGTATGGAATGCCCAATGATTCTAGGGATGGAATGGTTGAAAAAATGGAACCCCTGGGTAAATTGGAGGATGACAGAAATCAAATTCCCGAAGGGGGACCCTATGGACTTAAAACCCCAAGGGAGGCTACCAGAATCAAGAATAGAAAAAGCATCCATAGGAGAGGAAAAAAGATTAACAGAAATACCAGAGGAATATAGGGACCTTGCTGAAGTCTTCAGTGAGGAGAGGGCGAATGAGCTTCCCCCCCACCGACCCACAGACTGTACCATTGAATTCAAGCCTGGGGCAAAACTCCCGAAGCCCAGATTATACTCCATGAGTCCAAAGGAGAAGGAGGAAATGGAAAGATTTATAAAAAAAAAACCTGGAGAGAGGTTTCATTGAGCCAGCCAAGCCTAAAGTGGCTGCCCCGGTCCTTTTTAGAGAGAAGAAGGATGGCTCTTTACGTTTATGCGTGGATTATAGGGCCCTGAATACAATCAGTGAAAGCAACCTATACCCGCTGCCCCTCATGAAAGACATGCTGTCACACCTATCGAAAGGGAAAAATTTTTCTAAACTAGACCTAAGGGAAGCTTACTATCGTGTGAGAATCAAGGAAGGGGACGAATGGAAGACTGCATTTAACTGCCCCATGGGGTGCTATCAATTCAAAGTCTTGCCATTTGGATTACAAGGGGGCCCTGCAGTCTTTATGCAATTAATCAATGACGTTCTAAGGGAGCACCTATTTAAGGGGGTCCTTGTTTACTTGGACGACATTCTTATCTTTACTGAAACAAAAGAAGAACACGTCAAACTTGTCAGAGCGGTTTTAAAGAAGCTGCGAGCCGCTCACCTATATGCCAAACTCTCAAAATGCGAATTCCACCAGGAAAGGATAGACTACCTAGGCTATCGCATATCCCCACAGGGCATTGAAATGGACCCGGAGAAGGTCAAAGCAGTACTAAATTGGGCACCACCCCGCACAAGAAAGCAACTACAAAGTTTCCTGGGCTTTGCAAATTTTTACCGCCAATTCATCCCCTCATTTGCACAGATAGCCTTGCCCCTCACTAACTTACTAAAAACGAAGGGAACATCCTCAGTAAAACCTAGCCAGCCACTAACATGGACAATGGAGTGCCAAGCAGCGTTTGAGAGACTAAAGAGACTTTTTTCTGCCGAACCAGTACTAAGGCACCCAGACATGGACAAGCCCTTCATAATACAGGCAGATGCAAATGATGTGGCAGTGGGGGCTGTGCTATTACAAGAAAATGATGATGCAGTATTGCAACCCTGTGCATATACATCCAAGAAACTCACGGGAACAGAACAGCGCTGGCCCGTATGGGAGAAGGAGGCTTATGGGATACGTTGGGCATTACTCACGTGGTGACAGTTCCTGGAAGGCAACAAAATCCCCTTCCAGGTGTGGACTGATCACAAAAATTTAGAAGCCCTGAAAACTTCCAGGAAACTCAATCCCAAACAAGCCCGCTGGTCCCAGCATTTTCACCAATTCCAATTTAAGCTCAAACATTTACCAGGAAGAAAGAACTTCCTGGCAGATGCTCTATCTCGCATGCCCCAATATAACAGCGCACGAACCACAGACTCTAGACCAATAATGGCAGAGTCACAACTGGCAGCGCCAGTAACCACAAGAACCCAAGCCAAAATAAAACCACAACTGGACAGCCAAACTGGGATTGAATTCAGAAAAAGTTTGGAAACAGATGAATGGTTCCAGAAAAACAAACATGTGTGCACAATGAGAGACGGATTGCCTTGGGTAGGGGAAAAGTTATATATACCAACAACTCAAAGACTAACTTTCATGCACTTTGCCATGACACAAAATCAGCAGGGCATTTTGGATTTGTAAAAACTTTACACTTAATTAAACGGCAATTTTGGTGGCCATCAATAAAAAAGGACATAGAAAGTTATGTTGCCAGCTGCCCAACCTGTGCATCAGCAAAGAGGTTGCAAGGGAAATCGCCAGGGCTATTACAACCAGTGGCAAGTCCCTCAGCCCCCTGGAGGGAAATAGCCATGGATTTTATAGTGGAATTGCCAGAAAGCAATGGGAATACTGTTATCTGGACAGTCACGGACCTATTTTCCAAACAGGTGCACTTTATCCCTTGCCAAAAAATTCCCACTGCAAAGGCCTTAGCAAAACTTTTCATCCAGCACATTTACAGATTGCACGGGGCACCCCAACGCATCATCTCTGATAGGGGAGTGCAATTTACGTCTGCATTTTGGAAGGAATTTTTATCCCTCTTAGGGACCACTCAGGGATTGACATCTAGCCACCACCCTCAAGGGGATGGACAAGCGGAACGCTGCCAGTCGGTACTTGAGCAATATTTGAGATGTTTTTTAAATTTCCAACAGAGTGATTGGACGGACTTACTTCCTTTTGCAGAAGTTGCCTACAATAATGCAGTCCACTCCAGCACAGGCTACACTCCTTTTCAAATAGCCAACGGTCAAAGTTTCAACCCTATGCCAGAGTTAACCCCAAAAGAACCAACGATCCCTTCACTGAAAGAATGGATGGAAAACCTACAAAACACCTGGCCAATAGTCAGAAAATCACTAGATGAAGCTAGGCGGGCATACAAAGCACAAGCCGATAAAAAAAGGGTTGAGCCTACACCATTCATTATAGGAGAAATGGTGTACTTATCTACAAAATACCTAAAGTCCCTACAGCCCTGTAAAAAACTTGGACCAAAATATATAGGACCTTTTCCAATTAAAAGAATCATAAATCCAGTAACAGTAGAATTAGAATTACCCAAAAACCTCAGGCAAATACACCCAATTTTTCATTGCAGCTTGCTGAAAAGAGAGCATCAGTCACATCTACGGCCAAAAATCCCCCCACCACCACCTCCACTCATGGTGGAGGGTGAACAACACTTCGAAATAAAGGAAATCCTTGATTCTAGGAGATATCATGGAGCAACTCAGTACCTAGTTGCCTGGAAACACCTCCCTCCCTCACAAAATGAGTGGGTCCATAAACGTCATGTCAGAGCCCCGAAGCTATTGAAGAAGTTTCACACAGAGTATCCTAACAAGCCTGACTAAATTTTATACTTGTGTTTTCTTTCAGGTGGATCTCTCTTATTGTTAAGAGGGGCCGGATGTCAGAATCCAATTATATTTCATCTTTAATTATCAAATATAGAAACTCCCAATTCTGCCATCTTTGGATTCTGCCATAAGAGGGAGAGAAGGGGGAGAACAAAGGGGCTTTATGGCCCTCATTTCCTTCAGTACACTTCAAAGAGCTGAATGCTGAATGTGTGTTTATTGTAACCTCGAAGCGTTACCATACCAAAGGAGGATATTTGCCTTTCATGTAGTTATCTGAAGTCTCCATCCAGACGGAAGAAAGAAGAAAGGGGGGTGGAATTGTGATACTTGAAACTATCACTGGAAGGGGGGTTGATTGGGTGGGACTACTGGGGAACCCCTTAAAACCTTGAATGGGAGAGCTTGAACCCCAAGTCCTGTCTAGCATGCCTGCAACCATTTTCTCTTAATAAAGGATTCCTGTTGGAAGAATTATTCCAAGAGTTCTGTCTTCTTAAGATGCAAAGTGGGGTGGGTCCTTACACTTTCTGCTTCTGTCTCCCCTACAGCTGATCCTGAAGCAGAAATTGCCAAAATATGGCTAGTGTCTTGCCCTCCGTGTATTTCTTTAAATTTTACTTTAAGGCATCTGAGTTGTTGGTCCTTATTGTATCTTCTGGTAGCAACTCTGCATTTTATGTGTCAATTCATTGGCCTGAAACCTCCCTGCTTTCTCTCAGTTATTGGTAAAGAACTTTGATACATGTTTTTGTTATATGCTTCCAGTCTGATATATGACTGAAGTAAATAACATTTCTCCATTCATAATAATGATATAAGAATTCATAATAATAAGTTGGAATCCATTGTTGTGTTGTGAATAATGATCTGTTTTGTGAGATCACAAGAGATTTGTATGAATATGCCCTGCAATTTGGAACCACTGTTTCAATTTCTCACAACATAATAGAATGTCATTATGTCAGGTCAGGGCAAATTATTAAAAGAGGCCCATCAAAGAACTCGGCTAAATATCTTGCTTTAAGAAGAAGAATCAACAATTGTCATCATTAGTACTGATAGGGTACTGAGGCTCAACCAATGCCCCATTTTTTGAAATGATGATGATGATCTTGTACACTACTTTAAAGCTAGTAAGATGCCTACTGAGAAATTAGTCCTCACAAGAGGATATGTTGAGATACTTTGGAGTGCCCGCTGGGAATTTGGCCTTTTCTGTATCATGGACAGAGTAACCATTGTCTTTATTGTAATGGGGTATTTTTCAGCCTTGGCCTCTTAAAGATACATGGTATTCTGAAACTTGGGGGTTCATACCTCTTTAAGTGGCCAAGGCTGAGAAATACAACTGTAGGAACTGACAAAATCAGAGGCTATAAAGAATCTGAATCAAGATTCTACCAGCTAGCTTTTGCTGCTTTTGAGAAAAATGAATGCATTACCTGTTCTCATCTGCTTCTGGTGACAAAGGCATTTTTTAATCTGAAATTTTTACTCTTTTATTACTTTAGTGGTGAGAGATGGGATTTTGGCTACTATATGCTACCTGCTATTAGCACTGCCACTATGTTGTAGCATTAATCAAGGATGGAGCTAGTCCTCTGAGTGAGTGCTCTATTCCACTTCATATAATACCCTTCTTTCATGCATGGGACCTGTCATACAGGAACTTCTTGGACATAGATTTAGCAATTGTTCAGGCGAGCACTAGTGTTCAGAAACAGTCCAGTTAATAATTAGTAGAATGGAGGACTTCAAACTATTATCTGGGCTATTTCAGAAGTGAGTAAACCAGCCATTCTGAGCACCCATTTACCCTTACCTACCAGTGCCCGAGAACTTGTTAAAGTCAGTGATTATTTGTTGTTACCCTTTCAGCAGATGACTTTCAGAAGGAGAAAAACAAGGGCTAGTAGGATTCACTAACCACCTTCTTTAATTTGTCCTGCATTAAAATTGTATGGACAACAGCATTCATCAGACTGTTAATGAAACCAAGAAGGGATCAGCAATGTGGACTGCCCAGTTTAGGCCAGTACCTTTTTTTTGCCAGCTCACAATCAGGAAGATTTTATTTTAACACATCCATCTGGCTATACTCTCAGATTCAATCCTTAAGGTTGCATTGTGTCAGTCCACTAGAAGACACATTTTTTCATGTAGTAAGTTATCTATTGATAAATTGAAGTCAGTTTTCAAACTTGTCATTGGGCATAGTTCTACAAACCATTTGACCATTGTAATTGTTGCCTACCTACTTACTGTGTTTCCCTGAAAGAACTATCCTGAAAATAAGCCCTACTATAAGGTCCCAGTCCCTTACTTGAACCTGAGGTACCATATCAATCTAATCAGATAACCCGAGCGGAGACTTCTTGATCAAGCAGCACTTTATTTGATCAAATTAAGCAGCTGGGTGGCCAACAATCTGGAACGCTGGCAGAGTTACGTCCAGAAGTGCCATGCATTAGAAAGTTGGTAGTATTGTTTTATAAACTTTGTTAGCCAATGAAAATCAGACAACAGAGCCATTACATCATAAGAAAGACATCAATCATTCCTGCACCCTCTCTTATTCCCTCCTTCAAATATCCCATCCATGTACATGTTTCCCACACTTGCATAAAATTTCTCTGATGCAAAAACTGATTACAAAAAGCAAGAAAACAACAGTTAGACTAAACAATTTCCCTTTGTTCCCTTCACTAGCTTGATTTTTGGGGGTAGGCCCAATAAATCCCCTTCCCCAAAATAAGCCCTAGTTTTGGGGTGAGGTGCACATCTAAAAATCAAGGTAGGGAGGGGTGGGTGTGGTAAAGCTTACCATTGCAGCCAGGCTTCTCATTGATCGACACTTGCCTCTCTGGCTGAAGGAGCAGCTATCCGTACTTGGTTCTTGGCTGCAGAGACCTTCTGGAAAGGCCTCTGACTGCAAAATGCAGACCAGAGCTCCATTCTCAACTGCAGAATGAAGCTGCTCCTTCGGCCGCAGAAGTGGGCCAGCTGGGTGGGGCTGTCGGTGCTGCCGCCGCAAGGTGAGTAGAAAAGACAACCCCCCAAAATAAGACCTGGTGCCTCTTTTGGAGGCAAAACAAACAAATAAACCAGGTCTTATTTTCGGAGAAACACGATACAAAGCCAGCAGAAATACAATAAGAACACTACTGAAGGAAGAAATTGGCTGCAGTAAAACAAAACCTTTATTCACTCAGATGGGATTCTAGAATATTTGAGAGGGCTTTTCAATGTAGTTTGCAATTCTTTTATTTGGACACACTCCAGAAGGTGCTACACATCATGTCAAAAGATAATGGGCTTCATTTAGCTTTATTATATTGACAGCTTAATATATCTGATGGCAATATAAACCTAAAAAACATTGCTCAATGCATTCTGACTTTTGAAGTATTCACTCAGAAAGGTGACAGAAGAGATACCTCATCCTCCAAAAAGCCCTACTGATTAATTTTCATTTGGATTGTCAATACAATCATCCATTTGGTACTATGTGGAGCAATTAAGTCTAATATTTGTGTAAGATTGAATTGTTTGTCTTTAAATATCACCAAAAATCCCTCTTGAGTACTAAGAAGACATGATAATTGACTCGTTTTAACAAAAAGCCTTAAATTTAACAAATCTTTATCTAATGTTAATCTAAAAACATTTTTCATGCTATTGCTTATATAAAATTGTGAAGCTGTTAAGTAGCTATTCAAAATTGCAGACAACGGCTGGTAATTTTCATCTTTTTAAATATGTTTTATATGGTCCTCAACAATTTCTCTTTTAAACTGAGCAGAGGGTTGGACTTGATGACCTCCAAGTCCCTTCTAACATCATCATCACAACATCATCATCATCATCATCATCATCATCATCATCATCATCATTATTATTATTATTATTATTATTATTATTATTATTAAACTAAATGAGTAGCTACTGAGGAGAAAGGTCCTGAATTTTTATGTGTGTGTGTGTATGTATGTATGTTTACAGTCCACCTCCTGGTGTCTCTGCCTTATGCTATAGTTTCTTTATCAACCGTACAATTTACTGTAATCAGATCTATATTCACAATTCAATTATATAGTTAAATCCAGATAGAAGCCATATTATAGTAATAGTTGGGGCTCTGGCCAGACCTAAAATAGGTTGTTCTAATGTATAGATCCTAAATGGGCCATTTGTCTAAGATGTGGCTTCAATATATTGATGTCTCTGTTTATTATAAAGGATTTGTTTATTTTTGAAATGATAGAACATCTTTTTTACTATTAAATTTTTCTTGCTTTTCACAGCAAAAATACATTATACAGTCACTCCACATGGAGCTTTTCTATGCAGCACTTCCTGAACTGACTATGTGACTGTACCTACCAGAATTCCTGCAGTTTTGCCTTAGCTTGCAATACAATCTAGTTCTAGATACTTAAATGGAATTTATTTTACTTGGGATGATGAATCATAATGATCTAACTGTATGTTTTTCATTCCTTATTTCTTATTACACTTCTCTGTGTGTGTGTATGTGTGTGCCCTAGTTCTACTAGTACTTTTCAGGATTCATGTTTGTTTGTTTGTTTGCTTGCTTGCTTGCTTTTTTGTTTGCCACCCATCTTGTCATTTCTCACTGTTGAGAAATCTCCTGACCAGCAATAATTTTCTTTATAAGCCAACTCTAAAGAAAGATATTGAAAGATATTGAACAAGAAAATGCATTCATTAAAAAAACCTTTATTCCCTCTCCCCCCCCCCCCAATGCTTATTTGACCCTTTTCCTTTTTCTCAGACAAGACAAAATACTATCTTCTGGATTCAGGTCAAGATTGTTGCATCAAATAAGTATATAGAAAAAATGAATTGAAAAGAAAAATGAATATATTACAATAGAATTAATTCAATTGTGTACACAGTTCTCATACTATAAATTCAGTGGTATTTATGTTGCTACAGTTTAACTAGCTAGCTTACTGAAAATTGTGCTTTCACTATGATTAATTAAGAATAAAAGTCATCTCAAACAATCTAGCTACAAGACAGAAATAAAGAAAGCACATCTTGATTCCTCACATCGTGACAATGAAACCTGGCAGCCCCTAATTTGAAGACATTAATAAACTTGGCTTCTTGATATCTGATTGTTCTCCTGTATTCTTCCTATAATTTTGTTAGGCTCATATTTTTTTAATTGTTCTCCTTGATATTTAGACCACTGTCTACAGCAGGGTGTCAAACTCTCAATGTCACATGACGTGTCGCGATGTATCGTGACTTTTTTTCCATTGCCGGCAATGGGCATGGTTTTGGCATGATGCATCCAACCCATGGGCTAGCAGTTTGACACCCCTGCTCTACAGTAAGGCTGAAGCAATGGTGTCTAGTAGACAGTGGTTCAGAAGATAAAGTAGGTAAACTTAGGTGGGAGCAAGGGTTCGCCTTTAGCAAAGCGGTAAACAAATCCTTGCAGTGTATGCTATTTTGTTATTAGGAGATATGCTTCCTAATATTGCTATACTGTACCTGCAGCTGGGCACTGGTGTACAGTGCAAGACATATATCACCCTTCTCCTTGGTCCTTGAGTCAAGAGATAGGAAAGAGTAGATTTAAATATGGTTGGACCTTCAGAGCAGTTTGCAAGGCGAATAAAGAATGGCGGCTTAAGCAGTTTGCTTCTGTGCTGGTGAGATAACAATGAGTTGGGCTTGCAGCATCTGCTGGACATACCCCTGTCTTCTAAAGTTCCAGCCCTGTCTTGAATTGGGTCATGCTTCACCAGGTTGTTTGTTCTCATGTCTTCTCCTCCCTGTAATCTATTGTAAAGTAGGTTGAGATGCTACCATGTTAGGTGATAGAAACTATAATTGTCTTCTCCATTCATTCAATGCATAAATAGCTTTTCCAAAAGGCAACTGGACTTTCTTAGTTTTTTCTTTGAAAACATTTTGCTGTTTATCCAAGAAACTTCTTGGATTAGAAGTGAAACATCTTCAAAGAAAGAAAAAAACCAGGTTGCCTTTTGGAAAAGCACCTTTGGGACAACATGACCTGGATGATCGAGAATCTCCATAGAATGCATAAATAGGTTACTAAGAATTGATTTAAATTGAATTTCAGCTACAGGAATATGGAAAGTATCTGCCCAGCCAATTAGAGCTGATAGGATAGCTGTACTCCACGTCCTTTTGATTAAACAATATCAATTAAATCTATAATTAAATTAAATCAATCAGTCAGTCAATCAATCAAATAATTACCAAACCAGAAGCACACATTTTCTGTAGTAGCACCCATCCTTTGGGATTGATTTCCTTTTGAGATCCAGATAGCCTCTGAATTCCAGGTGTTTTGAAGGTGCTTGAAAGTCTTTCTCCAAGCCTTTGGTGAGAATGAGTGAAACCTCTGAAGTCTCTTTGAATGTGTGGGTTTATTTTCTCTTTTGTTCCAGTCTGATTTTTGTCATCTTTACTATCTTTTATTCTTTTTTGTCTTACTGTATTTCTTAAAAATATTTTTACTTGTGAGCTGGAGAGTTGTTGGCAGTCAATATACAAATTTAAGGAGGAGGAAGAGGAGGAGGGGGATGGCTAGTGGCCTAGTGTAGATGATATTGCAAGTTAGCTGGTGTTTTGTGGTCTGCATAAAATAAAATAACTACATTTAACTTTCAGAAGGATTATATCTATTGACTCTCTGTATATACAGTACATGCTTCATTAAGCATATATTTATTTATTTAAAAAAGTCTTTCTGTTTTAACGTTATATTTCCAATCTCCAGAAGATACAGTAGGTGAAAAGAAAAAAAAGAAAAGTTAAAAAAGTCACAGTAGAATATGAAGTTAGTGCAGTGAAAATACATGTTTGACACAATGAGGGCAATTCTGAGGCACTAAAAGGATACTGGTAGAAAAATAAATCCAGCTTTGGCAGAAATTCAAACTGATAAGCTGAAAATAGAAAAAAAAGTCAAGGTATTTTTCATGTGTTGTGCCATTACCTCATTTCACAATAAAATTCTCAGCCAAAGAAAAATATCTTTGTTAAGATATGTTCTCCAGAGAGCAAACTTTCAAACCTAGCTGTGCCATAAAATGAAACATACTTCTAGTAAAACGAAGCGTATAGTAATCCAATCTTTGTGAATTCCCATATGAATATAGCTTATTTTTATATAAGTAATTACTACTCCATCCTTCCAAATACTTTTTCAAATGTTCCAAATTTCTCCCAGATATCTGCTTTCTTTGAAATATTTGGAAATATCTTATCATCATATTAAGGAATATTGAGAGGGGTAATCTGAAAATGAGTAATTTCTTTTAAAGAGTTGTATGAAATAAGAATTTGTAAACACCCCAATCAACAAATAAAAAGCCACACACAACCAGGCACCACATAAATGCTATGCATAGAATTGCCCAAAGCACATATTCTCTGAGGATGGGCTCCAGCACAAGTCTGGAAGGTCAGAAGACTAAACCTCTGGTCCCAGTGACTGATCCAGATTGGATCCTGCAAAAAGAAAGAAAGAAAGAAAGAAAGAAAGAAAGAAAGAAAGAAAGAAAGAAAGAAAGAAAGAAAGAAAGAAAGAAAAGTTGAGGGTTATTCTTTTTTGTTGTTGTTATTGAGGGTTATCTTTTATTTGTATTTCCAAATATTTATGCACAAATATACTTCCTATAATAAATCCTGCTGCTTCTGCCACTTGATGTGCAAGCTGACTGTTCTTAAATTGTTGCTTTTATCTTTGACAGTTTTTCACATTTTCCTGAAAAAGAAAAACCAGGAGCTATGATAATCACTGCTTTTTACCTAAAGTCTCCTGAGTTTGTAGACCTTTAGAGAGGTATTTTAATCTGAGTTAAATTAAGCACAGGGCTTCTCAGAATCTACTAAGATGTTACATCCAGGCAGGGCTTTTTTTCTCATAGAATGCCCAGAACGGAGTTCCGGCACCTTTTTGGGATGGAACCTTGTGGGGTAGGCAAGGTAGGTTGTATGATGTGTGTGAGTTCCGGCACCTTTTTTTTTTTAGAAAAAAAGCACTGCATCCAGGCTACTACTTAAATATGGATTCAAATAATGTAGAAAGTCTATTATTTTAAGAAAAACCACTCTGATTTCTCATATATGTCATATTTTTTTAGAATATCTATGTAGGACCTCAGATATATTTTGAGGGATTCTAATCCTCTGATGCCATTCTTGCTTTCCTATTCTTAGGCTGTTTGAATCCAAAAACGTTTAGGTTTTATTTTTCCAAACCACATGTAGCAATTCATATAAAATTCCTATATCAGACTGCTGGAGAACTGATATGGAAGCAGGAATGGATTTAGAAGTAAAAGAAGATCCAGAAAGATCAATACATTATTGAAAAACATGATGAAGAGATCAGTGGATATACTGTAAACTAAAGGATTATAAAGTTCTGAAGTTACTGTAGTGCCAAGAAGCACATTTGCTACAGTGTGATGTAGATACTTAAGAATCTAATATTTTCTCTAGTTTTATTGATGTAATTCTTCTTCTAAAGAGTCAAGGGAACATTAATAGGTCTGGATCTTTCTTGAGGATGGGGCATATGTGTCTGTTACAGCAAAAACAAAAAAAGACAGGATTTTTTTTTCTTATGGATTGCATTCTTGAAGATGGATTACAATATAAAATGTATTAGTCTTTGAGTTCCTGAAGAGGATTTTCTTCTTTAAGTCCAGCTATACATTCACTTCCATTATATTTAGCATTTTGCAGAGTTCTGAAGTTCAGTGTGAAACTCAAGTCTGAGAAGTAGACAAGGTCAAAAGCAAGTGATGATGACCTGCGGTTTGTCTACACACCTGCTGAGGAGCTGACAATTCCATCCTGTTGGCTTGTCAACCAGCTGAGAGGTGCTACCCTCTAGGTGGATTATACACCTGTTCACTATTTTTCTCTCACAAACCTCACTAGGGTTTCATTGGGAAAAATAGCTTCTCTCTTGCCTCCTTTCTCTTTCTTTCCATCTCTTTAATCTATCACACCTAGAGACACAGGGACAAAATCTCATGCCAAAGCCAGTGCAACTAAATTTTCATTGACATTGGCAAACATCAGAGAGGTATCTTTCTGCCTGGGCAAACAGATTTCCTGTATTAATCTCTTTGTTTTAGTTCTCTTTCTCATCACGCATATTATTCTTGCCTTTCCATATTAATGATTTTTAAACAGGTCCACCCCAGAGTGCTTTAAAAGTATGTTCCTCCTCCCTCTAGATACTAATTTTCAATCTCTGTGCTTCTGAGGACAGGGAATCTGGATGTGCCAGGTGTGGGCCAGGCCAATTAAAAAAACAAATCTGTGCTAACCGATGGATAATTGCCCAGAAAAGAGGTGGGGGGAATCACAGGCAACAGGACCAGATGTCTGGGGAAAATTGATTAAATATTCTTCTTGCTAATTCAGCTATGACCTCTCTAGGTTTTTCAAGTAATATACTGGCTGACTTTACTTTCTTCCTTCATGTCTAATGCATTATTAAATGTTATTGTTTAATAGTGAAATGTCTGTATGTTACTGTCTTTGTAAGACAGTACCTATTTCTCATTTCATTCTTTTCATTTCACTAATTAATTAAAATCTGGAACAAAAATACTGCACTACCATGATAAAACCATTTTCTTTGCAGTGAGTTAAAATAATACAGAAACTTCAAAAAAAACAGGGAGTAGGTATAAGTTATTAAAAATAATATTGAAGGAAGAATGTTTAGGAGCCTTCAAGGCATAGTTCAAGCCTAGACAATCAAGTATTACATTCCCTTTCAAAAAATACCTATAAACTGCACAAAATTTGTAATGTAATAAAAGTACTGTTGAATTAAAAATAATTAAATCATATTTATATTTGTATTTAAAAGCTAGTATACAGCTGAACATTACTGAGGCACGTGTCCTGTAATAGCTCTGATTTCTAATCAGATTATCAGACACTTCTTTAGCTTATAAATTCTTCAGTCTACAAGTTCATATAGTAACATTCATAAATAATGCATTCATATTAAGAAGAAATGGATAATCTTTTGGATTTCAATTACTCTTAGTCCTAGCTTGAAGTGTCAGTAGTAATAGATGATGTGAGTTTTAAATCAAACATCACAACCTTGATTGTGTTTAGATAATAAGAAATGTATTTATTCAGAGTGTTCAACTTGCACATACTCACTCATTTACCACCCAGAGTTCTTTAGATAGAAGGGTAGCTATATAAATAGTTAAATAAATACATAGAAATAACAATCATCTTTGAACCACAGTTCAGCAACCTAAAGGCCTAACATTCTAAAACAGTGGTTCTCAACCTGTGGGTTGGGACCCCATTTGGGGTCGAATGACCATTTCACAGGGGTCGCCAAACAATGCAGTCCACCATTTTTTTCCCCTTTTCCTTAGCTGTGCTACTCCCTTTTATTCTATTGGCTTTTGAAAGCCAATAGAATAGACTCTCTTGAATAGAGTCTAATTCTATTGGCTTTCAAAAGCCAATAGGAATTGTCCAGGCTGTCTCTGCCCTGCTGAGCCCGCCAAAAGTCCCATTCTGCAAATGGTGCTGCACCAGTTGAGTAGTCCTCGACTTACAACTGGTTGAGTAGTCCTCGACTTATGACCGGTTGGGGGTCGCAGCATTAAAAAGGTTGAGAACCACTGTTCTAAAAGCTCATGTTAAAAGATATGTGTTCACCCTCTCCTAAGTTGTAGCCTTTCAAACTGTAAATTATTTTGAAATATAATCTCTACCAGAGAAACTGAGGTTGTTGATGCTGGGACTGCCGAAGTACCTTGTTTGTTTGTTTTATTGTGCCTTATTTATTTATTTGAATAAACTGCTCAACTCCAATGGATTCTCATTAGCAACGTTTATTTCCAGTTTATAGTAGAACATCGAACCAAAGGTATTAAAACCGTCAATTAAGCAGCTCTATTCACCAGCAAGGCTGATGAATTTTAGACTTGTTGCAATTCAAAGAAAACAACAACAACAACAACTCTGATACCTTCGCCCTCATTTATATATGCCTTGAGGCTCAACACTCAAATCCTGTTTAGAAGCTATAACCAATATATAGATTTGTGAAAAATGTGGGGGGAGGGTGTTAGTTTTCTTTTTACCTCATGCCTTTTCTGTTTTCCCTTCTTTTCCGGTCAACATAGATCCATAGTTTAAGCATATAGTCTTCTTCATCTGATAAGCTCAGCTAGTGGGGGATTTAGGTGAAAACAGGGACAGAAGCCAGGATTAAGACAATATAGAATTGTGCGGGCTCACATGAGCACTATCATTTGTTTTGTTTTGTTTTTTGAAATGTAGCAACATCCACAGGGAAGGAATAAAGGGAGGAAAATGGCAAGAGCAGCAACATAAAAATGGGACAATGTTACAGTCCCTTTCTGTGTGCATTGTGATGCTGAACACATGTACGAAATGGGAAAATCTTGTGCTGTGAAGCTCTGACATGATCCCTGAAATTTAACTAAGGCTTTAAGCTAGATTTTTTTTGCTGAGATTGGGTAGCTAACTTCACCTTCACTTGCCTATTGGTACTCATATCAGCAGAATTAGTGGGAGTGAAATTCTCAGATTTTGAAGACTGAAGCTTCCTCTCTTGGCATGCACTGAGACTACAGGGAAAATGGAATTTTCAGGCATTGTTGTTGGGTGTAATTATTCTGCATACTCTATCGGTTCAGTTCAGTGCTTGGCCTGTTCTCTGGAATATGAACAATCAAGGTTGAAAACTTGATAGTTTCCATAGATAGTTTAAGAGATGTAGATTCCCTGGTTGCCTTGAATTTGCAAGATGAAGTGAATATTTTACTTCTAAAATATTTTAATCCCTTAACATACATTGTATTAAAATCAGTATAGTAATTCCAAAACAAAAATGAAACAAACTCAGTGGAGATTAGGTAGCTAATCTACTGTATTGACTACTTTATTTGTAATGTTTATTTGAGATATCACATTTTAAAAATATGAATATAAAACCATAGCAAGATGTTTTTCTCTAGTCTTCACATTCTAAATACTTTATTTAGATGACTTTCCTATAAACCATTTGGTTTTTTTTCTGTCACTGAGATATCTTAGAAGTAAAAATGGATAATAACAACATTAAATTTCCCCAATCAATTTGCAGATGATACTTACATTAGGGAGGATGCAAACTTCTTTAAAAAAATGTTTCCAAATGAATTTAGCCTACATTTTATTTTTATCCTCTTGAGTTCAATACCCTTACAGTTTTTACATATTATTACTAAAGTAGTTTCCACATGATATTTGTTATGTGAAGTAAGATCACATCTTTTGACACTGCAACATCTGATCAAGTCACAGAAAAGAACATTCTTAGTTTCATCTTTATTTAATAACTGTGAGTAATCAGTTTATGAATTTATGTTTTAGTCATTCTCTCATTTTAAAGTTTTCTCATTGAAAAGTGGAGAATATCACAGAGGAGAGGCAAAACACACCAAATGTTCAGATCCCAAAGGAACAAGTACTTCAAGATATAATAATAATAATAATAATAATAATAATAATAATAATAATAATAATAATAATAATAATAAACTGCAAAAGGCGGCCTTACTAGGAACTGCTTCCATCCTGCGACGATACCTGTAATACCATCAAACATCCACATCTGCCTATCCCAGGTCCTGGGTAAGGACTTGATAGGTAGACAAAATGCCAAATCCAGTCTGAACATCTGGCTGACTGTGTGATGATCAATAGTAATAATAATAATAAAGTTGGAAGGGACCTTGGAGGTCATCTAGTCCAACCCCCTGCTCAGGCAGGAAACCCTATACCATTTTGGACAAATGGCTGTCCAGTCTCCTCTTAAAAACTTCCAGTGTTGGAGCATTCACCACTTCTGGAAGCAGGTTTTCCACTGGTTAATTGTTCTAACTGTCAGGAAGTTTCTCCTTAGTTCTAGTTGCTTCTCTCCTGAGTAGTTTCCACCCGTTGCCTCTTGTCCTGCCTTCAGGCGCCTTGGAAAATAGCTTGACTCTCTCTTATTTGTGGTAGCCCCTGAGATATTGTCTTGTCTTGTAAGACTGTAAGCTGCATATACATTAGATGTTCAAGAACATAGTGATGGAGTGAACCATTTCTTTTGTTACACCTGCATGAGAAATAAATTAAGTCATAATGACAACATATCAATTGAAAAATTACCATATCTTTCTCCCACCATAGTCTAAACCATGAGATCATAGTCATATAAAACATCCACAAAAGATACAATACGAATACAGCATGGTATGCTAGGTAAGAATTGCAAAATTGTGAATCCAAACAATATTTTGAATGGTGTTGTTGAAAACACATTTTACTTATATTGTCCCCCTGTATTTCACACATGTTCCTTCCTGATTTCTTGTACTTTGCACAATGATTCTTAAGTTGAAAAGAAATAGCATGATAGGTATGAGTGGATGCATCTGTGGTTAATCGATGGAAAAATGCAGAGTATCATTTAAGTATGCTTGCATAAACTATAAATTAGCTATTTTAGTCTATGAAAGGCATTCCAAAATGGGGGAGAACTGAGGCCTCATTTATCATTTCAGGGGCCAAGATAAGAAGGTTAAAATTATTTCTTATTAAGCATACATAAATAGACCTGGAGCATTGCCTATTCTGGATACAATGCTAAAAAGACCCTGCAAACCTAATTTGAATTAGAGTATTAGAATCCAATAAAATAGTTTAATGTTTATCATCTTTATTACATTCAGACTTCTCTTTGCATGCAGTGATCATCAATATATGCCAAAACATTGGGTAAAAATAGAATGTTAGAAAAATAAAGTGTTTAAATGCAAATTATTTCAGCAACCATAGCTTGCAAATTAGTAGGGCTTGGAGGTGGTAGTGTGGAGATTGTTTTGCTTTATTTTTTGAAATGAAACTATTAGTGCTAGCTGAATAACAAATGGATCATTAGGTATACAGGCAATTTGGGAAAAAACGTCTGATGATATCCAATTATTACAATTTGTTTCCTCTTTTATTAAATAGCTCACACATTTAAAGTATACTTCTTAATGGTGGTTTCTAAGAGACATTAATTTTAAGAGACATTAATGTTATTGTTGGTGATATTTTATTTTATTATTTCAACATCATGATTAATAAGAATCCAAGATCTTAATTCATTGTGCAGCATAATTCTTGCATCATCAAGGTAATGTTTCACATAATCAAGCTTTCACTGAAATAAAAATATTTTTCCTTGCCCAAATAATACTTCAGGAACCAGATGATAAATAGTTCTTATTTCAAATAAGGACCTTCCATTTTGGACCTCCTTTTATATCCCCCAAGAAAAACCAGTATCTGTTGCTTCCCTGACAGTTCTGGGTCAGGAAGATGAATGAACAGTTTGGTAACCTTTCATCCTGAGAGGTTCTAGAGCGATGTGACCAAAAGATGTCAACTAGAGAAAGTTCTCTCACATTAAAAATAAAATAAAATGAGTCATTCCTCCCTCACCATCAACACCATACAGGTTTTTTTTTAAAACAGCCTAACGTGTTGTGAACATGGAAGCAGCTGTATGTGTGAAAGCAGAATATTAAATTAACTTGTAAGAATATTAGTGTTAAAACAAAAGATCTAAGTTATATGAGTGCTGATAAGAACACATAATTTAGAAGTTCTTTTTAAGGAAGTAGTTATTAATGAGTGGAAGAGATGGTCCATATGTTGTATCTACAATCTACTCTTACAGTAATTGCTCAGCTGTCAGGTTTGCTAAATGTAGCAAATGTTGGCTGAATCCAGAGTAGCACTTCAAGAAATTCTAATTATGTTAAAATAAGAAAAAGGATGGGAACAGGATTGCCATTATTTTTCATCCCCCTTTAAGCTTCTGAAATGCTGTTTGAGGGCCAGGATGGAATTGGCGGGAAAATGCCTTTTTGTTCCCTTTTTAAGCCCTTTAGTAACTGAAAGATTACTGTCAGAATCCAATTATATTTCATCTTTAATTATCAAATATAGAAACTCCCAATTCTGCCATCTCTGGATTCTGCCATAAGAGGGAGAGAAGGGGGAGAACAAAGGGGCTTTATGGCCCTCACTTCCTTCAGTACACTTCAAAGGGCTGAATGTTGAATGTGTGTTTATTGTAACCTCGAAGTGTTAGCATACCAAAGGAGAGTATTTGCCTTTCATGTAGTTATCTGAAGTCTCCATCCAGACGGAAGAAAGAAGAAAAGGGGTGGAATTGTGATACTTGAAACTATCACTGGAAGGGGGGTTGATTGGGTGGGACTACTGGGGAACCCCTTAAAACCTTGAATGGAAGAGCTTGAACCCCAAGTCCTGTCTAGCATGCCTGCAACCACTTCTCTTAATAAAGGATTCCTGTTGGAAGAATTATTCCAAGAGTTCTGTCTTCTTAAGATGCAAAGTGGGGTGGGTCCTTACATTATACAGGACTTGCAAAATTAATCCACCTGGAAGGGAGACCCTTGCCGGGGGATTTTGCAAAAATTTACCATGTCAGACAACGAAGCAAGAGAGGGGGAAAACTCCCTGGAAAGAGAGCCACTGACCCAGTTGGAACCTTGCCAGATGTTGGAATCCGAGAGGCCAGATTCCTCAGGAGAAGAAGTGGTGGAGACACAGGACCACAAGCCTCGCTGGTCGATGGGCGTTGGAAAGAAAAGTGAGTGGGGAAAGGAATCAAGAAAGGTGACCCTGAGACGGGGGACCAAGCAACCAGAATGGAAGCAGGAGATGGAGAAATCCCTGCACGCAAGTGAAGAGGGAGGAAGCTGGGCACCGTACTCAGACTGGATCCTAGAGAAAGCTATTGACCTGATGAAGAGAACTCTCAGCTCCCTAGGAGAGGAGAATACTGAGCCCTACGGCCGCCCCAGTTCCTGGAGCCACAAAGGGAGAGACACCGAGGGGGACGTGGAACCTGCAACCCCAGGGACATCTACTGATCCAGGAGCCCCCACCCCCTACCGGACCACAGATGGCAATCTGGACGGAAGACACTACCACCCACAACGGAGGCACCGATCCATTCCAAGACGTCCACCGTTGGAGGTGAAATTCAAAGGGGAGCCAACACGCTTGGGGTTTTTCCTAACCCAAGTCCTCAGCTACATGGAGGAATATGGGCAGGACATTCCCAGCGACAAAGCCCGCATCCGGATCGTGCAATCTGCCCTGGATGGACCAGCTGCGGATTGGGTAGTGAACTTGCATGACTCCAATGCCCCAGAACTCAGTAACTTCAACCGTTTCATGTCCTCTTTGAGAAGACGATTTGAAGACCCCCTGGCTGATCGCAAAGCCCGTGAAAGAATAACAACGATGAGGCAAGGCAAACGCCCAGTGGCCGAGTATACACAAGAATTCCGGGCCATTGCCAGCAAACTGAATTGGCCAGAAGACATCCTCCTTGGCCATTTCAAAGACGGACTAAACTATGATCTATATGATGCTTGCCTGCCCCGAGGGGACCCACATCGACTTGAGGAATGGTACGTCTTGGCAGAGGAAGCAGAGATCGACATATTGAAGAGGCACCGCCGAAGAAAACAATGGAGCCGCCCCCCGCCTGAGCTGACACACCAACCGGTGAAATCATCGGATGCAGCCAAGAAGCAAATGGGGTGTTTCAAGTGCGGAAGAGAAGGGCATCGAGCTGTAGAATGCCGCTCAAAGGCCCCCCAGCACAACCCAGACAGATCCCCAATCAACAAACCCAGAGAGTATTCAGCTAAGCCAAAAGAAACAGCCATGAGAATGATGGAAATTGCAGAAACCCCCACCTCTGCTCACCAAGGGGAAAGAACTCCAGCCTACACCACAGGGACGGTGGATGCCTCAGATGACAGCTCGGAAGGCGAACCCCTGGTAAGTGGACGCATCACACCCATCTTCAAAACAGTGACTATATTAATCCCCCCCATGCCCGAAGCTGTGAAGGTGAAAGCCTTAATAGACTCTGGCTGCACCCGCTGCCTCATTAGCCCAACACTAGTGGGGAATCTGGGCATCCCATCCAGGAGACTGGAACAACCAATCTCATTTGGCCAGCTAGATGGATCCATAGCAGGGGGGATGCCAGCTACCCTAGCCACTCTGCCAATACACCTCTCCCTGGGCAACCATGAAGAGGACATAACGTTTGTGGTGACCCCAGGTATGGAATGCCCAATGATTCTAGGGATGGAATGGTTGAAAAAATGGAACCCCTGGGTAAATTGGAGGACGACAGAAATCAAATTCCCGAAGGGGGACCCTATGGACTTAAAACCCCAAGGGAGGCTACCAGAATCAAGAATAGAAAAAGCATCCATAGGAGAGGAAAAAAGATTAACAGAAATACCAGAGGAATATAGGGACCTTGCTGAAGTCTTCAGTGAGGAGAGGGCGAATGAGCTTCCCCCCCACCGACCCACAGACTGTACCATTGAATTCAAGCCTGGGGCAAAACTCCCGAAGCCCAGATTATACTCCATGAGCCCAAAGGAGAAGGAGGAAATGGAAAGATTTATAAAAAAAAACCTGGAGAGAGGTTTCATTGAGCCAGCCAAGCCTAAAGTGGCTGCCCCGGTCCTTTTTAGAGAGAAGAAGGATGGCTCTTTACGTTTATGCGTGGATTATAGGGCCCTGAATACAATCAGTGAAAGCAACCTATACCCGCTGCCCCTCATGAAAGACATGCTGTCACACCTATCGAAAGGGAAAATTTTTTCTAAACTAGACCTAAGGGAAGCTTACTATCGCGTGAGAATCAAGGAAGGGGACGAATGGAAGACTGCATTTAACTGCCCCATGGGGTGCTATCAATTCAAAGTCTTGCCATTTGGATTACAAGGGGGCCCTGCAGTCTTTATGCAATTAATCAATGACGTTCTAAGGGAGCACCTGTTTAAGGGGGTCCTTGTTTACTTGGACGACATTCTTATCTTTACTGAAACAAAAGAAGAACACGTCAAACTTGTCAGAGCGGTTTTAAAGAAGCTGCGAGCCGCTCACCTATATGCCAAACTCTCAAAATGCGAATTCCACCAGGAAAGGATAGACTACCTAGGCTATCGCATATCCCCACAGGGCATTGAAATGGACCCGGAGAAGGTCAAAGCAGTACTAAATTGGGCACCACCCCGCACAAGAAAGCAACTACAAAGTTTCCTGGGCTTTGCAAATTTTTACCGCCAATTCATCCCCTCATTTGCACAGATAGCCTTGCCCCTCACTAACTTACTAAAAACGAAGGGAACATCCTCAGTAAAACCTAGCCAGCCACTAACATGGACAATGGAGTGCCAAGCAGCGTTTGAGAGACTAAAGAGACTTTTTTCTGCCGAACCAGTACTAAGGCACCCAGACATGGACAAGCCCTTCATAATACAGGCAGATGCAAGTGATGTAGCAGTGGGGGCTGTGCTATTACAAGAAAATGATGATACAGTATTGCAACCCTGTGCATATACATCCAAGAAACTCACGGAAACAGAACAGCGCTGGCCCGTATGGGAGAAGGAGGCTTATGGGATACGTTGGGCATTACTCACGTGGTGACAGTTCCTGGAAGGCAACAAAATCCCCTTCCAGGTGTGGACTGATCACAAAAATTTAGAAGCCCTGAAAACTTCCAGGAAACTCAATCCCAAACAAGTCCGCTGGTCCCAGCATTTTCACCAATTCCAATTTAAGCTCAAACATTTACCAGGAAGAAAGAACTTCCTGGCAGATGCACTATCTCGCATGCCTCAATATAACAGCGCACGAACCACAGACTCTAGACCAATAATGGCAGAGTCACAACTGGCAGCACCAGTAACCACAAGAACCCAAGCCAAAATAAAACCACAACTGGGACAGCCAAACTGGGATTGAATTCAGAAAAAGTTTGGAAACAGATGACTGGTTCCAGAAAAACAAACATGTGTGCACAATGAGAGACGGATTGCCTTGGGTAGGGGAAAAGTTATATATACCAACAACTCAAAGACTAACTTTCATGCACCTTTGCCATGACACAAAATCAGCAGGGCATTTTGGATTTGTAAAAACTTTACACTTAATTAAACGGCAATTTTGGTGGCCATCAATAAAAAAGGACATAGAAAGTTATGTTGCCAGCTGCCCAACCTGTGCATCAGCAAAGAGGTTGCAAGGGAAATCGCCAGGGCTATTACAACCAGTGGCAAGTCCCTCAGCCCCCTGGAGGGAAATAGCCATGGATTTTATAGTGGAATTGCCAGAAAGCAATGGGAATACTGTTATCTGGACAGTCACGGACCTATTTTCCAAACAGGTGCACTTTATCCCTTGCCAAAAAATTCCCACTGCAAAGGCCTTAGCAAAACTTTTCATCCAGCACATTTACAGATTGCACGGGGCACCCCAACGCATCATCTCTGATAGGGGAGTGCAATTTACGTCTGCATTTTGGAAGGAATTTTTATCCCTCTTAGGGACCACTCAGGGATTGACATCTAGCCACCACCCTCAAGGGGATGGACAAGCGGAACGCTGCCAGTCGGTACTTGAGCAATATTTGAGATGTTTTTTAAATTTCCAACAGAGTGATTGGACGGACTTACTTCCTTTTGCAGAAGTTGCCTACAATAATGCAGTCCACTCCAGCACAGGCTACACTCCTTTTCAAATAGCCAACGGCCAAAGTTTCAACCCTATGCCAGAGTTAACCCCAAAAGAACCAACGATCCCTTCACTGAAAGAATGGATGGAAAACCTACAAAACACCTGGCCAATAGTCAGAAAATCACTAGATGAAGCTAGGCGGGCATACAAAGCACAAGCCGATAAAAAAAGGGTTGAGCCTACACCATTCATTATAGGAGAAATGGTGTACTTATCTACAAAATACCTAAAGTCCCTACAGCCCTGTAAAAAACTTGGACCAAAATATATAGGACCTTTTCCAATTAAAAGAATCATAAATCCAGTAACAGTAGAATTAGAATTACCCAAAAACCTCAGGCAAATACACCCAATTTTTCATTGCAGCTTGCTGAAAAGAGAGCATCAGTCACATCTACGGCCAAAAATCCCCCCACCACCACCTCCAATCATGGTGGAGGGTGAACAACACTTCGAAATAAAGGAAATTCTTGATTCTAGGAGATATCATGGGGCAACTCAGTACCTAGTTGCCTGGAAACACCTCCCTCCCTCACAAAATGAGTGGGTCCATAAACGTCATGTCAGAGCCCCGAAGCTATTGAAGAAGTTTCACACAGAGTATCCTAACAAGCCTGACTAAATTTTATACTTGTGTTTTCTTTCAGGTGGATCTCTCTTATTGTTAAGAGGGGCCGGATGTCAGAATCCAATTATATTTCATCTTTAATTATCAAATATAGAAACTCCCAATTCTGCCATCTTTGGATTCTGCCATAAGAGGGAGAGAAGGGGGAGAACAAAGGGGCTTTATGGCCCTCACTTCCTTCAGTACACTTCAAAGAGCTGAATGCTGAATGTGTGTTTATTGTAACCTCGAAGCGTTACATACCAAAGGAGGATATTTGCCTTTCATGTAGTTATCTGAAGTCTCCATCCAGACGGAAGAAAGAAGAAAGGGGGGTGGAATTGTGATACTTGAAACTATCACTGGAAGGGGGGTTGATTGGGTGGGACTACTGGGGAACCCCTTAAAACCTTGAATGGAAGAGCTTGAACCCCAAGTCCTGTCTATCATGCCTGCAACCACTTCTCTTAATAAAGGATTCCTGTTGGAAGAATTATTCCAAGAGTTCTGTCTTCTTAAGATGCAAAGTGGGGTGGGTCCTTACACTTTCTGCTTCTGTCTCCCCTACAGCTGATCCTGAAGCAGAAATTGCCAAAATATGGCTAGTGTCTTGCCCTCCATGTATTTCTTTAAATTTTACTTTAAGGCATCTGAGTTGTTGGTCCTTATTGTATCTTCTGGTAGCAACTCTGCATTTTATGTGTCAATTCATTGGCCTGAAACCTCCCTGCTTTCTCTCAGTTATTGGTAAAGAACTTTGATACATGTTTTTGTTATATGCTTCCAGTCTGATATATGACTGAAGTAAATAACATTTCTCCATTCATAATAATGATATAAGAATTCATAATAATAAGTTGGAATCCATTGTTGTGTTGTGAATAATGATCTGTTTTGTGAGATCACAAGAGATTTGTATGAATATGCCCTGCAATTTGGAACCACTGTTTCAATTTCTCACAACATAATAGAATGTCATTATGTCAGGTCAGGGCAAATTATTAAAAGAGGCCCATCAAAGAACTCGGCTAAATATCTTGCTTTAAGAAGAAGAATCAACAATTGTCATCATTAGTACTGATAGGGTACTGAGGCTCAACCAATGCCCCATTTTTTGAATGTCCTTACAATTACACTGCTCAGCAAAAGGTAGTAGATAGGTCAGTTCCCATTGAAATTAGCAAATATCCAATTATTCACACATTCTTCCACAAGTGTATGTGTCATCTATAAGATTTGGTCTGGTTCAAATCTTCAGTGATTTATACTGACCTGGTATCAAATCCAAAGCTTTATTCTTTCCCTTTTATTATTGCTAAAAACCAACATAAGTTATAAGTGTGTGTGTATGTGTCTCTTTGTGTGTGTGTCTCTGTGTGTGATTAACAAAATCAACTGAGACCTTGAAAACTTCCGAATTTCAGATAAGGCGCACTAGTGAAGAATATAAACAAAACAAACAAAATGGAAGCACTGCTTCTCCCTGTCTTTTAGGTATGACCAGAATCAAAAAATCAGTTGATTTTTTGCCTAATCCCCTGATCCAAATGGACTTTTCCTGCCCCGCAAAAAACCCTGATATATCCCATCTAAACCATAGAATTTCTTCATCAGCTTACACTACAGCCCAAGGACAATATTTACAAAAAAAAAAAAATAAATAAAAATCTAGAGAAACTCCAGTGTTCCATTCTCTATCAGCCGAGGGCCTTAACATTCCACCTTTTTCACAATGGGCTTCTCTAGCTCTTCTGTCCTTCTGGAAGGCCCACTTTGCTTAGATACACTGACTAGAACCCACAGTGTTTTTGTGGAAGAAGCCTTCAAGTAAAAAGACATATATAGAGGCTATTCAAATGCCACAGTTACATAGAATGCAGTTTCTTTTGTATTAACATCTACCTCAGTGGTTCTCAACCTGTGGGTCAGGACCCCATTTGGGGTCGAACGACCATTTCACGGGGGTTGCCAAACAATGCAGTCCACCATTTTTTCCCCTTTTCCTTAGCTGTGCTACTCCCTTTTATTCTATTGGCTTTTGAAAGCCAATAGAATAGACTCTCTTGAATAGAGTTTAATTCTATTGGCTTTCAAAAGCCAATAGGAATTGTCCAGGCTATCTCTGCCCTGCTGAGCCTGCCAAAAGTCCCATTCTGCAAATGGCGCTGCAAGTTGTCTGCAGCGAAGGCAAGCTGTCTGGAAGTTTCCCCCCTTCCTGCTGAGCAACTACTAAAAATGTAAGTAAAAGAGGGCCAGGGGTGGGAGGTGGGAGGCCAGCGGATGCAGGGGGGGTTGGTGGCATGCGTGGGGCCCGGCGGGTGCCTTACCTCCCTTGAGTTGGGCCAGCTGGTGGCCCAGCCGGTGGTCGGCCTGCTCCGTCTCTGCCGCTTGCCAGCTATGCCTCGGCGGGTGCAGGGGGCGGCACTGTGTATGCACGGCGCTCCCGGGCAGGGAAAGTCCTTGACTTACGACCAATTGGATAGTCCTTGACCTACGACTGGTTTAGTCCTCAACTTACAACTGGTTGTTTAGTCCTCGACTTACGACCGGTTGGGAGTCGCGGCATTAAAAAGGTTGAGAACCACTGATCTATATGATCTCCTTAGAAAAAAACACTGGCAGCCATGAACACCTTACTGTGCATCCTAGTGGTAGAATAAAGAAAGTCTTATATTTGAAGTTTTTGAAGAAAAAATATTTTGTTTTTGTAAAAAATTTACTGAGTTCCTTGCTTTTTTGCTTATGTCTAAATGTCTTTCTTTTATATGTGAATCCCGCTTTCAAGCTTTAGCTCCCTGCCTCTCCTTGTACCAGCATCCAAAGTGACTGGGAAGCTTAATATAGCATGTTATGTTGTTATGTTATGTTATGTTATGTTATGTTATATTATGTTATGTTATGTTATGTTATGTTGTTTGTTATGTTAACTGGATGAAAACATGGTTGTCAAGGTTATGACTAATGAACCCAACCAAATAAGTACCAACGAGATGATCCAATCTCTTTGTGCAAACCTATATCATTTCGGCAAAACCAGCTCTGGTTATTTCCCGTGCAACCTGCTATAATTAAAATATAAAATTCTTCCTCCCATGATTAGTGCATTGTTCAATCATGGGTTAAAATATTGTTATGGGAAAGTGTCATTGTTGGCAAGCACCTATTGAAACATCCTTGGTTCACGCGGTTGGTTTTCTTGTTGTCTGGAATCTGCATTCTATTTTCCTCCTCTCCTCCCCCCCTCCCCAAGTGTGTTGGCAAGCTAAGAAACAGTAATGGCAGCAATATCATGCACACACTTCAGGCTGGACAATGGTGCGGTATCATCACCCCCCTGCCAAAGTGCTGGCTCTCATGTCATTTATGAGAGTTTTAAATATGGACAGCAATATCTCACAGCCAGCAAATATAATATCTACATTTTGGCTTCTAAAGAGGCTTAAATGTTTACAAACAATGTCAATTAGCAGATAAATAAAAAGAAGAAAAATCAGAAAATGAATAGGGTTTTTTAATTTTAAATTTTCGTTCTTTGCTTTTTTTCTGTTTCTGATGTTTTCATTATGCTAAACTACATACACACCTACACTCACACATACACATACCCACATACCAAGTAACAATACAATGGAGATTTCAATATTGTTTTAGCTTAAGATCAAAACCTTATTACACGACAAATACCTTAATGTGTATCACACTGCGCTCTTCTTTCATCTTTCTTTTCCAATGTTATATTTTAACTTGAATAAAAAGCCAAAGGAATATAATGCTCACAATACTGAGACCCCAAATTACAATTAATATTAATAGAACATACTTTTTTTTCTTTTCTTTATCATTTCCAGTACTCTAAGGGCCCAAATAATAGATAATGAAGAATTCAGTCATGCTACATAAATATTACTGAATTGAAATAACAATGGATCAGTTTTTAAAATGATATAATAAGAGAGGAGGTAGAATATTATTACTCCAGCTACAAAATATAACCGAAGTATAGAAATAGCTAAAATAAATAGTTCTTTTGAGATTCTTGCCTAAACATAGAAATGGAGGAGGAAGGGGGTAAGTTGTTCAAGTGACATATATTTATTTTTTTATAGACTCCCAATTTTTTTGTCTTTTTCCCAAATTCCAGATCTTCCAAAACTTCAAGCTTAAATGAGGCAATATATAAGATGGTTCATTTGGGATGAATCCTAAATTGGCCTGATTAAACCTTGTTTGATCAAGGTCAGATCTGTAGTCCAAATATATGCCAAATGTATTATCGGGGCATATTTGAGGGTGTTGAAATTTTGTGCCATTATCTTGGGACTGCGCAGGTCCGAATGATAAAATATAGATTCCAACTCAATCCCACCAGGATTGAGTGGTTGTGATGTTGGGGCCATCCAGATCCAAGAATTTTCCATCTTTATTTCTAGATAAATTTGCTTATCCTTAGTGAGGAAGGATCCACAACTTGGGTATTCTCTTGGAACCACAACTCCTATTCAAATATCAGTAGGCAACTATGTGCCAAGAGGGCCTTTGCATAACTTTATTTAGTACACCAGTTGCATGCTTTCTTGGATCAATCAGCTCTCCAATCACTCATGCCCTTGTCACTTAAGCATTCAATTGTTGCAATATGTTCCACAGGATGCTGTCCTTAAAAACCCAGAATACAGTGGCTCAAGAAGTAATGGGCTTGCCTCAGTATGCTCTTGTGATATCTCTATTTGGCAAGCTACACTGCTGGCCAGTGTGCTTCTAGTAGAACTTTGAAGTGCTGGTTATTTCTTATAAAGTCTACATGGCCTGCTCTTTGCAAGAACTCCTACCTCTCATGGTTTGTGTCCATCAGATAAAGCCAGTATAGTGGTGGACTCTGGGTTCCTGCCATTAAACAGGCCATCTATCATCTTCTGGGATCCAGGAAGTATATCTTTTCTGCCTTCAAGAATGAGGTCCCCATAAGATCCACATGGCTCCCACCCTAGTGATGTTCCCCAAAGCCTGAAAGACCTGACTATTTATCCAGGCCTTGGGATAGAATGAATAAGATTCCCTTATTTCTGATATTTTATGTTTGCTTTCTTGTTGGATTGCCATCTTGTGGTTATTTTATACTTTTGTTTGTATTTGTTGTTTTATATTATTTTTATTGTTGTCAGCTACATGGAGTCAGTTGAATATGGGTGGCATTCACACTGAATGTATTCATGAATTCATTCATGCATGAATGAATGAATGTTGATATAGCTGCACAAAGACCTCCAAAAGCCAATATTTTGAAAGCTTCACAACTATGGAGAGCTGTGCTGGGTGTAAACATTGTTTTAGGCATTGCAAAAGGAAACTCCTGAACCAGGGAACAAAAAGATTTAGGGGGCTTCTATTGATGTAGACATTTAAATTGTAAAACAAATCGTGGCTTTCAAAACATCAGCTGTGATTCCTTTTTATAATAATAAAGAGTTATGATAATGTTATTAAGTCCATGTAATCAAACAGTATGTCACCTCATCTCATTCTCAACCCTACAAATCAACCATGTGCATTCACACTTTTGTTATTCATCTACAATTGTTTACAACAATAATTATTCAATGTGTGGAATCAATTGGTAGACTATAAATATAAATGCATTTATTGTTTTCAAAGTAGCATATTGATATTATCTCAATTGAATGTACTTCTCATCCATACTTTCACCATTGATGTTGGCAAAAGTTTTCATAACAATATTAGAGTTTGTATCTAAGTAGACTAGAAGAGGTTAACTGTAATGTAGTATAATTTGAAAAGTGATTGCCTATTGCAGTACTACATATCATCACTAATGCCTCCATTGAGAAGTAATGCAGATAAACTGAGAAAATTTTAATATAAATTATAGTAACATATCAGTTGGTCTTGTTGTTTTATTTTCACCAACTTGCCGAATTGCAGAAGGTTTTAAATCTGCTCACAGCAGTAATGCTTTTTAATTTGTTCTTCCTGTAACTATCTTGATACACAATCAGATTAAGCTTATCTCTTTCCAAAGCTGATGTGTACTTACAGAGCCCAAGTTTTCATGGGTGCTATTTATTGGAGAAATGACCATGGATGCTGTGAGATGCAGGGAATGTGTGCTGATCATTTACCAGAAATGCTGCTTGTTTCCTAAGAACAAATTTGAAACTGAATTCAGCAACAGATGCTGTGTCCTTATATATTGTTAATGTAACATAATGCCCATAGTCAACTGTGATAATATCAAACCTTCACATATTCACATAAATTTAACAGTAGTTTCTTCTGCCTCATCATCCAAGACCCTGGTCAGCATATGAACTTTCCGGTATTTAAAAATCTAATATCCAATTATGTCTGGATGTCAGAAGCATAGACTGGCATGGTATATTGTGAAACATCGTCAAAGTTTTAGATGGGTGAAGGAGGGGAAATATTATTATTTGTTTTGTTTTTTTAATCAAACTGACACCTATAAAACATTGAAAATTGACAACAGTTTTACATTGGGTAGTTTTGACATTGCCCATTTTCCATGGGAAAATGCAATATCCTTGGTCTACTAGATATGGATATCCAAAGAGCCATCAGATGACAGTTGCACATTTAATAACATTCTTCTCAGTACCACTTATTTCCTGCCAAGTGGAAAATATTCTGAACAAAGTTCCCACTTTTCTAGAATGGGTGATAGAATGTAGTTTGGATTCCCAGGACAGAGGAGCTGCATTCCAGAGGACCAACAGACAGCAAACTTTAAAAGTTTGGTTGGGAGAAAGAGAGCCAGGGTAGCTCTTCCTTAGGTGTTCTCAGAGTGTACTTTTAATAAAGCAGTTAGCTTAGTTTGGCAAGATTTCTATCTTTAGGGAGTAATAATAAAGGAAACTACTAGAGAAAGGTGCCTGGGGTGCTCCTAGAACTAAGGAGAAATTTTCTGACAGTTAGAACAATAAATCAGTGGAACAACCTGCCCCCAGAAGCAATGAATGCTCCAACACTGGAAGTTTTTAAGAAGAGACTGGACATCCATTTGTCTCAAATGGTTATAGAGTTTCCTGCCTGAGCAGGGGGTTGGACTAGATGACCTCCAAGGTCCCTTCCAACATTTTATTATTATTATTATTATTATTATTATTATTATTATTATTATTATTATTATTATTATTATTATTATTATGGATCATCGCACAGTCAGCCAGATGTTCAGACTGGATTTGGCATTTTGTCTACCTATCGAGTCCTTACCCAAGACCTGGGATAGGCAGATGTGGATGTTTGATGGTATTACAGATATCATCGCAGGATGGAAGCAGTTCCTAGTAAGGCCGCCTTTTGCATTTGACTAATAGTGAATTTGTCAATGCCAATGGTGTTCAAGTGGTGCTCCAGTTGTTTTGGGATTGCACCCAAGGAGCCTATTACTATTGGTACTACCCTTGCTTGCTTTTGCCACAGTCTTTCTATTTCTATTTGTAGGTCTTTGTATTTTGTTATCTTCTCCAGTTCTTTCTCATCTATTCTGCTGTCTCCAGGCACTGCCACGTCCACTATCCAGACTTTTTTGTCTTTCTTATCGACAATTGTTAAGTCTGGTGTGTTATGTTTCAGGTGCTTGTCTGTTTGAATTCTGAAGTCCCAGAGCAGTTTAATTTTATCATTTTCTATGACTTTCTCTATTTTATGATCCCACCAGTTTTTGCTTACAGGCAAATGATGTTTTTTGCAGATCTTCCAATGCACCATTGTTGCTACTTTGTCATGCCGCTGCTTGTAATCAGTTTGTGCAATCTTCTTGAAACAGCTTACCAAGTGGTCCACTGTTTCTTCAGCTTCTTTGCATAGGCGGCACTTACTGTCTGTTGCTGTCTTCTCAATTTTGACTTTGTATGCATTTGTCCTTAAGGCTTGGTCTTGTGCACCCAGAATTAGTCCCTTGGTCTCTTTCTTCAATTTTCCTGCTCTTAGCCATTGCCAGGTTTTATTATTATCTGTTTTCCCAGCTACTTTTTTCACGTATTGGCCATGTAGTGCTTTGTCTTCCCATGCCTCTATTCTGTTCTTCATTTGGTCTTTCTTGTAGGTCAGTTTCGTCTCTCCAGTAGTTAGTAAGCCTTCCTGATATATTAATTTCAGTGCATCTTCATCATTGTTCTTCAGATATTCTTCCAAAGCCATTTTTTCTTCTTCAACCATCTGATGTACTTGTAGCATTCCACGCCCACCTATTTGGCTTGGTAGATAAAGTCTATCAATGTCATTGCGTGGATGAAGGGCATGATTCATTGTCATTATTTTTCTGGTCTGCCTATCCATATTATTATTATTATTATTATTATTATTGTTGTTGTTGTTGTTGTTGTTGTTGTTGTTATTTAGAAGTCAGCATGTCTTTTTTGGTTATTGGAGCCTGATACTTCCTGACCAATGACCCTCTCACATGCCTTCCCTGACCCACGTGACACTTCTTGCCCTCTCACACCTTTCTCAATCTGCCCTGCCCTGCTCTGCCACACACACACACACACCATCCCCAGTCTACAAGGCATCTCTTGCGCTCTCCCAATTATTCCCAGGCACCTTTCTCAATCCACAACACCTACCTGCATACAATCCCTGACTGCTATGACACTTATCATACATCCTTGTGACTCTAATGAAATCTTCTTGATTCATGCAAACCCCCCATCTACATGACAAGCGTAGCCTCTCTTATGCATTTCTGTGATCCCCACACTCTTATTGATCTATAGTGCCACTCACATGCCCAACATAATATGCATGGCATTTCTGGCACACACTCACACATCTTTCCCAATCTTTCATGCATCCACCTGTATCAAACCTGTCCACCCCTTTATGCACACACTTGATCTTTCCACCACTTATTTGCCTCCTGGCTTTCAACCTTTAACTTCCTGCTGGTTTCCCCATTGAATCTCTCTCAGCAATCTTCCCACAAGCAAAGTAAATGGAAAAGCTGGCATGAATTCATGGGAGGGAGGGAGGAAGGGAGAAAGGAAGGAAGGAAGGAAGGAAGGAACGAATGAAAGAAGGAAAGAAGGAAAGAAGAAAGGAAGGAAACTCAATGGGGAAACCGGCAGGAAATTACATGCTCTTACCTTTCCCACTGACTTTTTCCCCACTTATGGTCATTCTGTTGCTCTGTTTAAGTAAGGAAATATCTCTGAAATGGAATGCTCAACAGAAATTCAAAGCAGAATCCTATGCCAGTTACACTGAACTAAATGAAAATGATATAAATGTGCAACCTCCATATTAAAACAAAACAAATTAAAATAATCCATCAACTCAAAGTAAGTCATATAGCCACTCTTGTACTCTAAAACTTGAGATACAAGCTTTAATGACACCTTGGCAGGTGAGATGTGAACTTCTTTCATTTATTTTACTTCTCAGATAACAGACAAGAAAAATCACTTAGGCCAGTGGTTCTCAACCTTTTTAATGCTGCGACCCCCAACCGCTCGTAAATCAAGGACTTTCCCTGCTTGGGAGCGCCATGCATGTGTGGTGCCACACTCTGCGCCGGCTGAGGCGCAGCTGGCAAGGGGGAGCGACGGCGCAGGCCGACCACCAGCTGGGCCACCAGCTGGCCCAGCCCAAGGGAGGTAAGGCACCCGACAGGCCCCACGCGCGCCAGCAACCCTCCCTGTGCCCACTGGCCTCCCACCTCCCACCCCTGGCCCTCTTTTACTTACATTTTTAGTAGTTGCTCAGCGGGGAGGGGTGGAAACTTCCAGACAGCTCGCCTTCACTGAAGACAACTTGCAGCACCATTTGCAGAATGGGACTTTTGGCGGGCTCAGCAGGGCAGAGACAGCCTGGACAATTCCTATTGGCTTTTGAAAGCCAATAGAATTAGACTCTATTCAAGAGAGTCTATTCTATTGGCTTTCAAAAGCCAATATAATAAAAGGGAGTAGCACAGCTAAGGAAAAGGGGAAAAAATGGCGGACTGCATTGTTTGGCGACCCCCGTGAAATGGTCGTTCGACCCCAAATGGGGTTGCGACCCACAGGTTGAGAACCGCTGACTTAGGCCATGATCAGCAATCTTTCTGGTTTCCCATACTTATTAATGAAACAACTAGAGAATAAGACAACTTCTAGAGGGATTTTTTCAGAATATGTCACCAGCTGGAGAGACTGCAGGATGATGGTGGGATGGCTAATAGGGAGAAAAACACACAGTCCAAATGGTAATATTTCAGTGACCAGATAAAATAAAAATATATATCCATAAATGGAAGTGTAAACTCTTGAAACAGAGACAGAAATGTCAGCAAATAGAGAATAAAACTTTTGAAACATTTCAAACAAGCAGGGGGATTTTACCACCACCACCACTTCATAGTAGAGATTGTACAAAGTATCAAAAATGTTTCAATTAGATTTAAAAATTGAAGAAGGGGCTTTGTAGCCCGAAAGGACCATACTTTTAAAGCACCAAATCCAATCAGTGCTTTGTAACCTTTCAAAGTGCTGCACGGATTCAATGGCTTTCCTGCTGCTTCTGGGATTGTTTCATGCATGTGTGGTGCTGCCATTTCAGTTCTGTATATGAAAAACTCTGAAGGACACATGGGTAGTATGATGAGCTCTTTAACACTGGCCTAGGTAGGCGGACAATGACATTCAACATCTCATTAAAACCTCTGCCTATCACACCTCTTTTGAAACTAGCATTGCACTGAGTTTCATTCATATTCTGACTCTCAATTTCTATATTGTGGATTTCTTTAGAATTTAATACAACACTCCATCTATGGTTGTTTTTTGTTTTTTGTTTTTTGTTTTTTTTTGCTAATGGGACATTGCTACCATTCTATATCCTTCTGTAGGCATTTTGATGCTTCCTCATTATAGTCTATATTTTCTTTCAAATTTAAAGTCTAAAGCATTCAGGTCAGATCCCCAGTACAAATTAATTCATACTCCCCATCTTCTTAGATTATTTTTTTTTTCTAACCTCTGACTGATTTGACAAATAGGAGAGATCAGTATTATAACGTGAAATTTTTCATTTACACTTAATATGACATTGTGCAGAATGAATGGCTGCTTCGGTTCCTTCTCTGTGCTCCTGTTTGTGCTCTTTGATCACCTGGTGCAAAAACATTAGCGGTAATGAAGAAAATAAGGCTAATGAACCAAATGACTTCAGTGATTGATTCATAATGGGATTCTTAACATCCTAGGCAAAAAGAAAATAAAAGAAAGAAAAGTTTTTATTGCTATCATCTCATAAAACAGAGCTGAACAAAAGAATAGCAGTGGAAGAGAACCAAAGAACAAAATAAATGGAAAGAACTTACAATTAATAAATGCTTGCTCAGGGACTGGTATAGACAGAAAGAACAAATGAGCTTTGGAGAATATTTACTCTTTGGGCCAATTTTGCCTTTCTTTCAATCATGGATAGATTTTAATGCCCCCCTTCTTAAAAAAAAAAAGAAAGCATTTCCACAGGATATTATAGACTGAAATTCAGGTGCTGCATATAGACAACCAATGGAAGACGACTATGGCGCTTCCCATCTTATTATCTCCTGCCATTTCTTCCACTGTTTTGTACCAGTTATTCAGAAATACAACAATCAAAAGAGGGGATGAAGAAAACCACTTTAGAATGAATAGATAGAATGGAAAGTGCTATCATGAGCCTGCTTCTACATTTGAATTATAAAATGCTAATCCTTTTCTTTCAGGCACTCAGTGACTGGGAGTCAGGCCGCATATACAATTATAATTATTATGATTCATCTCACAGTCAGCAGATGTTTAGACTGTATTTGGCATTTTTATCCATCTATCAAGTCCATCCCAAGGACCTGGGATAGGCAGATGTTGGTGGTTTTTTTATGGTGTTAAAGGTATTGTTGTAGGATGTAAGCTGCTCCAAATAAAAATCCCTTTTGCAATTGACTCATGGTGATCTGATGGCACATCAAAGAGCATGGAAAAAGTAAATCTGGTGTTGTTTTAGGTTATGTCTTCCCTTCCCCACCCCTCACCCCCCTTCCTCCCTTCCTTCATCTCTTCCTCCTTCCCACCTCTTTGTTAGGAGCTGAGAATGTCAGATCATCAGACATATACATCCACACACATAATGCATAGTCTGAATTTTTATGTGGAAATAATAGTTCCCCTTTTGGGGTTCCTCTAATCTAAATATCTATGTTAAGAAAGCTAAATAAAATAATTAATTAAAAAAGGAGAAGAGTTGTCTGCTGGGACAAGGGTGGGCTGTAGTGTTCTTTAGAATGCAGTCTCACAGGCAGCAGGATTATTGGCCAGTTGAAACCTTCCCCCCCCCAAATCAAATATTTGGTTTTATTAATTCTAGAATATTCCAGAAAAAAAGAAGGGATGGTATAAAACCATTCTGAAATGGGGAATAATCACGGTGATATTATTTGGCTGCACTGCAAATGTCTTCCAACAGGATGAAAACACAGCACTATACCACTATAAATATGTTCCTGCAATTATCTGTTGGAAATTTGGCAGGCTTCATGCTCTCAGCATGATATATTGTACCTGATTTTTTTTTGTCCATAAGAAAAAAAAAAACATCAATAGCTATTTGTGGATTTCCAGTTCAGTGAATTTTTACCTTGGAGGGACAAAGCTTTATTTTTCTGAATTCATTTTAGGAGTTACCATTGAGTGGAATCTGATTACTTCCAAATTGGTCTGAATCAGATCAGAGCGTTTTATGAATCACACAGTTAGGTTTCGGCAGAGTCTTCCAATTAAAGCAAACTTCCATTTTCTATATAGTTAGGACTAGGATGATTTAGAGAGGGACTGGTCCACATGGCAGAGGGAAGAATAAGTACAACTTCTGCAATATTGTTGAGCTAGTGACATGTTGCCTAACGTAGTTCACAAAGGTGCCATGGTATAGGTCACCTTGAAGAAGGTGTGAATGCTAAAGTAATGTAATCTTTGTATAATATAATTAGCTGTGTGCAAGCTTCAATCATTCAGAAACAGAATGTTCTAGGAAGAAGGAAAACTTCATTTTTCTTCCAGAATATGCCAGTTCAGACATTCAAGTGCAGGGCAAGGACATTTATTATTTTCTGGAAATTAGCCTTCCAGAAAAGTACTGAGGTCCAGTACTTAGATGGGATCAGTCTAGAGTGGAGAATTTTGTACAATGGTAAATGGTACCAATGTAAATAAATCATCCTGTTCTACCTCAGGTTTCCTAATGTAAAAGATAGCATTGAATCCTGCCATATGGCAATCTTTTGGAATGCATGGGCCAAATGGAGCCCCAAACCACCTTGTTTACCATATGGGACAATCTTTCCCAGAGCCCTTTCAAAATCATTTCCCCAACATCTGGAAAATTAGAATGTCTTTGATAAGCCAACTCTTCAGTAGGTAAGCATTGCTTATGGTGGAATTAGAAGACTCTACAGGGTATGGAGGAATTGTTTGTGATGCTCTCTGATGCATTGTCGCTTTCTCTACTGTAAGAATATGAATGAAACAAGAAATATTTGAGGAACTACCACCACCTATTTACATCCCATACCATTAGGTCTGGCAGAAGGGTATGGTATCTACAAAGGAGTTACATCTGGTAATCTATTTCCTTCCCACCCAAATTCTGAATCTGAATATAGTGAACCATGTATTCTATTGTTACATTTAGACCTAATAGTATTTTAGCAGTTCCACAGAACTAATTATTTATATGACATAGAGGTTTGGATACTGGAGCACTGGGGAACTACCAAAGGATTGGAAAAGAGCTGATGGAGTTTCCATCTTCAAAAAGAGAGGAGGGAAAACAGACCAGGAAACTACAGACCAATCAGCCTAACATCAACATCTGGGAAAATACTAGAAAAAATAATTAAAAAAACTTAAAGATCTGTAAACATCTATAAAAAAGATAGATCTGTAAACATCTATAAACAAATAAAGTTACAACTAGTAGCCAGCATAGATTTGTTAAAAACAGAGCATGCCAAACCAATTATATTTCACTCTTTGACAAAGTGACTAAATTAGTAGACCAGCAAAATGCTGTGGGCATAGTATGCTTAGACTTCAGCAAGACATTCGATAAAGTAAACCATAACCTACTTCTTGGTAAACCAGAAAAATGTGGGATAAACAGCATCACCACCAGATGGATTTGTAACTGGCTGATAAACTGTACTCAACAAGTAGTCCTTAATGGTACTACATCTACATGGAAGGAAACAGTGGGGTACCACAAGGTTTTCTCTTAGGCTCAGCACTCTTCAGTATCTTCATAAATGACTTAGATGAGGGAATAGAAGGGGAATTCATTAAATTTGCAGATGGCACTAAGCTGACAGGAATAGCCACAGAAGATAAGCTCAGGATCCAAAAAGATCTTGACAAACTTGAACAATGGGCCTGTGCCACTCACCCCACCCCCACCCCACTACCGCCCTGCCCTCTGCAGGGCCACCTACCACCTCTGTGGCCCAAATATCTCCTTGTTAAAAAAAAGCAGCTAAGAGACTTTTCTAAATGCATATTGCAAGTAACTGAAACTTTCTGATATTTTATGTCATCAGTATATCTATATTATCAGTACTAAGAGATTCAGTCACGTGCAGAAATTCCTTTTCAATTAGTTACTTTATTCATAAATCCAAGACATTTCCACATCTGATTTTCTGTATTATCTCATTCAGCCAAATCACTGCGACTTGTCAAAGCCTCTCTTTGTAATTTTTCAAGTAATTGGAAAAAGAACTAAAACTGGTTGATTGCAAGATGATTCATAGGTAATCTCATCATATAGCAGGAAGTATTCAAATGTCTATCATTGCAGATCTGATTTTTTTATTCGATTTTTGACATATTTCTCCCAGATAATATCCTTCTTTGTTCTGAATGAATGATAGAAAGTACCAGTACCGAGCACAACAAAGAAGTGGCAGATGTAAGATCAGTTAAATATAACTTTCTATTAAGTGCTTTTCCCAAACAAAGCCAGCACCATTTCTCTCTCCAGTGTGATATTTGATGCTAAATACCTTGTATGAGTTTAAAAGTAATGACCAGCATGTTGGTTCACATCCAGAAGTCAAGCAGCAACAAGTGCAGCTCCCTAAACAATGAGGTCAACCTGGTAACTACCATATACTCGCCTTACTGCACAGGCAGCCATATTCTAGAAGGGGAAGAAAGAGAATAAATCAAAGGCACTGAACCCTTGTCCTCCCAAATTCCCACACATTCTTGGTTTTTACCCCATTCTGATCTGGAAAGCCCTCCATTCTCTACAAAAAATAAAATTTCACAAGTAAATAATCAAGCTAACTCAATTATAAGATGGTAAACACCCAACAAACTTGGTCCCCATCCCCAACTCCTTTCCTGACCAAATCTTTTTAGAGATAGGGGAAACTCACTGAACCCAAAGACCAAGTTTCATCTCTGTCGTTCTCAAGGTATGAATCACCAAGGAGTCACCTGCAAGGGCTCTACCCAAACACAGTGATGTTTCCAATTTCTTGTGCTGCAAGAAACTCGGGGGGGGGGGTGTTACATTGATTAAATGCAGCTTTCAAGGAATTCAAAATTGGCCACGTCCTGGAGAGTCATAGCCCTCCAGAGTCTCCTCTGGACCAAACCTGATGTATCAGAAAGAGTCCCTAGAAAGAGCTAGGGAACTCAGGTTTCTAAGCCAGTGCATATTCCCTACATCCAGCATAATGTTATCAGATGCAAGGAAAAAAACTTAGGGAAGCCACCACAATAGCTACTTCCAATCCCAGTCCACCCATAATTGCAGCACCAGGGCTTCACCAGCATTTCCATGGATGGGAAATGGATTCCTGATCTTCATGGGGTTGGGGAATGAATTCCTGATTATCCACTGTACTCCTCAATTTGTGCTGTGAAACTGACCGTGACTTCATGTCTTCTGATGGTCTAAATCAGCGATGGTGAACCTTTTAGACACCGAGTGTCCAAAAACCACTCCATCCGCTCCACCCCAATTCTATCCCCCATCCCACCCCTGCCCTTGGCTGTGCTGCTCTGCACGAGCCGTGCCTGGAGGCAACTCTCCTCTGGGGGTGCTGCTGGTGAGGAGGGGGCAGCGGGGGGAGGTAGGACTGGGGCAATGGCTCATATGTTCACAGAGAGGGCTCAGCATGTTGCCTCTGGCACGGAAGCCATAGGTTCGCCACCACTGGTCTAAATACATACTGTCACTATCACTTTTTCTTAATTATAGAATTCTTCTGCTGGATATATGGAAAAATTATGGCATTGCTGAGAAAAGAAGGGCTGTGGTAAAAAATAATCCATTAGTCGGTCTATCCATTTTACAAAATATAAGTCTAGAAGAAAGACCATTCCATCTGGCAAGTACTGAAAATGTAACATACTGTAATCTCACTAAAATGATTTTGACGCTAGTATGGCAACTTGGGCACACAGGAATGACCTTATTTATTTGCAATTATACACTGTGAGTGATGACTTCATAAATAGGTCCATACATTTATGAAGCATATATAGTTCAAATAATCATATAATTTCATATCTTTTCCCATTCATATTACTTAGCACGTTTAAGAGCAAAAGAAATCACAATGAAACCCATTATAATTATGTTTTTGCTTTTTTTTGCTTTGGGGTTTTTTTTGCAGGAAAGTTGACATTTTGTACATTATCTTCAAATCCTACAGCAGTTAATTTATTGGTTGAAAAATAGAAAAGATAATAATAATAATAATGATGATGATGATGATGATGATGATGATGATGAAGAAGAAGAAGAAGAAGAAGAAGAAGAAGAAGAAGAAGAAGAAGAAGAAGAAGAAGAAGAAGAAGAAGAAGAAGAAGAAGAAGAAGAAGAAGAAATTGAAACACTGCTATCATGTCACCCCTAGTCCTTCCCTTCATTAAACTAGATATACCCAACTCTAGCAACCATTCCTTATATGTTTTAGCCTCCAGTCCTCCGGGTATTGATAGCGCCATTGACTAAGACTAATGGTAAAACTGGACATGAAAAATAAAAAAGGAGATTGTGTTGATGAGGATGAAGCTCATTTCTATCAGGTCTTCAAGAAAACAGTAAAAAATTGGATTTATCAATAGACATTGGAGCCCGGGTTTTGACACTGTTTTTTTTTTTTTTTTGACACTGCCTTATTATAATTCCAACCAGAAGCAGCTTAAAAGAGAAGCTTCAAATACCTTTTTTATACATAACCTTATGTTCACATGACCAATCAATAAACAGAAACTTATGTGACATTGATCAATCAATAAGCAGAGGCAACACATTACTTCATGTAATATCAACTAATCAGAAAGCAGAGAGAACACTTCTCTATGATTAAAGAGATCTTATATAATATGCATTCTATAAGGTGTTCCCCAGTTATTTCCAACACACCAACCTGCCACTGCCCTGCTTGTATCTCCACTACCATCTCTTCAGTCAGCAGATAAGACAAACAAAAATATTTACGCAAGAACTTCTTGTGTGTCTTCCCCTCCCCCAAAGATAATTGAGACATTGAAATGGTTAAAGACATCAAACTTGTCAGATGGAAAACCAACAGCCTGGGTTCAAAAACCAAACACTGTGCAATGGAATGAGCTCCCATTACTTGCCCCAGCTCCTGCCAACCTAGCAGTTCAAATAAATAGGTACCACTTTGGTGGGAAGATAAAAGCATTCTGTGTATAGTAGTGCAGGCCATGTGACTACAGAAGTGCTTTCTGACAATGCTGGGTCCCTTGGCTAAGAAACAAAGATAAGCTATCTATCAAAATGAAATTCAATGGTGAAAAAAGTAAGGTTCTACATTTAGGCAAGAAAAACCAAATGTACAGGTATAGTGTAGGGGTATCTTGCTCAATAGTAGTAACTGTGAGACGGACCTCGGACTCCTAGTGGACAATCACTTAAATATGAGCCAGGAGTGTGCTGCAGCTGCCAAAAAGGCCAACACAGTGCTGGGCTGCATTAACAGAGGGATAGAATCAAGATCACGTGAAGTATTAATACCACTTTACAATGCCTTGGTAAGGCCACACTTGGAATACTGCATCCAGTTTTGGTCACCACGATGTAAAAAAGATGCTGAGACTCTAGAAAGAGTACAGAGAAGAGCAACAAAGATGATTAGGGGAATGGAGGCTAAAACATATAAGGAACAGTTGCTGGAATTGGGTATGTCTAGTTTAACGAAGAGAAGGACGAGGGGGGACATGATAGCAGTGTTCCAATATCTCAGGGGCTGCTACAAAGAAGAGAGAGTCAAGCTATTCTCCAAGGCACGCGAAGGCAGGATGAGAAGCAACAGATGGAAACTGATCAAGGAGAGAAGCAACCTAGAACTAAGGAGAAACTTCCTGACAGTTAGAACAATTAATCAGTGGAACAACCTGCCTCCAGAAGCAGTGAATGCTCCACCCCTGGAAGTTTTTAAGAAGAGACTGGACAGCCATTTGTCTGAAATGGTGTAGGGTTCCTGCCTGAGCAGGGTCTTGGACTCAATGATCTCCAAGGTCCCTTCCAACTTTATTATTATTTATTATCATCGTCAGCCATGTTCATTATTTTGTCTACCTATCGAGTCCTTACCCAAGACCTGGGATAGGCAGATGTGGATGTTTGATGGTATTACAGATATCATTGCAGGATGGAAGCAGTTCCTAGTAAGGCCGCCTTTTGCAATTGACTAATAGCGAATTTGTCAATGCCAATGGTGTTCAAGTGGTGCTCCAGTTGTTTTGGGATTGCACCCAAGGTGCCTATTACTATTGGTACTACCCTTGCTTGCTTTTGCCACAGTCTTTCTATTTCTATTTGTAGGTCTTTGTATTTTGTTATCTTCTCCAGTTCTTTCTCTTCTATTCTGCTATCTCCAGGCACTGCCACGTCCACTATCCAGACTTTTTTGTCTTTCTTATCGACAATATTATTATTATTATTATCGATCATCGCACAGTCAGCCAGATGTTCAGACTGGATTTGGCATTTTGTCTACCTATCGAGTCCTTACCCAGGACCTGGGATAGGCAGATGTGGATGTTTGATGGTATTACAGATATCGTCGCAGGATGGAAGCAGTTCCTAATAAGGCCGCCTTTTGCAATTGACTAATAGCGAATTTGTCAATGCCAATGGTGTTCAAGTGGTGCTCCAGTTGTTTTGGGATTGCACCCAAGGAGCCTATGACTATTGGTACTACCCTTGCTTGCTTTTGCCACAGTCTTTCTATTTCTATTTGTAGGTCTTTGTATTTTGTTATCTTCTCCAGTTCTTTCTCTTCTATTCTGCTATCTCCAGGCACTGCCACGTCCACTATCCAGACTTTTTTGTCTTTCTTATCGACAATTGTTAAGTCTGGGGTGTTATGTTGCAGGTGCTTGTCTGTTTGAATTCTGAAGTCCCAGAGCAGTTTAATTTTATCATTTTCTATGACTTTCTCTATTTTATGATCCCACCAGTTTTTGCTTACAGGCAAATGATATTTTTTGCAGATCTTCCAATGCACCATTGTTGCTACTTTGTCATGCCGCTGCTTGTAATCAGTCTGTGCAATCTTCTTGCAACAGCTTACCAAGTGGTCCACTGTTTCTTCAGCTTCTTTGCATAGGCGGCACTTACTGTCTGTTGCTGTCTTCTCAATTTTGACTTTGTATGCATTTGTCCTTAAGGCTTGGTCTTGTGCAGCCAGAATTAGTCCCTCGGTCTCTTTCTTCAATTTTCCTGCTCTTAGCCATTGCCAGGTTTTATTATTATCTGCTTTCCCAGCTATTTTTTTCATGTATTGGCCATGTAGTGCTTTGTCTTCCCATGCCTCTATTCTGTTCTTCATTTGGTCTTTCTTGTAGGCCAGTTTGGTCTCTCCAGTAGTCAGTAAGCCTTCCTGATATACTAATTTCAGTGCATCTTCATCATTGTTCTTCAGATATTCTTCCAAAGCCATTTTTTCTTCTTCAACCATCTGATGTACTTGTAGCATTCCACGCCCACCTATTTGCCTTGGTAGATAAAGTCTATCAATGTCACTGCGTGGATGAAGGGCATGATTCATTGTCATTATTTTTCTGGTCTGCCTATCCATTGCTTTTAGTTCTGCTTGAGTCCAGTCCACTATTCCAGCTGTGTACCTAATGACTGGGATTGCCCAGGTGTTGATTGCCTTTATGGTATTTCCTCCATTGAGTTTGGATTTTAAGATCTTCTTCACTCTCTTGATGTATTCACCTCTAATCTTTTTCTTGACTTCAGTGTGCTTGATGTTGTCAGCTTGAAGGATACCCAAGTATTTGTAGTACTCTTCCTCATCCAGACTCTTAATGTTATTTTCGTGGGGCATCTTGATTCCTTCAGTTTTCACTATTTTTCCTTGTTTGATAGTAAGTGTGGCACATTTGTCCAAGCCAAACTCCATTACAATATCTTGGCTATATATACGGACAGTGTTGAGCAGCGATTCTATTTCAGATGATGTTTTTCCATACAGCTTCAGATCATCCATATAAAGGAGGTGGGATAGTCTGGCAGATGTTTTTGATGTTTGATAGCCATGTCCTGAGTTATTCAGTATTGTTGACAGAGGAAACAGTGCAATAACAAATAGTAATGGTGATAATGAATCTCCTTGAAATATTCCTCTCTTGATATTAACCTCTCCCAGCCTCTCACCATTGATCTGCAACTGTGTCTTCCATTGTGCCATCGATCTTTGCACAAATTTTCTGATGTTTCTACTGACTCCTGTTATTTCTAGGCACTTTATTATCCAATCATGTGGCAGAGAGTCAAATGCCTTTTTGTAGTCAATCCATGCCACATTCAGGTTGGTCTTCCTTCTCTTGCAGTTTTCCAAGATCATTTTGTCTATTAGGAGTTGATCTTTTGTTCCTCTGCTATTGGGGCGGTTTCCTTTCTGCTCAGGTGGAAAGAGATTGTTTTCAACTAGATGCTGTTGCACTGCATCAGCTACTACACCAGTTAGTAATTTGAAAGTTGTTGGTAAGCAGGTAATTGGCCTGTAGTTACCTGGTGTTGCCCCTTTTGCTGGATTTTTCATTATTAGGTAGGTTTTCCCAGTTGTTAGCCACTTTTCAATTTCTCCTCCTTGTAGTATATTGTTGAACTGTTTGGCAATGAGTGGGTGTATAACAGTTAGATGTTTCAACCAAAACCCATGCAGTTCATCTTCACCTGGTGCTGACCAATTTTTGATTTTCTTTGCTCTTTTTTCTACCATTTTTGTTGTTATTACTAGTTCTTTCATTTCAACTTCTGTTTTATTTGCATCCACCTCTTTTAACCAAGCCGCATCCTTGTTGTATTTCTTTGGGTTATCCCATATTTGCTTCCAGAACTGCACTGTTTCTTCCTTGTCAGGTACTGACTGATTCCTTGCAGTTTCTCCATTGATGGATTGGTAGAAACGTTTCTGATTGGATTGAAATTGGAGGTTCTGCCTATAGTTTGCAATTCGAGCTTCATATCTATTATTATTATTATTATTATTATTATTATTATTATTATTATTATTATTATTATTATTATTATTACTGATCCCTAGAGTCAGACATGACTGAACAGGGGAATCCTTTACCTTTATCTTTATTCACTGAAAAATTACAAGATTAAATTGTGATGAGATGTCAGATGGAACCTTCATGGCTGGTTGGTCTCCACCTAGGAAAGCCAACTTAGTTTCAAGAAAGAAGAGTTTCTGCAGCCCCATCATTTAAGGCAGGGGTGTCAAACTGCTGGCCCACCGGCTTGATGTGTCATGCCAAAACCGTGCCCACCCTATTGCCGGCATGGGAAAAAAGTCATGATACGTCACAACACATCACGTGACATTGTGAGTTTGACACCCATGATTTAAGGGAGGGGGAGGGGGGAAAGAGAATGTTCAAGCAAATGTAATCACCAACAAGGGAACATGAATCAGAGGAGGGAATTTCTTGTTTGACAGGTAGATGCCTGATTAAACATTGTGAGTAAAAACAGGATTAATAATTTAACATTGTTAGAAAGCTAAATAAGTGATTAATGAAAACAGTGTGCTTTCCTGATAAGGAAAGAAAATCCTTTTTAACTATATGCAAAGGCTGATGTTAGAATGCAAAGCAACTTTTTGATTTGATCTGCACAAAAGAGGATCAAGCCTCTCTAAACAATGATAGTAATTTATATTTGTTTGAATCATTTAATTTATTCTGTCTTTGTATATTTTAACATGTATTTATTTATTTAGTTTCTAGAACCAGACTGATGTAGTTTAAGGCTTCAGACTAGAAGGTGGGAGACCATAAATTCTAGTCCAATCTGTGGCACAAAGCCAATTGGCTGACCATGGACCAGTCACTCTCTCTCAACCCTAGAAAACAGGCAATGACAAACCACTTCTCAAAACCTTGCTAAGAAAACGGCAGGGATTTATCCAGTAGTTGCCAGGATGGAGGATGTGTGTGTGTGTGTGTGTGTCAATCCAATTCTATCCCACCCCAAATGAATGACTTTTAGCAATTTATAGTAAGGTTCAATGTAGTCAACTCAATCAAACAATGATAACCATAACTGGCCCTCACACAGAAACATCAGAACAAAATAATAATAATGAAAATAAGAAACAGCAAGAAAAGTCCTCCAAAACCAGTTCAGTTTAAAAGAATAAAAATATATCTGGAATAAGATAAAATGAATAAAGATATGTGCTCTTTTATTTCTGGGGTTTTTTTAACCAAGAGAACATACTTTTTTCATTCTAAATTAAGAACTTTTTCTTTGGAATTTATTATCATAACAACAAATTCTAAAGGTTTAAGTTGTAAAAACCTTTATGTGAGAATTGAATGACTGGAAAAGACAACAATCGGTGAGTATATGTGGGAAAGATATTGAGAGATTGGACAAAGAGACATTGCCGAAGGAACAATAAAATAAGACATAGCATAACCCACAATTTAACAGTGAGTCGGGCAAAATGCTCAGAAGATACCCTCCCTAGTTTCTCAAACTGTAAAGGAGATGGGAAGAGGATTCTTCTTTCAGACTTACAGGATTCTGTCAATGTAGCTTTATAATGAAGTAGAATTTAGCTCAGTCATCTGGCTGTGATTCCTATCTGATTTACCCCAGGAGGCCAAATGCAAACTTGTGCCTATTAATTGCTCAAAGAAAAACAAGTCCTGCATACAAAACAACTATGCTGAAGGGCAGAAGCATCTAAAAGATACAGAGAGCCAATCATTGGAGGAGGAGGAGGAGGGGGAGGAGGAGGAGGAGGAGGAGGAGGAGGAGGAGGAGGAGGAGGAGGAGGAGGAGGCACCAATCACCAAGTGGGAGGACATTCATGAATTGGGAAAGTTGGATTTCAATCCTACTTTAAATAGTTTATTTTGAAAAAAGTTAAGCGGGATTCTCACAGCCTTTACTCTGGATATCTGACCTAGGGTTGTACTTAAGGGAATGGAAGAATTAAAGGATCATTTTGCAAATATGATATGCAATATCCAGAGGCAATGGCAGACATAACTAAACAAGTCATTGATCTTAATTATTAGTAATGAGGAAAGATTCACATATTGGCTTCCATAATCTTAGTACCAACTAACCTGCATATTTTTTTCAAGCAGTACTTTAGTAAAATTCACTGTCTCTGTAATACAAAGATTATAAGATTTTGACATTTACTAAGGCTTGGGGAAAAATTGAGAAATGTGATCATTACAGGATGTGTTGCAAAGAAACAGTAGTTTCTTTGCACAAATGCTCAAAAAGAGATAGAGAGGTAGATACGCTGAAAGTTTTGTAAGGAAAAGCCCCCTTTGCTTCTAAACAGACCTGTGAATTTGTGAAATCTGGATGAAGATGTGCCAGGATGGAAACCAATCATGCAAGCCAACAGAGTTTACAACGATCTGTATGTCTGTAGTATCAGCATGGCAAAACACAATGAGAAACATTCACAGAAAAAATAACTGTCCCACAAGTAGGTATACAGTGTCATAAATTCCATTATACCTCATCATATTTCCTAAGTGCCTTGTTTGTTTGTTTGTTTGTTTGGCATTTCATATAAGCATTGATAGCAGAAAATGGAGGGGTTGTGTGTGTGTGGGGGGGGAGGAGATGCACTGGATTTTCCAACTTGAAAAAGCAACAGTTCTCATCCATGTTTTCTGTGATGTTGCCTGATGTGCTTACTCAGTGTAGACCCAAAGTCTGGATTTTCTTTCTCTTCCCTTAAGTTTTGTGTTGATCTTATGTCAATTTTATTTTAGGCTTCCTTACTTGGTTTCTGTTGTTAGATTGTCACTAATGGTGAGACTTCTGTTGACATGTGGTATTACTTAAAATTGTAACCTTTAACAGGAAGAGAGAAAATATCTAAAGGTGGGGTAAATATTTGTCATTTTGACATTATCTGTTCCATTCTAATATCAAAAGTTAAATTGGATCTTTTCTTGCCCTTTATTAAATAACCAGACTGATTAAAATCTGTTCAGTCAAAAAATATTTTAACAATATATTATCAAGAAAGGTCAGGTAATTGGAAATACTACCTTTTTGAACATATTTTATAAATCTATTTTAAATTAATGTAAACTCTCTTCTCACACAAAACAAGTTCAGAGAAGGTGAGATTATAAATGTGCAGGACTATTTTTCTTACCATTTCAGCATGCTAAATAGAGGTTTTGGTGAGTGTAGCATATTCAGAAGGCAACAGTTTGAGAAAAACTAATACATATGAAGTTCAGTTGTGGTCTCTTTCCTAATGGTTCTGAAATTGGACTTTATTATCATAACAGTAAATCACAGAAATTAACAGATGACTGCCAATAATATTAGTAAGGAAATCAGCATAAGAGTTATTCCCACTACAAACTTTGTCATTCCAAATATGGTCCTTTTCCTATCGAGTGGATGGATAGATGGATGGATGGATGGATGGATGGATGGATGGATGATAGACAGATGTCCATATATGGATGTGTCTCTGCTTGTAAGTAGAGAAAGAATTTTTGCTTTAAGTAACCTCAATCTTAATATTCATATTCCTTTGCCTGTTAAGGAAATAGTTCAGCTCTTCACAGCATTCCATTGTTATACTTAGCCTCTGTTCAATATTTTCCTTTCCATGTAAACCTCAAATTTATCATAATATAATTTTGGGCTCCCTCTGCCCTAGTAATACTGTATATTGTCCTAATACTTTCCCTTTCCCCCTCCTCTTCCTTTCCCTATCCCATCTCTCTCTCTTTCTCCCTCATTTACTTTTCACTTATTAAATGAAATTCAAATCCCAAGGGACAAAAGAGTTCAAAAATAATTTTCCATAATTCAGAACAATTAAAATAAAACTTGTATGTTAATCATTGTATACCTTAACTCACAAAGTGCTTAAACACAATTATATGGGACAAACCCAAATCAGATAAGGAGACATAAGTCACTTCATGTCTTCATTTCTTCCAACCTTCTTCTGCCATCTTTCAGGAATCATGTACATTATTTGGCTCTGTGCACAGTCTCTCAGATCACAGGACTCATGTCATCTAATTCAAGACAATTTGCCATCAGCTACTCATATTAGGTTTATGAGAGGCTTTTCACATTTCATCTGCTAAGTACAAGAACTAAAACAAGAAAAGAGGCAAAAATCTTTTAATTAAACATCTAATTAATATGTTATTTTTTCAGTTACATTTGACCACTGAGAAGATTGATACGTAACTGGAAACTGATATCTGAAAATGGCTTTTCTTTTCTTTTCTTTTTTTTTAGAAACAAAAGTACATGTTAGCGAGGCAATTCAGTTGCTCTCATTGCTTAACAAAAATATTAGAATGTAAAAAAAGAAAAACCCATAATGTCTTTGCTGATAAATGCAAGGTGGCAAACATTATATATTAGTCTTTTTCTCATCAATTTTAAATCTGTCGGAGCTGTAAGACTTCTCCTATGTCATACTTTTATTTTAAGCTTTAATATATATAATAATTCTTTAACTCTTTGTCAGAAAAAGAAATATATATAGGGATACTGTTCAGAAGAAAGCAGACAAGTTCAGTCAGCTACCCTCATTCACCATGTTAATTGTTGGGAGAGGAAAATTAAATATGCACCATGTGACAACTTCAATCTGTTTTCAGGTCTAAGTAGATTACAGTGCTTAACTTTGAGTTTGAATAACGTAAATTGGTTGGAGCTTTGGAAAAAAAGATTCACTGGCATGATGTCTGCCTACTCCTCTATGAAAGCAGTTTGATCATTTCCTAATCGTCTAATTGGTTTATTATATTGCTTATAAATCACTTACCTTCATTAGACAGATTTTTGGCAGTATTTTCATCGGAAGTAGGATGCATAATAGGATTGTGACAAACACTTTACTTTGGGTTGTCTCTTTCTCAGATAGTGAATTTAAGATTTCTTTATTTCTTTCTTTCAGTGTTATACATTAATTAGCATTTGCTTTCAGACTTGACATCTTTAAATTTGATACGCAAGTTGTTTTGAAAGCTTTTTATAAAGGAAAAAATAGCTTCTAGATGATGGTGGTAGTGATGACGTTCATTTTGGAAAGAAACAGAAAGAAAAAAAACTAATGAAAATAAGTTTGACTTGTTAATTGGACAAGATACTGGATGCCAGCCGGATCAAGGATCAAGACAGTCTCTAATATTCATACGGTGGGCTGTGAATTATGTGTGGATAAAATTGTTGTTGTTGATTTTTTTTTGTTATACGAATATCAATCCACTTGAATGAAAAAGGGCCCACCTCTGACCCCTATCAATTATGCCATCACACCATTATCTTTCCTACTATAGCAAAGGTAGAAGTAATAGTGATACTAGGACACTGGAAGTGGTCTCTCTCGGAAAGTTGCTTGTTCTAGATTTCAGCATTTCTGGAGTAAACTAAATAGCTATAAAACTGTATATGAAATAGGTCCATGATATCTGAGGAGCCATTTCACCCCAAGAAGACTAACCTACCCCATTCATGCCAGTGGAAGAGGTCTGCTATGCATTGGTCTGCTAAGGAATTCCAGTGGGTGGGGTCAAGAAGAAGACCCTTTTCTGATGCTAGATAAGATCTTTTCTGCTGTGGCCCCAATGCTTGGAACACTGTGGAACGTTCTACTATCGAAGATGAGAATTGTTCTAACATTTTTGGCCTTTGGGAAAAGTATGAAAACTTGGCTTTGCTGATTGGCTTGGGACCCCGAGGGGTACGCTCATCACTGGAAGTGATTGAAAGGGTAAGAAGACTTCATCTCTGTGGTGTCTATCTCTTAGCCCTGTTTTTTTGTATAGTTTAAAATATTTTAATTATTTTTCTATTTGTATTTTTTTATAAACTGTTAGCTGCCCAAAGTTGTCTTATAGGGTACATAGTCAGCATAATAAATAAATAAATAAATAAATAAATAAATAAATAAGTCTTTATATTTGAAATCCCTGATTTCATTATGGCATACTGAAAGTATCTTTCCATCAGCTACCCTTCAGCATTGTAGGAAAGGAAACAATTGTCTTTCTTCACCTTGGCCTTTTTTGGGGGGGAGGGAGAGTGGGAGTCCATAATCCAATGGAGAACTTACTTTGGTGTAAATGTAATAGTGTGAAGGCTTCAGGCTAGAAACCAGAAGACTGTGGATTCCAGTTCCACTTTAGGCACAAAGCTGGCTGAACCTTCGGCCATCTCAGCCCTAAGAAGCAGGCAATAGGGAACCTTGTCTGAAATCTGGCTAAGAAAACTGTAGGAGTTGACCTAGGCCAGGGTAGGCAACCTTGTCTCTTTTATGACTTGTGGACTTCAATACCCAGAATTTCTGAACCAGCCATGCTGACTCAGGAATTCTGGGAGTTGAAGTCTACAAGTCATAAAAGAGCCAAAGTTGCCTACCCCTGGGCCCTAGGCAGTTACCAGGTGTCAAAGACTGAACTCACAAACAAAAACATATCATAATTCAATGCCAAAATTAATTTCTTGAAGAAAGAAATAATTTTTTTGTCACTCTTGTACTCTGGTACTTCAGTGACATGTTTCATAGAATCTCTCTGTCTTGTTGCAAAATCAGAATAGATTCATCACTCCAGACTTTGTCAGTTACACATGTCAAAAATAAAATTGTGATCTTCTTTTAATAATCCTGTCTTTTTATTCCATCTGATAGGACAAGTGTCACATTCAGTGCAGAGAATGGAGGGACAACTGTGAACAGTTGAAAGAATCCTCAAATAAATGTCCAGATAATTTTTTTCTGTCAGCACCATTCCCATATATACATTTAGCCAGCAGAGCAAAAGACTTATAGTGCTTTGAGCAGGAGGTGATGCGAAAATGTATCCATCAAGAATGAAATCAAATAACCCCAAACCTGCTTCCAAATAGCAAATAGCCACTTTATCAGAATCTTAGCTTAGTTTTCCTTCAGTGTATTAACGGCAGAATGCTTGAACAATATGATTAAAGGAACCAGAATCCCTAATCTCTGGAGCATTGGGAATCATGTAGATTGTAAAACATACTCTGCTATTGTTCATTCCCTTTATCCTGCCACAGTAGGATGTATTATTAATTTCACATGCAATTTGCTTTCTTGCTTGCTATTTTTTCATTAGTGCGCATTAAACCTTTATTTAACTACAAATGGGAGAAAACGTCTTGGAAACATATAGATTCCATTATGAGTTTGGATCTAATTAAGCATATACACACTTTTATAATTTAATTATAAATTGTATCAGCATGCCCTTCAGTTGTATACAAGGAATAATAAACAAATGTGTGCTTTCTAATTAAATTTTGGTTGTTATTTGGCTTACCTGGAATTTTAAAAAAGAATATATATTTTGTCTAATAGTCTTTTCCAGTGTTGTAGAATGAGATCCTAGTTATACAACTTCAATAGTGACAGCTATGAATGTATCCCTATCTTTTACATGAAGATAGATGAACATTTGAACATCCGTGTAAGTAATGCTGAATGTTGTGGACAATTTTAGGGAGATGAGGGTAAAATATACCCTAACTTTTAAATATCTGATAATACACCAAAAAGAAAATAGTAAAGGCTTTCTCATGTTTCATATTCCAAGTAGTTTCAGGGCATAAACACTCTTCTTCTTCTTTTTTTTTCATTTGGGAACCTCCATTTTCTTTTCCCAGTTATATCCTTCCCATGCAGCTCTTCGCTGAGAGCAGTACCAGTGCTGCTCATGTTCTAGCTGGCCAGCTGGCCAACTGATTAACCCAAGCATTGCTTAATAGGTACTCCTCAAAGCAAAGAATGCTGATATGACTATGGAGACTGTCTGTTTTGGTGGATCAGACACATGCCATCAGTGTAAAACTAAAGAAGGCGAACACACCATCTGGAGTACCCTTTTTTGCATGATTATTGGAGAGAAATCCCTCATGAGAATGTAGAGTTGATATTTGATGCTTGATATTAAGATACATATTTAGGAGCTTATCAATGTCTGTGCTGAAGAATCTAAATGGCTTGTACTGTTTCAGAATACATATTTTGAACTGTAATTTGAGCAGCCGTTGATAGAATAGCATACAGTGGATAGTTTTATACCAGTACAAGGTATTTTTAAAGCAATCATGTTGTATTTAGCCAGTCCATTGGCCAAGGAACAGCAAAGACAGAGTTGTAATGATACCTCTGTTATCATTGTATGCACTCCAAATTTTTGCACCTGAAATCTACTACATAGCCTATTGCTAGATGTACTTTTCTAACAGTCCCCAAGACAGGTGCATATAAAGAGTGTAAGGAGAGTCTTGGACACTATAAAATATTTGAAATTTCAATGTATTAGTATTTTCTAATTAGCTCACAGCATAGGGGTGAGTTAGATTCACCTCTCCATGCTTACATCTGCCCACTGCATCAGGTTTGGCAGAGAAAGCCTGCTGCAGAGTCAGTCTGCCAGAAAATTGCATCTGTCAGATCCAAGGAAGTGGGACTTTCCTACCTCAGTATCCATCTTGTGGAATCTTCTCCCCATAGAAATAAGATTAGCTCCAACCCTCTCAACATTTTGCAAGTCCCTCAAGACCTGACAATGCTATTAGACCTGAGGGTCTAAGAGAGAGGGGGGGAGGGAGGGAGGGAGGGAGGGAAGAAGGAAGGAAGGAAAGAAGGAAGGAAGGAAGGAAGGAAGGAAGGAAGGAAGGAAGGAAGGAAGGAAGGAAGGAAGGAAGGAAGGAATAAGGGAGTGTACAGGAATGATTGATGTCTTCCTTATATTGTAATAACTCTGTTGTCTGATTTTTATTGGCTAACAAAGTTTATAAAGCAATGCTACTAACTTTCTAGGTGTGGCACTTCTGAACACAACTGCTTCCAGTGTTCAGATTGTGTTCCTACCCGGGACTTATTTCAATTGAAAATAAAGTGCTGTAACTTTTAGAAGCCTCTGCTTGAGTTTTCATGATTGGATTTTTATGATTTCTCAAGTTTTGCCAAGGGCCAATGACCTTACAGTATGATCTTGACTTTGGAAATAATGCTACATTATATAATTTCAAAGGGTGGAGATGTTAATTACTATGTTTGTTAACAGCTGCAAAGAAGATCCCAAGTCCCTTCTTTAAATATCTTTCTTTTTTTCCATCTTTCTCTTTTCTTTCATTTCTTTATTTTATTATTTCATATTTATTTCCTACTTTTTCTTTTATGTTTATGGACTATATTTTAATTTCATGTAAAATGGTGCCACTTATTTTAGAGAAATCAAAAACACCCTCTTGTTCACATGAGAGGGCATATGCAAGTACTTCAGGATGACTGGGATAGATGTAAGATAGGAAAAAGCAAGTTAACATTTCCAAGGAAGGAAATGTGATTAAATTTGGAATAACTGAACTGTACCGAGGTTAGGGAACCTCAGCAACACAAACCAACATAAGGAGCTGGTGGGAAACATTCAGGAATTTGTTTTGTTTTTTTTTCTCTCCATGATTTTCATAGAGATAGCTTGTAAATAGCAAGCCAATTCCAAGTTAATTTATCCCTTGCTTTAAATAAATTACATCTTTTTCATTTTTTTTCTGATATTATTTCTTTGACTGAATTTTATAAAAACAAGCTGTTGCACACACACATATACATATACATACACACACACATGTATATACACATGTATATATATATATATATATATATATATATATATATATATATATGTATATGATGTTTTTATTTTCAGGGAATTCCCCAAAATAATTCTTTAAGAGCTATTTTACTTCTCTAAAAATAAATTTCTAAATACAAAATAAACTCAATTATGATTTCAATTAATATAAATTATTCAGCAATATAATTAAGATAGCACTATTTTTTTTCCTGACCATACAGATGGACTTGTATGTGAGATAATCAGTGCTTTTTTTCTTTAAAAAAAAAAAAAAGGTGCCAGAACTCACACACGTCATACAACCCGCCTTGCTTACCCTATAAGGTTCCATCCCAAAAAGGTGCCGGAACTCTGTTCTGGACGTTCTATGAGAAAAAAAGCCCTGGAGATAATGAGTCTCTTTGTCAACACACCCATTCTTCAGATACCAACCCATGTCATTCCCATGTTTCATACAGAGGCTCTCTCCATCATGTTCTTCTATCTTCATTAAAGGAGTGAGCAATTGAATAACAGGAGTAAAAAGGATTCAGAACCTTTGCAATATGTTAAAAATGTACTTAGCCTGGATTTCCTTTTAGTAACTACTTATCCATCTATTCTGTAAAGGGAATGGCTCCTTATCAGTAAATGTCTATATGCTGCGCACAATTTTAATTTTCAGCCATTTAAAAATAAATGTGAATGTCAGCATACTTTCTGGTGCCTTATTTACCGGGAAAACAGTTTTAAGGAAAAGGCAACCAGCTTTCCACTGCTCTGACAAATTTCCTGCTCAAAAAACAAAATCCTTCAAGCAAAACTGATTGTTGTGGTATTCAAATGTTTTTTTCTCCACTCTCAAAATCTTGTAGCCTTAATGGTGCATAAAGAGAAAAGGCACATGAACACAGACTAATAGGGACAAAATAGCCTCAGTGTATTGTAGTGAATATCTATTCACAATGGTTCACCAGACTTTCCCCAAACAACTTGCTCAAAGAACAAGTATTTCTATTAGGGTAAATGGAGCATCCAGTGATTTTTCACACAGAAGAGAATATTCATGGTTGAACTGTGAGATTCTTGGTGCTCTCTGAGCTTGGTTGTTGTTGTTGTTTGCAGATGTTTCATTACCAAACTAGCTAACATTATCAATGTTAGTAGGAAATGCTCTTATTTTATATACTAATGGCTTACTCTGTCCGTGTTCATGGGAGTGGTCTTGATGATTTCTTCATTGGGATATTATATGCTTTTTTATTCTTGTTCTAAAATAACCTTGGTGCTAATTTTTGCTTATTTGAGTGTTGATTACTGGTGAGGAGGTGTTTTGTTTCCTTTTTGATTGTCTCTTTTGAATGTAGATCATTCTACATTTGCAGCAATCAACCCAGATAAACAAGTTAAACAACAGCCCAATTAAGGAATCCCCAAGACCACTCCTACCAACTAGGCAAGCCACTGGTATATAAAATGAGACCAAGCCCACTCCCTGCTAGCAGAGATGAGATTATCTAGTTTGGTAATGAAATGTCTGTAAGAAAGCAATCAAGCTTAGAGAGTACCTAGAACCCTGTGACTCTTCACATGCTGAATTACAACCCCCATAAGCCAGACTTATAAACAATTGTTGGAACTTCAGGATAATGTTGTCTAGAAATCTATATGACAAACTATATCCCAAAGACTTGAAGCTACCTAGTCTCTCTTTTTTTACATCTCTCTCTCTCTCTCTCTCTCTCTCTCACACACACACACACACACACACACACACACACACACACATTTTTTGGTCTTTTAGGTAGGAGATTTCCAAGGAAAAATAATAGGTAGTTCCTCACAAGATATCTGTATTGTTTTCTTTCCAATGAAATTTGCAGTTAGTCTCCAAGCAACACAACTGAAATGCTGCTTGACGCCAAATTGTCCTCCTTAATTGAAATCCAACAGCCTCTAAAATGTCAAGGATTTTTTTTTTCAAATCTTCAATCGAGTTCTCTCTGACTTAACTTCATATCTGTTGGAATATTCGTAAGAAATGTTTGGAGAAACATATGTAGTACAGGCTCACAATTTGTTCTGATGACCTTGATGGAGATATGCAATATCCATTACAACGACAACAGGGATTGAAACATGACCACATGTTTCACAAGAACACAACAGATAGATAATATTAAGAAGCAGCTGAGATGTACACCTCTCTGATTCACAGGAGTTTTAGACTCAGACTTTCAAGATTTGTTATAATCAATCTCAATGGAAGTAATTTTAGTTTTCTCCAGGAGTTGATTTCTTGGTCTGGTTTACAAAGTGAGGCTGACATTAGTCTGTAAAATTGTTTGCAGTTGTAAAATTAACTTCCTTCCTTCCTTCCTTCCTTCCTTCCTTCCTTCCTTCCTTCCTTCCTTCCTTCCTTCCTTCCTTCCATAGAATTTTACATTTACTCTTAACTTTAGTTGCCTTTAAAGTCAAGAATTCCATGATGTCTGTAGTATTAACAAGTTTATCCACTTTTATTTCTGAGAAGATGCACATACTTTCTAATATATTGTGCAATCCTTCTCTCCATTTTAATGCTTTATTTGCATTATATACCTTAGTAACTTTAGTATTAAAAATCAAAATCAACATGTTTGTTTTCTATACTCTGAGAATTAGTTGACAACATTTTGTGTCAATTGATTCCAATATTTTATGGAGTGATTTAATACACTCCATTACAACAGTGTTCCTGTTTCCTTCCATAGTTAACTAGTCTTTACTTCAAGGTTTAATTTCCAAGACTTAATTACATTCATTAGTCTTGGGCCAATTTTTTTTTAAATCAATCCTTGTCTTATACCACTGTTTCTGGACAGCTTGCTCTCCATTGTCTATGTGAATCGGGATTTGTATATTCACTACAATTACTAAACATTCCAGAATATTTCAGAGCTGAGACAATTAGCAGAACAGGTTCCCTAAACCAAATGTTTCTTGCAACTTTTTTTAAAAAGATAATGTAACCTATTTTTGTCTACTTTCATTTTCCCTCTTAGAAATATTAACAAACTAAGAAATTCAATAGATTATTCACTTGAATCCAAATCTGTTATATTTGCAGATGTCATTCTTTTGTTTATTTCTAAATTTTATACCACTTTTTTTAGTGCTGATGCAAATGATATATGCCTTTAGCAAAATGACAAGTTATTCTATTAACTGGCCCAAATTGGAATTGATGCCATTTGGTGAAAATTTAGTTACTCATCCATTTAAAGACTATCAGTTCCATATTTGTACTTTTTGTCTTAAATGGCATAGATTCTCCTGCTTGTGCAGGGTTTGGACTAGATGATCTCCAAGATTCCTTCCAACTATTCTATGTTATGTTATTAAATATTTAGGTTTGTGTATATCAAAAGATATAACTCAGTTGGTAGCATATAACATAAATAAAATATAGGGAGAGTTTTCTTCAGATACTGAGAGATGACAGTCATTAAACTTCATCCTTTCAGGAAAGGTGAATGCTCTTAAATGAAGAGATCTGAAGTATTTTATACATTTTAGAAAGATTTCCTAGTGTCATATGCCAACAATATATCATTTTATAAAAGTTTTCTTTTATGTTTTGTGAATTTCAGCCACATCCATTTGTATAACCAAAGTTCTTAGCCTCTTCAATAACCATGTTCAAAGGACATGTTCAGTTTCTGAAATGTGAAGCCATGACCAAACTATGTATTGTAGTCCAATGGCTACCATTTTTCCAGCCCCCAGCAGTTAAAGAAAGAAAAAAAACCCAGAATATCCATTTACTGGGCCATTGTGGATTGTATTTACCTGCAGAGGTCATACACCAATTCAGTTATTTAATTTAAATAATTTATAGAGGAATGACTGTGTTAGTGTGTTAGTGTAGCTTGTTGCCTTTTAAAGACTAATGTGTTTTAGTTGTGGCACAGGTTTTCCTAAGTTCATGGTCAATCTTATATATGAACTATGATCTTCATTTGCCAACTGATCAAGTGGAATAGGGAGCAAAAACCCAGAGCCATTTTAGAACAGAACTAACATAAACCCATAAAAAGTAATCCAATAAAATAATATGATTGATGGTAACAAAAGTCACTAAGACATCACTGTTCCTGTTGTAGTCTTGTTCCCTCTTGATAGGGTCATTCTTCAGGGTAACTAAGGTTATAACAGGCCTGACCCTGGATAAAAATGATTCCTAGCTGCACATGTCTACATACTCTTTTCAACAACACATATAAAATTAAACTGGGTAATGTATAGACTAAACCAGAGAATTGCTTCTGACTGATAAGTAGCAAGGTCGATCATCTCTATTAAACATTATAAGCCTTCATCTTAAGTGCCTGTTCCTTGGAAGCTTACTGAAATAAAATAATACAAAATTTGCACTCTTATAAATCTACTCTCAGGAACTTATTTATGTATTTTGTGAATATATTTTCTCAAATCTGAGTTTATTTTTTATTACCGTCAGGTGCCTTTATAATAATGCAATAATATTAATGCCACATCAGTGGAAATAACCTTATAAGACACTTCAGTGCACCTTAGCAAAAAGACAAAAAAAAAAAAAAAAAACCCTACTCCGGAAGAATTCAATCAGTTCCTGGGAGAACTTTGTGATGTGGGGAAATAATTGAGTGCTTGACATCTAGCTTTATAGGTCAGAGCTTGAAAAGGCAATATCTCAGCAATAAACTGAGATAAAATTGTGGAATTTCAGTTTAGGAGGCAGACTTGCATTCTGAAGACTAGAGTGAATTTGTGATCTGGATTTCCAAGAGTACTTAATTTCGATATAAAAAGGCAACACTGAAAGCCTAGACCTCTAAGGAAAATAAAATAGCAAATGTTTAGAATCCAACTCAAAGAATGAATAGTTTATACTTTTAGCTGCACAGCAGCAGTTCACAAATAGCAACAGGTTTACAAGCACTGAGGGAGCATACACAGGAAAAAAATAGGATATTGGGCAATTAATTCAATTCTGTAGAATACAGAAACATGTTCAATAGCCACTTGTTGAGCATTTAAATAGGACGCCTTTGATTAGCATATTACACTGGATGGAACAGCTGTATTTTTTTCTGAAAGATGGAACAGGATCAACATAATATTTAATAAGGCTACAAAGAGGTGGCCTTTTTTCGCTTATGGAAATTTCTTTCTTAAACAAACTCAAGATTATTTATGCACAATACAAAAATGCATAAAGATTTATATTTGCTTATTTCATATGATTTATGTATTTTGTGAATATATTTTCTCAAATCTGTACTTTTCCACATTGGGAAAAAATGCAATTTTATGCATGTTGCTTTTTACTGTGCATATTAATGTGCATATTTTCCCCTAATGCATTTATTTTTCTGTTTTCTTTGACCTCTAAATCATGCCAAAATGTCTTAGAAATGGAGATTTTTGACACTTGCATTTGGGCTCACCAACTTACTCAAGAGTTCCAAAATTAATATTTTTTTGTAAAATTGCCCTGTAGCAGTAAATTATTCATAGATCCCTAAGTAATTTAGTTTAGAAAGATGATGCTGGGTTCTATGACTTAATATTATGCCAGTTGTCTACCACCCACAAACAAAAAAGCAATCTTTACCACCTGCTAAAAGTTGAAGCATTTTTGGTCATTTTAAGGGGCTAAGGACTTCTGTGAACTAAATTTGTTGGATTTCAACTGCTGGTCTGCAAATAATTACTTGGTCAAACAATGAGGCTGATATCATTGATGACAAAGTTAAATGCCATCTACCTTAATGGGTCTACTCTAAATCTGACTAAACATAAATCCCACTTGTAATTTTTAATCAATTGCTTTTTCACTGTCTTGAATATTCTTTCATTAATGACATTTTGCATAATACACTATCATTCCAAAAGGTCTCAGGGGATTAGATAAGATGAAAGATTAAATATAGTATGAAGATTAAAAAGGTCTAAAATTCTGCAGAGGCTTTAAGAATCTACAAAACAGAAAGTAAAGCTTATTTTGATGGTCTCTTCCTGTTTCATCATTCACTTTATATTAGCTACCGGATCCCCTGTTCCTTTGCTAACATGTTTCAATTGCTATTTTATCTCCTTTCTGCAGAATTTTCAACAGTATTTTGATGGCAGGTAGTATTAAGGCTACTATCCCATTGGAATAGGAGTCATCCAGGGCTGTATTCTATGTATTCCACATATAGGCTACAGTTGTTCCAGGAAAAACTAAAGGTTGGAGTTGAAGAAGTATCAATAGTGTGGATTACACTACATGTCAGAAGAAGAAGAAGACTTTAAAAGGTTCATTCTAAAAGTAAAACAAGGGCTTTCCTTGAGCAGGAGCAATGCTAAGAACATATCTATTGGAAAACTGGAAAAAAAAATAAGATAAACTGTGAGATGACAGAAGTAGATGACAATTATAACATTTCGGATTCCAGAATTGTAAACATTTTATAAAACATATTCCAACATCCTAAAGCCATCAACAAATGTATAAATATCCATTGATTTGGAAATACTGAATAAAATAATTTAGAATTGAAATTCTAAAGTACTGTTGCATAAAAAGTCCTGGATATTTTATTTGCACTTCGCAGTCAACTGTTGTGTTAGTATTCCTCTCTGCAATACAGAATCTAAACTACATGAGTCAAGTCTGAAGATTTCTACCTAAACCAGAACTGATTTAAATGCTGAGCATTTGGAAATAGGTGATTTATTTTGGAGGCTTGGTAAGAAGACTCAGCAGTTAAAATGATAAAAAATGAAAGCAGGTAGAGGAATTTGAGTCAATAGGGCAAAGCAGCTGGAAAATAAATAGCTGGGTGAAACATAGGACAGATTACCTAAATACAGGCAAGATTGCCTCATCTATAATAGGATTTGGAGAAACATCTGCCTCCAATGACATTCCAAGATGTTCAGTACTGCATAGCTAGATAGTAAAGAATGTTCTATATATGTGAAGGACCTGAGAATAATAGAAGGGAGAAGAATCAGTATTTTGACCCTGGGAACACTTATTGGTTTTTCACATATATATTTTTTATTCAGAATATTAATTATAATAGTAAAATCAAATACAAATGAGAGAGGAGGGAAGGGGGAGGGAGGAGAGGAGAGATAAAAAGTGCAAGGAAAAATGAAAAAAGAAAAAGAGAAGCGATTTAGTAAAGAAAAAGAAAAGAAAAGAAATACGTAAAGATGATTTGGGACCAGAGGACAAGGATACACACTCAAATGCTCAATTCTGCATTAATTCATAGTTGAGATCAGAATATTTAGTTCCATTTCTTCAAAATCATCCTAGGTAGTCAACATCATGTAACAAATACCACACAAAAAAAACCCATACACAATAAATCAGAGGCTAACATATTTTTAAACGAAAAGCTAGAAGATATAAAAGTGGTACATGTTGTATATGTATTAAGAGAGGAAGTATATATAAAAAGAAGAATATTTAAAAAAACCTAAAAGAATTTGAATTGATTACATCAGAGTTCTAGGGTTTTTTTAAAAAAAAAATATGACTCATTCCCTAAATTTTACTATCATTATACATATTTCCACTTATGTTTGGGTCTCAGTTGCTACAAAAAAATTTCTGAAAATCAATTTCCCTCCCTATAATCATAAAAAAAGTTACAGGGAAATCATAAAACAGGGATGTCAAACTGCCGGGCCATGGGCCAGGTGTGTCATGCCAAAATTGCGCCCACCCATTGCCGGCAATGGGAAAAAAGTCACGAAACATCGCAACATGTCACACGATATCGTGAGTTTGACACCCATGTCATAAAAGGTAAAGAATGTCTGCTCTCTTGTTTATCATTCAAGCTGAACTACCAAATTACAATCTTCACTGAAAAGACCATGCTAGGGATCTCCAGCCAGACAAATCCAATACTGTATTGTGCTGCTTTGATCCATTCCTAGTTTGTTTAAGATAATCTAAGTTCAAAAGTAGAAAAATGCTGTTGGGACATTAAGTGTTGGGGGACATTAAGTAGTGGGAAGAAAGCAATAAAATGAACCATAAAGGTTTTATGTTTCAATGACTTGTCATAACTGATTAGATAAGTAAGGCAAATAACGGATTAGATTAGTAAGGCAAAGCTGGCAAATTCAGACATATATCAGTGAGAAACTGATAGCAACTCTGTGTTTGACATCAATAGAAATGCTGACACGTGTGTCACCACATCTGTATGTGGTGATCATTATGGATGATTATGGCAGGTGACATTTACATGAATGAACAATCGATTGAATTTGAAATTATCCACTACTTTCTGATCAGTCATTCACATGAATACATTTTCATTCATGCAGTAGGATTCTGTCTCCCTTTTGTCCTATTGCAGAATCTGCTCTGGACAATTAGAGAGCCTGTCAGCAGAACTAAAGCTTCTGTTGATGAAAATGTTCCCATCTTGATCCATACATATTGTATTGAATGTGAATTTTCTCAAATGAATATACTAGGAACAACTGCTAGCGAAACCAAAGATTATCTAGTTATGAGATGAACAAATATATATGGATATAGATATATACAAATACATATACATAAATATATTTGATAGGTTCTGTCTTGTGTTTTCTAGCATATTTTAGGATATTTAAATTATTTTAAATGTGGCAAAGTTTGCTTTCAAGTTAATATTTTGTATAATACACACACCATGCAGACACACATATATTCATTCATTTTGATATGTTTTGTCCTCAGGTCTAACTGAGCATTCCATGCTTTCTGACATATTTAAGCAAAAATAAATAAATAAATAAAGATATACTGTATTTGAGCTGAGCTTGACTCCCAGTGATTACATGATCATAACATGAAGTTTTCTTGGTAATTATGAAAGAATTACAAACTAAGTTGCAACTTTATCCAAGTACAAATCAGAGCACGCATGGTATCACCTTTAATATTTTAAGGGAACAGAAAACTACCATTTAAGAATGGGCAATTTTGTTTCCAGTTTGCACCATTTAAGCAACTTAACACCATTTCCTTCCCAATATTTTATGAAAATACCATGTGTAGGGTATTTTTTTCAGAATGCATAATAATAAATGTGTTATATACTACTTAAGCATATAACTACAGAAATATTGCTTTCAAATATTTATATTAACAATAATAAAAGGAATATTTGTAATTATATAGCTGTCCGGCTAACTATCCCCTAATTATGAACATTTTTTAGAAGTATACATTCTGTGATGAATGAGGTCAACATTTCTGATTCAAATTAATACACCACTGTTTCCATTTGTAGTCACAAAGTCCAGCTTTCCCCAATTATAGCTAGATGTGAATGAGCTCTAAAATACCTGTATTATTTATGGCATAATTCAACTTAGTAGCATTCTGTAAGCCCAATGCTTGTATAAATTGAAGACCTGAACAGATTAACAGAATAAAGAAGCAAGATATCCCTAGTCTGAATCTTGTCTATTTTATAAACTCTGTGTGTGATCACAGCAAGACACCATTTTTCTTCATTAGTTTATTCCCTTTATAAATGTTTGAGGTGACCACCTCTCCATTATTCTCATTATTTTAATCAATAACAAAATGGTCACATTAATTTCAACTGCAGTATCAGTTTTTCCAAATTCTCCCATAACCTGAAAATTCACAGAGGTGATCATACAGATAGAATACTACAATGCAACAAATTACTGGAGAAGTGATTTATCAGGTGGTGTGATCAAGCCATTATGTTTCCTGGTTAGCTTCAGTTAATCTTTAGCTCTGTCAGTTTTGTGTGTTTTTCTCTGATCTCAGACACAGATGAGAGGTGCTTAACGCAATTACATTGACAAACTGATTTACTCTTACCACTTCACTCTTAACATGAAGTAAAACATATTCAGAAAGAAAATTACCTATCAGCATGGGAGACAAGTTACCCATTGGATTTGACAGGAGATTTGAGAGGCAGCTTAAACATTTTTGTTACACTCTAACTTTTTTAAAAAAATAAAGCAATATCCAGTTAAAATGACACTTAGGCATTAGGATAATTCCAGCTCAAATCAATAGACCCCTATGTCAATTACTAGCTGGAGTGTTACTGTAGACTCAATGGGCACCTATACCTAGCTGTGATCTTATATTTTAGAAGTATGTAAAATCTTCACTTGAATGTCTAGCTTTAACTCTAATGTGATCTGCATTGTTGCTACTAGTTTTCATTTTGTTTGATATTTTCAAAATCCATTCCAACAAGATACTTCCCACTTCATTTTTAATTCTCAGTATTGCAATTTTATACAGTGGCTGTGGGAGGAGTCTTAATGGCCAATGTTTCATTGTAGAATAATTTCTCCATTTGTTTCTGCTACTTTGTTTTCCTGTATTGCAATTACTGTATATCCCAAGTCATTAGCTTTTGCAAAATAGAAATTGTGGGCAACCAGGAAGACTACTAAGTGATAGCAAAAAATGTAACCAAAAACCAAAAACAACTCTGCCATCTCCTACAAAAAAACAAAATTCAAAACATAACTGAGAAAATAGAAATTAATGTTCAAGCAGGCTGAGAAGTCTCTTTCCCAGAGTATGAAATATCAATGTAAAAAATAAGCTAAGGACTCATGGTGGAAATGTTTGTTATGTCAACAGCCAAGGAACTCTCATCTTCAGTGTCCTAAAACGCAATGCAAAGCGTCCTTTGACGCATGGGAGAGACAGGAAGAATTTATCAGTTTAAATGCCATGGGTACAAAGAAAAACTGCGTCTTCATCCATACGCAATAAAGATTTTTAACAATTTACATCCTGTTGAAGATATGAAAGAGTTCTACTGAGTTTAAATCTAGCACACAGTCAAGACATGTAAAATTGGTGGTTGACAGACTCCTGATCTGAGGAAACTGAAGGTAAACTAGTATTGCAGATTTGCTGTTGTTTCCCTGCATGGGGAAAAGAGATAATGTATTGTTAGGTATGCTGATGATATATCACTATCCTAGAATGAATGGGGGATTCAGTAGTGGTCTTGACCTGGCTGCAGGGCCTAGATGGGAAAAAAAACAAGCTCCTACACAATCTTAGCAAAATGGGATGGCTTTTAATTGAGAATTAGAGCTGCTACTAATGTTCTTGATGGAGCTGTGCTTCTCCTAAAATAAAAGACTTGCAGTTTGCAGTTCTTCCTGAATTCTTGATGGAGAAGCAGATGGATCACTACAGGAGGTTCTTTACTCAAATTTATTATGGCCTTTCCTTGAATAAGATGCACTAAAATAGTTGCCTATGCCCTTGGATTGTTATACAGGTATTCCCAGTTAATGGCCACTCATTCAATGACTATTTGAGGTTATGAAACAGTGGTTTTTACAATTGGTCCCTGTAGTTCCAGCCATCACATCATGCTCATAGTCACATGATCTAGGCACTTGGCAATCATCTCACACTGGCAACAACTGCAGTGTCCCAAATCAGATGATCACTGTTTGCTATCTTCCTGGCCAGCTTCTCACAAGCTGAGTCAACAGGGAAACACTCAACAGTGCTCCAGCTTGTTGTAAACCACCCCAGATCTGCAACTTACAACTAGCTTCTGCATCAGCTATGCTTGTTTTCAAAATTTTCACTTAACAACAGCAACAGGGACTATGTGGACTGTCACCACTAGCCAATGTAGTTACACTGGGTGCTATCCAACAAAATGAAATTCAATGGTGAAAAAAATAAGGTCCTACATTTAGGCAAGAAAAAACAAATGTACAGGTATAGTATAGAGGGTTCCTTGCTCAACAGTAGTAACTGTGAGGGGCGTCTCAGAGTCCTGGTGGACAATCACTTAAATATGAGCCAGCAGTGTGCTGCAGCTGCCAAAAAAGCCAACATAGTGCTTGGCTGCATTAACAGAGGGATACAATCAAGATCACCTGAAGTATTAATACCACTTTACAATGCCTTGGTAAGACCACACTTGGAATACTGCATCCAGTTTTGGTCATCATGATGTAAAAAAGATGTTGAGACTCTAGAAAGAGTACAAAGAAGAGCAACAAAGATGATCAGGGGACTGGAGGCTAAAACATATAAGGAACGGTTGCTGGAATTGGGTATGTCTAGTTTAATGAAGAGAAGGACAAGGGGGACATGATAGCAGTGTTCCAATATCTCAGGAGCTGCCACAAAGAAGAGGGAGTCAAGCTATTCTCCAGAGTGCCTAAAAGCAGGACAAGAAGCAACGGATGGAAACTAATCAAGGAGAGAAGCAATCTAAAACTAAGGAGAAACTTCCTGACAGTTAGAACAATTAACCAGTGGAACAATCTGCCTTCAGAAGTGGTGAATGCCCCAACACTGGAGGTTTTTAAGAACAGGCTGGACAGCCATTTGTCCAAACTGGTATAGGGTTTCCTGCCTGAGCAGGGGGTTGTACTAGATGAACTTCAAGGTCCCTTCCAACTTTATTATGATTATGATTATGATCCCAATTATTATTGTTAAGTGAGGAGTACCTGTGAATTGCTTGGTATAGGACTTTCCTTGAAGATAACCAGAAACTTCATCTGGAAAATTGTGGCTATCCATATGATTATTTGTCAACCAGAATATTGCCACATATTGTACATTGACTATTAGTTTGTTTTTGACTGCTGATCATTGCCTATAATTATTGCTCATGGCTGTGAATCTTCAAGAAGAAAATTATGTCAATCAATCTGGTCAAATAGGAAAAGAAGGGCCAGAGAGATGGGCCTTTTTGGTGGTGACTCCTCTACCTTGGAAAATCTTGCCACTGAGGTAAGAGCAGATTCCATTCTTATGGATTTCCATACATTGGTGAAGATCTGGTTTTTCCAGAAGTCCTTTGGAAATTAAACCGCCCAAATGGAGTCAGCACCAAAACTTCTAGTTGTTAATCTTGCATTAGAAGCCACTAAGCAGTCACAAGACCTTTATAATTAACATACATGTGTTTGTGTGTGAGTACTTTATTGAAATCATTTCCATTTATTGACCAAGAAGTGTTCTTTACCATCAGAACTTCCTTGGCAGAACTTCCTTCCTAAACTGATGAGAGACAGGACCTACTTCCACTTAATCCACTATTCCTAGTTTCAGTCTCTTTGATTATTAGAGTACAGCAGGCTGTCCATACCAATAGAAATAATTAGCTTAAGTCATATGAAGGTTGAGGGATGGGAGCAAAACCACTTTTCTCTTTGTTGTACTTAATGATAACACTTTCCATTTAGCTTTCATTACTTGAAATCTGCATTTGCTGCAACAGCCAGATATTGATCTGTTTATTCACATTCTGCTCATCTGTAAGAAACATGAATACAATCAGCCTGGAGAGATGTAAAAGTAATGACCTGAAGTACAAACAGATGTTATCATTTCAGGAAGGGGGAAAAAAAGATTAAGTTTAAATGAGTAGGTTGTACATAAATTTTTGTAATAAAAGTAAGTAAATTAACTTTTCATATATGGGCAAATTCATAGAGAGAGAGATCAACTTTATCATATTATATTAACAATATTATTATCTTTTTCTTTATCTCATTTTTACTTTTTTTCTTTTTGTAAACTACTCATTGCACTTCTAGACATGCTTTCCTTGCTGTTTGAAACTCATTTTTCCTGTCACAGACGTCCTTTGTCGTCCAGGAAAGCAAAAGCCAGGAACGCAGGTATGGCGTGAAATCAAGGGTTTATTCCTTAACAAGAACAAAGTCAGCACTGGGAGTGAATTGCTCCCAGTGCTTTACATAATTGTGCCACACCCCAGAACCCCACCCCCAGCTGTAACCACCATCTGCCTGATTGTTACAAATGCCTCATCCGTCGGGTGACGCCCTTTCTCTGAAGCGGACCCACCCTGTTGTGTCCCATTCCGGCTGCCTGGCTCGGTTCCATGCCGTCAGCCCCTTCCGTGTCGGTGCTGCTCTGACTGGTGGCAACGCCTCCTTCTTGGGCCCCGGAGACCTCCCATGTTGTCCTGCACCGGTGAATAGTTGGCCGTGCTGATCAGCTGCTTCACCCATGGCCACAGGCCTTGCTGGCTTCCCTCCGCGTTGCTCAGCTGTTTTGCGGCCAGTCATGACCCTCGCCGGCTGCCTGCTGCACTGGCCCAGTGAGGGCATCTTTTTCGCAGGCATGCTGTCGACTGGCCACCCCCCACAATCCAACAGTTCCATCAGCGGCCCGGAGCTCCCTGCCTCGGACGCCGCAGGCCATCGGGCCACAGAGAGGGGGGAATGGAGGGCTGTACCTGGCAGTCGACTGGTGTGTCCTTGGGACTAGAGGTGGTGCTGGCAACGACTCCCCAGCTCTGTGGCGGTGTCCGGCATTGGGGTAGTGGCTGGCAGCTGCGTATCACCCTCCCAACTGTGAATGGCAAGCCCCATGGGGCTTGATATTTCCCAAGCTGAGCAAAACTTTATTGTGGCCCCAGCAATTTAAATACATACATACAACAAACGATATTCCCATATTCCATCTCACATATAAATATATTCTTAAAGCCTTGTCAGCAAAATTCAATTAAAGATTACCAAATATAATAACATAAAGGTAGTCCTGTTTGTGACCACAACTGAGCCCAAAATTTATGTTGCTAAGTAAAACATTTGTTAAATGAGTTTTGTCCCAATTTATTATCTTTCTGGCCACAATTGTTAAGGGAATCATTGCAGTTATTAAGTTAGTAACATTGTTGTTAAGCGAATCTGGTTTCCCCACTGACTTTCCTTGTCAGAAGGTCACAGAAGCTGATCACATGGCCCAAGGCACCACAACTCTCATAACTATAAACCAGTTGACAAGTATCCAATTTTTGATCATAGGATCAGGGGATGCTACAATGGTTGTGTGAAAAATGGTCATCTGGCCCCTAGTCCATTTGTAACTATCCAAAATCAAGGTTCTGATCACACTTTTGCTGTTCATTCCCAAATATTTTTTAAAAACCATATTCATTCAGTCATTCATTCATTCATTTACTAAAGATTGAAGGAAAGTTATCTAATGCTGTAAAATTTGTTGAGCCAAAGATTCTTAATAGCTGAAAATCATTTACCAAGCAATTTCTGAAAATGATTAGAAAAGGAAGTGTACAAATTCAATGTCCTTTTGAAGGCACTGACTGTTTGACCAAGAAGATAGTTCTCCCTCATCTTCCAGATCTCTAAACCTACCAGATACTGCTGTTTTGAGATCTCCTTGCAAGGAACAATTATCTGGAATACTTTTGGTGATCTCAAGTTCTCTTGTTATCCGGGGAGGAATTATGAAGAACTGTATTATTCACCAACCCCTCATTCTATCATGATTATCCAATTGGCCCAGATTCCAGTTTCTTCTCTGGAAGTCTGATTCTACTATTTCTGCATCTATCTTTATTAACATACTTTGAACATATTCTATCCATAGGAGGAGACATCGTTAGTGATATTGTTGATATTCTGGCCTAATTCTTTGGAAATATTATTTAGTATTTTAAATGTTATAGCATTTTGTGTTATTTTATAAACCCTGATACTGATCCAAATCAACTTCAATTTCTTTTGCCTATAGTATTTGCTTTCCTCTAGGGTCCAATTTAAATAATAAAGTCTCTAATCTCTGTTATAACTTATAGTTGACAAAATAATTTTGGTTCACACAAAAAGTATGCATGTGTATGTGGCTTTGAATCAGTGTTAGCACATGATGACTGCCTGGTGAAGCTCCTGCAGTTTTCTAGGTAAGATTTCAGAAGTGGTTTGCCATTGTCTGTTTCTTAGGGCTGAGAGTGACTGGCCCAAGGTCCAGTCAGCCTGCTTTGTGCCTAAGACAGGACTAGTACTCAGTCCTCCAATTTCTAGTCTGTAGTCAGTAACCACTACACCAAACTGGCTCTCAGCCACATGGCCTAAACATGGCCTAAATCTCTGCTAGGGGTTATTTTTTCAATATATAAAAGCCAGCTCAATATTTCTCAATACATATCATAATTTCCTTAATACAATAGGCTAGTCTTTTCTTATAAAAAAGAAAAAAATAGTCAAATTTCAACCAAACATCTAAAGCCATTCTAACAATAAGCAGTTCAGGGTTGGTTGGCTTGAATCAATATATCACTGCTTGCCATATTCTTTCCTCTATTCACTGGGGATTTGAGAATATATCGCAAATTATATGGGATTTCCTCTGAATCATGCTTTGCTCAGCATGAAAAGGGGATATAAGTGGATACTAAACTATCCTTCTCTGTATTGGAAGTTAAATTAATTAACATATTTTTAGGTAGCTGGTTGGCAAAAGTACTCCATACAATAGATCTTCTATGAAAACAATGCAAAATATGAAAAGCCGCACTTAAATTAATAGATTATCATACAGAAGTAAGCAGAGATAAAGAATGTATGGCGGCAATTTTATATAACCTTGGGAATATCACTTTTCCTTTACTGTACTTTCTTGGCCAGTAATAGTATAATTATAATTCAAGCTTTAAATGGTAGGCAAGGGAGGTTCAAGCTATATCATATAAGCATAATTAGAAACAGGGGTATTTTATACATCAGAACAACCGTTATCCATTTAACTCTTGGAGTGTTTCCCAGATACAAAATTAGCCTGTGTGGAATAAGTTAATTTTATGCACATTGCCTACAGCACATCTCAAAGCATTAATTCTGAAGTATCATCTCTTGTTCAATGATCTCAGCTGAAATAAGTCTTGCCACCTGTAAGAAAACCCCATTCTGATTCTGGTGGCATTTGTAAGATGCTGGCTATAAGTGAAATTAAGGCTTGCTTATGATGTTCCCCAGACTATCTTTTCTGTCCTTCTTCCTCTGATAGTGAAGAACCATTGATGACAATGGTTTGTGTGTTTTAGGCTTGTGGTATGTTGGGGGACCGGAGGTACTTTGAAGATGGGGAAGGCAGTGGTGTGGCAGAGTCTACATGTGGATATTCTTTCCATCTGGCGCCATTATAATACTTAACAGAATAACAGGATTGGAAGGGATCTTGGAGGTCTTCTAGTCCAGGGATCCCCAACCCCCAGTCCATGGACCAGCACCAGGCTGTGGCATGCCAGAAACCAAGCCATTCAAACAAGTCCCATCAGCGAGATGCAGGCAGCATGCAAAACCATGCCCTCTTTGGTCTGCAGAAAAAGCCTCTCTCCACGGAACCAGTCTCTAGTGCCCAAAAGGTTGGGGGCCGTTGTTCTAGTTCAACCCCCTGCACAAAGACCCTACCTCATTCCAGACAAGTTGTTGCCAGTCTCTTCTTAAACGCTTTCAGTGATAGGGCACCCACAATTTCTGAAGGCAAGCTGTTCCACTGGTTAATTGTTAGGAAATTTCTCCTTTGTTCTAGATTGCTTCTCTCCTTCATTATTGATCCAGTATTGAACCATTGTTCCTAGGCTTGCCTTTTGGTGCTTTGGAAAATAGTTTGACAAATAACTTCTCTAGTTATTTAAATGTCTGGAACACATAAAAAAGGGAGGGTTGAATCTCTGCAAGGAATAGCCACAAAATAGAACACTGTAGTAATCTAGCCACCAACCTTAATCCATAGGTAGAATGAAATGTAAAAGGGGGAAATCAACAATAATTTCAATGATTGTATAGAGGGTGAAGGAAGGAAAGGACAGTAAGATGGCTGGGAAGAAGAGTAAGGGTGAAATAACTGTAAGGTCTCTTTCTCATGTTTCATTTTGTTTCCCTCTTTTATATCTTCACATGCAGACCTCTTTTTTTTTCACTTTCTGTCTTCCATTTACAGTTACCCAATGTTAAGCCAGCTAATTTCCATCAGATTCAGACAACTACTGTATCTTCTTCATTACCACAAATGAATTTGGTGAGTTACAAAAGTGCTTAATTTTGGCCGATCCCTCTCATGTTATTCTTACTGATGACACCTTTGGAACACTGCTTTACTTTGAAGCATCAAAACATTGGCCTTGATTCTCAAACATTTCTCTTACTTCTGTCTTCTTAGTTATAACATTGTTATATTTCATGAAGGACAAATTACTAGCAAACCAATAAACTGTTGTGCTACTTTAGAAAGCAATATTGGATTGATACAGGAGCTGCTGATGCATCTTTACATATGATGGGATATTATCACTAAATATATTCGGAACCAGACGTCATGTGCTCGAATTTTGGAATTAGGAATCCTGTTCTTAGCATAAATACAGACAAGTCAACTAAAAGAAACCAAAATCCATATTCATTTGGCCATCAAGTTTACAAGATTACATGTGAATTTTCATGTCATCATCTGGTGAAAACAGTGTTGGCAGAAAAGTTCTATATTTTCTTTCTTCTATCATTTCCCCACCGATTTGTAGGACTGCCTATTTCCAGTTGTTTTTTGTGATATGTGAGGTTGTAGTAGTTAGAATACAGTATCACAGGCTGACTCTGCTCACTGCTTGAAGTTCAATCCTGACCAGTTCAAAATTGGATCAGTCTTAAATTTTCCAAGGTCAGTAAAATGAGGACCCAGATTGTTGGGTGCAATATGTTGATTCTGTAAACTGCTTAGAGAGAGCTGTAAAGCATATGGGACAGTAGATAAATCTAAGTGTTATTTCTATTGCTATTTCTGGTAATAGCACCACATTACACAGAATGGCTGTGTTCCAGGTCCCTTTTTCAGCCAGTGTCACCTTATGGCACCAAGAAGAAACAAAAATCCCCTTATCACTACTCCACATAGATGAAAATAAAACAAATCTCTCTCTCTCTCTCTCTCTCTTCTCCTTTATCGTCTCTCTTTCATTTCTTCATGACTCTTAGATACGTACTTTCTTTTAAAATACATATTTGTCATTATACTCTGAAGATAAACATTTTAATTGAATTAAATAATGAAAGGTGTATCACAATGTTGCAATGGAAACTTATATCTGCTGTTGGGACACAAATACAAAAGGCTGTAATTGTAATATTGTTACAACATAGATTTTTTCCCCCCCATCATTGCAATTTCTATTGGACATCTCTGTATTCACGAATGTGTTGATTCTTCTTTTTTCCAGTTCCTGGAGGATTCCCCAAACAGACAGCTGAATTCTGGTAGTGTAATTGCTGATTTGGAGGGGGGAGGAGTTTCCATTCTGTGGGGAAAATGGATGAAGCCTGTAATAATGAATGCCCTATGATTCATTTTGATGCTTTTGTTTAATGAAAAAAAGATAAATGGAACAAATAATAAAAATACATTGTATGTGTGTGTGTGTGTGTGTGTGTGTGTGTATATACACACACACACACGCACACACACACACAATGGAAATTCACATGTGGGCCCTGTATATATTATCATCAAGTTTCTCTGGTCTTTAATTTCATTCTGCTTACAGAAAAGAATAGATTTCTTCTCAACAGCCAACTCTAAATCTAATAGACTTCCATTTATATTTATCCCTAAAGAAAACCATTGTGAATTCAATGCATACTACAATAAAAAATAATTTCTACATGATTCAGTTTATTTCTCTGCTACAAGAAAATTAGTCTATTAGACCAAAAGTTTTTTTAAAAAAGCAATTCTGGAACTTCATGGGTGGTACTGCATATTTAAATAATAAGAATGAACTGGGAATTTTAATACACCATTAATACACACCATTTGATTGTGCATTTTAAGAAGCAACTATGTTTAAAGGCTGACTTCATGAATCCATATTTTCTTTCCTAATATATTGTACAAAATTCAATTTAATTTAAAGCATTAATTACAAACAATCCTTTGAAGTTAATCACAGTCTTAAAATACATATATGGATGCTTAATGGTGGTTATTGAGGGTTTTTTGAAGTTCAAATCATTTAATCAAAGTTCTAAATTCTCACTCTCAATTTAAATTAATTTGTATATATTTAAAGATCAAACACATCATAAACGACTGGAAAAATCTCCATCAAATGTTAAAATAGATATACGATCTGTGTGAAAATATAAAGTATACAATGTTATATGATAAATTTGTCAAATCAGCATTTCATGTGCCTTCTAAGTTTTTATTAGTTTTATTCAAGTTAGATGCAAAAAATATTCATTTATGAGGCATCATTGCTTTCAATTAAAGTTCATAGGATAAAGAAAATTTTAAAATGAACATATAATATTTAAATTTAATAAGGAATTACATTTTGCACCATATGTTGCCATCACAGAATCAAAATCTATTTTTTTTTCAAAGTAACAAAATATTGTGGATGATTAATGAGTGGTAAGTGAAACAAACATTATTATGTCTTAATCATTTCCACAATTTAGATATATTAAACTTTTATCTGTTTTTTTTTTCTGTATTTTCATCTCTTAATCCATAGTATTTGGGGTGGCGATAGTGGGAGAAGTTGATTTCCTATGATTTCCTAAGGTCTGTTTCAGTTGTATCTTTTGCAAAGTTCAACCTCTATTTTCCATTTAAGCATATTCTAGTCATACCTCTTTCTATCAACTAGATTATAGTAATATGCTTTAAAATATGTCAACTTGAATTTTTTTGTAAAATGTCATAGGCTACAGGAGGCGTCACCATCACCCAGTCAGAAGAAGTTCTGCCCGAGAGAGAGAGAGAGAGGGAGAGAGAGAGAGAGAGAGAGAGAGAGAGAGAAATAATGAGAAAGAGACAAAGAGAGGAGAAGACATATCACACACTGGTTGTTGGTATACAAAAACAGTCAACCGTTATTCTGCATCCAATATGTTTTTGTTAAATTGTGATGAGTTTCTATGCATATATTTCTTTTTATTCTATCATATTAAATTTATAATTCATGCAGGGGGTGGGGCTTCAATCCCTTTTTTCACACACTCCCATTTTGAAGTTAGTGACCCCCATTGCAGATACTCTTGGTTTAGTAGTAATTTGCTACTCTAAAAGAAACATCCATGGCTTTTGGAGACCAGGGTTATGTATCCGTAAGTTAGCTAGGAAGGTATACAACATATTAAAAAAATATAAGGCTCACAGCAGTTCTATACAAAGAAAAAAAAATCCATCACAAATATAGTTCCAACTGTGCAATTGATGCAATTAGATAAAGCTGAAGTATACAAAATGATCATCTTGGAATCATATTTTAAAAGGTTCTTTTTTCTCACTGCAATGTTTTGCACTATAATTATTTTCTCTAATTAAATATAATTTGATTAAATCATTTCTTTGTCCCATGCTGCTGTAAAAACTGCAGGCTTTTATACAATATATATAAAGTAATGACATAATTAACTGAAAAGCATTTGGCTACTTATTACTTTATTTTTTTAAAAAAAGTACCTCTTTCCTTTTAATGTATCTTTTGCTTTATGTATCTTTTCATTTACCAGTGGAGATGTTTACTTGCACCCAAATGATTCAGTTGTAAACTAAATTGCTGTGATTCATTTATTCAAAAAAATAATGTGCAGATGGTTGTGCACATTTTAGTCATTACACAAATCATCAGCATAGTATGACTGGTTTAGGGATTCCCATTGACCAAAGAATCAAAATTATCTGCAGTTATTGAGTTAATCTGGGTAAGCAGCTAGAGCCCCAGAGTAATCTACATTTTTTCCTAAAATACAGTTCCTGTTTCAAACAGTTTTACACTAAGCTTTCCATAAGAGATGTGCTACTTCTCTAATGCCCATTCATCATTTATTTGTATGTTTCTTGAATTAGAAAAAAAATGCTATGCTGAAGTCCCATAAGGCACTATCTCAATTTGTTTCTTCTTCCCTTTCTCTTCTAGAATTCCTGTATTTTCCCTTCTGAGACCTCTTTCCAAAATATTCCCTAGCTACGTTGGTTCATTGACAATCAAGTGATTTGTATCTGAGTTAGACATGTAGCTTTTCCTCATATCATTATTCTTTCAGACCAGTAACGTATGGGGGCAGCTGTCCAATCAATTGCCTCTCCATCTCTCAGGATTTTTCCCTGACAAAGCACATACCATTCCTAGTCAAGGCAACTGTTCAAACCTAATATTGGACATGATTAATCCACTTACAGATGCATTTTTGCAAGAGTATTACTCTTACTTATCCATTATTTTGCTTAATAGCAATAACTATTTAAAAAACTAACCAGCTGACAAATGAATTGTGTTTATATCAGGAGCATGGGCCTACTAATGTTCTCAAACATCTATTATACCTATTATTTGAATATACTGGTTGATGCTACTCAGGATAGTTTTCATAAACATTAAAAAGGCCGCTGCTAGTCCAGAATTGGAGGGATTTTGTTGTTTTGTTTTTTGATGCCTTCAGGTCAGTCCTAGCAATTGCTTGCAGTTTTCTTCAAAGTGGTTTGCCATTGTCTTCTTCCTTGTGCTGAGAGAGAGTGATTGGTCCAGAGTTGCCTAACTGGTTTTCTGAATAAATCAGGACTAGAATTCATGGCCTCCCAGATTCTTGTCTGGTGCCTTAACCACTATACTAGACTAGCTCTCCAATAAAACATTCACCTTCTCAAAACCAGGAGAACTGCAAGTCATTGGCATTTTATCCAATTTTCAGGATAAATCACTGAATGCTACTTTGGATTTCCTCAAATTGTGTGCTGCTATGCTGCTTTCCACTGCATTTGCTAACCTGAAATACAGCTGAAAGGCCTCAGATTTGTGACAGTTTTATGGGAGTCATTATGACACTGTAGAGATACCCTTGATTATACTAATGTTGACTTAAATAACCAAGTACTACAGCAATTATGGTCAACAGTAATTGTGCTTGTATGACTCAAAGCAATAATATATCATAGGAAATCAGGGAATGACACCACTTAGTCACATTGATAGAGTCAATAGAACTTCATTATCATCATCTATTGCATCACTAATGGGGCTCATTTCTGGAACTTCAGAGTAAATATTATGTAAGAATCAATTATCACAGTGCCATCAAAGGAAAAGGGAAATATAAATCTCATTTATCCATCCACGGATTGCTAACTTTTAATTTGTAGAGTCTTCTGCCTGAAGCAATGTGACAACACAGTGAAAGGAAGAGGTATTCTGACCACTGGTGATCATGCTGGACTTCTTTAAATATTTTAACAATTAAATATGAAGTTGGACAGGCTTAACAGCCAATATTTCAGGACTTATCTTCCTCCCCCTCCTTCCATTTTATGCTAAATGAACTACTTTGATTCTTTTTTAAACGGTAATAAATACATCGTACTTAAATAAAATCTCTCATGCAACTCTTTCATCAGTCACATATTTTTTTTTTGCTTGCACACAAAAGTTGAACTGTTTTATAGATGCTGTCCTTATGTCAAAGATGTCAATGGGAGCAGAGTATGGTCAAAAAAATCAAGATGGTGACTGTAATCATGTAATCAACCCCCACCCCTTTTTTATATGTTTTACTGGCTCAAGTGAAGGTTGAAGCGCTTACTTAGAATCATCTTTAAAGTCTGTACAGCCCTAACATGTGGAATTTTTTGTCAGAATAAATAGCATTGGCTAAACATCTGAAAAGGCCAACAATTTCAGAAAGCTAAAAACTTAAAGTTGTGTTAGTTTATTTTTTTTTTTCTTTGGGGGAAAAAAAGCCTGACAGAATCAGAGAATACTAGGATGAACTTAATTAGAATGTATGTAAGAAGATCAACACCAACTATACTAGCTTTATCACCTAGTTGCTAGGCAACATGGAAAGTTGACTCCTAATTACCTCTACACTCTGACTATAGTTCCTTGACTTTAATAAGAAATTAAACCTTAACTGACTTTTGGGTATAATTTCTTGCCATCATTATTTCAACAGCAATAAAAACTTCTGTGAACATTTTGTAACATCATTCTTTCATAAAGAATACAAATTTGCTCTAAACAAGATGGATGGATGGATGGATGGAAGGAAGGAAGGAAGGAAGGAAGGAAGGAAGGAAGGAAGGAAGGAAGGAAGGAAGGAAGGAAGGTTGTTTCTATAAACAGGGTAAAGTATATACATGAATAGTAGAGTTAAGACATTAGAGTTATGTAGATCTCTTTTGTACTGAAAAGAAGAGAGAGGTTTCTTCAAAGGTGTCTCAAATGTGTCTTCCAGCTACCACAGAAAGATGCAAATTTAATCCTCTTTGGCTATTGATGCTCCAGTAGCAGAGAGATGAAGAGGATGTTTTTGGATTATAATGGACCTGAACTGGAGACCTAGTTCAAAAAGGGATTAATCAAAACCCTGTTGGGAAAAGTTTCTAAACTGTCATTAATCATATCTGGATTCAACATCTCAGAAGCTATCTCCCTGCAGAACAAAAAAGTATGCAAAAGTTGATATGGACCACTTAAGTTGATATGGACCATCCCCAGCAGCACGAAGGGCTTATACATTAATATGTCATTTTTTTGTAAACAGTATGCACTGAATTTGTCAATTATTTAAGTGTCTTATGTCAAGCACAGTTTCTCACATGTTACATTGAACATCAATAATATATTTAAAGAGGTTTCTCTGCCCTTGTTAGATGGAAGTCACAAAACTTTACTCTTTGGGATAAAATACTGTAAATACTCTGAAAATCATTGTAATTCCCAGAATGCTTTATGTTTTTCATAGAATTCTGCCTAAACTTGTATGGGGTTCTTTGACTCTGAACATATTTTTTTTAAAAAAATGTAGCTGACATTTAAATAATGGAATCATAATTTTGAATTATACATACCTTTTGACTGGACCTTTAATATAGTCAAAATTGTATTTCCTGGGCCATTTTAGAATATACATATATAAAACTTTAGTTATTCAGATTGTTCAAAATATAATAAATCTAGTGTATCTATTCTTATTATTATATTGTTAAAATTGTAACATAAATTATAGCATCTGTGTTTTGAACCTTTTTTAGTACTAAATTGATACTATGGATAATTCATACCTTAAAATATGCTTTTTTTATATAACAATTATCTTTTAAAAAATAAACACTTATAGAGAAGATTTAGATAAATGCTGAGATTTTTTACATTAGAGCAATTAGGGGAAAATAATGATGAATTTTTATTGTTCTCTATATTAAAGAATGTCTCCCACTGGGAACATTTACAATTACAACATTTATTGACATCTTGATCTGAACTTCCTGCATCATTTTCAGAATCAACTAAATTATTAGAAGGGATTATTAAAACACCCAATCACTCTTTTTAAATAACTGTTATTTGATAGGCACATTTGAAAGACTGAATGAATAAGGAATAGAATAACCAGATTTTTTTAATCAATGAGAAAATGTTGTTTTTGTTCTTAACCAATAAAAATCTCACTTGATTTCAAAGTACAGCTCAACAAAACATAGTACTTAGATTTATTGAACCTCATTCAATTTTGCAAAAAAGAATTGAGTAAGTCATAGTGTTATTAGAGATACTATCAAATGCAAAAGAGGTAATTACATAAATTAATCTGACTTTAAGACAAGCTTTAATATTTATGGTTACATACATTATTTTGAGCAACATACCTGTTATATTGAAATTAACATGGATAATGGAAATAGATTTCCCATTCCCTATTATTGTCAATATATTAATTATGGGAGCCAAGATGGCGCAGTGGTTATAATGCAGTACTGCAGTCAGTTCTCCTGACTGCCAATTGCCAGCAGTTTAACAGTTCACTGGCTCAAGGTTGACTCAGACTTCCAGCTTTCCGAGGTTGTTAAAATGAGGACCCAGAATGTAGGGGGCAATATGGCTGATTCTGTAAACCACTTATAGAGGGCTGTAAAACACTGTAAAGCAGTATATAAGTCTAAGTTCTATTGCTATTGACATTTGAATATTTCAAAGAGATTGATTCAGTGGATTCAGGACTGATGGTAATGCTGACTTAGGTACAAATTGCCTTAAGATACAGTTTATGTACAAAAAATTTCAGTGACATATGACAAATATCCTTTATATATTAAATCTATTTAATTACTATTACAGTTTTTACCATTTCTATTTTTATTATTTTTGTCTGTGTTCAGTCTTATTAAACAAATAAAGCATTAATAATCCAGGTGATAAGTCACTAGTTAGTGGAGCTGACTGTGATGAGTTGTTTTGGAATCTGATTTGTCTGATTTCTGTTTTCCTTGTTTCTCTATGAACCATAAATATACCAGTTTTATGTATGCTGGTTTAACACCATTGTTTTTATATGACACTTTCTCATTAAAAAAACTTTTCCTATGGGCAAGCCTGCCAAGTTATCAGCTATCTTTTTGTGTCTGAAGATTGGCATAAAGTTTGTGAAAGAATTGGTTTGGTGCAGAGATTAAGTCACCAGGCTAGATACCAAGAGTTTTGAGTTCTAGTCCTGCTTTCAACACACCTCATTTGCTTTAAAGAGTTTGGTCCAGTCATTCCTCTTTCAGCAAGAAGAGGAAGGCAATGGCAAACCACTTCATAAAATCTTTCTACAAAAACTTCAGGAATTCATCCCGGCAATCCCCAGGAGTGAATACCAATTTGAAGACAAAAAGAAACACACACAAACTTTTATATTTTATATTTCTTACATTATTTGGTAAGGAAGATCCAAAATACCATCCTTTTCAAGTTTTCCAATTGAAGGGTGCAGTCCTGTATAAGATCTATGACCTCTCAAGTCAGACAAAGAAACTACTTCATTTTGACTGGTGTCCGCTTGAAAGAAGGGTTTTAAGTTCTGTCCTAGGCCAGTTTGTGAAAATCCGAACATCCCTGAATGCAAAATCAGGTCTAATTATTCCTGTCACCTACTCTGAGGAAGGTCTGGAGACCTTGGGCCATGCTTTTTGACTCTGTACCACAGGAGGAGTAAAAGTTTCTGTGTATGCTTCCAAATGAGAGCCTCTGAAATGACATATATCCATCCATACCTTCACTCCACATACAATCTACCCTTCATAATGTCATTTCGTTATCAAGGAGCCCTTGTTGAATATTTATTTTAAACATTTTGCAAATACCCTTTTATTACCCAGGACACTTTATTAACATAATTTTCTGTCATTCGTGAATGACAAAACTTTTATAACAATGACGATGTGACAGTTCTGAAGGATATCTTGTTCATGTGCTGCATATAAACATTAATGTAAGAAAATTGTTTTGCCAAGGGCAAGTTTTTGTTCTGGAATGAACACAGCTATTAGAAAGAGGGGATGGGGAAACAGTCCTCTAGTGTTTTAGGTGTGATGTGTAGAATTTCCATTATCCAAAGGTCCATTACACATATCTCCAAGGTTACATGCTCTCAGAGGTATGTTGCTAAACATCCATAAGGTTTCCATTATCCTGACAGAAACAATTACAATGGCCATGCAAGAATAACTTTCCCTCTGAGCAGCAAGGCAACCATCAGACAAATCTTGGGTTAAAAAAACGTAAAAATGTTGAATCTAGTATTACCATTAAAATTTATTAATGCATAATAATCAGTTGCTGCTCATAACAGCCATAAAAAGAAGAAGAAAAATAACATTAGGAATAATGAAAACACATTTTTATAGGAAGACATTTTGGAAATATAGACATATACTATATCTCCCCTTGTATGCTATGCTACCTTTGGCACAGTATTTATTGACATTATCATCATCATGCTCACCCTTATCTGTTCAGACATTCACTCATCATCAAGTTCCAGGTTCACTTTCAGTCTTTAAGGTTGAATGAAGGGTAGAAAATCATATAGCTGTCCAGATTTCTATCTTAATACCTCTGTATTTTATTTCAGAGGAAGGTTTGTCTGGAGAGATTTGGCAAATGGCTAATTTATCTTTGTCTTAGTCTTTTAATTTATCCTCTAATTTATAATGCCTTGGTAAGACCACACTTGGAACACTGCATCCAGTTTTGGTCACCACAATAAAAAAGATTTTGGGACTCTGGAAAGAGTGCAGAGAAAAGCAACAAGTTGACTCAGGGTCTGAAAGCTAAAACATATGAAGAACGGTTGCAGGACTTGGATATGTCTAGCCTAATGAAAAGAAGAACTAGGGGGCGACATGACAGCAGTATTCTAATATTTGAGGGGCTGCCACAAAGAAGAGGGGAGGTCAACCTATTTTCCAAAGCACCAGAATGCAAGACAAGAAGCAATGGATGGAGAGAAGCAACTTAGAACTAAGGAGAAATTTTCTGACAATTAGGAAATAAACCAGTGGAATGATTTGCCTTCAGAAGTTGTGGGTGCTCCAACAATGGAGGCTTTTAAGAAAGGACCGGACAACCATTTATCTGAAATGATATAGGGTCTCCTGCTTGAGCAGGGGGTTAGACTAGATAACGTCCAAGATCCTTTCCAACTCTGTTATTCTATTATTCTCTTATTTTGTTACCTTTGTATAAATTGTAAATTCAGGGGGGTATGATCAGTCCTAAAACAAGGCTTGGCTACACCTGGAAAATCCTTTCCTGGACCATACCTCAACCTTTTTCAGTGTGGGGGGAATAAAATTCTGGGTAATTGTTAATGTTCATGGAGGATCTAGATTACCTCAGCCCTTTCCAGACTGTGTTCAGTCACAGTATGGGGATAGAATCAGCTTTGGCCATATTGATGAATGACTTTATGACTTTCTATAAGACAGTCGTACAAAGTAATACAATTCTGTTGATGCTTTTTTACCTTTCCATAGATTTTAATACTATTAACCAGTTTCCTCTTGAATCATCTACATGAGTTTGGAGTTAGCAACAATTCAATGATTTTCACTCTTTCCTAAGGTATACAAGTGGCTTCAGGGAGTTGTATTGATAAATTTGACCTTTGACAGCTGTATTGTGGTTCCCACAAGACTATTTGTCCCAATATAATATTTTATATACATGTATATGAGGCCATTTTGGGTTGAGATGAGGATGATGATAGCTCTCCTCTCTATAACTTCTGAATCAAGACAAATTTTGAATCGGTGTCTGGAGGTAGAGATGGCATAGATGAGGAATAACTATCTAAGTTGAAACTCTGACAGATTAGATTGTTGACTGATACAGGAAGTCAGGAAAATGGTACTGTATTCCATTAGGAAAAAGAAATATACTGCTCCTAAATTCATCAATGTATAGTGTCCCAAAATGACTCCTAAAGTCAGTTTCCTGTGGTCAGCTACATCCCTTCCTAAACCGAGTTACTCTAACATTAATTTTAATAAGATAATATGGTTATCTTAATGTGATGAGTAAAGATAGCAGGCAAAGCTACCTTTATGCTGAGTCTGGAAGTTGTTATATCAAGCATTTTGTTATGTACATATTAAGCCAATATTGAAGCAACAGTTCTGTCTACCAAGTAGCTGCTAAGACAATTATGAATTAGTGCTTTTGGCAAATAAAACCCTAAATAACCTGGGAGTAGGCTATCTGGCAGATAATAACAAACTCCCTTCCTCTTTTCTTTTTTTAACTCTGTTCTGTCCTTTGCAATAGGTTTCACATTGGAACAGTGTATAAAATGCTATTAAATAAATAGATATATCAATGAACATATGGCTTATTTTATTTAGAGATTGTTGGATTGTTATTTTTTTTTACTTAGAAGAATATAAAGAAAGAGACATCGTGATCAAAATGATTAAAATTAGACAGTCTGCCAAGAAACTAAAATTTTAAGAACTCTGGATTTTTTTTCTTTGTTTCATATGAGGAAATAGCAGAGGCTTATAACATGTATATGCGTTTTTATACAAATACAGTCTTTTTGCAATCCTGAACTTACAGTACATGTATATTGGAAACTTGTTTGCCCAAATCCACTTTGTACAAAATATTGTGGCATGATTTGCAATTTTTTTTTTAAAAAATGTACAAAAATCCATCAAATGTAGGTTGATTCTATCTAATTTTAAATCTTTTCTTCCTCATCTGCTTCAGAAAAAAATGTTTTATTTCAAAATCCATTTTCTTCCATTATTTTGTTTTCTCCCAGGAAAGTGACATCAAGTTAATGATTCCAATTTTGCATATAACTTTAGCGCACATAGGAATACCGATTTTATTTGTAGCAAAGATCAAATAACAAATATTTACAAATCTATACATCTATAAATAGTTACAAATCTATACATTAGTGAAGGAATTAGGTTTGTCTTGAATGTGTGGATCCCTACTTAAAATGCAGACTGTAATCAGTTGTGGTATTTTGCATCAAATTCCTTCTGTCAAAGCCAAATTGGATTCAGTTATTTATTGGTTGTTAACATAGCCAGTTCAAGGGACCACAATGTGACCAGTGACCAGCGAAGTTTCATGTTATGTGACATTTCATCCATTTGGTGAAAATATATTAGGTTTTTAATCTTCCGCAAATATTTAATATAGTATATTCTGCCCAGAGGTACAATCTGTACTGCATATCAAATTTGATAGTAAATGTAAAATTTATAGAACTAGCCCACCCTAAAAAAATTCCTCTTTATAATTATACATACTTTAACTGAATGATTACTAATCAGAATTTCAACCTATATGTATATGTGTGTGTCAGAATGCAGATACTAAGAAAGCTTTTCTATAAAAATACATTATACTAACAAAAATAAAATGTAGAAAACATATTTACAAAGTGTGTGTCATTATGTATGATATACCCAAAACTGCAAAGCCAAAATGTATATTCTTCTATTATTTTTTACTGTAATTTCAATTTTCACACCGAAAGAACATTTGTGGTTTAATTAGAGATTTCATTAGAGATATAAGAAAGGTGTTTAAAATAAGGTTCATTTTAATTTTAATAATCCATGACTTGCCTTCAGAAGTTGTGACTGCTACAACACTCTTTTTAAGAAGAGACTGGACAACCATTTGACTGAAATGGTGTAGGGTTCCTGCCTGAGCAGGGGATTAGACTCGATGACCTCCAAGTTCCCTTCCAACTTTATTATTATTATTATTATCATTCATCGCACAGTCAGCCAGATGTTCAGACTGGATTTGGCATTTTGTCTACCTATCGAGTCCTTACCCAGGACCTGGGATAGGCAGATGTGGATGTTTGATGGTATTACAGATATCGTCGCAGATGGAAGCAGTTCCTAGTAAGGCCGCCTTTTGCAATTGACTAATAGTGAATTTGTCAATGCCAATGGTGTTCAAGTGGTGCTCCAGTTGTTTTGGGATTGCACCCAAGGAGCCTATGACTATTGGTACTACCCTTGCTTGCTTTTGCCACAGTCTTTCTATTTCTATTTGTAGGTCTTTGTATTTTGTTATCTTCTCCAGTTCTTTCTCGTCTATTCTGCTGTCTCCAGGCACTGCCACGTCCACTATCCAGACTTTTTTGTCTTTCTTATCGACAATTGTTAAGTCTGGGGTGTTATGTTGCAGGTGCTTGTCTGTTTGAATTCTGAAGTCCCAGAGCAGTTTAATTTTATCATTTTCTATGACTTTCTCTATTTTATGATCCCCCAGTTTTTTCTTACAGGCAAATGATATTTTTTGCAGATCTTCCAATGCACCATTGTTGCTACTTTGTCATGCCGCTGCTTGTAATCAGTCTGTGCAATCTTCTTGCAACAGCTTACCAAGTGGTCCACTGTTTCTTCAGCTTCTTTGCATAGTCGGCACTTACTGTCTGTTGCTGTCTTCTCAATTTTGACTTTGTATGCATTTGTCCTTAAGGCTTGGTCTTGTGCAGCCAGAATTAGTCCCTCGGTCTCTTTCTTCAATTTTCCTGCTCTTAGCCATTGCCAGGTCTTGTTAATATCTGCTTTCCCAGATATTTTTTTAATGTATTGGCCATGTAGTGCTTTGTCTTCCCATGCCTCTATTCTGTTCTTCATTTGGTCTTTCTTGTAGGCCAGTTGGTCTCTCCAGTAGTTAGTAAGCCTTCCTGATATACTAATTTCAGTGCATCTTCATCATTGTTCTTCAGATATTCTTCCAAAGCCATTTTTTCTTCTTCAACCATCTGATGTACTTGTAGCATTCCACCCCCACCTATTTGCCTTGGTAGATAAAGTCTGTCAATGTCACTGCGTGGATGAAGGGCATGATTCATTGTCATTATTTTTCTGGTCTGCCTATCCATTGCTTTTAGTTCTGCTTGAGTCCAGTCCACTATTCCAGCTGTTTACCTAATGACTGAAATTGCCCAAGTGTTGATTGTATTTCCTCCATTGAGTTTGGACTTTAAGATCTTCTTCACTCGCTTGATGTATTCACCTCTAATCTTTTTCTTGACTTCAGTGTGCTTGATGTTGTCAGCTTGAAGGATACCCAAGTATTTGTAGTATTCTTCCTCGTCCAGACTCTTAATTTTATTTTCATGGGGCATCTTGATTCCTTCAGTTTTCACTATTTTTCCTTGTTTGATAGTAAGTGTGGCACATTTGTCCAAGCCAAACTCCATTACAATATCTTGGCTATATATATGGACAGTGTTGAGCAGCGATTCTATTTCAGATGATGTTTTTCCATACAGTTTCAGATCATCCATATAAAGGAGGTGGGATAGTCTGGCAGATGTTTTTGATGTTTGATAGCCATGTCCTTAGTTATTCAGTATTGTTGACAGAGGAAACAGTGCAATAACAAATAGTAATGGTGATAATGAATCTCCTTGAAATATTCCTCTCTTGATATTAACCTCTCCCAGCCTCTCACCATTGATCGCAACTGTGTCTTCCATTGTGCCATCGATCTTTGCACAAATTTTCTGATGTTTCTACTGACTCCTGTTATTTCTAGGCACTTTATTATCCAATCATGTGGCAGAGAGTCAAATGCCTTTTTGTAGTCAATCCATGCCACATCCAGGTTGGTCTTCCTTCTCTTGCAGTTTTCCAAGATCATTTTGTCTATTAGGAGTTGATCTTTTGTTCTTCTGCTATTGGGGCGGTTTCCTTTCTGCTCAGGTGGAAAGAGATTGTTTTCAACTAGATGCTGTTGTACTGCATCAGCTACCACACCAGTTAGTAATTTGAATGTTGTTGGTAAGCAGGTAATTGGCCTGTAGTTACCTGGTGTTGCCCCTTTTGCTGGATTTTTTCATTATTAGGTAGGTTTTCCCAGTTGTTAGCCACTTTTCAATTTCTCCTCCTTGTAGTATATTGTTGAATTGCTTGGCAATGAGTGGGTGTATAACAGTTAGATGTTTCAACCAAAACCCATGCAGTTCATCTTCACCTGGTGCTGACCAATTTTTGATTTTCTTTGCTCTTTTTTCTACCATTTTTGTTGTTATTACTAGTTCTTTCATTTCAACTTCTGTTTTATTTGCATCCACCTCTTTTAACCAAGCCGCATCCTTGTTGTATTTCTTTGGGTTATCCCATATCTGCTTCCAGAACTGCACTGTTTCTTCCTTGTCAGGTACTGACTGATTCCTTGCAGTTTCTCCATTGATGGATTGGTAGAAACGTTTCTGATTGGATTGAAATTGGAGGTTCTGCCTATAGTTTGCAATTCGAGCTTCATATCTACTGATTTTCCTGGCTATAGCTGTTATTTGTTGCTTTATTATTTCCAGTGCTTCCTTGATCTTCCTTGTTTCTAAGTGGTATTTCTTGATTAGGTATTCTTTGGTCTTCTTGTTCTTCAGCTTCTTTTCTTTCATCTGTTCTAGCTTGCTTGCATGTGATCTTAACTTGCTGATCTTATTTTCTAGTCTAACCTTCCATTTTTGTGGTGCACTGTTTGTTTGTTTTTCTTTTTTGTTGATTTTGCATCCCAGGTATTCTGTTATAACTGCAGCTGTGCTGTACATTAGTTGGTTTGTTTCTTGCAGTGAATTGGTGCTTATACTTGCTATTGCAGTATTTGCATCTTTTAATGCTTGTGCTAGCTGTTTCTTTGGAACAAGCTTCAATGCAGGCAGCCTTATTCTGTTGTTTTTGTGCTGTTCTAGATGCTCAGTTATTCTTTGTTTCAATTCTTTTATTTCTTTAGTTAGAGGGTTTTGTTCTTCCTGAGGAAGAGGTGCCTGGTTTCCAAATGAGAACAGTTGTATATCTCTGCTGGATTCCTTCACTGCCAACTCCCCCTGGTTTGCCTCTACATTCTGAATTACTTCTGGTAAGGCTTTGATTTCTTTGCCCTGGGTAAACCTTTGCAGTTCGTCCAATTCTGTTTCTGTAATACTTTATTTCGTGTTATAAATCGGCGTTGATCTGCTAGTCTCTGTTCTGTTATTTCTGATTCTGGATGTTGTTCTTTCCAGAACTGGTGCATTCGTTTTAGATATCCTCGTCTTGTTGGACTTGATCTGTAGTAACAGATCATTATTTCTTTGTTTTCCATCACTGTGTATCTGCGACGGGTAAACACCTTTTCTTCCAGTAGTTCTGCAGCTGCTGGCCCTGGTTGCTCAGCCAACAGTCCTGAGTCCTGTAACCCATTTTTCACCAGATATCCAGGAACTCCAATATCTAGTGCGGACCTTGTTAACCCGGGCGACGTCCGAGCCGGTATGGCATTCTGAAATTTACGTCTCACCATATTTTTTATGGGAGAGACACTCTTTGTCTGACTCCTCTGATGAGACCTGTCCAGTATGGTTGAACCTCTGGCATAGCTCTCATCTTCCTCAGAGTACACAAGCCCCACAACCACGTCAAGGTAGTGCCTCACTGGGGGAGGTAGTGCCTCACTGGGGGAGGTAGTGCATTATCGATCATCGCACAGTCAGCCAGCTGTTCAGACTGGATTTGGCATTTTGTCTACCTATCGAGTCCTTACCCAGGACCTGGGATAGGCAGATGTGGATGTTTGATGGTATTACAGATATCGTCGCAGGATGGAAGCAGTTCCTAATAAGGCCGCCTTTTGCAATTGACTAATAGCGAATTTGTCAATGCCAATTGTGTTCAAGTGGTGCTCCAGTTGTTTTGGGATTGCACCCAGGGAGCCTATGACTATTGGTACTACCCTTGCTTGCTTTTGCCACAGTCTTTCTATTTCTATTTGTAGGTCTTTGTATTTTGTTATCTTTCCAGTTCTTTCTCTTCTATTCTGCTATCTCCAGGCACTGCCACATCCACTATCCAGACTTTTTTGTCTTTCTTATCGACAATTGTTAAGTCTGGGGTGTTATGTTGCAGGTGCTTGTCTGTTTGAATTCTGAAGTCCCAGAGCAGTTTAATTTTATCATTTTCTATGACTTTCTCTATTTTATGATCCCACCAGTTTTTGCTTACAGGCAAATGATATTTTTTGCAGATCTTCCAATGCACCATTGTTGCTACTTTGTCATGTGCTTGTAATCAGTCTCTGCAACAGCTTAAAGTGGTCCACTGTTTCTTCAGCTTCTTTGCATAGGCGGCACTTACTGTCTGTTGCTGTCTTCTCAATTTTGACTTTGTATGCATTTGTCCTTAAGGCTTGGTCTTGTGCAGCCAGAATTAGTCCCTCGGTCTCTTTCTTCAATTTTCCTGCTCTTAGCCATTGCCAGGTTTTATTATTATCTGCTTTCCCAGCTATTTTTTTCATGTATTGGCCATGTAGTGCTTTGTCTTCCCATGCCTCTATTCTGTTCTTCATTTGGTCTTTCTTGTAGGCCAGTTTGGTCTCTCCAGTAGTTAGTAAGCCTTCCTGATATACTAATTTCAGTGCATCTTCATCATTGTTCTTCAGATATTCTTCCAAAGCCATTTTTTCTTCTTCAACCATCTGATGTACTTGTAGCATTCCACGCCCACCTATTTGCCTTGGTAGATAAAGTCTATCAATGTCACTGCGTGGATGAAGGGCATGATTCATTGTCATTATTTTTCTGGTCTGCCTATCCATTGCTTTTAGTTCTGCTTGAGTCCAGTCCACTATTCCAGCTGTGTACCTAATGACTGGGATTGCCCAGGTGTTGATTGCCTTTATGGTATTTCCTCCATTGAGTTTGGATTTTAAGATCTTCTTCACTCTCTTGATGTATTCACCTCTAATCTTTTTCTTGACTTCAGTGTGCTTGATGTTGTCAGCTTGAAGGATACCCAAGTATTTGTAGTACTCTTCCTCATCCAGACTCTTAATGTTATTTTCGTGGGGCATCTTGATTCCTTCAGTTTTCATTATTTTTCCTTGTTTGATAGTAAGTGTGGCACATTTGTCCAAGCCAAACTCCATTACAATATCTTGGCTATATATACGGACAGTGTTGAGCAGCGATTCTATTTCAGATGATGTTTTTCCATACAGCTTCAGATCATCCATATAAAGGAGGTGGGATAGTCTGGCAGATGTTTTTGATGTTTGATAGCCATGTCCTGAGTTATTCAGTATTGTTGACAGAGGAAACAGTGCAATAACAAATAGTAATGGTGATAATGAATCTCCTTGAAATATTCCTCTCTTGATATTAACCTCTCCCAGCCTCTCACCATTGATCTGCAACTGTGTCTTCCATTGTGCCATCGATCTTTGCACAAATTTTCTGATGTTTCTACTGACTCCTGTTATTTCTAGGCACTTTATTATCCAATCATGTGGCAGAGAGTCAAATGCCTTTTTGTAGTCAATCCATGCCACATTCAGGTTGGTCTTCCTTCTCTTGCAGTTTTCCAAGATCATTTTGTCTATTAGGAGTTGATCTTTTGTTCCTCTGCTATTGGGGCGGTTTCCTTTCTGCTCAGGTGGAAAGAGATTGTTTTCAACTAGATGCTGTTGTACTGCATCAGCTACCACACCAGTTAGTAATTTGAAAGTTGTTGGTAAGCAGGTAATTGGCCTGTAGTTACCTGGTGTTGCCCCTTTTGCTGGATTTTTCATTATTAGGTAGGTTTTCCCAGTTGTTAGCCACTTTTCAATTTCTCCTCCTTGTAGTATATTGTTGAACTGTTTGGCAATGAGTGGGTGTATAACAGTTAGATGTTTCAACCAAAACCCATGCAGTTCATCTTCACCTGGTGCTGACCAATTTTTGATTTTCTTTGCTCTTTTTTCTACCATTTTTGTTGTTATTACTAGTTCTTTCATTTCAACTTCTGTTTTATTTGCATCCACCTCTTTTAACCAAGCCGCATCCTTGTTGTATTTCTTTGGGTTATCCCATATCTGCTTCCAGAACTGCACTGTTTCTTCCTTGTCAGGTACTGACTGATTCCTTGCAGTTTCTCCATTGATGGATTGGTAGAAACGTTTCTGATTGGATTGAAATTGGAGGTTCTGCCTATAGTTTGCAATTCGAGCTTCATATCTACTGATTTTCCTGGCTATAGCTGTTATTTGTTGCTTTATTATTTCCAGTGCTTCCTTGATCTTCCTTGTTTCTAAGTGGTATTTCTTGATTAGGTATTCTTTGGTCTTCTTGTTCTTCAGCTTCTTTTCTTTCATCTGTTCTAGCTTGCTTGCATGTGATCTTAACTTGCTGATCTTATTTTCTAGTCTAACCTTCCATTTTTCTGGTGCACTGTTTGTTTGTTTTTCTTTTTTGTTGATTTTGCATCCCAGGTATTCTGTTATAACTGCAGCTGTGCTGTACATTAGTTGGTTTGTTTCTTGCAGTGAATTGGTGCTTATACTTGATATTGCAGTATTTGCATCTTTTAATGCTTGTGCTAGCTGTTTCTTTGGAACAAGCTTCAATGCAGGTAGCCTTATTCTGTTGTTTTTGTGCTGTTCTAGATGCTCAGTTATTCTTTGTTTCAATTCTTTTATTTCTTTAGTTAGAGGGTTTTGTTCTTCCTGAGGAAGAGGTGCCTGGTTTCCAAATGAGAACAGTTGTATATCTCTGCTGGATTCCTTCACTGCCAACTCCCCCTGGTTTGCCTCTACATTCTGAATTACTTCTGGTAAGGCTTTGATTTCTTTGCCCTGGGTAAACCTTTGCAGTTCGTCCAATTCTGTTTCTGTGAATACTTTATTTCGTGTTATAAATCGGCGTTGATCTGCTAGTCTCTGTTCTGTTATTTCTGATTCTGGATGTTGTTCTTTCCAGAACTGGTGCATTCGTTTTAGATATCCTCTTCTTGTTGGACTTGATCTGTAGTAACAGATCATTATTTCTTTGTTTTCCATCACTGTGTATCTGCGACGGGTAAACACCTTTTCTTCCAGTAGTTCTGCAGCTGCTGGCCCTGGTTGCTCAGCCAACAGTCCTGAGTCCTGTAACCCATTTTTCACCAGATATCCAGGAACTCCGATATCTAGCACGGACCTTGTTAACCCGGGCGACGTCCGTGCCGGTATGGCATTCTGCAATTTACGTCTAACCATATTTTTTATGGGAGAGACACTCTTTGTCTGACTCCTCTGATGAGACCTGTCCAGTATGGTTGAAGCTCTGGCATAGCTCTCATCTTCCTCAGAGTACACAAGCCCCACAACCACATGGAACAAAACATATTGCTACTCAGAACTCCTTTTGGCTGCTTTTAGTCCTGATGCCTGGGAATACTAGAAGAGGTGAGCATGAGTTGGATCTCTGAAATTAATCCAAAATCCTTTCTTTATTTACCATCTTCCATCATCAGCCTCACGTGCTATTTAAAGTCAGTGTGAATAGCAATTCAGACCTTGTATCCTTCATAGTGGAAAAGAGGTACTGGTAAACCAAGGATTTAGGACACTGTATTAAGAACTCCAGCAAGTTAATTCATATCTAGGAACTATAAAAAACTTTATCCATTTTTAGATTATGAGTGCCATTCTCCCATCAATTTTAACATCTTCTCAGATTAAAAGTGGATGCTTTGGAGAACTATCAGAAATTCCTGAAATAAATCTAGGTAAATCCCTTTTATCTGTAGGTCCTCATAACTGGCTGACCTTTCTTCCACTGTCCTGTTAATTTAGTTGCCCTTACCTTGAAGAGTAAGTAGCCGCTAACATCACAATGATTTCCACACATGTCAAGAGGCATATTTTACATAGATCCCCATTCTGTATTAGAGATTGAAATTACTCAACAGGCCCAAATTATTCCCATTTCTGAGTATAAATGGTATGATGCATGAATTTTATTCTGGTTAGGAAATACAGTCCAGGAACTTTGTGCATATCAAATCTAGAAATGGTTCATTCATCTGTTTAGAACAGGAAAATGAAAATGGAATAAATAAATTAAGAATGACTCCAGAATAGAATAGAATAGAATAGAATAGAATAGAATAGAATAGAATAGAATAGAATAGAATAGAATAGAATAGAATAGATATCTTGGAGGTCTTCTAGTCCAGCCCCCTGCTCAAGCAGGAGAACTAGCAGACACCACCAGGGTGTAATCTAATGACCAATCTTGTCAATAATTTGGGAAGAATATTCTAATGGGAAACATTGTGCAGCTGCTCACCACCATCTACCACCCCAGTTCCAAGTCCTCAAAGTGTTAGACTAGAGAACTGTATTCCAAATAGGATAAAGACCTCGAAGGTGAGATTGATTTATAATACTGTGATGCAATTCACAAAGCTTGCTAAATAACTTAAGGGCAAAATAAAAACAAAAACAAAACAGAACAAGAACATAATAATATAATAGTGTTGAGATCATTTATGGAGACCAAAGTCTGTCTAATATAGGCTATAGACTCTAGACTAATTTATAGACAATATAACAGATTTTAGCTACTGTACATTCAAAGAAACTGTATTTTCCATAAAGTTATATACAGTCTGTACATAAAAGAGATCAAAATTTCCCAGATATTTTATCAGGCAAGGAGTCATAAAATAAGTCCATATTATAGGATATGAGGTGTGGTTTCAATGACTCTTTATCCAGAGCTGTTAGGCAGTTGAGAAATGTTACAAATTTGAGAAATCAACAAGTAAATAAATGTACATTTGGAATTCTTGTTATTTGGAAGCCATAAAGAGGTAAATTATTTTATAGATAGGATAGGACTGATTCTGTAAAACTTTATGTAGGAAATGAACTTTTCCACAGCCTTTAGTTATATTCCTTTTTATTTTTTTGCAGAGCAATTCCTTAGAGGATCTGGGAGTTCAAAATAAGACTTTGAAGGCTGCATTTAATATAAAAGTTGTTGGCTGTCTACCTCTGTTATAAACTAACTGAGACATTTGGAATGGGTTAATGAATCAAGATATATTACTTCTGGATGAATTTTTCCATTATTCATATCATTCATTAATAGATGCTATGAATACATTTTTAATGTATTAATCTGCATTTAAAAAGCTGCATGAAACTTCACATTTAAATATATACTTAAATACTTATTTCTAAACCGATTTTCTCTCACAAGCTGGGAATTTTTAATATATTTTGAAATGTATCAGAAAATTCAGGAAGTGAAATTATTTTTAAACAGGGAGGTGCTGTCAGTTCTGAGCCATTTGGGTATAACAATTAAGCCATTTTTGCTAATACATATATAACAGTATTATATATGGGTTGGACCAAATTGCAATTGTCTTGCAGTACTTGGAGTGTGTGGAGAAATTTATATTCCTTGTGATTGTTATATTCACACAGGATGAGTGTTTGCATCCTGGATTACATGCTCATGTAATCACAAGCTATGATTTGTGTTTGAAATGTGTGTTGAAAGAATGCCTAAAGTTTACAAAAATAGCACCCCTGAAAGGCTTTTGATTTTAAGGGGAAATAATAGGCCAAGAGTTCCATTATATAAATAAAAGTAGAACTTATCTCAAATCGAGCTTGACTCTTGGTGACCTATGACCTATCTCTCTGGATTTTTCTTGGCCATAATGCAAAAGTATTTTTCATTGCCTTCTTCTGGGTTTTCTTTTTTTCCCATCCTTTTTTACTTCCCAATCTAGTCTACTGGCTTGGAATTTCTCAAAGATCCCCTAACTCCAAGTATTAACTGGTCCAACCCAAGTATTATTGATTTTTCAACATCAGTCAGGGACAACTAGTAAATCACTAGCTGGAGGTAAGAAACTTATTTGCAATGGAAACAGCATTAAGAAATTGTAAAAACTACCTACTGTAAAAACAAATACAAATTAATAAGTGCAGGGTGACATAAGCCTAGTGGAAAGAGTCTAGTTCTTAAATTTTTTCTCCCTCTCATTCTATTTATAACAGAAGTTAATTTGGTGTGAGGATTTAAATGGCAAAATCCTTTGCCCTTTGTTAATTCCAAGAGACATCACAGTACAAAATTGGGTAGCTGAGTTCAGAGTTGCCTTGTTTCAGTCCTTTAGCTCTACTGATAGCTGGGACTGAAATAGCCGAATAATAGGACTCAATCTACAGCCCTACATAGCTAAGCAAAACTAAAATCTAAAAGATAGCTAACGAGTTCTTGGTCAAGGTGTCAATGAAGTAGTACCACAGTCTAAACTACAGGTAAAAGAAGTAACAGTTTTAATTTTAATGGATAAAGTCACTGGGGGTCATTAGATATTTAGCTTCTACATTAATATCCTTTCTCAATTAAACGTTCATTTGCTCTCATTAAAGTTCGTGATTGGCAAGTCAATCTTGGAAAGAGGAAGAATGGAGGGAAAATTCATTGCATTGTAGATAATACAAAATGGCCTAATTTGTGCTTCTAAAGCAAAGATGTATCTGGAGCATGGTTATACATGCTTTAGTCTTCTTGCTCCTCTGAATTTTGTATGTGTCCTCTGATACATTTTTTTCTTCCATTCATTCATTTCTGATTCTTAGAGACTAACTGGACAAGCTCCTGCAGTTTTCCTGGCAACGTTTTTCAGAAGTGATTTTCCATTGCCTGCTTCCTAGGACTGAGAAAAGGTAACTGGCACAAAGTTGCCCAACTGCCTTTGTGCCCAAAGCAGGATTAGAACTCATGATCCCCTCGTTTCTAGGCTGATGCCTTAACCACTACACTAGACTGGTTCTAGTCCTCTGGTAACATGAATTAAGTATATATTTGCTCCTATTGTATAGTCTCATCGCCATTCCAAGAAGCTTCAAAAAAAGTCCATGCTTCAAATCAATGAATATGTTTACATTTTAGAAACTAAGTACCCTAATCCTGTCTATATCTGATGTGAGAAATTTTAGCAATGATCTTTCCCACTCTCACCATTCATACTACATATTAGTACTGCCACTAAAAAATGAAAGCATAAAGTTAATCTCCATAATCTTGAGAAAGAAAATCATGGTTTGACCTAACATGGTAGGAGGCCACAAGAAAATCCCAGCTCGGTGGGCTAGTTTGATAGAGAAGTTTCAGAAAAGGCAAAGACAATTCATTTCTTTGGTCTGTCCTTGTGCTCAGAAGTTGAACTTGACTTAAGGAACATACACTTTTCCTTAATCCCAGCATTAAAACTTAATGTCATTTCTGTTCTTCATTTCTGACTCAGTATGAGTATTAATCTAAGCAACACTAATTGATTCAGAGGCACTTTTGAATTGCAATTATATGGAAAAAATAATGGTGCTTCATTTATTCATTTATTAGCATTTTTCCAAGTTGCATTGAGATTGAATTTAACAGGCAATGATGCTTTGTGTTAACTTTATTCTGTTTTAATAGATAGAACCAGGCTGCCTACTTTTCCCTGTTGTAACATCAATATGGAAATGTGCAAGTTGTTGTCATAATGAACATCATACCATATCCCATAAACTATAACATGTCATCATCAACACCTCTTCAACATCCTGAAACATGGATGCAATTAATTATTTCTTCATTCTCAAGCTGGAGAGGAAAAACTAAATACTGTAGAGGACAAAGAAGACATAATTTATAATATGAAGATTAGTTGTACCATCATTCAGTTTTTTTACAAGTGTAGATAATCTCTTTTCCCCCTTGTTCTGGAAGATCAACAATCAATTTATAGCTTATGATATGCAAGCTGGTATTCTTTCCTAACTATCAATTACTCCAATTACTCTACAAAGATAAACCATAAATACCGCATGCATGCCAACTCTTCAGAGTCCCCATATTGCTCAAAGCTATTAATCAAGTTGTCTCTATTGTTGATTTTAATTGTCAGATGTAGTTACATCTATTAATTGCTTGGCATCAAACTTTGGCATTGGAACGCAATGTGCAAAACTGATTCCAACACTAATAACACCTGGGATCTATTGTATGTTAAATTTGCTTAAGGAAGTAATTTCAGAATAGAAATACACATTATCCAACCACAGAAAAATAAGAAAGTTATATATAAAGTAGTAGTCCTCAGTCATAAATTGTGGCAAGAGTTTAATGCATATAAATATGCTAAATTTGGTTTAACCAAAGCTAATACTAGGCTGAAACCTGTTTTCCAACTATCTCTGTTTTCTTTAAGCTTTCTTTCCCTACAAAAGACACTGTGGTTTCTCTAGTTAATTTTAAGAATGATTTAAGATTTTGTGACAGCTTCTTTCAGAGGTTTTTTTACTCTTGTTATTGTGGTTCATTTAAGTTCCCAAACTTAGACACCAAAGTGGGTAAAAGTGTTGTTTTTTTTCCTTTAGGTAATGACATATGAACCAATTACCCAATCACAACAGGAAATTCAAATTGACTTAAAATATTTTAACTACATTGGGGGGGAAGGACTTTCTGATAAGCAGTTTGGGGTAATGAAGGGGAAAAAATGGGATGCGCTGGTCTAAACAAAAGGGTTGCTGTCTTTCAGAGTTTCAAGGAAGAGTCTTCCTGTGACTGAAGACCTGCTGTGAAAACCACTGAGAGAAGTTCACTTCTCAGCCACTGAATAAACTATTGATTTAAAAAAATGAAATAGTCTAACTTTATGCCGGGAAAGAACTGTGATGTCCTGTGTAGACCACAGAATCTCATATTTATTTATTTATGAGACTTATATATCGCTTTTAAGTGCAAGCACTCTCTAAGCGGTGTACACCAGTAAGCAATGTATGTATATATTTACATTGCCCCCAACAATCTGGGTCCTCATTTTACCTACCCCGGAAGGATGGAAGGCTGAGTCAACCTTGAGCTGGTGAAATTTGAACTGCTGACCTGCTGAACACAGTCAGCTAAAGTGGCCTGCAGTACTGCACTCTAATTGCTGCGCCACCTCGGCTCATATCTAAAATTTCTCAAATTAACAGCAGATGACAATTATTTCAAACTGACTTTCCCTCTTAAAATAATCCTATTCTGATACACTAAAAGGTACAGATGAACATTTAAGTGAATATAGATTTTGAGAATAAAACCAAAAAAATGAAATGTCAGAAAATTACATATCCCCATATCAGGCTTTACTATATCCCACGCTTCTGCCAAGAGCAGTTTCACAGTGCTTGGAAGCATATACAATGGACACAAGTATTAAAGCAGATTAGAAGTGACCATCACCACATTGTAGCAATTTCATGATGCCCATGTAAGTGCACTGTAGATACACATTTCACACACACAATATGCTATCCACTATGTATAATACTTACCTGTGTCATTCTTATGTCAAAATTGGGCTACTACTGCAGTGGATTTGTGGGTCTTTTAAACATCTATTTAGAAAAGGAAAAGTTTCTCTTCTTTATCCTAAAATGATCTTAAGTTTTGACTTTCTGAATCTCCCTTTCTCCAGCAACCCATTTCCTTTGCTTTTTCATCTGTTATGGTCATCTTATATTTCTCATAGCTTTGGCCTTGGACTATGAATTTTCAACCACAGTGAAATGCTGGAAATTCTATTTCTCATTCCTTTGCTTGCTGCCTTGAAAATAACTATACAGATCAAAGGATTGTGAATAATAGGCAGGCCCTAACAAAGACATCTTTGGAACCAATTAACATCTTCTATAAGATTACATTAAAAGAAATCATTGTTATGCAGATTTCCTACAAGTGTCCAAAAAAGTAGAAGAAAATACAATGATTCTCAGCTTTGTTTTCAAAGCAGGTGTTTTTTTTTTTTTACATGTAAGTGTAGCATACTTTTTGAGGTACTGTCAGTTTAAAATATAAAATGTTATTCTTTTTGGACTAACCTTAGCAGCACAGGCCAGTGCTTTGTCAAGGGATGGAGACAGAGAAAGGGAAATTAATGCCAAGATGTAACTTTTAATGTTCTCTATAATTTATTTTCAAGCTATTTCATTCAGTTAGAGCTGCATTTCTAACTGGAAATGAATTCTAATTTTTTTTTCTGGATATATCTTTCCTTGGGATTTATCAGAACCATGGAAAGATAAGAAAGTTGAAGAGCACTAAGCAATGTATGTATTCACATGCATTCTTTATATATATAATTAAATGCATATAACATCACAGTCTACCCATAAAATTCTACCCATAAAAAAATTCTCCAATTTTCTTCTCTGTTTCATTAAATTAAGTGAGGACTAATAGAAAAAATGCAAAATGGTTGATTTAATTCCTTAGGAATATGAAGTGTTTCCTTTTTGGAAAAAAAATCTTGCTTTCTTTTCAGATATTCATGCAAACTTGAAAAAAAAAAGAAAAAGGAAGATCTAAACTAGAAAGAAGACACCTCACCAATTTAGGCAGCCATAAGTTTTGAAATTTGTTCATTCAGGGATCCTTTTCTACAAGCTAACTTTCAGGAAAACATTGAATTTCTGAACAGTTGTAATTACTCAACTATAGTGAACAGAAAGATTTAGAACAAGGGATAGGAATGAATTATGGGGGAGGAGATTTCAGTCTCCACACAATTAAAAATCTCTCAAAGAGGAAGCTGTCCCAAGAACAGTAGAATGTCATTGACCTCAATGTGAAAATAATGAAGCCTTGTTATTGTTGGAAAACTACTGAGGGAAATTTCTATTTTAATTTGCAGCCCTCATACTCCCAATCAGTCCTTATTTTCAACTACAGCATGCACATGTACCACTTGACAGAGCTAGTAAAAATGTAGCTTGATGTTAATTTATTAAAAATTAATAAACATCCAAACAATTAATTAGATAAAAGCCAGTCAGTTTCTTGTCTCTTTGACTATCTTGCAAGGATGACATCAGTCTTGCAAATCTGAAAGTATATTTCTCTCCATCACCTTTACAGGCTAAAAAATTAGGGATACTGCTTCTGAGATGTTTGCCATACTCACCTTCCTGCCATGGGCTAAACTGACTCTTATCTGACTATCATCATGGCTGCAGCTCTCCATGTCTGTCTCCCAAGCTCATTCCCACATACCATTACAGAGAAAGACATCAACAACAGGCAACAATTTCCATTATTTCTTTCTATCAAAAGGACACAGACCTTTCCAAAGCCACTGAAAAAAGTACTGTAGGTAATTAGCATGGACAATGCTAAAAGGAGAGGGAAGAAGAGGGGAAGAGCCTTTTATATGACCATAACATCTATAGAACAGAGATAAAAGTAAGACATCAGTTGATCCCTCTTTAATTCTGTACATGAAGTAAACAATCTGGTGGATGAGAATGATGTGCTCAACAATTATTTCAATGGAGTTTGTTGATTGAATCTCTGGCAGAAAGACTGCCAGCCCAGATTATTCACTCAAGTATTGCACCAAAAACAAGTCCTTTATGATAATCTTAGACCAGATCAAAGGTAGTGTTGCAAACAGTCAAAACACAGTAGGCTAATACAGTTAGTAAATGTTTTCTTCTGTATCTGACCTAGATGATCTAATTGTTTATCTAATTCTATGGAGCATTACCACAGGTTCTTGTTCCAAAAAAACACATTTTGCAGCTGACTAAATTAATCTCTGGTTCCTGTCAGAAAGCAAATAATCAATATAAAGTCTGTCTGCATGACTGAAGAAATTGATTAAGAGAGGCTGAATTAGCCTTAGCTGAAAATCAGCATAAAACGTGTTTGTTCTTTTTAGTCTTCCCTGCATTGCAAGGGCATGCTCTAATATCTGGGAAGTTGCAACTTCCTTATATCCAGCTTCTATGAGGTAAAAGAAATTAATCAGGCTCTGGAGAATGTCTATCAGTGCATTGAGTTAGAAAGTCAGAGAAGCCTCAGGGAAGATGTTGTGAGTTTCCATGAGAAAACAACAGACCTTGCCCCAAATACTTGCTTAATAGCCTCTTTAGCCTTATTCAAACCTGAGAATAACCAATATTCTGGAGGGGAACTGTAAGATCACAATTTGTTCATAATGCTTTGCCATTGTGACCAAATAGTATCCAATATTAAAAAGGAAAATAGCCTAAATCAGTGTTTTCCAATCTTGGGAACTTTAAGATGTATGGATTTCAACTATCAGAATTCCCCAGCCAACCATGGAAAACATTGGTCTAACTAGAGTCAGATGGATCCTCAGACATGCTAAGATATCTTTTTAAATTTTAGTCAGTTCTAATCAGCCCAGCATCTAATCTCAAAGCCATGTTTGGAACACATTTTGGCATCCTAAAGTAGGATAGTTTTCCATGTCAACAATCTTTTGATTGTTGTTTTGTCTCTTTGAGGGTAAGGCTTCCAAGCAGGGAATTGGATTAGATGACCTCCAAGGTCCCTTCCAACTTCATTGTGATGATGATGATGATAATGATGATGATTATGATGATGATCAAAATAACATGTGATTGCTTGCACATGGATACCAGCATTTCTTATAATAATTCCTTATATTTATTTCTTATTTCAGCATTTCCTACCCCATTTCCCTCTTTTTCTCTGATTTTCTTCCTCTGGATTCTTGTAACTTTCATGGAATTAAGCAGAGGGTTATCTCTAATTTTTGTACCCCTAATTTAGGACTTACATTAATCTACTTGCTAGTAACCTGAGCTATTTTTTAATATTTCAAAACAGACTTGAACAATATATTATGCATATAAATGCATGGAAAAATCAGAGTAGATAAATGGATAAATTGTTTTATCACAAAATTCCACCCTGTTATCTAAATTAAAATTTTAAGATGAGGTAAATGGTAGCATTAACCTTTTACAAGTATAATTTAATCATTCTCTGCACCAGTGTTTATACTGATGCATGTTTTCTTTGAAATTAATGTCTTAGTTGTTTTAATTGCTTTAATGGCATTAAGTATGATGATGACAATAACTTTATTGCAGAATCAGTTTGTTGAGAAGAAGGTGAACCTGTTCAATCAACTCTGTAATAATCAGGGCTTTTTTTGTCGTAGAATGCCCAGAATGGAGTTCTGGCACCTTTTTTGGATGGAACCTTGTAGGGTAGGCAAGGCGGATTGTATGATGTGTGTGAGTTCCGGCACCTTTTTTTTTTTTTTTTAACAAAAAAAGGCACTGGTAATAATGACCAAAAGCTGAGATGTTCAGATTGGCTTTTAAACCCTCAGGAAGAAACAGTCTTACAGATAACCTGGCCCCATGACATGTAGGACTTTAAAGATAATAAACAGCTATTTGAATTGCACCTAGAAGGAAATTGGGAACCAAAGCAGCTTTATCAATAAAATAAAACTATGAATACCGAACATTGTGCCCAGTGCTGCATTATGGACTAGCTGTAATTTCCAGTGGTCTTCAAGGTGGCCCATATAAAGTGCATTTCAGTAATCCAAATGGGAAGCGACTAAAATGTGACCATGAGCAAGGCCTTCCAGTCCAGGAAAAGGTTTAATTGGCACACACAATTTGTGCAAAGGACCTCCACTCACAACTACTGTATCCCCAATATGTTACTGTCTCAAGTTTAAATCCCTAAAATTTGGGGGCAAAGTACTAGTTTTTGCTGATAAAATGTCTGGATTGTGTTTGCTAGTTCTAAAGTCATATTATGATAAACATATATGTTTAATATATATCTATGTTTATTTTCTTGGGCTCCAACATCACTGCAGATGGTGACCGCAGCTATGAAACGATGCTTTCTCCTTGGGAGAAATGTGGAAAAACTAGACGTCACTTAACAGCGTCCTGTTTTTCCTCTTCTTGACGTTTTATGGAGAAACAAACTTTGGTTATACAGTAGTTTCATTGCTCACTGACAGAACTGAGAAGTTCCCAACTTGGTTCAGCAAGTAGGGAAAGTGAAATTCCCATTTCTAGTAGCACTTCCCATTTCTAGTCTAATTGGAGGCAGCTTTGTAGGATCTCAGACCTACCATTAGATGCCAACAAATTAATCTAGGATATTTGGCATGCCAAACATGAGTGGTATCACTGAGCGACAGCTTAAAATTTTTATGGCACCATAATATAAGAAAATCTTTCTGATGTATATTACACTTTCAGCTAACATTGTCTGATTATAGCCTGTGGCAAAACAAAATCTTTGTTTTCCCTTCAAGCAAAAATAGCTGTAAATTGTTCATCTCAGGAAGAATCTTCATAGCCATAACAATTCTGGCATAATGATATAGCACAATTATAGTGAATGCATTCATTTCTTTAAACATACATTTTCAAGCATTGCTCTGGTAGTATATGAATCAGACTTCTGTCTAAGAGTGCAGCTGCAACTGTAACACAAAGACAAGTCCTTTCAGACAGATGTCGACAACATAACCCATGCTAGTAAAATATCCTGACTACTACAGCCATGAAAATGAACCACATTTTCCCACCAAGAACATGGTTTGCAATATACACCTCCACCCTTTCTTATTGACACATTCAACCTTTTCATTTAAAGCTGTAGTAAGTTATTGAGTTAAACGTTTAGCTTGGCTTTCCACCTCAATATCGTTTTCACAGACTTATAGCTATTGTTCAAGATTTCAGCTAGGTAATTTTCTAGACTTACATGCAAATGTCAAGTTCTGAACCTTTGAAATTTTGTCTGTATAATAGGTGCGGAAATGCTAAATTCTAGATTCTAACTTGCTCTTGGGTTCCTCCTTTTGCCTATGGGAAATTCATCATATGTCAAGAAAGAAAATGGTAATCAACAACTGTTTTGGGTAATATCCTGCTGAGTGCCAAAGAGCATTTCACCTCCCCACTGCATTCCAGATTTCTTATTTAGGCAGAAATTAAGAAAATCTTTTACATGCTTTGCTGGGCAGCTTCACATCTTGATATGTTTACTTGATAAGAGGCCATTGTGTAAATGACCAAGGATGCATTATAGGAATCAGCTAAAAAGGAACAAATTACAAAGTGAAGTTTTGTTTTGTTTTGTTTCCTTGAGGAAAACATTTGGTAGCTATCTTCAGGTTATTTAACAATATTTTTTAAAAGATCCGCTCATTCTTGTTCAAGCTGAGCAAATGCAGATTGAAGAAATTAATCATAATAGCTCAGGCTAATGGAAAGAGAGCTGTGTGACTGAAACATAGAACGGAATTCTTTATGATTCTAAATCGGCTTATTAGAATTCAAGGAAAATACACAGCTTCAAATAGAATTTATCGTGTCTCCACCCACACTGTCTTACAACAAGTCAATATAAAAATGCACAATAGTCACCAATGGCAGCATGTCCTATTACAGCAAAACACTGAATATATTGGTATGTCAGTACTATTAGGCAGAAAAGGTGCCGGAAGTCACACATGTCATACAACCCACCTTGTCTACCCTACAAGGTTCCATCCAAAAAAGGTGCTGGAACTCCGTTCTGGGTGTTCTATGAGAAAAGAAAGCCCTGCTATTGGGTTATGTCAAACAAATTGATTATTGTCTTTGGAGAGTCTCAGTCATCCAGGTCATGGTTGTCCTAAAGGTGCTTTTTCAGGAGGCAACTGGACTTTCTTGTTTTTCTTTGAAGAGGTTTCATTTCTCATCCAAGAAACTTCTTCAGCTCTTACTGTATGGTGGGGAATGTAAGGATTTATACTCCTTGCATACAGCTGGTCATTTTAATTCTTTCAGAGAGTCATCAAAGCCATTTGGAGGTTTACCTGTGTCCTCAAGGTCACCTGAGTAATACAAACTTGTGTGGAGACTTCTTGGCTGCAGGATATGTTCTGCCCCATATCCCTTCACTGTGGAAGATAGGCATAGGCTGTTGGGGATGAGTCTGTGTCGTCTGCTCAAATGGCTCCTATAGTCTGCAATGTTTTCTGGAAATCTGTTCATACTCCCTCACCATTCGAAGAGTGTTCATCCCAAAGGGCATAGCTAAATGTCTATGGAGATTCTCAGTCACTCAGGCCATGGTTGTCCCAAAGTTGCAGTCCAGTTGCCTCCTGAAAAAGCACCTTTGGGAAATGAACTAAGGCTTGCAATCAAAGTCAAAAATAACAAAAAAAGCTTCTTTCAACATGTAAAAAACAAGAAAAAAGTGAAGGAAATGATTGGTCCATTAGTGGGTGGAAGTGGCAAGAAGGTGACAAGCAACAGGGAGAACGCAGAACTATTTAACTCATTTTTTGCATCTGTCTTTACACAAAGGGAAAAAACAGACCAACCTATCAAAAATAGTGCCATAAAAAACAAAACAGAAACACAAGTTAAGATAGGCAAGAAAATCGTTAGGGAGCACCTGTCCAGCCTAGATGAGTTCAAATCCCCAGGACCAGATGGATTACACCCCAGAGTTCTCAAGGAACTGGCAGATGTGATATCGGAGCCACTGAACTATATTTTTCAAAGATCCTGGAACACAGGGGAACTACCAGAGGACTGGAAAAGAGCTGATGTAGTTCCCATCCTCAAAAAAGGAAAAAAAAATGGATCCAGGAAATTACAGACATATCAGCCTGACCTCAATACCTGGGAAGATCCTGGAAAAGATAATCAAACAACGAATCAACGAACACCTAGAGGCAAACAACGTCATTACTAAAAGCCAACATGGGTTTGTCAAAAATAGATCATGCCAGACAAATCTTATTGCATTCTTTGACCAAGTGACAAAATTAGTGGATCAGAGGAATGCTGTGGACATAAGTTACTTGGACTTCAGTAAGGCATTTGATAAAGTAGATCACAACCTACTACTTGACAAGATAGAAAAATGTGGGGTAGACAGAACCACCACCAGATGGATCCGTAGCTGGCTGACCGGCCGTACTCAGCGAGTGGTCCTCCATGGAACTGCATCTAGATGGAGGGAAGTGTGTAGTGGGGTGCCCCAGGGCTCTGTTCTGGGCCCAGTACTCTTCAACATCTTCATCAACGATTTGGATGAAGGGATAGATGGGGAACTCATCAAATTTGCAGATGACACCAAGCTGGCAGGAATATCCAACACTCCAGAAGACAGGCTTCAGGTACAGAAGGATCTGGACAGACTTGAACACTGGGCACTAACTAACAAAATGAAATTCAATGGTGAAAAAAGCAAGGTTCTACATTTAGGCAAGAAAAACCCAATGCACAAGTACAGCATAGGTGGCACCATGCTCAATAGTAGTAACTGTGAGAGGGACCTCGGAGTCCTAGTAGACAATCACTTAAATATGAGCCAGCAGTGTGCTGCAGCTGCCAAAAAGGCCAACACAGTGCGAGGCTGCATTAACAGAGGGATAGAATCAAGATCACGTGAAGTATTAATACCAATCTTCAATGCCTTGGTAAGGCCACACTTGGAATACTGCATCCAGTTTTGGTCACCACGATGTAAAAAAGATGTTGAGACTCTAGAAAGAGTACAGAGAAGAGCAACAAAGATGATTAGGGGACTGGAGGCTAAAACATATAAGGAACGGTTGCTAGAATTGGGTATGTCTAGTTTAACGAAGAGAAGGACAAGGGGGGACATGATAGCAGTATTCCAATATCTCAGGGGCTGCCATAAAGAAGAGGGAATTAAGCTATTTTCCAAAGCACCTGAAGGCAGGACAAGAAGCAATGGGTGGAAACTAATCAAGGAGAGAAGCAACCTAGAACTAAGGAGAAACTTCCTGACAGTGAGAACAATTAATCAGTGGAACAGCTTGCCTCCAGAAGCAGTAAATGCTCCAACACTGGAAGTTTTTAAGAAGAGACTGGACAGCCATTTGTCTGAAATGGTGTAGGGTTTCCTGCCCGAGCAGGGGGTTGGACTAGATGACCTCCAAGGTCCCTTCCAACTTTACTACTACTATATGATTAATAGTAGCAATAATAGTACAAGTTGGACTCTAATAAGAATTGTCCTCTTAAGGATGGCTCTCTTCAGAATATGTTATTTCCTTGCTTTTCTTTCTATGTCATTCCATAATATTATTCTTTTCGAAGAGGTATGTAGTATTCTGCTATGCTTGTTGAGTTTTAATTGGCTAATTTAAAGTTTATAGGTAGTGCTCATTTAATGACGCTGACTGGGATAGGAAGCTTCATTTTTAAGTGATGCAGTTGTAGGTCGAAAAACCATGTGACCATGCCAGCTTAGCAATTGCAGTTCTGGAAATCCTTATGGCTGTCATTAAATGAGGACTGTGTGTGACCACAAGTTCCAATTTCCTGCCAGCTTTTCCATTGATTTTGCTTCTGAGAAGCCAGGAAGGAAAGTTCTAAATTGAAATCACCTGACCACCAGGATTGCTATGATGGTCATAAGTACAGGATTCAATTGTACTACCACTCATTCAGCCCCATCATAATTTAATCAAGGACCACCTGCATTTAAAATACTAGTTCCATTTCCTAAAAACTAAGTCTATGCCAACAGGTTGTATTATTTTTGTTAATTTTTTTCTTAGTATCAGCACTTCTGTTGGCATCTTCTTATTGAATTAAATATTATCAGAAGTAATCACAATTATAGTCATAACCAAAGGTGCCCCTGCATTGTAAAAGCCCAATGCTTTGGATGAAAAACAGTCCTCTTCTGTCATGTCTTTCTGATGGGGTGTTAACAATTATTTTGAAAAGAGGGTCTCATTCACTCTTGCCAAATAACATATTCAAAAAAAGAGTTTGAGCAGGAGAAAGTGTAGGAGTGAGTAGAATAAAAGTTGGATGTAAGCTAATCATTTTAAGTCAAGAGTGGCTTTTTCCCATTTGTACAACTTTATATGCCAGTGATGTCTGAACTCAAAAACAAATCAGGCAAAGTCAGAAGAGGATTGGCCTGTCTTGTTGTATTTCAGTTATTCCCATCTTTCACAGAAAACAAACAGGGAAAAAAAGGAGAAAAATAAAGAGCCATCCTCAAAAGTCAGTGCCTAATCATACTTTATACTTAAATAAATTAAATGCTTAAATATTTATACTTGCATAAATATTTGAGATATGATTGGGATATTCAAAATGAAACCTAATCACTAATTATAATTAATCTGTAGGGAATAGTTTTAGACCACTGGCATCCCTGGGGGAGGCAAGAAAAAGTAAATGATGAAATGAAATAACACATGATTTAGTTTAATGTGACTTGGAGAGACACTACTAGAGGCTCTACCTATGAAGGAAGAATGTCAGACTCCATAAATTGTATTCCTTTCAAGATTCCACTTTGATATTAGTTATCACATTTATAAGGCTGCAGCAGCGATAATTTCATTTATATCCCCAGTCTCAATTAGAAGATTGATTTTAATAAGGGTGAAGGCATAAAATATTGGTAGAGTTCTAAAGACATGGTTTTGTTATTATGCCTGTGAATCCAGTTAGGGTTTGGAGTCTGTTAGATGGATGTATTGGTGGATACATGACTTAGACCTGTTTGTTTATCATGTTTTAATTTCTGGTTTTAATTGGGTTTTAATCTGATTTTAAATGAGTTATTTTTTCTATTGATTTTTGCATCTTTTTATTAGTTTTGTTGTTTGGTTATTTAATTATGTGAGCTGCCCAGAGTTATAAATATGAGATGAGTGGCTATCCAAATTGAACAAACAAACAAATGGCAGACCATGAAAAAGAGGTGATTATGTTCAGACCAAAGCAAAAACAAGGGTGGTAAAGAAGGATAAAACATTCTCTGAGCTGTGAAGAGCAAAAGGTTTGAATTTTGTGATGAAACGATGAAGGTAAAGTTTCAATAGATACAGGCTGTGTTCAGAGGTCATACAAAATGAGGTTTTTTAATACCATGGTTTGCTTAATCATGTAGTTTTTTAGTTAACATAAGAGGTGATTTCAACCACAAACAAACCAGAATAACAGAAAAATGGAATAACAGGGTTGAAAAAGACCTTGGAGGTCTTCTAGAAAAAGACCTTGGAGGTCTTCTAGTCCAACCCCATACTCAAACAGAAAATGCTATACCATTTCAGACAAATGGTTGTCCAATATCTTCTTAAAAACCTCCAGTGGTTGCAGCATCCACAATTTCTGAAGGCAAGTCAATCCACTGGTTGATTGTTCTAACTGTAAGGAAATTTTTTTCTTTATTCTAGGTTGCTTGTCTCCTTAATTAGTTGGGTTCTTCCCCTGCCTTCAGGTGCTTTGGAGAATAAGTTGACTCCCTCTTCTTTGTGTCAGCCCCTTACATATTGGAACACTGCAATCATGTCACCTCTAGTCCTTTTCATTAAGCTAGACATACCCAATTCCTGTAACCGTTCTTCATATATTTTAGCCTCCAGTCCCCTAATCCATTATGATCTAACACAGGGGTCTTCAAACTTGGCCCTTGGCTTGTGGACTTCAACTCCCAGAATTCCTCAGCCAGCGTGCCTGGCTGAGGAATTCTGGGATTTGAAGTCCACAAGTCATAAAAGGGACAAGTTTGAAGACCCCTGATCTAGCAGAATATGTGAACCCAGTGACTCTGAGGCAGCTAGGTAGAACATCACCAAACATTTTTGCAGAGGGAGGCAGCAAAATAATATGCTACCCAGTGAAAAGTTGTAGGACTTAGTAAGAGATGGAATATGAAGAACAATAAAGTATGAGCGGTGCAGAGGTCAAATAGAGAACCATACTAGGAAAAAAAGATTGATATCTTATAGGGCATTAACAATGATTGCCATCATCTCCTGAATGGATTTCTGTAATGTACCAATAATATGACTGAAAAAAATCACAAAAGGTAGCTGGTGTAAAACATCCCAATAGTCTGACTTACTATAATGAAATGTGTGTATGACTTTGAGGAATGAGGAGAAGAGATGCTGCCTAGGAAACAATCAGAGAAGAGAGAAAGGAGACACAAAGGGCTTAACATCAGAGGAAGAAATTTAGGAAGGACCTGCCTTAATTGATCAAATGATGATAGCAGGAAATTTGTGCCTTCAGACTTGATGTAGCCTTACTATAAACTAGAATCAGCTAGTCTTATTTCCTCTCTGGTTAATCTGGGAGAGCTGACACCTGTATTTCTACCAATTGGCTTACATAAGTACAACTTAAGCTGCTAGTATGAACTTCTGAACACCTGTATGGCTTTGGCTCTGTCTATGTCTGGGGTGACTTACTCAAAGCTGAATCTCCCATCCCCAATTCAGAAACCATACAAAAAAAAATCCCCTCTATTCACCACTGAGTTATGATGAGAAGAACTCAGAGGTTAATAGCCAGAGTTCCCCTCCAGAAGTGCCTTCCTTGTCATTATTTAGAAAATTAGTGAAAATAAATTTAGGATCAACTTTTGGAGATAAAGGTGACAAGGAAGTATATACCTATGATGTACTTATGTATTGAATATTTTATTGTTTTACTTTTGTAAGTCTTTTTTAAAAAGAAAAGAAAAGAAACTGCAGTGGTATAAAAGCACTCGTAATAAATACATGTTAAATAAGATTGCTTTCCACGGGTATCGAGTTCTCTTGCTATGACTAGTAATATAAGTTTGAAGTAAGCACCAAGGAATAGAATTTTTTTTTCATCCTTTAGCTGCATTAAGTTCCTGCCTGCCTCTCCTTTGTCATCTGCTAGTTAAGAGGATGGATGGGTATTAAAATCTATTAAGAGGTAAGCAGTTGGCACTCCATATCTGCTGACTGGGGCTTATGAGTGATGTAATCTAGAAAGTTAAGAGGCCGCCTGGTTGCCTATTTTAAAGGAATTGATCTTGTAAGAGAGTATCCTGGAATTGCTCAGGGAGGAAAAGAGCACAAAACAATGTTGTTGTAATGCAATCAGCAAAGATCCAACATTGCTTAGAATGTACTGTACAATCTTATGCAAGCTGACATTATATTTAAACAATGTTGAATTTATTTAACTGGAATATCTAGAGAAGGGAAAGGTATCATTGGCACCCTTAAGTGTCTTCCATTTATGCTGTGGTTTTTTTTTTTTTCCCCTCCTCATGAAACAAAACCCAGAATCTCAGTTTTTTAAAAGATAATTGGGAATTACAACAAAATGAATCCTAGCCCAAATTTATTTTATGTCATATTAATGCTTTAGCTCAGGAGGCTGGTTGAGATTAACATGCAAAATGTTAACCAGATAGGCTTTCAGAAAGCAGAGAAAAGGGCTGTTTGTAATAGATGCTCAAACTGCTAGCCATCAAGAACAAGGACATTGATTGCCAAAATGATATCACCATTGCTCCTGAATTGTATAGCCCAGGGGTAGGCAACCTTGGCTCTTTTATGACTCGTGGACTTCAACTCTCAGAATTCCTGAGCCAGCAAGGCAATGCCACTGATGAATGGCTGAGTTAGCCTGCAATAAACTGATAGACAAATGGGCAGGAGTTTCATGAAAACATGAATATAACATAATATGGGGAAAAATGTAATTTGAAAGTGGAGCAGAAAAACCTGCCCTAATACATTGTCTTCTCCTGCCTAATGGTTGGTGGTCTGCACTAGTAACATGTAGGGTGTACAAGCCCAATGTCATCTTCATTCAAACCTTAAATACACCAAGCTTACTATTTTTGTTTTGATTTGGTTCTGCTCTCTCTAGCTGAAATCTTATGTTAGGGTGACCATGTACCTAAAGCTATGTTTAGAAATGCAATGCAGATGTTTGTTAAAATGCTTGATGCTTTTCAATTTATTTATAAAAATGCAAATTAAGAGGATTAAGTTCGGGATTTCTGCCCCCAAATAACTTTTTTAAATATTTAAACTAATCCTCTGCAGAAAAATATTTGTATTGTACTGGTTCAGATAAATCATTTTAACAGTGCTCTAATGAACACCTGTAACTAAGAATGCTCTAGAGTTCTGTGGGGTTCTTTATTGACTGTGAATTAATTTCTTCTACTAAATAAGTGTATGTGTTGTCTAAATTGCTGAGGAAGTATAAGTTCACTCCTCTGCCCCCCTTTGAGAAATAGGAAAGAAAAATGGATGAGAGGCTTGATGTTGTTTGATGTTCTCCAGGAATGAAGGGAGTGAGGAAGGGAAAGGGGATCTCAATCCAGAAATAAAATCATCAGCTCCAGAGTGCAAATTCAGAGAACTATCAATAGTCAACAAAGAGATATAGAAAATTCTAACTCTTTGTTCATATGATTTCTTGCAAAGCAGATCTGGTAGCCCTAGTGAAGATTAACCCTGATTTATAGATGCAGTGAATGATTAGATTTGAGATATAGTAATAGTAATAGTAGTAAAGTTGGAAGGGACTTGGAGGTCATCTAGTCCAACCCCCTGCTCAGGCAGGAAACCCTACACCATTTCGGACAAATGGCTGTCCAGTCTCTTCTTAAAAACTTCCAGTATTGGAGCATTTACTGATTCTGGAGGCAGGCTCTTCCACTGATTAATTGTTCTCACTGTCAGGAAGGTTCTCCTTAGTTCTAGGTTGCTTCTCTCCTTGATTAGTTTCAACCCGTTGCTTCTTGTCCTGCCTTCAGGTGCTTTGGAAAATAGCTTAATTCCCTCTTCTTTATGGCCGCCCCTGAGATATTGGAATACTGCTATCATGTCCCCCCTTGTCCTTCTCTTCGTTAAACTAGACATACCCAATTCTCGCAACCGTTCCTTATATGTTTTCGCCTCCAGTCCCCTAATCATCTTTGTTGCTCTTCTCTGTACTCTTTCTAGAGTCTCAACATCTTTTTTACATCGTGGTGACCAAAACTGGATGCAGTATTCCAAGTGTGGCCTTACCAAGGCATTGAAGAGTGGTATTAATACTTCACGTGATCTTGATTCTATCCCTCTGTTAATGCAGCCTAGCACTGTGTTGGCCTTTTTTGGCAGCTGCAGCACACTGCTGGCTCATATTTAGGTGATTGTCTACTAGGACTCCGATGTCCCTCTCACAGTTACTACTATTGAGCATGGTGCCACTTATGCTGTACTTGTGCATTTGGTTTTTCTTGCCTAAATGTAGAACCGTGCTTTTTTCACCATTGAATTTCATTTTGTTAGTTAGTGCCCAGTGTTCAAGTCTGTCCAGATCCTTCTGTACCTGAAGCCTGTCTTCTGGAGTGTTGGCTATTCCTGCCAGCTTGGTGTCATCTGCAAATTTGATGAGTTCCCCATCTATCCCTTCATCCAAATTGTTGATGAAGATGTTGAAGAGTACTGGGCCCAGAACAGAGCCCTGGGGCACCCCACTACACACTTTCCTCCATATAGATGCAGTTCCATTGAGGACCACTCGCTGAGTACGGCCGGTCAGCCAGCTACGGATCCATCTGGTGGTGATTCTGTCTACCCAACATTTTTCTATCTTATCAAGTAGTAGGTTGTGATCTACTTTATCAAATGCCTTACTGAAGTCCAAGTAAATTATGTCCACAGCATTCCTCTGATCCACTAATTTTGTCACTTGGTCAAAGAATGCAATAAGATTTGTCTGGCATGATCTATTTTTCACAAACCCATGTTGGCTTTTAGTAATGACTTTGTTTGCCTCTAGGTGTTCGTTGATTCGTTGTTTGATTATCTTTTCCAGGATCTTCCCAGGTATTGAGGTCAGGCTGATAGGTCTGTAATTTCCTGGATCCATTTTTTTTCCTTTTTTGAGGATGGGAACTACATCAGCTCTTTTCCAGTCCTCTGGTAGTTCCCCTGTGTTCCAGGATCTTTGAAAAATATAGTTCAGTGGCTCCGATATCACATCTGCCAGTTCCTTGAGAACTCTGGGGTGTAATCCACGTGGTCCTGGCGATTTGAACTCATCTAGGCTGGACAGGTGCTCACTAACCATTTTCTTGCCTATCTGGTTGTGTTTTGTTTGAGACCAATTGCATGGTTTTCTCCCAATGTTAGCTTATTTATGAGGCTTAATTTCCATATCTGATGAGCCTGTCTAATGTACTTTTGTTCACATTTCCTCCTTGAAATGTATTTCTTCAATTTAAGTCTAAGATTCATCTGTGTTTCTCTTTGCTGTTGTATAGTTTAATAACCTTCAAATACTATTTTAAAGTTATTTTGATACCAATTAAATTCTTGCGGAAGGGGGCTGTAATCTGCATCATACACTTCAGGAGGCCCACACCTTGATACACTGATTACAAATATATTGTTAGTCCAGCTATTTTGCAACCTGTAAGAAAAGATAAAAACATCTTCCTTTTTTCTGATTAGGGTTATCAGATTTGGTCAGCAAAAAGTCAGACAAGCACCACCCAGTAGAAAAGAATCAGCTGAACACAGTGTTCAAGTCTGCAACTTTAAGATGTGTGGACTTCAACTCCCAGAAATCCCCAGCCACCTTGACTAGGGAATTCTGGGAGTTGAAATAAAAATCTCAAAAAAGTGGCCAAGATTGAGAAACACTAGTTTAATGTGACATTTTGCTGCCATCTAGTGGTCATCTGACTTTTTGCTTACAGAATCTGGCATCTTTAAAGCCCTAATTGAGAGGAGGGGAAACAAAAAGTGGTGACCAAATTATTCCCATTAGAATGTAATAACCGCCGCATCTGCCTGACTGACTTGTTGGGTGGGATAGAACTTGTAAGGGAAGGGCAGCCCTTTACAGATCTGAAAACAAATTTCATCAGATATTTCCACCTGTTCCCAAAGCACTTCTTCCAAAGGCAATACATGATAACTTTACTTGTAATAAAGCAAACTCATAAATAAGACCATATAATGATATGTACACTTGCAATGTAAGTACCCTCAAACTATGTATGTGGTGTAAAAATTGAACACAACAGGGAAGGGAAGCGCTACAAAATGTTAGATTACTGGAATGGGGAAAAAATACTCAACTTCCTTGGTTAGGAACATATCAATTTGTGGATTCCTTGATGGCTCTGAGTTTGCTTACATTTCATTATCCAACTAGGTAACACTGCTAGAGCTGGTGAGGGTGAGATTTGCTTCCTGTTCTTCCCTGTTGCTCCCGAGCCGCCCAGTGGCCTAGAGGTGCAGACACTCGCTTCACAATCGAGAGGTTCAGAGTTCAATCCTAGGCAATGACAGATGTTTATCAGTGCGCAAAGAGAAAATATCTGCTGTGAACTCTGCATAGGTGTCAGGAAGGGTATCTGGCCATTAAATGCTCAGCTTTATTCAGTTGCCCCGACTCCACCCCTAAAAAAGATTACAGGGTTGTAAAAAGAAAAAAAAACTCTCTTGTTCTCACAGAAGCAAACCTCACACTCACTAGCATTGATGACTTTCACCATAATAATGAAATATCTGCAAGCAAACTACTAGCATCAAGGACTCCACAGTTTAATCCTGAAATACAGATATTTTCTACTATTAGAACATATCAATTTCATTTCACATCTGCCTATAGCATAATATGGCAATGGGTAAAGCCTCAGGGCCTTTCTCTTTCCGCATCTCGACAAAGAAAGCAGAAGCACATCTTTCAGGCATTCAATATGGACCAAACACACCTACATTCAGGAATGAATTTCTATTAACACTTAAACTAGCCCTGATCTCAACAAATTAAGCAAGGACGGTCCTGGTTCATGGGACACACTAGAAAATCTATAAGAACTATGAAGTCAAGATAATTCCTGGATCAAGGCAGTGGTTAAACCATTACTTCAATGAAAACTATGTGTATATAGCCACAAAATCACAAGGGGTTAACTCAACTCCAGGAAGAAATGGAGAACATGAAGATGAGGTCAGCCTAATGAAAGCAAAGGCTCTTCCTTCAGGGTTTATGTGATGCTTTTCTCCAGCACTGAAAGGAGATTTTGGATCCAGGCCATCTCTTTGCTGGCAGTGAAATGAATAAAAATACCAAACAGCACAATGAAAAACACTTATTCCTGGGTAAAAAAAATACGTGTAAAATAGGAAATATAAATATTCAGTGTATTTCATGCCTTTATTTTGTTTGTTCTTTTTTTTAAAAAAATTCCTCCCTTCTGTCAAAGTCAGCTCAAATAAGATTCTTCCAAAACAAATCACACTGCCAAAATAATGAGGTACATTAAGTAAAACAGAAGTGACCAGCTCAAAACTGCTCTGTATGCTTTGGTGGTAAAATGGCATTTTAGCCGATTCTCTATATTAATCCAATACTCTGCTGTTTACACTACTCAAGTTTCCCATCATTTGTTTAATTACATCTGCTTGTTCTCATGAAATAGATGAAAATCTTACTCCATTGGAAAAGGTTAGTGAACAGCCATTCCAAAAAGATATGGAAACAGCTGAGATACATTCATATCTGTATTTGCTCTTTTTCATGATGTATTCATCTGCTTCCTATAAGTAGCATGAATCCGTTCAGGGGGTTTTATGAAAGTGTAATGTGTTGATTTTCCTTGAATTGGTATGTATAAGCAAAAATCTTTAAATGCACTTTCAAGAATCAGAGACTTTTTTTATTAGAAAAAGCCCTCACCACCTTTCCAACCCATGAATGTACATTATATTTTATGTAAATATGAGCTCTTTGGATCTGTTTTCAATCTACATCTTCATACTTGTTACAAAATTGTGCAGAATATAGACTAAACATATTGTAGAATGGCTTTTATAGGAAAATTACATTAATAGCACACTCTTGTTTTATAATCAACATGTTATATTCCTATGTCTCCATTGTTGAAAATAATTTTTCTTTCCCACAAATGTACACTGATTCCTTAGAATTAATTTCAGAGTCTTACTATTCAAAATCAAATGTACCAATGTTTCCAGAGTTCTTAATCCATTTAAAAAAAATTATAAAAAAATTTCTTGCTTGTTTGTGTTGTTTATTTATATTAAAGTGTTAAAGCTTTTAAGGAAACAATTTTATTTTCTCATATTAAGAATTGAAGGCACTCATGTGATGTTTCCAATCTTGTCGTTCTGAAGATGTCTAACATCTTTAAAGTAGTTAATCAGCAATTTCTGAAAAGTGACTAGTAATGGACAGAGAATTTGGTGTCCTTTGGAAGGCTCTGATTGCAGCTCCTGGTTCTCACACTGTCTGGAGACCACTGGTTTGCAGTGTCCTCATGAGAAGCAATCATATGGAGCACAGCTTGAGTGGTCTCATGTCTTCTCTCTCCAGAGAGGGTCAGAGGAACCAAACTACTCATCACCTGTTCCTAGTTGCAATCGTCAACTCTGCTTATGCGGAACTTTCTTTTCTTTTATTATTATTATTTTTTTTATTTTTTACAATAGCAATCCCTAGTGCTTAGCAAACAGTGTGTTATCTGAGTTCATATATTTAAAAACAATCAATAATAATTAATTTCTATTATATGTTAGTCATTGGTATATTTCCTTGATCTTCTCTTCTTCTAGTAGTATTCTCCTTTTGTCTGCATTAAACAAATATAATTCTTAATATTTTCGATACATATAAGGTTGAGTATAAATATTTTTAGTATTTGCACAAATAACAATAACATCAACATATAATATCTTTTTTAATCAGCTTATATTTCAATTGTATTTATAAATGTCATCTTATTGAGTCATTATGTGTCCTGTTTTCAAGATTCTTTTTAAGCTTAATTTCTCCCCTGTATTCAAACCAGTCTTATCAGTTATAATTTTCTCAAAATTAATTACCTTTAAATATCCAAACTTTTCATTCACATACACCATTCCAATATTTTTACATTTCAGGTATTGTGAAAAGTATTATACTACTTATATATCTTATCCCTCTTATTATAGGGCCCCTTTATATCTAAACTTTATCTATTCTTTTAAACGTATTCAAACAAGTGTTTAATCATATAGTACTCCATCTGGTAAGTCGAATCAAATCTCTTAAATCTGACTCTAGATTTCTTCTTTTGCCAGGTCTCTTTCCAATTCATATGTTTAGCTTGCCAGGGGATTTTTCCTATATTTTTGTAGATATTTTGGGGGATAAAAAAATACAAATTAAGTAGGATGTTTGTTTTTTTGTCTCCCAAACTTTAATCATTTTCCTGACAGCTCTTTAATCCATTTTGTTAGATCTTCTTTCTTGTCCTCAAGTTTGTTTTGAAGTCCTGGAAGATAAAACATCTTTTTTTTATTTCCTTTGTTGTAGTAAAATCTTGCAGATTTTCTTTTGTTTGTATTAAGTTGTATTAAGTTCATTTGTCACTTCCATGTTTAAATCACTTTCCTCTGGTTTGTGTTCTATTATCTGATTTGTTTGTTCATTCTTTATTGTGATTTTTTGAGAGTTTTTAATTGTAAGTTTAAGTTGGAGATATGCTCATTTATGTCATCTATGTTCTTTTTGATCTCCTCATGATTTGAAACAATTGTCATTTGAATTTGTCACAGCATTGCACATATTTTCTCCTGAAATGTGTTTGCTTTGTCTTGAGTCATTGATCTCTGATGTTCCAGGCTGAGGTCTTCAGGAGGGAGTATTAGGTGTGGTTTTCTGTCACTTTTAGATAGATGTACAACATCCATTTTTTCTCCCCCCTCCAGATAGTTTTTCATCATTTTTATTAGCCTTGTCAAACCAGCCACTTAAAATCCAAACAACCAAATATTATGTAGTTCTTATCTTTATATATGGTTTTATAGTCCGATATGTTTCCAATTATCAAAGCACCACTGAAAGCAGTATTTTGTAACAGTTCTTCTATTCAGGGGTCTTAGAGTTATCAGCCAGCCAAGATTTCAGTCCAGAATGTTTAACCATCTGAAAGCTTTCCAGTAACTTCCTCCTTAGAAGATTAACCAAAAGTCAAGGTTTTTCTTTTTCTGCAAACAGTTCTTGAGCTTGAAAATTGCAGCTCAGTGTATTTATAATCCTAAAAGGTCAACAGTTTCTAAACAAATATAGTTCTCACTCTGTAGTAGACAGCCCAGTATATTTTCATTCCTTTGTTCCCAGCTGTTTTCTGTTTCTGAAGTTCAAAGGAACAAGTTGTTTTCTGTTTCTGGGCATCTTGCCAATTTCAAGTCAATGCAGCTATAGTTTTATTCTAATTCTCCACTAGATATCAGTAGCTATTCATTTTCCAACTTTTAAAGCAGATAATTATTTTCTTATAATTTCATCAATACTCTTTCAGATGTGAAATTTTAACAGTTTTCATGGTTTTCAGATTTATCCAGACTGTAGTATTATTAACCTCATTTCATTATATTTCTGTTCTTCATAAAAATTTAATTTGTTGCTTCCATCTATGGGTAGTCACCTCCCTTCTCACTTTTGGAGGATTTTTTGCTTCTTGGGGATCTTTTCCAGGGAATCAAATACAAAACAGGAGAGAGAAGATTGAATTTCTCACCCAATTCCAAGCACGCTGTTCATTGTTGTTCTAGTTAGTGCCTTTGGACTTTGGCTGCTGTAGCTTGGGCTGGTCAATGAGGTGTGGCCAGCCTTTCTCCTGTCAGGTTTTGGAGGGCTTCTCCCAGATAGAATGGATCAACTGCCATCATTCTGCGATCATTGGGGTGCCCCTCCTTCTTTGTTGCCTCTCTGGGGTGACTTTAGACCCATTTTAGGGTCCCCAGGCAGGGCAAAACCAGCCAAGGGGTGCAGAGCTCCACGATTCCATGGACGCATATCTACGATGCAAGACCAGAAGTGTTGTGGAATTTTCAATGTCTGCCATTCTTCTATAGAAGTCCAGGGGCAAAGGTCTATGAATAAAAATTGGGATGTGACTAAGGTTCATGGAAAGCTTTGAGAAACAATAAATCATAGTGTTACTATATACTGAAGGAGTGAAAATAAGGCACTTGCAGTTCCTTATAATTAAAATGAGCAATTAAAATATGATATTTACTCTTCATGCATGAATATAGAATTTAGAACTTTTTTGAACTCATAAAACCAACAGATAGAAATAAGGCTAAAATAAATTCAGTTGAAACATCATACAGTATCTAAGTTTCATAACTATTTACAACTATAAATAATCAGATTTTTTATATTCCTTACTGCCAACTAATGGTTAATCTGGATATTTGCAGCTCATAAGTGGTAGTTCTCAATTTAATGTTGTTACTAAATGCATTTAATTATATGTTAATATTGTTACTTTTCTCACATAAAAGCCAAAGTCAACAATTGTGTTGGTCACAACCCCCTCTGAATTTTACTTGCCAAGGAAAAGGAAAGGAAAGGAAGAGGAGGGAAGAGGAAAGAAGAGGGGAGGGGAGGGGAGGGGAGGGGAGGGAAGGAGAGGAGGGGAGGGGAGGGGAGGGAAGGAGAGGAGAGGAGAGGAGAGGAGAGGAGAGGAGAGAGAGGGGGACTTGTACATTTCTTTTGTGTCATTTTTCTCTCTCCCAATTCTGATTTTAATGAATGCACTTAGATTATCTTTCTGTTACTCCATTCTACTATCTCTTTGAAATGAAAGTGAATTACATACAATTAATTGGTCAGAAGAAGAAAGCCTCTTAATAAAATCTACAATAGTGGCATGCATGCGCCTGTTGAGAAGGAAAGTTTTCCACATCATGTTAGACACTTTCTAGCAGTCAGCCAAAAACATGCTAAAACAATTATTCTTTTTTTACACAATATATCAAAATAATAACCCCTCCAGCTGTGTGCACCTGCTTAAGAGAATCTCTCTCTACATACAGACAAAGAATCTATGCAGAATTTTCTCCTAACTGTGCACAGTCCAAATTACAGCTGTTTGAAATTCTTCTCATTCATCATCACCATTTACTTAGGGTTGCCAACGTGTTGACAGTTCCCTCCTTGCTCCTGTGTTTTAATAGCAGCTTAATCTTCTGATATAATCAGCTGGAAACATTTAATCTCCATGCTATGAAAAGCATCACTTGTTAATATTTACAGCTCAAGCTGTTGTTAAAAGAACAGGCCAGGTTGTTCAGAGGAGTTAGCTATTAGATGTTATCCCCCAATAATGACCTATTTTCTTATGCAATTTTATTGTGGCTTCCAGAAACCAGCGTTTTACATTCATAACTTTATTAGAAGCTATCCCTCTAGATCTAGATCTAGATCTGGAGAGAGATAGAGATAGATAGAGATAGAAATAGAGATAGAGATATATTAAGAACTTCCATAATATTTGTTTAGGCAAGAGTACAACACTTGAGAGCATGTCTACAAAGAAATACACATGCCATCTTTCAAGTGCTACTTGTTGAATGGATATATTTCTAGAGAAATCATTATAATAATTGGTTAGCATCACCAAATGCCTCTCTGTAAATAATGCTTTATTTTTAAAGACAGCCAAAAAGCAATGGTTCAAGAATACAGAAGTTGAAGAGTATAATGCAAGAGCATCAAATAAACATCAGGGTAGGCAATTGGAGTAGGAATCTTTGACAAGAGTCAGTTGGTGTAGTGGTTAAGGCATCAGGCTAGAAACTGGGAGATGGTGAGTTCTAGTCCCATTTTAGGCACAACGCCAACTGGTCCTTGGATCAGTCATTCTCTCCCAGCCCTGACAGTGACAAAGCCCTGACGAGGGAGCAAGAAAGAAAGAAAGAAAGAAAGAATCATCAGAGAGCTCCATTGAAAATGTAATGTATCTTAGAACAGATCTGCAAATAATCTGTTTTGTTTTAAGACCATCTGCAATTTTGTAACATTTTATCCTGAAACATAGGATAAAATATGACTTTTGACCCACATAAATCTTGCAGAAATCCATGTATTGCTTCAGTGAAGGTCAGAATAGGCATTTAACAACATTAAAAAAATTAAAATAAAAACCCTTAAATATTTATTAAAATCAATTAACATTAAAATTCTGATAAAAGATATACATCTTGACAGAGCTTCAAAATGCTGAGTGTGAGCATCCAACTAAAGGAGTGCATTCCAAAGCCTGGGAATAACTTAGGGCAATGCTTTTTCCCACAAGTCAGATCAATGAGTCTTGACAAGAGAGGTTTCTTAAATAGATCTTAACAAAGAAGTAATGCTTTGGTGCTAATCTGGAATTTAGTGTCCAATGAAATACACTCACTTTTTTGCTGTTTGTAGTTTACACCAGGTTAAAAACATAAAGCAAGAGAATCAATATCAGAACACAACATAGCTTTAGTAAGTAAGGCTGAACCACAACATGTTCCAACTCCAAAATCACTTTGAATTGGCCTGCTCCAAAAAAATAAGGTAACCCTTCCTTTTCTTCTTAACTGTCTTCTTAAAAGATAAATCTGCAGGTAACAGACAGGGAAGGTTATAAATAGTCAACAGTCCCAAATGGCACTTTTTACAAAAACTCCAGCTCTGTAGATTTACCAAGAGTGTTGCTTTATTGAAAAATCCATTTAGGCATGGCAGAAACAAAGTCAATTCTGGGATTTTCCCACAAAAACCCACATAACTCCCCTTTTCCCCTTTGGGCCACCCACAGTTCATAGTTCAGCAATTGAGTTCAGTTCTTTTGTTTTGAGAAAAACTGTATGTTGTGGTCAAACATTCTTCATGACTTGGCCTTGGTAGATAACATCTCTCCAGCAACAGAAGGTTCACTTGCATTCCATAGCTTCCCCCTCATGCCTTAGGAATTCACCACCCTCCTCCCGTCACTGTTTGGCAAAGTTGCGAGTGAAAGCAGGTGCAGGCAACTATGGAGTCGAGTCAGGTTTGACACCTTCCTAACCTAACACCTTCTTAAAAGGTAAATCTGCAGGTAACATACAGGGAAGATTATAAATAGTTACAAGTCACTAAGAGTTAGAACAATGGATTTGTGTATGGAGGGGTATTGGGTGTCCCTTGAACTCTCTCCCAAATCCCTAACCTTATTTCTATGGAATTATTCCTATACAGGATGCTTTGCTTGGACAGTGATGGCGAACCTTTTAGAGACCAAGTGCCCAAACTGCAATGCAAAACCCACTTATGTATCATTGGGTGCCAGGTAGATGTGGCCCATTGGGTGGGTGTGGCCCATTGGGTGGGCGTGGCTGTGATGGTAACCACATGCTGGATGGGTCTAAAAATTTCAATCAATTCCAACTTTGCAAGATCCTTTTTTTTCCCGCGAGAAGTTGAAATTGATTGATTGATTGAACCTTTTTTTTTTTTTGCACAGGGTGGCAGAGGCCTAAAGCGCAAAGGTTTTATAAAACCCAGCTGAAGGCTAGTACTGGGGCGACAGTGCCCGTGCCCACAGAGAGAGCTCTGTGTGCCACCTCTAGCACGTGTGCCATAGGTTCGCCACCGCAGGTCTAGGACATGTATGACTTTTTAAGATTCTGTATTTCAACACCACAAAATGGTTGAAATGTGTTCCATCTTTGCTTCTTTTCCCTTTTTTTGTTTTCTTTCAGAAAGTCACATAATCATTTATCACATCTATACATTTTTTTCCAGCATGCACTTTCCCTTTTTCATTTGTATAACAGCTAATGTGTGAAGGATGAATGTTATCCCTCATCAGAGCTCACCACTTTTTAATTAATTTCCCAGCAGTATATTAATTAGTCGTGTAGAATATTCTAGAACTCTGCTATTTCCTTAACAAGATTAAAGATTTATTGTGTGAATATCTATAATATCACATGTCAAAATCACTTAGGAAAGAATGACTCATGATGATCAGAAATTACAGGCCTATTTTTAACACTATAAAAATCAAAACAAAACAGAGCCAGAACAAAGAAAGGATAACAAGGAAGAATAAAAAGTAAAAATTTGCAATTTTTTTCATCACATTGTGTCATGATGAAGGCCTGTTCCTCCTAAAAAAAGACAAAAGTTATTTCTCAGAAAATAACATGAAAGGGAATGTTGTTATTGCTGACCCAACTCACTCCAGGGTTTTGACATATGGGAAGATATTTTTTCTGAAGTTCTATAAAGACTAAAAGAACTTAGACTTCAAAACCAACATTTTACAGAACTGATTTATGAATTCAGTCATCATGTGGTATTTGATTTTGCCCAAAGTCAGAGAAGAGCAAGATAAAACATATTGATGCATGTGTGTTTCTATTGAAAAAGGTACTTTGAAGTAATCTGCTTCCCTTCCTCCTATAGATTCAAAATGTATTGTTCAGTATAGTGTAGAAATATGTTTAACCCATGGACATCCCTTAACCTTGCATATGCCCCCTTTTCCATCTCACAGACTACACCTGCAGTCAGCAGAACCAACTTTTAGCCCACTTGATGTTTTGTTTCATTTTGGAGCAAAAATGGATTATTTTTGTTTTTTCAAACATCACCAATTGCCCAAATGGAAAAGACATTCACTTTTATTTAATACAAACTTTCTCAAATACAAAAAGTCAATTCTCTCTCTCTCTCTCTCTCTTACTGTGTTTGAGCGACAGAAATGCTTAGAATTTTGAATGTTTCAACACAAGAGCATTTTTAAAGTGGAGCTAAAGCTTTAGGAAGCATCTGCTTATGTAAGGCAAAAATGAAGGATGAATTTTTGATCCTGGGTAAAAAAAGGAGGGCGCACAGTGGCTCAGTGGATAAAGATACTGAGCTTGTCAGCTGGAAAGTTGACAGCCTGGGTTTGAGACCTGAGCATCGCACAAGCGGATGAGCTCCCTTTCCTTGCCTCAGGTCCTACCCACCTAACAGTTTGAAAGCATATGAATGTGACTGGAATGTGAGTAGATGTATATATTATTTAAAAGTTGATAGTATAAGAAAGAGAGAGATCTTGGACTGCACATTAGATGAATAGCCTATTGGAATCCTTACATTAAAACAATATATTTCATATGTGTTCAGAACCCCAAAATGACATAGAATTCAGGACTTTATCTGAACAAAACAGTACAGATGTATTAGTGTGTGGGAATGACCTTGGGAGACTGGAGAAAGAGCCACAGCTAGGGAAATGGTTGAACAGGCATCTTAGCCCATAAAATAAATATGAATAAAGCAAATGGCTCAGAAGAGACCATCCCTCAGTTTCTCAGTACCTTCAGACTTGCAAGATTCTGTTTATGTAACCTTACCATAAAGTAGAATTAGTTCATCTGGGTGTGCTTTCTGTCTGGACTTCTCCCTCTAGGCTGATATCAATCTTGCAAGTCTGAAGGCACATCTCTCCCCTGTCAATTGTGTAATTGTGCAAGTTATTTGAAGAGAGAAAACTGTTGAAGATATTTGAAAAGAGGAAAAAGTGGGTAAATATCAATCTACCTCTCCACAAATTGTGCTGTTCTGGCTAATTGTGTGTGAGAGATTATTAGGCACGGTGCTATTCCTGGAAGCGTGAACACTCTGGGGAGTATTTTCCAAATAGAATATATAATTACAGTAAGATCATCCTAGTATGAAGCTTATCCCAGCTTGCCTAGTTTAAGCAAGCAGACACCTACATTGTGCAGGAGATGCTGAAGGTGGCTGATCACTTTAATGACAACAACAAAAGAATTATTTTGTATTGCACAGAAGGTAGTGATAAACCACTGCTTTATTTACCAAGAAAACCACATGGTAGAACAGTATAAAATGATGAATGATTTAACCTATAGTATATGTGAAATATAGATTGATAGAAGCTAGATTGGGGGAAGATGAGAGTGATTTTAAAACTGGAGCAAGAAACAGTGGTGCCTGCAATATGCTGATGAGATTACTTTGAGAGCTGAAAATTCAAATTATCTTTAACCTCTAGGAATGAAACTCATGGAGCACAGTGAAAAAAACAATACTAAGTTGAAATATAAAGAAGACCAAATGAAAGGCAACAGGTACAACAACCAGCCTAAGAACTGAGGATGAAGATATTGAAGTGGCAAACGGTTTCTAACTATCAATTATCAATAGTAAAAAAAAAGACTAATCAAGAACTAAACCACAAACTAGCCCTTCATAAAGTAGTAGCAATGAAGATTTAGAAAAATATATTTAGATGCCAAGTTGTATCTGTATCTACCAAGATCAGATATATGCAGGTGATGGTTTTCCCCATGACCCTGTGTTGAAGTGAAAATTGAATAAAAAGAATATTGATACTTTTAAACTTTGATATTGGAGAAGATTCCTAAAAATACCATTGATAGCCAAAAAACCCCACCAAATGGATCTGTCTAGGGAGATTCTCAGTCATCCAAGTCATGGTTGTCCCAAAGGTGCTTTTTCTTTTTTTTTAAGTTTTATTAATTTTTTAAAATTACAATCTTTATAGCTTAGTAAATAGCATGTTGTCTGAGTTCACATATTTAACATGAACTTCTTCAATATAAGACTATTCAGTACTGCACAATCCAGTATTTTTTCCCTGATCTTCCTTTCTTCCCCATATTTTTTCCATTTTCCCCTCATTACACAATTACAATTCTTGGTACTATTGATGTATACAGAGTTAGATATAAACATCTTCATCATATTTTACTAATATTATACAAATAACAATAATATCAATTCATTAATCAATATCTTGTTTTCCGTGCTCTTGTTAAGGTTTAATTTCCCATCAATAGTTAAAGTATCTTTGTCAGTTATGATTTTCTCAATTTTAATTACATTTATATAGCTAAAAATTTTATTCATACCAATCCTCCTCTTATTTTCATATTTCCCATATCAAAAGAAGAAGAAAAAATGCTATTTTGAGATCATATCTTTCATTATAAAAGTCTAAATATATCTAAGGGTCCTCTGTTCTTTTAACCATATTCAAACAAATACTTAAAGATATGAGGTGCTTTTTCAAAAGGCAACTGGATTTCCCTTGTTTTTCCGTGAAGATGTTTTGAGGAGCGTCACGTCTTGAGGACATTTTGAGGACTGAAACGTCTTCAAGGAAAAACAATGTAAGTCCAGTTGCCTTTTGAAAAAGCACCTTTGGGACAAACAAATGGATCATTAAACAAATCAACCAAAACTCTTACATGAGGCACAAATGACTATTATGCTTTGTACATATTATGCAAATACCTATTCTGTTAAGAAGGTTATAATTTGATAGAAAATAGAAAATAGAAGGGGGGGGGAGAAAAAGATGACCAACAGCAAGATGGATGGACAAAACTGATTACAGTATAGATGGGTGCACTGTTGGAAGACCTGAAGGACCATGTGGGAAACAGAATGTCCTCAGGAAAAAAAAACTGTCTCTGTGGTTGCTAAAGGTCACCAATAGGATGGTCCACAAGCATTAACATAAAATGACAATAATGTAAGATGGTCTTCTTCTTCTTTTTTTTTTTTTAAGATCAGGGTCTGTTCCCCAATGGTTTGGTATCTTGTATGAAATCTTGTCTTAGGGGATGAATCCAGTAGTGGGATTCAAATATGTGAACAACTGGTTCTCTGTATGGATGCTGCTTCCAGAAGTCCATTCTGGGCCTGGGCAAAAAAAAAAAAAAATAGCTACTGGTTCTGCCGAACTTGTGTGAACTGGATGAATCCCACCACTGGATGAATCCCATTGCTTTTCTGCATGTAACAGGAGAAAGCAAAGCTAAGGAAAGCATGGATACCTTTTGTATAGTTGTTACTTAAGATTTGTTTTATTACTGTGATCTTTATGTTCCATTTCCTGTCTCCTATCATTTTTGTATGTTGCTAATTATAGCTGAGTGGGGGACAGAGGGAAGCTGAGGATAGCAAGCAAAAATTCACAATTGCCATTACAGAAACTCTAATCATTGCTCTGCTTATTTATCACAGTGTAGTGTAAGGCATGTTATCACCTACAATATATACCTATAAAATTATACAAGGTGGACATCAGGGATGCAGACAACCTGTGCTATTAGACATGAGGCTCCTATAATTTTCTAAACATGCATTCAAAAGGTGGTTATATATATATATATATATATATATATATATATATATATATATATATATGTGTGTGTGTGTGTGTGTGTGTGTGTGTGTGTGTGTGTGTGTGTGTGTGTTGAACAGCAAACAAGCATGAACACCAGGAAAGTTAAAAATATAAAAGTTTTTAATTAAATAAAATTTCAAGCTTTTGTTGGCTATTGCCAACATTGTCAGGGATCGTTTAGGTCAATGAGAGAACTTATTTATAGATGACAACGCCATTTGCGCCCGACTCCTGGATCTCGTCATAGGTCCTGACTGACTAATCAACGATATGGTCCTAATCTCCGTATTTCTAGTCAATTTACACTTGCTTCCCTTACCTGCGCACATACTGTTACTCATTTCCCTCTCCTCCTCCTGTATCCGTGAATTAGGAGTATACCCTATCTTACTCCGAACAAGCACATGATCCAAATCCTTGGGATGTTTCATCTTCTCACCCCTTTCACTGTGGTGCTCCATCACAGTGGATGTTTTACTACTTCCACCCCTTTCCTGTCCATTGCTCTTGCTACCGTCCCTCCTACCATGAGGTTCCTTCTTAGACACCCTGCCTTGACTCACACTATCAGACGTTTGACCCTCCTCTTTCATACCTCCGATGGTCCCACAATCACCATATTTTCCAATGGTTACCATCCCTCCTCCCTAATTCCCAATGCTGGTAAGCTCCGAAATGCCATGGGGACTAGTTTGAAGCCCCCGTCGTCCCAACCAGATGACTGGGGCGAAGGGGGTCTCGGATATATCTGTCTTGATGCTTCATTAGATCGATCACTCCCATCCTCCCCCCACATGGGGTGTAGCGCAGTCATCAGTCCATTGGCCATGCCTTCCTTTCCATTCATCCACTGCGCTGTTCTTCGGGAGCGCATGATTGCACCCAAGGCAAAACGGTACTGGTCGCCTTCCCCTCGCATTTCATTTTGGCACATCGGGCATTTTGGGGTGTGTGCTGGCAATCCCAGCTCCCGTGGTGATGTCCTTATATCGTACGGAGTTCTCTCCGTTCCCCGTGGGTGCGCATGTACCTTTGGTGCACAAGTGGAGATGGGGGTAGCAGTAGGAATGTCAATACAGGTGGGGGGGATGGTACAGCCCCTTTGACAGTGATCATTCCATGTCCTAACATGTGCATGTGGAGTTGTCTCCTTCGAGCACCCCCCATAACCTGACGGGGTGTTTGGATTACCAGGAGTTCAATCATTGATGTTAATGGGCTATTTCGTTCGTTGTAGATGTTGGTCGGTCAGAACCTATGACGAGATCCATGAGTTGGGCACAAATGGCGTTGTCATCTATAAATAAGTTCTCTCATTGACATAAACGATCCCTGACGATGTTGGCAGTAGCCAACGAAAGCTTGGAATTTTATTTAATTAAAAACTTTTATAGTTTTTAACTTTCCTGGTGTTCACGCTTTTTGCTGTTCAACATGAATATACCCAGGAATCATTCTTCTATTTTTAATATTGTCATATATATATATATATATATATATATATATATATATATATACCAAAGACCTACATATATATATATATATGTATATATATGTTTTCAGCAATTCGTGCTGCTCAAAGCACGAAGCTGAAAACACCAGTCTGAAGATGACGAATGAGACTTCGTCGAAACGTTGCCAAGAAACTTCCAATTTTACGTGTGAGAAAACCCGAACAACCAAAGACCTACATATATATATATATATATATATATATATATATATATATATATATATTGAAATCACCAACATCCTCTGCACCAGCAAGCCACCCAAAAGCAACTTACCCAAAGAGGAACAGACAGCACTACGTAACCTGAAAGAAGACACCAGCATAATAATCCTACCAGCAGACAAGGGCAATGCCACAGTGGTTATGAACACATCTAACTACCAAACCAAATTAACCAACCTACTCTAAGACTCCACATACAAACCCCTAAACATAGATCCCACCACCTACCTGGAAAAAATCACCAGATCCAAAATAAAAGCCTCCCCCATTAGTGAAGAGATCCAGCAAAGAATCATTCCCAGAGAGAAATCATCCAGATGCCCCAAACTCTATGGTCTCCCCAAGATACACAAAGAAGGAACCCCACTCAATCCTATAGTCAGCTCCATAGGCTCACCTCTACAAAACCTAGCCAAATTTCTTGCCAAACAACTACAGCCCTATGCAGAATCCATCACCTCACATGTAAAAAACTCATTCCAGTTTATAGAGATCATAAAGAAACAAAACTTACAGCCCAGCGACCTACTCGTGAGCTTCGATGTCATATCCCTCTTCACACAAGTGCCTATCAAAGAAGCCTTGACAGCTATCCAAAACAAATATAACCCCCCCAAACACATCTTAGATCTGACCAACCACTGCCTATCCAACACATACTTCATCTATAATGGACAAAAATACAAACAAACAGAAGGAGCACCCATGGGATCACCCCTCTCACCTGTCATTGCTAACCTCTACATGGAACACTTTGAAACCCAAGCTCTAGAAAAATCGGATCACAAACCCAAACTCTGGCTCAGATATGTAGACGACACCTTCATAATCTGGCCACATGGGAAAGAAAAACTGGACAACTTCCTCACACACCTCAACAGCCTACACCCCAAAATACAGTTCACCATGGAAACAGAAGCTAATAACCAACTTCCCTTCCTGGATGTCTTAGTCTACAAGAAATCCAATGGCTCCCTAGGACACACCATCTACCAGAAGAAAACACACACAAACCGCTATCTGCACGCTCTCTCACACCACCACCCAGCACAGATCAACTCCGTAGCCAAGACACTCATCTCTAGAACAAAACGCTTAGCTGACGAACAACACCGAAAAACCGAACTACACACTCTCACCAATGTACTAACATCCAATGGATTTCAAACAAATAAGATTACAAACCTAATCCAAAAAGAAACCCCCACTAAAATCCAAGACAGAGAACAAGAAAATGGCAAAGCCCTCCTCCCATACATAAAAGGCACCACAGACAGAATCAGTAAGATCCTCCATAAACACAACATCAAAACAGCATTCTGCACAAAGAGAAAAATATCCACCATCCTTAAGAAACCCCAAAGATAAAATTGAGTTAGAAAATCAAGGAGTATATGAAATCCCATGCACTGCTTGTCCGAACACATACATCGGACAAACCAACAGAAGAATAAGTGCACGCATTGAAAAACATAAGAACTCAGTCAAAAAAGAGGAACCAACATCTTCCCTGGTCCAACACCTTAAAGCCACAGGACATGAAATTGACTTTAAAAATACCAGAACTATCGCCAAAACTGAACATTTTAATAACAGAATAATCAGAGAAGCCATCGAGATAGAAAAACGCCCACACAGCATGAACAAACGAGATGATACCTGCCGCCTACCAGCCATTTGGAAACCCACCCTTATTGACAAACGACTCCCTAACACAAAAAATGACACCAGACCCACACTCACAAAAACCACACAGGATGTCACCACCACACATCCATGCAAAAAGCAAACCCAAAGCCACACCGATGATGAGGCACGACCACAAACCAGAAGCCATACCACAGCTGCATCATTAGCCACTTTAAACCCCTCCAATCCATACATGAAGCAAACTGACGCCCTCCATGAAGATGAGACACGACCACGAACGCGAAGCCAAAAAATAGCAATGCAGTTCACGATTTTAAACCCCCCTGCAACTCAGACTAACCTGAGCACAACAAAGCCCCCACCCAAACAGAACACTCCCGCAGCCAATCAGAGCACAGCCAACCCCCCCCATCCAATCAGAGCACAGCCAACCCCCCAGCCAATCAGAGCACAGCCAAGCCCCTAACCAATCTGAACACAGCCAAGCTCCCACCCAATCAGTTCATACCCCCACTGGCAGTTAAAAGGAAGAAACAGCTAAGACCACACATTGCTCCTCGAAGCACGAAGCTGAAAACACCAGCCTGAAGATGACGAATGGGACTTCGTCGAAACATCACCAAGACACTTCCAATTTTACCTGGGAGAAAACCTGAACAACCAAAGACGTACATACAAACACCCGCAATATATATATATATATATATATATATATATATATATATATATATATATATATATATATATATATACATACACACACACACACACTTTGTTCCAAAGTTCAATTTCTGGTGTTTTTCTCTTATTATTACAAACCTATAAACAAAGCTAGCTTTTTTTTTCCAGGTTGCTTCTGCAAACATAGTGGATTTATTACAGTTCTGCTGCCATCTAGCCTCTCACTCAAAATGCTGCAAAACTGAAGCCAAGTACAGATGCAATGATAGAAACAATCAATTAACAGAACAGCACCTCTGAATATAAGTTGGCAACAGCAAGTTTATTGATGCTGACACAAAGTGAAAAATGCAGACATTTGTTAAGGTCCTGATAGTATTTTTTATTATTTTATATTTTACAGCTTTTCCATTCACCTATGGTAGAAACTTAATTCTTAGTATTTTTTAAAAAAAAATACTATCCCAAATGGGACAGGTATATGGAGAATTTAAGTCGCTTGCAAGTATTCTTGTGTCTTCACATGCCAAGGTCTGCCTAGCCAACTGCTTCAATACAGTCACAGATGTTTGCTTTAGCACATTCATCTTGCAAAGGTATGCCAAGAGAAAAGTGTCAGACATGTTAGATTGTCTGATCCGCACAGCTGGAAAAAAGGTTGTTAATGAACAATATGGAAATGCATTAATTTTTGATGAGACATGAAAATATTTTTTTAGAAAAAAAATCACTCATAACTATTTCCTTTCAGTGTTACAATCCTTAACTTTATTTTGACCAATTTTAGGCTGTTTTCAGGCTTAGCCTTAAGCAAAGAATTGTTTCATCATGACTGTTGAATCAATAATAGTTTGGAACTAGTTTCAAAATGCCCTGTTTAGCTGGGAATCTAAAAAGATAAAATGTCCAGGATTGCTCAGAAATTAAGCAGCCTTGATCTGACAATCCTAAACCTCTTGAGGCAATATCCTGTGGTCTCTCTGCTATTTCCCTGGTTGTGCTATTTCCCTGTTTCCTCTTCCACATACTTGCTATGATGTATTGCATTTTACTTTGTCAAAAATTTTCATAATACTACATTTTTTTTATTTAAAAATCAACATGATATGATATCTAAGTGGTATCATGCCTAGAATGAAAGATAAAAACTATAGAAATGCTCATTCAAATCTACCCAGAACTCTGATTCCTGCTTCTAGGCCATTTACAATTTATTTTTTTCATAGGTTTATTGTGAAAATAATTTGTAAATTTAGAAAAAGCATATACTATATATTACCTTGCACTTCTTGAAGGGAAGGTGAGAGATAACATTTAAAAGCGATATAGTGGAAAGCTAGTTAGCAACATACTAAACATTCATATACAGAATAATGGTAAAATTCCCTCAAAGAGAAGTAATAGGGATAATGGCCTATCCCCTTGTATTTGATCAGTGATGACAGTCTTTCTTAGAGTTATATCCCCCCTTTCTTCCACAAATTCAAAATTATTTACATGAAGTTTTTCTTCATATTTTCCTTATGGTAGCTATCTTCTGAAGGGGCTGGGTTGAGAGACTGGCTCAATGTCACTCAGTGTACTTCCATAACTGAGAGTAGGTTTCAACTGAGCCTTCCAAGCTATAGTCCAATATTGAGCCACACTGGTCAGTTCCAGAGCCATTGTCCAATTAGGATTGTATATGTGATTGAACAATGATCCATAGCTTCTAGGTGTGAGAGAGATAGACTACTGCCATCACTTGCAATTTCTTCTTCCTGAATTCTCTTCTGAGTCTTTTATTTCAGCTACCATTTTTCCCTTTACATCCCTATTATTTTCCTCCAGGACTACTATACTAGGATTGCTAGAAACCTCTTTGGGAGGAAGCAGTGGAAGTAGAAAGTATCTGTCAAATGAAGGTAAATATAAATTAGCTTGTGCTAAGTTAAGGGTGCCTTCTATGTTTCAAAGAAACCATATCCCAGGTGTTTCAAGATAACACATCCCAAACATTATTTTATAAGCAATACTTGTAGCTGAAGGACCTCTGGGAGGCATACAACAGTAAAAACAAAATTAAAAAATGATGTAACAATAAAATTACATTCAAAACACTCAACATAGGTTTTCTGAAACAATAGAAATTTAATTTGCTTACTGGATGTTAACAAGAGCTGAGGAAATAAATAGCTTCTCCAAGGAAAACCAAATACTCTGTCAAGAGTTAAGTTTAACAATGACTATTGGGCATTTCTCCACAAGGGAAAAGGACATTTATGTCAACATGCATACACCTTTAACATATTTTTATATAGCTTACTAGCTGTACCCAGCCACGCATTGCTGTAGCTCAGTCTGGTTAAATGGAAAAGAAAGAAAAGAGAAAGTGCATGTTTGTAATATGTTTAATTTCACAATGCTTGTGGATATATAATATTTTTTGTTGTTCCATTGTCTGTGCAGATATAGAGATTGTCTGAAATCGTAGCGTGTGTTGCTTTTATGTCCAACAGATGGCACTGTTTTTCACAAAAAGCATGTTTTACCTGTCACAGGTGTGACATCTAAATAATAGTAGGCATATAAAAACATAAAAACACGTGCGTATTTGAATGCAATGTTGTGTCAAAATTTCAAAGCAATCGGTGAAGAACTTTCAGAGATTTAAGATTTTGAACAAACAAACATTTACATTTTTATTTATATAGAAGATTATGAGTAAGTAACAAGGTTACATCATGGTCATGTGCATTTTTCTTCATTGCAATCTGTGTTTTTCAAACTTGGCAACTTTAAGACTTATGGCCTTCAACTTCAAGAAGTCTTTGGCCAGAAGAATCCTGGGAACTGAAGTCCACAAAACTTAAAGTTGCCAAGTTTGAAAAATGGTGATCTAGAAGACTTGGTGCACCTGCTAGGTATATAAACAAATATTGAGAACATAAAAGAACTTGTTTTTAACCATCCTGAGTCTGTGATGGCAACCTATTGTGTCAGCTAGTATTTACAACAGATTTCTCCAAAGGTAAGAATATGTCCTCTATATTCTGCTTGTTTTATATTCTTTCTTTATTAGCCAATCTGTCTCAACCCAAGATGGAAGGTACATGTACATCTTGAGGGGAAGAGGGAATAGAATTCTACAAAGGTCTCATTTCATCAGTACATAATGTACCCTGTAAGGAAGGTGTATATGGAGGGGGGGGGAAATCTTAAGAGACCCTCTCTTGATTATTCAATTGTTTTGCCAGATTCAATTCTTTATAGGAGAATGACAGAAGGATTTAGATTTCTTTAATTCTTCTAACTTTTGACAAAGTTTACTACTAGAAAAGGAAACAAAAGCATGGCTTGTCATTCTCTTTCATACTGAAATATACTTGTATGTTGATCCCATTTGGTATAAGATTTGAGGTTGGTTTTTTTTTGTAGTATGTTTTTATTTAAGCCAAATTATAAATAACCTATTTTTGGTTTGAAGGGAGACAGTACCGGGACAATTTCACAGAATTTCTGTAAAGAAAGTATAAATGTTTCCATTTCTCAAAAGTCAATGTTAGCGGACTTCCGGTGGATCTGCGCGGCGATGGTGGCTACTTTGTAGCTGTCCTCCTGGGTAAGTGTAATGAATCGCTATGAACAGCGGACACCAGCTGTTCAGAGGTTCAAAATCCCCCTCCCGGGCAAAGGGGGGGGAAGAGGGTTGTCTGAATAGTGGTAGAGCCTCTTATACACCCCCAATATTTTTTGGGGGGTGAAAAGAGTGCTCCCACGGAGTTCAGACTGTCTCCGCTTCCCAGCTGCTTTTGTCCTTAAGGACAAAACAAGCCGTTGCAACCACCTCCGCATTTAAAGAGATCTGGTGAGTTTTTTAGAAGCAGACAGAGTTGACTGGAGGATTAGCTTTTACTTTCTTTGACTTTATATGGATTTTTAGTTTAAAGATTTATTTTTACGTTTATATTCCCTCTTTTTACTTTTTACTTTTTGCTGAAAGGGAAAGCAAAATGGTGATCGGCAGACTTTCCGGCGTTTTTTTTTTATTATTTTTTTTATTTTTCCTTTTGGGAAGCTAGAATGGTGATTGGTAGGTTTTTTGGTGTTTTTCTTTCCCTTTCTCTTTTCTTTTCTTTTTAATGATTGGAATGGATGTTTTCTTCTTCTTTTTTTTTTAGATGAAAGTGAAAATAAAATGGCGATCGGCTTTTTTGGATTTTAGAAGCATTATTATTTTTGTTTACTTTTAAAGGCAGGCTTCCTGGTGTTTCTCTTTCCCTTTCTTTTTCTTTTTAATGATTTTTTTTTCTTGCTGAAAGGGAAAATAAGATAGCGATCGGTTTTTTTGGATCTTAGAGGCATTATTATTTTTGTTTAACTTTTCTGTTTTGTTTTTTGTATTTTTTTAAAAAAATGGAATGGATTTCTTTTTATTTAATTCCTTTTCTTTCCTTTTTTTTCTCCCTTTTTTATTATAATGATCTCCCTTTGAAGGATTTATTGATTTTTTTTCTGGAGTTAATCTTTCTTTTTCTTTTGTTTAATTTTTGTGGCCCCAAAGTGTTTAGTATTTTTTTTTTGCTATAATGACCTCCTTTTGAAGTATTTTTTGAAATTTTTGGGGGGATTTAATCTCTCTTTTTCTTTTGTTTAATTTTTGTAATTCTCAAGAAGGAGTAAAGATTTTTTTTTTTTAAGATGGCTCCAAAGCATCCAGGGATTCCTACAGCTCCTAAATCAATAGCCTCACCTTCTTCCTTGGCTCAGCCAATAATGGTGAAGGATCTGCAAGATATGATGGGAAATGTTATATCTCAAATTAGGGCAGAAATGAAAAAGATTTTAGAGGAAAATAATAAGATTTTGAGGCAAGATATAGTTTTGGCTTTAAAAGGAGTTGCCTCTGTTTTTGAAAAGCTGAATTCCCGTGTGGAAGAGGTAGAAGAAAAAGTAGAATTGATGGAGGAAAAATTTGAAAGTATGGAAAAAGAAATGGAAAATGAGATTCTTATGCTTCAATATGGACAAATGGAATACGCCTTAAGAATCAGAGGCTTGAGAGAGTCTTTGCAAGGAGATCTGAAAGAGATGGTTGCAAAGGACTTTGCTGTGATTTTGAATAAAGAAAAAGAGGAAATACTTAGTGAAATTGAAAAATTATTTAGAGTTAATTCTGTGGTGGCAGTGCAAAAGAATTTGCCAAGAGATGTGGTAATTTACTTTGGGAAAAGATCCCTGCGCAATGAAATTATACAAGCTTTTTATAAAAAGAGATTTCAAATTGCCTTACAAGACGTTATAATTTTAAAGGAGATCCCATCTAAAATTTTAAGAAGAAGAAAGGAGTTTGCTTTTTTAGCAGATGAACTTAAAAAGAGACGAATCTCGTTCAGATGGGATGTTCCGATTGGAATGGTGGTGAATTACCTGGGGATATGTTATAGACTTAATACTGTTTTTCAAGCAAAAGATTTTTATACTTCGGTCCTGGGGTATGTTCATCGCCATCTACTAAGTTTAAAGCCTTGGAAGAAAAGAATGTAGAATTATACCCTGAAGAGCCTATACTTATGAAAATTGGGGAACCTCAGCTTGAGGGGCCTCAACAAGTTCAGATAGAGGAGCAGAAGATAACTTGTGCAACATATAACTGTAAAGAGGAGCAGCAACAGAAGAAGGTTAAGGAAGCCTCACATCTATTGGTTTCTAAACCTGCGGGAGAAGCAAGACTTATAAAGATTCGGGAGCAACCCTCAAGGGTAAAATTGCTGTCTGAAGAAATGGAAAATGGGAAATCTCAGTCTGAGAGGAAGGGGCGGAGGACAACTTGTGCAACATATAATAGTAAAGAAAAAGACCAACAGAAGAAGGAGTTTAAGGAATCTTCACATGTATTGGCTTCTGAGCCGGCGGGAGAGTCAGGATTTATAATTTCGGAGCAACCTTTAAGGGCAGATCTCAAAGCATTTCTTTCGAGCCTTATGGATAAGAGAGACTGATAAGGATGGAGATCAAATGAAAATTTTACATGGACAATCGAGACTGATAAGGACTGTGTTTTTTGTGGATGGAACTTACTATTGGTAAAGATTTAAATGTTTAATGTGTCTATTGTGGATGGAATTTATTATCGGTAAAGATTTAAATGTGTATAAGGGAATTTTAATGTTTTAAGTTTTAAGTAATGTTTAAAGTTGTGTTTTGGAGGGAGTTTATAAAGAATGATGGATAATAATATAAGTATGATATGAAAAGGTTTGGAGTATATTATAATGTGTTCAATGTTTGGTTTTTTTTTTAATTATTATTATTATTATTTTTAAGATGGAATTTGTTATTGGTAAGATTTTAATGCGTATAAGTGGATTTTAATGTTTTAAGTTTTAAGTAATGTTTAAATTTGTGCTTTGGAGGGAGTATAATTTGTTTAATTAAATGTATTCAGATTTTCCTATGATTTATATTAGATTTTATATTGTAGGTATAGATGTTTAAACAAAGTAATGTTTAAATTTGTGTTTTGGAGGGAGTTTATATAGAATGATGGATAACATTATAAGCATATTAGAAAATGTTTAGAGTATTTAATTTAAGGTATCCAGATTTGTTTAGGATTTATATGTGTTTCAAGTTTTTCTTTTTTTTTTTGGAAAATTTTAATTAAGCCTGTACTCAACTCTGGGAAGGTTGGGGGAGGGTTTGGGAGGTTTGGGGAAGTGGGGGAGGGTAAGGGAGGGTGGGGGGGTCTGGGGAGGGGATTTGTTTTGTAAAATTTAAAAAAAAATTCAATAAAAAAAAAGTCAATGTTAGCAATGGCAGTAGTTTTTCATTTCATTTTCATCATTACATCATGGTTGCTGAGGGTACTGTGAGTTTTGCTACCATGCAATTGGCAGCATCTGCAGCAAATATATTGCACCTTCCTGAATGCTCTGGAACTACCATCATTTTATTGCATTCAGGTGGGGGAAAAAATCGACCACAAAAAGGAAACAAAAGTTAAGGAGCTTCTTTTTGGGAGAAGGGATGGAAATATTCACCTAATCACCACCTTAAAATGTCTTCTGCGAAATTTCAGCTGTGCTAACTAAATTGTACATGCTATCAATAATTCAGGAAAGGGCAGATATTATATTACCTTTTAGACTCATGGAAGGGAAGTTGCTCTCATTCTCAATACTTGGTAGGCATGTTCCTTCTGAACATGCTGGAGCGCAAATGTAGTATAAAAAATTCCACAAATTTGTGGTCAGAGAAACTGAGTGGATCACATATGCTTCTGGAGTGACTATTATGCAATGAAAAACAGGGCATCCATACCCAGCCTTTGGCCACAGTCACTCTCTCTCTTTCTCTCTAAAAGGATGAAGGATGTCATACTCCTTTGAAAACCATCTCCTTTGAAAAACTTTCAGTTGTAAATTCTTCATCAGTTGTGTGAGAAATGGTAGAAAAGATGTAATACAACTTCTTTGCCCAACATAGGTTATATTTGTGTGCTTAAAAAGATTCTGTGAGTAATTAATTGCTCTCTATGGAAATTTATGCCTCCTTTTGTTGTAATAGGATATTGTGTGGTTTACAGCCCAGGTAACAGCCAAACCACTTTTATAATCAAGAGAATAAATCTATAACATTTAGGCATATTAAAATCACTTGCTTTTTTGTTGTTTGTTTTTGGTGCTTGTTTTCCAAACACCAGACTAATGAACTGTTTGAGTCAGATGCGCTGCAAAAGCAATTACACACTATGATAAATGACTTGTTCGTTTGATTCCAGGTGCTGCACCTGATGCATAATGGGAAAACACAGAGAATAAATGAAGAGTTTTCTTTGTACATAGGTTATGTGTGAACAAAATGATTACAGCCATCTCTTCCTATTCTTCCAATCATTTTGCATCTGCAATTAATGGGTAGCCATTTCTGTTACAAGGTGCAGGGAGCAGAGGATGGGGAGAGTGTCAGCTTAATGAAAATAAAGGATTTCTTCAGGGAAACCATTTCCAAAAGGATCTTACATTAGCAATGCTTGTATGAAATATTGCCATTGTTCATGCATATAAAGGGAACAGCTCCCGCACTTACTGAATCCAGTACAAACATGTCCAATAAAAACTGGAATAATAGTGCCTGCAATAACATTATAGATTAACAATACTTGGCAATGCACCTGTGCTTATTTTCCTTAATAACCATTTCTATTGGCCTTGATAGGTTTAGGCTGTCCATTTAATTTACAGCATAGCAAGAGGAAGTGAATCTGCATCCACAAGAAAAGAAATAAGTGATTTGCAATAACCCACTTTTGATGCCTGTTGTTAAATAATGGCAGCAGCAAAATTATTCCTCCCCCTATATTGTTGAAATAAAAATATCTGGGAAAGTGATGGTTCCAAAATATACTTTTATGTGAATGAACTATGAGATCCCGTGAGTTCTAATATTCAGCAACTGCCTTAATTTTGATTTGATTATCTTGTTCAAAGTAATGACTGGTAAATTCCCATCTCCTCACTCATTTTATTCTTCATCATTATTTGAAAAAAATAGATTTACACTGTAAGAGTTCCTTTCAGATGACATTTCTGGATATCTTTTGGAGAGCCTTTTAGCCAATATCCCCCAGTTTCAGAATTGCATTATTAGCTAAAACAGAAATGGCCTTCTCTGCTCATTCACATCCTATAGAGTGGCTGCTATGATACATTCAGGCTCCATTCTCTCCATCTTTAGATAAGCTCTGATTTAGGCAAGGCTTCAGAAGAAATCTGTGATTCTAATTGTGCTTTTTGTTTCCTACCCTGTTTAGGGTAGAGTTCTAACAGAACAGAATAGAATAACAAAATTGGAAGGGACCTTGGGGGGGGGGGTCTTCTAGTCCAAACCCCTGCTCAAGCAGGAGGCTCTATACCATTCCAGCCAAGTGGTTGTCCAGTCTCTTCTTAAAAGCCTCCAGTGATGGGGCACCCACAACTTCTGAAAGCAAGCCATTCCAATGGGTAATTGTTCTCACCATTAGGGAATTTCTCCTTAGTTCTAGGTTGCTTCTCTGCTTGATTAGTTTCCATCTATTGTTTCTTGTCTTACCTTCTGGTTGACCCACTCTTCTTTGTGGCAGCCTCTCAAACATTGGAACACTGCTAGGGAGTGTCATCCCGAGTCCTTCTTTTCACTTGACTAGGCACAACCAATTCTTGCAACCGTTCTTTATATGTTTTAGCCTCCAGCCACCTAATCATCTTTTTTGCTCTTTTTTGCACTCTTTCCAGAGTCTCTTCATCTCTTTTATAATATGGTGACCAAAACTGGATGCAGTATTCTAAGTGTGATCAAACAGATTTTGAGAGGTCAGTGGGAAAAGGCAAGCTCGTGGATTTCTTCTTCCTGATCATTGCATTATTGGAACTTCTACTTTAATTTGCCTGTTCATGTTGATTAGTTGTTCATAGCAACTATTAGTTGTTCATAGCAACTCTTAGCAACTATCTCTAAATCTATAATTTGAAGGTGTTTCTCAATGTTTTTCAACTTTAAACTATTGCTTTAACTATTCTGATTACTCTTGACATTGAAATGTTCTCATCTATCCAATATCTTACAGGTTAAATCAATTTCTCTAGCATACCATACATTTTTGAACCTCAGAAAACAAAACTATCTCCTGATATTTCTATACTGTCAGCTGCAAGTTCACCAACCTTGGTGGTCTTAATGTTCAACATTATCCTCAGATTGTTCAAATTCCCTTCATAATTTAATGAGTTCTTATGAGTTTTCTTCATCTGTACCTAACAATACAGTGCTATCTATAGGTCTCAAATTATTAGAGTTTTGACCTCCAATTTTGTTTCTAGTGGTTGAATCTTCTAATCCTTGCCAGTAGTAATAGTGTATACTAAAAATCTGGCTTATAAATTTATTTAATCAGTGATCTCTTCAAAGTATAGGCTGCACTATATTTGGGAAGCAGATCCTATTTTGTGCATTGTGAAATAAAGAATAGCCTAATGGTGCTTTCAATTTTTGTGGGGTTTTGAAAAAAAACATATTGAATGCAGGAAAATGAGTCCCTGAAGTGCAGCCATTGCCGGCATTTTATTTCAATGCAGTTTTAAATCACTCCTTCAAATGCAGGAAAGATGTTTTTAAACCACAGCAGTCCCTGAGTGATTAATTTAACCCTAATATTAACCCCATCCTATATAGATTCAAATAGGGCCTAAATGAAATGAAAACCATAGACAGCTTTAATTTTTATAAAAGCTAAAGGAGCATCATTTGCAAATTCTAATATGAAAATATCCATGCACATATAACATCTAAAACTTAGTATTTGCAAATTTAATTGATAACACAATACACACATGCATAGAAACATTTTGAAGCATGGCCTTAATACAGTTTTATTCCAAGCACCCCTCCAAGAAAGTCAGGCAAATTTAACCAGGAACCAAGTACTAAAACACACACAATAACCAACCAAGCAGCCAGTACCCAGCAGTGATACTTAGTAGGACCATGTCTAGACACGTCTGAGTTGCAATTCTAGGCATGCATACAATTCAATCATGTGACAGCAAGTAAAAAGGGGGATTGGGGTGGGAGAGGTATGTTCAGACATGCCTGAGCAGTTACTGAAATTAATTTTTTAAAGTTAATAATTTTTTTTGAGTAGATACAGTGTGGGTCAAGGGAATTTTTTTTCAGTTCATCTGACCTTCTTCCTGAAAAACCCAACTTCAGTATGGACATTGGTTCCACCTCACCGATACATAAGACAGAAGCAAATAATTTATTTAAAAATTACTATATTGAAATTGTAGATCTTTGATTCATTGTAGGCTGAGAAGTTTACATATTGTCACTATTAGATACACCATGCCATTCTGCTTGCTTTAGATTACATGCGTTTTCTGCTCAGTGTTTCATGGAGTGCCATGTTGTTTAGAAAAAGATTTTCCTTTCCTTTCCCTTCCCTCTCCTCACCTAGAACCTACTCAGAAATGTAGTATATTGAAGGGGAAGACAATGAAGGTAAAGTTAGAAGCTGAGAAATGCAATCTCTTCTTTATTCTATTGCTTTGTGACATAGCTTCATCCTGTCCCACATACTAGCCTTCCTCAATATCATTTGAACTGTGATGATTCTTAAGTAATTCTGAAAAGAAATCTTCTGCAGTATTATAGTTCCTTTAATTTATTTATAGAATATACTCTGACATATTTATCCTTGCATATGAATATACTGAATTTTGTATAGCAACTCAAAATATATATTCTTCAAATTGCTTTCTTTGTGTAATACTGTCACATTTATCCTATCTGATACTATTTTCTCCAACTGCTGCTCCTTTGTTATCTTCCGATTGCCAATGACTGTTTTTTTTCTTTTTTCTAGAAATATTTTTTTTTCTGCTTTATGTATTAAATCCTCATTTAACAAAATTATGGATCACTAGAAAAAGGTCAAAATTATAGTTTGGCCTCTCCAAAATAACTATTACCTCAGATTTCAACCTCGTCTTTCAGGACACAACCAACTTAGTAGTATAAAGAAATTCCTACAATTCACTCCAAATTGTTGATGGATTGATATCATTCTTTACAAAGTGATAAATGGCATCCTGGGTTTTGAAAGTCCACAAGCATCAATGAATTAAGTGCATTCTTCCTTAGATACTAGATTTACATAATACCAGCATCACCATGACAACTGCATATTTGAGTTAAAATAAAAGAGAATGGTCATATCTCCAAGCTATAAAAAGTTCTGAAGTAGAAAGTTACTTTATAGACTTTCGGTAAGAAATTGGCAACTCCCATATAGGCAAACTATTAAAAAAAACCTTTTTCTTTCTATCCATTAAAGGAAAAGGCCTGCAGCTAAACTGTCTGCTGTGATCCAGATCTTACAATCTAAGCAAGGTCTCTGACAAAAGATGCAAGCAGTCAGTCATTTAATGGCGGCTCTAGTAGTTAAATCCTGTTTCCAATATATGCTGAGGGCTCCTAATGAACAAATGGTTTGTCAATTTCATTGTTTGAAGAAAGCAAGAGGACACAAGCAACACTTGCCTTTTTGCTTTCTTTCTATTTGCTATTTTCTCTACTCCTTTTTAATGCCAACCACAGGAAATTTTGCTGCCTGAAGGCAAAGCCAAAGCAGTGCTCCTGAACCTAAGTGTACCATTTCAGACATGAGTTTTTGCCTCCATTGATCTTCCCTGGCAATTTGCTACCAGAATACAAGCACTTCACTTGCTACACGGCAGGACTGAGCCTTTTCCCCTTGCTGAAAATTCAGGGCATTGATTATTTATCTAGAGTAGTCTTGCTCTTCATTTTAATTTAGAGCTACACTTTGCAGAGATGCAATGACTGTCTAATTCAATATCTAGTAAGCACCATGTGTGAGCACACTTTTTGACCATAAATTAATATGAGCAGTTGTGGAGGGGCTGGGAAAGGGACAGAAGAAAGATGGATAGACATAACCAAGATATTAATGGCTTGTCCATTGTCAGTTTATCTCAAAAAGAGCAAGATACATTTGAAATTATTCAATGGGATTCTCCACTTTAATGAACTCACTGTTAATAAGGATGAGGAATTGAGGAATTCCTTTTCCAATTTCCAAGTTTTCTTTCAATTATAATTTATTTATTATTAAACTTGCCTGATGCCTAATGACTCTGGGTGGCTCACAAATGAAAACATAAACAACAATGAAAACAAAAATGAGAAATAAAAGATGCAGACCAGATGGAATGACACAAGAGGTCTCACTTTTTCTTTTCAAAGGTGTGGATGAAGAACCAAGTCTACATAGCTCTTCTTAACAACAGCAGACCTAAAGATCTAAATGAGAACCTCATTCCAGAAGACAATCACTGCAACAGTGAAACTACTTTACAGTCCCAATAGTTGGCATAGTTTACTCAAAGGAACCTGGAGTGAACTTTCCCAGAGTGAGAGGTTGTGGAGCTATGAAGATGGGAGACATGCAAAAGGTGGAAGAGAGGCAATCTCTGAAATAATCAGACTCTATGACATGTAGGATTTTATAGGTAACAATCATAATCTTGAATCTGTATTTACTCCCCTGATTAAGCTTGAAGATAAAGGCTCAAAAGCATATATTTGTTCCTCACTTTTTCCTCTTTCCTTCAGAATCCCCAAGACTTTCTTCTTTTTTTAACCACTTTCCTCTCAACATATATTTATACATTATAATTTTGTATAAGTTATACTAATTTACATTATAAATTATATATTATAAATATATATATTTATTTCAGGATCCCCTCCAAATTGTCCTCTTTCTCTTTGTCTCGTTCCATATTTTGCACATGTATACAGAACTCTCTTCCTTCATCTTTTAATCTTACTGTCTAAAATCTTTCATATTCACCCAGAGTTCTCCCCAGTGCTTTTTCTGTAAAAAAAAAAAAAAAAAAAGTGCCGGAACTCACACACGTCATACAACCCACCTTGCCTACCCTACAAGTTTCCATCCAAAAATGTTGCTGGAACTCCGTTCTGGGAGTTCTATGACAAAAAAAGCCCTGCTTCTCCCACTCTTAAATGACCCACACCTTTCTCTGGGGCAATAGCTTGGTATTCTTTTTGTCATCTCTTTTCCTTTAGATATTTGTCCTCTGTTGACCAGCTTTGATGATTAAAATGTCATAGTATAAAATCTGAAATTATTTTGATAGTAGGACTTCTTGATTACATGCATAGTAGCATAGTGACAAAGGATTTAGTCTTTCCTTCCTACCCCTCCACCCTTTGTGAGTTAAGATTAACAACGTTAACAGAATAACATTTACTTTAAAAAATATAAAATAGATAACTTATAAAATGCAGGCATTTAATGCAGGAGAAAATATCAGAATTGTCCAGGTCATCATAATATATCAGCTTATAAATTAGTTAAAGAAGAAAACATCCAAAAGAAAACTAGCAATGTTCCAGGCAAAGTAGAATGTGGCTACATTTAAGGAATCTCTGCCCAAAGTCTTTGGTAAGTCTGGGGAAAATTTAAACCAAGACTACAAATAAACACCCAACTCTATACAGAGAGGGATAAAGAAAATGAAATCTAACAGAACACAGAAAGCCAAAATTAAAACATTTATGGAAGTTCCAAGCTATATATATGTATCTATTTCTGCAGAAATAGATATATGCTTGCTTCAGTTTCTATGGGCCCACTCCTGCTTCTTGGAGATTCACAATGTTGGGAATGATGAAGCCCCATTTTTTTTTTTACCTTCACTGAGTTTTCCCTATTCCCCCTTAACAAAGATATTATTTTCCATATTCAGAAGAGAGGTGGATTTGCATAATGTAGGTCTAGACCCATCACTCATTCATAGAAATGTAGACTATGAGTCTTAAGTCTGCAGATGGTATGGAAGCCACATTCATAACAGCAGCTAACAGCATTTCAAAGCAAAGAGCTCGTTTCTAGGTGACAGCCATTGTTTACTTTCTTAGAAAATAGATAGTTCCAACAGAATTTGTCAAAAAAAAAAAAAAAAAGGTAACAGATGGCAAGAAACCAGTACATAAATTGGAAATGCTGTGACCACTGTAATTTTGTTTTATTTATTTTTATTTTTTTAAAATCCTAAGATGTCAGCAAGGTTAGGGGTAGGCTAAAGACATTCGACACATTGCACTAAATTTGAAATGACATTTGAAAAGCTAGTGGATTCTATAAATAAGTTGCATGTTGGCATCTTTCATATGGCAATTACTTTTTGTTTTTATCAGTGCAAGCATGCATTTTTGGCATGAAATTTTTTGAGCATTTGAAATGTTGAAAAAGATCTCTTTTTTAAAAAAAAATGTTTTAAAATGATATGTTGAAGCTGTCATCCCTCAATTTAAATAGGGGTCCTGTGAACTTAAGGACTGCTTTAATTACTTTTAAGTTTTATTTCATGGTCATATTATATTATCTGCTCCAAAGAATGAAAATACACAATTTTTTTTTAAAAAAATTAGGAAATAAAATTAAAGAACTTTTGAGTAGATATGCAGTCTTACTGGCCTAGTTTAGCATTTTATTAAGCTCTTATGTCTTATATAATTCTGTCTATGAAGAATTTGATATTTGTTCAAATATTGAATACTTACTAAATGTATAAAGCCATTAATGTGATGGGAAACACCTATTACTAACCTATTGGCCTATCAGTTGAAAGATATAGGAAATAATACTATTTTACCATTAAGAATATTAAATATACAATTGAATATACAATAATTTTGACTTCATTTAATAAATCAAAAATTTAATTAAAATTGATTATGCAACTTGTATGTTATCTCCATCACTAGTGTAATTCTAGAAAAGGTATACATTATGACTTCACTGGTTTTCAGAAATCAGATTTTTCAATAAATACATTATACTTGACTTTATAATACCAAAAAACCCAACAAATTTTTATACAATAGAGTTCTCTGAAGTTTATGCATGATCAAGCTGTTGAACCTGCAACATCTGCTTTGTTATTTGCTCATAAATCAATAAAGTAAAAAAAAACTTACCATATCATTTCAGGAAATAATAAATACTCTGAAACCTATAAAAAAAGAAAGTGTTCCTGATCCTAAATATTTTTAATTGGATGCATAAGACATAGACTGACTTTTATGCCTCATTATTATTGGAGGCATATAATTATGCTTTCAAAATAAGTTTTTCCAATTACACTTAATGAAACTTACATAGGTTTATGGCTATGATTGTGCATCTTATCCAATGACTGCTTTTTTAATGCTAGAATTCTGACAGTAACCTTGCATAGAACTGGCAGGTAATATTATTTTTGATTATTCCTCCAACTCAGTTTGGTTTTACAAAAGGTCACCAGGCCTCAGACAAAATTAGATCATAGTTGACATTTCAGTTATATGTTCTGCAAAATGGAAATTGGTAGTGGTAATTTCTAGTTGAAAAAAGGTGTGTATCTGTGTACTTTTGTACACAGATGAGATAATCTTGTTGGCTAAGAGCCCACATAATTTGCAGTATCAATTACTGAAAATTAATGCATCAAAGGTAATAATAGCTGTGTTTAACATGGAAAATGGATGTAGCAATTTCAAGTTATAAATAAATGTTGAAAAAGAGAGCAAGTAGATGAATTTGTGTACTTTGGTAGAAGATTTACAAAAGGAGATAAAATGGAGAAATTTTAACAAAGTTTAAGTTCTTAAACTTAATATGTAATTTGTTGCAAGGAATAAATGTTTTGTTTTGTTTTTTTTAAAAAAGCAGTGGCTGTATATTTTATTTTTTTCACTTTGTTACACAGAATGTTTGTTTTATTCTATAAGAATTCGGCATATGAAGAGAAACATAAAAATAAATTAAGTGAAAATGGTATTCCTTTCTATGTTTATATGGAAAAACAAGTAACAAAATGATAAAGAATGCTAAGTTAATGTGGTTTGCCCAAGAAAGTTAGTGGCTAGTATCCAAGAGCTATATTGGAATAGTTTGGTCACTCAAAAAGAAACTGAAAGTGGGTTGAATACAGAAACAAATATATATATATTTATATATATATATATAAATGTGAATAGGTTAAGGGGACGGGGAACTAAGAAAGTAATGGTGGGATGGAGGTGATGACATCTTCAGAAAGAGATGAGAAGTTTTTTTGAACAAAAAACAGTGTTTGGCCCAGTATATGAACATAATAAAAACAAAGATGATTTGTAAGTATAGAAAAGAGAGACGTAATAAATATTGATGTTATAACCAGATTCAACTATATTTCTTTTCTACTAAGCCTTTAATTTCTTTCACTTGCTATTTTTTACTCCCTTTCTGCCTTTTGCATAATGTTGCTTACTCCAAAAGCAAGTAGTAAGATTAATACATAGGTAAGTGACAAAAATAATGATTTAGCATTATATGAAGAATTCTTGATTTACAAAGTGTGTGTTGATGCTATTCTTGTGTTGGAATAAATCTTGGATTTATAATCATGGGTTGCTTATATGCTCATTTTATACTGGAAAACTGACTCTTTTTGATATAATGGGAAGACTGATCAACATTATTTGATGTTGTCAAGGTTTATAAAGTGGGCTGATTTCATGTAGAATTTTATATGTTCTTCTGATTGTTTTGATTTTTTTCTTTTCTCTACATGGCAAAGCTGTAAAATTATATTTTAAAAAATGGTAGGAATAATTAAATACTAACTGAGGGCACAATTAATGATTGCAATCAGAGGCAGTTTTATCAAGTGATGTACATGCAAACATATAGACCGAGATGATGCAGGTAATGGTAACAGAATCAAAATGGTAGGCACAGCAGATGTAATTGAAGCCCCGTTACTTGTTATTTTTTGTTATACATTTTGTTATACATTTACAGTATATGTAATACACATTAAAAAGAGCTGGGCCTTCAAGTACCTGATCATATTTACCATGTTGACCTCCTTGCAGATGTTCCTATATAATTAGTCCTTGCTTAGCATGTCTAATTGGGACTGGCAACTCTGATCCTAACAAAATATCATATGATTAACCCACTTAGCAACAGTAGTTCTGACAGCCCCAGTTGCACTTGTTAAGTGAATCATCTGCAGTCTTTAAAAGCAACATATCACATGACACCCATGTGTGACCTCCTTCCAACTTCCCCACTGATTTTGTTTGTTGTAAGCCAGCTGAGAAGTAGCAATGACATGACTACAGGAGGCTGCAACCATTGTAAGTTGGAGACTGTTGCTAAGTGCCCAAATCACAATCATGTGACCATGATGATGCTGTGATCATCATAAGTGTGAGGACCAGTCATAAGTCCCTTTGTTCAGCACTGCTGTAATTTTGAACAATCACTAAATGAATGGCCATTAAGCGAGAACTGCCTATAACACTTGGTGTTACTAGTCAGGTCAGGTCATAGTTAATCATTTGAACTCTATCACTTTTTAAATACTTTGTTGTTTAAAAAGTTACATATCATATTTTTATCTCCATTCCATTTTTTTTCTTCACATTTATTTCAATAAGATCAATGACAATATGAATCACACAGCACTGAATATATCAGAATTACAAAAATCAAAATGCCAAGTGTTTCCTGAACTTTCTTTATGGCAATTCCATTCATGACTTCATAACAGTTTAGGAATATCTATCTTGTAACTAGATTAAATTAATTAAATTAAATGAATTAATTAAATTAATTAAACTCCAGTGAAGCTAAAAACCAACCAACAATTTACCATTACAATGGAGCTCATATCTTATTAAATTATGTTTACCATACCTAGGAGGAGAGCTTGATGAATTAGCCAAGTAACCCTATAGTTTGTCCTCCAGACTTCAAGCTTAAGCAGTGACAGCAGTGATTGAATTTGAAGTGTGGGAGAAGTCATTTTAGATTTTGATTGCACTAGGCAGGAATCGTGATGGAAAACAGCAACTGTTCCTTGAGGAGAAATTCAAAAAGATCACCTCAACTCTGCAATAGTGCTTAAAAGCAATTTTATTAGAATCCAAGGGAGGAAATTATTTAAACAAAGAAACAAAAACACCAGCAATATTTATATAATTGCTTCAGACTCTGGCTGTGAGATAGTTAATTTGTCAACTACAGAGATGGAAATACTTAGTTCTTCACATTTATTTGGATATATGAGAGCATCACGGACTTATTTACATATAGTATGTATTTCTATACATTGAGATATGTGTGTGTGTGTGTGTGTGTGTGTGTGTATGTAAAAGTGTATTAAATAAATTATATAATTTTCTTTTTTATTTATTTTTTTATTTTTTTTATTTTTTTCCTTTTTTATTTTTTTTTATTAAAAGTTTTACAATTTTATAATAGTATCCCTCTTCCACTACCTCCCTACCCTCCCAAAAACCCTCCCCCCCTCTTCCCAGAGCTGAATACAGGGTTAATTAGAACCAAAAATACAAAACATTTAAACTTAAGTAAACCTATAAAAAACCATTCCTCCAAAGTAGGCAAAAATTCCTTCTTCCAATATTGTCCTACCAACAACCTTGCCGCTGTAATTAAATTTAACATTAAAATAATTTCTTTATCATTACAATCAACAATAATACCTAACAAAAACAATTGTGGAGTGAATTTTATCCTTCTCTTAAAAAATTTTTGAATATTCCACCATACCTTTATCCAAAAAGCTTTTATACTTTTGCATGACCACCAAATATGATAATACGTTGCATCCAAACAACCACATCTCCAACATTTAGGTTGCAAATTTGAATACATACGAGACATCTTTTGTGGATCAAGGTGCCATCTATAAAACATTTTGTAAAAATTTTCCCATAAATTTTGAGCTTGCGTAAATTTAACATTCCTCACCCAAATTATCTCCCATGTTTCTAATAAAACCGGCTCATCAAAATTTTGAGCCCATTTAATCATACAATCTTTAACTAATTCTGTTTCTGAATCCAACTCTACTAATACATCATAAATTCTTTTTATATGACATCGACTTTGATCTTTAATTTGTTTCCACAAATTTTCATCCTCTCTAATCAAACCCACTTTATAATCTGTCTTCCACCTTTCCAATAATTGTCTATACTGAAACCACGAATAAATAATATTTTCTTGTGCTAATTCATCTATATGTTTTAATTGCCAATTCTTCCCATCCCAATTAAGTAATTGTTTATAAGAAATACTGTCCATCTTCACTTCTTTCCTTATTCCTTCTATTGCATGCCCCAGGAATAAATTATATAATTTTAATAGTGATATAAAATTATAGAATATATAATATGTAATATATAGTATGTATGTACATATCTTCCAATAGCATACAAGTAGTCCTCAAGTTACGAATGTAATGGAGCCTGCCAATTCCATTCCTAACTGGAGTAAATGGTGTACCTTGAATGCCATCACTCCCTGCTTTCGCCCATGCATTTGCTAATCAAATGTGTGGGTTGTTAAGCACACATGAGGTATCTCAGGGTAGGGAAGGGCATGAGAGATCTAGTGATGGAACAGGCCACCTGCTTCAGACCACTCAAGACCTCTCCTGACCCACTGAGATACCTTATTCTTCCCACAATTGCTTTTGCTGATGAAAACAGAGGCTGGGAGCAACACATGTCTCAAGCCGGGGCTCCATTTTCATTGGCAAAGGCTTTTCCTCAATTCCTTTGCCGCTGAAAATGGAGGCCAGGAGCATCAATCCGGAGCTCTGTTCTTGGCAACACAGACTTTTTGCAAAGATGGCAAAAGGCTTTGCAAATAGAGGGAAGGCTTCAATGTTTCAGGCCATCCCTCCATTTGCAAAGCCTTTTGCCACAGATCTCGTCCAGGCCTCCATTTGCAGAGAACGGAGACCTAAAGTACTGTGAGATCACATGAGATCAGTAGTGTGAGATCTCACACTACTGACCTCTCATGATCTTGTGGTACTTTAGGCCTCCATTCTCTATGAACGCACCAAAGGCCTAAAGCAGTGAAACTGGCTAAGAAATGAAGGCTCTCTAGATCTTCGCAAGGTGAGTATCCATAGGCCTAATGCCCATGGAGACCCAGTGGTGAGGGGAGGGGAGGGAATAGGCAGGGCAAATGTTGCAGTGCCTCTGTGGTTGTTTGTAAGGGTGAACAACTATGGTGGTGCTGCAACATTCGTAATTTCAGGACTTGTTTGTAAACACGAGGGGGTTCTTATCACATAACTTCAAGCGTTCGCTAAGGGAACATTCATAACTTGTATATAGCTATTAACATTTTCCCAAGAAATCTTTTTCTTTTCTGTAATACAAATTTCCTTTTCCTTTGTCAGGTAACTTTCACTTGTATAATTATTTTTATATGTCACTACCTTTTTAACATTTTAACATTTTTAACATAGGCATCTGAACACACACACAAACACATAGACACATATACATGTATATAGTGCATGTGTGTATTTCTCTGTCTCTGTGTATCTGCATGTATATGTGTGTATATACTACATTTTTTAATTAGAGGAAAACTAATAACTAGTATTCTCATTTCAATACTTCTGTCCCTTATAACAGGCCTCACAAATTATTTTCTTTGGAAATGTGGTAGATTTCTTTCGTGGACATCCTAAAAAGGATTTACTGTAGAAACAACTTTCTCAGGGCAATGAAAGAGCAATGACTTGACATTTTGTCTTATGTTCCTTGATGATTAATTAATTGGATATTTAAATGAAGCTATCCAATTAATTAATCATCAAGGAACATAAGACAAAATGTTAAGTAATTGTCCTTTCAAAAAGAGATTTTTCAATTGTGCTTACGTATGAGACAGCAGCGTCAATTTGCTTGATTCTGGAAATAGCTTAAAGTTTGATTTTCCTACATATGTTCACATGGAAGTAAATACATCTGACTTTAATGGGAGCCAGTTTTAAGAAAACAAACTTGGATCTGGAGCCTTGCGATATGACTGAAGCAAACATTTTTATTTACTGGATGGCTCAAATAATTTCAGAAATACTTTCATCCATATCTTCTGGCCAGGCTCACCAAGCAGATTTGAACTTGCAGATAGAGGAAAGGTTCACTGTCAGTTAGTTGACTGCCACATAATCCTGTGAATGTTGGCAGAGCTTGTCAAGTCTCATCTCTTAGTCTAAGGAGAGGAGTGATTGTAAAGATAACTGGAAATTAACACCAAGCAGCTTACCAAGTGGCATTTCTCAAGAGCTCAATGACAATGACGGAATGCCCTCAGCTACATTTTATCACCTCTTTGATTATTTCCTAAATGCAATCTGCTGCATCTTGAGATGTTTGTTCAGAACATACTTAGGCTGCAGCAGAACTAGAATGTGCTTTATGATATCTCTCAATATGATGTGTTATTGCAACATTAACAACAACAACCCAAGAAAGATTACTGCGTTGATACCTCTAAAGTTAAAGCTTGAAAATATCGCACACATCTTTGTATAACAAAATTCAGACAGCTGATTTTTTTTTTTCCCTTTAGATTTGATAGGAAGCTAAGTATGGAGAAGAGTGAGGCTAAAACTTTCTCGGCTAACTTTTTTCTTATTGCAAATTCCTCTAATGTATTGCCATGCAAGTTTTCATATTTAGAAATTGAGGTGGAGGAAGGAGAGCAGTTGGAAAGATATTTGGTCATACATATTTCATAGCAAGCATGAATTTCACCAAATTTTTGCCATCCCATCCCATACGTGGCCAAGGGGGATGATCATGATTTCAAAATTAATTTCAAACTTAATTCTAAAGTTGGGGTGAATTTCAAAGGTGGGAGGATAAACTACAATCACCAGCTATGATTGGATTGATCCTTTTGATAGTTGTCTAATTTTCACTCCAGAATTTCAGCAATAAACCCATTGGCATAAAACAATATGCACATGTATAAAATTCATCCCAAGATATTGGAGAAAAGGGTGGTATACAAGATAGCGGCACAAGAACAGAGACCTAGGATCATATGTGTCTGCTCCATTCAGAGGGTCCTTGTAAAGAGACAGTAAAATGGCAATCTCCAGCAAGCTCTATTGCTCTATGAGCTGGGAAGAATCATTTTATGTAAGCCAAAGTTCAGCGCTTTCAAACAGACACTGGGTTCATCTACTTCTTTCTAAACCACATTAGGAAATAGCTTTGATTTATCTTTAGGGTATTAAGAACCCTTAGAAGGGCAAGTTCTACTACACGGAGTGAGTTTCCTTCTAATTTTGTTGAAAGTAGTTTTCATGCAAGTTTATTTTTTTAAAAAAAACAAAATAGCAAAAGAGGGATCAGAATGTTGGTTTTGGAAACTTAATGGTCAGATCTTCTTGAAACAATACTTTCTATGATTATATATATATATATATATATATATATATATATATATATATATATATATATATATATATATATATATATATATATGAAATTACCTGTAATAAATTCCCGCCATCCATGGTTTGGAAATAAACACTAGAGCCGGCTTTAAAGAGAGACCGAAAGATTACAATTAAAGGAGAAGTGACCCATTAATACAATATTATTTGACTATACAAGAAATTAAGGATATTTGGAAATAATGTATTGCAAAATTACTCTTAGGATCGTCAGCCACTATAGAAATGGATTTAACAAAGGCTACAAAAGATGAACACATTTTATTTGATAAAATAAAGACTGAGACTAATCTGAATGTGGATTCGAAAATGAATGTTAAAATGCCAGACTGAGAATGATGTGGCAAAAGAAGCCAAATAAAACCGGCTGATCTGCTGAGTTATTGAAGTTTTTATGCTTATCTGGAGGGAGGAGAGAACTATACTGTACAGAGTGGCAAAACAAATCCAGTAGTCCCTACATTGAAAAAAGCTCCATTTTACCTCCTCCTCCTCCTCCTCCTCCTCCTTTCTTCTCATTTTTTTTCTTTATTTTTCAATTTTTTCTTAGCTTGTATTAGTCTTTTATCTTTGTATTTGGAAACTTTAATAAAGTTTTTAATAAAAAAGGATGACCTTCCTGACCTAACCCTTCCTTCTTTTATTGAATGATTATCAAATAGTTGCTGGACTGTATAGTCTCTCTGTATATTGGGGAAAAGGTCACAGAAGAGTTCTACTGTATGCTATTTCCAGGCATAATTACAGCCCATGATTATAAATCAGGGACAATTTTCAGATAGTGGAGAAAATGGCCAGTGGAACGCTCAGTGAAACAAAAGATTGTGCCCCATTTGTCTATTTCTAGCTTCCTTGCTTTAAGTGGTGGGATACAATGGAAAGAAAATTAAGGCAAATTAGATAGCATCCTGTATGAACCATTTGTGTGATGGGCTTCTTGACATTTTCTAAATGTTTTGCAGGGTGTAACAACCTGAAACAAATTGACAGCTGCTTCAACCAAATGGATTTCTAGAATAAATGCAAATATAAATTTCATTCATATTATTCAAATTACCTTCTAACTGTCTTGTTCCTAAGAGTTATTGTCCTGGTCTCTTTTGGGGTCCCCATCTTGAGATACAGAATAGTTATTGGGATAGGAACAGAGTGACACAGATTTTTGTCCACCCATAGACATAGAAGCTCACTGTGTGACTTCTCATCCTTTATAAATCTAATCTATCTCACAGGATTTTTGTGCTAAGGAAAAGTAGGTATAGGAGAAATATGTATGCCATCTCAAAATCCTTTTAATAAAGAGCAGAATATAAAGCATTTACATTTCATAAATAAATGTATCACAAATTTGTGGCACCCCAAATTATTTCAATCCTTTATGTGTTTTTTCTCAGAATTGTGTCCTAAACTGACTTTTACATATATATTTGCTCTGTAAGTCGAACTTTTTTTTAAAAATTGCAACAAATTGTTTAGCAAATGACAAGTTGCTAATACTCTGCTTTTTTTGCTTGATAATATTTTCCTTCATTTGTCAAGGGAAATATGTTCATGCTTATGTTAACCTTATTTCCACTCCTTTTTCAGAGTTGTTGCTTTGATATTTATTTACATAGATTTGGTTTATTCTGCTTAGATAATTGTGTCTCTCCAGTTACAGAGTTGGCCAATTTCAGTTCCTCATTTCCCAAGCTTACATCTATTCCATCCCATTTGTTTTATTAGTTTCCATTAAACCCACAAAACAGAAAACCTTCTGTCTGAACATTTATATGCATGTGGGTGTACATTTCTTCTAATGCATGCACTTGGTTGTGACATTTTGCATGATCCTGTGCAATATAATATACTCCTGTAAATCATTTGCATTACTCCCTCAGTGTTGAAATATAACTGCATTGTGATGTGTGTGCATTTAACTGTTCCAATTTCTTTTCCATCCGTAAAAGGGGGCTAAGTCAGAAAGATGCCAAATTCTTTGAAATACTCAATAACATTTATGTGTAATGATATGCAGGAATCGCCTTGGGAGACAGGAGGAAGAGCTTCAGTCTGGACAATTGTCATGTAAAAGGTATCTGGCACCCACAAGAGATCTAAGTCAGGCCCACCTTGAATTCCTTCTACTCTTCTCTCCTGCTAATTTCCCTCAGCCACTAGTAGCTCAGAGTCTTGTTGAGAGCTTAAGCGTGCAATAAATCTTTATGCCCATTTGAACTGTCTGGATGTCCTGATTTTTCTAGTGCTTGACAACTACACACTGTAGCTTTCAAGTACATTTTCATGCTCTTTTTTTCCATACATAAGGACTCCTTTCTCTTCTCTTTCCCATGTCTTCAGATAAGAACACTTACTTGAAAGACTGGAAAAAAAATAATATCTCCTCCAAGAGGAAGATTAATTCTATGAATTTAAGAACTCTTATCTGAGCAGACCTGAATGGTTATATATTCCCAGCACCAAAGTTTAATTACAATTAGATTGAGGAAATAGATTGCTTTTCTGGTTTAAGAACACATTTGCTGGTGCAGAAGTTATTTTCACAATACCTCTGGGGACGCCTTTGGAGCATGGCACAGAAGCAACATACCCATTAACTGGGTATTTCCAGATGGAACTTCTGTTACTCATAAAGGAAACAATTTTGACCTGATATGGAAAGCTCCAAACTGTGCAAAATTAACTGTTTGGGAATGGGCTATTCCAGTGAATGCAGCAATGTTCCTCTTTTTTTTTTTTTTTTGTGGATCGTGTTCATAGGGTTATTCAATTGGTTTCCGAAAGCAAATCTTCTCAAACAGAAAATGGTTCAGATATGATGTAGCTTTTAAATGCCTGAAATATCACATCCAAAGCATTGTGAATTACTTTCTGTTAAGCACAGGAAATCAGGAGTCCAGACAGTTCAAATGAATATAGGTTTATTGTATGCTAACGCTCTCTACAAGCATCTGAACTACTAAACAAATTGGCAGTGGATAAAAGTCCACAAAATTCAAGATGGACTGGACTCAGATCTCTTGTGGGTGTGAAGGAACTCAAGATTGATGATGCATTTAACCCCTCCCTTGGGCTCAGCCTGGTCATCTCCTACACTACCTGTTTTGGAATATTTATATCTGGAAAACCATCTAACCACTCATGGAATTGCAGAATCAGTGGGCCCCAGAAGCAAAGGGTTCAATCTTCAGAGGAATCAGATTTGTACATGCAAAATAGCAAAATGATCCCCCACAGAACAAATTTTGAAATTCCATATAGGGAAGAATCAAAGTACATTATATACAAAGAGAAAACCCAAGGGAGGTGCTGCTTATCTTCTTCACAACAGTTCCTTATGCTGCAGCATAACCAGTTCCAGATTGCTTATAATGACAGCTCTGTATTTGCCTTTATTTATTACTTTTTCTGCTTGGGAAACCTTAATCATCAGAATGAATTTTCATATTGCCTTATTATCTGTTTGACATTTTTCATCCCAACAGTTCCACTGCTTACAACCTTTTTTTTTAAAAAAAAAGATTTCATGGAATCTCAGCTCACTTTTCTCAGATGGATAAGTTTATGTGAACTTTGCTAGTTGATTAAGTTATCCATGAGAAAGTGGGGAAATGTAAGACAATTGTATATTCAAATGGCTGTTAATTACACCCTCCTGACATAGTTATTAGATGAAGAACACACTTAGAATAAAACCGCTGCACCATCTAATTGAACTCAGAAATATTTCTGACATTTTAATGAACACACCAATTAGTTTTATTTCACAAGTCTTTCAAATGAATCACAAAGGATTAGAAAATGACATTCAAGTCTGTGTGGTAATTAAGTTGTATTAATGCAGGAAGGTGAAAGAAAAGGTGTTTGATGCTTACTTTGTTTATTTTATTTATACTCTGCCCCATCCCAAAGACTAAGGTAGCTATTAGGCATTTAATCATTGTCTGGGTATGTCTTTTATGTTAAGGCAGGTCATATAGTTCAACCTAAGGGAGAAACAGAATTAGTGCAAATGCAACAAGCAGAAACAGATATAATCAATTGTAACTGTCTCTTTTTGCCTGGAGTTCTTCATTCAGACCCCAAAACTATTTCAGGGAGTTAATGGACAAATTTTCAGGGAACATGACATTTAGGTACAGAATTGTCAGCCCTAAGGCCTGCACAAGTTTTTTTTTTAAAAAAATAAATATATGTTGTCTATAGGCAAAAAATGTCAAATACCTTTTTTCAATGGCACTAATCCCAGTCTTAGATAAAAGCTTGCAGGATTGGCCCACCATAAAAATCAATAGATTTATATGTAGTGTTGGGGGAAAGGGACACATTTTAAAATGTTGCAAGACTTGAAAGATTTGGATATATGTCTTATAGTTTTTTACTGACTATTGTACGCTGCCCAGAGTTACTTCCTATGAATGGGTGGCTGTATTGATTTGATTCATATGCATTTGTGCATTTATTTCTGTACTGTATTGCCTATCTCCTTCAAAAAGAGACTCTGGATAGTATACAATAAAATGTCAAAATATAGAAACAGTATTTAAAAATTAAGATGTTAAAATTAAAATGTTTAAATTAAATGTTTTTTTAGAGGCAGGCAAGATTAATTAAACCCCAATAAAAATTAATTTAGAAGATGAAAGTAGGAGTCTCAGGGCACCAACCAGTCCTACAGCTGCATGCTCCTTTGGTCTCCCCTTGCATAGCAGAGCTATGTTTTAACCACATTTTGGAAGAACAGGAGAGTGGGAGGCCTGCCGCACCTTTAAGAGAACATTGTTCCACAGGTTTGGGACCAATGGCAGAGAAGGCTTTCTTCCTGGACCCCACCAGTTGGAATTCTTCAACTGATTGGGTCTGCAGCATACCTTCCTTGCCTGTCCAGGTGAGATGGGCCAGGGTAATGGGACAAAGGCAATTCCATAGACAATCTGACCTCATGCAACTAACTAAATAAATAAATATCTCATCAATTTGATCATATTCTTCTAATTTGTAATCTGCTGTCTGATTTGTTTGTTCCTTTGTTATTTCCTGGGTATTTTTTAATTGTAGATTTAGATTGGAAATATGCTTATTTAAATCCTCAAAGTTGTTTTGAATTTTGTCATGGTTTGAGTCTATTGTCATTTGTATTTGTCCTAACATTACATATATTTCCTCTGGGAAAGTATTTATCTTGCCTTGAAATATTGCTTCTGGAGGCCCTTGATTTTCCAGGCTAAGTCCTTCAGGAGAAAATATTGAATGTGGCATCCTGTCATTTTTTAATACGTGTGTGATATCCATGTTGTCTCCCCCCTTCAAATAATCTTTCATCAATATTTTAATTCAAAAGTCAATTTATCAGTCAGTCAAAATTACAGATTCAGTATGTTAAGCCACTATAAATCCTTCCTACATATTCTCCTCTAAAAAATTAGCCAAAAAGCCAAGGTTTTTCTTTTCCATAAACAGTTCTTAGGTTTAAGCAACAGTTCAAGTCTTTTGTTGTTTTTTTCTTTCAAACACTTTTTAATCTTATAGTTAGCTCTTCCTTTGTTCCCAGCTGTCTTCAAGCTTATTTGCAGATCAAAGGAACAACTTTTTCTTTGTTTCTAGGCATTCTGCCAGTTTCTGAGTCCTTATTGTTAGTGTTCTATTCTCTGATTCTCCACTAGATATCAGCAGTTACTTCTTTTTTCAGTTTTTCTTTCAATCAGAAAGTTATTTTTGTTATATATTTTTATAATTCCATCAGAATTTTTTTAGGGTATAATCTTGACAGTTTTTTAGTTCCTAGATTTGTCCAGACTGAAATATTTTAAATCAAATTTTAGTATATCTCTTTCCAGCAGAGAAACAGAATGTAGCTGAAAGGCAGGTTAGTAAAAAAAACCGCTTGGGGGAGGTGGGCACGGCAACCTTACCCTCCATGGGTATTGATGCAGGTTGTTCATGGACAGGACTGAAGGCCTAGGACTGGGGCAATGGTGCGCATGCCCACAGAGAGGGCTCTGCTTGCCACCTGTGGCACAGGTGCCATAGGTTCTTCACCACCATGGCTGGAGAGAGGAAGAGAGAGAGAGAGGATACAAGATAAAAGGATAAAACAGCTTTCAGTTTACATTTAAATAAGATTTTATTGGATTTGTTTCAACATGTAAAAAGAGAATATATCATCAATATCTTTGAGGGAGTCAAAATCAATAAGATGATGGACACAAAATCATTATAAAAGCCCCCCACTTTTGAATATCTGTGTAAAATTGATGTGCATAGCAAAAATGTAGTGCTTTTATCACAGTATTTCATCTTCTGATTTATTTTGACCCTTACAGCAAAACTACTGTATTTGTATACTGACTTTAAAACTCTGAAAACTTTGTAACACAACAGTGTATTTAAATTCAATTTTTATAATTTATAAAGTAAGTTAAAAACTGCCATGGAACAATGGAAGGAAAAATATAAGCTATGATGTTTAGATGCTAGTTTAAATGCCAAGAGGTAAATTTTCATAATGCATAGTGCTTTGCATGCAATTCAGAAATCTTTCAGAATACCTAGGAGCATGAAAACAATCATATCTTTTTTCAAAGTTACAAGGCACTACACAATTTCTGCTATATTTGTATAAGCATAATTTTTTGAAAAATCAGGAATGGGAAATGTAAGAATATGATGGGTCATATTCTTACTTAAAGCAGACTCTAATGTTCTCTGAGGAGAGGTAGACTACAACATGATTTGTACAGTAGTAATAGATTACTCTTACTTCCAAGTAATTGGAGATGTATAAACACCCGGAGTAGATTACTTGGAGCCATTTAATGAATGTAGATACTAGCCTATTATTGGCAATTTATGTTTGACTACAAAATCTCCTTTATGCTTAGGGTTGATAAAGAATTTGATACATTGTAGGATTCTGAGACATATTCTATAATGCAATTTTTTTATAATAAAAACAAATTAGAGCTGCAAAAGCTGAGATAGTATTTAAAATGCTTTCAATTTCTCTGATAAAGCTTTATGAGGAATATTATTGTTGCTGTTGTTTTTTATGGGGGAAAAATAGACTTTCTTGGAAAAAAGTAGTCTTTGAAAAAAGGTGAAATGATTGAGATGTGATCTCGTTTTTCAGCCATGGATGAAAAGTATAGGGATGCAACCACGTCCTTCTATTTTAAAATTCACTGCTTCAAAACTATTGGCTCATCGTGATTTCCAACAGGGAACCTTTTCAACTGTATTCAGATACAACAGAAATTGATTCTGGTGTTAGCCCTTGGAATGGCCATTTTCACAAGGTAGAAGATGATTTTTCCCTATCTGTAGTTAGTTGTGGAGTGCTTTGCTTTCTAAATCATCACCCATCTGACAGTGCTGACAATTGACATGAATGGGGGAAAGAAAAAGTTAAATTTAGGGACTTATCAGATGGATTCATTCTCTTGGTAGGACTTGTTTTAATGAGAGTTTGCTTGTGCTTGGCCTGGCACAATAGAATTAGGAATGAAAAAAATGCTGTAGGGCTGTATCCTAAATTTTCAGCTGCTTTCAGATATAGCCCTGAACTGAAAGAACATGGTTCTTAATATTTAATGATATGACAAAAGACCATACATCACTGGTAAAACAGGAAATACATGATCAGCAAGATGGTTGGGCTGATAAATATATTTATCTTTTTAATGAGCATTGTTGAGAGGGTTAGGACGATTAATGAAAATGAAGGTCCCATCAGTAACCTTGAAAACCTAAAAGTCAATATTAGGAGCAATTCTTTACAGAGCAGTATATGATACTTAAAGCTGCAGAAACCCCTTAGGGATACTAGAGACTTGATGAACTGACACATCTGATATGGTGTTATTTAAAGAGGATTTAACATTATGAAAGAAGTGATGAAAGATTAATCAGCTTTTCCCAACTTTGCACCCTTCAAAAATATTGGGACTACTAACAATATGCCAAGTGCAAATTCTAGGAATTGGAGTCCCAGCATATCTCTAGCATGTCAGACTCTCTCTCCCCCTGTTTTAATGGACACCAAATGTCATGATTATTTCCACAATCACATATTTATATACAGTGAGGACTTGTTCAGAGACATCTTAGCTGAGTGTTTCTTTGGGGAGAACATGTTGAGAATGCAAGAGTTGAATATAACTGTGAGTTATAATTGATATAATCTATGCAATTCAGTCCCTTGAACGCTGGTTACCACAATGGGAGGGCAAAGATGTACATTTTTAGAAAGCAGTTATGCTTTATTTATTTTTTTAATTTTCATTTAAATTATAGGAATAATCTTAGTACATCTATTGAGGAAGAAAGGTGGGTTATATAAGCACCTTTAAATGGGAACATAATTTTTATGTGCTATGTACCATGGTATTATTTGCTCACTAATCCTTGGAAGATAGGTATATTGTCAAATCCAGGACAAAACAAGGGAAATTACTTCAATTTGAGGACAATTACAGATATGAAAATAATCTTTCTACTAGCCAAATGTATTGGGACCAAAAAGAGAAAATAGGGACTGATCAGAACAATTTAAAATTAACTTTAGAAGTGAGGGAGTGGAAACAGAGGACTTTTCAATGAAATTAGATCATCAGGAACACCTGCATAATCACCATTGGGAATGTGAAAAATAGATCCTATTATTTTCAAAGATACTTCTGCCTAAGCAAAAAATAAAAAAATAAAAATTGCATTCTATATCTGAGACAATCATCCAGAGACTCCAATATGTAATCTTATTCTAGGTTAAGATTTTCTGAATGATTGTTTTGTATCATAAGAAAAGTATGGTATATATAAACATTTAAGAATTATCCAATTTGCTGTTTCTCTGGACTATTGCTTAATATATATATATGTAGGTCTTTGGTTGTTCAGGTTTTCTCCCGCGTAAAATTGGAAGTGTCTTGGCGACGTTTCGACGAAGTCCCATTCGTCATCTTCAGGCTGGTGCTTTCAGTTTCATGCTTCGAGAAGCAATGTGTGGTCTTAGCTGTTTCTTCCTTTTAACTGCCAGTGGGGGTATGAACTGATTGGGTGGGAGCTTGGCTGTGTTTTGATTGGGTGGAGGTGTGTTCTGATTGGTTAGGGGCATGGCTGTGCTATGATTGGTTGGGGGGTTGGCTGTGCTCTGATTGGCTGGGGGAGTGTTCTGTTTGGTTGTGCTCAGGTTAGTCTGAGTTGCAGGGGATTTAAGATTTTGGGCTGCCTTGCTATTTTTTGGCTTCGCGTTCGTGGTCGTGCCTCATCTTCATGGAGGGTGTCAGTTTGCTTCATGTATGAATTGGAGGGGTTTAAAGTGGCTAATGATGCAGCTGTGGTCTGGCTTCTGGTTTGTGGTCGTGCCTCATCATCGGTGTGGCTTTGGGTTTGCTTTTTGCGTGGATGTGTGGTGGTGACATCCTGTGTGGTTTTTGTGAGTGTGGGTCTGGTATCATTTTTTGTTTTAGGGAGTCGTTTGTCAATAAGGGCGGGTTTCCAAATGGCTGGTAGGCGGGAGGTATCATCTCGCTTGTTCATGCTGTGTGGGCGTTTTTCTATCTCGATGGCTTCTCTGATTATTCTGTTATTAAAATGTTCACTTTTGGCAATGGTTCTGGTATTTTTATATCCACCATCCTTAGAAACCCCAAAGATAAAATTGACTTAGAAAATCAAGAAGTATACGAAATCCCATGCACTGCTTGTCCCATCACATACATCGGACAAACCAACAGAAGAATAAGTGCACGCATTGAAGAACATAAGAACTCAGTCAAAAAAGAGGAACCAACATCTTCCCTGGTCCAACACCTTAAAGCCACAGGACATGAAATTGACTTTAAAAATACTAGAACCATATATATATATATATAATCACAGAAAGTATTGTTTGAAGAAGATCTGACCATTAAGTTTCCAAAACCAACATTCTGATCCCTCTTTTGCTATTTTGTTTTTTTTAAAAAAAAAATAAACTTGCATGAAAACTACTTTCAACAAGATTAGAAGGAAACTCACTCCATGCTTTAAGCGGGGATGTGTTTGGGAGCGACTGCAAAGTTGAATCCTTTGGAAAGGACATTGCTTTCGGCTTTGGTGAGAATCCTATCTGAGATGTTATGCACTGTTTGTTTCATGTGTGGCTGTGAGAGAGGAAGGGTTTGTTTCTGGCATAGTCTTCGGAGTTTGTTGGTGTGTGTGTCTGTCTTGAGGGTGGTCTGTGTTTCGGCTCTCCAGATGGCGAGTTGTTTGGATTTGTCCCAAAGTCCTAACCAATCAGAACACACCTCCATCCAATCAGAATACAGCCAAGCTCTCATCCAATCAGTTCATACCCCCACTGGCAGTTAAAAGGAGGAAACAGCTACAATCACACATTGCTCCTAAAACCACGAAGCTGAAAGCACCAGCCTGAAGATGACGAATGAGACTTCATCGAAATGTCGCCAAGACACTTCCAATTTTATGTGGGAGAAAACCCAAATAACCAAAGACCTACATACAAACACCTGCGAAAACCTCAGAAAACAATATCGAACCTCTACGGGGAGGAAATCCACCATCTGACCAGGACCTATGAAAAACTTGAAGTCCTAAGAGCTTCCATTTTATGTGACCTCGCATTCCTATGCAACTGCCGAGATCAAAATTTAATCCCCACATGTTTCCAACTGAAATTCCACTTCAACTCTGCAGATACCAAACGCATCCTGAAAAGAACAGATTTCGTATACTTCTTGATTTTCTAAGTCAATTTTATCTTTGGGGTTTCTAAGGATGGTGGATATAAAAATACCAGAACCATTGCCAAAAGTGAACATTTTAATAACAGAATAATCAGAGAAGCCATCGAGATAGAAAAACGCCCACACAGCATGAACAAGCGAGATGATACCTCCCGCCTACCAGCCATTTGGAAACCTGCCCTTATTGACAAACGACTCCCTAACACAAAAAATGATACCAGACCCACACTCACAAAAACCACACAGGATGTCACCACGACACATCTACGCAAAAAGCAAACCCAAAGCCACATCGATGATGAGGCACGACCACAAACCAGAAGCCAGACCACAGCTGCATCATTAGCCACTTTAAATCCCTCCAATCCATACATGAAGCAAACTGACACCCACCATGAAGATGAGGCACGACCACGAACGCGAAGCCAAAAAATCGCAATGCAGTTCACCATTTTAAACCCCCCTGCAACTCAGACTAACCTGAGCACAACAAAGCCCCCACCCAAACAGAACACTCCCCCAGCCAATCAGAGCACAGCCAACTCCCCCAGCCAATCAGAGCACAGCCAACCCCCCAGCCAATCAGAGCACAGCCAAGCTCCTAACCAATCAGAACACACCTCCATCCAATCAGAAACCAGCCAAGCTCTCATCCAATCAGTTCATACCCCCCTGGCACTTAAAAGGAGGAAACAGCTACAATCACACATTGCTCCTAGAAGCACGAAGCCGAAAGCACCAGCCTGAAGATGACGAATGAGACTTCGTCGAAACGTCGCCAAGACACTTTCAATTTTACGTGGGAGAAAACCCGAATAACCAAAGACTTACATATCCTAAATTGTATTTTCATTTACATAGAGGAAAGGCAATTACTGACCACACCCCATGTGATATAATGGTAAGGCACAAGGCTTGAAACTGGGAGACCATGAGTTTGAGTCCCTTTTAGGCCTGCCCCAGCTAAGTCCTTAGGAAAGAAAGACAATTGACTCCATTTGGTTGAAGTGATAAATTCTTTTACTAAGGTTAAGTGGTTGCAGTGAAATAAAGGCTAGATCTGAATATTTTGCATGCAAAGTTTACACTTTTCCCTTTCCATGGTCCTCCCCCCTTGACATGTACATCAGTGTCCAATAGCAATCAGGCGAGAAATTTTGGGAATAGTTTGGTTGTTGGTGCCACTGAAGGCAGTTCCACATTTTCTTCCCAGGCTAGGTGCCCTTGAAGGCTGGTTTCATCTGGTCCTGGCACCTCTGGTTTCCATTAGGTGCCTCTCCCCCCTTTCTCGCCATTTCTCTTCCTGTTCCAAAACTCATCTTTACTACTCTACATTCCTTTGCCTCCCCCTCCCTCCCTAGCATTTTATGGCAGGATGCCGGCAAAGTAAAAAGCTGAAGATGGCAGATCTGACAGTCCCATTTTAGGCACAAAATCAGTTGGGTTAGGTTTAGGGTTCCCTTAGACCAATCACTGAATCTCATCCCTAGGAAGAAGGCAAAGGCAAAACACTTAAAAAAAAAAAACCTTGCCAAGACAATTGCAGAGATTTCTCCAGAATTGGACATGATTGAATAGAAGAAGAAGAAGAAGAAAAAAAAAACACATAATCACCCCTTGTAAGGGTCCTCCAATCCTTATGTGGAAAGTGGAAAAGATAAGGCAGCAAAGACAAAGTAAAGTTATGGTCCGCTATTCTCCGTATGAGTATCAATTAATATTTGTTATTAAAGTTCTGTTTGCAAGTATGTATGCATATACAGTATGTGTATCCAGACTGTTCACTGAAAAAGTTTGTGAAATTGCTTTCCTTCTTCCTTGAAGAGCAAGTAATTTTCCCCAGAGATCTTTGCATCTACACTAATTAGGATGGGGATCAAAAGTCATGAAACAAGCATATTTGTTTATTTTATTGGTTAGAGAATGAAAAACCATGAATCTCCAATGCATCCTTAATGAACACATCAAATCAAAACAGTGTTGATATCACGCAGGGCTGACATTCCACCCCCCATTTTTCAAACCTTAGATCTCAGTACAGTACAGGTAATATTTGGATTCAAAAATCTATATTCCTTGGTCTGGGAGCTCGTATAGCAATAGCACTGATTAATTTTTGGTGGAAGACACAAATTTGTGTCTGAACATCAGCCAGTAAAAACAGAAACTGTTATCTGATTAAAAAAAACTAGAAAAATGCAGCAAAGTTAGTAGGTTATGACAAAAAGAAGTAAAAGAAGTTCATAAATATTTTTGCTTACATCTTTTATCAAAGCTATTAGATTTAAGGAAAGAATTTTCTTATTAGAGGTGGTTCAGAATAAAGCTATTTGTACAGTTCATCCCAAATGTATTTGCTGTTGAACATTTCATTATGCCAAATGGGCATGTTCTATAGGAAACAGTGGCAAAAAAAAATTCTTATGCAAGTATCTTTTCCAAACAAAAGATTTGTGGCATCTATATTAAATCTCACATTTAAGTACTGACTAGACTATATTTCAGATATACAATATAACACAGGGTTATGGAATCTAGATTGAAACAATTATCTCTTTTTTGCCAATTAGTGGTTTCCATATTGCTGTAATTCAGATGTGGATAAGCCCATGGATAATACTTGGCATGCTTATGAGGAACTCTTCATTTCAATGGAACCCCACTACATTGCTACCTGGTTATTTTTCTCCTACATGAGATATTATAAAGATACAAGACTAGCCTTCCTAGATTAAAATAAGGATTACTCAATCTAGAATGCTATCTCCAGGAATAGTCAGACAGATGCCTCTCAGGTGCTAAGATTAAATTCTGTCTTTTGTATGACTTCCATTTCTGATTCTCAAAGATCTAATTTACCAGTTGTGTTTGTACAACAGATTTTACTCAGCCAAGACACTAACCAAGACATAACCTCTATTTTTGGATCTAGCAGCACAAAGTCACAGTATTCGTTCATTCAGGCATGCATGCATTCAATTTCAGTGCTGCCTGACTCCAGCTTACTCTGACTGACAATGTTAAAAAAAAACCAACATGCAATAAATTAGTCACAAACAAATAACAAAAATAGCTACAAACTAGAAGAAAAATAGGAAAATTCTCATTGGCTCTTCACAAACCAGACTCCCAATGCAGACTGAAATGGATCTAGTTAACCAGGTTAATCTAAGAGTTCCTGAATCTGGAGCACCATTTCCTTTTCCATCAGCTTATATAAATTCAGACTATTTAATACTGGCTAATAATTGTTCAAATTGGCTGCTATATTTCCTTTAACAACAACCTCATTGTTGCTTCTTTACTGTCACACATTTAGACTTACTATCTAATATAATAACAGTGCCTTTTTAATTTTCATATTCATATATGTAAGATAAACATTTCATATGTTTGTAAACATTCAGCTGCACTTGCTAGTATGATATGAATGGCCACTCAAATACATATCATGGTAGCTTTTCAGAACCTACTGTAAATAACAACAAAGCTTTCTTTGGAAGCCTAGCATCTAATTTACCTGTGCAAATTTGTAAGAACAGTTCATAACAAAAAAAGTGCAAGTCTTTAATGGAAAATTCTTTCCTATACTTTTGCAGCAAGTTCTAAAATACCGTAGTCCACTGAAATGGTTAAGATGCTTCAAAACCAAGACAAAAAAATGTTATTTCATAATTAAATTCATTGTGACTTTCAGGTTGTATAAATGAACATGAATTCCCATCTGCTGCTTTTATTGCTGGACAGTATGAAAAACATCTGAATTTTTATAGATTATATAAATTATGTAATGGCATTATGTTTCATACTGTTCTATCTCTAAGGCAGTGGTTCTCAACCTTTTTAATGCCGTGACCCCCAACCGGTCGTAAGTCGAGGACTACTCAACTGGTGCATCACCGTTTGCAGAATGGGACTTTTGGTGGGCTCAGCAGGGCAGAGACCGCCTGGACAATTCCTATTGGCTTTTGAAAGCCAATAGAATTAGACTCTATTCAAGAGAGTCTATTCTATTGGCTTTCAAAAGCCAATAGAATAAAAGGGAGTAGCACAGCTAAGGAAAAGGGGGGAAAATTGGCGGACTGCATTGTTTGGTGACCCCCATGAAATGGTCGTTCGACCCCAAATGGGGTTCCGACCCACAGGTTGAGAACCACTGCTCTAAGGAAAGATTATCGAGGATATTTTGTAAGGGCAGTGATCAAGTACCCAGGCAACTGGTTCTTTTGAATCCAGAGACAATTAAGCACACGAGGGAATAAAGGGATTTTAAGCTTTATTCAAGCAAACAGATTTAAAAACAAAACAGAAAAACCATACATATCAAGTAAGAAAATACTCAGATCTCTTACAAGCTGTCAGGCGGTCCTTAATTATGACAGCAGAGATAACCCAATGGTGGCCAATTTCTACAGTACCCAATGCTAGGGTCTGTGCAGAAGCCCCCAGATTAAAGGCGAATATTAGGATTTCAAAACCTGGCACATGGCTTCCTAGCCCTGCTTTTATGGTCTTGAGGTCACAAGATCTGATCTTGACCGGGTGGCACATGATTCTGAGAAGGGAACCGAAAGTCTGAGCTTTTCACAGGTTTACGGCTATGTGAAGATGCTGCCCCCTTCTCCTTTATTCATCAAGCAGCATAGCTAAAATAAGCTCCAAACAGATAGACTTTTCTTAATATAAGGAAAAAAATCGAAATATGTCACTAAATTCCTTGAAATAACAAAGATCTTCTCCATTGCCTCTACAAAGGAACAATCCAGCACAAGTTGAGTTAATCTCATCCTATTTGTAAACTGGAATTTATTTATAAACTCAGTTTTGTACTTCCTGAATTTTCCAAATCAGTGAAAAATTGGTAATTAACTGTAATTAATATACAGTTTCAAAATGCATATAATTCATGAAACGTAGATGGTAAAAATGCCAGTTTTGAAAGAGTATTAGTAGGGGAAGCTGTGTTTTGTGAGAAGATATGCTTAGAACAAATTGACCTTTAAATGCTAAAATTCATGAGGATTTTAAAAATGCAATAGGTTAATGTGGAAATTAGAATGGAACTCACTTAGGAACATATATGAGAATGTGAGACAGTAACATATCCATCCTATTTCTATTCTCTTTGCTATTTTTAAATTCAAAGTAACTATACTCATTCAGACATATAATGAAAAGAAAGAGTAGAAATGATTGCTAAATTGAGCATTATAATCTACATAAATATAGACTTTTTTTAAAAAAGGGGAGGGAATGGGAGAAAGTAAAGGAACATTGAAAAAATACCTGTGAGATTTTAAAACGTTGTCCATACTGAAAAGAAATTACAACAGAAAACCACTATGTGGGAGAGAAGATTAATACAGAATACTCTCTATTTGCCACATGTTTTTAATTAAGAGGAAAATATGGGTTTTTTATAGAATAAGAAAATAGGAAATTGATTCTTTAAATTGATTTTACTTTGTCAGGTTTGCATGTGCATGTGCATGTGTATCCCTTTGAACTTTTTCCTTTTTTTAACTTAGGTCACTTGTTCTTTGCCATTCACTCAGCATTGTGACGAATCCTGACAAAAGCTGGTTACGTTTATATATGTACAAATTACTGGCAGCATTTCTAGGCTACTTTTCCAATCTGCCTCATTTTCCATCTCTGAAATTGAGGTACCAGATGGCAGCACTATTAAGATAACAACATATCTTCAATTTTTCAAATCCTGTGGGCCAAAGAACCCCCCCTTGGTATTTGCCCACTTGATAATAATAGGTTTCAGATTAATAGACCATATTGCCACTTTTCCAATGGTTGACAAACATTGGCTTAATGAAATCAGCAAACCACAGGATGGAGCATTGAATTCCAGATTTTCCACTGATAGAAGACTGGAAATTATCTACCAAAATGTTTACTGAAATAACAAAGCAGTTATTGGAACAAATAAGACCTTTACAGTAAATGACAGCAATTACAGTGGAGAGAAAGAATGGCTTTAAAATGTTCATTCCTCATGCTTTGCTGTTCAGAATGTCAGTAGCTTAAAAATGTTTTAACACAACCTGGAACATGCTCTGACAATGAAGATACAAATTTAGAAAGTAATCTAGAGCAACATTCCCCTACCTGGGGACCCTTCAGTCACATGGACCTCAGCTTCTTGATCTCAGAGGTGACCTAGAACAGAGAAAAAGGCTTCCATGAGTCTGCAAATGAGGATAAGAAATGTATGTCACAAGATGGCAATGCAATCCTGTGATTGATATACTTGCATGGAATGTCACAATGCAAGTAAAAATACTGAGGTTTGCATTATGAGGTCACAACTCACATTTTATCATTCTGGCTTGTACTTAATGCCTATGGCTTGCCCCACTCTAATTCTTTATCTCCTTCACAGATGGAACCTTGGGGAATATTTGAGATATTTTAGAGTCAAAGTCTTATTACTCTGATGATTCTCAAGCTTACTATCAGTGGTAGCAGCAAGCAGTCCTTTCCCCCTCCCCACCTCTTCTCAACTGAAGCTTTCTTTTTGCTGCAAACAAAGTTCATTTTGGCAGCTAAAAGTACCGTTTTATTTTGCAGAATAATATGTGTGTGGCTTCTTTTGATGGCCTACTTTTCAAGAGACAGGTAAATTGTCATAAAAGAAATAAAGTAATGGAACAATGATTCCTCAGAATACTCTGAAAGGATGTTATATTCCTTGCATTCCAAAAGAAACTTGACTATCAAGAGGAATTCTACTGTCGCTGTGAGAAGCAGAAATAGTCATGGTGATGGTGGTGATGATTATGGTGATGGTGGTAAAGATGATGATTACTACTACTTCTCTATTATTTCTGGTATTTGGCAACTTATGAATGTTATATTTTGGGATTTATTTTGCTAGTTGTTAGTATATTTTTGTATTTATTTGCTTCACTCTGTATTTGTTTTTTTTTAATTTTTGTTGATCATTGACTGAATAAATATTATTGATTGAGAATAATAAGAGAAATTGTCAGCACTTTGATATAGGTTAAGTAAGTAAACCATAAGCATTAATTGAACTCTATGCTTCTCAGGATTAGTAATAAAATCTCGAAAGCCCAATAGTGGGGTAGTATTTTGAGTTTCTTTCCCATGGCTCCTCTTTTCCCAGGACTGAATTCAGGGAGTTGTCTCTTTGTTGTGTTTTAACTTTCTTATATACCATTTTCAAGGTTATCTCACATACCTACATCATAACTTCTGAAATTGTTTTTTCTTTGCCTAGGGAATGATGAGAAAAAAATTATTTTCTTAGAAAAAAATGTTCAGTTCATTTAAGATAAAGGTCACAGACCTTTCTGGAGGATGGCAACAGGCTGGACAATATAAAGAGTAAAGAAAATGACCATAACAAAGATAAACAAACTCTGCTACAAAAGTGGCTAGGGTGTGAAATATGTTTTAATTACTCAACATACATATACTATTGAAAGAAACTCAGACAGACACCTCCTTAATTGCCAGAAGTATAACAAGGTGTCAACTCTACAACGATCCTGGCTGAAGCCATCTTGCTCATTCTAGGTTGCCATAAGCATGGGAGGAGGGAGGTGGAGGTTTTTTTGATAGTCTAAACAATTCTCTGTCTCATGGGAACCAAGGTCATTTCAAATGGTCAGATTGGGGGGGTTGGGTTTTCTGTTAGAAAGCCTACCAAACTATTCTATTGGGAAACGTAGCTGATTACCTTGTATTGGGGTGGGAAGTTTAACTTTGTAATAGTGTAACTCTTTGGAGGGAATTTCAAACTTGGTTTCACTTTTGATCGTGCTGATACTTTGTAACCAATAAACATGTTATTTGAGGAAGCCTCTAGCCTCAGAGTTCTAATTTATTTGGTCACACCTATCAGAACCATGACACAAAGAGGAACAGATAAGCATAGACTCACAAGCTTTTGATATTAGAGCCAATCTTAATAAAAGTAGTTTTACTTTCTTGTGATTTCCTGATCTACCTAGTAAAGTCTGACATCAAGGGGGGGGGAGGAGATCCCTTCCCTTCATCATTGTTTTAGAATAAATTTATTAGAATTAGTCTCAGAACAATCAAGAGGAAATTATGATAGAGTGGCATTAATTGGTTGATCCAATCATTTGGTTTATTTGGTTAAAGGCTGGTGTAATACTGCTGACCATAACTGCTGCAAAGATTTTATCATTGAAGCAGATTAGTAACTAATGTAATTGCAGGAAGATCACCCCAATATGTTTCTTGTACCTATTATACATCAAGGGGCAAATATCATTGCATTAGCTGTATCCTTTGAGTCATGTCTACAGGCAGCTCCAGAACGACCAGATACATTGTCTAATCTTTTATGGGAGAGTGGAGAGCAGAACTGATTATTTCATGGGGCATCTATATGGCATTAAGATTCATATTAATCCGTTTACTGAATATTAGGACATGAAATTAGTACAGGAAATATAAAACTGACATTTTTTATGCATATGCTAGAAAATTTATGCCTCCACCTTTGCTTGCCTGCTTCTGAAGGGAGAATTTTTCACAGCAGGACTCAGTTGCTTAATTAGCACAGAATAATTAGAATTCACTGCAGGGAGAAATTCCAAAGTTCAGCATTAGTTGAAGAGGATCTGATCCTTGCATTTAGGAGCACGGAACAATACAAAACAAAAATGAGCAACCAGCTTGCCTAGCAGAAGCAATGTATTCCAAGAATTCTTTAAAACAAAACAGAATTCCACAGGGAAAGCATGTTTGGTAATTACAAACCAACCAATCTGCCCATACATTCCATCTAATGGCAGTTTTATTCTCTTTTTTGCTTCAAGCTAGCAACAAACGGAGTGTACTTAATATGACCGGTTGACTAAAAACACTTCAGTTAAAATATATATGTAGGTCTTTGATTATTCAGGTTTTCTCCCACGTAAAATTGGAAGTGTCTTGGTGACATTTCGACGAAGTCCCATTCGTCATCTTCAGGCTGGTGTTTTCAGCTTCGTGCTTCGAGGAGCAATGTGTGGACTTAGCTGTTTCTTCCTTTTAACTGCCAGTGGGGGTATGAACTGATTGGGTGGGAGCTTGGCTGTGTTCTGATTGGGTGGAGGTGTGTTCTGATTGGTTAGGGGCTTGGCTGTGCTCTGATTGGCTGGGGTGTTGGCTGTGCTCTGATTGGCTGGGGGGTTGGCTGTTCACAGAGCACAGTCAACCCCCCAGCCAATCAGAGCACAGCCAAGCCCCTAAACAATCAGAACACACCTCCACCCAATCAGAACACAGCCAAGCTCCCACCCAATCAGTTCATACCCCCACTGGCAGTTAAAAGGAAGAAACAGCTAAGATCACACATTGCTCCTCAAAGCACGAAGCTGAAAACACCAGCCTGAAGATGACGAATGGGACTTCGTCGAAACGTCGCCAAGACACTTCCAATTTTACGTGGGAGAAAACCCGAATAATCAAAGACCTACGTACAAATACCCGCGAAAACCTCAGAAAACATATATGTGTGTGTGTGTGTGTGTGTGTTTGAAATATATACCCCACATCTACACAGTTAATGTTTTTTTGAGGGGGGGGGAATTTATTTTTTAACCATACATTGGGGGGAAGATGGAGTGATCATTTTTGATGATATATCCCCAATAATTGCATGGAGCATTCATAGTGATATAGTTTCATTTCATTCAGTTTCAAACAGAGACTGAGAATTTATCTCCATGAACCTAGATGAGTATGCAGGGGTGTGTGTTGAAAAGTAATTTTGGATCAGACTAATCTGACAATATTATGGAATGACACTACACTACTAATTCCACTAATTCTAGAACCTTCTTTAAAAAACAGATGTAAATAAGTTTGATCAGAGAAGAATAAGTAGAATAGAAGGAGGCAGCATTTAAAAAAGATTAAACAAGAGGAAAGTTTGGAAAGAGGGAATGTACTTAAAGTCACTTTAAGTTGATATTCAGTGCTAACAAGTAGTTAATATTTCATCACAGCAGTGTCAAAGTATCTTTGTTTCTCCTCACAGGCAATTGGTTCATGCAGGATTATCTCCCTGAGGTGTTCTACAACTTCAACCAATTTACTTTTCTGTAGATAATATAGGAAATGGAAGTCAGGATGTGCTTTCATTTTCACTATTCTTGGTCCTGGAGCTTAAGGCGACTCTATAAGGCTCAACTGTTTTTCTCCTGTGAATAACATAATAATGTAATGGGAAATGCAACAAACAACAGTGATGAAGGCAAGCAAAGAGACATTTTAAAAGTGTCCAAGAGAGAAGGCTACACACAGTAAGCCACAGAAATCAATAAAGGGAAGAAAATATTAATAATTGCAGGGAAGAGCTTAGGATCATAGGGTCATAGAATCATAAGGTTGGAAGGGATCTTGGAGGTCTTCTAGTACAATCCCCTGCCCAAGGCAGGAGTCTTCCTACCATCTTGAGCAAAAATTTATCCTACCTTTTCTTGGAAACCTCCAGCAATAGAGCACCCACAACTCTGGGAGACAAGCTACTGCACTGCTTAATAGTGCTCACCATCAGGAAATGCCTCCTTATTTCCAGGTTGGATCTCCCTCTGATGAACTTCCATCCACTGCTTCTTGCCCTATTCTCAGATGCTATGAAGAATAAATTGACACCTTCTGCCCTTCTCCCTTCAAGCATTGGAGGACTGGTATCATATCTTGTCTCTGTTAAGCTAAACATACTTTATTCTTTTAGCCATTCTTCCTAGGGTTTAGCCTTCAAACTTTTTATACTCTTTGTTGTTTTTCTCTGCATTTTTTCTAGAGCTTCATTATCTTTGTTTATATTGTGGTGACCAGAATCGGATGTAGTATTTCAAATGTAGCTTCACCAGTGCAGTATAAAGTAGTACTATCACTTGCCTTGATCTTGACCTTGATACTTTTTCTCTGTTGATGAAGCCCAGGACTGCATTCACTTTTTTAGAGCTACAGCACACTGCTGACTCATACTTAAGCAGTGACCCAATAGGAACCTAGATCTCTGTCAAGGACACTATTGTTGAGCTGGATACTGCCAATCCTATAAATGTTTTTTTCCTATCTAAGTGCAGGACCTTACTTTTTCTTACCATTGGACTGCATCTTGCTGAATAGAGCCCAATGCTCACGTCTGTCAACATTCTTCTGAAGCTTGAGTCTATCTTCCAAAGTATTCCCCCCAGCTTGGTGTCATCCACAAATTTGATGAACATCCCTTCAATCCCCTCATCTAGGTCATTTATGGTTTAGGTCAGGGGTAGGCAACCTTGGCTCTTTTATGACTTGTGGACTTCAACTCCCAGAATTCCTGAGCCAGCCATGCTGAGGGGAAAGGGAAAGGTTTCCAAGCTGAGCCATGTTGGCTCAGGAATTCCGGGAGTTGAAGTCCATGAGTCATAAAAGAGCCAAGGTTGGTACTTTGGTACTTTGGTACTAGGGGGTACCCGGTCTAGGTCAAGACCATTTTGAAGAGCACTGGGCCCAAGACAGAAGCTTGAGGAACCCGCTGCATACTTCCCTCTACATAGATGTAGTTCCATAAGGGTCACAAACTGAGTGCAATTGGTCAGCCAATTGCAAAGCCATAGTACCAGTAATGGTATTGTCTGTCTCACATTGTTCTATCTTAGCAAAAATAGGCTATGATCTTATTGTTTAGATCTGGGTGTATTATATCCACACGATTTCCTTGGTCTGGTAATTTAATCACTATAATAAACAAGGCATTAAGATTTGTTTGGCATGACCTATTCCTAACAAATCCATGCTAGATTCTAGAAATCACCTTGTTCATTTCTAAGTCCTTACAAATCCACTGCTTTTCTAGGATTTTCCCGAGTATCGATGTCAAGCTATTGGTCTGAAGTTTCCTGGACTCACTTTTCTCCTATTTTTAAGGGTTGGTACATTAGCTCTTTTCCAGTATTCTGGCAGTTTCTCCATGTTCACAGAGCTCTTAAAGGTTTCATTCAGTGGAAGCTCCTTCACAATTTTGTGGTATAAACCATCTGGTCCAGGAAACTTGATCTCATTCAGAAGAACTAGGTGTTTTCTAATCAATTCCTTACCTATTTTGACCCGTATTCCTTTTCTATCTCTCAGAGTGCTGCTTTTGACAGGTTGGATTATTTTGTTCCTTTTGAGTAAAAATATATGCAAAAAAGGAATTAAGCAGTTCCATCTTTTCCCTATTGCTTGTCATCTTTGTGTCATCTTCTCCCACTAGTGAACCATATTTCAGATGTCAAAGATTCATAGATTTACTCTATAAAGCTTTGACCAGAACTGCAAGCTTTCAGTAGATTAATTATATAATACATTAATTATAACCCTTCCTTTGCACCTCCCAGGAGTAATATAAGAAGGTCAAGACTACTTAGGAGATCCAAGACTATGAAATGGCTCTCAATAACATTGTCCCTGTACTGAGAAAGTCAGTTCTGTCTCTTCCTATGCAATAGGCTAACATCCTCTGAGCTTCTTTATGCAGTTCTCAAATGAGCTGACAGAAAATAAGAATAGAAAATATTTTTAATTCATCACAGGTAAGTATTTTAATTGGCTAGGATAAATATAAACCTATGGATCTGGAAATTAAGAATATAGTTGGTTATTTTGGCACCTTACGTTTACTAAGGAAAAAAATATGTTGAATTCCTACTTGCGCACAATTCCTAATTGTGTCTATGCTTATGTATCATATTATACCTAAACAAATAAACTGTATTAAAGCTTCTCATGAAACTTTATGATTGAACTGAATCATTACTGAATCATACAGTAATCAAGAACATTTTAGTACAAGTGATGATGTTGTTATCTAGTTTGGGTAATAAAATGTCTGCAAGAAAATTATCAAACTCAGATAGCACCAAGAACCCCCCAAGAGCATTTTAGACTAGTTTGGCATGTTTAGAGGCAACACATTTTGTTTAAGACTGATTGATTAAGTGCCATCAAGTTGGTGTTGACTCTTAGTGGCTACACAGATTTTCTCCATACAATATGTCCCTAAACTGGTCCTTCAACGAGTTCCATTTCAATGGTGGCCCCATCAGTACAAGTTTTCCATCTTGCTGCTAGTATCCATTTTTCTCTTTTCATACACTCTTCCCAAAATTAGAGGCTTTTCCAGACAGTCAGGTTCTCTCATAATATTATAAGAATATTAGATATTTAAAATCTGAGAGTTTAAAATTTCATACTTGTATTTCATTTTAGTGAAAAATGCAGGCAAAGATTAGATCATCTCACTTGTAATAAACAGAGCCAAGATCAACTTTAATTAGTTTTACCAATATTTGAGCTTTTTTATTCTTTTTCATAAATGTTACTATATTTAATCCCCTTGTTTTCTTTGCTATTCATTTTATTTTAAATAAAGCAAATATTAAAAATCCAGCATGTTAGTCAGGAAGTGGAGGAAATCCTATTTTTCCTTGTAATGTTAATTTCTGTTACAGACAAAGCTGTAGATTTTTTTAAGACAAATTTTAATCATGGAACCAATCCATATTGTGGTTTTAGCCCACCCCCTCCTATTTCTGCAAAATATGTCAAACTTCAAAGAATATATTGGCCATAAGACCTGCAGATAGAGAGAGAAAGAGAGAGAGAGAGAGAGAGAGAGAGAGAGAGAGAGAGAGAGAGAGAGAGAGAGAGAGAGAGAGAGAGAGAGAGATGGACAGACAGACATGATAGAACTATCCTGCAAGTTTCAATTTAATAGTGAATAGAAAAAAATAAATGTTTTAGACAACTGTTTCTGTTCTAAATCAGTGATCTCCTCTGGTCTGTAAGAATAATTTCTTCCTCTGCTTTGGCTCCATCTTTCAGTCAGTGCAGCCTGTCAGTTATCAAGATGTATTTCCTAGTAAAGTCTCTTGTGGTGATCAGACTTTGATCAATATTTAGTTTTGCTACTAATCAATCAGTTGGATAGATTTGATATTAATCCTGGTGAATATTTTAGGTACAGGCAAGTTTCCCCATCATTTCATTCCTGGTAATCCTACAGCATTTCCCTTTCCTCTGCTCACATCTGTAACACCTTCTAATCCTCTAACCTGCCTGCTCCTGATCCCTTCATCTGATTCCTGTGAGCTCAAGGTAATCGATAGGCACAGCAATTGACAGCCCAGGTCCAAGGAGAGGGAGATATTAACATTTGGGCAAGCAAAAGCAAGGAAGCAATTACCTAGCACAAGTGAGGAAAAATGTAAGGATATGAAACATGGTGCTTCTAAATTGTTCACTATAATTCTCGCAGCTTATTATTATAGCTTATGGATGTTGTACTCAGAATACCTAGAAATCAAATACTAGCCTTTTCCTGATCACTTATGAGGGGTGGGTGGAATTTATAGTATACCATATACTATGGTATATGGCTGCCCAGGTTGCTTTCATGACGCTATTAAAACCATAACCATAGCAATAGTATGAACATTATTTTTGTCTTCCCAGTTTTCCTAGCTTTTTTCCTGAGTTTTTCATGACTTTCATTTTTCATATCCTTTTTATCCAAGTAGTCTTCTTTTTCTCCCTAATCTTATGTTATCCTCCTTCCTTCCTTCCTTCCTTCCTTCCTTCCTTCCTTCTGTCCTTCCTTCCTTCTTTCCTTCCTTTCTTCCTTTCTTTCTTTCTTTCTTTCTTTCTTTCTTTCTTTTTCAAAATTTAGTACACTGATCTGTTTACATGACTCTCCCTATCATGAAAACAAGAGTTTTTTTCCTTACAAAAACCTCATATTTCAATTCATGGCATGTATAGACAAATCATACTACCAAATCAATGTTGTCTGGCAAATTCCAATATCCAAATTACCCCACAGTCTTCAAAATATTTCCATCCCTCAGTTACACTATTCTTATACTCTTAATGGTACAGGCATATTAATTTTTAATTTTTTATAGTTTTCTTGTTTTTGCCTTTCTCTTACTAAACAACATATGTTTCTTTATACCTCCCTCTGTTCCCTTTGCTTTGTTACTGAGAGGGAGACAACAAGACTTCCAGGTACCCATCCCAAAACTATGGAACCAGCAATAAAATTTAAATTAGCATACAAATTCTTAGCTGTGCAAGCAAACCATCTCCATAATAACTTTCTCATAATGTAAAACACCCTGTCAAGTGCATTCTGCTATTCCACCCACACATCTAAAACTTTGCTTTGTTTCTTCCACTGGAAAAGCTAATGTAGTAAAATGTTCAGAGGAGACCAATCCACTCTGCAAAAGCCAATGGCCTTTTCTACAATCTAATGAAAGGCATTTATGCATATATGCCATGGAATATTTTTCATTAGCTTCATTTTGTCCAGTAAATTAAAAGTGATATGCTGATCCCTTTTTTTTCACACCCAACAACAGTGTATACAGTAAACTCTACCATGAGCACAATAAATCTGTGCCCTGCTACTGTCATCTAGAATCCTTTGCAAGAAGAGCAAGCAACTCTGTAAAGGAAAACATGGTATTTCTTTTAATATTAATCATTTAATAATTAATTAATAATTTAATTAATAATTTAATAATACTATTAATATTTTGGTAATAATGATTAAATGGTGGTGGTGTGATGATGATGATGATGACAACAGAATACTTTTATGCAATGTTCCAAAGTCTGCTCAGAAATATTTTTATTTTAAGGCATCCTTTTATACAGAAATGGTTTGTGGTTAATTATTGGGCAGGAGCACATGAAATGCAGAAATACAACTTACTTTTGCTTTAAGAAAGTCAGTCCCTGAACATTTCACAATGACATGAAATGACTTACTTTCATGTTTGTATCTTGCTAGTATGCAGTAGAAAGATAAATGTCTCGAATTGCATTCTTCACACATTACTTTATGCAACTGACGCCACTCATTTAGGCTGCTTGCTCTCTAATTGCTTTTCCTTGTCTGTCTCATTGTGGAATAGCAGTAGCTTGAAATTAACTCAAAGTGCAAGCCACATGGAGTAAAAAGCTGTAAAAATTAGCTGCACTATGGTCATTTACAGCCATTATGGCATGAGCTACGTAATTTGTATCGTAGTACATAAAATAAAGAGTGGAGCTTAATGGCACAAATGCAGTTCCTTTGATTTTCCTGTTCCCTGTCAGTTTGCATTAGATTTTAATTGAAATAATTGGATAGAGCCTACCATGGAAGACTGGGGAAAAATATTCTCAATTAGCCTCATTCAGTTACTAGATAGAATGGACATGGATAGCTCTCACCAGGGCTGCTTATAGTACATAGGTAACTGCCAAAGGTAGATTAAATAAAGTGATGTTTTTATTTTTATATTGTTTTATTATTCTTATAAAAAAAACTCAAGGTGGCGAGCATACCTAATAATTCTTCTTCTTCCTATTTTCCCTCCAATAAAAACCCTCTAAGGTTAGTTAGATTGAGAGAGAGGGATTGGCCCAAAGTCAACCAGCTGGCTTTCATGCCTAAAGCAGGACTAGAATTTACAGTTTCTGTAAGGACCCACCCCACTTTGCATCTTAAGAAGACAGAACTCTTGGAATAATTCTTCCAACAGGAATCCTTTATTAAGAGAAAATGGTTGCAGGCATGCTAGACAGGACTTGGGGTTCAAGCTCTTCCATTCAAGGTTTTAAGGGGTTCCCCAGTAGTCCCACCCAATCAACCCCCCTTCCAGTGATAGTTTCAAGTATCACAATTCCGCCCCCTTTCTTCTTTCTTCCGTCTGGATGGGGACTTCAGATAACTACATGAAAGGCAACTACCCTCCTTTGGTATGCTAACGCTTCGAGGTTACAATAAACACACATTCAGCATTCCGCTCTTTGAAGTGTAAAGAAGGAAGTGAGGGCCATAAAGCCCCTTTGTTCTCCCCCTTCTCTCCCTCTTATGGCAGAATCCAGAGAAGGCAGAATTGGGAGTTTCTATATTTGATAATTTAAAGATGAAATATAATTGGATTCTGACATCCGGCCCCTCTTAACAATAAGAGAGATCCACCTGAAAGAAAACACAAGTATAAACTTTAGTCAGGCTTGTTAGGATACTCTGTGTGAAACTTCTTCAATAGCTTCGGGGCTCTGACATGACGTTTATGGACCCACTCATTTTGTGAGGGAGGTAGGTTTTTCCAGGCAACTAGGTACTGAGTTGCCCCATGATATCTCCTAGAATCAAGGATTTCCTTTATTTCGAAGTGTTGTTCACCCTCCACCATGAGTGGAGGTGGTGGTGGGAGGATTTTTGGCCGTAGATGTGACTGATGCTCTCTTTTCAGAAAGCTGCAATGAAAAATTGGGTGTATTTGCCTGAGGTTTTTGGGTAATTCTAATTCTACTGTTACTGGATTTATGATTCTTTTAATTGGAAAAGGTCCTATATATTTTGGTCCAAGTTTTTTTTACAGGGCTGTAGGGACTTTAGGTATTTTGTAGATAAGTACACCATTTCTCCTATAATGAATGGTGTAGGCTCAACCCTTTTTTTATCGGCTTGTGCTTTGTATGCCCGCCTAGCTTCATCTAGTGATTTTCTGACTATTGGCCAGGTGTTTTGTAGGTTTCCATCCATTCTTTCAGTGAAGGGATCGTTGGTTCTTTTTGGGGTTAACTCTGGCATAGGGTTGAAACTTTGACCGTTGGCTATTTGAAAAGGAGTGTAGCCTGTGCTGGAGTGGACTGCATTATTGTAGGCGACTTCTGCAAAAGGAAGTAAGTCCGTCCAATCACTCTGTTGGAAATTTAAAAAACATCTCAAATATTGCTCAAGTACCGACTGGCACCGTTCCGCTTGTCCATCTCCTTGAGGGTGGTGGCTAGATGTCAATCCCTGAGTGGTCCCTAAGAGGGATAAAAATTCCTTCCAAAATGCAGACGTAAATTGCACTCCCCTATCAGAGATGATGCGTTGGGGTGCCCCGTGCAATCTGTAAATGTGCTGGATGAAAAGTTTTGCTAAGGCCTTTGCAGTGGGAATCTTTTGGCAAGGGATAAAGTGCACCTGTTTGGAAAATAGGTCCTTGCCTGTCAGAAACAGTATTCCATTGCTTTCTGGCAATTCCACTATAAATCCGTGGCTAATTTCCTCCAGGGGCTGAGGGACTTGCCACGATTGTAATAGTCCTGGCAATGTCCCTTGCAACCTCTTTGCAGTTGCACATTTTGGGCAGCTGGCCACATAGCTTTCTATGTCTTTTTTTATGGATGGCCACCAAAATTGCCGTTTAATTAAGTATAAAGTTTTTACAACTCCAAAATGCCCTGCTGATTTTGTATCATGGCAAAGCTGCATGAATGTGATTCTTTGGGTTGTTGGTATATAGAACTTTTCCCCTACCCAAGGCAACCCGTCTCTCATTGTGCACACATTTTTGTTTTTCTGGAACCATTCATCTGTTTCCAAACTTTTCCCGAATTCAATTCCAGTTTGGCTGTCCAGTTGTGCTTTTAATTTGGCTTGGGTTCTTGTGGTTACTGGTGCTGCCAGTTGTGACTCTGCCAGTATTGGTCTAGAGTCTGTGGTTCGTGCGCTGTTATATTGAGGCATGCGAGATACTGCATCTGTTTGAGCTTAAATTGGAACTGGTGAAAATGCTGGGACCAGCGGACTTGTTTGGGATTGAGTTTCCTGGAAGTTTTCAGGGCTTCTAAATTTTTGTGAATGAGTCCACACCTGGAAGGGGATTTTGGTGCCTTCCAGGAACTGTTGCCACGTGAGTAATGCCAACGTATCCCATAAGCCTCCTTCTCCCATACGGGCCAGCACTGTTCTGTTTCCGTGAGTTTCTTGGATGTATATGCACAGGGTTGCAATACTGCATTATCATTTTCTTGTAATAGCACAGCCCCCACTGCCACATCACTTGCATCTGCCTGTATTATGAAGGGCTTGTCCATATCTGGGTGCCTTAGTACTGGTTCGGCAGAAAAAAGTCTCTTTAGTCTCTCAAACGCTGCTTGGCACTCCATTGTCCATGTTAGTGGCTGGCTAGGTTTTACTGAGGCTGTTCCCTTCGTTTTTAGTAAGTTAGTGAGGGGCAAGGCTATCTGTGCAAATGAGGGGATGAATGGGCGGTAAAAATTTGCAAAACCCAGGAAACTTTGTAGTTGCTTTCTTGTGCGGGGTGGTGCCCAATTTAGTACTGCTTTGACCTTTCTCTGGGTCCATTTCAATGCCCTGTGGGGATATGCGATAGCCTAGGTAGTCTATCCTTTCCTGGTGGAATTCGCATTTTGAGAGTTTGGCATATAGGTGAGCGGCTCGCAGCTTCTTTAAAAACCGCTCTGACAAGTTTGACGTGTTCTTCTTTTGTTTCAGTAAAGATAAGAATGTCGTCCAAGTAAACAAGGACCCCCTTAAACAGGTGCTCCCTTAGAACGTCATTGATTAATTGCATAAAGACTGCAGGGCCCCCTTGTAATCCAAATGGCAAGACTTTGAATTGATAGCACCCCATGGGGCAGTTAAATGCAGTCTTCCATTCGTCCCCTTCCTTGATTCTCACGCGATAGTAAGCTTCCCTTAAGTCTAGTTTAGAAAAAAATTTCCCTTTCGATAGGTGTGACAGCATGTCTTTCATGAGGGGCAGCGGGTATAGGTTGCTTTCACTGATTGTATTCAGGGCCCTATAATCCACGCATAAACGTAAAGAGCCATCCTTCTTCTCTCTAAAAAGGACCGGGGCAGCCACTTTAGGCTTGGCTGGCTCAATGAAACCTCTCCAGGTTTTTTTTTATAAATCTTTCCATTTCCTCCTTCTCCTTTGGGCTCATGGAGTATAATCTGGGCTTCGGGAGTTTTGCCCCAGGCTTGAATTCAATGGTACAGTCTGTGGGTCGGTGGGGGGGAAGCTCATTCGCCCTCTCCTCACTGAAGACTTCAGCAAGGTCCCTATATTCCTCTGGTATTTCTGTTAATCTTTTTTCCTCTCCTATGGATGCTTTTTCTATTCTTGATTCTGGTAGCCTCCCTTGGGGTTTTAAGTCCATAGGGTCCCCCTTCGGGAATTTGATTTCTGTCGTCCTCCAATTTACCCAGGGGTTCCATTTTTTCAACCATTCCATCCCTAGAATCATTGGGCATTCCATACCTGGGGTCACCACAAACGTTAAGTCCTCTTCATGGTTGCCCAGGGAGAGGTGTATTGGCAGAGTGGCTAGGGTAGCTGGCACCCCCCCTGCTATGGATCCATCTAGCTGGCCAAATGAGATTGTTTGTTCCAGTCTCCTGGATGGGATGCCCAGATTCCCCACTAGTGTTGGGCTAATGAGGCAGCGGGTACAGCCAGAGTCTATTAAGGCTTTCACCTTCACAGCTTCGGGCATGGGGGGGATTAATATAGTCACTGTTTTGAAGATTGGTGTGATGCATCCACTTACCAGGGGTTCGCCCTCCGAGCTGTCATCTGAGGCATCCACCGTCCCTGTGGTGTAGGCTGGAGTTCTTTCCCCTTGGTGAGCAGAGGTGGGGTTTTCTGCAATTTCCATCATTTTCATGGCTGTTTCTTTTGGCTTAGCTGAATACCCTCTGGGTTTGTTGATTGGGGATCTGTCTGGGTTGTGCTGGGGGGCCTGTGAGCGGCATTCTACAGCTCGATGCCCTTCTCTTCCGCACTTAAAACACCCCATTTGCTTCTTGGCTGTATCCGATGATTTCACCGGTTGGTGTGTCAGCTCAGGCGGGGGGCGGCTCCATTGTTTTCTTCGGCGGTGCCTCTTCAATATGTCGATCTCTGCTTCCTCTGCCAAGACGTACCCTTCCTCAAGTCGATGTGGGTCCCCTCGGGGCAGGCAAGCATCATATAGATCATAGTTTAGTCCGTCTTTGAAATGGCCAAGGAGGATGTCTTCTGTCCAATTCAGTTTGCTGGCAATGGCCCGGAATTCTTGTGTATACTCGGCCACTGGGCGTTTGCCTTGCCTCATCGTTGTTATTCTTTCACGGGCTGTGCGATCAGCCAGGGGGTCTTCAAATCGTCTTCTCAAAGAGGACATGAAACGGTTGAAGTTACTGAGTTCTGGGGCATTGGAGTCATGCAAGTGCACTACCCAATCCGCAGCTGGTCCATCCAGGGCAGATTGCACGATCCGGATGCGGGCTTTGTCGCTGGGAATGTCCCCTGGCCTATATTCCTCCATGTAGCTGAGGACTTGGGTTAGGTAAAAACCCCAATCGTGTTGGCTCCCCTTTGAATTTCACCTCCAACGGTGGACGTCTTGGAAAGGATCGGTGCCTCCGTTGTGGGTGGTAGTGTCTTCCGTCCAGATTGCCATATGTGGTCCGGTAGGGGGTGGGGGCTCCTGGATCAGTAGATGTCCCTGGGGTTGCAGGTTCCACGTCCCCCTCGGTGTCTCTCCCTTTGTGGCTCCAGGAACTGGGGCGGCCTTAGGGCTCAGTATTCTCCTCTCCTAGGGAGCTGAGAGTTCTCTTCATCAGGTCAATAGCTTTCTCTAGGATCCAGTCTGAGTACGGTACCCAGCTTCCTCCCTCTTCACTTGCGTGCAGGGATTTCGCCATCTCCTGCTTCCATTCTGGTTGCTTGGTCCCCCGTCTCAGGGTCACCTTTCTTGATTCCTTTCTCCACTCACTTTTCTTTCCAACATTCATCGACCAGCGAGGCTTGTGGTCCTGTGTCTCCACCACTTCTTCTCCCGAGGAATCTGACCTCTCAGATCCCAACATCTGGCAAGGTTCCAACTGGTTCAGCGGCTCTCTTTCCAGGGAGTTTTCCCCCTCTCTTTCTCCATTGTCTGACATGGTAAATTTTTTGCAAAATCCCCCGGCAAGGGTCTCCCTTCCAGGTGGATTAATTTTGCAAGTGCTGTCTAATGTAAGGACCCACCCCACTTTGCATCTTAAGAAGACAGAATTCTTGGAATACTTCTTCCAACAGGAATCCTTTATTAAGAGAAAATGGTTGCAGGCATGCTAGACAGGACTTGGGGTTCAAGCTCTTCCATTCAAGGTTTTAAGGGGTTCCCCAGTAGTCCCACCCAATCAACCCCCCTTCCAGTGATAGTTTCAAGTATCACAATTCCGCCCCCTTTCCTCTTTCTTCCGTCTGGATGGGGACTTCAGATAACTACATGAAAGGCAACTCAGATAACTACATGAAAGGCAACTACCCTCCTTTGGTATGCTAACGCTTCGAGGTTACAATAAACACACATTCAGCATTCCGCTCTTTGAAGTGTAAAGAAGGAAGTGAGGGCCATAAAGCCCCTTTGTTCTCCCCCTTCTCTCCCTCTTATGGCAGAATCCAGAGAAGGCAGAATTGGGAGTTTATATATTTGATAATTTAAAGATGAAATATAATTGGATTCTGACAGTTTCCTAGTTTCTAATCTGATGCCTTAACCAGTAGATCAAATTGGCTGTCATGTCATCTCAGATGTAATTACAAATTCTTTCAGATTCCTCATGCTTTTCTTTTTTTATAGAAAAAAAATGCCAGATCAATTAGAACAGTGTATTTTATTTTATTTTATTTTAATTTTATTATTTTATTTTATTTATTATTATTTTATTTTATTTGAGCCAAGGGCTATACTTGGTCCTTTCGGAAGGAGTGCATGCCAAGGTATACAACTATACAATGTCATAGGTGAGGCCAGGTCAAAAACAAACCTGATTTTATTTCATGTATATAATACAGTATGTATAGCAGTATAGCATACTATGGTACAGTAAATATGAAATATAATTACTCCTTGGGCCTGTATCCATGATATCTATGTAGAGGGCTAGGGTGGGTGGAGCCTCTTGTAGAATGTCTGTATACTGCTCTTTGCCTGGTTTGTTATCTTTTTCATTGTTTGTTTTGTCTGGGTTACATGCTCGACATACAACAGTTTACTTAGTGACCGTTCAAAGTTACAACGGCACATAAAACAAGTGTCTTATGACCGTTTTTCACACTTAGACCATTGCAGCATCCCCATGGTCACGTGATCAAAATTCAGCCACTCATATTTATGACCGTTGCAGTGTCCTGGGGTCATGTGATCATCTTTCTGTGGCCTTCCTGAGAAGCAAAATCAAGGGGGAAGCCAGATTCACTTAACATCCGTGTTACTAACTTGACAATGGCAGTGATTGACTTAACAACTGTGGCAAGAAAGGTCATAAAATGGGGGGGAAATTCATTTAATAACTGACTCGCTTAACAACAGGCATTTTGGGCTCAGGACTAGCTTTATTGCTGTTTGTTTTTATGCTACAAGCCTCCCAGAGTCAACTAGAGTTGGACAGTGTCCAAATTGTATTAAATAAATAAACAAATATCACATTAAACATTGTAATTTGATAGCTGTTTGGAAACACCTTAGATCAGGGGTAGGCAACCTTGGCTCTTTTATGACTAATGGACTTCAACTCCCAGAATTCCCATAGCTGGCTCAGGAATTCTGGGAATTGAAGTCCACGAGTCATAAAAGAGCCAAGGTTGCCTATCTCTGCCTTAAATCCTTCACACAAAACATTTGGCATCTAGGCACTTCTAAGGTCTCAGGTGGCATCCTTCTAATTTGGACAGATAGAATTGCTTTTTTTCAATTCATGAGAGGCTTTCATTTGACTTTTTGTTAACTAAAATCCTGTATGAACTCATAGCAGGACAGCTGTCTGTGGACAGAAGCTGCATCTCCTGAAGTAATCCATGGAACTTCTGTATGATTACACAGCATTGATTATCACATAAACTTTCTAAGAAGTTCTCAATATGAAGAACTCTCTGTGCTATAATCAAGATGCTACTATGAATGAATGGGGCATTTAAAAGTTAAAGGAGATGGATAAGTGTCCTGGCCATCTGAAACACTGAACAGACTCCTTCCCCCCACACACACACACATACCTCATTGAAACAGAAACAGAATAACAGTGTTGGAAGGGACCTTAGAGATCATCTAGTCCAACCTACTGTTCAAGCAGGAGACCCTATTTCTGAAAAGTGGCTGTCCAATCTCTTCTTCAAAGCCTCCATTAATAGGGCACCCACAACTTCTAAAGGCAAGCTGTTCCATTGGTTGATTGTTCTCACTGTCAGAACATTTTTCCTTATTTCTAGGTTGACATCTCTTCTTGATTAGTTTCCATCCATTGTTTCTTGTCTGGCTTTCAGGTACTTTGGAAAATAGGTTGACTCCCTTCTCTCTGTGACAGCCCCTCAAATGTTGGAATACTACTATCATGTCACATGTCACCTCTGGTCCTTTTCTTCATTAGACTAGGCATGCCCAGTTTTGCAACCATTCTTCATATGTTTTAGCCTCTAGACCCCTAATCATTTTTGTTGCTCTCCTCTGCACTTTGCCTTCACATGTATTTGCATTTCTGTATTGCCTCCACATATTTGTGAGAAACAGTGAAAACTCAGTGGAAGAAAACATATTTCTCTCTCAGTGGGATCTATGCATTGGCTGAGACAATGCCCGTCTGTCTATCTACCAGGAGAATATTGTGGTCCTTCCTAGGAAAATAAGAAGAGTCTCACTGAATCAAGCCAATGACACCTCTAATGCAGCATTCTGTGTCCTCTGGTAGAATATATTGGAGAAGAGCACAAAATAAAGGTCAGTAGCTTTCTTCCGCTTATTCTTCCTAACAACTTATGCAGGCAGAGCAATTGCTGTGAGCTAAATCTTCTATCAAAGTTTTGTTTCAAACCAAATCATCCATATTTATATCCATACATCATATATTTATGATGTATGCCACCCGGACTCGCTGGTTGAGATGAGCAGTTATAGAAATTAAATAAATAAATTTTGCAAGTTCTAATTTTCATTAGCATGCCATCATTATCTGTAAATGACACTGGCATATTTGTAATATTAAAAAAAATTGCACTTACATATTACATACAGTCTTTTGTAATCAAACAGACCAATTATGTTCTCCGTGCTCTTATGTTAAGTTCCTGGGTTTCGAGCTACCTGTGGTCTTGAAAATCCAATATTTTTAATGCCAGTTTGTCTCTACGCTAGAAAGAAAAAAAACTGTACAGATATAGAAATGCAAAAAAAATGTCTTCTGAGAAATATCTTATCTGAAGTTCTTTGAAATCTAGGGGATGTTTTCCCCAAGCAAAAACTTTGATTTAGAATCATATAATCATTATACATCTTCACTTTTGTACCGTAAAGAAAACACTTTCTAAATATTTCACGAACCATATGGAAGGGGAGTATCAGAAAAGAGATCTTTCATTATTTGATGTATGTTCATTTTAAAGATCTACAAAGGCTCTGTACATAAGTGGTTCTTTCAAATGAGCATATGTTGATGGGAAGAAAAGGCCCACTTTCAGCTTTATTAGAAGATTTATGAGAACAGAGTGGTAAATTATTGTTATCAATGTTCACAGAAATAAAAGCAAACATATGGAATTATGCTTTAATAAATGTAAAGCTATACAAGTTATACAAGAAGACAAAATCTGAGATCCAAAGTATTGGAATTGTCATTCTGAACATTCAATAATTTAAATTCAAGCAACTGACACATGACTAACAAAAAGTGTTTATTGACATATGCCTCTGAACCTCAGGTATGTGAAGGACTGCAGCTTCCGTGTTTGCAGATTGTCAGCAGAAAAAAAGACCAGCCCAAACTCTGGATGTGCAGACAGATTTATATAAATATATCCACTTCTGTTCTTGGGGTTAGAAACAATGAAATACAAAATGGAACTCTATCTTTTAAATTTTGCAAAAAAACAAAACAAAAAACCCAACATTAAATATTTAAAAACTCAGCTAGTAGGCAATTCTCATCATTTCTAGCTATGGAAGTTCCTGGCAGGCCTTGTTATTTAAGTCCTAAAAGGATATAGATTGACCACTTGCATTTGTATTATGAAAAAAAAATCTTCCAAGCAATTTGAGCTTTGCTGTAATTTCAGCATCTATTGCAATAAATACTACATTGACAATTTTTTGTTCCTTCACTATGAATTTATCCCAGGAAGATCCAATACAATATCATTTAGCAATGTATATGTATACACAATCACTGTCTCTGTCTTGTTTTGTTGAGTTGTATTATGATCTTTAAGTTAAAAAAGGTATAATATTTAGTATCCTTCTCCCAGTTTTGTTCTTCAGCGAGCTGCATGGAAAATGAAAAAAGCAATTGCAGCTATTTCCCACTCTCCTACATCTTGTCCTTTATTTATATCTGTCTATTTGTGTGTGTGTGTGTGTGTGTGTGTGTGTGTGTGCGCGCGTGCACGCACACGGGAGTGTGGGTGGGTGTATATCTGTATCTGTATGTGTGGCCTTCAATGAAGATTTTTTTTTTTCTGTTATGGTGACTGCCTAGACAGATCACTGCAGTTTTCTTGTTAAGACACTTCTGAAGTTACTTATAATTGCTTCCTTCCTTAGGGTGAGAAAGAGTGAGTAGCTCAAAAGCAACCTTGATTTTGTGATTAAGGCAGGACTAGAACTCAGGGTCTCCCATTTTCTAGCCTGATATCTTAACCACTACACCAGCGGTTCTCAACCTATGGGTCGCGACCCCATTTGGGGTCGATTGACCTCTTTTGTGGGGTCGCCAAACGCGGCGATCCACCATTTTGTCCCCTCCGGGGGCACGCCGCGCCTCCGGGGGGGCAGTGCCGTGCATGCGCGCTGCGCGTGGGGGCGGCGGTGCGCCTCCGGGGGGTGCCACCGCGCATGCGCGCCACGCGTGGGGGGGGCGGCGCGCCTCCAGGGGGCGCCGCCGCGCATGTGCGCCGCGCATGGGGGGGCCCTCCGGGGGGCGGCGCCGCGCATGCGTGCCGCACATGGGGGTGGCGCCGCACTTCTGGGGGCGGTGCCGCACATGCGCGCCGCACGTGGGGGGGCGCCCCCATGCGCACCGCGCATGCGCATAACGTTTGTGTGACGGGGGTCGCCGTCACACAAACGTTGAGAACCGCTGCACTCCACCAAGCTGACTCTGTAAGTGTCTTGTTCTTACAATATATATGTTGATGTGATACAGTTTTGCAACTGAAGAAACCCAAACAGTTTTAAGCTATGCCATATTTATATTTGTCAGCCTATGGAAGCCAGTATGAGAATGTTCTTCCCCTAAGCAGTTTAATTTAATAATTCCATTAACTAACATTTGGCTGGTTTATCATACTGAGACTCCATTGAAGAAGTCTTTTAACTGTACTATATGAGATCATTCCTTTAGCTATACTGAAATCTGATAGATAAATTTTCTATCAATGTTTATAATGTTTCAAACTGCAATTCTCTCTGCTTCTGAATGATGCATGAAAAAGATCTTGTGCATTATACCCTTTGATCAGTTATCAGATTCAGACAGCTATTTATTTCCAAATGCGAATAATGCAGAGATCCCAAACTCAGTCTGGTACAGAGTAGACTCAGGATCTTTCTTTAGACTTTTGTAACAGCATTAGCATCACAAGGATGTGTCCCACATTTCACTTACAGCCTATCTGTTTACTTTCCTTATTGGAAGAAAGTTAAAGATATTACTGTATATAAATAACATTGGGGGTATTTTTGTATTCTTTTATTTCCATCTGTTTGACTGTACAATGCTCTTGAATCAATTATCACATGCAGGTACAAATCATCAAGGCCTTTTTCATACTTCTATCACTGAAGCTTCATTTCATGTCCTTAAGGCACAGAAAAGCAGCTGCCATCTCTCAGTGTCTGACTTTCCATTTAAAAGTTCCTAGCTTCCTCAAGCAGAGTTTCTAAAATTCTATTACTGGATTAAAGTTTGCAGACGCATATATTTTTCTAATCTCTAAAAGCTTGGCTTAGTGTCCTTCTTTCATGTTGTCACTGGATTTCTGCAGGAAGTATATTCCTTCCTTCCTTCCTTCCTTCCTTCCTTCCTTCCTTCCTTCCTTCCTTCCTTCCTCCCTCCCTCCCTCCCTCCCTCCCTTTCTTCCTTTCTTCCTTCCCACCCATCTGTCTGTCTTGTCTTTATGAATCATTTGTAGGAGACTTCTTTTTTTAATCAGAAAAAGATCTGTTCTAAGAAACACTAATATTTTACTTCGTATTAATTAGGATGTCTAGAAAACTTTGTCAGATGCTTTGCTTGAAATCATGATACATTAAATCAGGATTTAAACCCTTTAGTAGTTTGTCTGTAGTTTGTTGAATATGTCTTTTCCTGGTTTTGGATTAAAGGATCACACTTCTTCTCATTCAATTGTCCCAATCTTTCAATGATTTTTCAGAGATAATATATAAGTTTCAGCCTTTATTAGCTAGTTTTTTTTCAGTTCCCGAAGTTGCAGATCATCTGGTCTTGGAGACTGGAACTCATTTGAAGAGCTATTCCATTAACAATTTCAAGCTTCAGTTTTGATGCTTTTCTCTGATCTTTACAATTTCCTGACATAACATTTTTTTTTTAATTCAGAAGATATAACCAAGATAGATTCTTTGTTATTTGTTACTATTTTGCCATCTTTATGCAACTGATATACAGATTCACTTTTCTTTTTACAGGTAGTCCTTGATTTAACAACCATTTATTTAGTGACCATTTGTAGTTACAACAACATGGAAAAAAGTGATTTATGATTATTTTCCATACATCCCATTGATAATTATGCACCAATATGATGAATCTTCAGAAGACAGTCAAATCTACTGTACAGTGGAAACTTATTAAGTAGACAAACAAGCTTGCCAAAGAAATTACAATGGATGGGAACAAGGAAATGGTAGCATAAAGGGAGGATATAAGATAGACATGTAGGCCAAAATTAGCCAGGTCTTCAGAATGGAAAATGGAACAATACAAGCTGCAAAAACAGCTGTAAGAGAAGATTCCTAGCTCAACAGAACAACAGGAAAGGCAAACTGAACTGAAAAACAGGAAAGAACCTATTGTTCTAAGGAGCCATAAAATAGCCCCAGAACTCAAAACAGGCAACTGAGCATGCCCAATATCTTATTGAATATTATTTGACACACCTTGCATATATTATCTCCTAATTTTAATGCATGTGTGATGCATGATTTAGTATGTAGCAGGAAATATGTAGGAGGCGGTTGGAAAGAGTGTAACCTGATAGTACTTCAGTCAATGGGGACCAAGGATGGATGTGATGGCCGGGATGGGTTTGTATAAAAAAGGGAATATTTTGGATTGGAACTTTGGAGAGAACCAAGCTTTGATAGCTTCTTTTCTTATTTATTGCAATAAATGAAACAAAAGGCCTTATCTGGGTCTTGGCTGGTTATTGGTCAGGCAAGCTTGTCTCTGGTCATAAAGGAAAGTAGCCAGGAGCACATAACACCATTGTCACATGATCAAAATTCAAATGCTTGGTAATTGGCATGTATTTGCCATAAAAGTCAATCACATAATCCAGAGATCCTGCAATGTGTCTCCGGATTATGTGATTTCCTTTTCTGACCTTCTGGCAAGCCAAGACAATAGGGAAGCCAGATTTGTTTAACAACAAATGGTGTTACTAACTTAACAAATCCAGTGATTCACTTTACAACTGAGGCAAGAAAGATCATAAAATGGGGCAAAATTCACATAACTGTCTTGCATAGCAACAGAATTTTTGGGCTCAATTGTTGTCATAGGTTGAAGACTCTTTATATTTTGGCTATGTCGTAAGAAGCTCCTTTTGTTATTCTCTCTTATTGTCTTTGCATCCTTGCAACCTCAGCTTAGTCTGAGCTTCCACATGCCTGACACAACTGTACAGTTCTAAGATATCCGTGTGTTTCCTCTTCCTTTGGAATATGACCATAAGCTTTCTGTGTAGTCACAGATCCTTTTTCTGCTGTTTTCCATTCCTATCCACTCCTAATTGGAACTGTTTTCAATTTTGCTTTTAGGATCTCCTTCTTGAGCTGTTTTCTCATTACCTTCTCCTGTCATCCATGGAAAAACTGAAGACAAGACTTAATAATAGCAGTAAAAGTTATTGATTTGTGATGTTTGGGGTCTTTTAGATATTGCCATTTTTTCAGAGTAATAATAATCACGTGAAAGACAACTTGAGTAACTGAAAATATGAAGGGCTCGTTTGCCAAAATGAACATATCAGTGATGTACATTAAATTAATTGTTCAGAGTGGCTTAATATAGGCTGCCTTGGAAATAATTGTTTAGACAGGGAATATGGCCAAGCTTTCAAAGCTAAAATATGCAATAGTGTTCAACTATAAAAATATACGGTCTCAACAAAGGATATGAAATGATTGAAGCATTACTGGTGTTTTTTGAGGTGATGTACCAAATTCCTTTTGAGATGTCACTGGTCTTTATAAATCTTTCCTTTAAGATGTGTGCTTGTTGTTTGATTCTGGGACCTTCTAAGGAACTGAATTTGGCCTTTCCAGTAAGCTGCCCCCTTTGATTTCAGAATCATAGCCTTCCTATGTTCCTCCTGTGTTTCCCTTGTAACTACTATTTATCTTTGCATACAGCAGCTTTCCAACTTCCTTTCTCTTTATCTTCTATTGCTATGTTCCACTGCTACATTTTCATTGTGTTGTTCCTCAAAATTAGAATCTCTTTCCCTAAGTGATGTGTAAGTTGCCAGTTTTGAAGATCGTATTCACATCGGGACGTGTTTTTAATTACTGCTTAGGTAGAAGATCTTGCTTGTGTACCATTCCCTGCATAGAGCCAGTTGGATCTAGTGGTTAGGATTTCAGGCTAGAAATCAGGAGACTGTGAGTTGTAGTCCAACCTTAGGCATGAAAGCCAGCTGGGTGACTTTGGGCCAATCATTCTCTCTCAACTGAGCCTATCCCAAAGAGCTGTTGTGAAGGAAATAGAAGGAGGAAGGACTATTATACATGTTTGCTCCTTTGAGTTATTATATAAAAATATAATAAATAAAAATAAATAATATATCATTTGGAATAAATTACTTAAACATGTGGAATATGCATAAATAGTTAAATATTGATTGATTGCCCCAGGATAAAAGTTGATCTGAGGAGATGTGGCAGGTGTGAGTGCTCTAACAAATATTGAAAAATTACGTCATGCAAACACCATCAAGTAGAATCTGTTATGGGATGTAATTCATGGGATTTCTTAGCATCTAATTCAAAATATTTCTTAAGTCAAAATTTGTATGGAAAGAAGCACCCCAAATATAACTTTAGGGGTAGCAAACAAAATGCAAATTTTAGATTGAGTTACTTATGATAATAAGAGTGAGAAGGGTTTAATTATATAAAAAAATGAAAGAAATAAAACAAACTCTCAATAAAAGGACCCTGTCCAATAAAAACAATGCTTTCCATAAAGTAACAAGTAAAACAATCTTGCTGTTTTGACCTTGATGCTGAAACAGGTTTAGTGCATGCACGAGCTCTTTCAACTGGAATGAAGCAAGCAGGCAATTTTTTAAAAAAAAAATTGTTAAGGATTACATTAAAAAGTTAAAACAGATATAAAAACCTAATACAAAAATACATAAAAAAATAAAAAGTGTACAAGTTCTTCCCCAAAAAGAAGAAAAAGCAATATAAGAAGAAACTTCCCCTTCATCCCAGCAAGTATATTTAACATTAACAACATATCAATATCTCTTAAATATAACTAAATACATCTTCATTCCATACTTCATCCTATTTTCTGTAAACTCATCTCTAAACCCTCAGCATGCCTTATTAGTCAGCAAAAATCTAGTAAAAGTTGAGAAAATGCTAACTACCGATACGTATAGTCCCATTTTCTTTTTAACAATTGAAATCTAACCTCAATTACCAATTAACTATTACAAAAATTAAAAATTATTTAATATTGGCAAAATAATAAGCCCTTATTTATATATCGAGGATAATAACATTCATCATAAATAGATGATTAGAGAATTTTAATTTTTCTATTGGTGAAAAAATAAATCAGAAGCTGTCACAGTTGACTGCATTTAGCTGATTCAAAATAACTTCTTTATAAAAATATTTACAATACCATACATTCTTCTTTACAGCAACATAGCTCAATTGAAGACTTCTTACAGAGAGATACAGAGACAAACCTGAGACTGGAAATCCAGCTCCTAACTCAATACTCTTTTGCACAGACTCAGTAGCACTTTCTTCACATTGGCTGACTGAGTTACCACATGACTCTTCCTGCTCATGAATATTCCAACAAACCTGTTATTTAATTATAATAAAGCAAACCAATGTATTTTTTTTCTTCCTCTCAGAAGACTTTAAATAGCATATATAAAGTTCTAACATCTGCTTTCTTTGTTATCTTTTGTTTTTTTTTCTCTCTCTCTCTCTCGTCCTCTGGTCCTTGCCATCGTTATTAGTCTATTTGCAAATTCAGTGTAGCCTCTCCAGTAAATCTCTTATATTTAAATATAAATAAGTAATTCACACCATTCTTTTAATGTCTTGTGTATCTCTGTTGATTTTTTTAAAAAACAACAGAGATACACAAGCTCCATCTGTAAATCCAATATTTCCATTTATTTCTTGTAAGCTATAATTTTGGATTGCTGTATAATATTCTTTTCAATGTATTCAAAGAAACCTAATTCTCCTCAATCTTTTTTAGGTTGCAATATAGGGTAAGTAACTCACATAGTTCTTGAGTCTACAGGTTGCAAAAAAAATTAATAATAATAAGGTAGCCATCTGGTGACTTCTAGTGAGTTTTAGTTAACTTCCACATTTTTCTTTAATTAATTTCATCTGAATGTTTAGCATTTAAAACTTTCCCAAAATAACACTTTAGTCATTCCTTGCTGTATATTACAAAAAATAAAATCTCACAAAGCAGGAAACACATACTTTCTTTTTAAACAAATTGAAGAGGCACTCCCCCAATGATTACAAAGCTTATAGTTCTGGACATTTTTCAGTCTTTAAGAGATAATAAAAAGAAAATTAGAGTTCAAGGTAATTAAAAAGATAAGGCTTGGTTGAATTTTGAGTCTTTAAAAAAAGCTACATTAAGAGATGAGAGCATGATGAAACCTGTGATTCCCAGTGGACCACAAGTAGGTGTAATAACAACCAATTCTGCTGTGAAGTCATAAAAAATCCTAGCTGTCCAGAAAACATGAAGGTGATCTCAAGGTCTCTCTTTAATCCAGAGAGAATGATCTTTAGACTGGATCCTACATCCAGCTGTGTTTCAGCCACAATGTCCCCAACAATATATTGGGTGTCTGTTTGCCCACCTCATCAGAAGCATTCTGTAAATGAAGCAAGCAGCTAGTCTGAATTACCTGTCTTGAAGCTTTGTATTTGTTTCCTACTGGGATTTCTATGCCATTACAATTAAATTTAAGTGGCTTATAAAACATAAACATATAGACCTTGAATCAAAACCATTTGTCTGAAATAGTGTAAGGTTTCCTGCTTGAGCGAGAGGTTGGGCTAAAAGACCTACAAGGTCCCTTCCTTCCAAATCTGTTATTCTGTTATTCTGCTAAAACAAACTAATAATCAGTGCAACTCTTAATTTTTGCAAGAATTCACCTAATTCAAAAATTTAAGACACTGGAATTTGCTTTTCAGTTGTCAGGATTCAGCTTTGAAGGGGATCGTTGCCTTGAATCAGATTCAAAAAGTCCATTCAAGACACCGCAAGATCATTTTCTTTAGCACTAGACACTACAGTCTAGTTACAACTCCTCATTTGTTGCAAATATGAAGTCTTGTTTCCATATTTGGGGGAGAAGGATGGATGGGAGACAGTGAGATAGCTCTTTTTAGCTCCTCATTTGTTAGGGCATTTAAAAGTTCATTCACATTCTCCAAGTTGTTGAAACTCTTCTAGTCTAATTTCAATCAGACTTTTTCCTTCAATATTATACTGCAAATGAATCCTCTTCCCAAATTAACATTTTATATTTCAATAGTGAAAGAAGTATTGGGCAAATAAGATCAGGTTGACTACCAGTATAATTTATTGTGTGCGATGTACTCTTAGTATTTAGGATTCTGATTGCTTGAGCTATCAGCTGTCAGATAGAAAAGAAAGTCTGCAAAATTTAAATTATGAAATGTCAAAATACAACATAGAAGATATGAACAAAAAGTATTCCATGAATGCATTAAGTATTTCCTTTAATTATATTATCTCCATTAGTCTGAGGAACTGTGCATGAAATAGAGCTGTTAGATTTTAGGATGCTGATATCAAACTGGGTAATTGTAATTGCTAACATTTAGATTTAATAGTTTTGCAGCATAAGACTTCACTGAAGTAATATGGAAAACAGGGATGATGTGAAGATAGTAAAACAGCAAACAATACATTCCATATTAATAATGATCTAAATGATAGTAATGAGAAACGAAAAGAATACCAAACATGAGCAAATAATCCTGAAGTTTGCAAGGAATGTGTATATCTGAAGATATTATACATACATACACACATACATACATACATACATACATACATACAACTTTGAGGACTGCAGTAGAATTAAAAAATCAGTTAGAATGACTTTGTGGAACCTGACAGAAGTTTGTTGGGAAGTAGAAATTTAGCATTGGTACTAAGCAACTGGTTGCACAGATAATGGTAACTGAAAGGAGATAGAAGCAGAAGAAATAGGATCCTCAGATATGTTAAGATAAATAGAGGTGTAAATTAAAGGAAGCTAGACAAGAAGTTTCTTGTTAACTTGTAGACAGTGAAGGAACTTAGAATTAGGAGACCTCTGGCAAGATATCTCAAAAAGCAGATAGGCAGGAAACAGATCAGGAAAGAGAAGGGAATAAGAGGCAAAATCTCAAAGCAAAGACACAGATAGATTACTCATGGGTATGGGAAAAGTAACAAGAGAAAAAAATATGACATTTTGTCCAGCAGAGATACCACTCCCGCCCAAAGGGGAGAAGGGTATTTGGGAACAGCGGAGAAAGATTCAGGGTATTGATAGGCAATTAAGCCAAAGGAGGGAGGAAATGATACACACACACACACACACACAGAGAGAGAGAGAGAGAGGGGGGGGGATCAATAATAAAGAAATTACCCAAAAATCACAGCCTGAAAAATTAAGAGGAGTATTGAACAAGATTCAGATAGGCCAGGATAGAGAAGATCCTTTCCTGAAGGAAGATTAGGAGAAACTGTTACATGAGGTCTTTGCACATGAAGCTATTGCTGTCCTATTGAGTTCCATAGTTTACTTTTATTTATGTGTAATATTGTCTTTATCTCTCTGTTTCTGAATATTTCCAGTTTTCTTGGATGCACATCTAGGTTCTCTATTAAGTTTCCAAGGTGACAGCAGCAATCCAAATACCAGGTCTATTTGACTGTTGACAAGTTAAACATGGTTATATTCCCCCATGTGAGAGGTTTATGTAAGATTTTTGAATCATTCTTCCATCTGTTGATATGAATTATGTGTCATTATCTTTAATTAAACAATAGTGTCTTTCATTCTTCTTGCCCTAGGTCTCAAAATTTAAATAAAAATACCTCAAAGAATATTCAGCTTCATCCGATGTTAAGTTAGACATGGTTAAACCTCCTTACAAGTCAATGCCTTCAGTTTTAGGTAAGTCTGCAGAAGATTAGCCTACTGCACTCCCCCGATGAATAATTCAAATAATACCTACTCAAAAACAAGTTGACGATGACAATGATTTTAAATCCTGGAGAAGCTCAAGATTAAAGTACAGTTTCATAAAGGTGGAACTACTGAGTTTAAGTAGCATGAGGTTTAAAAGTCTTTCTTTCTAGGAAAATGGGTGGGAAAAACAGAAGGTCCACTCCAGACTCAGAATGATTTATAGATGGAGTAAAGGTGCAAAAGGATCAGGAATTCTTCCTGGGTATGACGGTAATTTCCCAGTGAGGGGAAACAGCAAGAGGATTAATTACTTCAGAATAGGTTCTATCTTTAGGTGGATAGATTAGATGATATACTTGGTTAAGTGCCTATAATTCATTTTGTAAGTTATACTGGTGATTATTAGCATTCGTCAGGCATTTGCCTATCTTTTTCTTGCATCTCAGGCCAAACTATTCGTTCAGGTTAAATCTCTTAGCTATTATAAAGCAGCAAAGTCCAACCAATCAGAAATCATCACTGCAGCTCTCCAAAGCTGCAAGTAATGTAAAGGAATTTTCTATTATAGTCAAGGAGGAAAAGTTCTGTTACTAAAATAGATGAAGGACAATATACAATACTACTGCAAAGAGGGCATCCCAGGGTATTTTATGATTTTTTTTTTTAATTTGTGGGTTTTATTGTTGTTTTGATCCCGCATGCTTTGATGGATGGCAATACAATTATTTTTACAAATAAAATAAAATAAAATTCTTGGTTGATACATTGATCAGGTGCAAAGAAGCCAAGGAAAGGAATAGGGTATGAGCTGGGAAAGACAAGTTTCAGTTTGGCTTTAAAGCATTTCACTGAAGGGAGATTATTTAGTGCTCCAGTTTACCTGTTAAAGTTGAGCCAAAATGTTTAACCATATTTGAATAAGCTGTAAGGATTTAGTTTATACATAACATTAAGCCATAATGGACTGGCTGAGCTATTGTTTCAAACAACCATATTATACCTTTTTTTTTTTTTTTTTTTGTAGGGGAGAGGGGCTATGAGTCAGGTTTTTTATTATTATTCTACTGGATGACAGCCTGGAAAGTCCTTTCAGTTTTCTTGGCAAGTTTTGTACACAACCACTTGAATTTATCTTAACAACCATTCAGTCCTCATAGCAGAATAAATGTATTGATTTTCCCTTCTTACAATGCCTATGGAGATTCTCAGTCATCCAGGTCATAGTTATCCCAAAGGCACTTTTTCATGAGGCAACTGGACTTCCTTGTTTTTCTCTGAAGACATTTTGCTTCTCATCCAAGGGGCAAAACAAGAAAGTCCAGTTGCCTTGTGAAAAAGCATCTTTGGGACCCCTCTCACAATAACACTACAATTTATCAGCAGAATTTAATGGTTGAAGTTGATGCTCAGGGGGGGGGTCATGTTATATACTCCCTATGGTAAGGAGTGGAGAAGCAGTTTATTGGTTTGATGAAATTTTGTTCTGCCTTTTTATGAATCTGTACCTATTATTTCAGTTGTTCACTAAAATAACATGATAACGTATTGAATAGGTATCGTATTCAATTTCCAAGTGCAAAATATTATAGTGATGGCTTACAAAGTTATTTTTCTCATGAAATGTTCTGTTGGGAAAGTTCTTTTTTAAAAAAATTTTTTTCTTTATTGAAGCAATGATATACAGTTATAATGTATAAAACTGCTGAATGACTTTTATACAGAAACAAAATTATCAGTTCCCTATATTTTCTAATGAAGATTCAGTGACTAATAAAATCACCTTTTTTAATTAGTAGCTATTTAAAAAAATGCAATGTCTTAACTCTAGGCATCTTTTATTAGTGTTCTATCTATATAATTTTGGTTTCAAAATCACTATGAACTATAGTTGAAATTGAATTACTAAATTAATTATAGTACTGATGTATCTTACCCAGCTCATTTAATCAAAAATTTGCCATAGAAATAGACTTGTATGAATTTCTCCACTGGACACAATTTCTCAAATACTCTACAGTATTCCAAATGTAGATTCAGATTTTTTTAAAAAGAAAAATTAAAGCAAATATGGTAATATGTAAAACTTTAAAAGAAAGACATTGGAAGGTATTCTAAAGCTATAAGTTAGCCAGCTACCAGATCATGCTACATTCAAAAAGCAGATTCAGGCCCCAGCATTAAGCTCAACAAGGCAGCCAATCTAGGACATCACTGAAGTACAGTAAATTTTTGTTATTTAATTTAATACTTTTATACATTGTCAGGATAAAGACTAGCTGCCTGAACATTTTTACTGCCTCTGCTGAGAGAATAGGCTGGCTGACCAGGAATAATAAGCCTTTCTTTGATATCATAGGTAGCTAACTTTTGCTAATCATTGTCAACATGTTTTCAAGTAGATCTGAATAGAGGTAAGGATGGGGAGATCTTTTTCTGTTTATTTAATCTATTTCTCCTTTTGTTCAGGAGCTCAAAATGGTGTCTGAAGTATTTCTACTCTCATTTTTTCCCCACAACATTAAAGTAAGTTAGGCTGAAAATGACTAGTTTAAAGTCTTTGCCAACAGTTAACAGACATATGTAGGAAGCATACCACAGTAGTAATAGGAGACTTCAACTATCCAGATATCAACTGGGAGACAAACTCTGCAGTGAGTGGCAGATCAAACAGATTCTTAACCAACCTAGCCAACAACTTTGTCACCCAAAAGGTGGAGGAGGAAACTAGACATAAAGCTATACTGGACTTAATCCTTATAAATAGAGAAGAAGTGAATTGAAATTGCTGGAACCTAGGGTGAAAGTGACCACATCATACAAGAATTTAATATAATGCAAACAGTAGCAATAGAAAACAATTCAACCAGTGTCTTAAACTTCAAAAGAGATGACTTTAACAAACTCAAAAAGAACCTAGGAAAGATCCCATGGATGAAAATCCTAAAGGGGAGAACAACCCAAGAAGCATGGGAAGCCGTGGAAAATGTGATCACAAAAGTCCAGACCAGCACAATACCATTGAGAAAGAAAACAAGAAATTCAAGAAGGAACCAGCATGGCTGCATAAAGATCTCTCTGACAAACTGAAAGACAAAAAGGACAAATACAAATACAAAAAAATGGAAAGAGGGGCACATAACCAAGGCTGATTATCAGCAGACAGCCAGAACATGCAAAGAAGAAGTCAGGAAAGCAATGGCTCAGAACGAACAAAGACTTGCAACAGAAATCAAGGATAATAAAAAAAAAAGTTTTTCCAACATATTAACAACAAGAAAAAAGTCAAGGAAACTGTAGGCCCACTAAAAAGATAAGATGCAAGGAAGTAACAGGCAACAGGGAAAAAGCAGAGCTGCTTAACTTATACTTTGCATCAGTCTTCACATAAAAAGAAACTCTAGCCCAACATACCAAAAGACATACTAAAAACACACTGCAAAAGACATACTAAAAACTAAAATTAAAATAAGCAAGAAAATGGTAAGAGAACATCTATCCAACCTTGACAAATATAAATCACTGGGACCCAACAGATTACATCCCAGAGTTCTGAAAGAGCTGGCAGATGTTATCTCAGAACCATTGCACCATATCTTTCATAAATCCTGGAGCACCAGGAAAGTACCTGAGGATTGGAAAAGGGCTGATGTGGGTCCCATCTTCAAGAAAAGAAAAAAAATGGACCCTGGAAATTACTGACCAATCAGTTTAACATCAATACCTGGGAAGATCCTAGAAAAGATAATAAAAAAACAGATCTGTGAACAACTAGAAGCAAACAAAGTCATGACTAATAGCCAGCACAGATTCGTTAAAAACAGATCATGTCTCATTCTTTGATAAAGTGACTAAACTAGTAAACCAGTGAAAAACTGTGGACATAGTATACTTAGATTTCAATAAGGCATTTGACAAAGTAGACCACAACCTACTCCTTGGTAAGCTAGAAAAAGTTGGAATAGACAACATCATCACCAGATGGATCTGTAGCTGGCTGACGAACCATACTCAATGAGTAGTCCTCAATAGCACTACATTCACATGGAGAGAAGTAAGCAGTGGGGGAACCACAAAGTTCCATCTTAGGCCCAGTACTCTTCATTATCTTCATAAATGACTTAGATGGGGGAAATGAAGGGGAACTCATCAAATTTGCAGATGATCCCAAACTGAGAGGAGTAGCCAATACCCCAGAAGACAAACTCAGGATCCAAAAAGGTCCTGACGAACTTGAATAATGGGCCCTATACAACAAAATGCGTTTCAATGTGGAGAAAAGCAAAGTCTTACATTTATGCAGGAAAAATAAAAGCTACAAGAAAAGATTGGGTGAGACCTGGATTAAAAACAGTAACTGTTAGAGGGACCTTGGAATCCTAGTGGACGATCATTTGACTATGAGCCAGCAGTGTGCAGCAGCAGCCAAAAAAGCTAATATAATCCTGAGTTGTATAAACAGAGGCATATAATCAAGATCATACAAAGTATTAGTACTGCTTTATAAAACCCTGGATGAACGTTGTCCATGGGGTCGCGATGGGTCGGACACGACTTCACAATTAACAACAACAACAACAATAAAACCCTAGTGAGACCACACCTGGAATACTGCAGCCAATTGTGGTCACCATATCACAAAAAAGATGTTGAGAGTTTGGAAAGAAATCAGAGAAGAGCAACTAAGATGATCAAAGGCCTGGAGACTAAAACATACAAAGAATGGCTGAAGGACTTGGGTTTGGCTAGTCTAAAGAAAAGAAGTAATAGGGGAGACATGATAACAGTATTCCAGTATTTGAGAGGCTGCCACCAAGAAGAGGAGGTCACATTATTCTCCAAAGCACCAGAGAGTAAGACAAGAAACAATGGTTGGAAACTGATCAAAGAGAGAAGCAACCTGGAATTAAGGAGAAACTTCCTGACAGTGAGGACAATCAATCAGTGGAACACTTGCCTCCAGAAATCCTGGGCACTCCATCACTGGAGAATTTTAAGAAGAGACTAGACAATCACCTGTGTGAGATGGTATAGAAGACCTCTAAGGTCCCTTCTATTCTATTCTATTCTATTCTATTCTATTCTATTCTATTCTATTCTATTCTATTCTATTCTAATTAGTTTCTGTGACTGAAAGAAACTGGAATTTGGATTTCCCTGTTCCTATTCTAATGCCCTTTGACAAGGTTTTGCATTCCAGACCTTTGGACTACAAATTCCTTCAGTCCCAATCAGCACATCCAATAGTAAGGAAATAGGGAAATGTAGTTCAAAACTTTGGAGCTACACTATATTGCCTATCTTCAGATTGGTTGGACACATAGGGTTTTTTTTTTCTTTTTAAACTGCTTCTAACCTTCCCACTTACAACCTGAAGCTCATATTTTATTTTAATATAGCTTTTTCATTCTGATGCCCCTCCAGTGACAGATGACACTGGAATGCTGTGAGTTGCCATTCCACTACATCAGGTGATAGTAGTTCTGGAAGACTGCTCAAGCAAAAAGACTGAGCTTGTTCTTGTGAGAATCTTAGGTTTACCATCTGCCATGCTGGCATATTGAGAGTCCTAGTTCTCCATTTTACAGGCTTGTTGACATTAAAGAGGTCATTGTAGCTATTAGAACCATTCCAAGGATCACTGCTTGTTTAATAGTCAGACTAACAGATCAACACATTGTCTTCTGGTAAGCTGGCAATCCTAGTAAAGGCAAAGTTGATAGTGGAGCAGATGATGAAACCAGTGAAATTATAATTCCTTATATAGAAATCATATAATTCTACAAATGCACTTTGTGGTTATTTTGTACTTTTCATTCTTTCATCTGCTGCATCATAGGCATAATTATAACTGGACAATGTGTGCCTCTGCTACAGATAATATACATTGCTTATTTCAGAAAACAGGAATGTTAACAATCTGAAGCAGTCATATGGCTTTTTGCCTAAGTCTGGACTAAAACTCACAGCCTCCCTGTTTCTAGTCTTGTGGCTTAAACCACTACACTAAACTTGCTCTCGGGTTTCCTATATGTGGGGTCAAATTTGCCTTGCTCTTCTATAGGAATAAATATATTCTCATTCTCGAGTAATTACTCAGTGTTACAGGAGGATGGAAATATCACGGCACTGAGTTTCAGCCAAAACATTTTTGGGGAGAATAATTGCATAGATACTGTACATTTAGCAGCTTCAACCTGTTACAGTAGATTGATGAAAACCTGCCAAATTTGTTTCTAGGTTAATGAATCATAACATTACTTGGGGAAAAAATCAGTTGCATCAGGTACATTGCATTTAGAATCCTTCGTATAAAAATAAAGGGAAACTTTTATTCTACTAATGAAGATTTAATAATGACTTACATAGTCATTATTAAGGAAATAGGTGAATGGAAGAATATGAGAACTTCATGAATCTAATCCAAATGTAATAGTTTAATTTATTACTTGATTCTAATCTAATAGAAACCCTAATTTCATGAAAGCTAATAGAAGATTTTGCTATAAGAAAACATCTGCATTCAGGTGTAATAGGCATGTTCATGTCTAACAATTATAGATATATTATATAGGGTTTTTTTATTAACACCATTAGGTGACTTTGTCAAAATTGGTCAAGTCATTGTTATTTATTCAGTTTCAATATACACAAGCTAATATTTTCATTTACCTGATCAATACCATTCAAAGCTGCTATTTGCCGACATCCAAAAGTAAATCCAGGTTACCAGAGGACACCTTGAACAGCTCTAAGCTACCATGAAAAATCACACACATTAATGCTAGTGCCTTCTCTAAATTATACATAGTGATTATAGAAGATTAGAAATAATTAAGTGGAAAGATCAGAAGAAAAAAAGTATATTCCATGGAGGAAATATAACAGGCTTTGGAGATATCATATACAAGTATTTTTTTGGTCTCCCCACCTATCTCAAACTCACCACATATAAATTCAATTTTTGATACAAATCTACAGTGTGATCTTTAGCCAGCCAGCCAATGAAAGCTCTGGAAATGCCACCCGGTATGATTTTATCTCACCTCCTCATCCTCAGCAAAGGAGAGCAGAATGGGACAGAAGGGGGGAAATTCAGAAACAGAAACCCAGGCATTGGAAAGGTCATTGTTTTCATTTGGGGGCAGGAGAAAACAGATTTAATTTTTTGGCATAAAATTGAGGGACAGGGTGACGTATTATTTTACAGCCTTGTAGTTTAGCAGATTGGGCTGATTTTCATAGCTCTCTAACCACCATGCAAATGTGCCCTACTAATAATTCTTAAATGACATATCTTCATAAGGTTGCTTTTATCTTATTCCTTGGCCCAAAGCTTACATTCCTATTTAGTCCAGTTTTAAAATAGTGTTTTGCTTCATCTCCCAACATGGTAATTGCCAGAGATATAATCTAGGGTATTTTGTTGAAGATGTTTATTTCAGCAATAGAGTCTGAGATGTGTCTCCCATTGCCACTTCAAGTTGCTTTGGTCATGCTCCTCCCCTCCAGTCAGTGACCATGGTGCTCAATGGGCATTTTAGTATGGGTTCCAGGACAGACTAAACGCTCAGCTTCTGCTGAGGTAGATGTCCACATAAAGCCTCATCAATGCTTTCCAAAAACACTTGTTAAACCTTTCATATGTGTCTTATACAGGTAGTCCTCGATTTATCCCCACAATTGAGCCCAAAATTTCTGTTTCTAAATGAGAAATGTGTTAAGTGAGTTTTGTCCCAGTTGCCACAGCTGTTAAGTGAACCATTGCAGTTGTTAAATTAGTAACACGATTGTTAAGTGAATCTGGCTTCCCCGTTGACTTTGTTTGTCAGAAGGTTACAAAAGATGATCACATGACCCCAGGAAACTGCAACTGTCATAAATAGGAGACAGTTGCCAAGCATCTGAATTTTGATCACATGACCAGGGGGATGCTGCAGTGGTCATAAGTGGGGAAAACATTCATAAGTCACTTTTTTCAGTGCCGTTGTAACTTCCAACAGTCACTAAATGAAATGGTCTAAGTCAAGGACTTCCTGTATGCACAAATAGGCATTATTTTCAAAGAGCTTGAAAGAGTTTACAGAAAAATAGACCTTAGTTTTTTTTCATAAGTGACATGAGACATTAGGGAGAAAAATAGAACAAGAGGCAGAATGAGAGAAAGCTAAAGATAATGAAAGAGTAGGAAAGAAGCAAGCTTAGGCAGAAGAAAATGTGTTGGGTGTTGGTTGCTTCATTCTCCTCGTGTGCTCCTCCTCCTCTTTGTGGCATCCTGTCACTTGGCAATGTGAAAGGACTCTGAGCTTTCCTTCCCAGGCAACTGCATATACATGTCCAATTTGTCCATATTGTTACTCCTGCTGGGACTTCATTTCAGAAAGGAAACAAAGCCAGGAGAATCTGCATTAACTTGTTTTAACTTGTCAGAGGTAAGGACACCACCACCCTAAGCTTGGCTGTTGGAGCAGTGCATTTTTGACCAGCATACCTTGTGACAACTCAGAGACTGGAGGATAGCACATTAACATGTCTATGAGGGAAAAGCCCATTGATTGAGACAGCTTGGCTCACTTACCGCCCACAAAAGGCAATTCTGTCTGACTTCCAGTTACCAATGAAGGAGAATATTTGTAGCTCAGGGTTGAAATGAGGGGTCCTTGGTGGTCTCTGAGCTTGCCTGTTTTCTTGCAGACTCTTCATTACCCAAACTAGGTAATCATCATCAGTGCTAGTAAGGAGTGCTGTGTGCTGTCTGTTTATATTCTGGTGTCTTGCCTGTCTGCTATGTGTCAGTAGATACATAGAGATTAACAACTATAGAATATGCAAAAGAAATAACTAGCCCAAAGGATAAAAAAGAACTCCAGCACCTCTCCACCAGTAATCAGCACTCAGATCAGCATAGAGTAGCTCCAAGGTCAGCTTCAGACCAACAATCAAGTAACTGTCACAGAGCCACTATCCCAATCAAGAAACTGTCATTAGTAAACAGTCCAGCCAAAGAATCCCTAAGACCACCCACATCCACACAGATAGGCAAGACACCAGAATATAAACAGACAGCAAACAGCACTCTTTACTAGCACTGATGATGTTACCTAGTTTGGGTAATGAAACGTCTGCAAGAAAACAAGGAAGCTCAGTGAGCACCAAGGATCCTGGATTTCCAATTTTCTGCAAAAACTTCAGATTCCAGATTCAGAATACGGAAGGTTTACAATGTCCTGATAACATAATAACAAAAGTGGTCAACTCAACTCCTGTTGCATTTTAAAAGTGAAATTAAAAGACTTGGATAATAAAAAAGCTGGCTATCCAAAAGTGACCTATTTTCAAATGTAGAGTAATTTTAATTATCTTTTATATTAAAATCAAGGTCTGAAACAAAAATGTGTTGACATGCTGTGCCACCTATCCCCCTTTAAAAAATGTTAATCTTCCTTGAAGTCTACAGTACGCTATAAATTAGTGTGGCATTTAGATTCAGCATTTTTTTTACCTGTGAAAAGTGAAATTCTTTCATTTCCTTTTTTGCTCAAATATAGGCCTAAAGAAAAAAAAGTGTACAAAAATGCATTCTGATTTAAAAAATCTGCATTTAGGATTTCTGCAAGCTTCCTTAAAATCTCTTCTGAAAACAAGTGTGATGGTTAAACTCAGTGTGTGATTTTCATTTTTATGGATAATGGGAGTTTTACTCAGTTTTACTCCTGGGGGAAAAATATGGGGAAAATGTATTCTTTATGATATATTCACACTCATATTTTACATTTGGCTGAGAAGTAGTGGTTAGTCACATAATCGGTATCAAGTAGGGGATTTAAAGCTGTTTTTTTTGCAGTCCTCTTTTGGTATTAGAACATTACGGTTCTTTTACATTCTTATTTAAAGGTGGATTTCTGTGGTTGGATATAAAATTATAAGTGGGAATATTTCAGCACTTTGTTTGGAACTGTTGAAAAAAAATTGAAAGTAAAAAAAGGAGTAAAGAGAATGTACTGCAGAAGAGGAAGACGGAGTGATTCTAAAGGTAAGAAGGAGAATGGGAATAAATAATTTCCATTTGCACTTTTAAAAAGTAATGAGTAAATCTTTTCACGCTTCTGTCATCACTCCTCTTCCTTCTGATGCAGTTTAACAGAGATAGAGGAATCTGGTCTGCAGTAAGTTCCTGAAGACTCTGTTTAAAGCTGTCTTTAGACCAGTGGACTGGATTAACAGAGGAAATGAAATAAAGGAAAACTTAAGTTTTGAAAGACATTATTAAAATTTCATAAAGTTAATCTGCTAAATAAATTTAAAATGGTTTCTAACTCTGGAGTGGGGGAAATCTTATAATAGTGTTGAAAGATTCACTCAACTTCAATCAGTCAAGAAGCCCTGCAACCAGAGGAAAATTAATTTTTATGCTGCTTAAACAGCAGAAAATTCATACCTATCCTGACATTATAGGGCAGGGGTCTTCAAACCTGGCCCTTTTATGATTTGTGGACTTCAACTCCCAGAATTCCTCAGCCAGGCACATAAAAGGGCCATGTTTGAAGACCCTACTATAGGGTTATCACCATATGAAAAATTGTAGCATCCCTCCAAATTTTTCTCTGACTTTTACTTTCATAGGTAAGAACATCAAGTGTTTTTGCTGGCCACTGGTGGCTCAGCAAAGCATGCATCTTGTTTGCACTGGGTGACTGGACTTGTTTTGCTGGAAAGCACAGCTGAGCAACGGTGGTGGGTTTGTTGATTGTCTAGGAAAAGGAATACCAGTAATGCTCTGAGACCTCCAGTCTCTTTCTCTGCTTGTTCTGCCTTTTGCTCTTTTCCTTTTATAGAAACTCATCAATCCTCCCAGCCATGATTTTCCCTGTTTTCTTTCTTCTGCTCTGCGGGTTCATATTTCTTTCTCATATGTGTTTCTTATTGTACAACAATCTTTTCCCCCATCATCACTGCATTCAATCTTTGTATTTCTCATGTCATACCCATTTTTTTTACTTCCACATATGAAGATGGATGAATAAATAATCTTACAGGGAGTCATTTTCCCTTCTTTCAATATCAGGCCACATACTTGCCACTATTTTCTACTAGCACAGTGGAGGCGAACCTATGGCACGGGTGCCAGAGGCGGCACTCAGAGCCCTCTCTGTGGGCATGCACGCCATTGCCCCAGTTCTAGGCCTTCAGCTGGGTTTTATAAAACCTTTTTGCTTTAGGCCTCTGCCGCTGTGTGCAAAAAAAAAAGGTTCCATCAGTCAATTTCAACTTCTCACGGGGGAAAAAAAAGATCTTGCAAAGTTGGAATTGATTGGTTGAACTTTTTAGTTCCACCCAGTCTGCCGTTACCACCGCAGCCACGCCCACTCAATGGGCCAAGCCCACCCAATGGGCCAGGCCCACCCAATGGGACATACCCAGCCAATGGGACACACCCACCCGGCACTTGACGATGCATAAGTAGGTTTTGGGTTGCAATTTGGGCACTTGGTCTCTAAAAGGTTCTCCATCACTGTACTAGCATATGCATGTCTCAAAGTTTTTCCACCAATTTTCCTAGAATATTTTTAGTGAACATTTTATTCTAGGTTTTTGCTATTCATGCACAACTTTCACTCCATATTCCCTGTCAGTCGCCTGATCTCTAATATATTGATTTTAGATCCAATGTCATATTTGCTACAAACCATTCAGATTCTCAGCTGCCAAAACAGCATCACCAGGACATATTTGTGTCCTGATTAATACAGTTCTAAAAAGTTCAGAAGAGAGAGTGAGATAAATCAGTCTCTTACTTTTAGAATTAAGGCTAATTCCTTTTTCTTATCTATGCTTAAACAACATAATACATTTTTCTAAGCAGATAGTTACATCACTGTTGTTATTCCTTTCCAGGTCTTCAATTGGCTCCCTTATTTTTTATACTTTTTCATCTCCCTCCTTCCCTTTCATTCATACCATTAGGCAGAAACAATTTTCCTTGGATCATATGACTTCAGAATGTTGCACACTTTTTCCCAAGAACATACCTCTGCTTGTTTTATTACCATTTATTGGAGTATAATATGTAATTATTATACTCCAATAAATGGTATGGAGTTCTATGCACTTATCGTATTAGAACCTAAATAACATCAAGTCTTATTTTCTGACATTTTAACTCATTCTTTCATAATTACACTATACCTTAACTTCCCTGCAGGGGGAAATCAACTCACTCCAATAGATTTTTCTTTCTTAATGTCACAGTGACAACTTATACCTTTCCTTTCATTCATTTCAGGCATTAGTTTATGCTTTTTATCATTTAGTATCCTAACTTTCCAAGTCACAATCTTCCACATGTTGTGGCCTTTGACAGATTGGCCAGTAGGCTATATAGATGCCAAGATCAACAGAAACTATTCATCACATCTTCTTTTGCTTCTTTGTGCTTCATATCAGGTAAAAAAGTTTGTGATTCTGACATTCAAGAAGGATGGTGTGAACTCAGTTCAGGTTTTCAGGACTTCCCTGATGCAATTTTTTTTCCTTTCTGTTTCTTCAATGTGTGACTCAGAAATATTTGTGGCTGAATACACAAACCAGAGACAAATCTCACTGATACCAAGTTTGAAAAATGTGTTAGTCGTAACAAATATAGAACAGGCAAAGAATGACTTCAGGACTAGAAATGTCTGGCTCATCATCAAAGTACTGTCAGCCACCATGTTCAGCTGTGAAAAAACAACTTTTTCAATACAATTTTCAACAATTTACATTACCGCTTCAGCTGCTTGGTTCAGACTGTAGATATATAATTCAAAGTCAATTGTGGCCTTGACTTAAAACATCTCATGCTCTTCTGCTTTAGAGTTACTGGTTGTGTGTTCCTGAAATGGAGTCTCAATCCTTTGGTGTAATCTAAGTACATTAGATTTTGGGGCACTACTTAGTGTATAGAAGGCAAACAATAGAAACACCATTATTTAATACTTGTGCTTATAAATAACCAGAAGCACTGAGCCAACTGGAAACAAGATATTAAACAGGTAGATTTAACCTGATTTAGCAAAGTGCCAGCTAGGACTAAGAAATCTATCATCTAGTATTATAAATAGCAAGGAATGACACTTGAAGGGAAGATAGTTTCTTTCTTTAGGTGCTTTAGAGTATGCCAGTCGATAGAGTTCCCGTAAGCCTTATTAACCTTTGTGAAAACCATTATCCTCCAACAGAGGCTCTTAAAAATATTGTGTGAGATATTTTTGAAGCACATACCATTGATCGAAGAAGAATGCCAAGATATATGTTACCTTGGAACATCGGTAAAAAGATTATTACCCTCAAAAGATTTTAGATTATTATCTAGGATTTGCTTTGAGAACCAAGGCACAGACCTGAAAACTTTCTAAAATGTTCATTCTACTTTTCTGGAAATGGAAGAAAAGGCATAAGTGGTAAAAAAAAAACCAAATCAAAATTTAATAAGAAATACTTAGTAAACACCCTTTGGATAATATGCTAAATTTTAAAGAAAGGTTAACAAAGCACAACATCCATATGGCAGGCTGCATCCTCAAAACCGAAACATATTATGAGTTAAAGACGTGATATATAATTGTTCATATAATATGCTAAGACCAAAGTAGTCTCATGCAGTTTGGTCTAATGCAGTGGTTCTCAACCTGTGGGTCGGGACCCCATTTGGGGTCGAACGACCATTTCATGGGGGTCGCCAAACCACGCTGTCCGCCATTTTTTTCCCTTTTCCCCAGCTGTCCTACTCCCTCTTATTGGTGGCCACACCCACTTGGGGGTCATCACAACATGGGGAACTGTATTATGGGGTCACGGCATTAGAAAGGTTGAGAACCACTGGTCTAATGGTTAACGCATAATGCTACGGAATGGAAGACCATGAGTTCAAGTCCCCCCTTAGCCATGAAAGCCAGCTGGGCCAATCACTCTCCCTCAGTGACTCTTTCGTCCTCACAGGTTTGTTGTGCGGAAAGTAGGAGGAGAAAGGTGTGCTGGATATGTTTGCCACCTTGAGTTATTTGTAAAAATAATAAAGGCAGGATACAAATAAATAAGAAGAGCCAATTGCATTTAGCCTATATGTCGTTATTATTATGGATCATTGCACAGTCAGCCAGATGTTCAGACTGGATTTGGCATTTTGTCTACCTATCGAGTTCTTACCCAGGACCTGGGATAGGCAGATGTGGATGTTTGATGGTATTACAGATATCGTCGCAGGATGGAAGCAGTTCCTAATAAGGCTGCCTTTTGCAATTGACTAATAGCGAATTTGTCAATGCCAATGGTGTTCAAGTGGTGCTCCAGTTGTTTTGGGATTGCACCCAAGGAGCCTATGACTATTGGTACTACCCTTGCTTGCTTTTGCCACAGTCTTTCTATTTCTATTTGTAGGTCTTTGTATTTTGTTATCTTCTCCAGTTCTTTCTCGTCTATTCTGCTGTCTCCAGGCACTACCACATCCACTATCCAGACTTTTTTGTCTTTCTTATCGACAATTGTTAAGTCTGGGGTGTTATGTTGCAGGTGCTTGTCTGTTTGAATTCTGAAGTCCCAGAGTAGTTTAATTTGATCATTTTCTATGACTTTCTCTATTTTATGATCCCACCAGTTTTTGCTTACAGGCAAATGATATTTTTTGCAGATCTTCCAATGCACCATTGTTGCTACTTTGTCATGCCACTGCTTGTAATCAGTTTGTGCAATCTTCTTGCAACAGCTTACCAAGTGGTCCACTGTTTCTTCAGCTTCTTTGCATAGGCGGCACTTACTGTCTGTTGCTGTCTTCTCAATTTTGACTTTATATGCATTTGTCCTTAAGGCTTGGTCTTGTGCAGCCAGAATTAGTCCCTCGGTCTCTTTCTTCAATTTTCCTGCTCTTAGCCATTGCCAGGTTTTATTATTATCTGCTTTCCCAGCTATTTTTTTAATGTATTGGCCATGTAGTGCTTTGTCTTCCCATGCCTCTATTCTGTTCTTCATTTGGTCTTTCTTGTAGGCCAGTTTGGTCTCTCCAGTAGTTAGTAAGCCTTCCTGATATACTAATTTCAGTGCATCTTCATCATTGTTCTTCAGATATTCTTCCAAAGCCATTTTTTCTTCTTCAACCATCTGATGTACTTGTAGCATTCCACGCCCACCTATTTGCCTTGTTAGATAAAGTCTGTCAATGTCACTGCGTGGATGAAGGGCATGATTCATTGTCATTATTTTTCTGGTCATCCTATCCATTGCTTGAGCCCAGTCCACTATTCCAGCTGTGTACCTAATGACTGGAATTGCCCAGGTGTTGATTGCCTTTATGGTATTTCTTCCATTGAGTTTGGACTTTAAGATCTTCTTCACTCTCTTGATGTATTCACCTCTAATCTTTTTCTTGACTTCAGTGTGCTTGATGTTGTCAGCTTGAAGGATACCCAAGTATTTGTAGTACTCTTCCTCATCCAGACTCTTAATGTTATTTTCGTGGGGCATCTTGATTCTTTCAGTTTTCACTACTTTTCCTTGTTTGATAGTAAGTGTGGCACATTTGTCCAAGCCAAACTCCATAACAATATCTTGGCTATATATACGGACAGTGTTGAGCAGCGATTCTATTTCAGATGATGTTTTTCCATACAGCTTCAGATCATCCATGTAAAGGAGATGGGACAGTCTAGTAGATGTTTTTGATGTTTGATAGCCATGTCCTGAATTATTCAATATTGTTGACAGAGAAAACAGTGCAATAACAAATAGTAATGGTGACAATGAATCTCCTTGAAATATTCCTCTCTTGATATTAACCTCTCCCAGTCTCTCACCATTGATCTCCAACTGTGTCTTCCATTGTGCCATTGATCGTTGCACAAATTTTCTGATGTTTCTACTGACTCCTGTTATTTCTAGGCACTTGATTATCCAGTCATGTGGCAGAGAGTCAAGTGCCTTTTTGTAGTCAATCCATGCCACATTCAGGTTGGTCTTCCTTTTCTTGCAGTTTTCCAAGCTCATTTTGTCTATTAGGAGTTGATCTTTTGTTCCTCTGCTATTGGGGCGGTTTCCTTTCTGCTCAGGTGGAAAGAGATTGTTTTCAACTAGAATGTAAGGACCCACCCCACTTTGCATCTTAAGAAGACAGAACTCTTGGAATAATTCTTCCAACAGGAATCCTTTATTAAGAAGAAGTGGTTGCAGGCATGCTAGACAGGACTTGGGGTCCAAGCTCTCCCATTCAAGGTTTTAAGGGGTTCCCCAGTAGTCCCACCCAATCACCCCCCCTTCCAGTGATACTTTCAGGCATCACAAATCCACCCCTTTATTCCTTTCTTCCGTCTGGATGGAGACGGAAGATGAAAGGTAAATAGCCCCCTTTATTATGGTAAGGTTCTTTGGTGCTAACTACATTCAAACTCTTTGAGGTTGCAAAAAACACATTCAGTTCCTTAGAAGTATACTGAAGGAAGTGAGGGCCATAAAGCCCCTTTGTTCTCCCCCTTCTCTTCCTCTTATGGCAGAATCCAGAGAAGGCAGAATTGGGATTTTCTATGTTTGATAATTAAAGATGAAATATAATTGGATTCTGACATCCGGCCCCTCTTAAAAATAAGAGAGATCCACCTGAAAGAAAACAAAACAGGTATAAAACTTAGTCAGGCTTGTTAGGATACTCTGTGTGAAACTTCTTCAATAGCTTCGGGGCTCTGACATGACGTTTATGGACCCACTCATTTTGTGAGGGAGGGAGGTGTTTCCAGGCAACTAGGTACTGAGTTGCCCCATGATATCTCCTAGAATCAAGAATTTCCTTTATTTCGAAGTGTTGTTCACCCTCCACCATGATTGGAGGTGGTGGTGGGGGGATTTTTGGCCGTAGATGTGACTGATGCTCTCTTTTCAGCAAGCTGCAATGAAAAATTGGGTGTATTTGCCTGAGGTTTTTGGGTAATTCTAATTCTACTGTTACTGGATTTGTGATTCTTTTAATTGGAAAAGGTCCTATGTATTTTGGTCCAAGTTTTTTACAGGGCTGTAGGTACTTTAGGTATTTTGTAGATAAGTACACCATTTCTCCTATAATGAATGGTGTAGGCTCAACCCTTTTTTTATTGGCTTGTGCTTTGTATGCCTGCCTAGCTTCATCTGGTGCTTTTCTAACTATTGGCCAGGTGTTTTGTAGTTTTTCCATCCATTCTTTCAGTGAAGGGATCGTTGGTTCATTTGAGGTTAACTCTGGCATAGGGTTGAAACTTTGACCGTTGGCTATTTGAAAAGGAGTGTAGCCTGTGCTGGAGTGGACTGCATTATTGTAGGCGACTTCTGCAAAAGGAGTAAGTCCGTCCAATCACTCTGTTGGAAATTTAAAAAACATCTCAAATATTGCTCAAGTACTGAATGGCACTGTTCCGTTTGTCCATCTGTCTGAGGGTGATGGCTAGATGTCAGTCTCTGAGTGGTCCCTAAGAGGGATAAAAATTCCTTCCAAAATGCAGACGTAAATTGCACTCCCCTATCAGAGATGATGCGTTGGGGTGCCCCGTGCAATCTGTAAATGTGCTGGATGAAAAGTTTTGCTAAGGCCTTTGCAGTGGGAATCTTTTGGCAAGGGATAAAGTGCACCTGTTTGGAAAACAAGTCCGTGACTGTCCAGATAACAGTATTCCCATTGCTTTCTGGCAATTCCACTATAAAATCCATGGCTATTTCCCTCCAGGGGGCTGAGGGACTTGCCACTGGTTGTAATAGCCCTGGCGATTTCCCTTGCAACCTCTTTGCCGATGCACAGGTTGGGCAGCTGGCAACATAACTTTCTATGTCCTTTTTTATTGATGGCCACCAAAATTGCCATTTAATTAAGTGTAAAGTTTTTACAAATCCAAAATGCCCTGCTGATTTTGTGTCATGGCAAAGCTGCATGAACGTGATTCTTTGGGTTGTTGGTATATATAACTTTTCCCCTACCCAAGGCAACCCGTCTCTCATTGTGCACACATTTTTGTTTTTCTGGAACCATTCATCTGTTTCCAAACTTTTTCTGAATTCAATTCCAGTTTGGCTGTCCAGTTGTGGTTTTAATTTGGCTTGGGTTCTTGTGGTTACTGGTGCTGCCAGTTGTGACTCTGCCATTATTGGTCTAGAGTCTGTAGTTCGTGCGCTGTTATATTGGGGCATGCGAGATAGTGCATCTGCCAGGAAGTTCTTTCTTCCTGGTAAATGTTTGAGCTTAAATTGGAACTGGTGAAAATGCTGAGACCAGCGGGCTTGTTTGGGATTGAGTTTCCTGGACGTTTTCAGGGCTTCTAAATTTTTGTGATCGGTCCACACCTGGAAGGGGATTTTGTTGCCTTCCAGGAACTGTCGCCACGTGAGTAATGCCCAACGTATCCCATAAGCCTCCTTCTCCCATATGGGCCAGCGCTGTTCTGTTTCCGTGAGTTTCTTGGATGTATATGCACAGGGTTGCAATACTGCATCATTGTTTTCTTGTAATAGAACAGCCCCCACTGCCACATCACTTGCATCTGCCTGTATTACGAAGGGCTTGTCCATGTCTGGGTGCCTTAGTACTGGTTCGGCAGAAAAAAGTCTCTTTAGTCTCTCAAACGCTGCTTGGCACTCCATTGTCCATGTTAGTGGCTGGCTAGGTTTTACTGAGGATGCTCCCTTCGTTTTTAGTAAGTTAGTGAGGGGCAAGGCTATCTGGGCAAATGAGGGGATGAATTGGCGGTAAAAGATTTGCAAAGCCCAGGAAACTTTGTAGTTGCTTTCTTGTGCGGGGTGGTGCCCAATCTAATACTGCTTTGACCTTCTCTGGGTCCATTTCAATGCCCTGTGGGGATATGCGATAACCCAGGTAGTCTATCCTTTCCTGGTGGAATTCGCATTTTGAGAGTTTGGCATATAGGTGGGCGGCTCGCAGCTTCTTTAAAACCGCTCTGACAAGGTTGATGTGTTCCTCTTTTGTTTCAGTAAAGATAAGAATGTCATCCAAGTAAACAAGGACCCCCTTAAACAGGTGCTCCCTTAGAACGTCATTGATTAATTGCATAAAGACTGCAGGGCCCCCTTGTAATCCAAATGGCAAGACTTTGAATTGAAAGCACCCCATGGGGCAGTTAAATGCAGTCTTCCATTCGTCCCCTTCCTTAATTCTCACACGATAGTAAGCTTCCCTTAGGTCTAGTTTAGAAAAATTTTTCCCTTTCGATAGGTGTGACAGCATGTCTTTCATGAGGGGCAGAGGGTATAGGTTGCTTTCACTGATTGCATTCAGGGCCCTATAATCCACGCATAAACATAAAGAGCCATCCTTCTTCTCTCTAAAAATGACCGGGGCAGCCACTTTAGGCTTGGCTGGCTCAATGAAACCTCTCTCTAGGTTTTTTTTTATAAATCTTTCCATTTCCTCCTTCTCCTTTGGGCTCATGGAGTATAATCTGGGCTTCGGGAGTTTTGCCCCAGGCTTGAATTCAATGGTACAGTCTGTGGGTCGGTGGGGGGGAGCTCATTCGCCCTCTCCTCACTGAAGACTTCAGCAAGGTCTCTATATTCCTCTGGTATTTCTGTTAATCTTTTTTCCTCTCCTATGGATGCTTTTTCTATTCTTGATTCTGGTAGCCTCCCTTGGGGTTTTAAGTCCATAGGGTCCCCCTTCGGGAATTTGATTTCTGTCGTCCTCCAATTTACCCAGGGGTTCCATTTTTTCAACCATTCCATCCCTAGAATCATTGGGCATTCCATACCTGGGGTCACCACAAACGTTATGTCCTCTTCATGTTTGCCCAGGGAGAGGTGTATTGGCAGAGTGGCTAGGGTAGCTGGCACCCCCCTGCTATGGATCCATCTAGCTGGCCAAATGAGATTGGTTGTTCCAGTCTCCTGGATGGGATGCCCAGATTCCCCACTAGTGTTGGGCTAATGAGGCAGCGGGTGCAGCCAGAGTCTATTAAGGCTTTCACCTTCACAACTTCGGGCATGGGGGGGGATTAATATAGTCACTGTTTTGAAGATGGGTGTGATGCATCCACTTACCAGCCCTCCGAGCTGTCATCTGAGGCATCCACCGGCCCTGTGGTGTAGGCTGGAGTTCTTTCCCCTTGGTGAGCAGAAGTGGGGGGTTCTTCAATTTCCATCATTCTCATGGCCGTTTCTTTTGGCTTAGCTGAAGACTTTCCGGATTTGTTGATTGGGGATCTGTCTGGGTTGTGCTGGGGAGCCTTTGAGCGGCATTCTACAGCTCGATGCCCTTCTCTTCCGCACTTGAATCACCCCATTTGCTTCTTGGCTGTAGCCAATGATTTCATCGGTTCGTCTGTCAGCTCAGGCAGGGGGCGGCTCCATTGTTTTCCTCAGCAGTACCTCTTCAATATGTCGATCTCTGCTTCCGCTGCACGTACCATTCCTCAAGTTGGTGTGGGTCCCCTCAGGGCAGGCAAGCGTCATAAAAATCATAGTTTAGTCCATCTTTGAAATGGCTAAGGAGGATGTCTTCTGGCCAATTCAGTTTGCTGGCAATGGCCCGGAATTCTTGTGTATATTCAGCCACCAGGTGTTTGCCTTGCCTCATCATTTTTATCCGTTCACGGGTTTTGCGATCAGCCAGGGGGTCTTCAAATCGTCTTCTCAAAGAGGACATGAAACGGTTGAAGTTACTGAGTTCTGGGGCATTGGAGTCATGCAAGTTCACCACCCAATCTGCAGCTGGTCCATCCAGGGCAGATTGCACAATCCGGATGCGGGCTTTGTCGCTGGGGATGTCCTGCCCATATTCCTCCATGTAGCTGAGGACTTGGGTTAGGAAAAACCCCAAGCGTGTTGGCTCCCCTTTGAATTTCACCTCCAACGGTGGACGTCTTGGAATGGATCGGTGCCTCCGTTGTTGGTGGTAGTGTCTTCCGTCCAGATTGCCATCTGTGGTCTGGTAGGAGGTGGGGGCTCCTGGATCAGTAGATGTCCCTGGGGTTGCAGGTTCCATGTCCCCCTCGGTGTTTCTTCCTTTGCGGCTCCAGGAGCTGGGGCGGCCGTAGGGCTCAGGATTCTCCTCTCCTAGGGAGCTGAGAGTTCTCTTCTTCAGGTCAATAGCTTTCTCTAGGATCCAGTCTGAGTACGGTGCCCAGCTTCCTCCCTCTTCACTTGCGTGCAGAGATTTCTCCATCTCTTGCTTCCATTCTGGTTGTTTGGTCCCCCGTCTCAGGGTCACCTTTCTTGATTCCTTTCCCCACTCACTTTTCTTTCCAACGCCCATTGACCAGCAAGGCTTGTGGTCCCGTGTCTCCACCACTTCTTCTCCTGAGGAATCTGACCTCTCGGATCCCAACATCTGGCCACGTTCCAACTGGGTCAGCGGCTCTCTTTCCAGGGAGTTTTCCCCCTCTCTTGCTCCATTGTCTGACATGGTAAATTTTTGCAAAATCCCCCGGCAAGGGTCTCCCTTCCAGGTGGATTAATTTTGCAAGTCCTGCCTAATGTAAGGACCCACCCCACTTTGCATCTTAAGAAGACAGAACTCTTGGAATAATTCTTCCAACAGGAATCTTTTATTAAGAAGAAGTGGTTGCAGGCATGCTAGACAGGACTTGGGGTCCAAGCTCTCCCATTCAAGGTTTTAAGGCATTCCCCACCCAATCACCCCCCCTTCCAGTGATAGTTTCAGGCATCACAAATCCACCCCTTTATTCCTTTCTTCCATCTGGATGGAGACTTCAGATAAACTACATGAAAGGTAAATAGCCCCCTTTGTTATGGTAAGGTTCTTTAGTGCTAACTACATTCATACTCTTTGAGGTTGCAATAAACACATTCAGTTCCTTAGAAGTATACTGAAGGAAGTGAGGACCATAAAGCCCCTTTGTTCTCCCCCTTCTCTCCCTCTTATGGCAGGATCCAGAGAAGGCAGAATTGGGATTTTCTATGTTTGATAATTAAAGATGAAATATAATTGGATTCTGACATAGATGCTGTTGTACTGCATCAGCTACCACACCAGTTAGTATTTTGAAAGTTGTTGGTAAGCAGGTAATTGGCCTGTAATTGCCTGGTGTTGCCCCTTTTGCTGGATTTTTCATTATTAGGTAGGTGGTTATTATTATTATCATTCATCGCACAGTCAGCCAGATGTTCAGACTGGATTTGGCATTTTGTCTACCTATCGAGTCCTTACCCAGGACCTGGGATAGGCAGATGTGGATGTTTGATGGTATTACAGGTATCGTCGCAGGATGGAAGCAGTTCCTAATAAGGCCGCCTTTTGCAATTGACTAATAGCGAATTTGTCAATGCCAATGGTGTTCAAGTGGTGCTCCAGTTGTTTTGGGATTGCACCCAAGGAGCCTATGACTATTGGTACTACCCTTGCTTGCTTTTGCCACAGTCTTTCTATTTCTATTTGTAGGTCTTTGTATTTTGTTATCTTCTCCAGTTCTTTCTCTTCTATTCTGCTATCTCCAGGCACTGCCACGTCCACTATCCAGACTTTTTTGTCTTTATTATTATTATTATTATTATTATTATTATTATTATTATTATTTATAGTAGGGCTAACTGGTTTGAGAACTGACATCCAATAACCTAGATCACACTTGTAAAATGTATGATTTCAAAAAAATTGATTTCTATTCCTGCTGATTGTTTAAAACTTGTTTAATCTGTTTTCTCATTATCTTAATGCCTCTAAGCCACTCAAATTTACAGATTGCTCATCATGTTCATCATGTTGAGGTAGGACAAAAAAATTCCCCTAACATTTCCCTAACTGGCCAGTCTATGTATTTTGAGTGTGGGTCAGATGCATGTTCTGGTTGGTGTGACATGAGCAATATCACGTTTCTTTCCAAAATAGTGTTTAGCTTAGAGATCCAGCTTGCATACAATCCTCGATTTACAGCAGTTCATTTAGTGATTGTTTAAAGTTACAACGGCACTGAAAAAAGTGACATATGACACTTATGACTTTTGTAGCATCCCCATGGTCATGTGATCAAAATTTAGATACTTGATAATTGACTCATATTTACGATGGTTGCAGTGTCCTGAGGTCACATGATCACCCTTTGCGACCTTCTGACAAGCAAAGTCAATGGTGGAAGCCAGATTCACTTAACAACAGTTCCACTAATTTAACAACTACAGTGATTCACTTAACACCTGTGGCAAGAATAGTTGTAAAATGGGGCAAAACTCACTTAATAAATGTTTCACTTAGCCCAGGGGTAGGCAACCTTGGCTCTTTTATGACTTGTGGACTTCAACTCCTAGAATTCCTGAGCCAGGCTGGCTTAGGAATTCTGGGAGGTGAAGTCCACAAGTCATAAAAGAGCCAAGATTGCCTACCCCTGACTTAGCCAGAGAAATTTTGGGCTCAGTTGTGGTCGTAAGTCGAGGACTGCCTGTGGTCTGTGGCTTGGAATACAAGAGGAGTAAATAAAGAAAATAAGACATTGACAAATGAAGTGAAAGAAAACAAAAGTAGATATGCTGTGCATCTGTGTAATGAACAGATAACAGAAGGCCATAACACATCTGAAAAGAAGGTGGTCCAGTGCTGTGTATTGGGATATTAATACAAGGTCCAATCTGGGTCGGTCACTGTGACCAGAGGTTTAGTCTTCTGAGCTTACAAACTCATGCTGGAGCCCATCCTTAGGGAATTTCTCTGTCACCGCATTCTGGTGAGAGAGAAGTTCCCTGAGGATCAGCTCTCGCACAAGTCTGAAAGTTCAGAAGACTAAATGTCTGGTCCTGGTCACCGACCCAGATTGGACCCAGCAATATAATCCTGGGACACGTATATATATATATATATATATATATATATATATATATATATATATATAGGTCTTTGGTTGTTCGGGTTTTCTCCCGCGTAAAATTGGAAGTGTCTTGGCAACGTTTCGACGAAGTCACATTCGTCATCTTCAGGCTGGTGTTTTTAGCTTCTTGCTTTGAGCAGCAATGTGTGGTTTTAGCTGTTTCTTCCTTTTAACTGCCAGTGAGGGTATGAACTGATTGGGTGGGAGCTTGGCTGTGTTCTGATTGGGTGGAGGTGTGTTCTGAATGGTTAGGGGCTTGGCTGTGCTCTGATTGGCTGGGGGAGTGTTCTGTTTGGTTGTGCTCAGGTTAGTCTGAGTTGAAGAGGGGTTTAAGATTTTGGGGTTAGGGAGTCGTTTGTCAATAAGGGCAGGTTTCCAAATGGCTGGTAGGCGGGAGGTATCATCTCGCTTGTTCATGCTGTGTGGGCGTTTTTCTATATCGATGGCTTCTCTGATTATTCTGTTATTAAAATGTTCACTTTTGGCAATGGTTCTGGTATTTTTAAAGTCAATTTCGTGTCCTGTGGCTTTAAGGTGTTGGACCAGGGAAGATGTTGTTTCCTCTTTTTTGACTGAGTTCTTATGTTCTTCAATGCGTGCACTTATTTTCTGTTGGTTTGTCCGATGTATGTGGTGGGACAAGTGGTGCATGGGATTTCGTATACTCCTTGATTTTCTAATTCAATTTTATCTTTGGGGTTTCTAAGGATGGTGGATATTTTTCTGTTTGTGCAGAATGCTGTTTTGATGTTGTGTTTATGAAGGATCTTACTGATTCTGTCTGTGGTGCCTTTTATGTATGGGAGGAGGGCTTTGCCGTTTTCTTGTTCTTTGTCTTGGATTTTGGTGGGGGTTTCTTTTTGGATTAGGTTTGTAATCTTATTTCTATGGAATCCATTGGATGTTAGTACATTGGTGAGAGTGTGTAGTTCGGGTTTTAGGTGTTGTTCGTCAGCTAAGCGTTTTGTTCTGGAGATGAGTGTCTTGGCTACAGAGTTGATCTGTGCTGGGTGGTGGTGTGAGAGAGCGTGCAGATAGCGGTTTGTGTGTGTTTTCTTCTGGTAGATGGTGTGTCCTAGGGAGCCATTGGATTTCTTGTAGACTAAGACATCCAGGAAGGGAAGTTGGTTGTTAGCTTCTGTTTCCATGGTGAACTGTATTTTGGGGTGTAGGCTGTTGAGGTGTGTGAGGAAGTTGTCCAGTTTTTCTTTCCCATGTGGCCAGATTATGAAGGTGTCGTCTACGTATCTGAGCCAGAGTTTGGGTTTGTGATCCGATTTTTCTAGAGCTTGGGTTTCAAAGTGTTCCATGTAGAGGTTTGCAATGACAGGTGAGAGGGGTGATCCCATGGGTGCTCCTTCTGTTTGTTTGTATTTTTGTCCGTTATAGATGAAGTATGTGTTGGATAGGCAGTGGTTGGTCAGATCTAAGATGTGTTTGGGGGGGTTATATTTGTTTTGAATATCCTCACTGGCAGTTAAAAGGAAGAAACAGCTAAAACACACATTGCTGCTCAAAGCAAGAAGCTAAAAACACCAGCCTGAAGATGACGAATGTGACTTCGTCGAAACGTTGCCAAGACACTTCCAATTTTACGCGGGAGAAAACCCGAACAACCAAAGACCTATATAAAATACCCGCGAAAACCTCAGAAAACAATATCGAACCTCTACGGGGAGGAAATCCACCATCTGACAATGCCAACCTCTACATGGAACACTTTGAAACCCAAGCTCTAGAAAAATCGGATCACAAACCAAACTCTGGCTCAGATATGTAGACGACACCTTCATAATCTGGCCACATGGGAAAGAAAAACTGGACAACTTCCTCACACACCTCAACAGCCTACACCCCAAAATACAGTTCACCATGGAAACAGAAGCTAACAACCAACTTCCCTTCCTGGATGTCTTAGTCTACAAGAAATCCAATGGCTCCCTAGGACACACCATCTACCAGAAGAAAACACACACAAACCGCTATCTGCACGCTCTCTCACACCACCACCCAGCACAGATCAACTCTGTAGCCAAGACACTCATCTCCAGAACAAAACGCTTAGCTGACGAACAACACCTAAAACCCGAACTACACACTCTCACCAATGTACTAACATCCAATGGATTCCATAGAAATAAGATTACAAACCTAATCCAAAAAGAAACCCCCACTAAAATCCAAGACAAAGAACAAGAAAACGGCAAAGCCCTCCTCCCATACATAAAAGGCACCACAGACAGAATCAGTAAGATCCTTCATAAACACAACATCAAAACAGCATTCTGCACAAACAGAAAAATATCCACCATCCTTAGAAACCCCAAAGATAAAATTGAATTAGAAAATCAAGGAGTATACGAAATCCCATGCACCACTTGTCCCACCACATACATCGGACAAACCAAAAGAAGAATAAGTGCACGCATTGAAGAACATAAGAACTCAGTCAAAAAAGAGGAACCAACATCTTCCCTGGTCCAACACCTTAAAGCCACAGGACATGAAATTGACTTTAAAAATACCAGAACCATTGCCAAAAGTGAACATTTTAATAACAGAATAATCAGAGAAGCCATCGAGATAGAAAAACGCCCACACAGCATGAACAAGCGAGATGATACCTCCCGCCTACCAGCCATTTGGAAACCTGCCCTTATTGACAAACGACTCCCTAACCCCAAAATCTTAAACCCCTCTGCAACTCAGACTAACCTGAGCACAACCAAACAGAACACTCCCCCAGCCAATCAGAGCACAGCCAAGCCCCTAACCATTCAGAACACACCTCCACCCAATCAGAACACAGCCAAGCTCCCATCCAATCAGTTCATACCCTCACTGGCAGTTAAAAGGAAGAAACAGCTAAAACCACACATTGCTGCTCAAAGCAAGAAGCTAAAAACACCAGCCTGAAGATGACGAATGTGACTTCGTCGAAACGTTGCCAAGACACTTCCAATTTTACGCGGGAGAAAACCCGAACAACCAAAGACCTATATACAAATACCCGCGAAAACCTCAGAAAACAAATATCGAACCTCTACGGGGAGGAAATCCACCATCTGACCAGGACCTATGAAAAACTTGAAGTCCAAAGAGCTTCCATTTTATGTGACCTCGCATTCCTACGTAACTGCCGAGATCAAAATCTAATCCCCACATGTTTCCAACTGAAATTCCACTCCAACTCTGCAGCCACCAAACGGATCCTGAAAAGAACAGAATTGGCCCTAATCAGAAATGAACTTCACACAAAAAGATTCCTCCTAGACCGAATTAACAAAGATCTCCTCCCACTCCACCTCAAACTCAGCAACAAGATCCACCCCGCACTTTGGGACAAATCCAAACAACTCACCATCTGGAGAGCCGAAACACAGACCACCCTCAAGACAGATACACACACCAACAAACTCCGAAGACTACAAGAACGCCAGAAACAAACCCCTCCTCCCTCACAGCCACACATGAAACAAACAGTGCATAACATCTCAGATAGGATCCTCACCAAAGCCGAAACCAATGTCCTTTCCAAAGGATTCAACTTTGCAGTCGCTCCCAAACACATCCCCACTGAAACCATTATATGTGGAGTTGAAACCAGCCTGACCAAAATCAACCCCGATGACGCTAACAAAATCAGACTCAAAATCACCAACATCCTCTGCACCAGCAAGCCACCCAAAAGCAACTTACCCAAAGAGGAACAGACAGCACTACGTAACCTGAAAGAAGACACCAGCATAATAATCCTACCAGCAGACAAGGGCAACGCCACGGTGGTTATGAACACATCTGACTACCAAACCAAATTAACCAACCTACTCCAAGACTCCACATACAAACCCCTAAATACAGATCCCACCACCTACCTGGAAAAAACCACCAGAACCAAGATAAAAGCCTCCCCCATTAGCGAAGAGATCCAGCAAAGAATCATTCCCAGAGAGAAATCATCCAGATGCCCTAAACTCTATGGTCTCCCCAAGATACACAAAGAAGGAACCCCACTCAGACCTATAGTCAGCTCCATAGGCTCACCTCTACAAAACCTAGCCAAATTTCTCGCCAAACAACTACAGCCCTATGCAGAATCCATCACCTCACACGTAAAAAACTCATTCCAGTTTATAGAGATCATAAAGAAACAAAGCTTACAGCCCAGCGACCTACTAGTGAGCTTCGATGTCATATCCCTCTTCACCCAAGTGCCTATCAAAGAAGCCTTGACAGCTATTCAAAACAAATATAACCCCCCAAACACATCTTAGATCTGACCAACCACTGCCTATCCAACACATACTTCATCTATAATGGACAAAAATACAAACAAACAGAAGGAGCACCCATGGGATCACCCCTCTCACCTGTCATTGCCAACCTCTACATGGAACACTTTGAAACCCAAGCTCTAGAAAAATCGGATCACAAACCCAAACTCTGGCTCAGATATGTAGACGACACCTTCATAATCTGGCCACATGGGAAAGAAAAACTGGACAACTTCCTCACACACCTCAACAGCCTACACCCCAAAATACAGTTCACCATGGAAACAGAAGCTAACAACCAACTTCCCTTCCTGGATGTCTTAGTCTACAAGAAATCCAATGGCTCCCTAGGACACACCATCTACCAGAAGAAAACACACACAAACCGCTATCTGCACGCTCTCTCACACCACCACCCAGCACAGATCAACTCTGTAGCCAAGACACTCATCTCCAGAACAAAACGCTTAGCTGACGAACAACACCTAAAACCCGAACTACACACTCTCACCAATGTACTAACATCCAATGGATTCCATAGAAATAAGATTACAAACCTAATCCAAAAAGAAACCCCCACTAAAATCCAAGACAAAGAACAAGAAAACGGCAAAGCCCTCCTCCCATACATAAAAGGCACCACAGACAGAATCAGTAAGATCCTCCATAAACACAACATCAAAACAGCATTCTGCACAAACAGAAAAATATCCACCATCCTTAGAAACCCCAAAGATAAAATTGAATTAGAAAATCAAGGAGTATACGAAATCCCATGCACCACTTGTCCCACCACATACATCGGACAAACCAACAGAAGAATAAGTGCACGCATTGAAGAACATAAGAACTCAGTCAAAAAAGAGGAACCAACATCTTCCCTGGTCCAACACCTTAAAGCCACAGGACACGAAATTGACTTTAAAAATACCAGAACCATTGCCAAAAGTGAACATTTTAATAACAGAATAATCAGAGAAGCCATCGAGATAGAAAAACGCCCACACAGCATGAACAAGCGAGATGATACCTCCCGCCTACCAGCCATTTGGAAACCCGCCCTTATTGACAAACGACTCCCTAACCCCAAAATCTTAAACCCCTCTGCAACTCAGACTAGACCTGAGCACAACAACCAAACAGAACACTCCCCCAGCCAATCAGAGCACAGCCAAGCCCCTAACCATCAGAACACACCTCCACCCAATCAGAACACAGCCAAGCTCCCATCCAATCAGTTCATACCCCCACTGGCAGTTAAAAGGAAGAAACAGCTAAAACCACACATTGCTGCTCAAAGCAAGAAGCTAAAAACACCAGCCTGAAGATGACGAATGTGACTTCGTCGAAACGTTGCCAAGACACTTCCAATTTTACGCGGGAGAAAACCCGAACAACCAAAGACCTATATACAAATACCCGCGAAAACCTCAGAAAACAAATATCAAACCTCTACGGGGAGGAAATCCACCATCTGACCAGGACCTATGAAAAACTTGAAGTCCAAAGAGCTTCCATTTTATGTGACCTCGCATTCCTACGTAACTGCCGAGATCAAAATCTAATCCCCACATGTTTCCAACTGAAATTCCACTCCAACTCTGCAGCCACCAAAACGGATCCTGAAAAGAACAGAATTGGCCCTAATCAGAAATGAACTTCACACAAAAAGATTCCTCCTAGACCGAATTAACAAAGATCTCCTCACACTCCACCTCAAACTCAGCAACAAGATCCACCCCGCACTTTGGGACAAATCCAAACAACTCGCCGTCTGGAGAGCCGAAACACAGACCACCCTCAAGACAGATACACACACCAACAAACTCCGAAGACTACAAGAACGCCACGAAACACAAGAACCCCAAACCCCTCCTCCCTCACAGCCACACATGAAACAAACAGTGCATAACATCTCAGATAGGATCCTCACCAAAGCCGAAACCAATGTCCTTTCCAAAGGATTCAACTTTGCAGTCGCTCCCAAACACATCCCCACTGAAACCATTATATGTGAAGTTGAAACCAGCCTGACCAAAATCAACCCCGATGACGCTAACAAAATCAGACTCAAAATCACCAACATCCTCTGCACCAGCAAGCCACCCAAAAGCAACTTACCCAAAGAGGAACAGACAGCACTACGTAACCTGAAAGAAGACACCAGCATAATAATCCTACCAGCAGACAAGGGCAACGCCACGGTGGTTATGAACACATCTGACTACCAAACCAAATTAACCAACCTACTCCAAGACTCCACATACAAACCCCTAAATACAGATCCCACCACCTACCTGGAAAAAACCACCAGAACCAAGATAAAAGCCTCCCCCATTAGCGAAGAGATCCAGCAAAGAATCATTCCCAGAGAGAAATCATCCAGATGCCCCAAACTCTATGGTCTCCCCAAGATACACAAAGAAGGAACCCCACTCAGACCTATAGTCAGCTCCATAGGCTCACCTCTACAAAACCTAGCCAAATTTCTCGCCAAACAACTACAGCCCTATGCAGAATCCATCACCTCACACGTAAAAAACTCATTCCAGTTTATAGAGATCATAAAGAAACAAAGCTTACAGCCCAGCGACCTACTAGTGAGCTTCGATGTCATATCCCTCTTCACCCAAGTGCCTATCAAAGAAGCCTTGACAGCTATTCAAAACAAATATAACCCCCCCAAACACATCTTAGATCTGACCAACCACTGCCTATCCAACACATACTTCATCTATAATGGACAAAAATACAAACAAACAGAAGGAGCACCCATGGGATCACCCCTCTCACCTGTCATTGCCAACCTCTACATGGAACACTTTGAAACCCAAGCTCTAGAAAAATCGGATCACAAACCCAAACTCTGGCTCAGATACGTAGACGACACCTTCATAATCTGGCCACATGGGAAAGAAAAACTGGACAACTTCCTCACACACCTCAACAGCCTACACCCCAAAATACAGTTCACCATGGAAACAGAAGCTAACAACCAACTTCCCTTCCTGGATGTCTTAGTCTACAAGAAATCCAATGGCTCCCTAGGACACACCATCTACCAGAAGAAAACACACACAAACCTCTATCTGCACGCTCTCTCACACCACCACCCAGCACAGATCAACTCTGTAGCCAAGACACTCATCTCCAGAACAAAACGCTTAGCTGACGAACAACACCTAAAACCCGAACTACACACTCTCACCAATGTACTAACATCCAATGGATTCCATAGAAATAAGATTACAAACCTAATCCAAAAAGAAACCCCCACTAAAATCCAAGACAAAGAACAAGAAAACGGCAAAGCCCTCCTCCCATACATAAAAGGCACCACAGACAGAATCAGTAAGATCCTCCATAAACACAACATCAAAACAGCATTCTGCACAAACAGAAAAATATCCACCATCCTTAGAAACCCCAAAGATAAAATTGAATTAGAAAATCAAGGAGTATACGAAATCCCATGCACCACTTGTCCCACCACATACATCGGACAAACCAACAGAAGAATAAGTGCACGCATTGAAGAACATAAGAACTCAGTCAAAAAAGAGGAACCAACATCTTCCCTGGTCCAACACCTTAAAGCCACAGGACATGAAATTGACTTTAAAAATACCAGAACCATTGCCAAAAGTGAACATTTTAATAACAGAATAATCAGAGAAGCCATCGAGATAGAAAAACGCCCACACAGCATGAACAAGCGAGATGATACCTCCCGCCTACCAGCCATTTGGAAACCTGCCCTTATTGACAAACGACTCCCTAACCCCAAAATCTTAAACCCCTCTGCAACTCAGACTAACCTGAGCACAACCAAACAGAACACTCCCCCAGCCAATCAGAGCACAGCCAAGCCCCTAACCATTCAGAACACACCTCCACCCAATCAGAACACAGCCAAGCTCCCATCCAATCAGTTCATACCCTCACTGGCAGTTAAAAGGAAGAAACAGCTAAAACCACACATTGCTGCTCAAAGCAAGAAGCTAAAAACACCAGCCTGAAGATGACGAATGTGACTTCGTCGAAACGTTGCCAAGACACTTCCAATTTTACGCGGGAGAAAACCCGAACAACCAAAGACCTATATACAAATACCCGCGAAAACCTCAGAAAACATATATATATATATATATATATATATATATATATATATATGCCTTCATTCATAATGGAGTATTTATGAGCAAACATATAAAGAATACTTATATTGGCACGAAAGCTGTGTTGGTTGGGAACTTTAATGCATTTCTGTGTGCAAACTAATATGTGTGGCTGGTTGGGAAGTCAAAAGAGGTGCTGTAAATGTGACATACTGAACATTTACCCTGAACAAGATTCTGTGTTGCAAGGAGGAATACAGATTTGAAGAAAGGCCAGGGACTGCCAAAGGAAATAGACTGCAAAATTAAATTGATGGAAAACATAAATGATAAAGCACTTGATTCAATAGATACATATCTTAAACGGAAGTAACTATTTGCAATGACAGTACATCATAACACAATGTAACATTAATACAACAACATGATAGAAACGTTGCCAGAAGATATTATCTAATATTTATAATTGGTAGTATTAGATAATTATTTCCAGTTCATTTAATTTGAAGTGATCCTACAGAAATTAGTTTTACAACATTACAGAGACAAATGTGACAATAACTGTTGGAATTATTTATTTTAAAAAATAGACAAAATCTAGATAATGTCATCTAAAACAAGACACAGCAATAAAATTGCTTCAGTTCTCAGATAATCACTCTTTTTCTGAATAAAAGAGGGAAAGATCTGGAGGCACAGACAAAACTTTTCTTTAAAAAGACAATTTAGAGTCACATATCTCTCGAGGGAAGTAATTCTATAATGAAAACTTACCCACAGACACATCTTGCCTTCTGTTCATTCTAAACAAATTTCAATTTTGAATAAAAACATTATTGATTAATAATTATAGAACTTATTTCTGGCTTGTAATTATAAACTAAAATTATCCTATTAACATAAACATGCAAAATACTATTATTAAGTCATAAAACTGCACTATTTTGAAACCTGGATAACAGTAAATACAGCTTTATCAAAATGGTTCTACATATCAAAGCCACAAAGCCTATGTGACTTCTCATCTATTAATTGTATCTTGATGGAAAAATATTAGAGAAGTTGGGTTTTTTCACTAACAGTGCTAGATAACAAAAAAAGAATTAACCTTAATTCTACAACTTTGGCAGTGGAAATATTAGTTACAATTCATGGTTTTGATGATTAAAGAAAACCTTGAATAATAGAAAAGAAAACAGTTTCTGTTGTATCAGAGAATAAGAGATAATGTTGTAATTATACCTATATCTACTGTACAGAAAATTGAAAGCTTGTTTCTGTTTCTTTTTATTCTTTCTTTCCATGCTTTTGCATTGGTCTTTCTCCTTTCTTTCCTTGTTTCTTCTCCTCTTTATAATCATTTAGTTCTTTTGTTCCTTGTAAAAAATGTAATAAAAGTGTGTTCTTGTGTGTGTGTGTGTGTGTGTGTGTGTTTGTGTGTTTCATCTAAACTAAGTTGATCAAAAGTAATGATTCCAAAATATCTGATTTATCAAGAACATGATCAACAAAAATAGATTTAATAGCTATTTTAAACCTGACATTATCCCAAATGTAATCTTTTCATGGTTAAAAGAATCAAAATTATCTCTATCAACCAGTATTTTCCATATATAACTTACGGCATTAAATATCGAACCTGATAAATAAATGAACAAAGGTTCTTATGTTTGTCAGGATTCCCAGCTAATCTTAAAGAGGGGTTAATATCTAAAGTTTCTTATTCCAATTAATAATCAAGTACAATGAGCAGTCAGTAATAAGACTGAAAAAAATTATTGTAAATCCAACCTTCTTTAAAGGTCATTGTTATTTATGTAGAGAAAATATTAAGATGCCCCTGTCTGAGCAAATTATTTAATATAGTATAAAATAATAGAAAATAAGAAAGATGACCTTGATGGAGACATGCAGGAGATGATTATAACAACAAATTTAATTCAAATACCATCTGAATCCCAGCCTAAGCAAAGGGGGCTTTCCTTAAATCTAAAACATCCAGATAGCATTCATATCCTGCTCCCTAAAAGCATGGATGTTGTAGTATTTATCTGAAGTTTAAACTAAGTTTGTATCCAAATATTCAGAGAAATGCAAAACTTTCTAGGCAACTCTTTTCATCACTAGAGAACAAAATTTTGTTTCATTACTAGAAGACATAGAAAGAGATGCTGATCCTCATACTCTCCAAGAAACCAGGCATGAATCCAATAAAAATGATCACTTTCCATCCTGACTCCAACTTACCCTTTTAGGGGAACTTGGTGAAGAGCATGTATTGAGGTCAGTCAACCTAGAAACTTCAACTAGTCCATAGCAGGTTTACTGACCAATATCAATACTGCCATACAGTATGACACAGTTGCTGCAGGAACTGCACTGGTTATCAGTAGGTTTATAAGTGCAGTCCATAGAATTGGTTTCTATCTTTAAAGCTCTTAATTGCTCCAGGCTGTTTCCTCATAAAATTTGCCCACCTGACTTGAGTAGTCTGAGAAAACCTAGGAAGAGCATGACAGGAGAGGGCTGATAAAGGGAATTAGCTGCTTTCAGCTTATGTCTGGAGTAAGGATACGTCCATCCTATTGTATAATCTTCCACAAAGTCATAAAGATCTGGCTTTATGGACTGATTCTGGAGCCATCAACATAATTTAATTATACTGATTTTCTCTCTCTCTCTCTCTCTCTCTCTGTGTGTGTGTGTGTGTGTGTGTATATATATAATTATTATTATTGTATTATATATACTGTAAACTGCCTATAGTCCAATTGTGTTGGGATGGTGCATACATTTCAAAAATAAATAGAAACACCAAACTGATAAATGAAACATCTCGACTATGAAGTAGGAATTTGATTTTATTTTGGTAGTAACACCCATTGTATCACCAGTATATATGTGATAATTTGTCTAATGTTGATGTGTTAAACAATGAGCATAAATGTAAGACATAAATCAAAGATATTAATTAATCAACATCAGAAAATCTCAGAGAAACACCATAGATTATACTTTAGAAAAAAATCAGAAGAAAGGCACATTAATATATAGAGACATGCAGAGTGGGATTCAAATATCTTAACATCTGGTTCTCTGTGTGGATGCAGGTCTGGGCCTCCGAGGTCTAGAATAGACTTCCGGAAGTGACATCCACACACTTCTGGTGGGCCATTCTAGGCCTGAGAGACCTCCTCCAGGTCTCTGAGGCCTAGAACAGACTTCCAGAAGCAGCATGGGTTCAGCCGGTTCTCCGAACTCAACAAAATTTAGCTACTGGTTCTACCAAATCAGTGTGAACTGGCTGAATCCCACCACTGGATACATGGAAACTTGGAGAGTAATAATCAGAAAGCTTTTTCCCCTTTGGAAAAGAAGAAATTGAGAATTTTTATTCTTAATTCAAATACTACTCAGTATGTTCTTTTTATTTATTTCTGAATTTAGTTTTAAAATGTTGGTTAAAAATCATTATGCTGTTTAAAAAAAGCAAAGAGTTTTATGTTTTAATACATACATGTTTAGGAAAATATTTACAAAACTGTAACTGCAATTTTGAACACCTGTATTTCCTTTGCACAGATAAGGTAATTAAAAGAATTTTGAAGGAACCTAGACTAGTTTTTTAAAAAATAGCTTTTGTATAGGTGTGGAAAAATACAAATCAACAGAAGAACCTGTTCTCAGAGAAATGAAACAAATACATCTTTATAATTGCAACATGTAACACAGAAAACAGCTGCATGCCTATTTTGAATAATTTGAGTCTGAATATAAATATCTATGTTGCAGGAAAAATTAGAACAAATCGGAACACAGAGAAGCCTAACTTTTTAATAATATTTTTTCAGATAAACTGGAACTAAGCAGCTCATATATATTTTAAAAATCTGTCTGCTTACCTTTAAAATAAGTTAGTCACATCCATTTGCTTCCTGATACAGGAACTTCAATGCAATCAATAACTCTTCTGCTTATACAGACTAGCCTAATTAATTATAACGGTGGAAATTATCCCAACACATATTCTGTGTATAATAGACTTTATTCTAACAATAGATGTTGGGAAGAAATAAGTAAATCATTTTGTATTTAAGCCACATGAAATTTTGGCTCATTATCATTCTAATATTTTATCTGGAAGCAAAGACCTCCCTTCCTCTCTTCCCACATGTGCTTTTCTTGTGTCCTCAACTCAAGGTACCTTTTAGGTAAGGTAGCAAGAGTTCATGATAAGAATTCCCACTGGCTCTACCTACTATGAGGAATCACTTGGGGTCATATGATCCACATGAGCAATAGGTCATCAACCAAGAATAGGGAGCATCCAACCCTCAACAATTTCTCATCCTCTATCCCTACCCTAAGTGAAGATCTCATAGTTCCAAGAGTCAAAGAAGAATATCCTTCCTCTCCATGCTGAGAGAAAACAAGCCAGCTAGATGTGAAAGAAGAGATGAGATCTCTTCCTCCATTCCCAATTAATCATATCACTGGCAATCCCTGGATTCCAAAATAGTCAGAATATGATCTAAGACAGTAATTATTTTATTTCAGAGCCAGACTATCAGTTTTATCTTATACAATGAGAACATTAGAACACATATAATATTCTCTGTAAGTTTTTTAAATAAAAATATTAATATTCATTTTGTATAATATTTGCATTTAATATATATTAAATATTGTAACAAAATAATCTTTAATCTTAGAAAAGTTTAAAAAAACATTTAAAAACACAAACTAAAAATATAAAGAATGAAAAGGAAAAAAATCTATTTTATATTTATCAATAGTCATTGGTTTATCAATGAATTCACTATTATAATATAAAGTTAACAATATAAATGTTATTGTAAAATATAGCTGAATCTCTGCCATAATAGCACATATTGCTGCATCCTTTGATTTGTAGAAAAGATTGCCTTTTCCAAAACAGACAGATCACACATTTCCAACAATCTTTCCCTGAATCTGGAATAATATCAGTTTTCCAAGAATCTTTATGAGTTGTGGTGTATACATATGTCTGTATATGTGTATAAATAGAAAGAGTTATTATACGAGAGAGGTGGGTCCATCCACTTTGGACTCTAACACTTTCTTTCATTTACCCCTTTGTAAGTTTGGGGAGACAATCCATCCGTAGAAGTACAGGCAGAGCTGGAGAGTGGAGTTAAGGGAGTCATCAGCCTAGAATATTACTTCCCACAAATGATCTAAATTCATCCCCTCTTGAACTCCATTGACCCTTGTGCCAGTTTAGTGCAGAACACTAGTTGCCTAGTTTCTGTATAGGCTTGAGCAATAACTCTTCTGAACTGCAACTGCAACTGAAACTGAAACTTAATGTATGGTCCTGAATCTTTGTGCTTTATTCCATCTCTCATACCTCAAAAAATGCCTGGCACAAGTATTGTCAGGAATATACCTTTATAACAAAAATTAAATCTGAATGGATTGTCCATATAATTGAAATTCATAAGGAAATTTATTCTAGGGTATTTCATCTTGCTATGGCAGTACCTCAACAACATGATGGAAACATTGCCAGAAGATATTATCTAATATTTGTAATTGGTAGTATCAGATAATTATTTCCAATTCATTTAATTTGAAGTGATCCTACAGAAATTAGTTTCACAACATAACAGAAACAAATGTGACAATAACTGTTGGAATTATTTATTTAGAAAAAATAGACAAGATCTAGATAATATCATATAAAGTAGGACACAATAATAAAATTGCTTTAGTTCTCAGCTAATCACTCTTTTTCTATATAAAAATGGGAAATATCTGGAGGCACAGAGAGCAATTTTCTAAAAAGAAACAATTTAAATCAACATGTCACTTGAAAAAGAAATTCCACAATGAAACATTATCCAAGAGAGATCTTGCTTTTTGTTCATTCTAAGCAATTCAATTTCAAATAAAATATTGATTAATAATGATAGCACTTATTTCTGGTTTGTAATTATAATTAGAGCTATCTTAAGAATATTTTGGTACAAAATATCATTACATCATAAAATTACACCATTTTAAAACCAAGATAATAGTGAGTATAGTTTCACCCAAATAGTTTCATATTTTATTATGATAATTGATCACTACGTACTCATGTGGTAAACATATAAAATCCCCCAGCTCATATATGAGGGCAATTCAGAAATAAACCTCTGTTTGGTTATCAATGAGAGACACAGAACTTTTATTATACACTTTAGATAACTACAACATTACATTACTTTTCAACATAATTGCCATTCAAATTGAGGCACTTGTCATAATGTCTTACAAGGTTTGAAATTCCTTAGTAGTAGTCACTCGGCGCCAAATCTGGGCTATAGGGGGTGATCAAGTACATCCTAACAGAACTGCTTCAAAAGTTCTTGGGTTAACCTAGTGATGTGCGGGCGAGTATCATCGTGAACCAACACCAGACCAGAAGTGGTGTCATACAAAATCCCACCAAATGTGAAGATGCCAAAGGAGTATTCCTAGTGAAGTTTATGGAGCGTGGATCAACCATCAATTCAGAAGTCTACTGTGACCCATTAAGAAAACTCAGACAAGCCATTCATAACAAGCTTCGGGGCATGCTGACTTCCAGTGTGGTGTTGGTTCACAATAATGCTCACCTGCACACCACTAGACGCACCCAAGAACTTTTGAAGCATTTCTGTTAGGATGTACTAGATCACCCCCTATAGCCCAAATTTGGCACCAAGCGACTACTACTAAGGAATTTCAAACCTTGTAAGACATTATGACAAGTGCCTCAATTTGAATGGCGATTATGTTGAAAAGTAATGTAATGCTGTAGTTTTCTAATGTGTATAATAAAAGTTCTGTATCTGCGAATGTCTCTCATTGATAACCAAACGGAGATTTATTTCTGAATTGCCCTCGTATAAAGCCCTGCTTCCTAGAAGCAATTTCATTATTTGTTCTTTCCTGTCAGCAAAATCAGGATACTGTTGCTTGGTATCTGGGTCTCTGTCTACAGAACAATCAAGTTAGAAACTGTAGGTCTTCATGAAAATGAGTCCATGAAATTAGTCGCACTGGAATGTATGGAATTTTGCAACCATGGAATATGGGCATCATATGGAAATGCATATTATGTCAAATATTTCGTTCTCTTGTAATAATCAGACTGACTTAAATTTTCTTAAGCTAAAAACCCCAAATTGCATTTGATTTCACATCTATGGTTTGATTTCATATCCGTCCTGGGAGATTCAAATTTGTTTACAATGGTGGTCAGGTGTTAATATTTAAGTTCACAAATATATCGTTTCCAGAACCAAAAATCTGACACCTCATTTGTCTACAGGGCAAACCTGAAATGTGTGTTTTACTAAGAAAAGAGCTGCAAGGTGGAGAGAGTGAAATAAAAATTGAAAAATGTCTTCTGTGTTTACAAACTGAGAAAGAAATATTTTCCTATTTTGTTTTTCCTCCAAGTGTTATTTGTGCATCATTTCACCAATTTAATACATAATTGCTTTGCTATAATTAGAAAAATAGTCATGTTGAGATGATTCCCCTTCCCACTGCCCAAACCATCTGATTTCACAGTGAAGATGTATCAGGCTTTTATCTTCTAATACTACTAAAGGTAAATATTTACATCTTTGTGATACTACAGCCCTTACCAAGAATGACAGCCAATCAGAGCTTCAAGTTCCTGGACAGTCATCAAGGAAGGATTGCTTGTTGTGCCCTTTTCTTCTTGGTGACAACACAAATTCCCTCTCCCTTTAAAAAAAAAAAAACAACTGTTAAAAGCTGGAGAAAGTCATCAACTTCTATATCATTTTTATCTGGCCTCTTTACCCATTCTTATCTTCCTGCTGTTAGGCAGGTGAGGTGGTTTCCCATGGAGAATGAGACACGCACACAGGTATCTCAGGATGGGAGCCCAGAGCTGACTCCAACACCCTCTTTTATTGTTACTACAGTTTTTACATCACACAGCGTAATCAAAGGACGTATATAGGGGTGGTTACAATGTATCAAATAACAGACACTCTCCAGATGCAAGGCTACGCAGGTGTTCTTATCAGACTCTGTCCAAAAGGCTGATGAATGTATCCTGTGTTTGGAGCAGTCTGTTTGTTATCTCAAGGACCTTGTGGGAGATGTCTATGGGCAGATGCCCATGGACATATTTGTGCAATTAATCCCACATCTCCTCCTTTTCTGTTTTTTCTTTAATGTTACTCACTTCCAGTTCCAGAAGGGATCTTGATTCACTGATTAAGGTGTCCTTCCTAGTGGAGGGCGTAACATTTTTGCACATTTGCAGGAGGGAGGGAATACATTGAATGCAACAACATAGCAATACAAATAATATCAAAATGGTTACTATAATAGAAATCAAAGATTGTAGCCAGGATCCATCCTTAGCCAGGACCAAAGGGCACCCCAAATATCCACGGTGCCTGATCCATTGCTGCGTAAGGGATTATTTTGGAGCAAAGATTCCATTTTCCTGGCTGTAGCAGAAATATTAGGTTGAAAATCATGTATATACATACAACAATGAGAATGAATTAAGGCACATACACCGCCTTTTGCTGCTAAAATAATATCTAAAGCATACCGATTTTGCAAAACTACTTCCCTTATTTCCCCCATTTCTTGATTAATCATTTTAATGCTGTTGATTGTTTCATTAAACATATGAACAGTCCAATTGTTAAGCAAATGAAGGTCCCTATACTTCATGGCAACTCCTAGATTGGGTAGAATTCCTCTGCTGATTTGAGTCTCTAAACTACCACTCAATGTTAGGGGTGGATCTGAGGAGCCAGTATCACGTTTGGTCCACAGGCGTCCATCAGGGAGATGAGGCAAGGCATATACAGCAGGAGTCAAAAGGCCCAGTGTACAGGTGCCTTTCCAATCCTTAGGCACCTGGCGATAGGCTCTACGGCCACATAATAGCCACATATCAGGTAACTCATAATAACCCTGGTGAGACTCATTAGCAAATGTTATTATGGATTCCATGTCAAGGCAAGCCATGTAGGTACTGATGTTTGTCCATTGATTGCTTCGATAAGTGTCATTTATCTTAGTAAGGTTGCTTTTGATGGATTTGCATTTCTTTGCTGAATTCCATATAATAACTTGTTGACAATTACTATAAGTTCCCAAATAAATGGCAGTACAGAATAGTCCTGTGCTATAAAAACAAAATCTGGCAGGTTCCATTATACGAGCGCCCACAGCATATGTCATATTCAATGTCTCTGTAGTTATGTCCCACAGCTGCTTCCATCCTGTTTCATTGAACGGGATGGCATGGAAAATAAGGCCACCACGACTGTCACCAGGAATTTGCATGCAGATCCAACAGTTCGTGACGTTAAGTGTAAGAGCAGTGCGCCTGGCATCCCGTACAAAAGCATTAAAAGCCCACAGTCCCTGATCCTCATATGCCTGGCTGAGGTGGTGTATGTTGAGCCATATAAGGACGAACACAACGAGCTGGAGTCCAAATGATCTCGCCATGGTCGTCTATTGCAGCGTAGCCTCGACCCCAGGTAATGAAGGAGGCAGGCCCTTTCCAGGTGGGATCAGGCAAACGTCGATAGTATACCAGGGGGCGTGAAGAATCTGTGGGAGAAGCAGAAAAATGCCTGCTTGCGGCAGTTGAGCCAGGGGTGCCAGAAACATTCAAAAAGTTTAAAGTAAAAAGTACAAGATTAAGAGTGTTTTATATCCCAGGCAAGCAAACACTCCTTGTTCCCGGGCAACAGATGTGGGGAGGATCATTCCCTCCGTTTCCGGAGGCAAGGGTCCAGAATAAAGGGTTTCAGCAACCATAAGTAGGTTAGGAAAAGTAACAGAAAGAGCAGAAGCCAATTTTAAATCTATGACAGAAAATCATTGCGAAGCAGAAGTGAAGTCTGAAAAGGATGCAGCCTTTGGAGAGGGGTTAGCTGCAGACCCCTTTGTTAGTTTAACAGGGAACAACTCTGTCTTGGATAGTTCAGAAACGCTTAAATCACCATTGTTTAAAGCCTTTTGAAAAGCACCACGAATGATTCCGGGCCGGGAGACAGGCAACAACGTGGCAGAAACAGGAGAGGCTGTTTGTTGTTTATCAGGATCCATAAAATTTGCAGGGGCAGAAGGAGGGTTAAAACCAGCTCCAGGGGGTAAGGGAGTGGCCAACATAACAGACTGATTTTTATACGGTGGAGGGTCTAATAAAGGCTGATGAGGCGAGTCAGCATGGGTTTGAATCAGGGTATAGGCAATTTTCCAAAGGCATAAAATCTCTGGGGGGGCTCTCGGAGACTGATGGAGAACAGCGCCGATTTTCCTCCATGTATCTACTTTTAAAGATCCAGACTCCGGATAGGATGAGCAGTTAGCCCATACGTAAGCAAGCAATTTAACAGCCTCAGATTTAGAAAGGTGATGGGTTAATTTCTGTTCCTGATCAGTAAGATATTTTTTCCTGCCAAGTAGCCTCAGCTCTTCCACATGCTGCTTTTGAGCGTGAGACATTCCACCCCCCATACTTACGAAGAGGAGTCAGTTGCCAGCAACTTCGTCGGGTGCACCAAGCCTATTCCAGGCAATAAGTAAAGGGTCGGCAGGGACATATCCCTCAGTGGATCACGTCGGGGTCACCAGATGTGGTGGTCTCCCATGGAGAATGAGACACGCACACAGGTATCTCGGGATGGGAGCCCAGAGCTGACTCCAACACCCTCTTTTATTGTTACTATAGTTTTTACATCACACAGCGTAATCAAAGGACGTATATAGGGGTGGTTACAATGTATCAAATAACAGACACTCTCCAGATGCAAGGCTACGCAGGTGTTCTTATCAGACTCTGTCCAAAAGGCTGATGAATGTATCCTGTGTTTGGAGCAGTCCGTTTGTTATCTCAAGGACCTTGTGGGAGATGTCTATGGGCAGATGCCCATGGACATATTTGTGCAATTAATCCCACAGGCAGGCCTTAATAACCGGGACTAAAGTTACCCAAAAAAACCAAAAACAAAACAAAAAAACAAGGTTCCCATGAGTGACATAAGACTACTTCATAAATCACAATATTGTACAATATTGACACTTTTACAATGACTCGTTGCCTGAATATAAAAGTTCCATGTGTGCAATGTAGACAGGACAGAGTGTGATGAAAACCACCCAAGAATGGAGCCATGATAATACTATCCCAGGGTAGCAAAACATGTACTCTCAGTATGTTTCAGACTTCAGCCTCTGTCAATGGCAATGGATTATGGGAAATGTTGCTCTAAACTAGGGGGAGGGAACCTTGGCTCTTTTATGACTTGTGGACTTCAACTCCCAGTATTCCTGAGTCAGCGTGGCTGGTTCAGGGATTCTGGGTCTTGAAGTCCACGAGTCATAAAAGAGCCAAGGTTCTCTACCCCTGCTCTAAACAATAATGCCTTTCTTAGTCCAGTAAAAACTTACCTGCCTCAATCTCAGATTTTCTCTTTCTTCATCCTTCCTCCAACTACAAGAAGACTTGATATCAGTATTTGACTTTTCCTAGGCCAAGCACAAGAGTGATCCCTCATGGTAATGAAGAAAATACTAGTTTGATTATTTTTTTCTATTTCTGTTTATCCCATTTTAAGGAAGAGGTCAATGAAAAATTGAAAAGGCCTACAACTAAATGTTGCCCCAGCTGCTATTGAGACTTGAATTGTGCAACAATGAATGTTGGAGCAATTTTAAGCCTAAATCTTGGCTTGTATTTTATTGGCTTTCAAATCTCCTTGGGGCTGCAAATATTTTATTTTCACCTTTATCATGTGACTTGTTTCCATTTAAAAAAAAAATCAGTTCCTATATGACCCAGGCATCTGCTCTGTGAGAAACAATGCCTGAAATCATCCTATTTTGCATGCAAATAAACTGATGTCAGAATTACATCATTTCGTGTTAGAGGGAAGGAGTATTCAACTATTCATACCAAAAAATTAAATAACATTTTAAAACATACATAAAGAAATATATTAGAAAAGCAAGGTTAATTTCCTTTTCCTTGCGGAGCTCACTTTCCTCATAAAGTAAATTTCAACCATGTGACACACACACACGCTCCATTACACGCTAAATTGATGAACTCGTAAATATTTTCAATACTCAACCGAAAGGTAAATTCTGATTTGTAGATTTGCAATTTCTGAGCATAGATTGGTTAGAAAGAGTGGTTAATAAATGCAAGGGTTACAGGGCCAATTGAAACAGCTAAATACATCTTTTACATGTTTAGCAAATTGCTATCACACCTTGCAATGTCATTGAATAGTGACTCTTTCTGCACCGGCTATATCCAAATTAGATCACCTTCTGCCATTTTAAAAATATCATCCGCCTCCTGTCTTACATGGTGTTACCCTAACAATCAGCACTGGAAGGTGTTAAATGTTGCCATATGTCCATCCTTCACACCTTTAAGGGTGTAAATTTTTTTTCTCCTCCAAATGTACAAAATCTCAGCAGGGGCAATTCTAGCTAAATAAGCTCAGCTTGGCTAGCATTACAAGTCGATCTAATTAAAAACAGCACGTTTCATTAGTGCAATTGAGAAGATTAGCTATATATAAAAGGAAAATAAGAACAAGAGTGGGTTTGACTTTCCAGCAAACAAACACACAGAACTACTTAGTTTCCAAAAGACCAACTCCAAAATTTCTCAGGAAACATTTTTGGATAACATTCCTAAGATATTTTTCCCTCCTGTTCTTTCTTCCCTCAGTCCTTTTTTCCAGAATATGAGACATCTTTGGGAGGGAGAGAGGACAGCTCCTGTATATTTGCCACCATATTGTGTAACCTCTGCCATTTTCTCCCACTGACACACAGCACCTCCAGATCACATTATACATTCTGATACCTATATTTTCAGCACTTTGCCTCCCTGAAAAAAGGCAGACATAAAAAGGTAGAAAGAAATGGAACTCTTGCCATACTAGTAAACCCCACAGCATGTATAAACAGCATGACACTTAGAGGACCAACCAGGGATAGATTAGGGACCCATTTCAAAGATATGACCTGAACATTATTTTTTTCAGGTCATTGATCTGTCACAGAGATATAGCACTCATGCCAATTAGATCTGAGAAACCGTACTATAATTTTGCTCTCCCTCTCTGTCTTCTCTCTATGTATGCATATTTTACACAATAGCTATCATCAAAATGTAATGACTAAGGTTATGACTAAAGTTTAATCAATTAATTAATTAGTTTTATGTTGGCACAGTGGAAATTCCATCAGAGGTTCACTGATGTAGGAGACATGAGCAATATTACAGCTCATCACCTGTATACTTCTAAGCTATTTTGAACTAACCTTCAGATCCAATTAGTTTCCAGCTAATAGAACGTTCTATGTTCAAAGGATTTCCTAACATCAAAACTCAAAATTCCCAAAGGGCAACCTCAGCTAACTATTTGCAAGTGGACTTTGAAAAATAAATAAAAAGTAAAAAATGAAGGAACGAGTAATAGAGTGCAACAGGAAAGATCACAATTAAAAGCATTGTTTAGACGTTCTTGTTTATGCTGTCCATTTGTTTGTACTGTGGAGTTATTTGGATCAGTCACATCCCTAGAATAGCAAACTAGTCTCTGTCTTAGTTCTTTGGCCTGACGGCTTCCCTATTTCTGTTGAGGTTGTATTATAAACTGCCAATAAGGAACATTTCAGGCAGAATTAATTAAGCAAAGAATTTGAATTGAACTGCTTTTGTTCCTAGTATTGCATGGCTATTTCATAGTTAATAAGTATGGATGAATATCTAAATTGTGCAGAGCAAGAATAGACATAGGGTTGAGCTTTAGTGAAGACATTATAAAAGCTACCACTCTAACCTGTAGAACAGTACTAACAGCTAACATTGGTGTAGTAGTTAGAAGGGCCAAGGAATTCAAATGTACCATCAGCTAGGGAAATTTGTGGAATGTCCTTGAGCCATTCACAGTCTCTCTCACCCAACTTAGCTTACAAAATAATTATTACATTTCAAACCCAGGAAGGGGACTACCATATAGGCCAAATATATAGTAAAATCAGAGGCATAGTAAAATTGACTCAAATGGACTGAAAATAATACAGGGGTTTGTTTTATGTGGAAAGTAGTTCAGGTTAACCTTAGCTATTTTCAGAAGACCTGGAAATGGATGGGATGATCATTTATCATTATGAAAGAAATTGAAGTCTTTTATCACCCCCATTAGCTACTTTTTCCTCTTTTTTCAGCTGCCCATAGGAAAGAAGCATTTCTCAGGGTTTACAGCTTGGAAAGCTCTACCTTTTTATATATATTTCCTGAAGCAAAGATACAGCCTCAGAAATACACATGCCTGAAAACATGCACAAATTGATGTAAACCTTTAATATTTCACTGTGTGTATTCATTCTTTTCTTTCCTTCTACCCAGAGCTACACATCTTATTACTCTCACAGTGCCATTACAGGCTCATCAGAATTTATAGTATTTATCCTTCAGGTCCTGTTAATAGAATAGACATTTTAAAGAATGGATGCTTTTTGACCTAGGGAATGATGTTGATGAATGCTTTCTGCTACTTCATGATAGGAATTTTTAGAACAGAGCATGTTTCCACCAAAGGAACATGGACATTAAAAAAAAAAAGAGGCATCACGTCTATCTCTCTAAAGTCTCACCCATCATAAATCTCACACTTAAAAATGGAAATAATATTTAATAATAATTTTATGCCCCCTCCCTCTTGCCCATCTATTAACCATGTATCATACAGCTGGTAAAGAAAGCAACATGATTTGCCTCGGCAATATATTTTGCCTGGCTTCAGTATCTTGACTGGCATTTTTGGCAGCCAAAAGAAGCTTCTGACACATGTGCAGAAGTCTTTTCCAAAAGCCTCCAATCACTGGAAGCCTCTTCCAGCTCTTGAAGTTGGGTCTGGAACAGCCAAAACAAGCAATGCAGAACTTCACTTGGATTTCACTTGGCATGTAAAAATGAGGTGAGCTCTGCTGTTTCAAGAAGCAGCTTCAAGGGGTGCTCCTCTTGAGTACTTGTTGGCACAAAGGACTACCCACATTATGTGGTGTGTCACAGCATATTGTTAATTAATTAAGGAATTTCCTTTTTTTATATAGTGTTATATGTAAAGGATATTAATTACACTGAAATCAATCATGTGCCAAGAATGATATCAAATGGACTGGGTTCGTGATCTTCAGTCACAGGAAAATGTCTCACTGAAGCCTAAAAAAATCTCCAGACAACAACCTTTAATTCCTTACAACTGAGCTCAGTAGCAATCAAGGGAGGAGCTACTCTCTTCTAAAAGTGGTGAATTATTAGTCAAGCTGAACTATTTAAGCCTTGGTTTGAGATGAATGCAGTATGTGATGTGAGATAAACTCTTAGGTAGCAGAGACTTGAAGATGAGTTAATGAGATTTCCTTTTAATCTAGACGTGGAAGACTCTAGAATCAAATTCTCACTCAACCAGAACAGCAATTAGCCTGACCTACCTCATAGGGTTGCAGTGAAACTAAATGGAAGAATAGAGATTCATGAGTTCTGCCATAAAATAAAAATAAGATAAAATGTACAAGAATAAAATGCAAACAGTATGCAAATATCTATCTACCTCTACCTTTTTTATCTCTATCTCTGTACCTATCTGCAACTCTATCATCTCTATGTCTATCTCTATGTCTATCTCTATGTCTGTCTCTCTGTCTGTAAGGACCCACTCCACTTTTCATCTTAAGAAGACAGAAGTCTTGAATATCTCTTCCAACAGGCATCTTTATTAAGAGAAAATGGTTGCAGGCGTTCTAGACAGGATCTGAGGAATTCTCTCCCATCCTTCAATGTTTTAAGTGTTCCCAAGCACCACCACCCCCCATAGTTCTTCCGGCGATGATCACTCATCCTCTTCTCCCAGATTCCAGGCGTTGCCTTGTTCCCCCCTCCCTTTCCCTCTCTGCCGGCAAAAGGAAGACTTCAGAGAGCTGAGTAGATGAAAGGCAATGGCCATATTGTTATGGTCAGTCCTCTTGATGGTAATCAACATCCAGTCCTTTTGTAGTTTACTGAAGGAAGTGTGAGCCATAAACCCCCCCTGCTCATTCCCCCTTCCCCTTCGTAGTATGACAGAATCCAGAGAGGGCAGAAATGTTTTTTTTCCCATAGTAGATAACTAGAAATGAAATATAATTGGATTCTGACACTGTCTCTGTCTCTGTTTTTCTCTTTCTCTGTCCCTGTCTCTATCATATTATTTGCAATCAGTCCATTCTCCATATTGAGAGCAGACCTGGAAAGCCAATTGCTTCAGAAGTAATTTTTCCTACCAATACAGAGAATGCACATGGAGAAGTCCAAGAATAGTTTAATGTAATTTGCTAACTAGCTCCTGAAAGTTAGGCGACAAGCAAACGAACCAAAGGTTATATTTTGTGCCCCATGGGCAACCTTCAGTTTGGTATGCAGCCTTTCTAAGCAACCTTGTGATGATACAGAAAAACATTTCTGAAACAAATATATGTTGATGTTTCTATAGTGGAATCAACTTCCCCCCGAGGTTCGAACTACTCCCACCCTGCCGGCCTTTAAGAAAGCCATTAAAACTCTCCTGTTCCGGCAGGCCTGGGGCTGATGTCCCCGGGGGGGGGGGCAGGATATGATCGGACTCGCGGTATGACTGTATTATTTTATTGTTTTATGATTGTTTTAACTCTGTACGCCACCCTGAGTCCTTTGGGATTGGGCAGCATATAAATAAAATTAAATACAAATACAAATACAATACAAATTCCACCTAAATTATATTCACCTTCCCCAGGATTGCCCAGAGGTTCTGAATAATTGAAAGATAGGTTTATATGGGAGCTATAAACTAATAATAGTCTCTCTCTATCAATGACCCCATTCACCTGAATCAGACAAGCTATAATGGAAATAGCAGCAAGAAAATATTTGCCCTTGTAGATTGCTAATTGACACCAAGAAACACATACAGAAAGGCTCAAAGCTTAACTAAATATGTCTTGAAATAAGTCTTGCTAAAATAAATATATTTAGTTTCCAGCTATGCTTACTTCCAAATATGTTTAAGAACATGTACTCAGGTCCAGAAGACCATGTGTGAGAGAGTCCATGCATGTGCATCTACATATGCACAGAGGCACACAACGCTGTATCCCACAGAGTGCCCACATTGGAAAAGTTCCAGTGTACTACCTTCTTCTTCTTCCTCTTCCTCTTCTCTTCTTCCTAGAAATTCTTTTTTCTAGGTATTGCCTTTTAAAGGAAGACAAAAACTCTCTGAGATACATCTATCGAAAAATTCAAGAGAATTTAGACTTTTTAGTGTAAATTTCCTTAGGCGTTTGTCTTTTAAAATAGTACAGCTGAAATTTAAGGTTTTAATTTCTTTGGAAACATCGCCCTCTTTCCTTGGAAAATGAACACTGCAGAAAAGTATATTTCAGGGACTTTGGAAGAGAGTCCAAAATACCCTGAGAAAATTGATGTTCTTCTCTGTGAAGAGAATTATGAAGCTTTTCAGAAAGACATCTTGCCATTCAAATTGCGAAATCAAGCACCAAATTCATCTTCACTTTATGAAAAGCTCAGGGGCCCTGCTGCTTCATGATGAACCAAGAAATGGAAACAGAATATTTAGAGTATTTTTTACAACTTGCAGAGGTGTTCAGCAATCACTGAGTTGGGGAAAGATCATGGAGGAAAGCTTGGCTTTAAGCAACAGCAGGCAACAATTCATATTTGTGTAATTCACACTCCCCAGCTCTCACTCATCCAGCTGGGGTTGTTGTTTTTTAACGAACAACAAAAAAGCAGATTGTAAGGACCCACCCCACTTTGCATCTTAAGAAGACAGAACTCTTGGAATAGTTCTTCCAAAAGGAATCCTTTATTAAGAGAAAATGGTTGCAGGCATGCTAGACAGGACTTGGGGTCCAAGCTCTCCCATTCAAGGTTTTAAGGGGTTCCCCAGTAGTCCCACCCAATCAACCCCCCTTCCCAGTGATAGTTTCAAGTATCACAATTCCACCCCGTTTCTTCTTTCTTCCGTCTGGATGGAGACTTCAGATAACTACATGAAAGGCAAATACTCTTCTTTGTTAATGCTAATGTTCTCTGGTGTTAACGCTTTGAGGTTACAATAGGTTACAATAAACACACATTCAGCATTCAGCTCTTTGAAGTCTACTGAAGGAAGTGAGGGCCATAAAGCCCTTTTGTTCTCCCCCTTCTCTCCCTCTTATGGCAGAATCCAAAGAAGGCAGAATTGGGAGTTTCTATATTTGATAATTAAAGATGAAATATGATTGGATTCTGACACAGATTGTCCTTTAAAATATTTTCATCAATAATCTTCCTAATCTGCTGAATCCTCACACCATTCTCATAAACACCAGCTATTTGTACAATGTTGTGATGAAACCTTGTTCCCAGGAAAACTGCTGAATTTCTGATCCCTGTTACTGATAAATAATCATTCCAGCTTGCCTTTAGGGTGTCTTTCAGACCCTTCTTTTTCTGCAAAGATAACTTTGCCAAGGAGACAGAGGCAACTGAACTGTAATACAGATGGTGGAAAAACTCATGAAAGGCATTTATCTGTACTACTGTGCTGAGTAAAGGTAACTAACTAGACAGAAAAGATTCTCGTCATTCCCCTTCAGTTCACTAATATGCCATGAAGGACAGTGTAAGGGCTGCTAGGCCATTAAAAAAGAAAGGAGGATAACTTATAGATGCCTTCATCTCAAGGTTGATAAAGGTACCCAGTACAAAGTTTTCAAGTACAGGTGCTGTATGGCCTGATTCATCAAACATGGCAGATGGTAAAGTTCATATTGTTCTCTTTAAGAGGCTATAAGAAAATCATTTGTCTTGCTTTTAGCATACCTTGTCTCAAAAACCATCTTTAATAGTACTGTTGGGAAATTACAATTGCATCCAGAACAAGTGTTTTACATAAAACATTAAGCATCAAGAGGGCATCTACCTCTGCACAATCAAAGCCTCACCTCTTTTGTGTGTGTGTGTGTGTTGCATCTGATCCATCTAAAAATGAAGTGGGGTTTTATCTGCATATTCATAAAAGCCATCTTGACATTTTCCTCCCTCCCTCCCTATTGTCTCTTCCATGCAAATGGAAGAAACTTTGCTCAACGAGTTGGGGTGATAGTGGTAAGATTTAGTAAACCAACATGGCCTTCCTTCACTTTTTCCTTCTGCTGCTCACAGAACATGAAAGTTGAAGGAACCTGATAATGACATTCAGTGTGGATAGCAGGAGATGCAATTTTTATTTGAAGTTGTCAAGAATAATCAAGAATAATATATGAGTATGGATGGGAAATGCTACTTTCAATAGCTGATTGGAAGAAGATTGGAAGAAGTGGACAAAAATGTAGGCTTTTCCTCAGAACTTTCTCTCTCTACTGTGCATGTTCAGAGCAGACCTCAGACCTATAACATGCTAAGCAATGCAGCCATTTCACTCTTGGTATTGACTTGGCTGAGTTGCAAATGGAAAAATTTGAGGGATGATTTGCTCATCAGAGAAAAGTAGATCCTCAAAAATCTACACACCTGATTATTTTTATATATATAAAAAACCTATGAGCCGGAAAAGGAGAGAGCTTTCAATGGTATTCAATAGGAACTCAAGTTGTTCCTATGAGCAAGGTAGGGGAGAATGGCTACCATTCTCAAATGTGAAAATTATTGCATGTGCTAAACCCTTTGATACTCATTATATTTTGGAGTATTGGTCGAAAATGTTATGGAAGGACAGGAAAATCTCTCCTCATCTAATGGTTTTCTAGATTTTTGCAGCCCAAATACGTTAGCTCTAATCAAACCTACACAAAAATAGTTTCTTTTGGCTAGACAAATTTCTGTATGCAAGGACACATAGCAAATATAGAAAACAAGTCAGCTTGTGTTCCCCTGCCAATAATTCAAATTGGAACAATCTTGGAGAATCCTCCGTGTTAAAAGCTGTCTGTCTAGGATAAGTCTACTTTCTAGCTTAGTATTTCTGGATGAAAGCTAAATGAAGCATGAACTAGAATTATATGTGATTTGGAGAAAATAGCTAGAAATAAGTTCCCTTCTCTCTTTTTCCCTAAACCTAGTCCCAATTAAAGAAGCAAAAAGATGGAAGATTCAGGATGGGCAAAAAAAGTGTCATTCTTTGTCACCAGATGTTTACGTGTTATATACTTGAATGGCTTTAAGAGAATATTACGTGGATTTAGAGACAATAAATCTATTCTAACAACTACTTATCTTGATGGGTCTATATTATTTCAGCAATGGAAATACTATGAGTGAAAGGTGCTATTGCTTGCCTCATGTCCTACTAAAGTGGAGAGAATGTACTTAAGACTGATGGGATGGAACTACCAGCAGGCAACATAGCAGACCTACAGATCAGTTACATATATGGTATCCCACGGTCACAAGGAAAATAGCAATATCCAAGTACTATCAAAAGATAAGACAGGTTCTGAAGAATCAGCTCAATTGGAAGAACCACACCATCAACATGTATGCCCTCACAATCATCAGATACCTTGCTAGTATCTGGCCAAAGCAAAACATGGAAGCTGCCAATCTGAAGACCCAAGAGTTTGTCACAATATATATAGGTTTCCATCTCACGTCCAACATGTCCAAAGACCGTATAGTAGTTGGAAAGAGGGAAGACAAGATCTAATGAATGAGTGTCAAAGAAACTCTCCTGGATGAAATTCAGAGCATCCCACAGCAGATCAGTAACATGGCATCCTAAGATGAATTACAGAGGATGCTTCCTATGCAGACATGGGAGGAAGATCAAGTGGAGGAAGTGAAATGGCAAGACAAGACCTTGCATTGGGTTATACTATTGACAGATATCTGAAGTGACATATCCTACCAATGGTTGGAAAGGACTAAACTAAAAGATAGCACTGAGGCACTGATCATAGATCAGGTACTAAGGACTAGATCCATAGAAGCAGGGGACTAAGATCTAAAGTAAAGACTATGCAGAGAGGCCTCAGAGACAGTCCCAACACAGGGTGCAGAAGCAGGCAGAACAGCATATACTGAAAGGCACATTGAAGTTGGCATTGTACATACATATGTGCATAGTGTATGGGCTAGAGATGGTCCCAAATCCAGGTGGGAGACTCGACAGAAGTTCATGGAGAATAAGAGGGCTAAGATCCTGTAGGACTAGGACTACAAGGCAGTGGTAGTGCTAGATGTAGTGGTGATAAGTGATAGCAACATCAAGATTGGTGATCCTTGATTTGTTGTTGAATCAAATGGAAAAACTCTGTTTCAAATCCTTACTCAGCCAAGAAGTTCACTGAGTGGCTTTAGGCTTAGCTCCTAACCTTACTCAATAGGATTACTATGAATATAAAAATGGAGAGGCAAAAACACAATGTACATTATGAAGGAAGTTGCAATATTCTGCAAGTATAATGCATACAGATATACACACAGATATATATATATTAAATTGTTATTTATATATATATATATATATATATATATATATATATATATATATATATATATATATATATATAAAACAATAATGAAATCGCCGTGAGCAAGTAGGCAGCTTTATAAATTTTCAAAAATAAATAAAGTCACGTTAGCTTTGAGAAATAACCAATCTATATCAATCAATTGGTTTTCAAAAATTGTCCTTCCTGTTATTTTCTTATACTTAGCCAATCAATATATCCTGCAAAACATATTGTTATCTCAAACAGATTTTATGTCTGCTTATAAAGGAAGCTATTTGACAGGACAAAAGGTCATGTTTAAAGTTAAATGGTAATGCAACCTCTTTTTTCCCCCTTCCATTCCCAGGCTAGGTTGTCAGGTCTATTGTCAGAAATATGAAGCAATATTAGCTATTTGTAGATGGGATACATTTATGGACTTATTTGCCACTGAGCAGGAAGAACATCCAGTGGCAGGCTGTAAGGTTAAGCATTATTAGTTAGAATTCTGATTTAAGCAAGGAAGAGATATCACTCCTGTCAGTAACATAACATTCTGCCTTACTAGGTAATCAGTGTGTGGGAGAAATATCACATCAGCACACTTATCATTTTCATATTGTGCCACAATCATTGCTGTAAATAAGGGATGTGAATACTTAAAAGCCTTTGTATTTATGTATATTGCCTCCTAAAGGCATTGTTAATAGATTGCTGAGCCATTTGGAAATAATGAAAGCTCCATTTCTTTTATGCTTCTACCTTTTTATATGATGAGGATAGCAAAGCAAACAGGTCTTATTTATCAGGTTCCTTTGATATGGTGCATCCTACTCTTCCCCTCACTTGGACTACATTATGTAAATTTCATTTGCTGGTTGGCTGGTGTGTAAGACTTTTAACCTATTAATAAAAGAAATATACCTCTTAAGGCAAAGGATCCAGGTCCATCTATCATCACTGGTTTGCAGCAGCACATAGGATAGAATGATGAAGTTAGTTCAAATACATTACATTATGTTGTACATGTGTTCAAATACATTATATTACATTGTACATTATTCTGTCAATAGGTCTGACTTGGCTACAACAGGCAAAATCAAAGAGAGGAATCCAAAAAGATAAATATGCACCCCAAATCAGGCAATGAATTTCTATACATTCTAAAACAAATTTCTATTGATTCATGGAAATTTACCATCCTGTGATGTCTAGATAAAAGTGCCATGCCCTGTAGAACAGGGTTATATTATGTCATAATATTAATAATGCAAAATTATAGAGAGAATTGAGAAAATCTCATCGGTGAGATGGAGAGGGCTTTTGGAGATGCTTTGATATCCTCAAAAATTTTAATCTCTGAGAAAAAAAACAAAATCTCTCTTATTCCAAGTATAAAGTGGGTAGGAAGCTTCCCTAGCCCCACACCCACCTCTGTCACTGTTAATTGTGTAGCCTCTTTCATGGATAGAAGTGATCATAAGCAGACAAACCTTGTGTCAGACCTGCCCCAGTCTGATCTCCTAGGAAAGCAAAATTCTCAACTCCATTTGATTGAAGTGAAAAGGCACTTTTACTAAGAGATGCTGATTTCAGTAGGGTCAGCTGAAATCTGAAGTTCCCGCACATCAATACAAAACTAACCCCTCAGTTGCCTCAGTCCTCCCCCCATAGTCCATCTATGTGCAACCAATCCAGCACCGCTGAGATGTTTTGGGAAGTGCTGAGGTGTTTAGGCTGGTGAAATTCCACTCTCAAGGTACGTGGCCTTGAAGATACCAGCACAGAGCAGATTCCAAAACACTCTGTTCTTCCTCAACTGTCAGTCACCCCCCCCACCCCCAATTTTCCATCATAAAGGTATACAGCTGGATTGCCCATTTGTTCCCCCTCCCTTCCCTGGTTGATGGCAGAATGCCAGTGAGGTGCAAAGCCAAATGTGGATTGGACACCTTGTTAAATATAATTTCTTTTCAGTCAACCATCTCCTGGGAGCTTGCATCTTCAAACCTTACACCAAACTTCTCAAACAAAAGCTAAATGTATAAGCTGCAAGGAAAATAATTACATGCCTGCAGCAATCATACTTTTTAAAGTTGAAGTATCAAGTTTTCTGGTATCTGGTTTACTGTGCTGTGTGTATAAGGATATTCTCATGCTAGAAGCAGCTACACAAAATTACCAAATCTTTGCACTGAGTTCCTTACTGTTGTAAATGAAAGTCACAGGCTAGAGCTTAGATGTGTCTCTATAGAGATATATGAAGCTCTGCCAGTTAAAGTGCTGGCTTGAACAAATCTACCAGGGCAAGACGCTAGCTCAACTTGTATTAATACATGTGTAAGAAATAAATAGTATCCAGTCTGACACTCTCTCTCTCTCTCTCTCTCTCTCTCTCTCTCTCTCTCTCTCTCTCTCTCTCTCTCTCTCTCTCTCTCTCTCTCTCTCTCTCTCTCTCTCTCTCTCTCTCTCTCTCTCTCTCTCTCTCTCTCTCTCTCTCTCTCTCACACACACACACACACACACACACACACCAGTTATAATACAGGTGGGCAGGGGCTATGGAACAGATCACAAACAGTTTGTGTGCAAGTTTCAATTTTAAAAAAGCAAATAAGAAAGCTAACCAATATCTGCCACATGAACTTGGCCATATAGTCATCAGTTTAAAGAACATCAGAAATTGCTTGAAGTAGGGAACCAGAGGATGAAATGAAGAATGAAATCAAAGAGGTGGTTAAGGATGAATGTGAAAAGGGGCTGAATAAAGATGAAGAGATTAAAGAACGCAAACTTGATGTCAGGGTAAACAGTGAAAACTGCCCAGAAAAGAAAACCCAAAGATAAGAGAAATTTAAAAAAAAGATCTCAGGAAGTTAACAAAGGATTTCTGATACTGTTAGAGGAGACAAGAAGCAATATTACAACCCCACCTGTGAAGAGTGACATATGGCCAACAGATTGAAAAAGAACACTTTATATAGTAATACCAAAGAAAAAGTCTTAACAGTATGCAAATTATTATATAATATTCTTTAATATTAAGTTAGCAAAATAATGCTTAGGCTCATCTAAGATAGATTAGATTTATACATAGAAATAGAGATGGCAGATGTTCAAGCTGGTTTTAGAAAAGGCCAGGAACATGAGGCATTATTGCTAATGCATGCTGGATAATTGAGAAAGTCAAAGAATACCAAAAGAAGTCTGTATGTGCTTCACTGATTATAGAAAGGCTTTGACTGTGCCAGTTGTAGGATGTACTTAGAAAAATAGAAATCACAAAACATATTGTTGTTATATTCAAATCAAAATCAATTAAAAAAAAGGCTCAGTACCGACCGAACATGGTGAAACAAACTGGCTGCAAGTTGATAAAGGAGTGAGACAACCTTTGTTTATTCACCCTATATTTGAAATATGTATTGAGAAAAGGTGAACTGGAAGAAAAGGAAAATAGTTTTAAAACTGAAAGACAAAACATTAATAACTTGTCCTGTGCTGATGTCACCATTTTGGTAGCTATGCTCTAGTAATAAAAAAAATCAAAGAGCACAGTAAAAAAATGAGACTAAAGGTAAATATGAAGGAGACCAATTAACGATAACAGATACCACAACTAGCCTTACAATTGACAATGAAAATATTGAAGTTATCAATAATTTCCAATTTTAAGATCAATTATCAATAATAAAAAAAACAAATAGTCAAAAAAAATCACTGCAAACCAGCACTTGGTAGACTAGCAATGAAAGCCTTAGAATAGATATCCAGATTCCAAGATGTATCTGTATCTGCAAAAACAGGCAATTATTTTTCTTGGAAGTGGGACTTTGAAAAAGCATAATAAAAAAAAATTGATGCTTTTGAATGTTGATGTTGGAAAAGACTCCTAAGAAGATCTTAGCCAAGCAAACAAACAGATCATTGAACAAATCAACCCAGAGTTTTCACTTGAAATGCAAATAACTAGGTTTAAATTGTCAGAGTTTGGATACATTATGTGAAGAGAAGAGAAGTCTATGATGCTTAGAAAAGTAGAAGGAAAAAGTCACAACTTTTTACTTTTTTCCTGTGTTTTTCTTAAATGCAATGGTGTATTACTTCATTTATTTGCACTAAGTCTGTATACATACATTCAATTTAACTCCATGTATCTGTATGTATTTATACAGGGGTTTCTGCTTTTCATAACAGAAAAGTTGGGTGAGTGCAGCAATAGAGGATTATTAATTAGGAGATTGTGGTAGCCTACACAGTCTGGAATGAATAACTTGCGAACTATTGCCAAAGTGTCTCAATTCAGAAAGGATTTTCTTCAGCCAGTTTTGAATCAAAGTGGCATGAGCACCGAACACAAACATCTTAAGCAATAAATCAGATATGTCCTCAGATTAAGCTGGAATATGGCATTGAAGACAAAATAATGATGGAAGTGATTTCCTAGTCTCTTCTTCTCAGTAAAATCAGCAAGTGAGTAGTATATCATTTGTTGTTATGATCTGTAGCAGACACCATTAGGAACACATCCAATATTTCAAAGGCTTAATTTTAACAATCAGTATGTTGACTCAGTGGTGGAATGCATTCAGTTCTGTTAATAAATAAGGAGAGCAAACCACAGTGTTCGTTCTGTAAGCTAGTTGCCAAAATCACTACCAGCTAGCAAGTTTGTTACTAGTGAGGAAGGAAAATTATTGATTCAGTATGCCGCAAGCTAAACATAAATGAGAATATGCATTAAGCCTGATATTGATTTTTTTTTTTTCAGTTTAAGAGTTTATTAGAGCTTTCTTCCCAGGGAATATAGTCAATGGGATACAAATGGGAATGTCTCATGGGCAAACTCTCTTCTACATCTTTACTGAATGTGGAATATTAATAACTAATTGGGACTCTCTTAATCCTATAAAGCCCTTGGTCAACCATTCATTTGGGTTATTCCACCATCTACACTTTCGCCCAGATCAGTAAGTGAAAGTATGGGAGGAACCCAATACTGAGTTAAGAGTAGTGATTATTTATGTGTTTATTTGATAGTTTTGTCTTTTTAACTGACAAGTGTTACTGCCTTGAACAAAGATTGGTATCTCTAAAAAGATTTTTAGAGATTTGTACGGGAATGATAGTAATATCTCAAAGAGTAGAATTGAAATTGAATGTTATCAATTATTACGTCTAATAAAAAAAGAATGAAAAACTGAGTAATTGTAATTGATACTTTCTAGGAGCTCTAGGCTTTTTAAAAGAAGTCTTAGAAAGGTGGAAGAAAGGTGGAAACGCAGTTTCTATAATGTTGTCCCCATTCTTTGGAACATCATCCCCACAGATATTTTAATGGCCCCTTTCTTGTTTGTTTATTCACCAACTCCAATAAACTCTGTTGATCTTTAGGAGCTCTGTAAAGACTTGGCTGTTCAAGAAAACCATGGGAGGTTGAAGGAAATGTTTTTCCATCTACCAAAAGTAATGATTTTAATGAGAGAGATGGATTGCAACTATCGTTGGAGCTTTGTGATTTTGTGGTTGTGGGTTTTTATTGTATTTTGTCTTAATCCAAGTTGCAGAGTGAGAACTGTATACTTCAGGAGTTGCTTGTAATTAGACTGGCCTACAAACCAAATAAATAAATAAAATTTCTACCTGTATATTAATTAAGGTTGTCAGCAAAGCAACAGGTACCATATTTTAAGTTACTCCCTTGCCCAAGAGAGTCAGAACCCTAGAAAGAAAAACTCGTGATGATGGAACTTAGCTAATGGAAATAATTGCTAATTTGTTTCTATAACTTTTTAAGTCTTTCCCATGATTCTTGACAGCAGTAATAAGGAAAAAAACACATTCCACATATTCAATTGCTAAATTAATGGCAATCCAGGAGAAGTGGCGGTGAGCAATTCATGAAAATAGCCTCATGACATTATAATATAAGCCCTACCTCTTTTCTGTATGTTTTGTGACATGGCATGCATGTGCAAAGGACCAGAGGTAGCAGTGCAATAGTGAGATGCTGCTTTTCCCATTCTCATGAAACCTCATACTGTATAGCAACTCTTTTCAAAACAACGGTGAGTTAGAGGCAGTGGTGGGATTCAGCCAGTTTGCACCACTTCAGCAGAACCAGTAGCTATTTTTTTGTTGCCCTGACCCAGAATGGACTTTCAGAAATGGCATCCACACAGAAAACTGTTGGTTGTTCATATATTTGAATCCCACCACTGGTTAGAGGTATCAAAAATGAATTTCTATATCTAACCAGTAACAATGGTATTGTCAGAACTGCCATCCTGTGCGTCAGCCGCACTTTGCTAGATGCCAGTTTGCCATAGATTATGGGGGGTAGCTGTTGGGAGGGAGAAACAGAAACTACTCATCGTGCCTTCCCAAGAGATTGCCTCACTGTCCCAAGGCCAAAGGCCTGGAAGTGGAATGTAACTGCTCACCATCTGGCCTGTCAATGCAGGGACTGTTACCAAAACAGTTCCTTCCACTGTAACAGGACAATAGGAAGATAACGGGGGGGGGGGGGGAGAATGGGAAAGGGAAAGTTAACTAGGGAAGCTTTGCATGCAAACTTTTAGTTCTGGCTTTGTTGTACTGTAATCATTTGACTTTTAGTAGAAGTATTTTCACATAAATGGAGTCGAGGGTCTTTCTTTCCTTGGAGCCCAAGTTGAGGCAAGTTTGACAGTTATTTATCATTAAGAAATTTAACAGATAACATATTCCCTATCCACATAAGAGAACAACATAGTGCTGAGTGTCCTTCCTTTGGATCAGGAAGGAGACAAACTCCCTGTAGCTACCCTTGCAGTAAGGAAAGTAGACCGGTCCTCTTGCCAGATGTTTCTCCTGGGAGCAGATGTTGTAACTTTCCAATATTCTTTGCCCCTTTGATCAGCAGATGCTTCTTACAGGTTTGACTATATGTCCAGTCAACTTTATTCCAACTGTTCTCTGATTTTCCACCCTATCTCAGGCAAAAAGTTGGCAGAGACCTTTTGGATAAACATATGGGTGATACAAAGCACCACACTCCCATATGCACAAAAGGCAGATAAATGCATAGCTCCGTAACTTAGGTCAAAGCAAATCAGTTATGTTGACAGTATTAATATTAACAAACTTCATTTCCCCTTTGGAAGCCTTCCCTCTCCATTTTTGTTTCATTTTCTATTTGTTTTGCAGTGAAGAGAATGTCACCTATAATTAGAAGGATCTGCAAGTTTGAGAGGTTGGTGTCCAGGCACAAGTCCAATCTTATTTTTAAAACTATTTTATTCTGGAACAAATTGCATTGGTTGAATCTTTTTTTTAAAAAAAGATAGATAAAAGTTTTCCTAAGATATGGCAGGAATGACTATTCTACCAAGCATGTTGTGGAGTACAGTTGACAATAAGTAAGCTCTAAGACCTCATAGAAAGAAGCAGAAATGTTATTGCTGATACCCCGGACAATCATTTGTGATTTAGAGTGTCTGAACTGCCTGAATTCTTGAATCAGGGTACTTTATTGATTTGATTTGATTTGATTTATTTGATTTGATTTCAATAGCCGCTCATCTCAGTAAATGACTCTGTAAATGACTTTATTTCTCTCTTTCTACTTTGTTTAGCTTCTGTGTCAGCCTTGTTTGTTTTAAACCCTACCCAGTCATCCCCGCCTGCTTCCACTACCTCAGTCTTGAATTCTGCAGATATAAAAGTTGTTCACACATACCATATATCCCCTGATACAAATTTCCTATCCCTATCACAATTCTTTCTGATCTGATACACCAAAGGAAATATCTCAGGAGACTCTCCATTGACCTTGATGATGTAAAGAAAAGTAGCCATGGGGACCAAACAGTGAATAATTAATATAAAATGTCATCTTTGAGACAGCAGCCTCAAACTTCTGGAAGAACAGAGAGCTGAACTGAAACAGCATAGAGGTCAGGTAGATCATCACTGGAAGTAGAACTGTAGGAGGCCTTCAAGTTGCTGTTGGCCATCATAATGGAGTAATATGAATAACATTATGTCTGATGAAATGCAGAACAGCCTCTGCTTGTCACCCAACATTTTCAAAATTGTTTTTCCAAGCCATTGTTTTGTTATGTTCTGGTGCCATTATATATAAAGACTCAGATTGAGGCAATCTACAGGAGAGTTTCTGCCTAATGAAAATTGGCAATTTGCAGACATTCTAGAAATTCACCCTTGTTTATTTGCTATTGCTATACTAATGATACGATACTATCAAAAACCTCTAAATATAGCTCTATGTGTTTGCAAGACATTCTGGGCTTTGCACATGCAATAATAATAAAACAAAAATAGATCCAGTTAGAGTAGAGCAGGAGTGTCAAACCCAATTTCATTGAGGACCGCATCAGCATTGCGGTTGCCCTCAGGGGGGCGGGTGGGTCGGTGTGGCCTACTGGGTGGATGTGGATGGAGTGGATGTGGCCTACAGGGTGGGCATGGCCAGCTCTACATCATTCGCATCAAGGGTGCCTGTGGGGGCCTGGGCAGGAGTGGGACAGATCTGAGAATCTCTGGCAGAAGGGGATGGGACCGGGGCAAGTGCCAAGGTATGGTCCATTTCTTCATTCCTCACAAAGGGTGACACCTCCCCAGCATGCACTGAGGGGGCAGGGGCGACACAGCAGGGGCTGGTTCCTCGCTGTTTCTAGACGGCCTTGGGGAGCTAAGACTGAATGCATTTCAGCATAGATGGCCACCACAAAACTGTACATTGGCTCCTGGCCGGCCTGGGCCAGGGCCAAGGCAGCGGGGGGCATTCCCTCACTGTTTCCAGGATGGCTTCGCGGGCCATATGAAACCACTTCGCGGGCCACATCTGGCCCCCGGGCCTTGTGTTTGACATATCTGGAGTAGAATAAAGTCACTTCAGGTAAATTTATAAAATATTTCTGTTCTTTCTTGTTGTGTGAGCCCAAATGCATAGAAGATTAAAGAAAGGGTTATGTCCTCTTTCGAGCAATTTACTGTAAAGGTGTTTTGCTGAAATAGATTGATGGTGAGAAAAAAAACCCTAAAATATACATATTCACATACCCATGCAAGTCTTCTTTTTCTTCACATCTTTTCTCCTTATCTCTAGCTCCAGAGCTGACCATCAGATGATATCTGAGCAAACGTTTGTCCTCTATTTATTTTTTGTGCTTTCAAAAGTTCTCCCCTCTTTGCCTCTCAGACTATAAAGCTTAATTCTTATCAGATAATTAAAGACTGCACGCCTCCAAAGGAATTTTCAACTAATATCACAAAAGGGCAGTAACTATAGATTATTATACAAATTTAAAATCAGATTTAGAGATCCTTCTGTACATTACTGTACTGCTTAAAATGGTTGGGATGTGGGCAATGCTTTGTTGGCTTGTAAAGCAGTCTCCAGACCACAGATCCATATTTATTTAGACCTGCATGGACATGGTTGGAATAAAATTAGTTACTCTTGAGAAATTCTGGCCCAGATGTGTCATAACTGATCAGTCCCTACTACTATCAGAGAATGCTCTATGTGCCACAAGAATGAAGAAGGCTGGTAACCTGGCTTGCACTTTCCCTAATGTATAACTGTGTGTAGATTAAGTGATGCAATGCAGAGAATCGACTAATTCCATATAATTGTTTACTTCATTTTCCTGTCAAATACAACTGCCTACTTCTATTAGGTACATGTGTGTATACACCTAATAGAAGTAGGCAGTTGCATTTGACCTATGTGTGTATATGAGTATGCATTGGAAACATCAATAATGTCTTAGGCAGTCAATCCATATTGTAGCTGGAACATTAATATTGCACTTATGCAAAGCGATCTTTCATGTTAAGCAATTTCCCATATATCCCAGAACAAGAAAAAGGGTTTCATTATATTTGGTTTAGATTAGATATCAAATTTAAATTATACATATACTTAAGCTCACAAAGTTACTGGATTTCTGAACAGTTTCTAGCCATGAATAAGCTGCTGGGAAATGGGTAAACTAAGCAGCTACATCTTGAAAATACTTGAAAGGTACATCTTAAAAGCTGGAATCCTTTATGTTACTTGGTAGTCAGTTTCAGCGAATCTTTTTTCAATATAGATGCCCATAGGATTTCATTGTTGTTCAGGTCTTTAAAAAAATGTGTATGCTTTGTGCTGTATACATTGCACACATTTTTCACAGTAAGATTCTGAGACAGCAATAGAGATCTTCAAACTGATTGTTAATTCTATGAATAGCTTAGATGCTTTACTATAGAATACTATACCCATGAATTAGGATGCAATTTTAGATGTTATTACTGGAAGAAATTCCCACATGAATACACCTGGAATTAAGTTATGTGTTGGCATAAATTAGATCTTGCTCACAGAATATATTCATGGCTTGAACTATCATAGCATCAAAGCATTTTCATATTTTTGTTTTGGGTTCTTGCTTATTTTTTTTATTCTCCATTGTTGGACATAAAATGGATCTTTTCAATACATTGTCCCCACCATTTTCTTCACTCTCATTGTTCATGTTCATGAAATGATCTTTTAAACGCATTTTCTATTTCAATTTCCCATCATGAGAACTGCCCCCACAGAGAAGCTGTTCTTATCTTTAGAGATCTATGAATTTACAATAGCATAGATGTAATTATATTGACTCCATTTGTGAGACATGTGATACTGCTCAGGTGGGGACAAGGGAAAGGTATTTGTTCCCACATGACAGAATTGTTCAGCTTATCTTTGTATATAAAACAATAAGAAGAAATTGAAAAGAAACAAAAGGGAAGAAACCCAAACACTTATTAGAAACTGGCTGTATACTTGAATAATAACTGGAAAACAGAAAGCAATTGTTAGTCAAACGCCCTGGATTAAAAAATCAAATTGCTTTTGCAATGTTCTTTCATTGGTCATGAAGCTTTTGCTTCCAGGTCTCCTGATTTCTCTACCGTGATCAAGAGAAGTCAAACAAGAAAGCCATTGTAATTGATGGCTGCATTAAGTGAGAGTATTTCTCAAGAACTTTTGTCTTAACAAGTCCCTCACAAATCAATAGCAGGTGATATTTTCAATAACATCTTTGAATAAAGAGCTTTTCAGAAATCCAGCTCCTGTCCTGCTCCTAGTGTGCTTTAATTCATCATGATAAGAGTTGTCACGAGCATTGATTAAAAGCATGCTCTAGTCTGGCTTGATAAAAAGGTAGAAAAATTGCAGAGCTGCCTATCGTCAGGTTTGTATATGTGTGTGCATGTTTACTTGCTTGTTTTCGGAACATGTTTTGGCAGAAAAGAACCACAGCCAGATTTGAGATAATTCTTACAATTCCTAAAGGTGAATTATCCCAAGCATGAGTGATCTATCACATCTTCCTATCTATCTAATTGGGTAGGCTTCTAACATAGAGAACATTGATCCAAAAGATGTATGGATTTCCCAGGAATCTCCAAAAGCCGTTGCCAAACTGAAATTTTTAATTTTACTTTTTGGGATACAATTGCCAAAATGCTACTCAAAGACCAAATGTAGCCCTTGTTTCAGAAGTGTTATGTATTCCCAATTCAGAAAGAGACACAAAATCCCAATGATACTGTTGAATTAGCAAACCAAATCTTTTTTTTTTAAGCTCACTCAGAAGCCTAAAAAATCTGTTTGTTTTTAATGAAGATCAGAGAGTTCTTCATTGTGTGATTTTGCAAGTACTACTTCCCAATCATTTTCAAACCATGCACAGCACTGTTGCTGATATTCTGCTGAATCTGTATATTAAAGCTGATGCATAGAATTCAGGCATACCCAGAGGGGCATTCTCACAAAATTATATTTGCATGTTCATACATTTGTGATATAGTTGGTTTAATGATACTTAACGCAAAGACAGGCAAGAATTGTTAGCAATTTACCATCAGTAATTTTTTTTTTTTGTACAGAGATGACAAATGGAAAAATCTTGCATCCTTCATGATCTGTTCAGGTTCTCATTTTTCTTGTTTTTAATCTTTTTTGAATTTCTACATCATGATCCTATCTCAAAAGGCAATATTATTCCACTTAACTCACTGCCTTAATACTAAGCATTTCCTAAAATGTTCATTCATAGAAATGATTTTTCTTTTAGTTGAGCAATGTGATTAATACTTTCTATCCCTGGCTCAGAGAAAGAGAGGGAGAGGGAGAGGGAGACACACACACACACACACACACACACACACACACACACAGAGAGAGAGAGAGAGAGAGAGAGAGAGAGAGAGAGAGAGAGATTTTCCTACAACTCCTTATAATTTTTACAAATGGATTTTCATTTTTTTTTTGTCTTGTGTGCATTTATTTCTTACACATTGTCCAAAACTCCTCCAAACACATCTCATCCCATGTCAGGAAAAAATATATCTGACTTTAAAGACAGGCTTTGAGGAGCATAGGGACTCTGGCAAGGAAACTATAGGAGAATGATTGCTGATCTTTCTCTTAGTCAAAATCCTCAAATCTATCCCAATTAGGTTACAACTTTATCAGAGCCTATTTGAGTACAAAACTTCCAAAATCAGTTGGAACTGACCTCTGAATAAATGTGGATAAGATCTGAGTGAAGGTATTTGGGAAATATGCAAAATAGAAATATGTCACTCATTGTTCTTAGGCAGGAGTGGTTCTTCCTAAGGGTGGGACAGCTGATAGGATAGATAAATCAAAAGTACAAATTAGCACCATATTTGCAATCTTGCCTAGCCTAAATCACATCAGGGTAGTCCCTGTGGAGATATCCTTTCATTATCAATCATTACAATTCTTCTTTGTTGTTCTGCTATCTATTAACCCAGACTGAAGCCGCCAAGAATTTCACCCATGTCCTTCCATGTATCTACCTACTTGCCCTCCTCTAGATTCTGATCTATAATATCTATTCCTTTTTTTTCTGGTAATACTCTGCATCCTAATGCCTGGAAGAAAATGGATGTGTTAATGTTTAAAGGGGTAGCACTAGGGAGGTGGGGGGCATCTTGAATTGACTGCATTGATGTATGGTAATTCTAAAGAGAACGGAAGAATCTTCAATGAATTCTACAGAGGAACAATACATACTTTTTGAGGCTAAGGTTCATGCAGGATTGCATTACTGAATTGTGGCTAAATATACCTATCCAATTCTGGAGTGTTGAATTTTTAGTACCTAAGTGAACATTTCTGGGTGAATATCTTGTTAAGGATAAGAGAGATGGAGAGAGAATAGGAAGGCAATTCTTTTTTTATAATCTGCACAACTTTCCAGGTAGCAAAAACAAGCTGACAACTGAGAAATGAACAGAAGCAATCAGAGAGAAAAGCAAAATACCTGACAATTAAGCAGAAAAGATTTCTTGTCTTTTGCATGTGTTTGATTTACAGAGAGAAGCAATGGGATTGTTCATTAGTGTATGTAAGGCAGAAAGAAAAAGAAAGCAATTCTGAATCATCAAAGTCCTCTTGATTTCAGTAGGAATATAAGGTAACACACCCCCCCATTCAAATGGTATAAAAACATTAGAGAAACATAGAAAGCATCCGATTCCACAAAAAGCTCCAGATCTTGTTCTCCCCCCCCCCATTGAAATCTATTGAATGGAAATACTTGCATCATTCATTTGAGTGAAACATTCATTAAGAGTTTGGCATTTTTATATTATTAAAATGTTCAATAACACCACGAGCCTTCCAGCATGGGGCTACCATTTAGTATTTTAATGGAGACACTAATTAGATGTCAGTTCTGGAAAGAAAATAGGAAAGAATAGGCATCAAACACTGGTCTATAGATGTAAGGTTTTTTTGGGCTGGGCTTGAGAAATTGTAATTGATACAGTATGTAAAATGGGAAAGAGAATAATAACTTTGCAGAGAGAGATAAAGTATCTGTCTATCTCTCTGTCATTTATCTATCGATCGATCAATCTCACCTCAGTGAAAACCCACCTTTCTTTTTTACCTCAAATGTTTTGAAAGTATCTAAGCAATTAAAATCTCTCTTCATTCAAAAATACAAACACAGTGATGCCATACACAAAGATATACATACAGCTATCTATCTGTAGCTTGATTTGGCTTTTCAGTTCTATAAATTCCAAAAATCAAAATATACATGCAATATCATGTGTTCTGATTCAAAATATTTGGGTCACACTTCTCCTAATCAAGTCTCCTTTTTTCCAAGCAGTTTTCTCTAATACAGTGTGGGGTTGTTGGTTTATTTGTATCTGTGTGTGCAAACCTTTCCCAAATAACCACATATTTCTGTACATTTATTTCACATATTTTGATAAATCTAACCAACTGAAAAAAAGGAGAATTGCAGCACACTTTGTGTTCCTGGTCTGTGAGTTTTCAAGGTGCAAATTGGCTAAATTCTCTTTAAAAACAACTATGACAAAATCCCTTGTAGAATGAAAATCTAATCACAGATGCTTTCAGAACTCATATTACAAAACTTGTCAAATTCCCATGGACCCCACAACTGTTTTTGAAAAAAGTGTAATTCTCCCTACTGGATTATTACATGGAATCATCAGAAGTAGCAAGCCTTTGCACATTATGTCTGATAAAATAAGGGTCATACACCTCCCACCTAATCACTATATTGAAACTCTTCCTATATATTTTTTTCCTGGTCTTTTGTTAGCAGTTAAACCACATTGTCTTATGTGTATATTGGGTAGCTACAGGTACTTCTGAATAGGACTGACATTCAGTAAATATCAGTAGTTATCATAACATTCTCTGCTTTTTGTATTGAACTCTTAAAAGGCAAATAACAAACAGGGCATCAAATAACCACACAATTTTATCAAAGATGCGCACAATGGAAATATGATCAATATCTGTCTGAGGGGGCCCTAAGTGTGTGACTCAAATGTTTAAAACATTTATTTAGTGGAAATTTTTTTCTTACAAAAAACTCTAGAAATTTTATTATTCCAATGCTCTCAAGGCTGCTCTTCCAGACAAAATAAATGTAATATGTATCATGCAGTTTGCTTTTAACTAGTCAAGTGAAGAAGAGGTTTTTTTTGTTTGTTTTTGAACAACTCCACTCCTTTTTCACATCAACCTTCATCATTCCCATAATATTTTCTATCATTTTAAGCTTGACTTACCTTTTCTTTCACTTTTTTATTAATGTTTCTTTAAGGTTGTAGGATAATGGGGAGAATGCAGATTTTATCCACTCCAACCATAACCAACTCCGAGGAGGCTACATCAGCTGAATCATTCATGTAAACATATCCCTAACTGTGCAACTGGGAAAAGATGTAACTCGTTCTTGTTGACTTTCTTGATGACTCTAGATAGCACTCGGTCAACTCCCAAATTCTCCCATCTGTCATTAAAGTTTAGGAATTGTTGTTGTAGAGAAAGTTCAGGAACAGTACTAATGCCATTTTAACTATGCAAGAGATTGAATGCCACTTTGCACATGCAAATATACCATTTGATTATTGTAGCATAATAATATGCAATATTATTATTGCAGATAATAATCTGTATTAATATTCTTATTAATGAGCCAGTGGGGATGGAACTCCATAAGACCACCTTGCATACCACTTCAACTGTTGAATGTGGTCAGAAGTCATATTCTGTTTTATGGAATGAGAAATGGAGGAATATTATAGCATAAAATGTATTTATTGAGATCCGTAACAGGATTCTCTTAATCAACAATTCTTTAAAAGGAAAAAAAGTTTCTGTTGGTGTGATTCATCAGATATTTTCTAAGTTTATATATTACCTTCCGGAGAGTAAAATAATTGGTAAATTCTAAAATATTTATTTTATTAGAAGCTATTTCCCCAACTAATGACTTCTAAATAGGAAATCTTCATACTCCTGTACAACACAAATAAAAGCTGGATTGGTGGTATCCTTTATTAAAGCTGTGCAAATCATTTCAAAAAGGGGATTTTGAACATACAGAAACATGTATGAAGCTCTTCATTTTGAAGCAGTCTTTTCTCAATTTCATATGGTTGCCTTAGAAGTTCTTGGCTATCTATGTGCTTGCACAGCCCCTTTGCTTCCACCCATTCTTTTCCCCAATTCCAGTAAAACAAAGTCACTAAATATGCATATTCTTGCAGAGAAGGGAAGAGCTACTTTCAAAACAGTCGTAAGACACAGCTGCTTTAACAATTCAAGAAGAGATGCATTTCTATCAAAAGATTTGCACAGCTGTATGACCCTCTTTAGATTTGCCTCATCACTTGTGTTTTTTTCTTTTGCTCTCAAAGCTTGATTGTAAAAAAATGAAAATATGAATTAATATATACATATATACATTAGATGTTACAGGAGAAATCAGTACAATCAGTCACATTTGGCCAACTCTAGCCAGGTATTCCAAACACAATGTACTTATTTATTGGAAGACTTCATCATGATACATCATTTATGGTTGATCTGTAAAGTATTATTTTCCACCAGCATACACTGTAAAATAAGAAGAAAATGTTATAGCATAGCTTGTTTACTTATTTATCCAGGACTTCAAAATCAATCACAGAGTCGACAAAGATTTTTTCACAGGAGAAGGAAAAACGTGAAATTTAATTTTCATAGACCTGTGCTGACAATGTACCTAGCAAGAAGAATAAAAAGCTGACCTGAAAATCACACCTCTCACAACCTGCAGAGATTCTTAACAATTCTGATAGCTACATCACTCAATTAGTTATCAATTTAAAGTTAGCAGAAAGAATATAAATCTACCACCAATGCAAAATTACTCTCCTCTGTCAGCAGAAAGCTCACAATATATACAGAACATTGTGTTAAGAGTTAAAAAGTTAATCTCAGTTTTAAAAAATGAAATTATGTGAGCCAATGATGTACAGTGTGGGAGTTATAGCACACAGAGAAAGGGATTGAACTAGAAGACTTCCAAGGTCTCTTCCAACTCTATTATTCTATGTTCTGATAAAAATGGAATATACTACAGATCAGATTCATAGTTTGGGGTTGTTTCTGTACCCAGTTTTGAATTATTTTACTCCTCTATTACTTTTTATTATTTTGAATAATTTGTCCCCATTTTTTGCCTTGGATAGAACACTAGAACCCAGACTAAGGTTTGGTGTCTTGTGCATCTAGAACAATGCAGTTCTAAAGGAAAAATAAAGATTTGTTCAAGACAAACTTAGTTTATGATACAACAATCATTTTTTCCCCCTCAGGAAATATACAAAAGTAGTTTGCTATGCTTTACCTCTAGGATTTTTTTTTACTTTGAAGTCTAGTCTACACTTGGAGTTTTCCTTCTTCTTTCTCATTCAAATAATAAACAGGTCCAATCTTCCACAGCTTCATTTTAAGCAGTCAAGGCTGACGAGATGCTGCAACCTGCTGTAACAATGCAATGCTAATAATTTATTATTTACCTTTGCATTCAATCTCATAATTCAATTACTTCTTAACTGAATTTATAAAACTCTGGTTGTAAAAAGCTGTGCACTAAGTTGGACAGAAGTGGGGAATTTGTTTGTGTTCTGGGTTGTTTTTTTGTTGTTGTTGTTGTTGTTATTGAGTTTTTTTGGGGAGGTTGCACAGCACTAGACAGTATCCTGCAACCATGTAATAACGGTTTGGCGTGTTATCTGGGAATAACTGGAAGAACATTAGCATTAGCAATAGCACTTATATACCCTTCGTAATGCTTAACAGCCCTGTCTAAGCGGTTTACAGAGTCTGCATATTTCTCCCAACAACCTGGGTCCTCATTTTACCAACCTCGGAAGGATGGAAGGCTGAGTCAATCTTGAGCCAGTAAGCCTGTGGGGATTGAAGTCCTGGTAATCGGCAATACTGCATTCTAATCACTGAGCCGCCATGACTCAGAGAGATGATGTTTTGTGCACAGCACACACATAAGCATACACACACCCATACACTATTTGGTGCTCAGGTGGATGTTTTTCTCAAGCTCATTTGGATCTCTCCTGAAACAGATTGAGAAGTACAATTTAAATTACTTGTCAATCATAGTTAGTGCCAACACTAACCATTCAATTAGCAAAGCAACAACATTAAGGTTCCCCAAGGAGATACCTCTAATGCACCGTTTAAGCCGCCTGTTACATCTTGCTATAAATGGGAAGGAATCATTTGACATTTCACAGGGTGCTTCAAGCCTCCACTTTTATTATAGAACTCCAGATCTGACCGGGTAAATATTGCTTATTGCAGCTACTTGGTCCAGAAATCCAAAGATTGATTACATTAAAGACATTTGCATGATGAGGAACTCCTACAGAAGTTTCATTTCGTAGGTTCAGACTGCAATTTTGCAGTCTCAGTATCAATTCAATTGTCCTGCTAGGTTTGTAAGACTGTTGTAACTTGATCCAGATTCTCAGAAGTTGATGTAGGATGGAAGAGGCTTTCTTCATCCATTAGCATTGGCCTACTGCAGACCATAATGTATTTATAAATCCTTATGAATGTTTACTTGAACATGTAAACTGGGTCCTATTAGACCTGATAAGGACTCTCCGACAGTTGCTGACAAAGAAAAATAATTGTGAAACAACTGTCGAGTTAAACCTATTTTCTATCTAATATGTTTACACAGGGTTGTAATTGTCAAGGGTTTTTTTTTTCATCCTAATGCTATGTTTGAAATCATTCTTGGCATTTATCTAATACCCAAATGGACCTACTTGATGCTGGGAGTCTAGGTAGCTCTGAGCCACAAAAATATTTGACACTTGGAGCTATATATATAATAACTATTCATTTGATTCAGACAATCAAATGAATAGTCAGGAATGAGATGGTTACCTTCTTGCTCCCTTTATGGCAGGGATCTCAGCTATTTTGTCTCCACCAGCAAGCAGATTACCTAGCTGATTGTCTGATGGGAACAAGAAAAGTGTCCTACTACAAATGGCTGAAGGAAACAAATAGTCTGCAGTGGTTTTCCAGTAGGATAAGAAGGTATGATTTCACATTTCTGCATATGTAAGTCTATTGGTGAAAGGGTGCATATACATTATGTCCATGGTATTCTTATAGGTATGCCCTAAACAATTAGTGTAGTCTTCGATGGCCACAAATTTCCCAATTCAAACCTACTGAAATATTTGTCTTTTTGTGAATTGCTTTTATCTAGAAAGTTAATACAAATTTGTTATATAAAGTGGCTGGGAGTGTTTCCTCTTTTTTATCAGCCTAATAATGTCCACTATCCCTGCCTTCATAATATGAACTTTGAGAAGGGCAAGAGCTTTTGTTATGTTGCCATTCAATAGCATCCTGAATGTGATAGAGGAAAAGTGGCTATCACTCTTCACACCTGTAGACCCAAATCTATGGAATCGTTTATTTTGAGAATCATATATTTCTTCTTGATTTTATCAACATTTGCCAAATATACCTAAAGACAGCCACTGTGGGCAAGAGACCATCAACTGGGAGACTATGAGTTCCTCTTAAGATGCGAAGCCAGCTAAGTGGCCTTGGGCTTATCACTTTCTTTCAAACTAAAAAGCAAAGCAATGGCAAATAGAAAAAAAAAAGCAGCAATGATTTCTGTTGTATGCCTTTTTATTTAGCAAAGGGTAAGGTTATAAACTTTCTTAGCAGTGAACATTTCATCCAGTTTTGGTTTTCAGTCAGTGTATTTTAAAAAAGAGGCTGACTTCAATTCTAATACAGCTGAATCCTGCCAGTGATGAAAAGTTCTTTTTCAAGTAAAGCCAGGGTTGTGAATCAGGTCTTCCAGCACTCCTGATATTCCAGAAATTCCAGTGATTGGAGGCAGAAAAGTTATATCCTTCTACAAGAGCAAGTAGTAATAATTCTTTTGACTCTCTCCAGAAGAAACCAAGCTTTGTCAATATGTCCTGCCCAAGTTTACATCCTATCAAAAATAGTAAGGAGGTGGTCCTTATCAGGAAGGATCACATTTTCCAAGCAACTCTGCTAACCCAAAAAGCCCTAGTGACCATAGCCTAAGAGAAGGTGCCTAGAGCTGTCTTTTCTCATTAATTGGCCACCCACCCATCACAATATTGGATCTACAATCAACAATGTTACTCCCCTGATCCAACTTTCATGGCATTTCATAAATCATTCAGCCAGAACTGTGAAGCAGAAATAGTCAAGGCATAAAATGGCCGCAGTCTGGTCCTTGTCCTCAAACAGTCCTGCAAATCCCTGTTTGTTTGAAGATGTGAGGGAAGGGAGGGAAAGGCTCAATAGCCTGCAACACCATGCTGTGCCCTCCAGATGGTGACATAAAGTCAAAGATGGAGAAAATATAGAACCAGGGCTGATGTACTATGTTCAGTTTTTGTTTTTTTAGAATGTCATTAAGCCAGGTTGGTGTGGTTTGGGAGAAGTGGTTGCTCAATTATAACTAAAACAAAATATTGTATTTTTCCTGCTCTATCAGAAAAACTGGTTTAGGTAGGAAGAGTGAGAAAGAAAGCCTGTAGCTAACCTTGCAAGCACTGACAAATTCAAAGCCCTGACAGGACTGGGCTCTTGGTTTTGCAGATTGCCAACTTGCCCAATACAGCAGATAAAAGTATAAGTTTATATTTTATCTCTAATTGTACTGAAAATGTTGGGAATTAAGCACCTAATGAAGAATTTAATTCTTATTGATTCTTTTTAAATAGAATTTGATGAGTCTAATTGTGACTGAACATTTGCCCTGAATTTTTATATGTACCCATTATTTAGTTCAATAGGACTCTGGACACAAAGCTATATTACATCAACCCAGTACTCAGTAGAAGTGATTTTACAATTGCAGCTGATATAAAGCTGTTAAATTTGCTTTAATGATATAACAGCATTGACATTGTTTAACTATGTAATTGTGAACTATATTATCTACATTAAAAAGAGTAAGGGAAATTTAAATAAAGAGAAAAAAAATCTCAGAACATTCACACTGCCACCATCCACATTCAAGAAGGATATCAAGCTAGTAAAATGAAAAACATTTTTTCTTTTTATTATTAAAAAATATTAAGTATTGCCAAATCCAGTATAAACATCTGGTTGATTGTGCAATTAAGCATAATAAAAACAATGCTTTAAACTGATAGGCACCTGCCATATAACCACACCAGATTTAACAATCATCAATAGGAAAGACAAAAATGTATGGATAGTGGACATGGCACCATCTGGAGACAGGATAATATAAGAAAAAGAACTGGAGAGAATCCCAAAATGCAAAAGCCTGCAAATAAAAGTGGAACAACTATGGCAAAGGAGAGCAAAAATAGTGTCAATAGTAATAGGCACCACGGGTGTGATCCCAAAGCATCTGGAGTACAACTCAAACACCATCAACATTGACAAAATCACCACTAGTCAATTGCAAAAGGCAACTTTACTTGAAACAGATTATATCTCAAACCATACCATCAAACAACAACATTTGCTCCTTGGGAAGGACTCAATTGATCAGGAATTCTGGGAGCTGAAGTTCAAAATACTAAATCCAGTCTATACACCTGGCTGACTGTACAACAAATTATTATTATAATAATAGAACCATCCATGAATGCCATCTTGTTGAGAGGGATTTGTGATGCTCTGATGAGATTGAGAGCTATACCGGCAATCAGAAGGGTCACCCATGCCGGACAAGTCTTACCAAAAAAGGCACACTACCCTAAGTGTATCCATCAATTCATTTAATACAGTGAGAAAACAGAAAATGAAATCTATACTGGATATGTCATGGCCTGGTGAACAAGGAATGTGTCCAATGATAGAGTTTCTGGCCATTTGTCAATAAGTAGGCAATAGGGCTCAGGAGCTATGACTGGGCACCCAGGGCTTTGCAACAGTATCCAAACAAAAAGGAAATAATTTGGTTTTGGAAATACCTATAAGAAACTCAAAAAAAGACTATAATAAAAATATTGGCTGAATAAAAGAATTGAATTTGAAGATGCATTTAGTAAAAATCAAAAAGAAGATCTATTAGTAACATCAGAAATGGCTAAAAATAGAGTGGTAACAATTAAAAACTGGACATCTGGAAATGATTGATTGCTTACAATGTTTAAATTACTCTTGGGTAACAGAGTGGACAACATCCAAGATTATATAGAGGAAAATAACATGCTTCCAATAAAACAGAAGGGAAATAAAAGGGAAAGCAGAGATACAAAAGAGCAATTTCTGGTTTATAAAATAGATCTGGAGAAAGAAACAATTTGCATATAATCTAGGTTGATTAGAAAAGGGTATTTGATTCATTACAACATAGTTGATTCATCAAATATTTGGAATTGTTGTCAATAAAAATATTAGAATATTTGTATATTAACATTGAAATGTTAATAGAACTTGGTTGGAAGTTAAAAATATGAACTTGTCAGTTTTAGGAAAGGTATCTTCTAGGGTAACTCATTATCGTTCTGTTATTTGTCATTGTTGTGATCCCACTTTCAGTAATTTTTATGAAAACAAACCTGAGCTATCAAATCACAAAATTGCTAATAAAATCTCACATTTGTTTTACATAGATGAATGGAAGATTTGTGGAAAATCAGCAATCAAAACCCAGTTGTTGACAAACACTAAGAATTTTCAGTACAGATGTAGCAGTGGAATTTGGCCTAGAAAAATGTGTAGAGTAGCAAGAAATTGGAGTAAAATCATAAACAGTAATTGAATTTAAATCTCAATTTAAACCAAAGCCTTAGGAGCCATCAGGATGAAGCTTAGAGGTATCTGGGCATTTTACAGTTGGATAAAATCAAGAATGAATAAGTTAAAATGTGATTAGTAAAAAATATATTCAAAGAATAGGGAATTTCTGAAGACAAAATTCAATGGTAGAAAAACTATCAAAGCCATCAATACCTGGGATATATCTGTGGTACGAGACATTGTTGGAATTATTGACTGGACACAAACTGAACTGAACTGTTTGGACTGAAAAAGCAAGAAAACTGATTAGTATTCACTTTGAATTACATTGCATCTCCATAATGATATTGATGGATTATATACCTGCCTCACAGAAATGGAGGCAGCGGTTTACTTCAAGTCAAACAAATTGTCAAAGAAGAAAACTATGCATTTGCTGATTATATCAAAGACAGCCAAAAACAAGCATTAATGCAAGTTAAAAATTGGAACTTACCGAATGTACAGAAAACAAAACATGATTACTGGAATAATATAATATAACCAAAAACAGATGCTGGCAAAGAAAAGTATTGTGTGGTCAATTTCTACAAAAGATTGAGGGGGAAATGATAATGATAAAATCTGGCAATGGCTTACAACAAGAAAAATTGAAAAATAAACTGAAGGCTTGATTTGAACTGCTCAGTAGCAAGCTTTTTGAACTAATGCAATCAAGGTCAAAAAATTTAAAAAATATCAGATGATTCAAAGTGCAGATTGTGCAAAGAAGCAGAAGAAAATGAAGATAGAAACTCCATACAGAGATTGGTAAGGGCAGCCAAGAAGATCATAGGAATCTTGCTTCCTGGTATTCAGGATGCTGCTTATAAGTGCTATGTGCTTAGAGCATAAAGCATTGTTAGAGATCCCACACACCCACTTTATGGTCTGTTTCTTTCTTTCTTTTTTAAACAAATTTGATTGGTTTTTTAACTTTTACAATGACGTGCTCTAGAAACACCGTGGTGATGGGGTCCAGATGTATTCTAATTCTTAATCTAATAGATCATTAATTTTTTCACAAATCTCTCTTATTTCTTCTTCCACTACATAATAATTATCCTAGTTAAGATAGAAACATTACTCTACTCTTTGTATATATAGTCTGTCAGTCAATCTATTTCTATAACAAAGCAAAACAAAACAAAACTCAAAATCCTTTCAGTCCATTAAGTAAGATTTAACTCTCATCCCAATAATTATCATATCTAAAAAGCCTATATTGTTACACAAAATATCAACTTACTAACTTAACATACTCAATTAATTGTTAAATCAGTCCAAATCTCTAAAGCCTCTTCCATTTTCTTGTTCTGTTCCATTACAAAATAGTTTTCATAGATAAAATAAACATTTTATTTCAGAAAATTTTCCTCTCGCTTCTAATTTTAAATCTTAAACCTTAGATCAATCCATGTCTACAAAACCTTTTTTGACCCATTACATGTAGTTTTAAGTCTCTTTTTTCAGCCTTATTCTGGCTTTCTTTTTGCGCCAGGCCAGTTTCCATAACAAAGCCTCTATTTCAGCAGATAGATCTCCCTTTTTTTCCTTGTGATGTCATTTGGGTCAATGGAAGACATCCCATCCTCTGTTTTAGAAGCCTGACTCCTTTGTAGTTAGATCCTTCTTGCTTTAGAAATTCAAGTCTCAATGTTTGGTTCAGTTGAATTAAACATTCAGTTGTATCCAGTTTTATGGTTAATAGTTGGTTATCAAAGTTATCATCGTTCTCAATAAGTCATGCTTGTAGATCAATTCCTGTTGTTTTTGGAGTTGTGTATAGTTTAATTAAAGTTGCCTTTTGGTCCTCAGAAGTTTCAATAGGATGCTTATGAGATAATATAGATTCCTCTTTAATGTAGATTAATTCCTCTTCTGGTATATTTTGACCTATAGAGTAGTCAATTGAAGTCTGAAAGTCAGTTTGAAGGTTTGTAGTGAGGTTTCTGACTCTTACTTCTGTAGTAATCTTTTTTATTTTAGCGCATACTTGCTCAGTGGCTTCATGATTTTTTTCCAATATAAGTTTACAGTTTAGTTGTAAATAAAGTTTCTCCATTTCCATAATAGTTAGAAGCAATCCTTTATCTTTTAGTGGAGGCTGTATTTAATCAGGGTTAACCAATGTCCACCCCCACAGTTTCTAACAGCTGCAGACTTCTTAATCTTTTCCCTTTTACAATAGTTAAAGGTCAGAACAACCTCATCTCCAAACAGATGCAGGCAATTGCAGTATTTAGGTTTCACCACAAGATGTCCTCAATGGGTTACAGACTCTTTTCCAGACACCAATAAAATGAGTTTTCCTTTTTTTATAGAAAAATAAAGCTCTATAACAGGGTTTTTCAGGACCCCAATTAGAAATAAAATATAAGCATTAAAGTTAATTATTCTGTCCTTTTATTCAGTGCTTTTCTTCCCACACAAACAAACGCCGCTCTCTTAGGGCAGGGAAATAGTTCAAAAAAGGCTTTTAACAGGCAAAAAAAAAAAAGAAAATAGGGTGAAGAGAGGAGAAAGAAAGGTCTCACCCAGATCATCTGCGGTGATTCTTAATGCTTAGATGTGACTTTCTTGTGACTTTCAGCTGGTGCAGCTAGATGATCAGCCATCTTGCAGGCGATCTTTACTCTGTCAGCCCTAAGGAATCAGCTGGAGCCGCAGGAGAAGCTGCCACCCTCCTGCAGTCACCAGCAAGCCTCCTCATTGGTGGTCGCCCCTCCAGGGTGACTTTCAACCCCCTTCGGGGTTTACCAGCGAAGGAAAATCAGCCGGTGAAGAGACGAGTCTCTTCGAACGACCGCAGTTGCTGCAAACCAGAACCGGAAGTCTGTTTCTATTGCTCCCCTCTGGGAGGAGGTTTCAAAGTATTTCTAGCAGGACTACCAAATTCTATAATAGCTTTGTTCCCTATGCCATCCATCTGGTAAATTCACAAGATTCGTTTTTCTCGCCATGCACATATATACATAATCCGAACTAGACTGTGTTGTCTCTCTGTGTCATATAATCTATGTGGGTATAAGCATATTTATTTATTTATTTATTTATTTATTATTTTTGACAAATTTATGTAGTGTATATTGGAGGTGGTGGCCCTTTGAGAGCTGTATGCAATGAAATTTCATTTTAATGTATGTTGATTAGTGCACATTCAAAGAGACAATAAAGATATTATTCTATTCCATTCTATCATATATTCAGTTCATGCAAGAAGATTGCATAAGCTGATAATAAATAACAGCATATGAGAGTCACCAAAATGATTCCTTATCTTGTGTCAGGAGTGAAAAAATAGATGGGAATTGCAAAGTAAAAAAGGTAGTTAAAAATAAACAGATTAAAATATTGTGGGATTTCCAAATATAAACTGATAAAAGTCTTGACGCATAGCATACCAGATTTAACTATGGTAGTAAAGAAGAATGTGTTAGATAATTGATGTGGCAATATTAAGGAATAGAAAACTAGAGAACAAAGAGAAGATCACGAAGTATCAAAATCTGGAAATTGAAATTAAAAGATTTTGGCATAAACTGGATGTGGTGGTCTCAGTGGTTTCACCATGGGTGCTATGCCAAAAATTTTTGGAGGGCACTTATAATATCAAATATCCATTTGTCAATTGCAAAATGCCACAGTACTTGGATCCCCACTTATGTTATGTTGATACACCACATATATATATATATCCAAATTTCTTTTTCTGACAAAGAATTAAAGAATTAAATTGGGAAACTAAGATGGCCATTTTGAGCTCATTCTGCTCTCTTCAGTTAGCCACACCCTTTATGGGATTTGAACCTGGGCAGTTTACATACTAGGCAGTGATTTAACCACCTAGCCACAGGCTCTCCTCCCTCTTTGCCATCTGAGTCAAGGGAGTATATGCAGGAAGTTTTTCAGACAGATGTCTAATTGATTACACCTTGACATTTTTTTAAACTGCTATACTGCAGTTTTACTTTTTTTTTTTTTACAATCTCTTTTGCCTTGCAGCCCCCAAGTAGGGGCGTTAAGCAGGCTCAAGTCGCAACTGCGAAACATTACAAATTCAAATTTCTTTTGGGATACTCCTCCTCGTTGCCATGAGTAGTGCCAATCCCAGGTCTATGGTCGAATCCTTGGACTTGGCACTACTCATGGCAACAAGGAGGAGTATCCCATGTGGGGAGGGGAAAGGAGACATAGGATGACGACTCGTTCACTTAGTAAGAGGGAAGGTAATGTGGGTGGAAAGTGTGCTCAAATACCATCGGGCTCGTGCTGGCAGGAATGGAGGGGATTTGGCTTGAATGTTGTTTGGCGAGGGGAGATAGATATGGGGGGCATCGTAGTAGAGGATGGAGATGCGAACATTGGAGCATGTTATACTCATATGGAGGTCACTCGTGCAGACGAGGGGAGGGGGGAGAGTACACAGCAGGAAGAGGGTGTTGGCTTGCAACTGGTGGAACCTCGCCCCTATGGTAGGACACAGAGAAACATCGGACTAAATCCCCCCAATGCAATGGGAACGAACATCACTAGGAGAGAGGGGAAAATAGGACTGCCAATCACCTCAGAAATCAGCAACAGAGAAATAGAGAGAAGAACTCGGAGGAATGATGAGAAAGAACGTAACGTCAGAAATTCACTCCGACTATCACCTGATCAATTGGGGCCAGTGATGCAGTCCAAGAGCCGTGCTCAGTTGTCGACCAAACCCATTTAAACCACCTTTGTTAGAATGGCCTTTTAGCCCTGATGATGTTGGGGAGTTTTCCCAATGAAAGCTTGGCAACTTTTTTAGCAAAGTAAAGTATTTTTAGTGAAGAATTTTTACTTAAAACTCTCCCGGTGATCGAGTATTATTTATTTTATTTATATTTTACAGTCTAGATTTTTTATTTGTTAGATATCTTATTGTGCATACACACGCAGACAAACACAGAAGTATTCTTATATTCATTTAGGATTTCAGTTTTATATCCCTGTTTTCTGGCTTTATGGCTGTAAAGACATAAAGATTGTTATCATTGTGTTGGGCAATGATAGAAGATGGAGAGAGAGAGGGGGGTGGGTAGTTGTGCTTGGCTGTATTGGGATTGGAAGTTGTTTAATTTAGGTAGCATCCCTGTTCCATTTTAGTATCTATCCATAAGTTTCTATTGGCATGTGTTGCTTCAATAGAGACCTGCAAATGTCTAAATGATTCCGTGTTTTCTTGCCAGTGAATATACATATATATTGGTGCACCTCTGAAGCTCATAATCAAATTTCAGAGTTACATGCAACCTAAAGTCCCCACTTTTTTGGTGACCCTGATGTCCATTATCAGAATCAAGATCACACAAAGTATTAGTACCAAAGTATTTATAAAACCCTAGTAAGACCATACCTGAAATACTGCAACCAGTTTTGGTCACCATACTACAAAACAGATGTTGAGACTTTGGAAATAGTTCAGAGAAGAGCAACTAAAATGATCAAAGGCCTGGAGATTAAAACATATGAAGAAAGGCTGCAGGACTTGGGTTTGGCTAGTCTAAAGAAAAGAAGAAATAGGGGTGACATGATAGCAGTGTTCCAGTATTTGAGGGGCTGCCACAAAGATGAGGGCATCAAACTATTATCCAGAGCACCAGAGGGCAGGACAAGAAACAATGGTTGGAAACTGATCAAAGAGAGAAGCAACCTGGAACTAAGGAGAAAGTTCCTAACAGTGAGGACAATTAACCAGTGGAAAGCTTGCCTTCAGAAATCATGGGCACTCAATCACTTGAGGTTTTTAAGAGACTAGACAGTCACTTGTCTGAATGGTATAGGTCAGTGGTGGCGAACCTATGGCATGTGTGCCAGAGGCAGCACTTGGAGCCCTCTCTGTGGGCATGCGCGCCGTCACCCCAGCCCCGTCTCCCCCATGGCCCCCTCCTCACCAGCAGCCCCCTGGAGCAGAGTCGCCCCTGGGTGCGGCCCGATGGAGCAGCATAGCCAAGGACATAGCCGGGCAGCAGAGACAAGACTGCCCTCGTGCCCCATAGTGTGCAGATGATGCTGCGGGGTGTCAACAGAGGGCGTGGCTGCCATGGTGCTGCAGGACCGCCTGGGCAAACTGTGGCAGGCCATGGAGGCAGTGCGTGGCCCTATGAGTGGGTGGGGCAGGGGGCAAGTGGGGACAGAGCAGGCAGGGCAGGAGGCGGGATGGGGCAATGGGCGGTTTTGGGGCACTCGGTCTCTAAAAGGTTCGCTATCACTGATATATGTTCTCCTGCTTGAACAGAGGGTTGGACTAGAAGACCTCCTACATCTCTTTCAGCTCTATTCTATTCTATTACAATCATGAATAAGAAAAACTTGTACCATGTTTTCCTCCAAATTTTAAATTAATAAAATTCAAAACTGCAGTATATGTCCTTTGAAAAGGCAAAAAAAAAAAGAATATTAAAGGAACATAAAATAACTCACCAAACTCCCTCCAAATTCCAGGAATTTTTGACATAATCTAGATGGTTTGGAAACATCACTAGTGGCCCATTATATTTTTCCACACAAATGTCTCTCCCTACCTTTGGGACAAATCTGAGATCTAGATATAGTTACACGATACAATACACTACACTGTATAATATAAGCAAAACTATTACGTTCTCATGGCACTGTTTTGACTGAGCCTAAAGAAATTCTCCTTTAAAAGGAGCATCTGGAATCATTTTCATTATTCACATTTGTCAACTGTATGTTTATGAATTTCCATTTATATATAAGGGAAATGAGGGGATGACATGACATAGTTGCAGAAGCGACTCACTTCAGTATGAATGCTGAATCTTACTTTAAGAGTCAGGAATGGCTCTTTTCAATAAATAACAAATATGTACATACTCTTCTTCCAGCATTTTAAAAATTATCATCATTCCAAAATGTCTTGCATCTAAATGGAGCAGGATATAAGGACAAATTGAAGTAGAGGGCAGTACGTTCAGAAGCAAAGCTAAGAAAGCAGAAATGTATTAACATCTTTATTGCGTGTATAATTGGATTTCTTTTATTTCTGATTGGGGAAAGGGTCACCATTAAAACACACCACTGTAAAAATCTGTAATTCAGATTTCATTTTCTGCCGGATTACAGAAGAAACATTTTACATAAATAGTATCCATTAATCATTAAAAAAGAAAGGTTAGGTGTGAATTAGACTGGCGTAGTACTCTCCTTCCATCTGATTATTGATGGCTTTGCCAAAAAAATTGTTTTTCAAAGATGTGAAATGGAATTCTTTTTCTCAAAAGCAATGGAACATTTTGAGAGAGAAAAAAATCAAGAACTTCAAGCTGGCAACTTCTGGACTCTTATTGCTTTGACTTAAGAAGTGGTATACACAAACTCAGTACTTAGCAGTTAACTGTTGGATATATTTGCTGCAAAAACTTTCCCATGGTTTTACGTGTTCTATTCCAATATTCAATCTGCATATCAGTTGCCAGTTAGTGTGGCTTCTCACAGCTACCCCTTATGGCACCACACAAGATCCTCACAGATCTAGAGATCAGGTTTACTGCAAGAAACCAGAGGTTAAACTTAAATCCCTTATTATTGCAAGAAGCAAGGGAGTAGAATCTAGGGCATTGGTGGCGAACCTATGGCACAGGTGCCAGAGGCAGTACTCAGAGCCCTCTCTGTGGGCACGCGTGCTGTTGCCCCAGTCCTAAGCCTTCAGCTGGCTTTTATAAAACCTTTTCGCTTTAGGCCTCCGCCACCGTGTACAAAAAAAAAAAAAAAAGGTTCAATCAATCAGTCAATTTCAACTTCTCACGGGAAAAAAAAAGATTTTGCAAAGTTGGAATTGATTGATTGAACTTTTTAGTCCCACCCAGTCTGCTGTTACCACCGCAGCCAAGCCCACCCAATGGGCCACACCTACCCAATGGGCCACACCCACCCACTGGGCCACACCCACCCAGCACTCGACGATCCATAAGTGGATTTTGGATTGCAGTTTGGGCACTCAGTCTCTAAAAGGTTCACCATCACTGATCTAGGGGTATCTTTCTGCTCATTCATTGGGGAACATGTTAAGTTGGGAACTCCCTATTGCCTTTGATCTTTCTAACAGGAATCCTACTTTCATTGGGAGATTTGTAAGGTGCCCAGAATCATTAAGGACTCAGGTGGCCTTAACACTGAAACAAACCAATAAACAAACAAACAAATAAATTGCCTAATTCTTTTAGAGGCCTGGAAATTTTTCACTACATTTAATCTGGAGTAGGCCTTCTCTTCTTTTTTCCTTTGTTTGGGAAGAATCCAAGGCAAAAACCCTCTAGCAAGCTCTTTCTGCCTAATCCATTGGGGAGATGATTTCTGTTTTCATAAGAATTTAACCAGTCTTATTGTTCAGTCTTCAAATAAACTATTATTATTAAACTTGTATGCTCTCTGACTATCAATAGCTCTACTAGCATAAAACCAATTGTCCCTCTGCTGGATTCTATTCTTGCCACAGACATCCTGCCCATAAATGATATTCTCATTATTTATGGTGTAAAGAAAAGGTATTGCTGGGTTCCTATATCTTTGTTTTTCTCTCCTTCCAGAAAACATGACCAAAAAATATCTACCAATTTTCCTGAGCATGGGGAAGAAGCAAGTTTAGACTGATGGGTTTAGTCAATGGTTAAAACTTGCTCAGTTGTTCTGCAAATGTATATGCAAGTATATTCATGGGGAGTTGTCAGCTTTAGACCAGACTAAGAATCAAGTCAAGAAGAAGGCTAAACCTACTTTTACTGAGATTGGCCATAATAACAGAATATTGCATATTTATTCTGTACCTCCTCCCCTTATAATCCTATGAATTAGGAAAGTGTCTCAGCCTCTTCAATATAATATGTAGTTGTTGTGAATTTAAGGTATGATTCTCTCCTTTGGTAACAGAGCATGCATATATCCATCACAGTCATCTTCCTTCCGTCTACAGGAGTTTGACTTGCAGCTATCAGATGAACATTAAGTTAAGCACTTCTGGAAGAGTCAACAATCAAAAGCCTCCTGAATAGCAGCTGACAAAGAAAGAATTCCACCATAAGTATCTGGGAGATTCAGCTTCTACAAATGGACTGCAATAGTATACCTTGGCTTTACAAGTCACATTGGCTACCAGTTTGCCTCCGTATCCAGTTCAAGGTTCTGCTAATGGCCTTTAAAATATCATATTGGGCTAAGTTATTTTAAGCACCTCTTCCTCCAATTACATCTACCCATCCCATTAGGTCTTGCAGAGAGGCATATTGTGGATCTCATAATCCTAGGAGCTACGTTTGGTGGAACACAGGAAGAGAGCATTTTCTCACTTGGCTTTGGAACATCATTCCTCCATAGGTAAAATTGAACCCAACCCCACTGACCTTCCAGAAGGCCCACAAAACTTGGTTTGGCCATCAGGCTTGCAGATCCCATGGAAGAATGGAACCTATTAAATGGTTGGTATAAATTTAGATTGCATTCTTCCTTGTAATTAAAGTTGGTTTTTTTTTTTTAAAAAAAAGTTTTAATTGTTTTAAATGTATGAACTTGATTGTTTCATTTTTGTTTTAATCAGGTACATATACCCCCTATACCTGGAATCACATGAAAGTGAGATGGGCAACTATATAATTCGACGTGTGGAAATTAAGACATCAGAATAGAAACTGGGAGGCCATGAGTTTTAGTCCTGCTTTAAGCACAAAGTCAGCTAGGTGGCCTTAGGCCAGTCACTGTCTTTCAGCCCCCAAAAGAAGTCAATGGCAAACCCTTTTGAAAAACCTTTCCTAGAAAACTTCTTATTCAGACACGCTTATCCAGGCAATCACCAGGAATGAAAGAAAGAAAGAAAGAAAGAAAGAAAGAAAGAAAGAAAGAAAGAAAGAAAGGAAGGAAGGAAGGAAGGAAGGAAGGAAGGAAGGAAGGAAGGAAGGAAGGAAGGAAGGAAGGAAGGAAGGAAGGAAGGAAGGAAGGAAGGAAGGAAAAAGAGGAAGGGAGGGAGGGAGAGATTGCTAGGGCATGTTTATGATGTGATACAGGAGAGTTAGGAGGAAAGAAACATCCAGCTTTTTAAAATGTTGTGAATGTGTTTGTCGTTTCCATGCCAAGTCTATGTTTTGGAGAATCCCACAATGAACTATATAAGCTTCAGTGTGACATTTTGGCACATCCCCAGTTGCTTTCTCCACTAAACCTGTTTTTCAAAAATGTACAAGGATTTGGAAAGCAGAACAACAGGGCAGCTGTGCCTCTCTATTTTGAAAAATTAGCATATTTATAGGGCAATCAATAATTAATATACTGCTTGCATGAAAACATATGGATTAAATTATATATCTGATCATACTTATTCAGGAAGGAGTAATACATGTTTGGCTTCAGTAGTTATTGTACAAACTTCACTTCAGAACAGAAATGGAAATGATAATTCAGCTGAATATCTCTCATATGTGCAAACAAAACAATTCAAATTTAGAAAAAGATGCAGTAGCAGATGGTAAGTTAACTATATAGTTTTCCTCCATTTGGAATCTGTACAGTTATGGGACTTCTTTCCTTAAAATAACAGTTACATTTTGTTATATTTTCCCAAGTAATTCAGATATGAAAGAAAATATTAATTTATCTGATTATGAGTTCTGAATATTATCAGAAATAAATCCACAGTTCAGATGAAGGTGTTAAAATGTTTAATTACATTAGTGCTGGCAATTCTAGTCTTCATGAAACTAAAGCCATTATTCTAAATTCTCTCTCTCTCTCTCTCTCTCTCTCTCTCTCTCTCTCACACACACACACACACACACACACACACACACATACACACATACACACATAAACACACACACACATGCACACATGTATAAGACTAGACTATATCACATTTTTTGTTTTGGAAAAATAAATGGGTAACCAATGAATATGGATTAATCATCAGTAGCAAACGTGACCAATAACTTGAGGTAAATGAGTAGCTATAGTTCCAGAATTTGGGGTGATTTTTTAAAAACCTCCTTGTTGTGTCCTGAGCCTGCAAGAGCTGAAGCAGGCTCAGAATTCTTGCAAATGGTCCCGAGCATCCCAAAAGCTGCCCGGGACCAGACAGAGTGGTGCCAGCCTTGAGCACATGCGCAAGGCACGAAAATGGTCAATTCCTATTGGTTCACACTGTATGGGTTTCAGGCACTATAAAAGGCCTGCGTGCCTTTTGCTGTTTGCTTGGTTGTAGGAGAAGAGTAATAAAGAGCTTGTTGTTTTCACCATGTGTCTTCTTCAATTGCCAATGAACAGAAAACATAATACTTCTCTTCACTTATATAACACCAAAAGTTAAGAACATTCTGCCAGACACTTTTCCAATTGGCTGGAAGTGGATGCAGTGTGCAGATTTCTAATTTTAATACCTTAAAGGCCAATTTAAAGCACAATAAAGTTTTTGGGGAAACTTATCATAGTTTTTTATGGCAATTTGGTTCATTAGCAAGACAGTAAGTAATGGTGTCTCATTTTTCTATAATGGCTACAATAGTAAAGGAGGTAAAAAAGGTGTCTGTCCAGAGGGGAAGGGGAGAAGAGACATAAAATGACAGAGGCAAAAAGTTTTATAATCTGATCTAACATTTGCCTAAATTGAAACAATAATAGGGTGCTAAGCAGGATAAGCTATAGGTGTACATACCCATGACTCTAATTTATTTTCAGTGGAAGCAAGGTTACACAAACCACAAAAATGAATGAGAAAAGTAAACTCTATCATTCAAAGTCAGGAGATAAGAGAAAGGAAATGTAACTAAATCTAGTCTACAGCAACAACATTCATTAATCCTTTAATGTCGCATCCAATCTAAACCTTCACTAATATCAGCACAAATATTCCTTGTACCTTTATGAATAAATAAATGGTCAAGGGAACGTCACATATTTTTTTTACTTACTCCCTGCTCAATGTTAAAATTTGCTTAGCATTTGTTTATCCTTTTTACGCTTTATTTCATCCTATTGCACTCTTATCACAGACAGCCCCCAACTTTCAACAAAAAGTTAGCGTAAAACCTTTCAGAACTGTCGTCTATTCTTTTTTTTTCTAAGAGCTTATCTCAGTCTTACTATCCACAGCATAAAGATACTTAGCTTGTGGGGGGGTTGGGTTTAGAACATGTTCTCTGGCTACAACATTTAGCTTATCTCTAGTCTACCGCAAAGCAGCTTATGTTTATCTCTAGCTGCTTCCATTTTAAAGTTGCATTTTTCCTCTTCTTTCAGCACTAGGCTATCACTAAGCTATTTCTGAACTCAGGTCTACCCATAAACTTGACTCCAAAGACAGTGTATATGACAAGTATTGGGATGGAGGGTGGATCTCATTCGAAACAAGAAGGATGCACTCCTTTTTCACTCTGCACCCTTCCTCCATCCTACCAACCTGTCAACCAAGATGTTTTTGGGCAGAGGTTTCTAGTGTTTCTAGATGTCTGATAGATCCATCTTCAGAAACAGACCAAGAAATAAGTTAATGGTAGGAAGGACCCTTGCACCAGCAATCTATCACTTAGGCAACTTGAAATATGACCACAGCTAGTATCACAGTACTCTACATACATCCGTACACATTAAAGAGCCAGGGATGCTCAATGAGAGAGAAAATGGGATCCACCAATTGCTGTTCATAAATTGTCCCACAGTAAAGCCATATAATGGGGCTCCTTCATTATTGAAACAGATAAAAAAGCCCAAATAGCAATAGCACTTAGACTTATATACCACTTCACGGTGCTTTACAGTCCTCTCTAAACAGTTTACAGAGTCAGCATATTGCCCCCAACAATCTGGGTCCTCATTTTACTGATCTCAGAAGGAGGGAAGTCTGAGTCAACCTTGTGCCGGTCAGGATCGAACTGCTGGCAGTAGGCAGAATTAGTCTGCAATACTTCATTCTAACCACTGCGCCACCACAGCTCTTATGTCAGTACTGAGGCATATGAGTGCAATTTATGCAACATACTTTTCTGTCAGTTCCACGAATTCAAGTGAACATGGCCATGACAAAAAGCCCTATATCAACAAAGTGCAATACCTTTTCTTTTTCATATTCATACATTTCTCAACGATCTACTGAAAAGTAAAGTCTGGTCTGCACATTTCCTATCAAACATAAAGTTGTCTGTACTTTCTAAATCTTGCTCATTTGCAATCCTCATAACCTTTTAATACGAATTCTACTCAAACTTCCCAATGATCTTAATAAACTTTTGAATTACTCATAACCTCAAGTTGACAGGAGGGAATGTTCAAAAGTAATGTTACAAAATATTATTTCCCATAAAGAGTAGAGGAACTTTGGAACCAACTTCCAGAGATAATGGGTCAATCAGCACTAACGAGTTTAAATATGCTTGAGATAAACACATGTCCATCATCCAAAAACATAAAAACACAAAATAAATAAAAGATAAAACAATAATTAATCATCCTAATAGTGTTCATAATCATAATAATAAATAAATAAGAAAAATCTCAAAGGACATGTTTGGTGGACCATTAGGTTTAGCTTCAGTTTCCTATGTTTCTATGTAAATGACTTGTCCTAGGTGTCTGTGATAACAAAAGCAGATAAACTATGCAAATCCTTCAGTGGAATTATCTTTTCAATTATAGTTTTATTTAGACTTAAGAATACTTATACCAGTACCCAGTACAAGAAATGGATTTGAGTTTACGAATGGTCTCTTCAGTTTTCTCTTATTTCTTAATCAAGTAAAGTTTGCCATGTTTTTAACAGGCTGGAATCAGATACTCTGCTAGCACTAAACAAATGACAGAAAAACATTCAAATGGAAGAGGCTGAAAACTACATACACTAAATCGTCCTTTCCCAGTCCTCTTTATAGTGCCATATCTTAAAAGGGATTTCCCCCAACTAATAATATAACTCACCCTAAAAATTGGGGGTGATTGCTAGTTTGTGTTCATAGATGTGCTCTGCTTGTCTTCTGGCTGGCTGTCCTACACAGTGAATGTTGTAAACAACTTCTTTGTGGACTGCTAAATCTTTTAGTTTGGCTACTTACCTGGGTCTTACTTTCTTGGTTTATTTACTGGGTCTGAATTATTTGGTTTAATTTCTTCATGGGTCTTCAGTAAACCAAATCTCAGGAGCCACAAAACAAACAAACAACAGGAGTCAACATTCCAGTAAAAGAACTGTGAAAAAGCCCTGCTGATTTGTGAAACCTATTTATTTAGAGGTTTAGTCTTCATCTCCTCCTGTCAGCCTTGTGAATAGTTCAGACAAAAAGCACACACACATGAAGCAATTTTGATTTATTGTAAGGTTACATTAACAGAATCTTGCAAGCCTGAAGGTATATTTGTCCTCTTTTGCCTTTCCAGCCCAAGAAATGAGAGAGAGCTCCTTCAAAGAAATCTGCAGTGTCCATATTCCTGTTGTGAACTAAGCTGCCTCTTTCCAGAGACAGCAGGCTGTGGCTTTCACTTCTATCTCCCAGGGTCATTCTCACATACCATTGCACCTCTTCAGATACTGAGGACAAAGACTGAAGGGGAAGTCCTTATTGCCCTCATATTTTTCACTGATTTTCCAGAACTACCTATCTGATCACTCCTGGGAACAGAACATTGGGCCAGTGCAATAAAAACAGGTCCTGGCTTTAAAATTAAATTAAAGGAAATTGTATTTTAAAAGAAAAGCAGATTTGTATTCTAGCCTTTGGTGTGAAAAGTGAAAAAATTGGGGTGCGTTGTTCTGGAAGTCACTTGGACAATCCTAAAACATTTTCAACAAGTTTCACATACATAAATAGCTTTATCTAAAGTGAGAGTTAGCCTGTCACATAATTTCTCAAGTGACTTTTCAGAGCAGTCACCCAGGCCATTTGACATACTTTGGGTATTTAGTAAATATCAAGTTTGCCAGCAGAATTTCAGGGTTTAAATCCAGAGGGCATCAAGGGGACAGCCACTCCATTCACAATTTGAGTCAACCATTTTTATTAAAAAAACATAAGTGTAAATCTCTGAAGCAGCCTCATGCCCCATTCTAACTTTTGGGGGAAAACAAGAGTGTTATTCAGAAGAAGGTAACCCCGGTGGAGGCAAACCATAGTTCCTTAACCAGCCCTACAATAGCTGTACCTAAAATGACCAAGTAAACCAGTCTGCTTTCCATTGAGGATCTGTATACTTCGTGAATTAGAAAGAGGGCTCAGAAAATAACTACAGACCCTCACATCCTATACATAAACTGTTTCAACTCCTCCCTTCAGGATGCCACTACAGGACATTGCATGCCAAAACAACCAGACACAGAGACACTTTTTCCCCTCCTGCCATCACTCTGTTGAATACCTAATCCCACAACACTATCTTAGGTCTAAGTATATTTATCTATGTAGTATTGCTGTATTACTATTATCCTTTGCATCTTTTTTTACCTTTGCTTATTGGCATCATTATTATGATTATTATTACTCTGTTCTTTTGCATGTACACTGAGAGTTCTGCACCTGATACAAAACTCCTTATCTGTCTAATCACACTTGGCCAAATAAAGCTATTCTATTCCGTTCTGTTCTGTTCTGTTCTGTTCTAGCCTAGCCTAGCCTACCCTACCCTACCCTACCCTACCTTACCCTACCCTACCCTACCCTATCCTATCTATCCTATCCTATTCAAGTGGATTTCTTTTTTTTCTCCCCAGGATGAATCTGGCCTCCTGCAAAAGTGTGTATCAATCTAGTAACCTAAGATCACAGTTGCCACAAAGGGCATTAACCAATGCATGGTGTGGAAGAACTGCTCCTTACACATACAAGGAAGAAGACAGCACTGCTTGAACTGGCACAACTTGGGAAATACTAGTCTGGATAAGTAGCTGGAAAGTCCAATCTGGTATTGTCTTCTTAGTGAGCGAGGGGTAGGTTGAAGATGATATTTTTAGTTTCTGCCTTTCACAAATGGTCACTGGTTACATTGGTTACTTTCTTTGGGGCCCTTGGGAAAAAGAGATTCTATCTCCCTCCCCCAAGAAAAAAAATTACATTAGATTTTGAAGTATTTTGTCTATGTGCAGATGACTGTTTCTGAAAGTGGGAACCTAAGGATCAGATTATATATGTATAAACAAAAAATATATATTTACAGGAAAATGTTTTAGGGATAGGTAAAATCCAGTATCTAGATAAGGTGAGATTTCAGATGAGATTTATATATCTATATACAGTACCTAACTCTCCCACTCTGTAAAAATTATAGGGGCAGGTGAGAAAAAGTCCAGACTGAGCTCCATTTACATGCATGGCAAAGGAGGAATGGAAGCTCAAATATTGGGAGACAAGCAGAAGACACACTGCCATAATACCAAGCATGTGACAGCCCTTTTGTATTCTTGGTCCCACTGACTTCCTGAGTTGGGCAGAAAAGGCCACTTCCACATAAAAAAGGCCATTTCCATATAAAAATTCTATAGCATAGCTATTTGGTTCTGCAAACCACTTTTAGTTTAATTAAAATGAAGAGAGTATGATTCAATATTAATTTATGATTCAAGGACACCCCAGTTCAGTTTAAAGAGATTCGTGATGAGAAGGAAGGGAAGGGAAAGGAAGAGAAAGAAGAGAAGAGAAAGAAGAGAAGAGAAGAGAAGAGAAGAGAAGAGAAGAGAAGAGAAGAGAAGAGAAGAGAAGAGAAGAGAAGAGAGGAGGGGAGGAGAGGAGAGGGGAGGGGAGGAGAGGAGAGGAGAGGGGAGGGGAGGAGAGGAGAGCATGAATTAATTTAATTAATTTAATCAAAGCCCACTATATTTGAAAGCTAAAAACTAATTTTCATTTCATGTACCTAAAATTCTATAATACATTCTGAAGCTAAAATAGTATCATTTCACAAACTCATATTTGGGTAGATAAAAAGAACTTGGCTCTAATTCTGGTAAAGGTGAAAGGAAAAAGAAAGATGATCAATAGAAAGGTGGATGGACTCAGCTATAGTAGTGATGAGTGCAGCATAGGATGATCTGAAAGTCCAGGGGATAAAAATATTGTCATGTTGAAAATCTATTTATATCATTGTTAGGAGTCAAAAATGATTTGATGGCATATAATCAATGAATCAATCAAATAAGAATTTGGAGAAAATGGAACCACCTACAGAATAGGAAAGATAGCTGCATATTTAATTTCTTCATTGCTTGCTAGTATTTCCTTTACAAATGATCCAACACCCTTTATCTTCCAGATAGTGATCTAGTTTTGCTAAGGGCAGAGCAGGGAAAAGAAAAAGTCTAAGAAGATATTTTCAGAAACAAATGTGTTAATCATTCTGCTATCGTGGATAATTTTTCTACTACAAAACTTCACAATCAGCATTAAAAAAACAGAGTTAAGAACCCTGATTGTTGTCATTTATTGGACATCCACAGGGAAGAGGGCTCAAGGAGCATAACAGTTTGCACAGTGCTGTGATGGCACATATGAAGTTATTATGGCATCTACTGAACAATTATGATTCTCTTACATACCAAGAACTACAAAAATATATAAGTCCTGCTTCTAAAAGATGTAAAGTGTGAAGCATCCATTAGACTCTGTTGATGTGGTTTCACAGTGCTACAAGTTAAATGCAAAATCTTTCTCCTGGTATCTTTCTCCTGATTTCTCCCCCCCCCAAAAAAGATTAGGGCAACCTTTTATTAGATTAAAGACACTAACCTGTCTAGAGCTATGTCTAGAGCTATGTACACACCCACAATAGCTTGTAGCTAGCCAAGTAGCCTCGTTTTTATTGTATATGTAAAAATGGAAACTAAGAGCAGATATCAGTTTTGAATGCGGTAAAAGATTTTACACACACAAGATGGAGAACTTAATGAAAAGATCACAAAATATGCCCTAGTCATCTTTGTAGAAATCCATTTGCATTGAATTATTAGCTTGGAGAAATGAAATATTCCTGAAAGATGATTTAATTTCACCAAGAGTTATTGGCCTATGCTTGAAATAGAATATTGCGTTCTTTGGCATATGATTAATTGGGTTATGATGAATAGTGTCAGATAAGGAAGCTGTACTTCGCATACATTAATAATATTACACCCTAGCCATTTGTTCCACTACGAAAAGAACAATAACCTCTACAAAAAGTAGAAAAATCAAATCCATAATATGAAATAAATTTATGACAAAAAATAACCAATTCAAAGTGCAATTTTATCTTTAGACTGTGCCAGTTAGACAAGGTTAAGATTATTCCCAAGGTGTCCTGCATTTGTAGAACATGGTTCAAGGGCAAAAACAAATGAAGGATAGGGAAGGAAGTATTTGGAGAGAAAAGGTGCAGAATTTCAAAGGCTGGTTCTATCCCTGATATTAGCATAAGGTTATAGCAAGAAAGCAGAATACGGGAAAAATGCATCCATCATAGTCAATCAGCCAAACATTTCCTAGACTCCTAGCCACATCTTGCCAGATGGGGAATTGTGTGAATAGCTTTTGAAAAGTTAAGTATAAACATGGGAAGAGGACATAAATTGGATCAAGATTCCAGCATGGAGGTTATCTGTTCTGCTTTCTAAAATATAGCAGAGTGGTGAGGGGGAATTACTATTGGGAGAAGAACTAGACAATAGCAGCAAAAGAGCTAGCCAGTTCTCCTTCCTGACAATTTTAAATTAAATGTACTTACCATTTTGTGTAAAGTAGATTAAATTGCTCCATTTGTATGGTCCATTTGCAAGTTGAGGGGGTAATAGTTTCTGTATTTGTCATGTTTTTATTGTTCTGGTCTCAGTGTTTTCATTTGCTGTTGTTCTATTGCCGCAGAATAAAATGGCTTGCAGAGGATAAATACGGAGAATAACTATACTAATGAACTATAAAGTTCATACCCCCAGAGTCAGACATGATTGGGTAGGGGAAACGTTTACCCCTACCCTTTTAACATTTATTTATTTATTTAGTTCATTCTGCCAGCTCTTGATGTGTCTCAGCTGTTTAAACAAGGAATAAAAATTGAGATACCAAATACAAGAATTATAATCCAGAATTAAAGGCATATTTTAAAAAATGGGCTTTAGGGCATTTTTAAAAGCTAGCAAGGAGTTAGGGCTTTCAATTGGACAATACATTTGAAATAACTGTGACAGCTACTGACAAAGTTATCATTCCAGAGGAGGTGATAACTATTTAGGGCCCTTCTAAGACAACCAGTAGAAGAGGCTTTTCTTTGATCATCTATGTGCCAAGGCTATATATGGCTTTGCAAGTAATAACCAGCATATTACATTTTACATGTTGAAAACAAATTGAAGCAGATTGAAAACAGGGACAATATTTTTGGGGCAGATTCTAAACTTGGTTGTTGAGTTTTGTACATGAGCCAAAATTACTCTTTCCTCCACGCAGGACTCTGATTGAGACTTATAAGAGCAGCCACCACCGCCATATGACTAATAGTGCTCTCCCATTTGATATAAAAAGTCAAATAGACCTTCGACTTGCAAGGAATGGGGACATGGAAATCAATGTCTACTAAATGAAGCCCAGCATGCTTGAATGATTTTCTAACCACATCTGACTAATAAGAACAGGGGTTACCACAAATGCATGGATACAGCTTTTAAGAGCTGAATGAAAAAAGGCAGGACCACAACATGTCCAGAGTTTTTTCTCAATTATTCAACTTCAAGGAGACAGGAAGAAGCAATCTGACCATAAGCCAAACCTTATTTGAGCAGACAAGTACTTTTACTTTCCAACTTCAAGCTTCACTGATTGTTTCGCCTTCTTCCTTGAGTGAATCTCCTGCCATCTGTAGGCATTTTGTAGAATATTGTATGCTACACTTTTTCACTTACCATTTTTCTTTTAAACTTTTTTTTAAAGCATTCTGAATAAGCATGGGCCAAATATATTTATTCCAAGCGTGTATGCACTATGTTCCATGCTTCCAATTACTCGGACTATTCCTATTTATATGTCTAAGTTTAAGGAAAGGGCTTACACAATTAGCATTTTACCTCATTCAATCTGAAGAACTGGCAGGCTGGTGATCTTCTTGCAGATAAGCCTTTAATCTTCTCTTTCCCATCTATCTTCAATCCCAAAATCACCTACATGAGTGTCTTGAGATGCTGTTTCTGTTCAACACTCATTTCCCACATCTTACTCTCAAAGGCTTTAATGAGTCTGCTTCTAGTCTGACTGAGCATCTCTTAAATTATGACTCCCTAGCAAACATCACAGGTATGCCAACTTTATCCTGCTCAGACTTGTCACTTGAGGAAATGAAAAGGCTCTATTTTTGGGAACCTTTACCAAACTTCACTTTACACTTCTGAACTGACTTACTGGCTATAATAGGCCTTTATGGAATTAGGCCATTGACTGCATAGTTGTGCATAATTATGTTTCGGCTATTACAGGACATTTTGGACAGATTGACATCTGGTGGGGACTGATTAAAATTATCTTTTCCAAGCACTTTTTGGTATTTTTTTAATGTACTTGGGGAATACTCTGATTTCTATTAGATGAAACTCTGATTGATTTTTTATAAAATAGAGATAGCCCAGGGAAATGTCACAATTTTTCTGACTGCCATCTTTCTGCTATGTCACATCAGCTTTTTGTATTATGAGGGAGCAGAGAGAAGTGGTATGACAGAAGATGTATGAACAAAAATGGAAGAAATCTCACAGCAGATCAAAGCAAGCTCAAATTTGGAATTATTAACCACCTGATGTGAACTCACAAAAGCTCCACTCATTATGTGCTTTTATGAGGGAAGTGGGTTCTGGTATGGTGTTATCACTTCCCCCCAGCCCTCTAGAAACAATTGTTTATGGATGTTTATGTGCTGCTTTCCAAGACTTGGGCTGAGGACCTTGCTTTGTCTATGGTATTTCCAAGCATTCCATCTTCTCCCCCATCCTGTTTAACAGCAAATAAATTAATGAATCATTTTGAGGTTTGGCTTGGGATACCATATCTATTGGATGACATCCAATATAATTTCTCCAGTTGCTATCCAAGGAAGCAGTTGGTAAGTTAATTAAGGGTGGGATAACGAAGAACAAGGTGAAATGAAATCCAGACAACATGGTGCTATGGTTTCCCTATACAGGAAGTCCTCAACTTACGACCACAATTGAGCCCAAAATATATGTTGTTAAGTGAGACATATGTTAAGTGAGTTTTGCCCCATTTTATGACCTTTCTAGCCACAGTTGCTAAGTGAATCACTACAGTTGTTAAGTTAGTAACACAGTTGTTAAGTGAATCTGGCTTCCCTATTGACTTTGCTTGTCAGGTCTCAAAAGATGTTCACATGACCCCAGGACACTGCAACCATCATAAATATGAACCAATTGCCAAGCATCCAAATTTTAATCACATGACCACTGGGAAGTTGCAATGGTCATAAGTGTGAAAAACAGTCATAAGTCACTTTTTTTCAGTGTCATAACTTTGAATGGTGACTAAATGAATTGTTGTAAGTCAAGGACTACATACTCTGAGACTGACTTGTTTTGGATAAGGTAGCACTTCAGCTTGCAGGTCTAAAATAAAATAAAAAAGAACTCGAAGGGACCTTGGAAGTCTTCTAGCCCAGCTCCCCACTCAAGCAGGAGAACTTATGCCAGTGGTTCTCAACCTTTTTAATGCCGCGACCCCAACTGGTCGTAAGTCGAGGACTACTCAACCAGTCGTAAGTCGAGGACTACTCAACTGGTGCAGCACCGTTTGCAGAATGGGACTTTTGGCGGGCTCAGCAGGGCAGAGACAGCCTGGACAATTCCTATTGGCTTTTGAAAGCCAATAGAATTAGACTCTATTCAAGAGAGTCTATTCTATTGGCTTTCAAAAGCCAATAGAATAAAAGGGAGTAGCACAGCTAAGGAAAAGGGGAAAAAAATGGCAGACTGCGTTGTTTGGCGACCCCCGTGAAATGGTCGTTCGACCCAAATGGGGTCCCGACCCACAGTTTGAGAACCACTGACCTATGCCATCTCAGACAAGTGACTGTCCAGTCTTTTCTTAAAAACCTCCAGTGATGGAGCACCCATGATTTCTGAGGGCAAGCTGTTCCACTGGTTAATTGTCCTCACTGTTAGAAACTTTCTCCTTAGTTCCAGGTTGCTTCTCTCTTTGATCAGTTTCCAACCATTGTTTCTTGTCCTGCCCTCTCTTGCTTTGAGAGTAATTTAACCCCCTCTTCTTTGTGGCAGCCTCTCAAATACTGGAATACTGCTATCATGTCACCCTTATTTCTTCTTTTCTTTAGTCTAGCCAATCTGGGAGAGCTTCTTGATTCTGCCTAATATTAATATGATTACTAACCATATTGATTTCCAAGGTAACAGGATCCTACTATTAGTAAGGAAGGGGCTTGCTTCCAAAGCCAATATACTTCTTGAGCTTCTCCCTGAAGATATTTATGCTTTATTCTGAGGATAAAATGTTGTCAGTTAACTTAATCTGAAGATTGTGCAAAATCAGTATCTTAAAAAAACAGAAGTCATGAATATAGTTGCTGTAACTACCTTGGAAGAAGAGAAACTAATTCAGTTCTTTCTCCAGTTATGGAAATACAATTATGTGAAGTCGTGTTTGTTTTAAAAAGTTTTTTTTTCTAAAAAAAAGTCCACAAAAAGCTACAGTAATTACAGTTTTGTGTGTGCACATATAATATTAACATAGATTTGCCTATATTCCTTTTTAATCAGTTTTTCCCCTGCATAATCTTAAATAATATTACAGACCTCAGTATTAAAGAATCCATTCAACCAAATAAATCATTTATACAATATTATTAGGGTTATTTTAGCTTTCTTTTAAAGAAAAACACCATATAGAGATATATTTAAATTTGACATTTTAATTCAGTTAATAATCTTACGACTTTTCCTTAGCGCAGATTTTATAGCTACAGTCCAGTCATAATATTTTACTCTTTTTTCTTGATGAAAATTATGCACCAATATATTGTACTTCAAAGCTCTAAGAGCTAGCATTAATTATCAATTCATTAAATATTGATGAAATTAAAGCCAATAAATGTTTGAAACCATACATTTGTCAGGTATTAAAATGTCTCGTAATTAAAAAAGGAAGCATTAAAATGATAGTGTCCTTATAAATAAGCAAACTAATGACATGTAACATATGAATTCTTAAGATTAGTTATCAGCACGAAAATGGTCTTATTTGCATTTCTAAAACCAATTGTTAAGTGTGCCTGTCCAAGGAGTCAATAGTGTTGAAAATTAAAAACTTATTAGGTTTATTTCCATCAAGAAACTCATCAATAACTTTTTATGCTGCCCTGCACATTGACACAACTTCATCCTTCTCATTTCTCTTAACGGGTGGAGCTTATCTGAAGTGAATGGAGAGACTTTTCAAGATGGGGCTTGCTGAAATTAAAATATGAATCACAGTCCCTCCTGCTTTGAGCCAAAGCATGAGCTCTGATTCTTTTCTAATGTGACTTCTGGTGATATAGTCCAGAGGGAAAGACAGAATGTAGAGTACTCCTAAAGATGATTGCCCTTGCCATAATATAACTCTAAAATGCTTGGATGCTATTTCCACAAAAATATTACAATCAGTTTGTTGAGTCCTTGGCGAAAAGCAGACACGAGAAGCAGTTGTAGTTCTCAGGTTTTCTTTTATTCTGTGTTCAGCTTACAGGTGAAGGCTTCAGCAACGCCCAAAAGCTCCCAGCTTCTTATATAGGCAATTCCCGGGTCAATGTGTTACTTTTCCCGCGCCAGCACCCGCGCATGCGCACAGGCACTGGCGACAGCCTGTCTGGTCCCGGGCAGCTTGCACCTGCCCGGGACTGCCTGCAAACGCCCCAAGCCCGTTTGCAAGGCTCGGGACATAACACCCCTTTCCCCCGGGCTAAGACTACTACCAACATACAATTGTTTCTTGATTCAGTGTTCTATTCCCCAGTGCTCCTACTGTTTACTGGCTTTTGTTTAGCCAGCAATGTTATGTAATCCTCTAAGTACTTAGGAGATTTCCTTGCTCTCTATGACCTTCTCAGCTCTGGGTTTCTGACAGGTGTTCCCTGACTGAGGGGAGACGTGAGCCTGTTCTCCTTATCATGCCTTGGTGCCTTCCAAGGACTGTGCCCCAATGCCTGGCCTGCTTGCTTGCCCACCAGGCTCGTCAGGCCAGAGCTTCTGTCACTTTGTGACCTGGTTGACCCGCCTAGCTGTAGGCCCTCGGGCCCCTTGAAGTGATAGCCACTGCTGGGCATCTCTGTAGAACCTCATAGGTCCGTCCAAGACCTGTCAGGAGGCTGTCCACCCCCTAAGCCCCGTTCTGTGTCCGGGCTTGTGTGGGTTTCTGTGCCTTCCCAAAACTCAGTTACTCCCTGATTTGGGCTAGAGGTGTTATGGTCGGGACTTGGTTCCTTGACCACCTCCCTGTATGTTTGACCCCCTGTAGGACTTGGGGTAAGGTCAGGCCAACTCTGGGGATTATGTGCCAGCTCTCTTGCGGGGTATGCTTTATTGGGACGCTCCCGGGTATCCTCCCTGACTGGAGTGCTGTGTGGTGTAGATGGATAGTGATTGTGCCCCCGGAGTGACTCCCTGGCTGGAGTAGGCGTGAATGCCTGATGATTGGGTAAGCCCCATGAATTCCTGTTTGGGGCACTCGCGGAATCTTGGAATGGGCCGTTTGTGGCTCCATCATTGGAGGTGGGCAGCAGCTCGTGCCCTTCCCTTTGCTCTAAAGGGTCCCCCTCCCCCCCTGGAAAAGACCCAGGAGTCTCAGCTGGAAGATCCCGCCTAGGGCGGAGTTGGTCGATGTGCCGGCGCAGGACACGACCGTTGTCCAGGGCTACCTCGTAGGATAGAGGACCTGTGACCCTGGAAATAGAAGCGGGGACCCATGTATGACCAGGCCCGTAATTGCGAGTCCAAACCGGGGCACCTACAAGTAGTTGTCTAGGTGCCCTAGGATGTGAGGTAGATGAAAGCAGTCTGTCCGGATGCAACCGGTCAAGCTTCGTAGTAAGTTTGCGCCCCCAGCGAAGTTCAGCTGGGCTTCTCCCTGTAGAAGTGGACGGTGTGGTGCGGTAAGAAAGGAGAAAGTCAGCCAAGCTGTGATGCCAGTCCCCATAGGTGAGTCTTTTCAAGGCGTCCTTTGTGATGCGGACCATGCGTTCAGCCATACCGTTGGTGGACGGGTGGAAGGGTGCAGACGTGGCATGACGAATCATGTTAGCCTGTAAGAAAGCTTGGAATTCGGAGGAAGTAAATTGAGGGCCGTTGTCAGACACGATGACATCTGGGAGCCCGTGTGCAGCAAAAATCCCCCTCAGTACCTGAATAGTCTTTGCAGTGGTGGTGGATGAGACCGGTACAACCTCAAGCCATTTTGAATGACTGTCAACGAGGACCAAGAAGAACTGGCCCTGAAAGGGCCCAGCATAGTCAATGTGCACCCTAGACCATGGGGACTGTGTATCCTCTCATCTATGCACAGGAGCTTGGGGCATCTCTGGGTGAGAGCGTTGGCACAGGTGGCATGCATGCACCTTAGCCTCAATGTCCTTATCTAAACCAGGCCACCACAAGTGGCTGCACGCAAGGGCCTTCATGCGAACAATGCCAGGATGACCCTCGTGGAGAGACTCTAAGATCCTAGTCCTCATTGAGATGGGAATGACAACTCTGTTTCCCCAAAGCAGACAACCCTGAGAAGTGGACAACTCGTTCCTTTTGGACCAGAAACTCTGAAACTCAGGACTAGGGCAGTGCTCAGGCCATCCAGACAAAACCCAAGAAAGGACACGTGAAAGTGTGTGATCTGTGCCTGTTTCAGCGGCAACATCCCTGGCATTCAGAGGGGACTCGGGCAAGGCTTGGATGGATAGAATGTTGACAGCTGGCGCAGGGTCAGCTTCTACTACTGGCAGGGGCAATCTACTGAGGCCATCAGCATGGCCCATTTCTTTCCCAGGCTTGTGGAGTAAGGAAAAATCATATGCAGACAGAAAAATAGACCACCTAAGCATTCTAGGGGAAATGATTTGGGGAGTTTGTTTACGTGTGGTAAACAGTCCCAGCAGAGGCTTATGGTCAGTGAAGACCGTGAAATGCCTGCCATACAAGAAATCATGGAATTTTTTAATTCCAGCAACAACAGCCAGAGCCTCCCTGTCTATCTGAGCGTAGTTGCGCTCAGCAGAAGACAGTGTTCTGGAGTAATATGCAACAGGAACCTGAGTTCCATCAGACCTGAGGTGGCTCAGGACGCTCCTACCCCATAAGGGGAAGCATCACAAGCGATGCACACAGGAAGGGACTCATTGAAGTGTGCAAGTACACTGTTAGAAGTGAGTAAGGCCTTGACCTCATTGAAACTAGCCTCATGTGTTTGTGACCACTGCCACACTGCTTGTTTGTCTAATAGCCTGTGAAGAGGCTCAGCTACACTAGCTTTATGTGGAAGAAAGGAATTGTAGAAATTCAGGAGGCCCAGAAAGGCCTGAAGTTCGGCCTTAGACTTTGGCCTAGGTGCTTCTAAAATGGCAGTTAGTTTGGATTCAGCAGGGTGAATCCCAGCAGCATCAATTTTGAACCCCAGAAATTCAGTAGAAGGCACCCCAATTTTGCATTTGTCTTTTTTGAGCTTGAGGCCTGTTTTCCTGAACCTTAACAGAACAGCCCTTAGCCTTTCAGCTAGAATGTGTGTGGAGTCTCCTGCAATTAAGACATCATCAAAGTAGGGGCAAACCCCCGGTATGCCCCGTAGTGTGTTTTCCATTACGCTTTGGAAAATCCCAGGAGCGACATTCACTCCAAACTGTAGCCTTTTTACCTTAAAGGCTCCCCTGTGGGTCACAATAGTCTGAGCTATAGCAGCATCATCATCAACAGGCAGCTGTTGATACGCTTGAGCTAGGTCAAGCTTTGCAAAAACGCGCCCCCCCTTGAGGGAGGCCAGAATATGACTGACCACAGGAACAGGATAGGCATGTTGCTGCAATGCCTTATTAAGAGTGCATTTGTAATCAGCACAAATGCGAATGTCCCCATTTGCCTTTAGAGGCGTGACAATGGGGGTCTCCCAAGGGCTGGAATCAACAGGTTCTAGAATTCCCTGTTGGATCAGTTTGTCTAACTCAGTGTCAATTTTACTCTTTAAAGCAAAAGGGACCCTTCTTGCTTTAATTCTAATGGGCGTGACAGTGGGGTCTAGTTTTAAGGACACAGGGGGTCCCTTGAATGTGCCCAGCTGGGGGCTGAAGACATCTGCAAATTCTTTGCAGACTTCCTGTAGGTCGAGTGTTTGTAAGCTGTTGAGCCCCGTGACGTGTATCCCCAAGGCTTCAAACCAATCGAGACCTATGACACTCGTTCGTTCACCCCCTACTACTAATAGGTCTAGTGGACATTCAAAATTCTTATACTGTACGTTAAGGGTGGCCTCCCCCTTAACACACACTCTCGAATTTTGAAAGTCTGTTAACACAATGTCAGAAGGCCTTAATTTAGCCTGAGTTCCACTGCCGGAACAAATCTTCCTAAATGTATGCAAGGATATGATTGAAAGGGCAGACCCCGTGTCTAGTTCCATAGTTAATGGAACCCCTTGTAGCTTCACCTTGAGTGACAGCTTTTTCTTGATGGGCTTGTGTGTGCCTGTCCTGAAGATGCTCCTTTGCGAAGCGCAAAAACCTACCCTATTCTGGCTGGGGACCCTGGTACCTTTCAGGCGCAGTTCTTCCTGAGGTCGTACCTTTCGTCGGCCCAGAGACACAGCTGCAATATGTCCTTGTTTTCCGCACGCCCGGCAGATAGCGGAGCGGAACTTGCAGTCGGTTCTCCTGTGGCGACCTCCACAGCCGATGCACTTGAGGGGAGCTGAAGAGCTTCCTTTCTGATTCCCTTCCTTCGCGGGGTGGAGGCGGTCGACTTCTTTGTCCGGATCCTCCTCGGAGTTCCCTTGGACGTCCTCTTGGTGCACGGATGCAATATCTGGACTGTTCCTGATCGGCCACATGTTCTTGACGGCGCCGCCTGCTGCTTCTTCTGCGGTGACCTCTCTTAAGGCATCTTGGAAGGACAAGTCTTCTTTGGCGAAAAGCCTCTGTTGTAAATCTCGATGCCTTAAGCCGCACACAAATCGGTCCCTCAGTCGTTCTTCGAGGTCCTTGAACTCGCAGTGCTTGGCGGCCTTCCTCAATGCGGCGATGTACTCTTTGGCCGACTCTCCGGATCGTTGATCCCTCTGCTCGAAGGTGTGGCGCCATGCGATGACGGACATCTTGGGCTGGAAGTGCTCCTTCAATAGCTTCTTTAGATCTGCGTAGCTGACAGACTCTAATGAAACAGGTGCTGCAAGGTTCTCTGCGATTTCGAAGGCGTCTTGGCCGCAGACACAAAGCAGGGTGGCAGCCTTCAAGCTATCTTCCCTCACTTGGTTCACCTTGAGGTAGTTTTCCACCCTGGCTACGTAGGAGTCCCACCGCTCTGGATGTGAGACGTCGAACTCCGAAAGCCTTCCAACCTTTGCCATCTTCAGGAGACGGGTCTATCAGCCAGCCTACCCCCGAATGCGCACTGGATTGGCGGGTAGCTGCCGAGTCAACTCCGTTCCGCCGCTCAGGACTCACTTGGGTAAGCTTACACCTCTTCCTTTCCAGGCGATGTAAGGCATCCCATCCTCATCGCCAGTGTTGAGTCCTTGGCGAAAAGCAGACACGAGAAGCAGTTGTAGTTCTCAGGTTTTCTTTTATTCTGTGTTCAGCTTACAGGTGAAGGCTTCAGCAATGCCCAAAAGCTCCCAGCTTCTTATATAGGCAATTCCCGGGTCAACGTGTTACTTTTCCCGCGCCAGCACCTGCGCATGCGCACAGGCGCTGGCGACAGCCTGTCTGGTCCCGGGCAGCTTGCACCTGCCCGGGACTGCCTGCAAATGCCCCGAGCCCGTTTGCAAGGCTCGGGACATAACACAGTTCATATCACTCATCAATAGAAAGCCATTCAAGTACCACCTTGGAGGCTTATATCCCTTTCCAAAGCTTGATAATAAGCCCCTTGCCGTCCCATACTATTCAGCTCGAGCCATAACTTCTCCTAAAATGCTATTTTATAAGCACAGTTAAATAAATCAGATATGAGTTTACTTTTCAGGCTTTGTAACTGTTTTGAATCTAGCTGGAGGGTAGGAGGAGCAGAATGGTAAGGAGCTGAATCATCTCATTGAACATGTTGAATAAAAGTTTGAGTGAAGCTTCAAACCTGGGCATTGAACCAGGGAACTTAAGGTGGAACTGTAGGCTACCCATTCACTAAAATCAAAGAAAATACTTGGCACGATCTGCTTCAGATTTAAAAATTCAAAACCTGTGGAAGGATTGGGTGCTTTTTTATATGTAAAAGAAAAAAAAATATCAGGATATAAGTTGTTTTCTTGGTCATTTTTATATATGGAAAATAATAATAATGGTGGCAACTTGTTTTCATGGTCATTTTAACACTATGTCCAGGGCTTGTCTTTTGTGAATTATCTGTGGATGGTACTGTGGGAAGAATCCAGAGAAAGAAATATTTTGGGGAATATTAAAAAGACAGAATATTATATTTCCCCAAAGGATCTTAAAGGCAGAAACCAACCTCTCCCCCCCTCCCCTCGCCGCAAGTCTTTCTGCCCCAAACAGAAACCAGGTCTGCAGAAATGCAGATGTGATAATCTTGTCAGAAAGATTGGAACCAGGAAGCTTGGATTAGAAAGACAAAGATCCCTAGAACCAACAATCCCTCACATCAAAAAAATCCAACACAGGGCATAGCCATCAGCCATACCCCAGGGAAGCAGGATATGACCTTTGGGACATAACAGGATTAACCCACCACAATCAGAAATACACACTCACTCAGTCAAAGTTCATGCCACAGGAACAACTCCAAACAAAAGCTCAAGAAGGTATAAAAGCCCACCACTCCCTACTACACTACATGTGGTCAGCTTTCCCTGAGCCATCTTTCTATCTGGTTCTGCTCTTCAATAAACTACAACCTTCTTTCTAAAGCAGTCTCCATTTTATTTATTCCCAACTTGGACTGGACCTTGATGAAGGTAGGCATATTAGGTAGGCATATTGAGATGCCATGTTAAGATAAAACTTGAAACCACGAGGCTCAGGCTCTAGGCTGTCTTTATTCAGCATTTCTTTTTTATTTAAGTGAGCTCTATGATTCTGCCAAGCCGCTCTGTTCCAACCTGTTCTAATGACCAAACTTTTATAAATAGTAAAACACACATACTTAGAATTATTCCCTTCTGCTCATTTATCAGCATCTAAATTAACCAACAGGTAACCAACAACCTCCAATTATGTAGTCATTTGTGGATGTGAAAGAGCCTATTAAGCACTTCAGGAACATTGTAATTTGAAAGTATTCATTGGTTGCATATCCATAAAGTGACATTATTAAATTTTCCTGCAATTCAGTGCTATTAATGTGGGCAAATCCACCATGGTAAAAGTGTCAATATTACCAAATCCACATTACTGATTTGGGCTACACATTTCTACTACATTAAATATTTACTTTTTCATACCCTTGGAATTGTCATTCCTCTTTTATGTATTGAGCAAGGAAATTGCATCAGTGATTTTTAAAGCCAGCTAATGATATTTCTTTTTAGGATTTCGATAACTAGTACCGTAATTCAAATTCTTAAACTTAATCCATTATTTTTTAAAAATAACTCTCCTAAGTGATATTGTGTGTGTGTGTGTGTGTGTGTGTTAAGTGTTTTTTATGATGCACCCAATTGGCCCAAATATGGGAAGAAGAAATCTTTCCTAACATGCTGCCTAACATGCAAACAGCCCATGTTCAAATCTCAGAAGGGTGTAGCTGGCTGATGAGAGCTAAGGAGCTTGAAATAGCTATACCAACTTCCCTTTAACTCTTTGTTAGCAATCCAAATTTAACACACAAACACACACACACAGATAGAGAGAGAGAGAGAGAGAGAGAGAGAGAGAGAGAGGGAGATGGACAGAGAGACAAAGACAGAGAGACAGAGACAGAAGACAGAGACAGAAGGAGAAACACATACATACACACACAATATCACTTAGGAGAAATCCTTTAAAAAATAATGGATTAAGTTTAAGAATTTGAATTATTAGTTATACAAATCCTAAAACAAAATATAATTAGCTGGCTTTAAAAATCTCTGATGCAATTTCCTTGCTCTATATATAAAAGAGGAATGATAATTCCAAGGACATGAAAAAGTAAACATTTAATGTACAGTAGTAGGAATGTATAGCCCAAATCAGTAATGTGGATTTGACATTATTGACACATTTACCTGGTGGATATATATGAGAAATTCTTGTTTCAGGTGATGTTCATTCCAACTCTCCAGTTAGCAGAATCTCATTTCCTACCACCTATTCTAAAGCATGCCCCTTTAGACGGTTCAGATCACAGAAGAAACAATTATATTCCTATGACTGATGGCTCACTTTCAGATTCTTGCCAGTGCAGTCTGTAAAGACTATGTTGAAGCACCTTCAGACACAACAGGATAATATTTTCAATTACATCTCAGCCACAGAGAACAAGATTCCTCCCAATCCATGGGAGGAAGAAATTGAGTATTGATGGCTGCCCACAGCCATCCCATCAGACTTGCTTCATTCCCAGGTGTGGCACTTGGAAGATAATTAGTCATCATGGGACAGGTAGATTTTTTTTTCCATGTCTTGCAGCTCTTCTACTGACATCCACAAAGATTTAGTCCTTTAGTTCCAAATGAAACTAATCAAACAGATGAAGGCTTTTCCACATTTTATTTAAATCTGTCAACTGTGTTTGGGTATAATTTCTCATTATGGCGGTATCTTGAGCAGGAGCTTCTTATAGTAATGCAAACTAATACAAAGTAAATTCAGAAAAAGGAAAGTAAAAAGAAGAGTAAAAAAAGGCAAATAAACATAAAAAACAAATAAAAGAAAAAGAAAGGAGTGTTACAAAAAAAATAAAGAAATGACTTCCAATCTTCACTGTAACATGTATAAACAAGCTTGGTAGTTTTTCACCCCTCATAAGTTTACAAGCAGATAATTCTTTTTCCCATAACCCATCCCTTATCTGTAAGAAAACCCATAAGACATCAACTTTTCAATCTGGTATCAGCAAAAAGTTCATAAAGGGTTGCCAAAATTTCATAAAAACATATCTTATTTTAATATTTTTTTTCAAATAAACTTAGTTTATACTTTCTTTTATCTCTGAACATCTTATTTTTTAATTAATCCAAATATTGTCATAAGATATGATGTGTTTTCCATTCTTCTTTGTCCCATCACACAGGCTTCTTTATGGCTTTAACAAGTTTCCTTCTTTAAAAATCCAATAAAAATACATTATCCAGGTTGTTTTCTAGGTTTATCATTGGCATTTCCAGCTTCTTTTGTATATCCAGTAAGTGTTGTTGAAAGAAAAATCTTCATGAGGGTCCAGCTCAAGTTGGGAATAAACAAAATGAAGACTGCTTTAGAAAGAAGGCTCTTGTTTATTGAGTTGCCAGTGACAGCAGCATATTTCTGGGGTGGCTGACCACATGGTGCTGGGAGTGCTGGGTTTTTATACCTTTATACCTTCTTGGGCTTTTGTGTTTGGAGTTGTTCCTGTGGTATGAACTTTGACTTGAGCTTTTGAGCATGTTGTTTTGGTATTCTGATGGTGGTGGGTTAATCCTATTATGTCCTAAAGGTCATGTCCCACTCCCCTGGGGCTGTGACTGATGGCTATGTCCTGTGTTGGATTTTTTGGGTTAGGGGTTGTTGATTCTAGAGATCTTTGTCTTTCTAATCCAAGCTTCCTGGTTCCAATCTTTCTGACAAGATTATCACATCTGCATTTCTGCAGACCTGGTTTCTGTTTGGGGCAGAGAGACTTGCGGGTGGAAGTTGGTTTCTGTCTTTAAGATCCTTTGGGGAAATATAATATTTCACCTTTTTAATATTCCCCAAAATATTTCTTTCTCTGGATTCTAGGGATCTTTGTCTTTCTAATCCCATCAGCTCCAAGCTTCCTGGTTCCAGTCTTTCTGAAAGGATTACCAAATCTGCATTTATATAGACTTGGTTTCTGCTTGGTTTCTGGCTGGGGCAGAAAGACTTGGGGGGTGAGGGTTCTGCCTGAGATTTCCTATTATTCCTTTGGGGAAATATATTCTGCTTTTTTTAATATTCCCCAAAGTATTTCCTTCTTTAGAGGGGTGACTGTCTTCCTACAGTCTTTATCTACCTTCTCCTGGCCTATGACTTGCATTTCCACTTTAAATATCTTCCCTATCTTGTAATGCATTGTTATGTGCAAGAGAGCAGGCAGATTCTTAAGGATCACAGACAAGAACAACTCTGTGTTATTTTGTCATCTGAAAGTATTTAATACTTGACTAAATGCACATAGGAAAAAAAAATATAACAAGCTAATATTCCTATCACCCAATAAGAAACCTCTTGTTTCCTAGTAGGCATTATTGTAATTTTAGTTGTCTGTGTTGAAGTTCAACAGGGACATTTCAAGGCACTATTTTTACATCTTTTTTGTTTCCAAAAATTGTTTTAATTTTCCCATTTCACAATCAGGTCTAAGATATAATTTAATGATAGCCTAAACAGCAATTATCCAGAGTATTGTGTTGCAGTGCATTGATGAAATTACTATCATTTGCATCACAATAAAAGCCATAAGAAATGAGATAAACAGATAAACAAGAAAAGCAAAGAGGATGAAAGGAAAGTAGCAATAATAACATTAGTGGTAATAATGGTAACAATAAAAAGGAGCAAAGAGATTCATAAGCCAGCATGGGACCCTTTGAGTAGATTCCATGCCTTCTGATTGCATTTGGCTATGGCAAAACATTTTGCATCTTTCAATTTTTTTTTAAATTGGTTGCTTAGCAGGAAAAGCACAATTTCTAGCAAAGTGTAAACAGAGTTAAGATAAATGGACAGGAAGGATTTGTGTACTATGCTTTCTTCGTTCCACTGTTTTGCCTGTAACAGGCTAGTGCTAGCCAGAAATAAATAGAAATTAAATTAAAAAAATTAAAGAAGACAGGTGTGAAAGGGAAGAAACCTTGGGGGGGGGGGGAGTTGGATTCCTATAACACAACTTTTTGAACATGGATCTCCACCTAGAGGAAAATTTTACAATTAGGCTACTGCAGTTCTACAGGAAACAATATTTTTTAAAAAAAGAAAACTTTGGAAAAGATGCTAATTTCCAAGCAATAACTGGCCAAATTAAGTAGTGTCTCTAAACCACAGTATATATTTATGCTACTTTGGTATGTTGTGAATATGGATCCTATGTTACAAGCTGATACAATAGAAAGACAAGTTCTTGCCTTGAATAGCTGACAGTCTACTTTATGCGACTGGGAAAGGCAAGCAACAAAGTGTAGATAGAAGGCTTATGAGCTAATGCACTTGCATATATTTGAGGTTTCATTTTGGTAGGAGGGTAAAGGCATAAGGAACGGGCCCAAAGATTTAAGTGGGAAAATAACCAGTGTGTTTAATTCACTAGAGCTAAAATGAATTGAGCTTAAAAGTGGTTTGCTTTAGCTACATCTTGTCTCACATTCATTAAAGGCATTATTTGGGGGAACTAAAGTGCTTAGTTACTGTACAGGACAATTATGCACAGATGTACTTCCCAACCTCTTCCCTTGGGGAATCATTGCACATCTGCCAGGTAATACATGATTTGCAGATCATGATAATTTCCAGTTCTGTTCATGACATGGGTAAATTAACTTAGAAATTACATGCTTAGTACTTTACCTCTGTTCCCCATTAACATTTTAAAAAAGAATCTTTCTGCAATATGCTACCCCAAATTGTCCTTTTCTATCTTATGCATTTCTTTACAAATGAAGAGTTTCCTTCTCTTAATCTAATTTGGGGGTGGGAATGAGGCTCAAACACAGGGGATTAATTTCCCAATGCTGTCTTTGGAGACTGTTTTTTAGAACTTCCCAGGTTAACCTTGAGATTTCTATCTAAGTATTTATCGGGCCCAAACCTGCTTATTTTATTTATGAATAGCCAAGATCAAATCGGTAGGCCGAAGCTTTGGAAGTCTATTAATTGAATGAGACATTTTGGAACACCCACATTTTACCTTAAACACATGCACACACATCTGAGATAGATTTGCCTAATCCATTATACCTAAAGTGACCAACGTTTTTACAATGAAAAGGAGGACAAATACATTGAAGAAAAAATATCATAAATAAAAAAACATTTTATTCATTGCAACAATAATACAGACAACTTGCATGTGCAAAGTTTGCCAGCCGGGTGTTTTGGCGCACTCAGCAGCAATTCCTATTGGCTTTCAAAAGCCAATAGTGGGAGTAGCACAGCTCATGCAAAAGTTGAAACAAAAAAAACACCAAAAAAAGATGCCGGAACGCCATTCTGAGCATTCTATGAGGGAAAAAAAAGCCCTGCAGATTAGTCTTCAAATATCGAAAAGGAGGACATGAAAGAGGACACTTTTTGAGGGAGGACAGAACTTACAAAAGGAGGACTGTCCTCCCTAAAGGAGGATGGTTGGTCACCTTAATTATACCACAATTAACTCTGTTAAGTACATTGTGATGACAGATCCTACAAATTAGCTCATCAGTGAGCTATGTAGTAAATAAATGGGCTGGGAAATACAAATCAAGGTGTGCCAGTAAAGTAATAACCTTCTGAATTTTTATGGGGAGAGATTGAAATACCCTTTCCAAAGTGATTCCTTTCCTGAAAAAAAAAGAGAACAAAGGAAAGATGTAAAAATTAATTTATAAACCCTGTGTTCTTATAATGATGGGCAAAAACCTGTCTCTAAACAATATCTGCCAACCAAAATTGAGGGCTTATAAAGATGCAATCTGGCCTGCACTAGATTATAAAAACATGCTGTTTGGTTCAGTGGTTTTGTACAAGAATTCACTTCCAGTTTTAAAGATGATGATGTATATTTTACAAGAGCCACTACAGGATGATGCTTCTTTTCCTCTGCCAATCACAGCTACCATAGGTCAATGGCAACATGCAGTTTAGGACTAGTGGTTTGGGAGAAAATTAATCAATAGCAATAACAGTAGCACTTAGGCTTATATACCACTTAGAGCCTTCTCTAAGTGGTTTACCGAAGTCAGCATATTGCCCCTAACAATCTGGGTCCTCATTTTACCAACAATGGAAGGCTGAGTCAACCTTTTGCTGGTCAAGATCAAACTCCTGGCAGTCAGCAGAGGTAGCCTGCAATACTACATTCTAACCACTGCACCACCACAGCTCTCAATAAACAGGAGAAATGCATTGTCTTCCTTTTGTAAATGACTGAGATACTTTATATCACAGGTGTCAAACTTGCTACGTCATGTGACATGTCGCAACGTATCGTGACTCTTTTTGCATTGCCGGCAATGGGATGGGCACGACTTCGGTATGATAAAACCGGCCCACACGCCGGCAGTTTGACACTCCTGCTTAAATATATTGAGAAATAGATGGGACTCATCTGTGTGACCCCATTTACAGAAGTGTGATGTGTAATGTATTTAGCACATGTGTATTTAAATTTTGAAGGGTCTTTTAGTAAGTAGCCCTCCACAACCTTCTCTTATTTAATTAATCACATCTTTGTCTTGCAATTGTTACCATTTTGCTTCTCTCACTTCTCTGCCTCTCCAGGGTCCAGTCTTGTCATCAATCATCAGGATATGATTATATGAGCAAAACACACAGACACTAGTAGAAGAGGCAGGAAGCTCCAGGGATAACTCATTGAATTTGATACTCCAGAGATGGAGGCTGAAAAATACTTTGAACAGTACTGAAAAATAAATGCAAAAAAAAAAATCAATTCCTATAAAATAATAAAATGCCCAGACTGCTTCCTTTGGCATAAACCTTCTTTAGAGACAACATGCTTCTCTCTTGTTATGCATTAAAGTTAATCTTTCTCTGTATCATTTGAGTTTGTATCATTGGTCCTTATTCCTTAACCCAATGGCTTCTGGTGCTAGATTATAAATCCAAACCCTACCATGCTTGGGTTGGGTTGAGAAAAATGATTTATTCTGTTATATGAGTTTTCACACAATGTATTCAGGTATCATTAATATTATAGCAGCAGGAATAACAAATGTATGTATCATGATCTTATAACTAAGGACATTACGTACATAGGAACAAACCCCATTCAAATTACAACATACTACAAACAATTGTAAAAAAAATAACATAAAATAATCAGTCTCTAAATAACCAGGTCATTAAAAATAATATATTTTAAATAGTATTAATTTGAAAGCATAGGTGCTGGTTTTATTAATTTAAACTATAATAATTTCACAGGGGCCCAAGAAAAAATATTTAAATTTTAAGAGATTTCACTCCAAAAGTAAGACTGGTGAAAGCTGTCTATTCTAATATTACTTATCCAAAAGGTTGACCTAGCTTTATTATAAATTTAAAAAATAGGCTTTTTTAAAGCACAGTCTAGTTGAATTGGACAAAGGGATAAAATAAACTGCCATGGTTAACATCTGTGGAGATTCTCAGTCATCCAGGTCATAGTTGTATCAAAGGCGCTATTTTCTTCAAAAGGTAATTGGACTTATGAACTGATGAAGCTTCTTGAATAAGAAGCAAAATGTTTTCTTCTTCTTTCTCAAGGAAATAGCAGAAGAAACAAAAAGGACTTTTGGGACTGTCATGATTAGTAAGTATTCACAGGGATACAGAGATGAATGTAGAAATATGACACAAAATGATCAGTTTAATTTTGTCCTCTTTTCTTTGGCAGCAGTGAAGCTCTATGTTTCAGATGCAGCTATCACTGAATGTAGTGATGTACATGCTGTTTATTTCAAGACGTTATTTACCAGCCCTGAAAATGCCTTTAAGGCAATACAGAATGTTTACGGAATGCCTGTTCCAAAGAGATGGTCCGCAGTTTATGAAAAATGGTTCTGCAAATTCTCACCATCAATCCTTTTATAAACATCATTAACCAAGAAGAACCAGATGGAAAAAAACACCTGTCGTTGTTTTTATTAGATTATGATAAGTCTAGGTATATTCATAACCATGTAATTTACTATATTCTTCTCAGTTTTGACAGGGATCTATAAGAAAAGTTTATAACTCTCAAATCCTTTTTGGTTAATTTTATTGCTTTATTTATCAATATTTCCTTATATTTTATGTTACCATGTTTAAGTTTATACACTACAAATTGCTAATTTTAATTTCTTTTCTCTTTTATTGCACAGGCATTGGCTGAGCAACCATCTTAACAGTTTCTGTTTTCAATATCACTTTTAAAGGCAAAATTCTTTGTTTGTATTTCTCCATGATGTTGTCAATTTAGTTTTGGATTTTTGCATATTGATTTCCGTGGGCTGATTAATGACTGCAATAAACTTTTTCAATATTTTTCAAATATTTCTTTTTTGGTATCTCTATAACATTTGTGTTTTGTGCCTCCAAAAAGGGAGGGAGGGAGGGAGGGAGAGACAGAGAGACAGAGAGAGAGAGAGAAAAAAAAAGAGAGAGAGAGAGAGAGAGAGAGAGAGAGAGAGAGAGAGAGAGAGAGAGAGAGAGAGAGAGAGAGAAGCATATGCAATTGCAAAAAAAAATTAATGCAAATTTAAGGCAATTTATATATACACAAAGATTCATGCAGAAAACAAAATTGAGCAACCTCTGCCCTCATTTATACTTCTGTATTTTAATAAGGGTAAAAAAGTTTTTTAAAAATGTAAAAGATAACTAATCTTGTACCAATCTCATTTTTTAAAAATATTCCCAGAAGTTCCTTTGACAAATCTGTTATCTTCATATTTAACAATTGACCTTTGGAGGTCTTGCACTGTAAGACTATTATGGCCAAATGTGCATGTAGGGAAAGGATGGAGAGAATGATATAGGTTAAGGAATTGGACAAGGAACAGGGAGACCTACGTGTTGGTCCTCCCTTAGACACATATACTGGTTGGGTGACATTCAGTGGTGGGATTCAGCTGGTTCATATCAGGTCAGCAGAACCGATAGCTATTTTTTGTTGGCTTTGGTGAACTGGCTGAAGCCCTAGCCCTTTTTCGCCCACTTCCAGAAGTCTGTTCTGAACTGAGGGGGCCTCCCATGCTGAGAACAGCCCACCACAAGTGTGCGGACACCACTTCTGGAAGTCCATTCTGAACTGGGGAGGCCTCCCAGGCCTAGAACGGCTCACTGGAACTGCATGGATGCCCTTCTGGAAGCTGCGTCCACACAGAGAACCAGTTGTTCAGGTATTTGAATCCCACCACTGGTGACATTAACAGAATTTTGCAAGTCTGGAGGTATAAACTTTCTGCCACCACTTTTATCCATGTAATTAATTAGGGCAGGTCTAAAATACATTTCTGTGATGATTAAGCCATTGGGGGTCGTCCCTCTCTTGTATGATTATTTTCTAGGCAGCATCTTTTCCCTTCATTTCCCAAGGTCAGCCAGACAATCCATTACAGGTGGAAAAAAGATCCACCATTATTATCACTTTCTCTTCTCTTTTAAAAAGAGATAGCAAGATAAGTGTACTTTCAGACTTGTAAGATTGTATTAATGTACCTTTACAATAAAATAGAACTAACTCGTGGTCATGTTTTCTATCTGGTGCACCTAATAAAGTCCAACATTCCATGATGAATAGAAGTGGCTAATGCATCCTCTTCTAAAGATACTATGGATTCAGGATCCAGGTCCAGATTCCAATTACATTAGACATTAGAGCAGGAAAACATTTTTTCTGCATTCAAGAATATATATATTTTTTGTACTGCATTGTTGAGTGAACTTGTGTGATTCTTCCTGAATCAAGCTGCACAGTTATTGTGATATGGTGCCTTGTTCTAAAAACGTACATAGAGTCATAACTTTAATTACAGAAATCTGTATTTTGTGAGGAAAAATGATAATGAAAAGTAAAGCGTCAGCTTAAATGATATAATAATGGATTGCAAAATCAATCCTAAAACAGCTTGTATCTATTCTTATTTGGAATGATCTAAAACAAAATAAAGGTTGAAATTTTTCCAAGCTATGGCAATTTAATTGGTTTTGTAATTTAACAACCTGTGTTGTTGAAATATGACAAAAAAGGTATTCTGAAAGAATACAGGAAGCTCCTCTGAAGCATCCCATTTGATTAAAAATTGATGTAGCCATTGGAAATGTAAGTCCAGGTATAGAGCTTTGGACTGTGGGAAAAGATTTTGGATGGTGTTGTGTTTAGAAATAAAAAATGTATCTTTAAAATACACTGTATATAAATAGAATATTTATCTCAGAATATTAAGCTCAGAGAGCACCAAGGACCTCCTCAAAAAAATTTATATTATTAATAATTTGATTCAGGTATATTTTATGAGAGGAATCAGGAATGTTACATAAAAATATTGTTGGCAGCCATCATGCTACAGTTTCCAGGATGTATACTGTATCAGTTAAAGTGATGCCAAAGGCAACATATATTTGCCCTTGAGATAATGTTTAATTGAAACAGTTACATATCAAAATATTCTCAACTGGCTATTCAAAACACCACAGCTTCTGCAGAAAAAAAAAAAGAGGCAACTTACCTTTCAGACAAATTAATGTCACTGTTCCTCATTTTATACATGAGTTAAAGTGATTCAGAACCACAAATAGTAAATGAATTAAAACATTGATGTCAAAATGTTTTACTAAATGATTGAAGAGTGAAAGGGAGTTTTCAAAAGCTACAAAAGCCAATGCATTTCTTAATGCAATTACACATTTCACTGCATTTCCATTCTGTTTACTAACCAAATGATCTTTTGACAGACACAGTTCAGCAAAACACTTTATTTTTATGCTGCTCCTTAGAATAGAAAGGACACTACAAGCATACCTTACAGCAATTGTGCTGTGACTTGCATATTTGCAACATTTGATTAAAATAAATGGAAATGGCAAAGAGTTATGAACATTTAAAATTACAGATCTTTCAGTTAGATTTCTACGCTTAGTGCTGTTTGTAGCATGGTGGCTAAAGGATTAGAGAAGAAAAACAGATTTTCACAAATACCTCCAATATGAATTTTTGCATGTGAAAACAGATAAATAAAAGAAAGAGATGTGCAAGACCTTATTTTCTTTCTTTCTTTCTTTCTTTCTTTCTTTCTTTCTTTCTTTCTTTCTTTCTTTCTTTCTTTCTTTCTTCCTTCCTTCCTTCCTTCCTTCCTTCCTTCCTTCCTTCCTTCCTTGAATCAATTTCTCTCTCTCTCTCTCTCTCTCTCTCTCTCTCTCTCTCTCTTGTTCAAGGAAATGAAGCTTATTTAGTCTGACATTACACTCACATTCTACAAGCATTAAATGGCAAAACAAAACTGAAATAATAAATATTTTGGACAACACAACAGAAGATCACAGCCAAATAAAAACAAAAAATAGCAGGCTGCTTATTGGCCTCCTAGATTCTGCACAGTTAACCATAAAAGTAGACCATAACAGAGTTCATGTATCATAATAAACTATAGTATGCTAAAACATTTAGAATAAGACACAATTACTGGCTTCATACTTTTCAGTGAGCCAAACTTAACCATATCCCCTTTATGGCCTAGGATAGACACGTTCTAATTAAAGCTCCAGGCCTACTACAACCCCATTATTAGCTTCCCTGAGTTATAACAATACACACACACACACACACACACACACACACTTTGCCATTACAATTATATTACAGTAGAGCCATTCCACAAGAATGGATCTTGAGTATATAAATTAAGGCAAAGAGCACAAACAACTCTGTTATATGTGGAGACTCTGAATTCTAATTTCCCATTAAATGGCATTTTATCTTCCATTACCTGATTCCACACCCCACACTTTCATAGTAGTCATAATCTTGAATTTAAAATAGAAATAAAACCATGGCTTTTGAGCCTTTTAAATATTTTATACATAGCCGATAGAAAAAACAAATTCCTTCTGATATAGTCAAACTTAGCTATGTAACAACACATTTATAAAGTCATTGAATTTCTACTCGATATTTCCTTTTCCCCATGAACAGAGTTCAGTGGTAATAAATGAAAACATGGAGCAGACTGATTTTAAAATGTAATACGAAAATGTCTCTCAAATTTAGAGGTCAACTTATATTCCAGTTATTGTGAAGAAATTGTAAATGATTTAAGGGAAAAGAAAAGGAATTGAAAACAAATATTTTGTAAACTACTTCTTCTAAGAGTAAACATTCCCTTAGGGAAATGCAGCAAGACTAAACTGAACATCAGAGGGAATTGGTTTTGTTTTTATCAAAAAAAAAAAAGCATACATGGGGCTTTTAAATATTTTATAGTATGTTTCAGTCTATCGAGTACTATAGCACCACTCAATGGGTTTTTTTTCACTCACATGTCCAACTTCAAATACATTCCTGCAAAAAAAAAATGTCCCTCATGATTTTGGAAAAGTTTTTTATGCACAAGTTTAATAAGAAACTATTGTTCTTGTGTCAAGATTGAAATTTATAGATGTACAACCAAACTGTGACTGAGACTGCATTAAGTATTACAATGGTGTTAACTGCCAATAAAGAAAGGAAGATCTCTTTACATCTTGCTTCTATAAAATGTTTATGTTATAGTTATAGGTTCATTTGTACAAAAGCCAGAGACTGAGCTATTGTTTTGCTTCAAATAAAGCAAGGTTGCTGACGATGAGTAATCTTTTCCATATACTCAATAGTAGAGAGATGAGAAAAACCCACTGTGCTAACAGAGAGCTGAAACAGAAAATGTGTACCATTGACTGCTAAGCCAAAAACATTTGCATCTTTGAGTACGTTTTCTGGACATTGCTGATGAAAGCTCACCTCTTTTAACTATATGTTATACTGTAAGTACATCCTCTGCCAATATCAAATGCTCATTTCATTTCAGTTCTCCCGAACTGACTTTATCTCTGCTCAGGCTTACCTTTTGATTAACTACATAACATATTTACATCTTCCTTCTCCCTTTGATTTTTCTACTTGGGAACTTCCGTTTGAGTTAGTGTTTTGCTTTCTTTTTCTTTCTTTCTTTCTTTCTTTCTTTCTTTCTTTCTTTCTTTCTTTCTTTCTTTCTTCTGTCCATAAGTTAATCATGTGGTTATTATCACTATACGTGAAACCAGCTAGTTTTTGTAATAATTTAAAAAAAACGAAAAATTAGATGTCAACATTTCTAAAGATTTAATTACTAGCAAAAGCTCAGTAGCAACAGCTTTTGCTTTCTTTAATTTTTTTATGTTTCAGCTGCTGCAACTGGCAATTTAAAAAAAAAAGTTAAACTAGTGAGTGTTGTAGTAATTATTAGAATACAAATTTGGAATAAATAAATAACTCCAGTCCATTTGCAGGCAGCTATTTGTACATACATAATATAACGTGGGAGAGAGCATTATGTACAGAGAAGTTGGCTAGCACAGATATTTTAGGATTTGCAGTTCCAAATGTCTCTTTCTAACACACTTGGGAACTGTAGTTCAATCATAATGTAGTACCATTTCCCCAGGTCTGATGTACAGCCTTGTTTATAATGCATCAAAATTCTGTTTTCCAAGAGAAGAATCTCTTTCTATATCTCTCCTATACCCCTTCCCCTAAATAATGTTTTCCTTTTATTCTCAGCTTTTTCTTTCTTTACTCCTTAAACTGGTTTCTTTCCTTCCTTTCTTTTCTTTAATTTTTAACATTGATCTCTAGGCATGGTGAGATATACAGGGAAAGTTTCTTTTGAAACTGCTCCCTCGCCATTCCCAGGATGTTCCTGTGGAGCTCTGAATCCTGTTTCTCAGTTTTTACTGATTATTACTGCCTATTTTGCCATTGTTATTGTTGCTGTTGTTTTATCTGTTTTTTTGCTTCTTACCAACTTGTTTGTTTTTAAGCCACTTTCAAGGCCTGATTTTTAGGCAGAAAGATAGCCTAGAATGTTTCTGTTTCAACTACTCTTCTTAATTCTTCTAGATTACATGTACTTCTCTTTTTAGATCTAAGACAGTGGTGGGATTCAGCCAGCTCGCACCAGTTCGGCAGAACCAGTAAGTAATTTTTTGTTGCCCAGGCCCAGAATGGACTTCCGGAAGTGGCATCCACACAGAGAACCAGTTGTTCACATTAACAGGTAAAACCAACAGCAAAGTTAAACTTCAAAACAGTCTGCTAACAATCTATTATTGCATTTAACTCGTAGAATGTCCACAACAGCTTTGGATCTACCATAAACCAGTACAATTGTTACCTCTGGTCCATCCAGTATTCTCTATTGATTCTTAATGATAATTTTTTTCCTTACAATTTTAACTGGGATCTTCCCCAACATGTATGCATTCCCCCTACATCTCTGTTGTAAATATCTCTGCAGCATTTGTTCTTCAAACAATTGGACTGTCTCTTGACAATAGTTTTGTGATTAGATATAGTAAGTCCACTTCCCCAATCTACACCCATCTTCTTAAGAAAGTCCAGTCTATAACTCATTGCTTCTATCATCTCTAAGTCTTCAGAATTCAGTAAAGCAAACCATTTCGGAAATCTTGCAAAAAAACCTGTTTAGGCAGTCACCTGGAGTCAATTCTGACTTGACAATGCACACAAACACACACACATGCACACACACGCACACACAAACCAGGGTTAACCTTGTTAACAATAAAATAATTTTTTGGGAGGGGAGCAGCTACCATCTCTCATTCTATTTTAAAAATTCATTACTGTATGTGTCTATTTATTTGCATCAGCCTGAGAAAATAAAGATAATGTTCTATTGTTTCAGTTAATTCTGTATTTTTGCATATGTGCAGTATCTTGGAGAGTTTTCTAGATGCTGATGGAGAAATCAGGGTCACCATATTATTATCACCATGCATATATCAGCACTCTCTTACTTTAGAAATTTGCACTAATGTTATATTCTCAGCTCTTAAAGTTTTAAACTGCTTTACATACAATTCAGCTCTGTTCCTTGAGCTTGTGCCTTTTTCTTTAAATAAATATATATTGAGAGAAAGAGAATGCATGACAGGGAAATTACCATTAATGCTGGCCTATAAGAATGTCCCAGTATACAACGATCCTTCTTTCTGGGAAAACTTTTGTATTCCAGAAAAACAAAGAATTATAAGATCATCTTAAGAAGAAACAAAATTATGCATTAAAGAACCAGGCTAAGCTCCAACCAACTATAACAAATAAAGATGACTGCCTGTTCTGGCACTTCGTTTCCCACTCCTCAATAAAATGTAACCCAGCTAACAACAATTTACTTCCTCCTGGATATTTCTGATGCCTATTTAATAGATCTACAGGAGGCCTTTCTCAGGAACCTCTCATTTCACATCAAAAGTCTAAAAACTAATTTTCCAATTGAAAAATAGTAAAGCCTCTGACAAAAACATAATTTTACCAGAATTTTTAACATATAACTCTGCTTGGTTGGCATCTGTGCTTGCTCCCCTTTTTATTGCTTTAAATAACACTTTACAGAACTCCAAATACTGGCTTAATTTCCTTATCCTTCCTACATACATAAAAAGGGAGGTCACGCCCACCCCAGCAATGCAAAAGAAGTTGTGTATGTCACAACACGTCACATGACGCAGCGAGTTTGACACCCATGTTGTAAGCTATCACCCAATTAGTCTGTTATCTATGAACACTAATCTAAGTGCCAGACTTTTATATTATAAACTTTTAGATATTTTTAGAGAATGTCTTAGCCCAGAGAAGGCAGGGTTTAGACATGATCAATAAACTATGAACCAATATACAGTATTTCATCACCTGACTTAGAAATATTATAGTTTTCTGAAATGGATCATTTACATTGTTTCCATAGATCTAAAGGCCACAATTGATCTGTATCACATAAGAGACTTTGTAGAACTCTAACCACAATATTGATTGATAGTTCTATTCTTAAATTGATAATATCTTGACATCTCAACACAAGCATCAAGTTATAGTAAACTGTAAAGAAACTTATCCACAATGTAAAAGTTGTAAAAAAAAGTTTCCATTCTTGTCCCATTCTTGTTTCATTTATGCATTTATAATGTTGTTGAAGTTATTGATAAACGCATATTTCATTCTCCGTCTTTTGCCCATTGCCCTATTTCCATTCTTCTCTGTGCTGATGATGGGCTATAACTTTAGTGAATTTGCTTGAGCAGTCTGGGAGCCTAGTGGTGAAAATGCTTGCCTTCCATATGGAAGATTGAGAGTTCAATCCTAGATAGTGGCAGATGTTTCTCTCTCAGGGTACAAAGAGAAAATATATGCTGCAAACTCTGCATAGGTGTCAGGAAGGGCATTCAGTAAATAAACTTGGAGCTCCATTTAGTTACCCCAACTCTACACCAAATTAAGAGATTGCAGGGTTATAAAAAAGAAGAAAAAAGTGAATCTGCATAGGTGCCCTGAAACATTCTCTTCTTACTATCATATGGTTATGGTTAGGGTTAGGGTTAGGAATAGGGTTAGGGTTATGGTTAGGGTTAGGGTTAGAGTTAGGGTTAGGGTTGGGGTTGGGGTTGGGATTGGGGTTGGGGGTCTCTGGATCTCCAGAGATTGCCTTGATGAAGGAGAGCCAGCCAAACCATCTCTCATTGTCCCTATACAGTATGGAAACCATGTGGTACTGTCCCAGAATAGGGAATATCCCATCCCTTGTGTATAAACAAATCCATAAAGCATCATCTTTATGTCTATATGGATTAAATTCATGCAACCTCTCCTGGAAATCCATGCCATATAAGTGGAGGAACGGAATTATATTATAAGTTTTATTGTATAACTTGTATTTAGCTTTAGCTTTTTGCTTACACAATAGCTCATAAATAAGATAGAAAGAGAAGGTAAGAGTTACAGAGAGCCATTTAAGATTTTGCCTCTTATCTAATAGTCCTTCCATCTGGAGTTGATTTTTATCTCCCTTGACCAACTTTAGATATTTGCCTTGACTCTTTTTTGCCTCCCCCCCCCCCCTTGGTCTGACTACATAGAGCAGCATGATGGCTTAGTGATGAAGACACTTGCCTCCCACTTGGAAGGTTGAGAGTTCAATCCTAGGTAGTAGCAGATGCTTCTCTCCTAGGGTGCAAAGAAAAAAAATATCTGCTGTCAGGAAGGGCATCCAACCAGTAAATACTGAGGTCCATCCACCTGCCTGACTCTGCTCCCAATTAAGAATTACAGGTTCATAAAAAGGAAGGTTTTTGATCTGACTACATAAGATGATACTAGCATTTCTAATTGTGTTAGGTATTGGCTGGAGTTAAAGTCAAAGTGGGAATGGCCAAAATCAAATTCACACACACAAAAAATTTTGCCTGCTCAAGGTTTAAAATAATAATTGCTACTTAGGATTTGGATAGAATCTCAAGGGCATGGAGAGATCCTAGTCTCCAACTCCTGCAAAAAATGTCCCAATGCCACTGTACCAGATGATTGTTCTAATTGAGACAAAGGTCAGGCCCATCAAGGAGGCACCGTGCATTACATTCAGCCTCGCCATTTCTGATCATCACTTTTCAAACCTTTTAATAACAGTTCAGATGCCATTGCTGAACTATATTCTTGGATGCACATCAGAAGTTATATCATGCCTTTATCTAATCAGAGTTTTCTATTGCTTGTGATTGATTGGGCCAGTACTTTCTGTCAGATATTCCCAGGGATGCATAAAAACTCCAGCAATAAATCAGTCAGTGCAATAATAATGGAGCCAATCATATTTATTCAACATATTGAGGGACTTTTCTTTTGTCTTTGCAAATGTTTCCCATTTATAATTACCAGAAGTGACATTGGTTAGTATTTCCCTCTATTTTAGCTGTAACTTCAAACAAGAAGTCTGCATACTGTAAATCCTGCAATAAATCATTTTTTTCTAAATACAGCACAGATAAACATCTTTCATTTGTTAATAACCCTCTAAAAATATCTGGGGCTGACAGATTATTAACATCATATGTTATCATCTAGCTACCATGAGGAATGAAAATGATTAAAAGGAAGAAAAGAAAGAAAATACAAGGTATGCTAAATTCAGAAAACAAAATTAGAACTGCCTCCTAAACATTCTTCAAAATAAATTAGTCTTAACTCCTAATCAGTTCTATGTCACTTTCTATTCAACTCCTTTGCTATTTTCAGTATCAAGAAATAGGCAGGAAAGCGAGTAGGAGAAAGGGGAGGATGATGTCACTGGACTTTCAGCTGAAATCTCTTCAACTGTAAACCAAGTATTTTTCCCCCCCATAGGACGCAACTACTTTCCCAAATCTTACAGCTTGCATAAACACCCCATCCAACATATTTTTTTCAATGAAAATTTGGTAGAGAAAAAACAAGAAAGACAGAGGAAGAAAACAAAGGTAATATAAACAAGGAATGAAGATGGTGTTAGTTATATGTTTGCCTTTAGTTGATCCTAGGAGCTAACTGGTAGGTCAAAGTCTTCATAAGAAAGATGGGTTATGAGCAAAAGAAGTAAGGATTTACCATGCAGTTTCAGATTTAAAGAAACAGGAAGAAGAAAGGAGTGAGTCCTTTAAAGGACCAGGAAATCTTTGGACCACTGATGACAGAAAAACTGGAGGAAACTGACCAAAGATAGGGTATAAGCAGGTATAATGTAATGGTAAGAGTAAAAAGATAGAGTTTCTGTTGGACTGCTAGATTTATACTTACTTTCAGAAGTGCTAGAGAAAAATAACTTGGAGCTGTTGAAAGCAATCAAACCAGGTGCCAATGTTTTGAACATGGGTATCTTGAGAATGTTCTCCACAAACTCACTAAAAACTTGGTCCAACCTCAGGGTTTGTCCAGTGGATTGGACTCCACCTTCTATTATCCCAGCCAATATAGCCATCAGTCATACGTTGGGGTGATAATCATTAGTGTTTCTAGGTTTGGCAGAATAATTCCCAGCTTCTTATCCCTGAAGGAATTGCAACTTACAGCAGAAAAAAAAGGATCCTCATCATATATTTTGAAGGCCAAGGAAGGCATTGTATGAAGGATGACCTACTATTGCTGAGTAGAAGAATTGTGGCTGAATAATAGAAGCTGAGATTTTTTTTCCCCTTTAAATCATATGACACTGCTAGGTAAATTGTCTGCAGCATCACTGCATATTACATTTTCAAGTTTTTGTCAAGACAATTTCATTTGAGGGGTATTAATCAAAAAGTAAGGATTTCTTTGCTGCAGCCTGCCAAAGACTCATGTGGCTTTGAATTAATTATTACAATATGAAGTAAATTACCAGAGATGTTATTAATACTAACTCAGCTACATTATATCAAGTCAGTAATAAAAATGGTCTTTAGATGATAACCAAATTGCTTCCACCAATCTGGATCCTCATTTTACCAAACTCAGAAGGATGGAAGGCTGAATCAACCTTGAGCCGGTCAGGGTCAAACTCCTGACAGTCAGCAGAATTAGCTTGCAATACTGCATTCTAACCACTGCACCACCATGGCTCTAAATACCATTTCAACCAATAGTGAAGTCAAAGTATCCCAATATACAGTAGTATTAAATATGAGTGCTAGATGGTCTTTCCGGGCAACTGAAATTTGGTGATGAAATGCAAAGTAGAATAGGTCAATACGTTAAAAGGCTACATCGGGATGAGCAATCTCATCATTTCAACTGTCACTATCTCTGCTAACCATGCCTTTTTGCAAATGTGAGAAGGAGCTACACATATAAAAAGATCCAGGATCAGGAAGAAATATTCCAAAAGCTCTTTCCATATATTACTATATCCAAATTGGCTCATAATAGGGTAGGGAAGAGCAGAGGTAGCCCCCCATTATCCACAATCTGTCATATTCTATATTATTTCAAGATGGAATTCATCAAAACTCGCTCTCAAGTTGAATTTGGTCCCTGGTGACTATGCAGCCCATCATTGTACTTTATTGGGCAACAAACAGGAATTGGTTTGCCATGGCCTTCTTCTGGGAAGTGGTTTTCAGTTTATTTTCACTTTTTAGATTTAAATGGATTCAATTTATATGGCCACTGACCTCACCACAGAGACTCTAGGAAGCCGACAACAAATAAAAAAGATGATACAAAGAGGTATTAAAAATCACAATATATATGATAATCAAGGGAAAATACCAAATGCAACAAATTGAACAGTAACTACTTTGACTCCAAAAAATTATCTGGCCCCCACATCCAGGAACACACCCAAGGCTTCAAGACTTTCTGAAAAGCTGTCAGAGTCAGGATCACTTTAATCCTGGGGGTTACTTTGTTCCAAAAGGGCAGTTGCTATAAAAGAAAAGTCCTGTTTTCTAAGTCCATCAATATATCATTCTTTAAGAATGGGACCTGCAGCATGCATCTCCTGCCAGTACCCAGTGAAATTAAGATGTAAACTAGTTCTCACTTCCTCTTCCCCAGAGAAGATCTGTATGCCACCATCTATATGCTTCTTCCTCTCAAAGTTGGTGTGCTTTGCCCTTAAATCAATTTGGGGTCTTCCAAGTGCATTAACATTGCAGCTTCCAGAATATTGGGACATTGAGAGGACATTAGCATGAAGATGGCTGTACTCAACATTTTGCCACAAATCATACTATTACACATGAATAATATGCTTGCATCAATGGGCATGTTTGGAGATTAGATAGATAGATAGATAGATAGATAGATAGATAGATAGATAGATAGATAGATAGATAGATAGACAGACAGACAGACAGACAGACAGACAGACAGACAGACAGACAGACAGACAGACAGACAGACGGCATATTTGGATACAGTAAGATCATGTAAGATACACATATTAATCCTTTCAATATATAACAATTTTCTCAAATCAATCTTTTTAGCTTATTTTCTTGTTTTTGTTCTGAATTATTCAAAAACTCCCAAAGCTTATTATTTTTGATTTAGCAGAAAGGTTTGGACTACACTTGAAAATGCTACCTAAGAGTGACTATAGTGCCATAAAATTGCTCATGGAAACACCAGATGTTTTTATGCTTGTTTATAATTAAATAGCAGTCTTGGCATAGCTGCCACCTTCTAATATGAATGCTTGCTATTCTTCAACATTGGACCTTTACCATAGATTTCTGAAAGAAGAAAAGAAGAAAAGAAGAAAAGTTGAGCTATGTAACATAGCTGTCATTTAAGTAACAGGAGCAAAGGTGAATACCAGGCCTAGATGTAAAAGTATTTATACTGCATAATCATCTCATCTATTTCACTGTTAATTGTTCCTCAACTATTAAAAATGTTCCAATCAACATGTTTTGTGATCTCTACCATAGATTTGTAAAAAGACAAGAGAACAGAGCTTAGTCCAAGTTGAGCCATTCAAAATAGCTGTTATTTCAGCCCCAGTGAACAAATCTGAACACCGGCCCTAGATGTAACAGTATTTACACTGCACAATCATCTCTCGTCTGTTAACTGACATCCATTTAATTGCTAATTGAAAACAACAAGTGCAGAACAAACATGAACTCAGACCTTTGGTTAACACAAATGCTCTCCCTGCATCTGAGTTAAGCCAAGCATTTTCTACAGTGCCTAGGATTTTGGTGCTCAGCTATAAAGGATGTGTTGTATTTTAATAAGACTGTACAACTATGCCTGTGGTAAGGGTTATTTATTTGTCCCCTGGTGGTGATTAAAAATTCAATAGCTGCCTTCTATTATGGCTCATATTTTATTTTCAAGTGGCCATTAAACACTCCTCAGCTAGCCTGCAGAACGAAGACTGGAATTGTAGCTGCTCTCATTATATAAGCATTATCAAAGACAAAGGTAGCTGGCTAAAAGAGGATGGAAAAGAAACTTTAGCCCCAGAAGTGTAATTAGTTTTGTTAAGAATTTAGAGGGGGGGGGGAAATCAGCTTACTGTAGGTGTCCAGCTTGAGTAAACATTGGATTATATATATACTTCCACTTCCTTTGTAAAGGGAGAGAGGGAGGAGGAGGGGGAGGAGAGGGAGAGAGAGAAGGAGAAGGAGAAGGAGAAGGAAGAGAAGGAGGAGATGATCCTCACTGAATTAGCCATTCAGTTTATGTTGTCTTTGGCCATAATAAAGCTTTTACTGATAGCCAGTCAGTGAAAAAGTGGCTGTGTGGGATGCTCAATGTGTTTCTTTAGGAATAAACTTACTATTTTTGATCAGTGATCACTTTATGGAGGAAAGAAAGAGAAAAAAAGTATTCTACTCACACTTTTGTTTTTGTTTTTTTTTGTTTTTTATTTATTTTATATTTAAACTTTTCTTTAAAGGATTAAAAAAAAACCTCTCCCAGTACATGTACAAAACTTGTTGATCAAAAAGTTTTTAATAGCAACAGCACTTAGGCTTATATACCATTTCATAGTGCTTTTAGAGCCCTCTCTAAGCGGTTTACGGAGTCAGCATATTGCCCACAACAATCTGGGTCCTCATTTTACTGACCTTGGAACAATGGAAGGCTGAATCAACCTTTAGCTGGTCAGGATCAAACTCTTGACAGTGAGCAGTGAGTTAGCCTGCAATACTGCACTCTAACCATTGTGCCACAAAGACTCCTATTAGTTGAAAAACAATTAAAAAACAATTTCCAAAAGTCATTAAAAATGGGCTTTGGCTTATTTCTCTTTTGTCTTTCTGTGCCCTTATTACTTTCATCTCAAATGGCACTCCATAGTTACAGCTAGGCTGACAATCCAACTCATTTTATCTTTACTTTTTATTTTGTAAAATCCACCAATTGTCTATGCACTGTAATATAAACAAAACCAAATATTCCGACAAAGATTCAATCTGTTTTAATTCCAATTATTTTCAAAAGCATTTTACCAAAAATATTTTTTTCAAAATTGCTATGCCCTTTATTTGTTTCAAACTTTCTTACATCCAATTGTTGTGAAGCTTTTTCCCAAAAGTTTTTAAATCTTTTTTTTTTTTTTGAATTCAAAAAGAATGTTGACTCACCAAGTGAATTTCTCTTATTTTGCTATTCAGAAAATTCTCTTTAGCTTGACTAAATAGACTACATTCCAGATGTTTATTTTTTTAAAAGTAGACCAATCACAGGGCAAGGTTTTAAGCAACCTATTCTCTTTCAGTCTCATCCTCTCTTTTTTATTCCATCCATACCAATATACAGAGTTTCAGAATAGGTTTAGGCATATGAGGACTTACGAAGGAAAGAAAAGCCTTGCATACGTTCATCTCCTTTAGGGCTGAGTTAGTATAAGCTGCCTGCCTAAGGGTCTTCCCTGAGGAATGGGACACAGAGAACATCAAGAAGAATACAACAGAGAGAACATCAAGAGGAAAATCCAGCATTTAGGATTACTTTACAAATCAGATGGATTGTTGATGTTCAAAGAATAAATAGTTCCAAACACATAATACTGAGATTAACATTTTAAAACAGGAGTCCCCAACCCCAGGTCCATGGACCGGCAACAGGTCGCAGCAATGCCAAAAACCAGGCCCTGCAAACAAGAAAAGCCTGATTCGCAGGATGCAGTTAGCACACAAAACCATGCCCCCTCCAGTCCGCAGAAAAAACTCTCTCCATGGAACCAGTCCCTGGTTTTCAAAAGGTTAGGGGCCGCTGCTCTAAAAAGATATTTCAAAGCTGTGAAAAGCTGGAAATGACCACACATGTGCCCTTTTAAGGCTACACTCGTTAGAGATCTGTAGAGCAGACACTTTATCCCCTTTCAAAATGCTGGCAATACATTGCTAAAATTTCTCAAAAACTAAATATGTCTACCTGCACATTACCTGCAACTTAATCTGGGGTCTTCCTGATAACACTTTGACAAAGACCGAGATCAGAGTAGAACTCTGTTCAAAAGAAAGTACTAAAGAAGGTCTTACTTTTGCTACTTTCCACTGTTTAATAAGGAATCAGTAGACTTCAAATCATTCATTCCTTTGACAGTTGTTATAGCGGGAATAAGAAATGGAATAAATAAATTCTTCATCTGGAAAACAGTAACACTTTAATTTATTCTGATTGCAGATTCAGGATTTTAATTTTGGGCTTCCCTTGAGTTCAACTATATAAACAACTTAAGGAATACATAGCACCAAGCTTGACAGGGGGGGACAGTAGGGAAAAGATCTATGTCAAAGAGACAGAGTGGCTCATACCGTAAATGTTGGCAAAATACATTGCTAGCTCTCAGAGAATAGAAAAGCCATATAAAACTAGTGCTTTCAACAAAGGGTTATGTTTAAAATGTATTTATAGTAAACAGAGTGAGAAGCCAGTGATCTGTGGACATAATACTTTTTTTTTTTTTTTAAGGCTCTGGAACCTTCTTTGATTATGTTGCTGAAACTCAGTAGTTTCCTGGCAAAAATAAGTCATACAATTTTCTACCCCAAACCTGCCCCTTTGTGTTGGACTGGAAAATGGAATCCAATATCTGTTCAAGTCTTAAATTCAGCTGAAAACCTTCAATAAAGTTGTGAAAGCCTCTCAGAAATGAAAAATAAAAATACTGGTTCTGTCCAAAATGAAGGAAGCCAAGATGGTGACTAGCTTGCACTCTTCATATAATCATCTCTCCTGTGACTATCCTTCTTCCCTCTGGCCTAACACCCCCTGTTTATGTCATCCAGAGACCAAAAAAAAAAAAAAAAAAGGTACCAAAACTAACTTTGTAATGATACATAAGTTATAAATACAATAAAGCTGAGAAGCAGAAGAGAATTTATTCCTATCATCTCACCTCAGGCATGTAACGAACTAGAATATTCCACCATCAAAAAGAAGAATTTTACAGCTGCAGCCCCCCACCTTGCTAAGTAACTGCATCACAGAAGCCAACATGAAAACTGACCAATCTGCAGTACATAATATTCAGCCCAAGCCACACACCGGAGCAAGCAACAAAGAAGATAATAGTTCTCCCTCCATGAGCTGCTTACAACACCTATAACCCTACTGCTCAGTATTCTAATATGACATTTTAGCCAATCCTCACCCATGTATATCTCCTTATGCCTTCCTGTATCTTTTATGTTCCTCTGCCTTCTTTTACATCTTGCATTATTTGTATTCCTCCCCAATGCTTTTTGCTGGCAGACAGCCAGGACTTTTTTTCTCATAGAATGCCCAGAACAGAGTTCTGGCACCTTTTTTGGATGGAACCTTATAGGGTAGGCAAGGCGGGTTGTATGACGTGTGTGAGTTCCGGCACCTTTTTTTTTTTTTTTTAAGAAAAAAAGCACTGCAGACATCCATAATAAAAATGTATTGATTGACCAGCCCTGCTAGTTAATTAATAAGTCCAAACATTTTGTATCATTACCTGCCCAATATGGTTCTTGGCACCAAATAATTAGACATATAGATTGAACTCCCTATTTTATAAAAGTTGCCAGATTTTGACTATGTTGTAAATTTATTTTAGAGACTGGCAAATCTGCCTGACCAACCTGGGTGAATAAAGAGTCCTCTCTGAAGATCCCCTTCTAACAAGATCTATAATGGAAGGGTGCATAGAAGTGGCAAGGAAGTCCTCTTTTGGAACAATTTATTCCCTGAGGCAAGAATAGCTCTATATTTATAGCCCACTAGAGAATGATTACCGTAAGACCTGACTTTTGTTAGCGCCCTTTGGAAATTAAGGAGGTAGTATAAGAACTGAGAAAAATACAGATATATTATTATAATTATTATTATTATTACAAGGAGGAGGAAGAGGAGGAGGAGAGGGAGGGAGGGAAGGAAGGAAGAGGAGGAGGGAGGGAAGAGAGGAGAGGAGAGAAACTGTGGAGAGGAGAGGAGGGAGAGGAGAGGAGACGAGACGAGAGAAGAGGAGAGGAGAGAAACTGTGGAAAGGAGAGGAGAGGAGAAGAGAAGAGAAGAGAAGAGAAGAGAAGAGAAGAGAAGAGAAGAGAAGAGAAGAGAAGAGAAGAGAAACTGTGGACTTTTATTTATACTCTGCCAAGAATATTTGGAATATTATGGTTTGTTTCTAAGTCTCAACAAACAAATTACATCATATTGCACCCGCTTTCAAATTTCTTTTCTATAGCAGCCTTTCCTAAGCTAATGTCCTTCAGCTTTTAGAATGATAGTTCTCAGAATTCCCACTGAAGTTACTGATTGAAATTGTGCAAATTGTTATTCCTCAGCTTCAGAAGAAAAAATAGATATGTATTGAATTCCTTAACTTTTTTTCTATTATAGCACGGATGTCAAACTCGCCACATCACGTGACATGTCGTGACATATCATAGCTTTTTTCACATTGCTGGAGCTGGGGTGGGCATGGCCTCTGCATGATGCAGCTGACCTGCAGACCAGCAGTTTGACACCCCTCTATTACAACATTTGAATTAGCACATTCTCTATCTAGTTTGATTATGTTATGTTTGTAAAATGGGACACACAACTAATGTTGTGGCCAAAGCTCATCTAAAGCAACTAAATCACTTTGAAGAAACAACATAAATTTATTATCATGCAAACAATAAAGTTGCATACACTCAGCTCTGAACAAAGCATTGATAGCTTAGTGAGCAGTGCTGAGCAAAAGCACAATTACAGCTTACATTATTTTTCTTATTACTATATTTCAAAGTTAAGGAAAAGGAAAAAGATAGACACAATGAAAATTACAGCATGACTATGGAATGTTTTTGATATCCCCATCTAGGTGACACTATTATTTCTCCTTTTGTATTAAGTTGCCATATCAATTGTACTATTTTTGAGATATGACCACTGAATATAAACAGTTGGGTCTGCTGGGCCATTGGTTCCTGATTGATTCTAACCCCCTTCTCCAGTCAGAACCAATTCATCTTGTCCTGAATGTGTTGTTGCAAGGGCATTTTAAACAAGTAGTGTGTATGGTGGCTGGGGCCTTTTTCATTTGTTTGGTAGTGAATACAACTCTCATGTGTATAGAAAGAATATCTTTAACCACCACAATAGGCATTCATCATGTTATATTAACCTAGAAAAAAGCTGAAGGGTGGATGACAACTAGTTTTAGAGCCACCTATGTGTTGATTACTAGTCACATGGAGTAATTTTTAGTTAGCAACAACAGTATGGAAGAAGTCAAAATTAACTTGTTTGCTTGGAGGAAGACAACTACAGTATTACATTTATTAGTAATTAGAAATTCTTTCTGGACTTTTTGCTGAAAAAAATAACTGATAGTTTATGGATTTGATGATAAAAAAAGATAGTTTATGGAAAGAAGGAAACTTTGATGTAAGATTAGAGAGGGTAAAATATATATCTATAACTGTTGTTAAAAATATTGGAAGTCATTTGTTTATGATTTTTTTTCTTGTTTCTATCTTTTTTTCTTTTTTACTTTTCTAATGCTCTTCTCCATTTCTCTTAAATTAGTATTGCTTTTACTCTGTGGAAAAAGGTCTTAAATAAAAATTTTGTGTGTGTTTGTGTATGTGTGTGTGTAAGAAACTGACATGTGATCTTTGTGATATAGGTCATTATCAATTTTCATAAAATGAGATGAAATCTCTAGATAGTCCACAAGCCAAATAAAAGTGTAACAGTCTTTATTTCCCATGTTTCCCAACAACCTCATACAAAGGCACACACTTCTGATCCTGAAGATCATATTTAGCAATCATGACAAACAACCATCAGTAAGTATATCCTCCATGAACTTGTCTGATTCCTTAATAAAATCATCAGAATTGATGACCATCAACAGATCCTCTTAAAGTTAATGTTATAATTTATTTGTAAACAATAGTTTACTCTTACCTAGTTCTTGTTTTCAGATGGACCACAATTATGGCATGCTATAGTTATATTTTTTCTTCTGTGCCAGGTCCCCTTCCATCTAATGCTTTCTGAAGCTCAAGTTAGCTGTGTGGGCATCTGGGCTAGTGAGCAGATGCAGACAGGGTTCTGTTCATTGCAGTCTAATTAAACTCCTCAATCATGCTGTAGTAGAAAATGTGAGGTGGGTTTTAGAATTTTGACTACAAATCGGAACTCCCAGATCAAATTCCTATTTAGTCATGAACTTTAATGAGTAACTGTTAAGTCCTTAGCGAATGGCAAAATAACGCATGAAGCAGTTGGTAGTTCTCAGGATCTTCTTTATTGGTATACAGCATGCTGGTTACAACGCCGACACTGCCCAAGTTCCTCTACTCCTTTTAAAGGCAATCCCCGGGCCAATTGGCAACATTTGGCGCGCTTGCACCTCGCGCATGTGCGCGAGTGCTGGCGACAGCCAGTCTGGTCCCGGGCAGCTTGCAACTGCCCAGGACTGTTGCAACGTCCCGAGCCTGCCTTCACAGGCTCAGGACACAACACCCCTTCCCCCCCGGCTAAAACTTCAACCACATAGTGACACGCGACCTCAACACGAGCGTGGGAGCCACACTAGCTCCATGTACCAAGTTATCAATTTTGGCTTCCATCCCCCAGTGTTCATTATTCCCAACTTGTACAGGAATACCCTCTTATTAATTCTGCTTTGCTAGCAGAGTTACAAAATCTTCTAGATATTTAGGAGATCTTCTAGCTCTCTGTGACCTCCGAATTTCCTGGTACCCTCCAAGTACCCCTTGCCCGGGGGAAGCTATATGTCTGTCCCCTTTGTTTGACCCTGGTGGTCCCTGTGGACTGTGCTCCAATGCCTGGCCTGCTTGCTTGCCCACCGGGCTCGTCAGGCCAGGACTTTGTTCTTTACTTAACCTGGTTGTCCTGCCTAGTTGCAGGCTCTCTGGGTTCTCGGTACTGTCCCAAAACTCAGTTACCCCCTGAGTGATGCCAGAGGTGTTGTAATCGGGGTTCGGTTCCTCAACCACCTCCCTATGTGCTTGCCCCTTTCTAGGGACAGTGGCAGCGTTGGGCCAACTAGATGGAATGTGTGCCAGCTCTCTTGCAGGGTGTAAGTTGTTTGGATGCTCCCGGTTATTCTCCCTGACTGGAGTACTGAATGATGCTGGTGTGTAGTGATTATGCCCCCGGGGTAACTCCCTGGCTGGAGTAGGCACTGGTGCCTGTGTTCTAGTTAGTCCCCATGAATTCCTGTTTGGAGCACTCACGGAATCTTGGAATGGGCCATCTGTGACTTCCCCGTTGGTTACAGGCTGCAGCCCACAGCCTTCCCCTTGCACATAGAGGTCCCCCTCCCCCCCAGAAAAGATCCAGGAGTCTCAGTAGGAGAGTCCCATCTTGTGTGCTGGTCGATGTGTCGTCGCAGGACACGACCGTCATCTAGGGAAACCTCGTAGGACAAAGGACCTGTGACCTTGGATACTCTGGCAGGGACCCACAAGTGACCAGGCCCATAATTACGGGTCCAAACCGGGGCACCCACTAGCAGTTGCCTAGGTGCCCTGGGTTGTGTGGATTTAGAAGGCAGTCTGTCCGGGTGCAACCGGTCAAGCTTAGTAGTCAGTTTGCGCCCCCAACGAAGTTCAGCTGGGCTCCTCCCGGTAGAAGTGGAAGGTGTAGTGCGGTAGGAAAGGAGGAAGTCAGCCAACCTGGGATGCCAGTCTCCATACTTCAGTCTCTTTAAAGCATCCTTGGTGATGCGTACCATGCGTTCAGCAATACCATTGGTGGAAGGGTGGAAAGGAGCAGAGGTGGCATGACGAATCATGTTGGCCTGTAAGAAAGCTTGGAATTCGGAGGAAGTGAATTGAGGGCCATTGTCAGACACTAAAACATCAGGAAGCCCATGTGCAGCAAAAATCCCCCTCAGTACTTGAATAGTCTTTGCAGTAGTGGTGGAAGAGACAGGTACAACCTCAAGCCATTTCGAATGGCTATCAACCAGGACCAAGAAGAATTGACCTTGAAAGGGCCCAGCGTAATCAATGTGCACCCTAGACCATGGGGACTATGTTTCCTCCCATCTATGCACAGGAGCCTGGGGCATTTCTGGGAGTGAGCGTTGACAAAGGTGGCATGCATGCACCTTAGCTTCAATGTCCTTGTCTAACCCAGGCCACCACAAATGGCTGCGCGCAAGCGCCTTCATACGTACAATGCCAGGATGACCCTCGTGGAGGGAACCTAAGACCCTAGTCCTCATTGAAGTAGGAATGACAACTCTGCTACCCCACAGCAGACAACCCTGGAAAGTGGATAACTCGTTCCTTTTAAGCCAGAAACTCTGAAACTCAGCACCTGGACAGTTCTCTGGCCACCCAGATAAAACCCAAGACAGGACACGAGAGAGTGTGAGATCCGTGGCTGATTCAGCAGCCACATCCCTGGAATCTAAAGGAGACTCAGGCAAGGCCTGAATTGAAAGGATGTTGATTGTTGGTGCAGGATCAGCCTCTACTACTGGCAGGGGTAATCTACTGAGGCCATCAGCGTGGCCCATTTCTTTCCCTGGTTGGTGAATTAAAGAAAAATTATAGGCTGACAGAAAGATTGACCATCTCAGCATTCTGGGGGAGATGATTTGGGGGGTTTGTTTATGTGTGGTAAACAGCCCCAACAAAGGCTTATGGTCGGTGAAGACCGTGAAATGTCTGCCATACAAGAAATCATGGAACTTTTTGATTCCAGCAATAACAACTAAAGCCTCCCTGTCTATTTGAGCATAATTTCGCTCTGCAGAAGACAAGGTTCTGGATTAATATGCAACAGGAACCTGAGTTCCATCCGGTCTGAGGTAGCTTAGTACTGCTCCCACCCCATAAGGAGAAGCATCACAAGCAATGCACACAGGAAGGGACTCATTGAAATGTGCAAGTACACTGTTAGAAGTGAGTAAGGCCTTAACCTCATTGAAACTTGCTTCATGTTTTTGTGACCACTGCCACACTGCCTGTTTGTCCAGGAGCCTATGAAGTGGTTCGGCTACATTAGCCTTGTTTGGAAGGAAGGAGTTGTAGAAGTTCAAAAGGCCCAGAAAGGCCTGTAGTTTGGCCTTGGACCTTGGCCTAGGGGCATGCATTATAGCTTTTAATTTGGACTCAGCAGGGTGAATCCCAGTAGCATCGATTTTGAATCCCAGAAAATCTGTAGAAGGAACCCCAATTTTACATTTGTCCTTCTTGAGTTTGAGGCCCGTTTTCCTGAACCTCAGCAGAACAGCCCTTAATCTCTCAGCTAAGTTGTGTGTAGAGTCTCCAGCAATTAAGACATCATCAAAATAGGGGCAAACCCCTGGTATACCCCGTAGTGTGATTTCTATTATGCTTTGGAAAATTCCAGGAGTGACATTTACTCCAAATTGTAGCCTCTTTACCTTGAATGCCCCCCTATGGGTTACAATGGTTTGAGCTACAGCAGCAGCATCGTCAACAGGCAACTGTTGATACGCCTGAGCAAAGTCAAGCTTTGCAAAAACACGCCCCCCCTTGAGGGAGGCCAGAATATGACTGACCACAGGTACAGGATAGGCATGTTGCTGCAATGCCTTATTCGAGTGCATTTGTAATCTGCACAGATGCGAATGTCCCCATTAGCCTTAAGAGGCGTGACAATGGGGGTCTCCCAAGGACTGGAGTCAACAGGTTCTAAGACTCCTTGCTGAATCAATTTGTCTAATTCAGTGTTTATTTTCCCTTTTAGAGCAAAAGGGACCCTTCTTGCTTTTATTCTAATAGGAGTGACAGTGGGGTCTAGTTTTAAAGACACAGGGGGTCCTTTGTATGTGCCCAGCTATGGGCTGAAGACATCTGCAAATTCTTTGCAGACTTCTTGTAGGTCTACTGTTTGCAAGCTATTGAGCCCTGTGACATGTATTCCCAAGGCCTCAAACCAATCGAGTCCTATGAGACTCGTTCGCTCACCCCCTACTACCAATACATCTAATGGACCTTCAAAATCCTTATACTGTATGTTAAGGGTGGCCTCCCCCTTAACACACACTCTGGAGTTTTGAAAGTCTGTTAACACAATGTCAGAAGGCCTAAGCTTGGCCTGAAATCCACTGCCAGAACAAATCTTTCTGAATGTATGTATGGAAATGATTGAAAGTGCAGACCCAGTGTCCAGTTCCATGACCAATGGAACCCCTTGTAACTTCACTTTAAGTGACAGTTTTTTCTTAATGGGCTTGTGTGTGCCTGTCCTATAGATGCTTCTTCATGAAGCACAGAAACCCACCCTGTTTTGGCTGGGGACCCTGGTACCTTTCAGGCGCAATTCTTCTCGGGGTTGTACCTTCTGATGGCCCAGACACACAGCTGTAATGTGGCCTTGCTTTCCGCATGCTCTACAGATAGCAGAGCGAAATCTGCAGTCGGTCCTCTTGTGACGACCTCCACATCCGAAGCACTTGGGGACAGCTGAAGAACTTTCCTTGCCCTCCTTCTGCTTCCCTTCTTTTGTTGGGTAGAGACGGTCTACTTCTTCATCAGGATCCTCTTCTGAGCTCCCTTGGACTCCTTCCTGGTGCACGGACACAGCTTCTGGAGTACTTTTGATCGGCCTCATGTTCTTGATTGCGCCACCTGCTGCCTCTTCTGCAGTAACCTCTCTCAAGGCATCTTGGAATGATAAGTCTTCTTTAGCGAAAAGTCTCTGCTGCAATTCTCTATGTCTCAGTCCACATACAAATCTGTCTCTCAGCCTTTCTTCTAAATCTTTAAACTCGCAGGGTTTAGCGGCTTTTCTCAATGCAGCAATGTACTCTTTAGCTGATTCGCCGGGCCGTTGGTCCCTCTGTTCAAAAGTGTGGCACCAAGCGATGACAGACAACTTGGGCTGGAAGTGTTCCTTCAGCAATTTCTTTAAGTCTGTGTAGGTAACAGATTCTAGAGGTGCAGGTGCTGCTAGGTTTTCGGCGATCTCAAATGCATCTTGACCGCAAACGCAAAGCAGGGTGGTGGCTTTTAAGCTATCTTCTCTCACTTGATTGACCTTAAGATAGGTTTTTACTCTGGACACGTAAGACTCCCATCTTTCCGGATGCGTGACATCGAATTCGGAAAGTCTACCCCCAACGCTTGCTGAATTGGCAGGCAGCTGCTGAGTTTAACGCCGTTTCCTGCTGCTCAGGACTCCAGGGTAAGCTTACAACTTGTCTGCAATCGTTGAAAGGCATCCCATCCTCATCGGCAGTGTTAAGTCCTTAGCGAATGGCAAAATAATGCATGAAGCAGTTGGTAGTTCTCAGGATCTTCTTTATTGGTATACAGCATGCTGGTTACAACGCCGACACCGCCCAAGTTCCTCTACTCCTTTTAAAGACAATCCCCGGGCCAATTGGCAACATTTGGCGTGCTTGCACCTCGCGCATCCGCGCGAGTGCTGGCAACAGCCAGTCTGGTCCCGGGCAGCTTGCAACTGCCTGGGACCGTTGCAACGTCCCGAGCCTGCCTTCACAGGCTCAGGACACAACAGTAACGTTTGCCTGAAATGGAAAGAAAAGGAGAGGGGAGGAAGAAAAAAATAAATTATTTACTTCTATCACCTGATACTTTCATAATAAGTCAGAAAAGTCAGAAAAACCTCTTCTCTTTGAGCTGTTTAACTTCCAATTGCAAAAAAAAAAAAACCTGCCACATTTAGATTCTTTTTATCTATTTTACATGGTTCTTTCATGGCTGGACTTTTGTAAATATTATCTCAAGACAGTTATTTTTAAAGGTCAATACAAGAAGCTATATGCATTGCAAATTGATTTAATTTGATTATCCTATTTTCTCTAATGTACGTGAACATTTAATTTCTTTTTATAAGCAAAACAAAACACAGAAGGCAGGTTATGCTCTTAATTTTTAAAAAGTTATTTTATGTGTATATCTGTGGAGTCTAATTATATGGCAATTCTTGGGTGCATCTAAAATTATTGTTCTCTTTTAAATATATCTTTTGATCTCAAGTTGCGAATGGGGGGCTGCCTTAGAGAGTTGGCATAAAGTGTCATTAGTTCATTGAACCTGCTTCTAAAACATCTACTTATACTTCATTACTCTGCAGAACAGAAGAGAAAAGAGCATTTGTAGACAGCGAGAGAAATTTAATTTTTTAAAGACAAGCAGTACAATAATGCTACTTTATGTGGTATGTAAAAAAGCTTTATTGAATAGGTTAGATAGAAATCAGAATACTGCAAAATAAGATTCCTTTGAAAGAATCATCTCGTAATGTCAAGCCAGAAAACTAAAATACAATACGTAACAAACAGCTTTAATGTTATGAAACTATCCTCTACAAGCAGTAAAACAATAATTCTGAGTAATATAATGGAAACATAATTATAACTAGTTTGTTCTTGATTGTTTCTTTTCAGTGCAGAAAATAAATGTTGCAACTCCTTAGTGGGTTTCCCCCCCCCCACAGGGGTTGGTTAGGTTTTTGAACTGGGAATTCCAACATAACACATCAATAGACATTGGAGCCATAGAGCAAAATGATGAAATTGTCAGGCTGGCTCTACAACAAACGCTCAAACTTAGAATGTTTCCTCTTAATGATGAGAAAATTTGCCTGCCTACATTTAATCTTGCAAAATGAATTCTGCCTAGTTTGAGTCTAAAGTTAGATTTGGAAGTTGGAAGTTAGATTTGAGGGTATCCCTAGCCTAACTCACATTGCAAATGGAACACTGGAAGTAATTCCTAGATTTAATATGGAACAAATCACAAAATAGTAAAGTAATATAGTTTATGCAGGACAGTCTTCTGCTTGAAAGTGTTCTTAATCTCAAAGGCTATCAAGTCAAAGACAAAATTTCCCTGTATAGATCCTTTCCTTTTGAAGCAGTTTTATACTAGTTGTTTTGTGCCTTCAAGCCATTGTTGACTGTTGGTAACCATCTGGACAAGTTCCTGCAATTTTCTTGGCAGGTTTATTGGAAGTAATTTGTTGCTGTTATTTCCTAGGTTGAGAGAGAATAACTGGCCCAAGGTCTAAGGACAGCCAGCTTTTCACTTTCCACTCTTATGCCTTAACTACTACACCAAAGTAAAGCAGTACTATAGATCCAGGGTCACCAACCTTTTTGGATTGGTGGCTCGGTGGGAGGAGGGGCAGGCGCCTTACGCGCACATGAGCAAACTTGAATGTAGCCACACATGCACGCATGCATACAAACAGGCTGCAAGCATGTGCACCACACAAATGGGGATGCGAGCATGCATGCAAGGCTCTCAGTGATGGCAGCACCTGTGTGAAGCTTCTGGTGCCATCCCCATGCGAGGATCGTACTGCGGCCTACAACAATGTCACCCTGGCACGAGGAACATAGAGCTAGACCGCAAACTCAGAGCCAAACCAAAGCCCGGTATGTTACTTCACAGCCTTCAGCCCTGGACATCACATTACAGAACTCAGGAGGCTACAATGCCAAAGCTCAGGATGTTACAACACAGCCAAACACCCAGGATGGTGCAACACAGAACTCAGGATATCACTACACTAGATCTCAGGATGTCATCACACAACCCATTACCCAGGTCGTTACAACACAAAAGACTAATGGGCACACAGCCAGCACCTCAACTACTTAGGATGTTACGAAACAGCCAAACAATCCATAAACAATAGCTCCTACACAGCCAACCAATCCACCTACAGCAACTAAGCCAACATTCCACACACCCCCATCAATATATATAGAGAGACGGCAGCTCCGATCACACTTTGCTCGCACAAGCACGAAGCCAAAGACCCCAGCCTGAAGATGACGAGTGGGACCTCGTCGAAACATCGCCAAGATACTCTCAATCTTACACGGGAAAAGACCCGAATACACCAAGACCTATATATATAGTTGAAATTGTTAGGGGTTTTTTATTATTGTTTGAGCTATTAGCACAGCTCCATAGCCCAATCCATATACAGTACTTCAGTTGTAGGAGGTGATAGGGCTGTTTCAGGTTGTCCACCTCCACTGGTGACTCCATGAGCATCTCTGAGTAGTGTGGCAATCTAGCTCTCTTTGTAGCAGCAAATTAAAGCCTCCAGTAGAGTTCTTTGAATTTAATTTTAATTTATTTTTCATTTGTGCTGCTCTTGGGTCCCCCCCTTCTTTTTCATATTAAAGGCTAGTAATTGTTTGCCTCAAGTGCATAAAGATGCCATTCTAAAAATAAGAATGAATAATGGTGTGGTTGTTCACAGCATTGTTGCCATTGTGTGGATGCACAGAGAAAATTAGCCAGGCAGGGGATAGGGAAAAGAAAAATTGATTTACTGCCTCTAAATTCCTTCTCACTAGCTGAAGTAAATGGACTAGGTAGGAAAAATCATTTCAAAAAAAAGTTCTGTAACTTTCATACCACTTCAGTCAGTAAGATTTGCAACACTGCTTTGTTGAAGCACATGGGACTCAAAAATGTGGCACATCTGCAGACATAAAAAGAAAGCAATAAAAGTAGTTTTTGAGAGATTAAAGGACAAACAAACAGACAATGCAGAGGATGTCTCACCAGGAAAAAAAGTTGAATTGCATTGTATGAATTGTGTAAATCAAGTATTGGTAGAAACCTAGGGTATATTGTCTCCATAGATATATCCATTAGGGATCGTTCTGGCACTCAGTCATTATTGTAGTGATATAAAGTGCTGCTACATTACTGTACCTACAAAACAGAAGATTAGCATGTTCTTCAACACCAGGGAGGGGGGACTTGTAGTACCACAGAAAGTATAGCTCTCCACTGAGCATTCTAGGATAGGAGTGTTTGCTGAGACTATTGCTGTGTCGTTTTACAACCATATCTAAATGCTGCAGGTTTCCAATTTGGCTCCTTTGTTGGCGAAGCTGGTTCTTTCTTTTCTCAATATTGTAATTTCTACATGGTGCGCCTAAATTTCATTCCATTCGTCACTATTTTTGGCTTACTTTTCCTGATTCCACCAGCTTTCCGGTACAGCGCCATCTGCTGACGTAACCAGCGCCAGTCTCTTCCCTAACCAGATGGGTATTTTATTTCAAGCGACTCTGCAGCTGATGCCCCCTCCACGGACAACTGGAGATCTGAACCAGCCTTGGATCTAACCTACTTCCGGACCGACCTTCTTAAACGAGCCTCCCACGAGTCGAAATGCATGTACGAAACACTAGGCATGTACTCCCGCAGCCACTTCACCAGCCATTGTTTCTTTTGTAACCAAGCATTTTCCTCCGATTAAAAAAAAAACAAAAAAAAAACTAAGATAGTTAACTGAGGCAAGCGGCAAACGATTTCCTTAATTAACAGGAGAAATTCAAAAATCAGAGGTAATTTGCATGCAGAAAAGATCTCTGGCTTCCTTTTGTGCACATGGGCTGTACAACAAACGGGGATAATTTTCTAAAGCGATTGCTGCTCGGGGGAAAAGAGAAGAGATCAAATTTGCTAAATAATTACTCCAGCCCTGCATTCTTCATTCAACAACAAAGTTCCCTTGCGGAGAACACACACACATACACACACACACACAGACAGAGAGAGAGAGAGAGAGAGGACTTTAAAAAATTCAATTATCTTAAAGTGGAAAAATATTAAGAGAAGTAATGGAATATGTGCATTAATAAAATGTTCAGCTCTGCTGAACAGGCTTGTCCTTTTCTCCTCTGCGTTTTATAAGAAAAGCGTTTTGGCAAAACAGGCAAATTAGGCCCTATCTAAAATGCAGAGAGGCTGGAGGGGATAGATACCTTGATTAAATTAAAAAAATAAAAAATAAAATGCTCCATTTTGTTAAAAGCAGTTCAAGTGAACCATAGAATACATCCAATATGAACCATAAAATAGTTATAAATATGAATGACTATTAAATGCAAGAGCACAAAAAATTGAATTAATCTTTTGATTAAACAGAGTACTTTGTTATTTAAATCCTTCTCTCTCATAATTATCAAAATAACAAACTGGGGTTTTTGTTTTTGTTTTTTGCTCTTAGGAGGCAGAATAAGAATCAACTTCATCAACTTCATCATTATTTTATATGTTGTCAAAGATGGAATTCAGTCTCTGTGTTTAGTACCACTATGCATTGTGACCCATTGTACTCTGCCCGGGGGGCCTAAACCAGGGGTAGGCAACCTTGGCTCTTTTATGACTCGTGGAGTTCCAGCACCTTTTTTGGATGGAACCTTGTAGGGTAGGAAAGGTGGGTTGTATGACATGTGTGAGTTCCGGCACCTTTTTTTTTTTTTTTTTTTAGAAAAAAAAGCATTCGACAGATCACTTTCTGATTGCCACCATGTGCTCTGTGGCTTCTCCACTAAGGGAAATTGGACTTAATGGGTCCACATTAGGTACCTGATAAATCTGGTTGGGTTTGATAAATATGCATCAATATGATAAATCTTCAGAGTCAGTTCAACCTACAATACAATGGAAACTAATTGAATAAGAAAAATACAGATGGTGAGAGTCAGGAAGAGATTAAGGAAGTAAGATAAACCATATAGGCAAAAATAGTTGGGTCTGAGAAAGGAAGAGGGAAGTCATAAAATAGATAAATAGTTTTTTTAAAGGAAATGGCTAGCCAGGAAGGTTGAATGGAAAATATGAAAATAAGCTGAATAAGATAAGAAGAGAGGCACATTGAATTGAAAAGCAGGAAAAGAACTTATTGTTTAAAATGGAGATATAAATATATACTAAGTTTAAAATAACCATTTACATGTATATGTGAATATGATTTAGTATGTTATCAGGAAATGTGTATAAGTGGATGGAAAGAGTGTAACCTCATACTACCTCAGCCAATGGGGAAAGAGGAGGGCTGTAGCGGCCGGTGATAGGGATGAATAAAAGAAGGAGATATTTTGGGTTAAAACTTTGGAGAGAACCAAGCTTTGATAGCTTCTCTCCCCGCTTATTGCAATAAACGAAACAAAAGGCCTTCACTGTGTCTTGGCTGGTTATTGCCTCTGGTCACGAAGGAAAGTAGCCAGGAGCACATAACAGGTTCCACAGAAAACCTAATACCGAGGTGATTATAATCACTATATTTGTGATTATTGTTTTCCTTGGCTGCCACTAAACCTTTAGTATTGTGACTGATTTTTTTTAAGTTGATTTCTTAATTCCGTTAGATGCCAGGAATCACTATTTAGAAGCTGGGCAGCCACATAAATCAATTGAAATAAATAAATAAAACATAAACATCAGCAGTGCTGCTAATACTGAAAGCAAGTAAAGCCAAAGTAAGAAAACAGAAATGAAGTTGAGGAGAACATGGCAAAAAGCCATGACATATAGCAGGAAACTTCTTAAACATTTTCAAAGAAAAACAATCAAGCACAGAAGTAGTTGAGCTTCTAAATGATAAAGAAATGAAAAGGATCCTTGAGGATCATTGGGAGAGTTGATGAAAAACTGAATAAATTCTTTGCATCTGTCTTTACTACAGAAGACATAGGACAATATTCTCAGCCTGTACAGGTAGTCCTTGACTAAGAACAATTCAAAAAAGTGACTTATGACTGTTTTCCATACTAAGATGAATGCAAATCCCTGTGATCATGTGATCAAAACCTGGACACTTGGCAACTGGTTCATATTTATGATGGTAGCAGTGTCTTAGGGTCATGAGATCACCTTTTGTGAGCTTCTGACAAGCAAAGTCAATGGGCAAGCCAGATTCACTTAACAACTGTGCTACTAACTTAATAGTTACAGTGATTCACTTAACAACTATAGCAAGAAAGGTTGTAAAATGATGCAAAACTCAACTGTCTCACTTAGCAACAGAAATTTGGGGTGCAATTGTGGTTGTAAGTCAAGGACTACCTGTCCTTATTATATCAGGGTAGGAATTAGGCAACTAAAGCAATTTGGAACAATAAGAGATAGCGTTCTAGTATATCTTGAGAGACTATAATCCATATTACCTTCTGGAGGAGCCTCCGTGGTATCCGGAGCAGAACATCCAGATTCAGTCACAGTTTTGTTCCATACAGTGTTAACCTTGTGAACTCAAAAGCTTCCTCCTTCTGTTATGTATTCAAGATGGACAGTGATTAATGTTTATATATTACTTATATGTAAGGGTGTAGGTCTATAGATATGTTGTATATAGTATGTTTAAATGTGTATTATGTACATGTACACTTTGAGAGCAAGCAACTAAATTTCATTTTTAATGTGTGCCATTGTGCCCACAGTAAAAATGGCAATAAAGGTTATCTTATCTTATCTTACCTTACCTTACTGTCAAGCCCTCCAGGCTCAACATACACAGGGGGAAGGCGAGGATGAAAGGCAGGGCAAAGACCGTCGGCAGCACTCCACCCATCTCCACCCGTCTCCAGCCAGCCAAAGCCTTCGGCCGCTGATCAATTACCTTACCTTAACCTTACCCTACCTTACCTTACTTTCTACTAAAACTCTGGTTCCTGTAACCTTTAACTGGGCAAAACAGTGCACCATAAGGCAAAACATTTTCAACCAAGGTACCTGAAATGGGCTAACGTAGAGAATGCACCCCAAATCTGGGACCTACAACTCCGATGGAATTGAAATTTGGTAGATTTCATCAAATATTTCATGACATAAACAGAATCATAAAGCAGGTTATGGCATAATACCAAAATGTCACCAAACAGTTCCTGTGCTGATGCTTGACTCTCTTATATAATTCAAAGTGGGCTATCTGAATGCATCTCAACTTTTCCAGTGAAGGCTGTATAGATACTCCTCGACTTATGACCACAATTGAGCCCAAAATTTATGTTGCTAAGTGAGACAGTTATGAAGTGGGTTTTGCTCCATTTTATGACTTTTCTTGCCACAGTTGTTAAGTGAATTACTGCAGATATAATACAGTGAAATAATACAGTTGTTAAGTGAATCTGGCTTCCCCGTTGACTTTTCTCGTCATGATTACATAACCCTGAAACTGCAACCATCATAAATATGAGCCAATTGCTAACCATCTGAATTTTCATCATGTGACCATTGGGATGCTGCAACAATCATAAATGTAAAAAATAGCAATAGCACTTAGACTTATAAACCGCTTCACAGTGCTTCACAGCCCTCTCTAAGCAGTTTACAGAATCAGCACATTACCCCCAACAATTTGGGTCCTCATTTTACCGACCTTGGAAAGATGGAAGGCATAGTCAACCTCAAGCTGGTCAGGATCAAACTGCTGGCAGTCAGCAGAATTAGCTTGCAATACTGCATTCTAATCACTGTGCCACCACAGATCTTTATAGTCATAAGTCGCTTTGTCAATCGTAAGTCATTTTTTCAGTGTGGTTGTAACTTTGAACGGCCACTAAATGAACTGTTATAAATTGAGGAGTACCTGAACATTTGAAGCGCTGCCATTATTGAAGGGGTTGAGAACCCAGATAAGGAAATATTTCTGAAATGACAACCCCGTGGATCGTGGATTGTTTAATAAAGCAAACTTTAAAAGAAAACATTTTCTTTATACAGGGCATTGTGAATCTGTGGAATTCATTACCATGGGTTAAGGTGGTGGTCTGTAATTTGGATGGTTTTAAAAACTGGATAAATATTGGATAAATTCATAGAGGGCAGGCCTACCAAGGATTATCAACTTTGGAGGCTCAAAGTTGTTCTTAGGAGAGTCCAGCTATGCTTCAAATAGTATTTGCAGGAAAGGAACTGTATGTGAGAACTGTGTGTCCATCTCCTGATTGTGACCAGCCCAGAGACTTCTGTACAGGCCTCTGTTCTTCTTTCATAAATCACCATGTCCAAAAAACAACAACAACAACAACCCACCACCACTCCTTTAAATATATCATCTCACAGTTGCTTCTTACTACAGAAGAAATAGCAACTTCTCAACTTTTTATTTTCTGTTTTAAAGAGAAACTAAGTGTTGGAATATCCATGAGCAGGAAGAGTCATGTGGTAACTCAGTCAGCCAATGTGAAGAAAGTGCTATTGAGTCTGTGCAAAAAGAGTATTGAGTTAGGAGCTGGATTTCCAGTCTCAGGTTTTGTCTCTGTATCTCTCTGTAAGAAGTCTTCAATTGAGCTATGTTGCTGTAAAGAAGAATGTATGGTATTGTAAATATTTTTATATGAATATAAAGAAGTTATTTTGAATCAGCTAAATGCAGTCAACTGTGAGAGCTTCTGATTTATTTTTTCACCAATAGAGAAATTAAAATTCTCTAACATTAAGGAATTTTAATTTTGTGATTAAATTAGACTAGAAGGGGGAAAACAGCTTTTCTTCATAAGCTTTTTTCCCCCCTATTAACAACCCTGTCATCTCTTGCATCGGGTGGAGTCAGGGAGACTGGACGGAGCTCAAGCGTTTACTGGCCGGATACCCTTCCTGATGCCTATGCAGATTTTGCAGGAGACAATTATTCAATATGAAGATGAAGTGGGCTGAAAGCCATGGAAGCTTATGCTATCAGAAATGTGTTCAGCTTGTTATAAAATGCCACAAGGCCTTTTACTATTTTATTTTGTTTTTTCCTTGAACAGAGAAACATGGGTACTTTCCTGGATTTTTTCCCCACCCTGCTTTATTCAGAAATTGAAGAAAGATGGCAATTAACCCCCACTGATACATGTTTCTGAGTGTACATCAATTGCATTTCCATTTCAGCATGTTAAACCAGACTATTTTGGGTTAAAAAAATGCAGATTTGCATTTGCCAGTTAATATGTAATTTGAACTAGTATTAAGAAGAATTTTTGGCAAGAATTCTTTCTTTCATTTCTACAGGCAGTCTAATTATAAACAAGTGGAATTAATGTGACTTAAAGCTACTAAATCAAGCACAATGCAGAATCACATCAATCCAGAAATAGCTGACCTTTAAGAGGATTTTTTTTTAATTTGATAGATACTTCATTGGCATTCAGAAGAGGAATTGCAAATTAAAAGAAGTGAAACAATAACTCGTTCTTTTAAAAGGAGAGGGGGGGAAGCTTAGCTAAAGAAAATAGTTCCAAGCCACAAGGTTAAAATTGTATATCAGGAAGAAACTAGACAAAAAGTTATTTATTTCCAACATAAAACATGGTTGATTAATCACTTCTGGTATAAATAACTCCCCTATGAGGAAAAATGGAAATATCTAAGGCTTTATAACTTGAAAGGGGAGACAATATGTGATGCATAAAATTAACCACATGGCATGGAGAATCTAGACCATGGGTCCATTCACTCTGATTTATAAGAGATTTCAGAAAAGCAGACAGTGCCATTCACTACTACAGGATGTAGTGATGGACATTAATTCTGTCAACTTAAAAAGATTTGACAGGTTCATGGAAAACACAGCTTTCAATAGCTCCTAGTAGAAGAAACATGATATCCCTATTATCTGAAGATAGATGTCTTAGTTCCAATTGCTTAGAGACATAATGCAGAGGGTGCTAATGGTTTTATTATGATGTCCTAAAACAACTCCAGAGTCTCTTAGCTTTCCAGAGTCTCCTTATGATGAGATGGTTGGCAGATAAATTTAATAAGTAAATAAATAAATTTAATAAATAGCTTCAGAATGTGTGTCTCAAGTAAGCAATCTAGGCTTATTTTTTCAATGATCCATTGGTTTGCTTCTTGGTTGTCCACAGTATTCTCAGGAGTGAACTCTCAGTGAAATCTGGCTCAATAGATGAGCCAACTGTGTGCAGCAGCAGCCAAAAAGGTCAATGCAATCCTAGGTTGCATTAATAGAAGGATAAAATCAAGATCACGTGAAGTACTAGTACTGCCCTACAAAGCCTTGGTAAGACCACATTTAGAATTCTTCTTCTTGTTGTGCCATATCCATTATTGGACGTTGGTGATCATGTTTGCGATCCTGTTTTTATCAGCAGCCGCACGAAAAAGTGCTGCTGAGTTTTGTCCAAACCAATTCCTTAGATTTTGAAGCCACGATGTTCTTCTTCTGCCTGGACCTTGTTTGCCTTCAATCTTTCCCTGGAGGATTAAATGGAGTATGCCGTATTTTTCTGGGTATTTTTCTGCAGTATTTAGAATACTGCATCCAATTTTGGTCAAGCCAATATAAAAAAGATGTTGAGACTTTGGAAGAGCAACAAAAATGATTAAGGGTCTAGAACATATGAAGAACAATTACAGGAACTGGGTATACCTAGTCTAGTGAAAAGAGGGGCCAAGGATGACATGATAGCAGTCTTCCAATACCTGAAGGGCTGCCACAAGGAAGAGGGGGTTAACTTACTTACCAAAGCACCTGTAGGCAGAACAAGAAATAATGGATGGAAACTAACCAAGGAGAGAAGCAATCTAGAACTAAGAAGAAATTTCCTAACAGAGAGAACAACTGACCAGTGGAATAAATTGCCTTTGGAAATTGTGGGTGCCTCAACACCGGAGGCTTTTAAGAAAAGACTGGACAGCCATCTATCAGAAATAATATAGGTCTCCTGTGAGATCAGAGGGTTGAACTAGATAACCTCCAAGGTCCCTTCCAGCTCTATTGCTGTTGCTGTTACTGAGTCCTCTTTTAACACCAAAGTAAGATGGCAGTACTCTTCCTATCTTGCTTGTATGGAAATGAAAGTCCAGCTTTCACTTCCATAGTGTGAACACTATCGCTTGCATGATTCTGATGTTTGTAGCTATAGACACATAGCAACATCTGAACAGCTTTTCCAAGCCTTCATGACTGCCCTACTGTGTTCTAATCTATGGTGTGTTTCTTCATTGCTTGTTCCTTTGATGGTTGATGCTAAAAGGCAGAAGGTACCTACAACTTTGACATCTTTATTGTCAGTTCTAATTTACCCACCATGCTTAATTGTAACTTGCCGAGATGGCGCAGCAGTTAGAGTGCAGTAATGCAGGCCACTTTAGCTGACTGTGTTCAGCAGGTCAGCGGTTCAAATCTCACCAGCTCAAGGTTGACTCAGCCTTCCATCCTTCCGAGGTAGGTAAAATGAGGACCCAGATTGTTGGGGGCAATGTAAATATATATATACATTGCTTACTGGTGTACACCGCTTAGAGAGTGCTTGCACTTAAAGCAGTATATAAGTCTCATAAATAAATAAATAAATAAATAAATAAATAAACATGCCATCAGGGAATAAGGACATCAAGCATCTTCTGTATCTTCATTAAGAGCCTCCAAATGGTGACTGATTCAAGAACCTGAGGGAAACAGTTTTGTTACTTACTATTTATATATTATAATTAAGGTGACCAACCGTCCTCCTTTAGGGAGAACAATCCTCCTTTTGTAAATTCTGTCCTCCCTCGAAAAGTGTCCTACATGTCCTCCTTTTCGATATTTGAAGAGTAATCTGCAGGACATTTTTTTTCTCATAGAACACTCAGAATGAGGTTCCAGCACCTTTTTTTGATGGTTTTTTTCAACTTTTGCATGAACTGTGCTACTCCCCCTGTTAGCTTTTGAAAGCCAATAGGAATTGCTGCTGAGTGCGCCAAAATACATGGCCGGCAAACTTTGCACATGCAAGTTGTCTGCAGCGAAGGTGAATTGGCAGGAACTTTGCACCCCTCCCTGCTACCCAACTACACCATCTCCTAGTTAGTCCTGAAGATACCTGGAGGAGATTAACTTCCATTTAGGGATGGAAAAATAAAAAAAGAGGAAATGTCATTTCAACAATAAATTGAATAAGGAATTTCCATTCATCATATCAAAGAAAGATAACATTGTTTTCTGCAATATTTGCAGCGGAGAATTTTGTATTGCAGTTGGGGACACAGCAGCTATTATGAAACACTTGACCACCAAGAAACATAAGCAAACATCAGATACATCTGCTTCCAGTTGTAAAGTAACAAGTTTTTTTAAAACTTCAAAGTATTCTGAAGATGAAAAACAGTTAGCTGCAATGGAGGGAACATTTGCATTCCATACCATACCATAATTCACAATCAAAGTTTTCGTAGTATGGATTATACAACTAAATTATTGAAAAAGTTTCACGATGCTATATTTTCATGTGCCAGGACAAAATGCGAGGCTATTATTAAATCAGTATTTAAAAATTACTCTGACAAAATACTTACAGAAGACTTCGAAATTGCAACATTTGTAATGGTTTTATCTGATGCATCCAATCATAATGAAACTAAATTGTATCCAATATTAGTAAGATATTTTAATGTTGCCAAGGGCATTCAGGTAAAAATTTTAAATTTAGAATCCATTGAGGGCAAAACTGCTGAAATTTTGTCAAACCATTTATACAGAGTAATAAATGAAAACAATTTGAAATCCAAAGTTGTTGCACTAACAGCTGATAATACAAACACAAATTTTGGTGGGCGAAGACGCAAAGGGGTGAATAAATGTGTATGTAAAATGACAAGATTTACTCCAAAAGAAAATACTAGGAATAGGTTGTAATGCACATATTTTGTCAAATGTAATCAACACAGCGTCATGTGCCATGCCAATTTATGTAGAAGTAATAATAACTACAATTTATTTGTATTTTAGTCGTTTTACCATTTGTGTGGCTACTTTAAAACAATTTTGTGACAAAGCGAATGTTCAATACAAAAAACTTTTAGGATATTCAAAAGTTAGATGGCTATAGAGCATGTTCTACAATTATTTGAGCCTCTCCGTTCATATTTTTTAAGTTTAGACAAATGTCCTAAAATCCTGGAATCGTTTTTCAATAATGAAATATCTGAGATATTAATGTATTTTGTACATAATCAAGCATCTATTTTTCACAAAATGATTCAAAAGATTGAAGGTGAACACATTTCAGCTACAGAAGTTAGTCTTATTTTGAATGACTTTATCCTTCAATATAAAACTTGATTTGAAGAAAAAAATTCTTCCTTTAGTTATAAAAAGAAAATTGTCAGACTTAGAGGAATCAAATCCAGGCATAACAGAAAAGTTTATCAAAGAAGTGCAGAATTTTTACCAAACATGTTTTCAATATATTGAAGAGTGGTCTGAAACAAACATCACAGGAAATAACAGTTTTCAATGGTGTTTTTTGACTTCATCGCAAGTATATTGGACAGATATTGAATCTTGTGTTGAGTTTTTATCTAAAGAAATGCCAGACATTAAAATAGATGACAATTTTCTCTTTGAAGAAATTAGAAGACTAAATGTATTTTTAAATTCTGAAAAATTAATACAATGGGAAAATAAACACATTGAAATTGATAAAAGATGGGTGGAAATATTCAGCCATTTCAAAAATGAACATATTCCATGTGAAAATTTATTTATTCTTGTTCAGTTTACATTGTGCTGCCCTGGAACTAATGCAGCAGTTGAAAGGGTTTTTTCAATTGCTAATGATTTTTGGAAAAGTGAGAAATCGAGATTGAATGTTGATATTCTAGCTGCAGCACTTGCCGTAAAATATGAAGGATATTTCTTGTTCAGATATTTCCAATATATTGTTAGAAGATGATACATTGAAAAAAAATATTCATTCCAACTTTCATCAATACAGCTTCTTCAGACTGCTGTTCTACCTTCTTCTCTTCTGAAACTTTAAACATTATAGGTTTAAAGACTGAGGGGTCTCAACAAGTCGAGATGAAGGAGCAGAGAATGACTCAGGCAGTATACAAATGCAAGGAAAAGGAACAACAGAAAAAGGAGGTTAAAGAAGTATTACAAGAATTTGTTTCTGAGCCTGTGGGAGAAGCAAGACCTAAGAGTTCTTTGGTGCAATCTTCAATGGTAGATCTTCAAGCAGCTTTCTCGAGGTTATTGGATAAGAGAGATGGGTAAAGAATGTAAAGATTGTTCCAAGGTTATTGACAGATTATAGCTCATTGCAGATGGAACTGGTTATTGGAAAAGAGGAGAGAAGATTATGGAGACTGAATGAAAACTTTAGATAAGAAGTGTATGCTTAGAAACTTAAGGAGCATTTAAAGGAATATTTTGTTTTAAATATGTATAAGGGAATTTCAATGGTATAAGTAATGCTTATATGTGTGTTGATTGTGATGACAAAGAAAGATGGATAAACTTTATATAATATAAGTATGATATTAGAAAATATTGTTTAGCTTTCTGAATAATTTATATTTAAATTTATACTTAAAGTTTATAATATTTTAATGGCGGACTAGATTCCAATTAATTTACTTTATATGAAATATGATATTTTGTAATGTTATTAAATTAGGGAGATGATTGGTTTATTAATTGTGAAAGAAACAGAAGTTGTGAATTATAAATAAAATAAATTATAATGGTAAACTGGTAGGATTGTAATGACAAAGAAATTATTTTAATGTTAATTTTTTTCTTTTTCTCTTTCTGTTTTTTATACATAATGGAGTTAAAGTACTTAATAATTCGTTTATTGAATGTAATTATATTTGTTTGAGGTTTATTTGAGTTTAAAAGTTTTTCCTTTTAAGTTCTAGTTAACCCTGTATTCAGCTCTGGGAAGAAGGGGGGGGGGTTTGGGGAGGGTTGGGAGGGATTGGGGAAGGGGTTTTTTATTGTAAAATTGTAAAAATTTATAATAAAAAAATATTCATTCAATGGAAAAGTATTCATTTAAATAATAATTAATAGGCATGTAAGCATACAATATAAAATGTTATTGTTACAAATGTTTTTATTATGCGTTTATCATATTATAGTGTATTCTGTATTATTGTTGCAATGAATAAAATGTTTCTTTTATTTACGATATTTTTTCTTCAATTATTCCTTTTCATTGTAAAAAAGTTGATCACCTTATTATAATATTATCTATTATATAAATTATATAGTTATCATTTGCTAGATGTGTATACTCCCACTTTTCTTACATATATCCTCATTATTTTCATTTGTTTTATGGTTAGTTCCATAGAAAGCAATCCTCATAGTACTCCTATTTTCATTTAGTTGCTTATGTTCAGCTGGAGGTCAGCTTCTTTGCAATTGCTAGATTCTGCCTGTATTCATGCTCTTTTTTTAATAAAAAATACAGAATCTTTAATGTGTGAGTGCCTTACATGAACTAAGTGTTCGCTCTAGAATAGGGAAGGTGAATCTAGGGCTGCAACAGATGCACGCAGTTCACAAATCTCCTGTGACAGTTATTGCTTAAGAATTAATAGCATAATCTACAGCCATTTTCAGCTACGCTTATAGATAAAACTGGGGGGATTAAACCTAAAATAAGCATCTCACACTAAAAAGTTCTCTGAAAAAAAATCTAGCTCCACTTACTTAACCTTCAGTCTCCCCTCAAATGGCAGATTTGGTCTCTACCAACCAGAAAATTGTCCATTTCTGCTTTAGAATATAATTTATATATAATAAATTATGTAATAAAGTATATTATATTATATTATATTATATTATAATATAATATAATAATTTCTGGCAACAAACAGAACTGGAATATGCAAGTCTTTGAAGAGTGGTCCTTGACAATGAAAAACCAGAAAATGTCTACACATATCCACCTCATTTCAGTAGCAATCACAGCAGAAGGATCTTCCACAAATGTGCAAAAAGGCACTTCTCTCGCTTCCTAAGGCAAAAATCTAAATCTGTTTCAGAGGTGAACATAACCTTTTTGTGGCTGTAATTTTTTAAAAGATGATGCATATATTTTTTTTTAACATCTGAGGCCAACAGAGTTTGGAAGGGTGTCATGTTCATTCTACTGGAAGAAATAAGGTCAAGATATTTGGTCTAGTAGTCTTGGGGTATTACAGGTGCATTCAATCTTACAAACCACTGGCCAGAAAAGCTTATCTTGGAAGTCCAAGCAGCATCTAAAATGAGTCTTGAATTGCCTACCGCTAAGGCTTCAATTGACTCTGTTTTATTCAAAATTATTTATTATTTCTATTATTTTTTTTTTTTTTAAAAAAAAAGAAAGAACAGTGAAAATCAACCAACAGAATCATTTGGACTTACCTTCCAGGCTGCTCCAGATTTCACTTACAGTTTTGTTTTGACCTTTCCTCTTCTGCCATTTTCTCTTGTATGCTTCCAGTGATTATAAAATAGAACATGAGAATCTGAATCTGAACTGAGTGGGCAGCCAGTGTGTTCTTGAGAATACTGGCCAAATATCAAAATCTTTGCTTTGTGATGCCCAAGATGTATAGATTTTATAAATAGGAAAATGTTGCTGTTATTACCTGTGAACCATCTTATTATAAGATAGTTTTCAGCAAACATAACTAAAAAGTTTGGAAATGTATTGTCAGGAGGTATAGATTATATTCACAACCCTGTTTAATCATATATTCAAAGGTCCCATTTTGGTTCTCCTTCCAGCTGTTTGATTAAAAAGAAACTTCCTTATTCAGCTAATTTTTAAAAATCCTCCTCCTTCTCCTTCCAAAAAAAGTTTCTTTTCCTCTCCCTCTCCCTCTCCCTCTCCCTCTCCCTCTCCCTCTCCCTCCCTCCCTCCCTCTCTCTCTCTCTCTCTCTCTCTCTCTCTCTCTCTCTCTGCTTTTCCTCCCAGCTTTTCAGTTTGATTGTGAATAAAGGAAAGTCTATATTTTCAGATCATTCCTTTTTACGTTTAGATGTGTCTGAAGCATGCCAACAAGCAACACATTTGCCAATTAGCTGTGAAAAATATAACACCATTTTCAGAAGCCTTGCTGAACATCCACATTCCAGGTGACAACTCGCTTAGTAGCATATGCCAAATAATGAACTAACTGTCTCAAAGCAGTATGGACTTCCGTTCTTGACAAAATGCAGATAAATTAAAAGTAACAAGAAACCACAATAGGCAGCTGAATGCCAAAAGAAAAGAGAAGCTGTCAAACTCTTTATGGAAGTGTTAGAATGCTTTTTCATGAACTGTTAAAAGTCTGAGTGAGAATTTGACAAATAGGCGTTTCAAGATACCAGATCATATATTTATCACTGAGCTTGTCTTGCTGGCCAGCTTCTTGTTGTATATATATGTAGGTTAACAAGTTTGACTTTGTTGGTGCAACACAACGATGGATAGTCCCTTCTGTAGTTGTTGAGCAGAGTTCAGAAACCCGGGGTAATGGTTAAGCATTCTAATATACATGTATACACGTTGTAAGTGTGCACTGAAGAAGCCCCACAAATCATGACAATATGCCATTGTTGTGTGCTTGCTGCAAGACTGCCAGCTTCAACTTGATCAAGTCTTCATTGCAACCTATTGCCTGTACACACACCTTCGCTTCTCCTCTGCTGCCCTCTAAATTTTGATTCTGCATATCATCCTACTTCTGCTATGCACATTTGACTACAGGTAGTCTTTAACTTATAATAGTTCATTTACTGACCTTTCAAAGTTACAACGGCATTGAAAAAAGTGATTTATGACCATTTTTCACACTTACAACCATTGCCGCATCCCCTTGGTCACGTGATCAAAATTCAGATGCTTGGCAACTGGCTCATATTTATGACGGTTGCAGTGTCCATGTGATCTTCTTACCAGCAAACTCAATGGGGAAGCTAGATTCATTTAATAACCCTGTTAGTAACTTAACAACTGCAGTGATTCACTTCACAACTGTGGCATGAAAGGTCGTAAAATGGGGCAAAATTCGCTTAACAAATGTTTCACTTAGCAACACAAAAATTTGGGCTGAATTATGGTAGTAAGTCGAGGACCATCTGTAGTTCATTTAGATTATGAGAGAGAGAGAGAGAGAGAAACCTCTAAAAGTATCATGTAGAACAATGGCAACAAAATAGTACCTGGTATATATCTTCATTTTCTTGCACATACTTTAGAGCATGGTTTTTCAAAGAATGTTTTGCTTAACCCTAGGGCAGAAGTTCTCAACAACTTAAGCTGTGTGAATTTCAAGTCCCAGAATTCCCTAGCCAACGTGTTTCCCCGGGATATTGCAAGAGACTAAGGGGAAAAACTCAAACACAGCCAATGTTTTATCACTAGAACTTTGCCTTTTGATCAGAGATTCTGGAAAAATTTTTTAAAAAAACTATCAGGTTCACTGGTAACATAATGTTTGAAAATTCTGTCTTATAGGACCATAATTCGATCTTGGTTTGGCTTGTTCATATTTAGTAATAACCCTTTTTCTGGACTGGCCAATTAGCATTATGATTTTCCCTGCTGCTCCCAAACATGGTTATAGTGAACAAAGGAAGGAAACTTTTTTTCCATCCATAATTTATATATATAGAAATGTTGACATAGCCAAATTTTTACTTTCCATAAGAGTTTTAAGTCAATGAAAGTTACAGAACATTGTAAGTGCCTCTCTTTTGATTTCATCAATCACAAAGAAAACCTTCCAGGGGCAAATAGTATTAGCTCACAGAAAGTTTTGTGTTTCCAATGGAAGAGGCCCTGAAGGAAATCAATTAACAATTTCTCAAATATGTGTAGCAATTTAAAAGTGCTCAGCATATGCAGGAGCACACGGCTTTTAAGATTTCCTAAGTATACCTAATCAATCAAGTATATTAAAATCTTTAGATGAAACTACAGAAATATTAACATGTAAAAGTAATCTAAATGAAAAATGTAACAACATTTTGTTATTCTCTATATTTCACATGTTGTTGTGTTCTTGTTTTACTTTTGTTAAGAATTCTATTCTATGATGAGAAAGAATGAGAAATGGAGAGGGAGAGGGAGAGAGAGAGAGATCATAGAGATGTAGAAATAGAGACAGAGACAAAGTTAGAGACAGAGATAGACATAGACATAGAATTGGTAGAGATGAGAGAGAAAGAGAGACTATGGATGAGAGAGAGAGAGAGAGATGTGTGTATGTAAGAGAGAGATGATAGAAAGATAGATGAGAGAGACAGACAAATAGATGATAGCGAGAGAGAGAGAGAGACTGATAGATGATAGGGAGATGATAGAGAGAGAGATGAGAGAAAGAGTCAGAGAGATGATAGAAAGATAGAAATAGAGATAATATAGAGTTAATGAGATAGAGACAGAGATGAGAGAGAGAGACAGAGATTTATAGATAGAAGGGGAGAGAGATGAGAGAGAGAGAGACAGACAGACAGACAGACAGACAGACAGAGATGATAGAGAGATAGAGATGAGAGACAGAGAGAGACAGGAAGATGATAGAAAGATAGAAATAGAGATAATATAGAGCAGTGGTTCTCAACCTTTTTAATGCCGCGACCCCTAACTGGTCGTAAGTCGAGGACTACTCAACTGGTGCAGCACTGTTTGCAGAATGGGATTTTTGGCGGGCTCAGCAGGGCAGAGACCGCCTGGACAATTCTTATTGGCTTTTGAAAGCCAATAGAATTAGACTCTATTCTAGAGAGTCTATTCTATTGGCTTTCAAAAGCCAATAGAATAAAAGGGAGTAGCACAGCTAAGGAAAAGGGGGGAAAATGGCGGACTGCATTGTTTGGCGACCCCCGTGAAATGGTCGTTCGACCCCAAATGGATTCCCGACCCACAGGTTGAGAACCACTGATATAGAGATAATAAGATAGATAGAAATGAGAGAGAGAGAAAGAGAGAGACAGTTACAGAGATTTATAGATAGAAGGGGAAAGAGATGAGAGAGAAAGAGAGAGAGAGAGAGAGAGAGAGAGAGAAGGAGAGAGAGTTGTGTTTTCCGTTTGTTGGCAATTGACGAAGACACATGGTAAAAACAACAAGCTCTTTATTACTCTTCTCCTACAACCAAGCAAGCAGTAAAAGGCACGCAGGCCTTTTATAGTGCCTGAAACCCAGACAGTGTGAACCACTATGAATTGACCATTTTCGCACCTTGCGCATGTGCGCAAGGCTGGCGCCACCCTGTCTGGTCCCAGGCAGCTTTTGGTTTGCCTGGGACCATTTGAAACAATTCTAAGCCTGCTTTCTGCTCCATCAGGCTCAGGACACAACATTGAGAGAGAGAGAGAGAGGGAGAGACAGACAGACAGACAGATAGACAGACAGACAGACAGAGAAATAGATAGGGGAAGTCAGACTGACAGACAGAGAGAGAAATAGATGGGGGAGAGATTATAGAGTGATAGAAATGAGAGAGAGAGATCCTTGCAGAACATGATTTGTTTCTAATCTGAAATTTCCCATTATTACACATTCTTCCTAAATAAATATATTAAAAAAATAAATTCTTTAAACTGTATTCTCAGTTGTCAAGATTGTGTTCTATAACCACAAACAAATTAAAAATATAGGAAATGTTTAGATCATTTTCTATCAAGGTCAATGTTGTTTACTCTAAGAAACAGTTCCCACAATTTAATAATAATAATAATAATAATAATAATAATAATAATAATAATAATAATAGTACCTATAGTAATAGGTGCCTTGGGTGCAATCTCAAAACAACTGGAGCACCACTTGAATACCATTGGCATTGACAAATTTGCCATTAGTCAATTGCAAAAGTTGTCAATTAGTCAATTAGTCAATTGCTTCCATCATGCGACAATATATGTAATACCATCAAACATCCACATCTGCCTATCCCAGGTCCTTGGTAAGGATTCAATAGGTAGACAAAAATGCCAAATCCAGTCTGAACATCTGGCTGACTGTGCAATGATCAATAATCATAATCATAATAAAGTTGGAAGGGACCTTGGAGGTCATCTAGTCCAGCCCCCTGCTCAGGCAGGATTCCCTATACTATTTCAGACAAAGGGCTGTCCAATCTCTTCTTAAATACTTCCAGTGTTGGAGAATTCACAGCTTCTGGAGGCAGGTTGTTCCACCAATTAATTGTTCTAACTGTCAAGAAGTTTCTCCTTAGTTCTAGGTTGTTTCTCTTTTTGGTTAGTTTCTATCCATTGTTTCTTGTCTTGCGTTCAGGTGCTTTGGAGAAAGGCTTGACTCCCTCTTCTTTGTGGCAACCCCTAGATATTGGGACACTCCTATCATGTCCCTCCTTGTCCTTCTCTTCATTAAACTAGACATACCCAACCATTCCTCGTATGTTTTAGCCTCCAGTCCCCTAATCATCTTTGTTGCTCTTCTCTGTACTCTTTCCAGAGTCTCAACATTTTTTACATTGTGGTGACCAAAACTAGATGCAGTATTCCAAGTGTGGCCTTAATGCCAAGTGTGGCATTGTAAAGTGGTATTAACACTTCACGTGATCTTGATTCTATCTCTCTATTAATGCAGCCTAGTAGTGTGTTGGCTTTTTTGGCAAAAGCAGCAAACTGCTGGCTCATATTTAAGTGATTGTCCACTAGGACTCCAAGATCCCTCTCACATTTACTATTATTGAGCAAGGTACCACCTATGCTATATCTGTGCATTTGGTTTTTCTTGCCTAAATGTAGAACCTCACTTTTTTTACCGTTGAATTTCATTTTGTTAGATAGCGCCCAGTGTTCAAGTCTGTCAAGATCCTTCTATATCTTAAGTCTGTCTGCTGGAGTGTTAGCTATTCCCGCCAGTTTGGTGTCATCTGCAAATTTGATGAGTTCCCCTTCTATCCCCTCATCCAATTCATTGATGAAGATGTTGAAGAGCACTGGGCTCAGAACAGAACCCTGGCACCCCACTACTCATTTCCCTCCATGTAGATGCAGTTCCATTGAGGACTACACACTGAGTACGGCCGGTCAGCCAGCTACGGATCCATCTGGTGGTGATGCTGTCTAACCCACATTTTTCTATCTTATCAAGTAGTAAGTTGTGATCTATTTTATCAAATGCCTTACTGAAGTCCAAATAAATTATATCTACAGCATTCCTCTGGTTCACTAATTTTGTCACTTGGTCAAAGAATGCAATAAGATTTGTCTGGCATGATCTGTTTTTGACAAACCCATGTTGGGTTTTAGTAATGGCTTTGTTTGCCTCTAGGTGTTTGCTTATTCGTTGTTTGATTATCTTTTCCAGAATCTTCCCAGGTATTGTGGTCAGGCTGATAGGTCTGTAATATCCTGGATCCATTTTTTCCCTTTTTTGAAGATGGTAACTACATCAGCTCTTTTCTAGTCCTCCAGTAGTTCCCCAGTGCTCCAAGATCTTTGAAAGATATGGTTCAGTAGTTCTGAGATCACATCTGCCAGTTCCTTGAGAACCTTGGGGTGTAATCCATCTGGTTCTGGTGATTTGAACTTGTCTAGGCTGGACAGGTGCTCACTTACCATTTTCTTGCCCATCTTAACGTGTTTCTAATCTGTTTTTTACGGTACTGTTTTTAATAGGTTTTTTCTCTTTGTGTAAAGATGGATGCAAAAAACAAGTTAAATAGTTCTGGTTTCTCCCTGTTGCTTGTCACCTTCTTGCCACTTTCTCCCACTAATGGGCCAATTCTTTGTAGGAGACATTCCCAGAATCCCAGCTCTACCTGGAGATGCTAGAGATTGATCCCAAAAACTTCTGTTTGGAAAATGTGATCTTACTCAGCATTTCCCAAGACTAAAATCTCATTTAAACCACCGCATCAATCTCAGAAAGTTAATCCCGTTACAGGTAGTCATCTACTTATGACTACAATTGAGACCAAAATTTTCATTGCTAAATGAAATCATTTGTTAAATGAGTTTTGCCTCATTTTGCACCTTTTCTTGCTATAGTTGTTAAGTGAATCATTGCAGCTGTGAAGTTAGTAACACAGTTGTTAAGTGAATTTGGCTTCCTCATTGACTTTGCTTGTCAGACGTTCGCAAAAACTGATCACATTACAATTTTGTAGCAAAAGACTTCTACTTTTAAAATGCACAAATGTTTAGGATACAAACTTTCATAGTCTAGAAACACAGCCAATAACTATAACTAATTTTGGCTTTGCATGTTCTTCAGAAACCTTAGTTAACCTAGACTAAAATAATTGCATGTTTTGTTCTCCTTCTCTCTACTATGATTCTTGCCCTTTCCTATCCCTGCATAAATCTGTTTTTCTTGTAGCAAAATAAATTCATATATAGCTAACTAATTTTATAATGAGACAAAGCAAGATGCTTGAGTGAGGTAGATGTGAGCAAACTTTTTCCCTATTTTCCATCTACTACTGTTGTTTAATATTTGACATTTGTTCAACAGATCTTTGGTTATTCAATCTTATTTTGTTTTGCTTATGGCCTAGGATGAGTAACTATTATAGAACTTCAGAAAGGCAATGGATTGGTAAAACTATCAAATAGCTTTGCCTCTTCGTGTATTTTTCCCATTTTTTCCTATCACACTGCTTCATCCTCTTCCCATTTTCATCTACAACACAAACAGAATGCTTATCTTCCTAAGCACTTAATTTCTCAAGCATGTCAATACCAGAAGCATTACTTTCTCCTCATCTTATGTTTTCAACCTGAAATCAATCTATTGATTAGGTCAGTTAGAGGATGATTTGTCTCTGGCTGGTAAAATTGATCTTCCATCTTCTTTACTCCCTGGGTAATCATCTACACAATTAAATCACAATCTGCAATACAGCCTCATCATCTTTGGGTCTTCTCTGGATCATGCCCAGACTACTTTCTCAAGCGATTCTTTCTAGGTGTCCATGAACTAACAACCTTTTAGCAGTGAAATACTGCCCAGACCAACTTCAGTTTGTCATCTCACTTTGTCCTTAAAACTGATCTTCAGCCTGTGTAGGTTGAATAAATTGCCTACCAATCATTTGTGGTTTCCATTCCAATTTTCCTTTCAGTTCCCTTTTCCAGTATTACTCTAATACTTTTGAGATTGCACCTCTAATGCCAGCTCAGTATCTGTGATCCCTTCCTCTCCATCCTACAGGAATGCTTCCTATGGAAACTAAACTTTGATCTAGTATTAGATTTTCCTTATGAGAAAAACTGGCAATAAGCATTTGTTTGGGTTTCCTCATGAATACATGAACAGTCATAGAGAGTGTAAGCTGTGTGCAACAACGGCAGTGAATGAAAGCTGTAACAAGGGCAGTGGTAGATTGTGCCTTTAATAAAAACATTCTATGAGATTTTGTCCAAATAATTACATGAATAAAAAAAGCAAGTACACCTTTATGAATCCAAATGGAAATAATTAGTTGAAAAAGAGAAATAAAATCTATGAATGCTTGCCAAAGATTTCATTCATATCTGTAAAGTACTTCCATCAGGACCTGAGAGAGAAGCCAGTTACCCTTTACAGCTACAAGACACTATACACACAATATCTAATTCAGACTCTGCTAGAAACCAAAACTTTTCTTAGAATCTGTCTAAATATCATAAAATAATGAGCAAGCTTTTGAGCTCTTTAAAGTCTGTGTCAATGGTGATTATTAAGCACAATAAATGTGGGGGGGAGAGAAGTGGGGAAAGATTTCATGAAAATTAAAAAAGCAAAATCTTTATTTCTATTTGTGTAAAGCCCTGAAGATCAATGGATGTTCTCAGTTATCCCGGTCATGGAAAAAAATGTGGTTTTTTTCAAGAGGCAACTGGACTTTGTTTTTCCTTGAAGACATTTTGCTTCTCATCCAAGAAGTTTCTTCAGTTCTGAATTGAAGAACTGTAGAACTGAAGAAGCTTCTTGAATGAGAAGCAAAATGTCTTCAAGGAAAAACAAAGTCCAGTTGCCTCTTGAAAAAAAATCACCTTTGGGATAAAGTCTTGATGAGAAAGTCTTCCTCATTTAAGCTGAAGTTCAAATAGTATCAAGTGGCTCATCTCAAGACTTATTCTTGAATCATTATGTCAGAAAGCTTTGATCTCACTCCCATTTTGCTTAACCTAAGTCTTGAAGGGAGCTTAAAATTCAAGAGCTTGTTGCAGATTTATTTTTGTTTTTCTTTTAATTTATGGATCTGCCCAAACAGCTGTTTAATACCTGACATTTCTTCTTTCAGTCAGTTTCTTTCTTTCAGTTCCCTGCTTCCATGGAAATCAAACAGTATTTCAATAGAAATGTCTTCTAAAGACCAAGAGGAGCTGTAATAAGAGGAGAAACTGCACAAAAAATTGTCCATTGTGAATATTGTAGAACTTTTTTTTAACCTCCCAATTTATAATAGTTAAAAAAACTTTAATTAAAAAGTTGTTTTGACTTAGCTTTATTCAGTAGTGGATACCTTTCTAGAATGGTGGATTTTTGTATAGCAGACAAAACATAAATAACCATCACACAGTTTACTCTGCAATGCAGAAATGAGAAATAAGTCATAAAAGGATTGTTTGCTGAAGCAGAAAAGAAAACATTCTAACCATGTGGCCTAAAGCAGATATTTACTTGATCTCCTGGGTGTACATTTTAATTTAAATGCCTCTCCTTTAGAACCCTGAAGCACAATGAGGAGTAAAGCATTAAAAATAAAGCATAAAAAGGAAAGCAACTGTTCTTTCCCAACCCAGTTAAGGAAACAACTGACAAGTGCATCCACTTATTTCAGAAATAGAAAATATAAGAAGCACTAGTAATATTTGCAGAGGCTTTGTCTAATATTTAAACAGTGAGTCTTTAAATATTGTGCATTGTGAGAGGAGTGCATCTTTCAGCCAGCATGAAATAATGCACAAGAAGTGCAAGCATTTGTCTGTCTGGAGAGCCCCTATTATTAAATCTTTCCTTAATCTTATTTTGTATTGGGTTTGTGAGCAAACATGGATCTATATACTGTGTGTGTGTGTGTGTATGTGTGTGTGTATCTATGTGTGTATTTAGCTGCTTAAAGAGTGAATGTATATGTTCTATTAATACATAAGCTCACCATCTCACATCCCCCTGCAACTCAGACTAACCTGAGCACAACAAAGCCCCCACCCAAACAGAACACTCCCCCAACCAATCAGAGCACAGCCAACCCCCCCCATCCAATCAGAGCACAGCCAAGCTCCTAACCAATCAGAACACACCTCCATCCAATCAGAACACAGCCAAGCTCTCATCCAATCAGTTCATACCCCCACTGGCAGTTAAAAGGAAGAAACAGCTACGATCACACATTGCTCCTAGAAGCACGAAGCCGAAAACACCTGCCTGAAGATGATGAATGAGACTTCGTCGAAACGTCGCCAAGACCTACATACAGAGACCCGCGAAAACCTCAGAAAACACACATACATACATACATACATACATACATACATACATACATATATTAAAGGATAATAATAATAAGTATGGAGGACTGCATTGAGTCCTTTAAATATATATATTAAAAGAAATTTTAACCTAATTTAGCATCCTACTTAATGTAATAGAAACTGTACAAGTGAATTATCTTTCAATGGTAAAAAATTACATAGAAGAGCCTATTTATTTAATGAATAGGTAAAGTATGAGATAGCCAGGAATTCAGCAGTTTGATATCTGTTAGGGGCTGTGATTTTAATTGATGTCCTGAACCCACATTAAGCCAGTTAGATTTTAAAAAATGCGCTAAAACATATCTTGCTCTAAGGGAGTTGAAGATTAGTTCAATTTCTCTCATCTAGAAGAAGCACCTCAGAGTCTTCCGTGATCAATTAAGAGACTGAGAGGAGAAGAAACAATGATTCATATATACGCATGTTGCCTCTTGGAATACAAACAAGGGTCTGGAATAGCTCCTGGTTCAAATATGTGTCCAAAAAGAAATAGGTAAGAATGATTACCTAATTCTCACTAGAAAGAGTTACTTAGTAAAGTCTTTTCCTTTCATTCTAGCTCCTATTTTGTTATACCCCAGATACACTTGAAGTCCAGCACAAATGAAGTATGCACCTAGCCAGTTCCCTGGAATTCTCCACTATATCTCTTACAAGCAGTCTAGAAGACAGATTGAAGTCGAAATGTTCCCTTGGTGCAGACTGTTTGAAAACTTGATTTACTTTACCTCAATCCAGTGTTCAGGTTATGGGAATTAAAACCAAAGCAATCTGATACTAGACAACTGCAAGTAGATGTGTAGAGCAATACTTCAAACACATCAATCATCTTTTCTAAGGTACAAATCGGGCAACATTTTTTTTTCTAGAGATATTTAGCTGCAGCTTTTATTCTCATTTGTCTCAACTGATATGAAAGAAAAGAACAAATGTAGTGTAGTGGTTAAGGCATCAGATTCAAAAACCTGGAGATTGTGAGTTGTAGCCCCATCTTAAATGCCAGGCTGCGTGATCTTAAGCCAGTCACAGCCCTAGGAAGAAGGCAGTGGTGAATTATATCTGAAAATGTTGCTAAGAAAAATGCAGTGACTTTTCCAGGTAGCCACCATGAGTCAAAAACTGACTCAAAGGTGGAAAAACAAAGCAAAATGTAAGCAAGGGGATTCAATCAATCAAATCTTTATTCCAGTCATGGACCAACATAAAGCAGTGCAGCAAAGATGGTAACAAACTAATAGCTCCTGAAATAAGCTTCCAGCTTGTGACTGGCCTCACCCCTTTTGGGAACATAAATCTTACTGCTTTAGGATATCTTCCCCAAGAAATATTACAACATAAAAGCCAGTCAATCAATCAATTAATTAGTTTTTATTTGGTCATAGGCCAGCAAATAAAACAAAAAAAATCACAACCAATTAAGATAAAAAGAGAAACACATAACATTCTAAAAGGTATCCTAAAGCAATAACTAAGTTGTCTCTGTGATGGGAAGATAGGAATAAATTCTTATTTGTTTCTATCTTTTATTGTTTTTATGGGCCCCAGTATCATTACTGGGGCTTGTCCAGGTTCTTTTCTTATCTTTGATTGGTATTTTTAGGCCATAGGATCAAGCCAAAAGGAAGCTTGTTTCAGGAGCTAATTGTTTGTTGCCATCTTTATGTTGATCCATGACTGATTTGATTGATTGAATCCCCATATCCTTGCTTACATTTTGCTTTGTTTTTCAACCTTTGAGTCAGTTTAAAATAATATGTATATGTAACATTTTGTCTGCTAGATCAGGGGTGGGGAATAATGGACCTTTTATGATTTGTGGACTTCATTTCCCAGAATTCCTAAGTCAGTTATGCTCAGCCATGCTCCATTCTGGGAGTTGAAGTCCACAAGTCATAAAAGGGCCATTGTTCCCCACCTCTGTGCTAGATAATGACCCTGCCCCATATGTTGTAATTATATATTTTATTCAAATCTTTACCTCTTAAACTACATCTAATATATCAGCACATTGAAGAAAAAATATGTTGTATCAATCTATATAATTTTCAAGTTTCCATTTATTACATTTAACTCTGAGCAATCCCAGTGAGTGAGTAATTTCTAATTAATCCATTTACAGAAGCATTACTTATCTATCAAAATTAAATGGTGTACATTTAGAGTGCCTTAGTGTAAATACAAAACTCATTTCTTATTTAAAAGCTCCTCCCACCCACACACACACCTATGCATACATATTGGGCCATATCTGAACATTTTTTAGGACCATAAGTTCATAACTTTCTATGTGAGTGATTTATGAAAATGCAAAGAAAAACTAACCAAGCAGATTATTATAGACAGATAGTGTATAGCTAAATTGTTGGTACAGTCTGCTATTTTTGACCTTTCCTTATGCAAGAAAGAGGGATTCATTTAGACAGTTAAGTCACAAGTAGCTACATGGATCCAAGCTATCTGAGAACTGGCTTATCACAGTGGGATTAGCTTATCCTACTCGAGCCAGCAGAAGGGGCATGTTGTAGACTCCACTGACCAAGGAATTTTGGCTGGCAAGGTCCAGAACAAGAGCCTTTTCTACTGTGGCTCCTGCCCTCTAGAACATCTTGCCCACTGAGGTCAGAACTGACCCACCCTTTTGGCTTTCCAAAACGCCTTGAAGACATAGCTATGCAATGAACCATATCACATTGTTGGATATTACAATAAAAAATATTTAAAAAAACAATACTCAAAGAATACCAGGCTCAAGTAGTTTTTATTTAAATGTATAGAAGGGAAGAAACAAAAAGAAAGCAAGATACCAAAGGAAAACACACAAATGGATTTATTTATATACACAGCTTAATTATACACTTCTTGGATGAGAAATGAAACGTCTTCAAGAAAAAACAAAGGAAGTCTAGTTGCCTTTTGAAAAAGCATCTTTGGGTCAATTATCAGTTATTTATAGTCACTAAGTTTAAGCTGGCCAGAAGAACCTCAAGAATGCTCGAATGGGAGCACTCATTGTGTCTTGTACTTCCTGCAAACCAGTGCCTGCCCCTTCCTCTCATTCTTTGAAGGTGAACACATCTTCAGTGTACTGCTAATGACTAGTGCAGGGGTAGGCAACCTTGGCTCTTTTATGACTCATGGACTTCAACTCTCAGAATTCCTGAGCCAGCTTGGCTCAGGAATTCTGGGAGTTGAAGTCCACGAGTCATAAAAGAACCAAGGTTGCCTACCCCAGCACTAGTGCATGGAAAAATCAGCAGCATCTTGAAAACCTAGAATGTTATGTTCTCATAATTCTGCAAGCATTGTAGTTGGACATTCTATCTCCTAAATTAGTATGGTATGTTGTACTTCTTTAAAAGGGGAAAACAATGAAATAAAATCATCTGATCCGGCTACCTTCACTGATCAAAGGTCAATTCTTTACTAAAGACATTTAGTAAAGGATTTCTCTATACTGCCCATTGCCCTGTTTCACCATTACCAGAATGGGCCATTAACCATTTTTGGAGAAATGAGTGAGGTCATTCTGTACTCACTTTCCACTCATTGCAAATGCAATCTCCAAATTTATTTTTCTGCTGTGGTTTTTCAAGAAATCTTTTCTGTCCCATATCACGTTCTGTACTCTTGCCCATTTTATCTTGTGCACTTTTACTCTGTGACAGGCTAACAATAGCAGTTTGTTGGTTATTTTGCAGAGGCTGGAAGAACCCTTCAACTGAGTCAGTCAATCAATCAATCAATCAATCAATCAGATCTTTGTTATGGTCATAGACCAGTATAACAACTGAATCATGGACTCCAATGTTTTCTAGAGCTATTATAAAATTTCTGAGAAAAATAGCATAATTGCTGTTATTTGTCCTATAATAGAAGAATACTGGCTAATAATCTGAAGAAACCCTTTTTTTAAAAAAAAAAAAACTATTTTTCTTTCCCTGAATCGGTTATTAGTCTATGGATTTTTTTAGAAAATCCTTGTTTCTCTAGTCACCAGTTTCCATCCAATTTTTGCTCAGCCATGATATATTCCAGATTTTATTTTTCACTGTGCTTGATAGCACTTAATTTGGTAAACAATTGTTAGAAAGCCTTAATCTATTCCCCTCCACCTCCAAATGTCTATGGAGAATCTCAGTCATCCAGGTCATAGTTATCCCAAAGATGCTTTTTCACGAGGCAACTGGACTTTCTTCTTTTCTTTTGAAGATGTTACGCTTCTCATCCAAGAAAATTCTTCAGCTCTGAAGAAAAGCTGGAAAAGCTTCTTGGATGAGAAGCAAAATGTCTTCAAAGAAAAACAAGGAAGTCCAGTTGCCTCGTGAAAAAGCATCTTTGGGATCCACCTCCAAAGCTAAGTAGGAGATGCCTGGATAGTATTTGGCTGAGAAACTACCAGAAAATCCCAGAAAGAATCAAAAATATTTTAAGAATGAAAATCAGCTCCTGTTTTATAGATTCTGTGATAATCTCTTAAATACTCAAAACACTTATAAGAACTTTCAGGCATTTTTTTAACCTAAAAAGCCTTTATTAGTGTTACAGAGATGTCAGCATGACATGGTGGAATGCTAAGATCTGAATTTCCCTTCCTTTGCACATAACATTGCAGGCATTTCTCCTCCCCTATTTTGGGGTCATTTCACATCTTCCAATTAACTTGGAGGGCAAAGATTCACTTCCGTTTCTTTTTCCCGGGCTTTCCTTATTTTCTCCTCCCCTTTCGCTGTCACCTGATTTAACTCTAAAAATACCAGACAGTTCTGCATATATTGTCAAAGCAAGAATATTCAATATTAGCAGCGTTGACATAGTCACTGAAAGTCAAATTCCATGGTATATTTTCTTTTTTCTTTTAACTGGTGTTGCTACAATGCTTGGGGCTAGATTTAGAAGATCTCAGTTAAGAAGGTCAAGAGAACCTTGAATTCAAGGAGGTGATGGAAAAACTGTTTCAGGAATACTTATAAACTCAGACAAGAAGCAGATCAGCTAAAAAATAAAACTAGAAACAATGGATAGTAAATGCTAGGTCAAGGGATAATTTCAGAGTTTAGACAAGCAGCATGGTTATAGTTAGACAAGGGAGAGTCAAATGTTAATGAGCCATGAATGTTGAATTGCTGAATCTATACTTTAGTCCTACAAACTTTAATTTTAAGAGATATAATTTGAAGAGAAAAAACAATTGCAGCCTGCCTTCCATTGAGGACATATATCAGTGATGGCGAACCTTTTAGAGACCGAGTGTCCAAACTGCAACCCCAAACCCACTTATTTATTGCCGGGTGCCAGGTGGGCATGGCCCACTGGTGGGTGTGGCCAAGGTGGGCGTGGTCACCTTGCTTTTGGTTGTGGGGAGGGACGCCTGTGGGGGCCAGGCAGGGTTGGGGGAGATTCAGGGTGTCTCTGGCAGGTGGGGTGGTGCGTAGGAGACTCATCCTATGGGGTGAGGTGAGGCAGGGTGGGGGTGCCATTATCTCAGGGCAAGGCAAGGCAGGGGCTGGGGTAGCTGCTGCCTGACACCATCGGCCCCCGCTCACAGATGCCAGCGAGTGCATGGGGGCCAACAGTGTCCGTCAGCCTCAGCCTGCCGGCCCCTCGACTGGCGCACTCTGGGGCTCCGCAGCCCACCATCAGCAGTTCAGAGAAGTGCCTGCAGAGAGGGTTCTGCATGCCGCCTCTGGCACACGTGCCATAGGTTTGCCACCACTGACCTATATGTTGCAAGGGCCTAGAAAGAAGGCTGAGAAAAATATCTACAGACCCCTCACATCTAGGCCATAAATTGTTTCAACTCTCCCCTCAGGACTCTGCTACAGGGCATTGCATGCCAAAAACAACCAGACAGAGACAGTTTTTTTCCCCTTATGCCATCACTCTGTTGAACACTTAATCCCCACAGCACTGTCTTATACCTAAGAATATTTATCCATATAGTATAGCTATATTGCTATTATCCTTCTCATCTTTTGTACTACCTTCTCTTACTGGTATAATTATTAAGATTATTATTACTCTATTGGTTTTTTCTGTACACTGAAAGCTTCTGCATCATAGACAAATTTCTTGTGTGTTTAATCATCCTTGCCCAAATATTCATTCCATTTCATTCCATTCTGTTCTGTTCTGTTCTATTCTTTATTCTGTTCTGTTCTGTTCTTTATTCTGTTCAGTTCTGTTCTGTTCTACTGTTTGCTGCACTGAACTAAAGTAAGCTAAGAAAAACCATAAAACTACAGTGATGAAGGGGTGAAAGCAGATCTGCAATACAGGGGACCCACTTACTCTGTCTGAAAAAAAATGTTTTGTTACATTTTGGCACAATGAGAAAAGATGTTTTCAAATGTTGTACAGGACATGACATTTATCACTGGGAATTTTGATGCTTAAGTTGCTAGTTGCTCTTGATGCTATCATAATATTATGTAATATATAATAATATATAGTTGATATACTTTACTATTAATTAGTACATTTTATATTTCTTTCTACATATCCCCATCATAACAGTTATTTATAAAATATAGTACACGCAGTGTTTAATCAATAATATGCTGCAGGACTTCACAAGACAATCTCAGCAATCAACCATATCTGCAGTGGCAAAGGGGTCCATTAGATACCCTAGTCCCAACTGTTTAAAGCAACATAGATGATAATGAAACTGGGAAATAGCTCAGTAGCTAATTGGTAACCAATATCAGTGTCTCGTTCAGCAAGGTAACTGAAGCATTTTGCACCAGCTAAGCCTTGCGGTCCAAACAAAGAGGTAGACAAAGGGGTTCCCAGAGTCCATTGCAGTCATCTAAGCTTGAAATAGCAAAGCTAGTCATCCTCGCCCAAGAAACAGACTAACTGACATACCAGGTTACCTGGTCTTCTAATGACATTGGAAGAATCCAGAAATTCTGTAAAGATTCTATCCAGAAAGTGCAATCCTTTTATGAACAATCTAATTTCACACACATAGGAACTATCCTTACACAAAATATCCATCTTGTCCAGATTGATTCTCAATTTATTGGTTCTTACTTACCCCATTATTGCATCTAGACACTGGTTTAGAACCTGCACAAGCTCTTCTGATTCCAATATTGTGGAGAAGCAAACTCTGTTCAGTAGTCAAAGTCTTAATCAAGTTCTGCAGTGGCTTCATTAAAATGTTAGGTAATATTGGAAATAAACAATTGCCAGGGTCTAGAGACACAGTCACTCTGTGAAACTATTCTTGCAAGCAAGAGCAGAACTATCACAGTACAGCACTTTTAACTCCCAAAGACAATTAAGGAAGATACCATGTCTGATGATAATACATGTTAGTATGAGATCAAATAAGATATAAGATAGGCAAGCCTGGATTAAAAAAACAATTCTGTTATTGATTTGTCAAAGAGAAAGGTTCCTTTTCTGTGCCTTAGTTTCATTGGTCAATTCTAGCAGTTGTCTCAATAATATAATGTAAATTTAGAGAATTCTTGAAAAATTACTCTAACAAGGTGGAGCTACAACAAAACAGTGTAAGCCTCTTAAAACATTCAACCAATATTCCAGACTAAGAAACACATTCAGTCATCATTAGATAGTTTGGGGAAGAACTCTCTCTCTCTCTCTCTCTCTCTCTCTCTCTCTCTCTCTCTCTCTCTCTCTCTCTCTCTCTCTCTCTCTCTCTCTCTCTCTCTCTCTCTCTCTCTCTCTCTCTCTCTCCTCTCTCTCTCTCTCTCTCTCTCCCTCTCCCTCTCAGAGAATGCTGTCAATATATCTAGGTTCTCAAGGCAAAAAAAAACATATTCATTTGTGTTTATTGTATTTGAACAAAAGTACAAGCTTAGCAACAGAGTTAAATGCATATTGCTCTGATGTTTCCTACAAAAATGAAACAAACAAACTGTCCAGCTTCTGGTCCATGTAACAGAGATCCCTGAAGCCCCATTCTTCGCAGAAATGAAGCTATTATGTAGTTTTAAATATAAGGCACAAAATGAGAATTTCAGCATCCCTAATTGCAAAGTCTGCTTTTGTACATTAAAATTGCAAATACAGAAATACATTTGGATAGGTTTCTCTGCTTCTCCATAGTTTTTTGTAATGTTAAATAATTGAATGCAGAGTTTTCCAAACAAAACATTTCCCCAAAGAAAGTTAATTAGCAAACACAACAGAAACTGAGTTATGTACTAATTTCATGTTTTTGTATACACATATATATTCTTATGCATCTAGATAGAGATATAGAGGTAGAGAGATCCAAACTTTATGAAATCCGTATGTACTTTGATTAAGCCCTAACTCTTGTTGAAAGAATCCAGATGAAAAGTTGTCACATATACAGTAAGGAAAGAAGGAAGGAAGGAAGGAAGGAAGGAAGGAAGGAAGGAAGGAAGGAAGGAAGGAAGGAAGGAAGGAAAGAAATGTGAGATAACTTCTATTTAGTACTAATCAATCTGAATTAATTTACTATATGTAAAGTCCCATGTCTAGATTTGGCAAATCTAGACAGCATACTAAAAACCAGAGACATCACTCTGCCAACAAAAGTACATATAGTCAAGGCCATGGTTTTCCCAGTCACAATGTATGGATGTGAAAGTTGGACCATAAGAAAGGCTGAGCGCAAAAGAATTGAGGCCTTTAATTATGATGCTGGAGAAAACTCCTGCGAGTCCCCTGGACTGCAAGGCGATCAAATTGGTCAGTCCTAGACTAAATCAACCCTGACTGCTCTTTAAAAGGCCAGATCCTGAAGTTGAAATTCAAGTACTTTGGCCACCTACTGAGAAGGAAGGACTCACTGGAGAAGGGCCTAATGCTGGGAAAGATTGAGGGCAATAGAAGAAGGGGATGACACAGAATGAGGTGGCTGGATGGAGTCTCTGAAGCAGTAGGCGTGAGCTTAAATGGAGTCCAGAAAATGGTAGAGGACAGGAAGGCCTGGAGGAACGTTGTCCATAGGGTCGGACATCACTTCGCAACTAACAACAACAAAGTCCCATGTAATAATGATAATATGTCAGGCTAGATAAGACTAATATATAAGGAAAAAATAAAATTCCCTAGTACAATCTTACAAGCTGCATCTTACAAGCCTAAAACAGAAATCTTAAGTCATATTGGTCCGTGCGGAATAAAATAATAATAATAGCCCAGAGCTGGATTTTCTTTACTAGTGCTGATCAAATTCAACATAAAAATTGTGCAAATTTCTTCTGCAGCACTTTTAACCAGCTTGTTAGAAAGAAGAATTTACAGGAGATAATGTATGCAGGGCATTTCAAGCATTCTAAAAGCAATATATAGCTGCTAGATAAACAAGATAAGCATGTTGTAACACTCCACCTCTTAAAATGATATGCTTGTTTTGAGAAGATTAAAGTGAGGCTTCATTATCGGTTTCAGATTAAAATCCAAATCATTGGACTAGAAACATTCATACAGTGTTTTTTAAAAAAGGTATTATAGCTCTTCCCAATTTCAGGAGAAAAAACTGTATGGCAATTCATCTCAGGCTATGAGAAAACAAAGCAGAATGGAACCAGAGAATAGGGTTTTAAAAATATAACAATAATTTGAAGATATGTCCAGGTCTTCCAATATGGATGGGATTAGTTTGCTTATAACTAATACAAAAGGGAAGAGAAAAAGAAATCCCAAAAGTGCTTTTTTCACAAGGCAACTGGACTTTCTTGTTTTTCTTTGAAGATGTTTCGCTTCTCATCCAATAAGCTTCTTCAGCTCTAATTGGATGGTGGGGAATGGCAGGATTTATACTCCTTGCAGACAGCTGGTCATTTGCATTCTTTTAGAGGATCGTTGTAGCCCCTGGAGGCTTATCTGTGTTATCAGGGTCTACTCAGATGACTCTATTGGCATCTGAGGATATCCTATATGTACGTTTTACTTTCAGGGTAAAAGTGCAAAGGGTTATATTATGCATGCTCTTGCACACTCCCCATCCTTCATACTTAAGTAACCCTTAAGAGACTCTGCCTGAGCCAAAGTACCCTCTTTTTCTCAAATTGGGGGAAAAAAGTTAATTTGAAATTTACCTTCTTTTCTGGTCTCCAGATACAGATCAGGAAACTAGAGCAGTGATGAAAAGGAGCTGCTAATATTTTTTTCCTTTCTTTTTCCCATGAATGTGCAGGAGGGAAAATGAGATGAGAAAAGTTTTTTCCCCTGTTTTGGGATAGTTCTTATTCCAACTGCTACTTTGTATTTTTTTAAAAAAAAAATGGATAAAAGCCACTGTAAGGACCCACCCCACTTTGCATCTTAAGAAGACAGAACTCTTGGAATAATTCTTCCAACAGGAATCCTTTATTAAGAGAAGTGGTTGCAGGCATGCTAGACAGGACTTGGGGTTCAAGCTCTTCCATTCAAGGTTTTAAGGGGTTCCCCAGTAGTCCCACCCAATCAACCCCCCTTCCAGTGATAGTTTCAAGTATCACAATTCCACCCCTTTTCTTCTTTCTTCCGTCTGGATGGAGACTTCAGATAACTACATGAAAGGCAAATACTCTCCTTTGGTATGCTAACACTTCGAGGTTACAATAAACACACATTCAACATTCAGCCCTTTGAAGTGTACTGAAGGAAGTGAGGGCCATAAAGCCCCTTTGTTCTCCCCCTTCTCTCCCTCTTATGGCAGAATCCAGAGATGGCAGAATTGGGAGTTTCTATATTTGATAATTAAAGATGAAATATAATTGGATTCTGACAGCCACTGAGTTTGTTCAGACACCAGAACTGTTATTTCCCCTCAAACCAATACTGATCTCACTTTCTCTGTATATCTATCATTAGATGAAAGGTAAATCACCTACACGTGGGAAGAATTAGATTGTAGTATACAAATATGCCCCTCCTCATTTCACTACCAAAGTATCTTTTTGTCTATAAGAATTGGTAAAGTAGAAAGCTGCCTCCAAAGTCCAAAGATCTCCAAGTGACTCAGCTATTCTTATCCAGATAAATCATAAACCATAGTTAAAACACTATGGTCATATATAGGAAATGGCAGACAGAAGCCTAAAACAAGTTTCTTTCAAATGTGTAAGGACTGCATTATTGGTCCTGGTTAGATATATCATTATCTCAGATGTCTTCACACTGGCATGTGGAGCTATTAGAGATAAGGCCACCATCACTAGAGAAGGTGTATTGATTGTAATCATATGTGGCCTGCTTGATATATGGCTGGCAAATTAGCCTATGCTTACACCCTTACAAGGTTCGAGATAAAGCCAGCCATATTTAAAAGTGAGATGCCCCACCAGAAATGGCTGTTGTACTGTTGGCATAGAAAAGTTGTAAAAAGCTACATCCATCTCTGCTCTGCTGGTGACCCTTCCAGAGCCACCAAAGAGGCTAAAGTCTCTATATCCCAAGAACCCAAGAGAAGAGATTGAAGATCAAGAAGAAAGGTAATTAAGAAAGTGGTGACCAGATGGAATAACAAGAGGAGCTTGACTGAGAGTGCAAGGAATCTGGCTGGCAGGTTGGCCAGTAGAAAGAGGGAATGGAGAGAAACGCAAAAGAGGTAATTGATAAGTTCTGAGGCAAAAAATATAATCCATTCGGCCACTGGTGTCAGGCTCTGAAAATCAAATGTAGATGAGGGAATAGAAGCAGAATGCATCAAATTTTTAGATGACACTTAGCTGGCAGGAATAGGCAACTACCCAGGTTCAAAAAATAGGTTCAAAATATAAAAAGATCTCAACAGACTTGAACACTGGGCCTTTTCTAACAAAATGAAATTCAGTGGTGAGAAAAGTAAGGTTCTACATTTAGACAAGAAAAACCAAATGCACAGGTACAGAATAGGTGGTACCTGGCTCAATAGTACTGTGTTACCTGGTCTTATTTTTTCCCTCCAAAAGAGGCACTAGGTCTTATTTTGTGGGGATGTCTTACCCACTTACCTCAGGACTGCTGCAGCCAGGCCTCCCATGGCCCGACACCTGATGGCAGGACAGGAAGCATTGGATAGAAACTTATCAAGAAGAGATTCAATCTAAAACTAAGGAGAAATTTCCTGACAGTGAGAACAATTAATCAATGTAACGGCTTGCCTCCAGAAGTTATAGATGCTCCATCACTGGAGATTTTTAAGAAGAGATTGGACAGCCATTTGTCTGAAAGGGGATAGGGTTTCCTGTTTGAACAGGAGGTTGCACTAGAAGATCTCCAAGCTCCCTTCCAATTCTGTTATTCTGGGATCAGCTATTAGTCAGCAGCTGCCAGAAATGCTCAGCTGGAGAAAAAAATATCTCAGTTGAGGGGGAGCCATATAGATTGAATATTAGAGCTTAGTGAAGCCCACACCAGTCGCAGCCAGCAACACTCAGATATAATGCAACTGGTGATAATGGAGGTTGGGAGTGGGGTAGGGTTTTTTTTTTTTTTTAAGAGGCTGCCTTAATAGATACCTTGGCCTAATATGTGAAGATTATTTAGTGAGTCAGACCAGTGACTGGTTGATGCATGTAGGTCATAGGTTAACATTATAGCAATTAAATTTTGGGTCTTTGGGATACAAAGCATGCCATTTGACAAGTCATACATACCTACCTAATGATTTTTCCAAATATGTGTTATTTTTATACAGTTCTAACTGCTCTATACCAAGTTTTCTAAAACAATGAAAGGAGACTTTATTCCCCGCCAAGTAAAATTTCTTTAATGAAACACAGCATTTCAAAGTTAAAAAGAGAATGGTAGAAAGATTGACATGCATCTCTTTTCATTCCTTGACAAGAACAACTTTGTTTTGAGCTGTGCTTTATTTTCAGTTGCATGACTGACACACAGAGTGCATTTTGCCATTGAGGTGAGAGACAAAGCTTTTAGAACACCTCTGTACTTAATATGAATTTCAGACTTCTGTGCATCCTTCCCCTTCTCTTTCAAACCCATCATTTAGAGAAACAAAAAGAAATCTTAAAACATAGTCTCATAAAGTTTAACTTGATTAAACATACTTATCAGAGCTAGAAATTTTCTTTCTTTCTTTCTTTCTTTCTTTCTTTCTTTTTCTTTCTTTCTTTCATTGTGTGGGCTGCAATTTGACAATGGCCGGATAAAACAGAAATAATATTATCCAAAAAAAAGTTCTGCACAGAGAAAAAACTCAGATGCAGGTCAAGAGAGTTTTGTTGTATCCATTTTTACCTTCCTTACTTTATTCATTAGACTAGAAGTCTAGAACATCATTCCACCCACAACCTCCAAATTTAAATTAGTTGTAAACTAAATAAAATGGCTGGAATCTTATGAAACTGCCAGGAGTTTTGGCATTCTCGCACAAGATCACATTTCCTGACATTTGCCACTCTTGCAACATTGGTGTGAGAGTACACAATAACAGGTGAAATTATTGACAAGATTTTACTGTTTGTGCAGGAATTTGTATGAGACTATTTTGTGTAAAATGTGAAGACATGAAAAAAGTGCAGCTTGGTTTTGTGTTTTAAAAGTAAGACTATACATTTCTAGAGTCAGAGAACAGGATAACTGGTTCAATCCTGACTCTCTTTTCCAGATATTTGTTTCCATCCTTAATATCTGTACATTCAGGGCTAAACAAATATAAAAGTCATTCACTACTTATAACCATTAGGACATGCTTCTATTCATAGCTCTTCTTCAATCACAGGCAATCTTCTGTCATTAGAAGTCTCTCTAACATCAGAGGATTCTTGGAAAGCAAACAGGAGTTCACCATGAGCTATAGAGAACTGGTCTTCATCCAGTGAATCAAGCTAGCGGCCTGTATACTTGATGCATGCAAATCTTACAACTAAGAATCAAAAGCAAGAACTCTAGAAGGGAATATCTATTTGCATCTGCACAATGCATCTGCACAAGCCTTATTGCTTTCTTTGATAAAGTGACTAAATTACTGGATCAAAGAAATGCTGTGGATATAGTGTACTTAGACTTCAGTAAGGCATTTGACCACAGCCTACTTCTTAGTAAGATAGACAGATGGATTTGCAATGGCTGACCAAGCACACTCAGCATGTATTCCTCAATGGAACTGCATATACATGGAGGGAAGCATGCAATGAGGTATCTCAAGGTTTTATCTTGGGCCCAGGCCTCTTCAATATCTTCATAAATGGCCTATATGATGGAACTGAAAGGGCACTCATCAACTTTGCAGGTAACACCGAATGGGGGGAAATAGACTCAAGATTGAGAAACATGTTAACAGACTTGAGCATTGGACCCTATCCAACAAGATGTAGTTCAGCCATGAGAAAAATAAGATCCTGCACTTAGGCAGGAAAAACCAAATGCACAGGTACAGGATAGGCAGTACCTGGCTCATCAGTAGTGCCTTTTGACAGTAAGCCTAGATGTCCTGATGGATAACTGCTTAAGTATGAGTCAGCAATTTGCCACTGCTGCCAAGAAAACCAACATGGTCCTAAACTACATCAACAGATACTATCAAGATCACGGAAAGTGATAGAGCACTAGTGAGACCACACTTGGAATTTTTCATCTAGTTCTGGTCATCACAATATAAAAAAATGTTTCTTAGGCCTTAGAAAGAGTGCAAAGACCAACAGACACTATAAGGGATCTGGAAACTAAATTGTATGATGAATGTTTAAGGAAACTAGGTATGCTTAGCTTAATGAAGAGAAGACTTGAGGGAGACAATGATAGCAATTTTCTAATACTTGAGGACTATCACAGGGAAGAGGGCACCAATTAATTCTTCATAGCACCTGAAAGCAGGACAAGAACCAATGGGTGGAAGCTCATAAGAGGGAGATCCAATCTTGGAAATAATAGTGGGAAGGATTAAGTAATGGACAGCTTAATGGGAGCACCATCACCATAGATTTTCAAGAATAAATTGGATAACCATTTGTCCAGGATGTTATAACAATTCCTGTCCTTGGCAGGGGTTTGGTCTAGAACAGAGGTCCCCAACCCCCGCTCCATGGACCAATACCAGTCCGCAGCATGCCAGCAACTGGTCCGCACAAACAAGCAAAGCCACATCTGTGGGAAGCAGGCAGCACACAAAACCACGCACCCTCTGGTCTGCAGGAAAACCTTTCTCCACGGAACCAGTCCCTGATGCCCAAAATATTGGGGATCTCTGGCCTAGAAGACATTTAAGGTCCCATCCAGCCCTATGATTCTTCCATTCTATCAAAATTCTTTATTTCCTTTTTTTCTTTTTCTTCTTTCTTTTTGAATCTCTGTGTTGGCTTCAGTTAGAGCCTCTTATGTGTGCATCTTCCTCTAGTGGCTGCCCTTGTGGATATGTATGATAATATTCATCCCATTGCTGAGAAGCATTTAAGATAAATATGGGACCAATTCCCTTTAATCTCCCAGAATGTTACTCTCACACATGTTCAAATGAAATCTCAAGCCTTCTTTTCAGTGCTGTGATTTTTTTAGTTGCCTAGGCAACAGTAAAGTGAAAAGGATTTAGGGGCATAATCTAGAAGACATTGATGGGACAATCTTAGGAAATGCAAGGTTTCACCATATGATATGATTTATTTAGCTACATAGTTGCCAATTGAGCTATAAGCAAAAGCTCTAAGTAATAAACTGTCTTTATCCCTTTTGCTATGCACAGCAGTCCTAAAATCCCATTCTTCCAAAGTATTATAAACAGGTTACCCATCATAAGGACGATAGAGCTTCTCCGCTGATTAATCACACTTACTGCACTTGTTCTTTATGGCAGGAAAAATCAGTATTGATCATAAACAAACCAAATCCAATTTTAATTTCCTTTTGAATCTACTGAAGATAAATGTTAAGTTCTATTTGAGTATGTCCCTGCATATATGTATGCAACAAAGACATAGTTTGCTTAGAACCAGGATTATAAACTTTTAAAACATACAATTGACAATGCACCTCTTAAAGAGATGCATCAATTAATTAATCAATTTGTTTTAAAGAAAATTGAGTATGAATATATTTTCTGTAGCCTTGAGATATGGAAGCAATGTGAAAGAATTTATAATATAAATCAGCCTTTGCTAAGATAGAATTCTGTAGATTCATTGAGTTTTAGCTTCTGTTCTCCAGTGTGTGTGGTCTCACAGATGTCTATAAACTCTTTCTTTTCACCGACTCCTATATCTCTACATTTCCAGAAACTGCTTGAGGTATAGCATTAAAATGTGATATGTTTCTCAAAATATTCTTGTACATGAAAAATACAAGACTTCAGCTTTTTTAAAAAAAATCTGTGTACAAAAACAATTTGTTAATAAATGATATAAAACCAATTTTGAAAATTTAATAGCTCACTCATTTTTGATTAAATATATATGCAATCAAAACTTCCATATAAGTTTGAGAAGTTGATTGAAGTGTAAAAGTAAAGGCACTCCTGAATTCAGCTCAATTCCTAGCGACACAACCATGCAACATTGTTTGCAAAAATACTTTATGCGTGCATGTGTGCACAGACATGTTCATGCCCGAGTGTTTTTTATATTCTCAGTCTGGTTTTGAGTCCTAATATTCTCTGGTGGTCTCCCATCCATGTGCGATTAGACCAGACTTCTTTAACTTCTGAGTCTCAACTATGTTGGCTAGCTGCTATCATCTGTTGAGACTGAATAATGCATAGAAGGATAAGCAGATTGATAAACACAAGCTACTTATTGCTTGAAGACCATTGTGCATATTTTCTCCTTCATAACCTATAACCCTTGCACTCAGGTATCCCCAAAATACATTAGAGCAGCGGTTCTCAACCTGTGGGTCGCGACCCCATTTGGGATCGAACGACCATTTCACGGGGATCACCAAACAATGCAGTCTGTCATTTTTTCCCCTTTTCCTTAGCTGTGCTACTCCCTTTTATTCTATTGGCTTTTGAAAGCCAATAGAATAGACTCTCTTGAATAGAGTCTAATTCTATTGGCTTTCAAAAGCCAATAGGAATTGTCCAGGCTGTCTCTGCCCTGCTGAGCCCGCCAAAAGTCCCATTCTGCAAACGGTGCTGCAAGTTGTCTGCAGCGAAGGCGAGCTGTCTGGAAGTTTCCACCCCTCTCTGCTGAGCAACTACTAAAAATGTAAGTAAAAGAGGGCCAGGGGTGGGAGGTGGGAGGCCGGCGGGCGCAGGGTGGGTTGCTGGCACGCGTGGGGCCCGGCGGGTGCCTTACCTCCCTTGGGCTGGGCCAGCTGGTGGCCCAGGCGGTGGTCGGCCTGCTCCGTCTCTGCCGCTTGCCAGCTACACCTCGGCTGGTGCAGGGGGCAGCACCACGCATGTGCAGCACTTCCAGGCAGGGAAAGTCCTCGACTTACGACGGGTTGGGTAGTCCTCAACTTACGACGGGTTGGGTAGTCCTCAACTTACGACCGGTTGGGTAGTCCTCGACTTACGACCGGTTGGGGGTCACGGCATTAAAAAGGTTGAGAACCACTGCATTAGAGACAAAGCAGACTCCTCAAACTAACAATTCTAGTTGAATACTCAAGTCAATTAAAACTTGTAACCATAAGAGTAAAGTACTATGAATTTTAGCTTTGAGAAAAATGAATGATTAATTGCTACTGATATTTAATTGCAGAATGTCTATTTCAAGTTTGATGCATTTCTTATAATTAATGCTTCACCAGTCAGTTAGGCTATTCTTCCTCTGGGATTATATTTTACCAAGTATCTCCTGTATCTCTATTACATTCTACAGATACATCTATTAGTATCCCATGTATCTCTATTACAGACAACAGACACTTTCTGCTGACTCATTCAGATGGAATAAGGCATCAAAAAATATTATTTTGTCAAATTTTGCAAACTGCAGCCTTGTATTTTTCTCATCTTCTTTCACCGTTTCAAAAGATGCAGCTTCAAAGTTTAATTAACTAAATCAGGAGAACATGTTTTCTCCTGAACGCATGATAGAAACTGAAAATAAAACATCTCCCTGGGGTTCAGCTTGAAAGATTATATAACTAGCTGTGCTACACTGTTTTTCTCTCTTTGATTAAAATACAATATAAAAAATCTGTTAGCGATGAAACGAATTATCAAAAATTTAATGCAATATTCCTTTCTTTGTTTAGAACAAAAATAAAAGAAATGGTTTAACACCACTTTACACTGCATAGATCTGCTTAAGATTACTTAAGTTATTAAGTCAAAGCTTTTTGAAGCGATTTGCAAAGGATTGTTTTTTCCTTCGATGGAGGCTGTCCTGCTTTAATTTTTAACATATAGTTACTTTCAGTAACAAATTTCAAAGCCGACATCAATAATAATGACTACCACTCAATTTTTCATTAAAAATAGACAGCTTATCATAGTTTTTATGTGATCAACATATTCAATTTTCTTTTTTTAAAAAAATATGGTTTCACATAAAAACTAATTAGAAAAACCAGTGCTTTTTTTGTTTAAAAAAAAAAAAGGTACTGGAACTCACACACGTCATACAACCCACTTTGCCTACCCTACAAGGTTCCATCCCAAAAAGGTGCCAGAACTCCGTTCTGGGCGTTCTATGATAAAAAAAGCCCTGGAAAAACTATGGATGAATAAACATATTATATATTCAATGACCCTCCAAAGGTTACTGTAGGCATTGTTCACTTATAAACTTGTTTTATCTCAGTGGAGATGCATGAAGAAAACAAACAAAGCATTGCATTGAACTACTGACTACACTGAACTATTTCATGTGGAAATCAAACATTTGTAACCTATCAATGAGTTGAAATGAAATTGGCTGCATTCAACTTTAATAAATAAAATTCAAAGATTAGTTCTAATTATGAATGTCAATATATCTTTACAAGCTAACCCATTGTCCTTAAATACAGGGCAGTTAAATACAGGCTGCTTTTATTGGTAAATGTTAAGGAAATACCTTTACATTTTAAGATGATAAGTTGGGACTCATCTATTATGACAATTTGGAAGGAAGAAATAAAACATGAACAGGCAAAGGTTTGTGCCAATGGATATTTTTGGAATGTTGGAAGCATCTCATGGGCCATTCACAAAACTGGCTTGTCACAAAATAGATGGCACTATATGCGATAATAGTAATTTTAGTTATCATTGTAAGAAGTACTTCACAATTATGAAAAGACTTCCATAAAAGACATGCTGTTATTTAGATCATCTGTTACACTGTACAGTAGTAAGGAACAGCATCTCTATGTGAACATAGCCTTTGCTGTTATTGGGTGAAAGGGGATTGTATTGTTTTTAATGTGTTATTATCAATCATATTTGCAGAGAGGAAGGAAGGAAGGAAGGAAGGAAGGAAGGGAGGGAGGGAGGGAGGGAGGGAGGGAGGGAGGGAGGGAGGACAAACAGGGAAGGAAGGAAGGAAGGAAGGAAGGACAGATGGAAGGAAAGGATAGAGGAAGAGTCAAGGAAGAAAGGAGGGAGGGAAGGAAGGAAGATAATAACAGAATGGCAGAAAGAAAGAGTAGGGAGGAGGGGGAGGGAAGGAAGGAAAAGTGGAAGGAAGAGTGGAAGAAAAGAAGGGTGGAAAGGAGAAGAAGGAAGGATTCAAGGAAGAAAAGAGGAAGGAAGGAAGGAAAGAAGGAAAGAAGGAAGGAAGGAAGGAAGGAAGGAAGGAAGGAAGGAAGGAAGGAAGGAAGGAAGGAAGGAAGGAAGGAAGGAAGGAAGGCTCAACAGGGCAAATTTAAACCTGAGATTCACTAGCTCTCCTGCTGCAACAGCTAAGAAAACACCTTGGTGAGGGGGTCTCTATTTTTTGTTTAAATTTTTTATCCGACCTTCGTTATTTCTGTAAATAATTGAAGGTGGTAAATATACTTAACATTCCTTACTCCTCCTAATTTCCCCACAACATTTCCCCTCTGAGGTGAGTGGGTGAATAGAGATTGACTGGACCAAAATCATGCAACGAGTGGAGGGGAGAGAGTTGTGGGTTTTTTTAGCCTGGTGCCTTAACTACTACTGCAGATCAAACTATCTCCATTTAGCATATTACATTGAATCATGGATAGACAAAGCTTCCTCAGCAATCAAATTATCATGATAAATGTTTTCCTACAGCAGAGGAAGAGGAAGACAAACAGAACCTCCTGTAAAAGTAAATAACTTTTTGCAAAATGTGTAAACACCCTCACATTAAGCTCCCAGCAGAATTTACAACAGTTCTTTATTTATACATGTCTTCTCTCCCAGTTACAATCCTTCCTTCACCTGATGTTCTTGTCTACTTGCATTTGTCATTTTTGATTCTTCTATCTGCTTTGTCATCCTACGTGAAGCAGTGGGCTGAACTTGCCAGAATAGACATTCTATTTCGATTTCCAAAGAAATGAATCTTATTTCTCATGACAATAATGAGAAACAGAGGAAGCTCTTTCTTTAACCAGTGATTTATTGGCATACGTTTTTAATTGTATTTATATTCTGACCCATCACAAAATATTGCTCCATACTGCAACTTTTCAAATCAAGAAATAAATCCTAAAGAAAACAGCTACACCCATAAAACAATTATAGATATTCATGTATATATTAATAGGTTTTTTTATATTAGCCATTCTTATTGCCTCGGAGCAATTTACAAAATAATCAGCATAACATCAAAACATTTCCAAACTTTAATTCCCATCCAACACTATTAAAATAACATTAGAACAACCCTAAAAGGCTAATAAAGCTACTAATTTTTGCCTTTAGCCTCAAATAAGTTTTAAGAGGGAAAAAAAGCTTAGTCATAAAAGACATCTTACACATTTAGGCCCCTTGAACTATATTTTGACCCTTAACCTATGTTCAGCTGATGGAGGGAGAGACCAACTTTCAGTAATTGTAAAGACTGTATCATCAAAAGGAAGATTCTCTAACGTCTTGGATCTAAGCTATTTACAGCTATAGGCCAATGGACATTACCAACGTTGATTTTTTTTAAAAGAGGAAGAGGAAGAAGAAGAAGAAAAAGAAGAAGAAGAAGAAGAAGAAGAAGAAGAAGAAGAAGAAGAAGAAGAAGAAGAAGAAGAAGAAGAAGAAGAAGAAGAAGAAGAAGAAGAAGAAGAAGAAGAAGAAGAAGTTACTTTATTGTATCATTGATTGATGGATTGATTTTGTTTTTGTTTTGTCTTTCACCCGTCCTTGCCCTCTGTGTCACAACTCCATATCGATAGAGCCAGTTAGTAAGACACTATCAGAGTATGGATGTGAACCCATTCTTCATCTATACAGCAACTGGTACATATTAGTCTTTGATACATAATTAATCTTAGTTGCCATAAAACTATTAACAGTTGCCCTTTCCTATATCATTTTATTAAGGAGATACCCAACATGCTTCTTTAAACACACTTTCTTAATAAGCAAATATCTTCCTCATCATAATCTTTTCCAGACTCTTCTTGCTTATATAATAAATTCTTAATCCAACTTTCAAAAATTAAAAAAAATCAGAAAACAGTAATAAATAAGACCAAAACATAATATTTAATTCTTAATCTATGCATATTTTTCCTTGCAGTGCTTAGGCTAATGTTCCCAATATCTGGGATTTTAAATATTCTTAGGGAGGAGGCTGAATTGAAGGCTTTTTCTGCTCCCTCTTCTAAATTAAAAGACACTTTTGTGACTCTGATGTCCAGCAGTTGCTCTTGAAACATCTGGGCTTTTTAAAAAATATATATAAAGTATAGATTGTTGAAATTAAGTCCTGAGTCCTTTTTATTTTTTTACCCCTTGCTCATGTTTCCCTCTTCCTGTTTTTGCCAATTGACTGCATTTCAGGTGTGCTAATATTTAATAAATAAACATCGAACTATATTGCTGCAAGCTGCATTGAATGATATGTGTGCTAGGTTTGGTTTGAATGTAAAGATGAAATTGGAGTGTGGTAAATGCAAACAATGGAAAAAAAAATACTGTTTTACCTTTTCACCAGTATTCTGTTGCAATTCCTTAAGTTTTCTCTCAGTAGTCTAGCTGCTCTAGTCTCTGGAATGCCTTGATGAATGAGCTCATCCCATATCTCATCTGACAGCCTCTCTTTGAACTGGTCATGTAAGTCACTTTCATTCCAGCCCACATCCTGAGCTAACAGCTGAAACTCAGCAGCACGCTGCCATGTTGATGTGGCTGTTACCCTGTGGTAGGTGACAGATTGCAGAACTGGCAGCCATTTGCTCGACTAAATCCTCAAAGTTAGCTCTCAGGCATGCCCCAGACTTAGTTTGGTTGTCAAATTCTGCTTTGATGCCTAAAGGAGGAGCTGTCTACAATATCACTCCCTTAATCATTACATATTTGTTGGTTGGCAGGGAAGTCATCAGGTCTCAATCAACTTGTCTCATAATAATGTATAGTTCACATCGGTTGAGGAATGGAGTAAATTTCTGGGGATTTCCAGCATATCTACGATACAGGGAGGCTGTTATTCAGTTTATTCAGTTTATGGATAACTCCAGCTGCTCCTGCTACAGGGTCTTAAGCTGAAATTAATGTGATAATCCTTGGTTGCAGTAGATTGGGCTATCTGGCTTGTCTTACGGGCTTATGAATCCATTGGGTTGCCACTGATTTTGGTCCTATGGCAAAGTATTGATCATTTGGTCACAAATTATGAAGGGTGATAGAGGAACTTCATTTTATTCTTTGATACTTTGGGGTAGCTCCCCAAAACTGTAGGAGAGGACAAACAAGCTATCAGGATCTTCCAATCGGAGCGCAGTAGTTTCTACTTTTTTTTTTTCATTTGGTTTCATTTGCTGGGCTTTAATTCTGTATTTTTGGGGATCAGTCTTGAGGTTTTATTTCTTTTATAATTAAAAATAAAGAAAAAAGGAAAGGAAACTTCACTCTGTGCATGGCAGGAAAGTGGATCATCTTAAACACTACACCTGGCAGCGCTATGATAGCAGATATTAGATCTGAATGTCATGGGAAGTTTTCAGCTTAGAAAGGGAATGAAACAGGGAGATCCACAGACTGGCAGAAGGAGTACACTAGGGGTCTCCAAATTTGATATCTTGTGAACTTGTAAGCTTTAACTTTCAGAATTCCTCAGCCAGCTTCTTACCTCACCTTTTCTCCCACTCTGCATCTGAAACTTTTTAAATAAATTCTTCTACTCCTCTGTGGAAGATTTTCCAAACAATTGCCCAGAACAGAATAACAGATCTGGAAGGGACCTTGGAGGTCTTCTAGTCCAACCCCCTGCTCAGGCAGGAAACCCTATACCATTTCAGACAAATGGTTTTCCAATATCTTCTTTAAAACTTCCAGTGTTGGAGCATTCACAATTTCCGGAAGCAGGTTGTTCCATTAGTTAATTGTTCTAACTGTCAGGAAATTTCTCCTTAGTTCTAGGTTGCCTCTCTTTTATTAGTTTCCATCCATTGCTTCTTGTCTTGTCCTGCCTTCAGGTGTTTTGGAGAATAGCTTGACTCCTTTTTCTCTGTGGCAACCCCTGAGACATTGGAACACTGCTACAATGTCACCCCTAGTCCTTTTCTTCATTAAACTAGACATACCCAATTCCATCAACCATTCTTTGTATGTTTTATCCTCCAGTTCCCTAATCATCTTTTTTGTTCTTCTCTGCATTCTTTCTAGAATCTCTTCTTTACATCATGGCAACCAAAACTGGATGCAGTATTCCATGTTTGGTCTTACCAAGGCATTATAAAGTGGTATGAAAACACTTCACATGATCTTGATTCTATCCCACTGTTAATGCAGCCTAGAAGTGTATTGGTTTTTTTTTTTAGCAGCTGCAGTACACTGCTGGCTCATATTTAAGTGATTTTCCACTAGAACTCCAAGATTCCTCTCACAGTTGCTACAAGGTACCTCCTAAACTATACCTGTGCATTTGATTTTTCTTGCCTAAATGTAGAACCTTATTTTTTTCACCAATGAATTTCATTTTGTTAGATAGCACCCAGTATTATGTAAAATGCAACATAATCATATCATAATCCATTACTAGTTTCTGATTTAGGTCTATTGCCTGTCTCTATCACAGTATTTCTATTGCAGTATTTTTGTATCATTCTGTTAGCAATCACAACAGCAACAATAACAGAGGAACAAATGATAAAATATCTTCCAAATGATGCTGTTATGTTGGACTTGCTCCAAAAACATTTCCAGAATTGTGGGAAATAGAGTGAATTTATTGTTTGCCCATTGTTTCCTTTAGAGAGCTATGGATTTTTTAGATAAGGTAGTAACAATATAAAAGAAAAACAAACATTATTTTTGAAGCTGTCGTGGGTGGACCGCATCTGAAAGGTATCTGAAAAGTTGGAAGAGAAAAATAATTTTGTAGAATGAAATTCCTGCATGGTTGTACGGACATCTAGTGGCCCTAATGGAAATTTCAGCTTGCAATCCTTTAAAACACTAGTTCTTAATTTATTTATTTTTTCTCTCAGAACACTTTCCTGTTTTAAAACATATGGAGGACACCAAAACAAATTTTGTTTGTATGGGTTATATTTATTGATATTTACCGTATTAAAAATTTAAATTGATGTTTTTGCTGACACTATCACTTCTCATGACTGTTTGATGGGATTTTAATACTATATTGTTTTTCAGGATAGGCTGGCAAAATAATTTTGTCTTCACAAATCTCTGAGTGGGTCTAAGGCAGGGGTAGGCAACCTTGGCTCTTTTATGACTCGTGGACTTCAACTCCCAGAATTCCTGAGCCAGCCATGCTGGCTCAGGAATTCTGGGAGTTAAAGTCCACGAGTCATAAAAGAGCCAAGGTTGCCTACCCCTGGTCTAAGGGGACCCTTAGAGATCTTAAGACTACACTTAAAGAAACATTGCTTTAAAGGAAAGAAATCCAATTTATACATACAAATATAACTCTCTTAGGTATGTATTGAAGTTAAAGTTTCCCAAAATACCAGCCAATGGAGTATAACACAGTAGTACCTATATTTTATGTTATGGACTGTAACCCATTACATTGAATGTTGCTTCATAAGTTTATAAGTCTATTTGATCTAAATGTTTGTAATGTCCTCCTGACATGGTGAGTCACTATTTCTGGTCCTCAAAAGGCCTGTTTTTTCATGTTGACTTAGATGAGATCCGTTGGTTTTAATATCCTCCCGTAGCCCTTCTGCCTAAACCTTTCTAACACTTTGTCCATTTCTGTTGGTTTGAATAAAGTCTGCATTGTTAGTTCCTTGTGCAGGATTGCATAGTGTGGGACCAATCTCCTATCAATAACACTTTCAATACACTACAGTCTCGAGTTTACTTTTTTGGCAAAGATCTTTCAGTCAATACTAGAATATATTTAATTCTTGAAAACTATTGCTCAACTTTTTACAGCTGGAAGCTCCCCTTGTTTTCAAGTTTTTTTCCATTTTTTTACCTAACATTCAGATTTAAATGAAAACAAAAAACATTTCCAATATTTTATATAGTTTTGCTATTACTTCAAACATTTACTTTTCTTCATTTATATCCTGTATACTCCAAGGTAGGAAAAAAAGATATTTTTAATACTTTCCCTCCAATTTCACTATTTCTTTTATATATGTCTTAGAAAATCCAGTCCAAGAATGTGACCAACAGGATATGCCCAACCTTCCTAAAAAAAAAAAAAAAAATCTCTCTATTAACTTTACTTTTCAGTAAAGATATGTTTAACCTTGGGGAACAAATAAGAAAGAGTTTTCACAAATAAAAATAAACTATGCTAGAAATTTAAGCTCAGGAGACAAGCTAACTGTCACTTTGATATAATATACTTGCTTACTCAGAGCTAACTGGGAATAAACTAAACAAATGTGTTTGAACTTGGCAAGTCTGTAGGACCAAGACACCTAAAGTAACAGAAATGGGTCAATAACAAGAAGGAAAGAAGAGAGGAAGGCAAGGGAAGGAAGGAAGGAAGGAAGGAAGGAAGGAAGGAAGGAAGGAAGGAAGGAAGGAAGGAAGGAAGGAAGGAAGGAAGGAAGGAATGGCCATAACAGCAACCCATTACTGTTGCTGATAACAGATATTGAGTCTCTAAAATAAGTATGTTAGTAATGGATATGAAATCCAAGAATACGGATTTTCTAGTATTTGAAAATAGTCAAATAAATATAAATATTGACAGATTTAGATTGATCCCATCACATTGTAAGGAAGAATACCGTGGCTCAAAGAACAAGAAGTCTTTCAAGCCATGATATGGGTGATGTTTTGGGGGTTGGAGGATAAATTTTATGACTTATTTCAGTTTCCAGTGGCTCAGGCAGCACGCCCAAAGATGTGATCTAATCATAATTTTAGGAGCTTTTCTGCTTGACACAGCTAGGCAACTTTTATGTATGACATAGGTGAATTAAGCCCTCAGAAAGCTTAAACTCTCAAGAAAACCTCAAAAATTATGTCATAACACCTAGTTGCGTTGTTGCCAATATTCCACAGTACAATCTGAGGAGATTCTGAAGAACACAACATTTATCCTGAGGTTTGCCAATCTCTCATGTACTGCTTTTACAAATAGGCTTGACATTTTGTTTTCTATGATTTGCCAGGGTATATGTTTGTATGTCCCTATCAATATCCTGATGAACACAGGATGCAAACCTGTAAATGTTTCTGTCACAGTTGCAAGCAACATGGGTACTCCTGTCATCTCACATGGAAAGCTACTATCCTGTAGTCTCCTGAGGAGGAGGAGCCATCTGGAGCATATGTGGGTGATTTCCTATCCTCTCCTTATTTCACAGAACCATCTTCAATTTGACTGGCAATTCCTCTAGCCCAGTGGTTCTCAACCTTTTTAATGCCGCGACCCCCAACCGGTCGTAAGTCGAGGACTTTCCCTGCCCGGGAGCACTGCGCATGCGTGGTGCCACCCCCTGCGCCGGCCAAGGCGTAGCTGGCAAGTGGCAGAGACAGCGCAGGCCGACCACTGGCTGGGCCACCAGCTGGCCCAGCCCAAGGGACCAGCAACCCTCCCTGCGCCAGCCTCCCACCTCCCACCTCTGGCCCTCTTTTACTTACATTTTTAGTAGTTGCTCGGCAGGGAGGGGTGGAAACTTCCAGACAGCTCGCCTTCACTGCAGACAACTTGCAGCACCGTTTGCAGAATGGGACTTTTGGCAGGCTCAGCAGGGCAGAGACAGCCTGGACAATTCCTATTGGCTTTTGAAAGCCAATAGAATTAGACTCTATTCAAGAGAGTCTATTCTATTGGCTTTCAAAAGACAATAGAATATAAGGGAGTAGCACAGCTAAAGAAAAGGGGAAAAAATGGCGGACTGCGTTGTTTGGCGACCCCCGTGAAATGGTCGTTCAACCCCAAATGGGGTCCTGACCCACAGGTTGAGAACCACTGAGTTAAAAGAACTGGATGAGACACTTTCCTTTCTGAGGTAGAGTTTTCTCTTATGTGAGCAATCTGAAAGCTCTCCTGAGAAATGGCAACAATGGATTGCAAGAGTGAGTTTATGCTCCTCTTAAAGTATTTCTCACATCTCAAACTACCCAACTTGGACTTACAGCAAAGTGTAAGACAATATAGATATAATATGTTATAGCATTACAGCATGAACTGATTATTTTAAACAGCTTCTAATTTTAGAGAAATATTCAGCTAGTACAATCAGGAAGTGAGATTCAGGCTAATCCTTTAGATTCTGAGCTAGGGGACACTAAGTTCAAAAGAGGAAGTGAGCCGAAGAATTCAAAATGTTTCATCGCAGTGTTTCTCAACCTTGACAATTTTAAGGCATGTGGACTTCAACTCCCAGAATTCCACAGCCAGCATTGCTGGCTGTGGGATTTTGGGAATTGAAGTCCACATGCCTTAAAATTGTCAAGGTTGAGAAACACTGACGGTAACAGGCTAATAACATAAATTATCAACATTAATTATTCTGTCTTAGTATTTAAAATATACATAAATCCATTCTCCCCTGATTCACATTTGTTTGTTTCTTCCAACTTAGTCATTTTAAGATTGCCACTACTGTATCATGGCTTCATTTAAGAGAATTGGCATTTGATTTGAAGCAAAGTAGTTCAACAAAAGTATCTTAGATGGGATATCTTGCAAGGGCTTCTTTGTGAGATTCCCATTCAAGGCTTTTGCCCCCCATTATTCAGGTTATCATTTGAGTATCTAAATCTGAATTCCCTGTGAGACTTGTCCGTGGGCTTGCCAAATAGCTATCTTGATTCTCATGGCACCAAACTAAGGATCTGCCTTTCGTAGAACCTCAAAATAAGTTAAACTATGCTAACCCAAACATTTTTAATAAGTCTGGGCATTATTGCATAGAACACGAATCGAGTATAAACCAATAGAATAATTGTAGCATCACAGACATTTTAAACTTTGGAAAATTAAAGAGATCTATTTGGTAACAAAATTCAGATCGAGCACAATAGGATGATTCAATTTGAAACAGAGCTAGTGGCACATAGAGAAAATGTGTTTCTCTAGTCCATTCTTTTTTTTTAAAAAAAAAATCTCTGATATTTAAAATAGCTTCTAGTTTCACTGCAATTTGTCTTATCCTTTCAGGGCTCTTTCGTACCTGACATTTCTTTCCTTTCCAGAAACCACGGCAACTGTGGAAAAGCATGAAAAACATCTGCATTCTGTTATACATCAAACATATACATATCCATTGTTGTACTCTATGCACATTGTAGGAAATTAGAACTGGCAACCTTTTTTTCAAACACAATAGCTGCATTATTCAATTATGATAGCAAACACAATTTCCCTGCATAAGAAAAATCATGTAGGTAGAAAAAGTAATGTTCCTTTGCAGAGAAGTAAGGACCTACGAGACATTAGGAAACTAAAAAAATTAATTTCCATGAACATCTGGAGATGTGACAGTAATTAAATTGATACACAATCAATTGTACGTGAGGAAACAGGTGTATCTACAATTTTGCTTCTTCAATCTGATTTTGCTTCAGAAATCAAATCATCAGTATCCAAAACTTGAGCCTCAAAGTCATAAATAGCCACACTTACAATGTATTTCTCATGTTTCAAAAGAACAAGCATATTGATTTATTTACAGGTAACAGATTCCAGGAAGAACACAAGTTTTCTTTCTTCATTCTCTCACTGAACATGCTTTCTTATGTTTGCCTTAGGATCTGAATGGTAGAATTTAATTGGTTTAAGCATGATTTATTAAATTTCAATTTACTGGTTCACAAGTGCACTAAGCCATAAATTATGGTGTAAGGCATTCAAGATTAATCTATAAATTTAAGATAAATCTTCAAATCTTGTAGCTCCAAATGGCTTTGTTTTGAAAGAACATCTTTCCGTATATTCCTGCCTGCCTGATAACAGCTTCATCCTAAGAGTGGTTCTAGGTTGCTTTTCTCATCAGTTATCATGAATGACACCCAGAAGCAGATCTTTTTGGTGGTCGCTTCCCAGTTCTTGAATGCTCTTTGCACTTAGACTTGCTTAGTCCTTATTTCCTTATTATGAAGGAAATGATTGGTCCATTAGTGGGTGAAAGTGGCAAGAAGGTGACAAGCAACAGGGAGAAAGCTGAATTATTTAACTGTTTTTTGCATCTGTCTTTACACACAGGGAAAAAACAGACCAACCTACCAAAAATAGTGCCATAAAAAACAGAATAGAAATACAAGTTAAGATAGGCAAGAAAATGGTAAGTGAGCACCTGTCCAGCCTAGACGAGTTCAAATCACCAGGACCAGATGGATTATACCCCAGGATTCTCAAGGATCTGGCAGTGATCTCAGAACCATTGAACTATATTTTTCAAAGATCCTGGAGCACTGGGGAACTACTGGAGGACTGGAAAAGAGCTGATGTAGTTCCCATCTTCGAAAAAGGAAAAAAAAATGGATCCAGGAAATTACAGACTTATCAACCTGACCTCAATACCTGGGAAGATTTTGGAAAAGATAATCAAACAATGAATCAGCGAACACCTAGAGGCAAACAAAGTCATTACTAAAAGCCAACATGGGTTTGTCAAAAACATATCATGCACGAAGGAGCTTCCGGTAGGCAGCGGCGATGATGGCGGCTACCTTGTAGCCGTCCTCCTGGGACGGCGTCAGATCCGCGGAGCGTAGCGTTCACCAGCTGGCCCGCAGTTCGGAATCCCCTTCCCGGGCAAAGGGAAGGGGTAGAGACTGCAGGAGTAGAGGTAGAACCTCCGAACCCCCTCTGGATTTTTTCTTTGAGGGGGGAGACGGAGCGCTCCCTCGGAGCTCCTGCCTATCTCCGCCTCCCAGCTGTTTTTGCTTCTTCGGAAGCAAAAGGAAACGTCGCTTCCACCTCCGCGGTTAAAGAGTTTCGGTGAGTTACTTTTGAAGCGGACAGGGCGGTTTAAAGGATGTTCTTTTAGAGTTTAGTATTTTACTTTTCCTTTTTAATTAATTTTGGTCTTTTTTCCCTTTGTTCCTTTTTGCTGGTACGGAGAGAGCAATTAAGATGGCGTTTTGAAAGTGCTCGTTTTTTTTTTCTTTTCTCTTTGTTCTTATTTCTCTGGAAGGAAATGGACTTAAATGATTGTTTTTGACTTTCTCTTTCTACTTTCCTTTTTCTTTCTTCTTGAGTGAGCTTTGGACTCCTTTTTTGATTTTTTTTTTTTTTGAAACCTTAAGGATTACAGTATTTTTGTTTTTTTCTTAATTATTATTTCCCTTTTCTTTTTTTTGGAAAGAAGGAAAGAGATAATTTTGTTTTGAAAAATGGCTTCAAAGAGAGAACCGCCTTCTATACTATCCAAGGTGGTTTCCTCTCCCACAACTTTAACTGTGCAACAACAACTTAAACCTGTACCACCAGCGCAGCCCCCACCCTCCTCTCCTTTGCCAGGCCTGTCTGCACAAGAGATTAAAGACATAATGGGAAATGCTGTATCCCAAATTAGGGATGAAATGAAGCAGCTTTTTCTACAGATCAAATCTGAAAGCAAAGAGGAAATGAAGGAAATGAAGGAGAAGGAGTTATTAGAGGATAATAATACTATTTTGAGGCAAGATATAGTTACAGCCTTATCAGGCCTGGCCTCCGTGGTGGTGAAGTTGGACTCGAGGGTGGAGGAAGTCGCAGATAAAGTTGATTTTTTTGAGGATAAATTTCAAGATATGGAAAGGAAGATGGAGATTTCACAAGAGGATATTCTTATGTCCCAGTATAGAGAAATGGAATATGCTTTGAGAATCAGAGGTCTGAAGGAGGACATGAATCAAGATTTGACAGAGATGGTGCTTAATGACCTAGCTGTTACTTTGAATATGGATAAAGATGAATTACGCAGAGAAGTGGAAAAAGTTTATAGAGTTAATTCTTGGATTGCAAAGCAGAAGAATTTGCCGAGAGATGTGGTGATTTATTTTACAAAGAAATCCCTGCATAATGAAGTCATACAACTTTTTATAACAAGAGATTCCAGATTGCTGCTCAAGATGTTATTATTTTAAAGGAAATTCCATCTAAAATTTTAAGAAACAGGAAAGACTTTGCTTTCTTAGCTAATGAGCTTAAAGCAAGATTGATGCCATTCAGATGGGAGATTCCGATGGGTATCACTCTGAGCCATGCGGGGATGCGTTATAGGTTGAATACGGTTGCTAAAGCTAAAGAGTTTTATAATACGGTCCTGGGTGCAGGCTCAGCATCATCTGTTCAGAAACCTTTGAGTGGTAAAGAGCTGGAACAGCAATCTGAAGCATTAGGTCTGATCTCTGCTGGGAAGTTACAACTGGAATGGCAACGTCAAACAGAGGTTAAAGAGCAGAGGATGACCCGTGCAGCACATAGATATAAGGAAAAGGAGCAACAAAAGAAAGAAACTAAAGAATCTTCTTTGGAAAGTGCCTCATTGCCGGTGGGAGGAGCAAGACCCAAGAGTTCTGCAACACATACAGCAATGGCAGATCTTCAGGCAGTCTTCTCCAGGCTCCTGGTTAAGGGAGATGGCAAAGTTTCTGACCTGGAATGTTAACGGTCTTAATTCCCCTCAGAAAAGAAAGAAAATCTTTCACTACTTAAAACAACATAACAACGATGTTATTTGCTTGCAGGAAACTCATATCCTACTTAAAGATCAAAAATATTTAGTTAATGCCCATCTGGGATCTCATTTTGTATCTCCTGCTCCTGGGAAGAAAGGGGGAGTGGTTATTTATGTTAAGCAAAACTTACCAGTTTGTCTGGTAGAATCAGACCCCCAAGGAAGATATGTAATGATTGAACTTGGTTTATATAGTAAGAAAATACTCATAGTGGGACTTTACGCACCAAATCAACAACAGGAACAATTTTATAGACTGTTACATCAGAAAATAATCTCGCTGGATTATAGATCCGTGATATTAATGGGGGATTGGAATGGTGTCTTAGACACACAAAGGGACAAGAAAGGTTCTTCTCCTCTTTTTAAACAGGCTAAATTACCTAAAGCCTTTTTTGATATGAAAGAAGACTGGGAATTGAGAGACTATTGGCGGGAACGTAATCAAGAGGAGAGAGACTTCACCTTTTTTTCAGATAGACATCAATCCTTTTCAAGGATTGATTTTTTTTTATTACAACGGATTTATATAATAAGGTAAAGAATGTAAAGATTTTTCCTAGGTCGTTGACGGATCATAGTCCAGTCTGGATGGAGCTGATTCAAGAAAAAGAGGAGAGAAGATCCTGGAGGGTGAATGAAAATTTATTTAGACAAGAAAAGAATGTTCAAAAGTTAAAGGAGTGTTTAAAGGACTATTTTGCTTTGAATATGTATAAGGGGACACCAATGTCAATGGTATGGGATGCAGGTAAAGCATTTATGCGTGGGATCTTGATAAAAATGAATAATTTTCATAGACAAAAGCAGATTCAGAAACGTAAAGAATTGGAAGATGAGATTAAATTAAAAGAAAAGGCTTTGATTTTAACTCCTTTAGATGAAAAGATTAAAGAATCTATAAAGTTGCTAAGAACACAATTTAATATGTTGATGGCGGATCAATCTGCAACTAACTTATTGTTTATGAAACAAAATACATTTTGCAATGCCAATAAACCAGGGAGATGGTTGGCTTACCAATTAAGAAAGAAACAGAGACAGAGAATAATAGATAAAATAAATTATAAGGGTAAATTAGTGTACCAGAAGGAATTGATTAAGAAATCTTTTTTAGATTACTATCAAAAACTATATAAATCTACTAATGTACAAACTCTAGATATAAACAAATATTTAAGTGAGGCTAATTTCCCTAAATTGACAGAAGATCAGAAACATGAAATTAATGGTTTAATTACTAATGAGGAAATTGCGATAGTAATTAAACAATTGAAATTAGGGAAAGCACCGGGTACGGATGGCTTGACATCTGTTTATTATAAAACTTTAATGGAAGAGATGATACAACCATTAGCTGACCTTTTTAATAGTATTTTACAGGGTTCAGAGATCCCTCCGTCATGGCGCAGTGCTTTTATATCCTTGATTCCAAAAGAGGATCAAGACCTTACTTTACCAAAGAATTACAGACCTATATCTCTCTTAAATGTTGATTATAAGATTTTTGCAAAAAATTTAGCTAATAGGCTCATGAGGGTTGTGCACCACCTCATACAAAGGGACCAATCTGGTTTTATAACTGGTAGATATATGAAAAATAATGCTAGACAAATTATTAATTTACTAGAATATTTGGACAAGAATAACCAAATTCCTGCAGGGTTGATATTTTTAGACGCTGAAAAAGCTTTTGATCAACTGAATTGGTATTTTATGTTACGAGTAATTGAAGAGATGAATTTTGGTGAAAAAATATTACAAGCTTTTACTGCGATATATCAAAAACAAACGGCACAACTTATTGTTAATGGGGGTTTGTCAGAGGTTTTTACAATAGAGAAAGGTACTAGACAGGGATGTCCATTGTCGCCGTTATTGTTTGTTTTAACATTGGAAATTTTGTTGATCAAGATTCGAGGGTCGCAGGAAATAAAAGGAATAGAAGTTAACAAAAAAGAATATAAGTTGAGAGCTTTTGCAGATGATTTGGTGGTTACTTTGTCTCAACCTATTTATTCTGTAGTAATGTTATTGCAGCTGATTCATCAATATGGACTGGTTTCGGGTTTCAAGATCAATGTTAATAAGACTAAGATATTACCTAAAAATATGACTACTCGGGATAAACAAATTTTGGCTAATCTGACTGGTTTTGAAATTGTTAATAAGGTAAAATACCTGGGGGTTATTTTATCTGTTTCTAATGCAAAACTGTTTAAGAATAATTATGGAAAGTTGTGGGTTAGGATACAGAAAGACTTGAGGAATTGGGAGAAGTTGCAGCTATCTCTCATGGGAAGAATTGCAGTGATTAAAATGAATGTCCTACCCAAGTTTCTCTTTTTGTTTCAAATGTTACCGATTTTGAAGAATGAGATTAATTTAAACGAATGGCAGAAAGGTATTAATAAATTTATTTGGGCAGGGAAAAAACCAAGGGTAAAGTTTAAAATCATGCAAGATTCCCGTGAGAGAGGTGGACTCAAGGTACCGGATTTGAAATTATACCACAATGCGGTGGCTTTAACATTAATTAGTGATTGGGTAAATTTAACAAATTTGGAGATACTCCATCTGGAGGGATGGGATTTACTTTTCGGTTGGCATGCCTATTTAATATTTAATAAGAAAGTGGATCAGGTTTTTAAATCTCATATTATAAGAACTTCTTTACTTAGGGTTTGGAGAAAATATTATAAAAGTGATTTTAAAATACCACTATGGGCTATACCTTGGCATGCGATAGAGGGCATAAGGAGAGGTGTTAAAATGGATACGGTGTCTTATACACAATTACTTAGATGGGATGGACATAACTGGCAGTTAAAATTATTGGAAGAGTTAGTACATGAAAATATTACTTATTCTTGGTTTCAATATAGACAATTAGCAGATAGATGGAAGTTGGATCGTAAGGTGGGTTTTCTTAGAGAAGATGAAAATCTTTTTAAGCAAGTAAAGGATCAAAGACAAACCCATATTAAGAGAATTTATGGGGTTCTAGTGGAACTGGATTCAGAATCAAAATTAATTAAAGATTGTATGATTAAATGGGTGCAGAATTTTGGAGAACCAGTTCCACTGGATATCTGGGAAATTATCTGGGTGAGGAATGTTAAATTTACACAAGCCCAGAATTTAAGGGAGAATTTTTATAAAATGTTTTATAGATGGCACCTTGATCCACAAAAAATGTCTCTCATGTATCCTGACCTACAGCCTAAATGTTGGAGATGTGGTTGTTTGGACGCCACCTATTATCATATTTGGTGGTCGTGTAAAAATATAAAAGCTTTTTGGATTAAGATATGGTGGAATATTCAGAGAATCTTTAGAAAGAGGGTAAAATTTACTCCACAATTATTTTTGTTAGATATAGTTACTGATTGCGATGCAAAGGATGTTATATTGATGTTGAATCTGATCACAGCCGCAAGGCTGTTAGTAGGACAATACTGGAAGAAGGAATCTTTGCCTACCTTGCAGGAGTGGTTTTTTAAAGTATCTTACCTGGCGGAAATGGCAAAGATTTCAGCTTTCTTAAAAGAACAATCGCAAGAGAAATTTTTTGCTATTTGGGACAAATGGATAAAGTTTATACAATTTAAATTAGATATAAAAAAATATTATTTAGCTTTTTTATAATTTTTATTTTTATATATATATATATTCTATTGTTAATCTTTCTTTTTTCTTTTTTTTTCTTTTTATACAATTTTTTTAACTTTTTTAATTAAGCCTATATTCTGCTCTGGGAAGCTCCGGGGGAGGGAGGGTGTGGGTGGTTTGGGGAGGGTTGGGGGAGGCTTGTTTTGTTTTGTTTAATCCTGTTCTTTTTTGTCGTTGTATTGTTGTTTTCTGTTTTTTGTAAAAACTTTTAAAAAATTTTCAATAAAAAAAAAAAACATATCATGCACGACGGGGGACATGATAGCAGTGTTCCAATATCTCAGGGGCTGCCACAAAGAAGAGGGAGTGAAGCTATTCTCCAAAGTGCCTGAGGGCAGGACAAGGAGCAACGGATGGAAACCAATCAAGGAGAGAAGCAACCTAGAACTAAGAAGAAACTTCCTGACAGTTAGAACAACCAACCAGTGGAATCACTTGCCTTCAAAAGCAGTGAATGCTCCAACACTGGAAGTTTTTAAGAGGAGACCGGACAGCCATTTGTCTGAAATAGTATAGGGTTTCCTGCCTGAGCAGGGGGTTGGACTCGATGACCTCCAAGGTCCCTTCCAACTTATTATTATTATTATTATTATTAATCAAGGAGAGAAGCAACCTAGAACTAAGGAGAAACTTCCTGACAGTTAGAACAATTAACCAGTGGAACAACCTGCCGCCAGAGGAGGCGAATGTTCCAACACTGGAAGTTTTTAAGAAGAGACTGGCTGGCCATTTGTCTGAAATGGTATAGGGTTTCCTACCTGAGCAGGGGAACGGACCAGATGACCTCCAAGGTCCCTTCCAACATTATTATTATGGATCATCGCACAGCCAGATGTTCAGACTGGATTTGGCATTTTGTCTGACTATCGAGTCCTTACCCAGGACCTGGGATAGGCAGATGTGGACCTTTGATGGTATTACAGATATCGTCGCAGGATGGAAGCAGTTCCTAGTAAGGCCGCCTTTTGCAATTGACTAATAGCGAATTTGTCAATGCCAATGGTGTTCAAGTGGTGCTCCAGTTGTTTTGGGATTGCACCCGAGGAGCCTATTACTATTGGTACTACTCTTGCTTGCTTTTGCCACAGTCTTTCTATTTCTACTTGTAGGTCTTTGTATTTTGTTATCTTCTCCAGTTCTTTCTCTTCTATTCTGCTGTGTCCAGGCACTACCACATCCACTATCCAGACTTTTTTTGTCTTTCTTATCGACAATTGTTAAGTCTGGGGTGCTATGTTGCAGGTGCTTGTCTGTTTGAATTCTGAAGTCCCAGAGCAGTTTAATTTTATCATTTTCTATGACTTTCTCTATTTTATGATCCTACCAGTTTTTGCTTACAGGCAAATGATATTTTTTGCAGATCTTCCAATGCACCATTGTTGTTACTTTGTCATGCTGCTGCTTGTAGTCAGTCTGTGCAATCTTCTTGCAACAGCTTACCAGGTGGTCCACTGTTTCTTCAGCTTCTTTGCATAGGCGGCACTTACTGTCTGTTGCTGTCTTCTCAATTTTGACTTTATATGCATTTGTCCTAAGGCTTGGTCTTGTGCAGCCAGAATTAGTCCCTTGGTCTCTTTCTTCAATTTTCCTGCTCTTAGCCATTGCCAGGTCTTATTATTATCTGCTTTCCCAGCTATTTTTTTAATGTATTGGCCATGTAGTGCTTTGTCTTCCCATGCCTCTATTCTGTTCTTCATTTGGTCTTTCTTGTAGGCCAGTTTGGTCTCTCCAGTAGTCAGTAAGCCTTCCTGATATACTAATTTCAGTGCATCTTCATCATTGTTCTTCAGATATTCTTCCAAAGCCATTTTTTCTTCTTCAACCATCTGATGTATTTGTAGCATTCACGCCCACCTATTTGCCTTGGTAGATAAAGTCTATCAATGTCACTGCATGGATGAAGGGCATGATTCATTGTCATTATTTTTCTGGTCTTCCTATCCATTGCCTTTAGTTCTGCTTGAGTCCAGTCCACTATTCCAGCTGTGTACCTAATGACTGGAATTGCCCAGGTGTTGATTGCCTTTATGGTATTTCCTCCATTGAGTTTGGACTTTAAGATCTTCTTCACTCTCTTGATGTATTCACCTCTAATCTTTTTCTTGATTTCAGTGTGCTTGATGTTGTCAGCTTGAAGGATACCCAAGTATTTGTAGTACTCTTCCTCATCCAGACTCTTAATGTTATTTTCGTGGGGCATCTTGATTCCTTCAGTTTTCACTATTTTTCCTTGTTTGATAGTAAGTGTGGCACATTTGTCCAAGCCAAACTCCATTACAATATCTTGGCTATATATACGGACAGTGTTGAGCAGCGATTCTATTTCAGATGATGTTTTTCCATACAGCTTCAGATCATCCATGTAAAGGAGGTGGGATAGTCTGGCAGATGTTTTTGATGTTTGATAGCCATGTCCTGAGTTATTCAGTATTGTTGACAGAGGAAACAGTGCAATAACAAATAGTAATGGTGATAATGAATCTCCTTGAAATATTCCTCTCTTGATATTAACCTCTCCCAGTCTCTCACCATTGATCTGCAACTGTGTCTTCCATTGTGCCATCGATCTTTGCACAAATTTTCTGATGTTTCTACTGACTCCTGTTATTTCTAGGCACTTGATTATCCAGTCATGTGGCAGAGAGTCAAATGCCTTTTTGTAGTCAATCCATGCCACATTCAGGTTGGTCTTCCTTTTCTTGCAGTTTTCCAAGATCATTTTGTCTATTAGGAGTTGATCTTTTGTTCCTCTGCTATTGGGGCGGTTTCCTTTCTGCTCAGGTGGAAAGAGATTGTTTTCAACTAGATGCTGTTGTACTGCATCAGCTACCACACCAGTTAGTAATTTGAAAGTTGTTGTTGTTGTTGTCGTTATTATTATTATTATTGATCATCGCACAGTCAGCCAGATGTTCAGACTGGATTTGGCATTTTGTCTACCTATCGAGTCCTTACCCAGGACCTGGGATAGGCAGATGTGGATGTTTGATGGTATTACAGATATCGTCGCAGGATGGAAGCAGTTCCTAATAAGGCCGCCTTTTGCAATTGACTAATAGCGAATTTGTCAATGCCAATGGTGTTCAAGTGGTGCTCCAGTTGTTTTGGGATTGCACCCAAGGAGCCTATGACTATTGGTACTACCCTTGCTTGCTTTTGCCACAGTCTTTCTATTTCTATTTGTAGGTCTTTGTATTTTGTTATCTTCTCCAGTTCTTTCTCTTCTATTCTGCTATCTCCAGGCACTGCCACGTCCACTATCCAGACTTTTTTGTCTTTCTTATCGACAATTGTTAAGTCTGGGGTGTTATGTTGCAGGTGCTTGTCTGTTTGAATTCTGAAGTCCCAGAGCAGTTTAATTTTATCATTTTCTATGACTTTCTCTATTTTATGATCCCACCAGTTTTTGCTTACAGGCAAATGATATTTTTTGCAGATCTTCCAATGCACCATTGTTGCTACTTTGTCATGCCGCTGCTTGTAATCAGTTTGTGCAATCTTCTTGCAACAGCTTACCAAGTGGTCCACTGTTTCTTCAGCTTCTTTGCATAGGCGGCACTTACTGTCTGTTGCTGTCTTCTCAATTTTGACTTTGTATGCATTTGTCCTTAAGGCTTGGTCTTGTGCAGCCAGAATTAGTCCCTCGGTCTCTTTCTTCAATTTTCCTGCTCTTAGCCATTGCCAGGTCTTGTTATTATCTGCTTTCCCAGCTATTTTTTTAATGTATTGGCCATGTAGTGCTTTGTCTTCCCATGCCTCTATTCTGTTCTTCATTTGGTCTTTCTTGTAGGCCAGTTTGGTCTCTCCAGTAGTTAGTAAGCCTTCCTGATATACTAATTTCAGTGCATCTTCATCATTGTTCTTCAGATATTCTTCCAAAGCCATTTTTTCTTCTTCAACCATCTGATGTACTTGTAGCATTCCACGCCCACCTATTTGCCTTGGTAGATAAAGTCTATCAATGTCACTGCGTGGATGAAGGGCATGATTCATTGTCATTATTTTTCTGGTCTGCCTATCCATTGCTTTTAGTTCTGCTTGAGTCCAGTCCACTATTCCAGCTGTGTACCTAATGACTGGGATTGCCCAGGTGTTGATTGCCTTTATGGTATTTCCTCCATTGAGTTTGGACTTTAAGATCTTCTTCACTCTCTTGATGTATTCACCTCTAATCTTTTTCTTGACTTCAGTGTGCTTGATGTTGTCAGCTTGAAGGATACCCAAGTATTTGTAGTACTCTTCCTCATCCAGACTCTTAATGTTATTTTCGTGGGGCATCTTGATTCCTTCAGTTTTCATTATTTTTCCTTGTTTGATAGTAAGTGTGGCACATTTGTCCAAGCCAAACTCCATTACAATATCTTGGCTATATATACGGACAGTGTTGAGCAGCGATTCTATTTCAGATGATGTTTTTCCATACAGCTTCAGATCATCCATATAAAGGAGGTGGGATAGTCTGGCAGATGTTTTTGATGTTTGATAGCCATGTCCTGAGTTATTCAGTATTGTTGACAGAGGAAACAGTGCAATAACAAATAGTAATGGTGATAATGAATCTCCTTGAAATATTCCTCTCTTGATATTAACCTCTCCCAGCCTCTCACCATTGATCTGCAACTGTGTCTTCCATTGTGCCATCGATCTTTGCACAAATTTTCTGATGTTTCTACTGACTCCTGTTATTTCTAGGCACTTGATTATCCAATCATGTGGCAGAGAGTCAAATGCCTTTTTGTAGTCAATCCATGCCACATTCAGGTTGGTCTTCCTTCTCTTGCAGTTTTCCAAGATCATTTTGTCTATTAGGAGTTGATCTTTTGTTCCTCTGCTATTGGGGCGGTTTCCTTTCTGCTCAGGTGGAAAGAGATTGTTTTCAACTAGATGCTGTTGTACTGCATCAGCTACTACACCAGTTAGTAATTTGAAAGTTGTTGGTAAGCAGGTAATTGGCCTGTAGTTACCTGGTGTTGCCCCTTTTGCTGGATTTTTCATTATTAGGTAGGTTTTCCCAGTTGTTAGCCACTTTTCAATTTCTCCTCCTTGTAGTATATTGTTGAACTGCTTGGCAATGAGTGGGTGTATAACAGTTAGATGTTTCAACCAAAACCCATGCAGTTCATCTTCACCTGGTGCTGACCAACTTTTGATTTTCTTTGCTCTTTTTTCTACCATTTTTGTTGTTATTACTAGTTCTTTCATTTCAACTTCTGTTTTATTTGCCTCCACCTCTTTTAACCAAGCCGCATCCTTGTTGTATTTCTTTGGGTTATCCCATATCTGCTTCCAGAACTGCACTGTTTCTTCCTTGTCAGGTACTGACTGATTCCTTGCAGTTTCTCCATTGATGGATTGGTAGAAACGTTTCTGATTGGATTGAAATTGGAGGTTCTGCCTATAGTTTGCAATTCGAGCTTCATATCTACTGATTTTCCTGGCTATAGCTGTTATTTGTTGCTTTATTATTTCCAGTGCTTCCTTGATCTTCCTTGTTTCTAAGTGGTATTTCTTGATTAGGTATTCTTTGGTCTTCTTGTTCTTCAGCTTCTTTTCTTTCATCTGTTCTAGCTTGCTTGCATGTGATCTTAACTTGCTGATCTTATTTTCTAGTCTAACCTTCCATTTTTCTGGTGCACTGTTTGTTTGTTTTTCTTTTTTGTTGATTTTGCATCCCAGGTATTCTGTTATAACTGCAGCTGTGCTGTACATTAGTTGGTTTGTTTCTTGCAGTGAATTGGTGCTTATACTTGATATTGCAGTATTTGCATCTTTTAATGCTTGTGCTAGCTGTTTCTTTGGAACAAGCTTCAATGCAGGTAGCCTTATTCTGTTGTTTTTGTGCTGTTCTAGATGCTCAGTTATTCTTTGTTTCAATTCTTTTATTTCTTTAGTTAGAGGGTTTTGTTCTTCCTGAGGAAGAGGTGCCTGGTTTCCAAATGAGAACAGTTGTATATCTCTGCTGGATTCCTTCACTGCCAACTCCCCCTGGTTTGCCTCTACATTCTGAATTACTTCTGGTAAGGCTTTGATTTCTTTGCCCTGGGTAAACCTTTGCAGTTCGTCCAATTCTGTTTCTGTGAATACTTTATTTTGTGTTATAAATCGGCGTTGATCTGCTAGTCTCTGTTCTGTTATTTCTGATTCTGGATGTTGTTCTTTCCAGAACTGGTGCATTCATTTTAGATATCCTCTTCTTGATAGTAACAGATCATTATTTCTTTGTTTTCCATCACTGTGTATCTGCGACGGGTAAACACCTTTTCTTCCAGTAGTTCTGCAGCTGCTGGCCCTGGTTGCTCAGCCAACAGTCCTGAGTCCTGTAACCCATTTTTCACCAGATATCCAGGAACTCCGATATCTAGCGCGGACCTTGTTAACCCGGGCGACGTCCGAGCCGGTATGGCATTCTGCAATTTACGTCTCACCATATTTTTTATGGGAGAGACACTCTTTGTCTGACTCCTCTGATGAGACCTGTCCAGTATGGTTGAACCTCTGGCATAGCTCTCATCTTCCTCAGAGTACACAAGCCCCACAACCACGTCAAGGTAGTGTCTCACTGGGGGATTATTATTATTATTATTATTATTATTATTATTATTATTATTATTATTATTTATCTTTCCAGCATAACTATTTTTTTATCTCTGGTTTTTCAAAAGATTAATTTTCAATTTAGTACAGTATATTAACTATTTTTGCCTGCACTCTATGTCTGTACAGGGCCCATTGTTCAAGTGTGTCAAGATCTTTTTGGATTCTGAGCTTGCCTTCTGTGGTGTTGGCTATTCCTGCCAGTTTGGTATCATCTGCAAATTTGATGAGATCCCCTTCTATTCTCTCATCTAAGTCATTTATGAAGATATTGAAGAGTACTGGGCCTAAGATAGAACCTTGTGGTACCCCACTGCTTACTTTCCTCCATGTAGATATAGTACCATTAAGGACTACTCGTTGAGTATGGTTTGTCAGCCAGTTACAAATCCATCTGATGGTGATTTATTGTCTTTTGACATCACTAGTTTATTTAAATTGTAGCTTGAGAGAGAGTTGTAAACCAGCTTTATATATTTTGAAAATAATGAGTAAATTTAAGGACATTTTTATGAACCGCAATGGCTGGATTCACAGAACATGCTAATCCTCAAAGAAGTCAAGTATGTTTGTACTACACATAAATCCACCCTCTGTGAAGAAACATCCATTGCTACTTTTGCATTTGCCCACCCATTTCTAAAATGCCTTCCATGGGAAATTTCAACATGTTTACAGCAACGTCCAGAGAATATGGTCAAATTTAGAGATGATGGCCATTATGGTGTGATCAAAGTGCCACGTGTTTTTTGGTCTGATAAAAGCGCTATGTGCTTTTTATGTGTGTTGCACTGTTACCCTAGCCATCTTCACTTTTTTTTTTAAACCATAACCTGCAGATACCGTCGAAGACAAATCAACCTTAGTAGTAAGTTATTTTTAAACTCGAAGGAATCCAAGGAGTTTTCAATCTTATTTATGCCTTCCTTGTGCTTTTCTGACATCTCTATTAATTTAACATTTTTATTAGACTAAGCCTGGTGTAATGGTTAAGGCACCAGGCTAGAAACTGGGAGGCTGTGAACTCTAATCTCCATTTAGGCACAAAGGTGACACAAAACTTGTCAGCTTCCCTATACACCATGGCCAAGCGTGCCAGCTGATCCTTGCAACTTGAGCTTCTCTTCTTCCCTTGCTAGCTATAGAGACTGGTGTGCCAGCTGAGCACAGTGTTTGCAGGAAAAAAAAAACCTTGCGTTTTCTTACTTTTCTCACTTTTCCTTTTTATTTATCAACGGGCTTTCTTCCTTAAATTAGAACCTTTTCTATTATTCTTTTTATCATCTTAGGCTGCTTTTTTTTATTATGCTAACCATTCTGTCTTCTTTTCTCTAGTCCTGCCTTCATATGTGCTTCTTGTCTCTTTTCTGTCCTATGCATATGTGTAGCTGTGTGTGCCTGTCCCACACATCCACAGCTTTGAGATCTTTCCTTTCCACTCCTAGAGGCAAATTTCCTCCCTTCTATATCTTGATTTCCTTACTGCGTCTGTGATATCTCCCAAAGCCCCTTATCTCTGCCTGTAGAATCTATATCAGTGGTGGTGAACCTATGGCACGGGTGCCAGAGGCGGCACTCAGAGCCCTCTCTGTGGGCATGCGCACCATCGCCCCAGTCCTAGGCCTTCAGCTGGGTTTTATAAAACCTTTTTGCTTTAGACCTCCACCACTGTGTACAAAAAAAAAAAGATCAATCAATCAGTCAATTTCAACTTCTCTCAGGGAAAAAAAAAGATCTTGCAAAGTTGGAATTGATTGATTGAATTTTTTAGTCTCACCCAGTCTGCTGTTACCACCGCAGCCACGCCCACCCAATGGGCCACACCCACCTGGCACCCGACCATGCATAAGTGGGTTTTGGGTTGCAGTTTGGGCACTCAGTCTCTAAAAGGTTCGCCATCACTGATCTATATATTACTAAAATTCTCATGTCTATTTGTTTGTAACTTTTAGTTAGGCAAATTGGAAGGTACAGGGCGACAGTTGTTGAACCAAGGTAGTTCAAATAGGCTCATTTACAGAATGACAGGACCCATTATTCCAGGATTGAAGTTTTGGAGACATTCTGGCCATTGCACCTTCTGATTACACTTTCCAGAAACCCATAGGTTGCATGGCGCAAGAGAAGAGGGAACGCCATATCCCAACCTTCTTTCTTGCTTTCTTCTGGTATCTGGTATCTTCTGAACCCATTCAGCTGGTATCAAGGCCCAACACTGAGTGGCAATTAACTCCTTTGGAATCAAGAATGAAATATGAAATCTCTTAATGGTGCTGGGCAGTAAGGAAAGGATAAGGTAGCAACTCTGCTAGGTGAGGAAGGTGAAGAAGGGCTGGCTGGAGGGAGGGGACTCTTGGGGAACACCAGGATGGGGAACAGGGGTGCAGTTTTCCTTATGGTTCATAGCTCCCTTTGTTTCCCCACTCTCAGCAAGTGGCAGACGGTTCCATGGATCATCTGGGGAAAAGAAGACATGATTTCCAACACATCTTATCAGCTTCCCGCAAGCAATGTCAATGGGATAGCTTGAAAGAAGCTGGAAATTTCTCCCATTCCCATTGCTTTTTTTGCCCACCTGTGGTCATTTTCTCTGTTTCGGTAAGGAAATATCTATGAAAGAATGACCCAATTGGACATGGGTTGTCTAGCTTATCTATTTTCCAGACAATCCAAGGTTCCCATGCCCTATGCTATGAACCTTCTACCAGCTAAAGTCCTGTGCAAAAGCATAAGTTAACTGTCATACTACTAGGAAACATCTTCAATACATTTATTTCCAAACTCTCCCGTCCCTTCCTAGATTGCATATATTTACTCAGAAATGCACTCATGTTCTACCAGAATTTACTTTATATTCCGCCAAGTGATGGTGCCTGTCAAATATCACAAGGTTCTTTTTGCAGCTCTTATCATTAAAAGAATCCCATCCAACTACGCAAATATGAGGGTCCAGAAATGTGTAGTCCCTGGTATTTGGCCATACTATCTGGTTATTCTGTCTAAACTAATTTAAGCCAAAGTTTATGTCAACAATTTTTGATCAACTTGATGGAAAATAATGTATTTTGATTCTCCATCTCCAGGAGCAGGTTGGTGAGATTATCTCAACTATCATATGGATTTTCCTGGGTTAAAGGAGGTCTGGAAACTGTGCAACAGGGGTCTTTAAACTTAGCCCTTTTATGACGTGGACCAACTCCCAGAATTCCTCAGCCAAGAACGCTGGCTGAGGAATTCTGGGAGTTGAAATCCACAAGTCATAAAAGGGCCAAGTTTGAAGACCCCTGCTGAACATGAACAAACTCTACAGGAATCTGCAGATTTTTGTGTTCCAACCACATCTAAGTGAAGATGTTATAAGATTGAAGACTGATAGAAAAAGTATAACACAGGAAAATAAATAAAATATAACCTGCTCTCTTTGCTCATTGCTCAACAAGGTAAGCTTAAAAATTCTTTGAATCCTGCCTGCATACATAATAGTTTTGTTTTCCTTTACTTTTTTTAATATATATATATATCCATCCGTCAACCAGATGGATACCTACATACGAAGGTATTCCGTAAACCAACCCACACGGATAGAATCCTCCATTACCAGAGTAATCATCCTGTTTCCCATAAAATCAGCTGCATAAAAACGTTATTTAAACGCGTTGACTCCCACTGCAGCACGGATGAATATAAGAAAGAAGAGAGGAGACACCTCTTCCGTACGTGCATATATAACGGTTATCCATTAAAATTTATCAAACGACATTGTACAACTTTCCAGCACCAGACCACCCAACGAAGAAGGGATTCCCCCCTACAAAAAACACGCATCTCCCTCCCATACATAAGTAACATCTCAGAGGCCACAGCCAGACTACTAGCACCCCATGGTATAGAAGTAGCTCACAAACCTAACCAAACCTTACGATCAAAAATTATGCGTCCAAAGGACCCCCTACCTACCATGGAGAAATCTGCTATTGTTTATAAGATCAACTGCAAAAACTGCGACGGCAACTATGTGGGAGAAACAGCCAAACGCTTGAAAACTCGCCTCCACGAACACAAACTGGCCATAAAACGAGGCGAACCACACTCACAACTTTGGATGCATATGGCACAACAAGGCCATCAGTTTGACTTCAATAACACCCTTATCATAGCCAGTGATGCCACGAAGGGAGGTCGGCTGCTAAAAGAAGCCTGGTTCTCGAATAACAACTCAATCAATCGTCACATTGACTTGCACCCAGCACAACAAGCGCTACGAAAATGGAACTCAAACCATCATCCTTTATATCACAAACCTTACAATCAACATGCACAACATTCCAAACCAGGAGCTACACCTCCTCCCTACCAGAAACAATCTGATATAGACTACCCAGAAACCCCCCAACAATATCAAGGGGAAACCACACCCCCTTTAATTGGAGAAAACAATAATAATGACATTGGAGCGCTTAAGAAATTTGAGGATAGAACCACTAAATTTAGCACTACCCATAATAATAATAAAGGTGGATATCCCATACAGAGAGGGGAGAAAAAACATGTGATGACGACCCGTTCGCTTGATAAAAGGGAAAGTAACATGAGCGGGGAATCTGCCCAAATACCAACAGACTTTTGCTCACAGAAATGGGGGGGATTTAACCTGAATATTGACCTACGAGGGAAGATGAGCATGGGGGACACCATGATGGAGGAGGATGATTCAAACATTGAAAAATACCACATCCAGTTGATGCTTGTACATGCGAGCGAAGATAAATATGGGAGCACGCAGCAGAGGAAAGATGTTAAATTGCAGCCGATGAAGCCCCGCCTCCATGGTAGGATACACAATGACATCAAACTAAACCCCCCCACTGCAACGAGAGCCAATACTGCCGGGAGAGGGTGGAACATAACTTTAACAATACCCCCTGAGGTCGACGGAAATGTGAACAAAAGTGCTCGAGAGAACGACAGAAGAAATCTTTACTCCGATTCCCCCCCCCACCTATCAGCTGTTCAGCAGGGAATGCTAGCACAGTCTAGGAACCACGTGCAGACGTCTATGGAACCCGTTTGAATCACCTTGTTAGAAACGGTCTCTCAGCCCTGAAGATGTTGGGGAGTTTTCCCAACGAAAGCTTGGCAACCTTTTAATATAGTAAAATACTTTAATTAAAGTATTTTAACTTTAAACTCTCCTGGTGAACGCGCTTTATTCATTCCATTTATATATATATATATATATATATATATATATATATATATATATATATATATATATATATGGAAAATTTGCATAAAAATACGACTCCTGGGCATGTCTATGGTACAAATAAAATACGAACACCAGGAGAGTATAAATATAAAAATATACTTTACTAAAAGCTGCCAAGCTTTCGTTTGGAAACTCCAAACATCATCAGGGCTAAGGAGCCAGTAAACAATGATGACTTAAATGGGTTTTGCCGGCATCTGCACCCGGCTCATGGACCGCGTCACCGGTCCCGGCCGGTTAATTAGTGTCCCACATGTTTCTTTATTACTCTCCTTACGCTTCCTTCTATGGTTCTTCCGGATCGTTCCTTCCACTATCTCATTACTGGTATTCATCTCCTCCACCACCCCTTTATCCTTATTTCCTTCCATAGCACTGACCCTCCTCCCCTTTTTGTTTTCATTCTCCACCCTGGGGGCATCTGTTTCTCCTCTATCAGTGTTACAAGCTTCCCTGGGCTCACAGACGCTCCCCCACACACACGTTTTTCTCAATCCCTGCTCCACACCCTTTCTTCTCACTCTTCCACTGTCATGAGTAACTTTCATACGGGTGTTACATATTTGGGGGTCTATGCCCCCCTCCTCCATCCTGGCAATCTTCGTGTCAACAGTTCTCCACCGTTCCATTTGTTTGCTGAGTGATCGGGTGCTTACCCCGTCTCTCAATTCATCTCCCCTCCCTATCGCACGCTCTTCCCCATTGCTGATAGGAACGGTATTCAGGCGGACACCAGGTCTCCAGATCTCTGCATTCTGATTCCCCGCGTTCTCACTCCCCTCTTCTGTGCTCGTCTTTGGGGGGACTTCAAAGTGTTCGTCCCGGGAGGGGGCTGTATTGTTGGTGGGGGTATTCCTTGTCTGCAGGGAAGTATTCCTCTGTGAGCCCAGGGAAGCTTGTAACACTGATAGAGGAGAAACAGATGCCCCCAGGGTGGAGAATGAAAACAAAAAGGGGAGGAGGGTCAGTGCTATGGAAGGAAATAAGGATAAAGGGGTGGTGGAGGAGATGAATACCAGTAATGAGATAGTGGAAGGAATGATCCGGAAGAACCATAGAAGGAAGCGTAAGGAGAGTAATAAAGAAACATCTGGAACACTAATTAACCGGCCGGGACCGGTGACGCGGTCCATGAGCCGGGTGCAGATGCCGGCAAAACCCATTTAAGTCATCATTGTTTACTGGCTCCTTAGCCCTGATGATGTTTGGAGTTTCCAAACGAAAGCTTGGCAGCTTTTAGTAAAGTATATTTTTATATTTATACTCTCCTGGTGTTCGTATTTTATTTGTACCATATATATATATATATATATATATATATATATATATATATATATATATATATATATATATATATATATATCGGTAGCTATAGAAATAAAAGATAAGGAAAATAAGAATCTTAATACAAAAAATATCCACATGCTGTTTCCTATTTTCAAACATAACATTCTAAAAATTGTATAATATGTTTCGACAAACGTGTCCTTATCTGAGTTCTGTTAACCTTTAAGAAAATAAGTCAATTATACAAGCAGTGTTTATCCCCCTATTTTTCTATTTCCATCTCTATATTTAGGTGCTTTTACTGCTTCAAATGTTGTACAATATTTAACTTTACTGCTGTTAGTAAGATTGACATAAATTGTGAATATACCTGCTGTAGTTTCTATCAACTAGAAAGTGAACACTTGCTGGTAATTGGAAAAACTGATGTTTCTTAAATAGTACATAATGTACCACTTAAAATAATGTAATATCAGTTCATGACCAAACAGGGTAAAGCTCTATTTTGGACAATTGACATTTCCATCAAAAATACTGACCTTCACTATGAATTTTATTTCATTTACTTGGTTGAATGCCATTGTTAGCAGCACCTCTTCAGGAACGCTAAAAGCAATTCTAAAGCATTTTGAGAAGGAGATTTAAAATAAGCCTCACTCACAAAGAAAGATCACATTCAGGAAATTGGAAGGCAAATTATTCAATAGATCATTAAGGAAATACAAATGGATCAAGCTACACCTTTATAGCAGGTTCTCAATTGTACAGTTTACTATGAAAATGAAGCTTATTGGAAGCATATTGATTTATTTTTCTTGAGGATCAACAGTAATCCTTTCCTTTCATGGCATCATTTATTTTCATGATTTAGAGCAGGGCTTTTCAACCAGTGGTACACGTACCACCTGTGGTACATTGGCACCTGGCAGGTGGTACGCGGCCATCCTAGAAAAGTAGTAGCGGAGGAGGGGAATGAGCTGAACCACACTGCACAAGCCTGAGCGAGAGATGGCTGAAGCTGCAGGGCTCAGCGGAAGCAACAGGATCAGTGCCGCTTTCCAGCTGATCGGCGCTTCTTCAGGACTGTCAGGGTTCAGTGGAAGTGCCAGGATCAGTGCCAGGATCCAGCTGGAGCTTGGTGCTGATCCTTGCGCTTCTGCTGAGCTCTGAAGAAGCACTGATCAGCTGGAATGTTGCAGCATCTCCAGGGTCTTGTGATTTACATTCAGATGCTTGGCAACTGATTCATATTTATGACAGTCACAGTGTCCCAGGGTCATGTGAAGTAACCAAAACCTGCTGCAAGCACCCAGCAGATGGGGGGAATAAAAACCAAACACTCCCCACCCCACCCCCGCTGCCAATCCTCAAAAGGAATGCTCAAAACAATGAAAATCTCGGCAGGAGGAAGAGCGCCACCGGGTGGGCAGGCAGGTGTCTTACTTGGCTGTGGCTTGGGCAGCACTTTTTTCAGTGCCATTGTAACTTCAAATAGTCACTAAGCGAACTGTTGTAAGTCGAGGACTACCTGTACATTATCACTTTTTTCCTTTTTTGGGGGGGGGGTCATCAAGTTTTTGACATCTTGCTGGGCGACTGGTGGTACTCGGATATTGCCATATCCTAAAAGTGGTACAATGGGTGAAAAGTTGAAAAGCCTTGATTTAGAGTGTTCCGAGGCAATAAACCTATTCTATATCTCTGTCCCTGGACATATAACACATATACACACTCAAGTTAAGAGATTTAGAATTCAGAATCAAGCTACTTTCTCTTCTCTTTTTCTTTCATAATGTGGACAATCTGATAAGACACCACTTCTTAGACTTGGCATAAAAATACAATAATGAACAAGATAAATAATTTTACTGCCATTTCACAGTGCTTCTAATCTGCAGAGAGAGGCAAACACTTCATCTTAGGAAATGATGATGAATCTTAAATATTTTCCATTTTCTGGAGACTTCTGGTCCTGCATTTTCATCCTGCCTGGAGACCCTAATGGGTCCAAGCTGCCCAGGAGAGGTGGTAAAAAAAGAAGGGTGCCCCAGCGACTCTGGAAGGATGGCAGTTCGCCTTGGGGAAAGCCTTCTAACCCGACAGGAGAAAGGCTGTATTTCACCAATCAGCCCAAGCTACTTGCAACTGAAGTCCAAAAGAACTAACCAGCACAACAGTAAACAGTTTAAAATTGGGTAAGGGATCTGATTTTCCCTTTTCTATTCTACACTTAATTTCCTGGAAAAGATCCCCAAGAAGCAAAATACCTCCATAAGTGAAGGAGAGGGACTTCCGCCCCACCCTTATACTAACGGAAGCAACAAATTAAAATTTCCATGGAGGATCAAAATATATGGTAGTGAAATAAATTTATAAATTTGAAAGCTAAAATTTAACTTTGGCCAACTTTAAAATTGTTGAATGGTTAAGACTCTCATTTTAAAGACCATTGTTGTTGTTGTTGTTGTTAATTGCGAAGTTGTGTCCAACCTATCGCGACCCCATGGACAACATTCCTCCAGGCCTTCCTGTCCTCTACCATCTTCTGAAGTCCATTTAAGCTCATGCCTACTGCTTCAGTGACTCCATCCAGCATCTCATTCTCTGTCATCCCGTTCTTCTATTGCCCTCAATCTTTCCTAGCATTAGGCCCTTCTCCAGTGAGTCCTTCCTTCTCATTAGGTGGCCAAAGTATTTGAGTTTCAACTTCAGGATCTGGCCTTCTAAAGAGCAGTCGGGATTGATCTCTTCTAGGACTGACCAGTTTGAATGCCTTGCAGTCCAAGGGACTCACAGGAGTCTTCTCCAGCACCGTAGTTCAAAGGCCTCAATTCTTTGTCGCTCAGCCTTTCTTATGGTCCAACTTTCACATCCATTCATTGCAACTGGAAAAACCATGGCCTTGACTATACGCACTTTTGTTGGCAGGGTGATGTCTCTGCTTTTTAGTATGTTGTCTAGATTTGCCATAGCTTTCCTCTCCAGGAGCAAGCATTTTTTAATTTCTTGCCTGCAGTCCCCATCTGCGGTGATCTCATATTGAAAACTAAATAGATGCTGACACCTAGTGATGGATGAAGATTATGACAGTTATTATTTCCATAGAGAACTTGCCAAAAACTGGGAAAAGCTAATCTGTGTTTGTGACCTTCAAAGCTTTAATAATAAAGAACAGCTATGACAAAAAAAAACCAACAACAATCTGGGCTGCAGACAAAGAGGGAATTATAAACTTTAGAAAAAAAATCTTTTTTGAACTCTTTGGATTACAAATATCTATTTAACCGAGACTCTAAAGCTATTTTGCAGATAAGAAGGAAAACTTCAACTTTTGGCCATCATGGATCAGAGACATGTAGATAGAACACACCAAGAAAACATAAGTACCTCTCAGGAGGAGATATATAGTATACTGCAATTAATTCAAATAACACTAAATAACATTAATTCAAATCACAAAGAAATCCAAACAACTTTGAAAATATAAATCAATATATTTCTAAGTTAACTCTACAATTCCAGGAAACAACAACAGAGAAGGAGCAGACAAAACAAATAAGTGGACATAAAATTGAAAATAGAGACCTAAAGACGGAACTTAACAAAGCAAAAAAACATGATTTAATCCTAATGGGAAAAAATTTACAAGAAATGGAAAAAACAACTCATCCCTTAAGACACAAAATAAATCATGAGGACAAAAAAATAGATTGGATAAAATGGAATGTAGAGATGTTGCAAACATCAGAGAGAAAGGAAGTGATAAGAGAAGCAAAGAAGGAAAAAAAGAAAAAGATTTTCAAGAAACATGGAAAGGCAAAAGCCTCACATAAAGACACTTTATTCTATTTACTTCTTATATCTACAGCAACAGTCATGAATATATGGAAAAACTTTTTGATTCAGAATCAAATATGTAAAAGTGTTGAGATGGTTTATATGGGAAAAATGGATTTAAATCTTTAAATGTAAATTAATTGTTGAGAAAATCTTAACCAGCAAGAATACTTCGAACTTTATGGGAGAAACAAATCTAAATAAGGACTGTAACAGGGTATAAGATGAGGCAACAAGAGTGATTAGATAGAAAAGAAATATTATATTGATGTGATCATTATTTCTAGGAATATTGGGGAAAAATCATATATGTAACTGTTATTTATCAAAATAATAAGAACTGTATTATTTCAAGATTTGCAAAGAAGACATTTTGGGGAAAAGGGGAAATCAAATAAATGTACTATGTGGATTATGGATTATAGAAACCAATTGTTAATGATTTTTTTTTTTTTGCAAATGTAAACCCAGCAAACACACTGTTTACCAACTATTAAGTGATTTATGTTTTAAAAAGTCAATAAAATATACAGAGAGCGAGAATTGAAAAAAAATATTTTCCATTTTCTTAGTCAAGAACATTGACTCTTCTAAAGTCATGGAACCAAGACGAAGGGTGCAGATTAAGAGATAAACTTTATAGTAAAACAATAGAAATGTGTAATGGTGGAATCTCTTCATCAGATTCCATTCCGAGCCTAAAGATTTCCTGTGGATGCTCAGCAGATATTAAGCAATTCTTGTCACTGGGAAACTTAAATATTAACATTCCAGCTGCTTTACTAAGACCTTTTTATGAGGCCACCCTGTGATTTCTTACATAAACTCTATGCATTGTTTAAAGATCTGTCAAATCTATCATGCACATAATTTAATAAAATTAGCCAGTTATTTACAATCTGCCTTTCATTAATGCCAAATGTCTGGACCAACATTTCCTTAGGCACTTTGATTTTGTCTAAAAATATTTAGCATTTTATTATAAGGATACAAATCATTCTACCCATGGGTTCAGCTGTTAAATGTTGCATCAGTTTTGGGCCAAGGGACATTGAATCAGACTTTGGATTTTTCTGTTTATCTATTTACACCCTTTTTTCTGCTAAGCAACCCAAGAGATAAAATAAAACAATTAAACCTGACCTTTAAAACATAAAAATAAAACATTGAAATTCACTTAGATGTACAAGCTGAAAATCCTGTACAGCTGTAGAAAATCTAAACGTGTTTTGAAAACAAACAAATAAAAAACAGGGATCCAAACATGGGTGTGCCATTATATTGCAAGCTCCAACCCCTTTTGAGCATGTATGTACCATTACAATAATGTAAATAAAGAGGATAGGGGTTAGTCACAATTGCTCACCACTGATTTTGGTCCCTTACCCTTCACCCTTCTTCACATGCTACTTGATCCAATCATAGTTTAGAAGGAAGTACATGCCAGAATTTGAAGAATATTCTTTTCTGCACCATCAACAAAAGCACTTCTGAAAGCAGTGATAGTCTTGAAAGGGCTTTGTCTGAAAATATTGTTCTGTAATACCTAAAATACTCAGTAGAGCACGGGTGTCAAACTCGAGACGTGTCGTGACATATTGTGACTTTTTTTCCCATTGCCGGCAAAGGGGTGGGCGTGGTTTTGGCTTTACGCATCCGGCCCGTAGGCCGGCAATTTGACACCCCTGCAGTAGAGTCTATCCATAGACACAGGTGGTCTATCATTACCAACTCTTTTATTCCTCCAGTTCCACCAGTTCTTTATGTTACTATGAATTTGAGCCAGAAATGAAGATTATGCAAAAATGTATGTAATTTGTGTATACCCTTCCTAATTCTAGTGCCCAGTCTAGATGAATCTTTTAATTTTGATTCTATTTCCAAATGCAATTGTTGTTCTATTCCCATGCCTTCTTAAAATAGATAAGACAATGTGCTTCTCTTCTGTGGATATAGCAAAGAAATTTAACATTTCAAAGTTCAGGAGACAACAAGTTTCTTCATTGTGATATAGTGGTTAAGTACATGAACTGGGAGATCTGTGGTTCAAAACTAGCTGCATTAACCTTCCTCTGTAAGCTGCTTAGATACATCAGATTGAACGTCATGGGAAATGAGGTGATAGACTAGGGTCAATTCCAACAGGACTTTTATTTTTGAGTCAAAACTCAAACCCGTTTTTATCAGTTTATTGGTTTATTTCAGATACAGATGGAACCCTTGTTTTCTTTGACTTTATAAGAAACATGGCCTTTGGCTGTTTGGTCAGGTCTAACTGCTTTCTTTGGGCAAGCTGAAACATTTAGAATGACTTCATTTGGAAAGAAGCTATGTGTGTGCCAATATAAAAAAATGTAATCATTAATTGAAGCATCCAAATTGCAGTTTTTGATCATTTTTATTTCAATTGCAAAATGGGCCACGGCACTCATTCAGATTGCCACTAATAGGTCTTTGTGTCTTATCTTGTTTTTCTCCAGTTCTAGGTAGTAAGCTCCTAAACCAGCCCTGTGTTTGCCAATGTAACTGAGAATTTTTCTGAAGCTGGTTCCACACATTGTGTAAACGATTTACATATTCTATTAAATCAGAAATAAATTACATTATGGCTAAGTTTGGACTACATGCTAAATAAAAATACAGACTCTGGCTCCTTGGTGGCCAATTGGACTTCAGGTGATGCAAAATATGTGATGTAGGAAAACTATTCTTATGTGGGTTAGTTAAACAACCTTTATAATTCCTTGTGTCATGAGAATACAGCCTGATTCTGTGACAAGTGAATATGAATATATTTTGTCCTAGCACTATGTGTGAAGCTGACAACTATGGCTTATTCATTGAACAACAATAAAACTGTAACATGTACAGTGCTTTTTTTCTAAAAAAAAAAAAAGTGCCAGAACTCATACATGTCATACATCATGCCTTGCCTACCCTACAAGGTTCCATCCAAAAAAGGTGCCGGAACTCCGTTCTGAGCATTCTATGAGAAAAAAAGCCCTGAACATGTAATTGTTATTCTCTTATTTCAACCTATCTTGGAATCTTGTTAAGTTTACTTATGAATTCTACACATATCAGACAAGGAAAATAGATACAATATTCTTTTCACTAGCACAGTCTTATTACAATACCTACTAACTTGACAATGACAGTAACAAAAAATAGATAAACATTGTTATAATGCATATTCATTTAAAAACATAGAAATCTCATCAAGTTATTTATCTATGCCTTTGCTGCCTGTGCAAATTGCCTGTGCAAATTGAATTATACTAGGCATAGTTCAAAACTTAAAATGTTTGTAATCTATATATACTCCTGAAAGTTTTGCCTTGGACTGTTGCCTGCCAAGACTTAGGATCCAGTAACTCATTGTATGGATATATAAAACAAAAACAATCATTAGATCCCATTGTTTTGGTAAATTCATAAGATGCAGCATCTACCACAGCATCTTAAAGATTGGGACAGACAAGTGCAAGGAAGAAGAAAACATCATTTTTTCTCTCTTTGCTATTATCTTGGCAAAATTGTCTCTATAAAGTTTCAGTTTGCATTTTGAGGAAAATCTTCACTGATGGCATCTACTGTCAGCAGTTCTATAAACATGACTGACACAGAAATAACCTTTCATTAATCCACTAAAAGGGAAAGAAGTCACAAAGATCTTTTTCAATCTCAGAACCACCAAAGAGTCAATATTTCTTCCACATATGATCTGTATTTTTTATTCTTCCTGATGTGGCAAAGTTTTATTTGGAAAAGATCATCTGAGACTGATTACATAAGATCCTCCTATCATGAAGAAAAGAATATCTGTGAGAAAATTGCATTAGAGATGCTGTCTCATATCATCTTTTAATTATGGGAATGAGGGGAAGTATGGAAATGAATTCCATTATAGCTTGCTTAGTTGTTTGTATCCTGCCTTTATTATAATTTAAGGTGTTGAACATATTCAACACACATTCCTCCTTCTCTTTTCCCCACAATGACCCTGTGAGGTGAGTTGGCTGTGAGCTGGGCTGAGAGAGATTGACTGGCCCAAGGTCACCCTAAGGTGGAACTTGAACTAACAGTCTCCTACTTCCTAGCTTGGTGTCTTAATCACTAGACCTAAATGAGTCTGTACCAACAGTATGACACAGTATTGACCAATTCAAGATTTGTCACTTCAGTGAAAACAGCTTAAAATGACACTTAGTCATGTCTTGATTTCTTTAACTGGAAAGCCTAAAAACCTTTTCTGCAAATAGGATTTGAATAAGGAAAGGGGGGACTGAGATTTGAGAACCTCAATGGAATCAAATTTGTACATTGCACTAAGCCCCAACTGATTTTAAACCATGAACAAATAGTTCATGTTACTTCACAGATAATACTGAGCTATAACCCATGGTTTATAAACCAGAATGACTTGATTAATGGTAAAACATAAATGAATGAATGAACGAACAAACAAACAAATAAACCAACAAATAAATAAGGCATCCTCATGTATGAGCCATAGAGCTGCAAGTAGGAATTAATGCAAAAAAATTCCAGAGGAACAAACTGAAGACTAGCTAAATGCCACCTGACATGTAAAAATTTAAGACCCTGTTACATTTAGGGAACATGCCCACCCTATCTGTACTGATGAGATTGATAGATACCTTCAAGGACAAGCACTTCTGCAAGTGATCTGATCCCATGCCATTTAGGATTTAAAAGATGTGTACCTACTAAGAAAGTGGAAGGTAGTTCAGCCCACCCAATAGCAGTTCAATAAGGGACTTGCAGTTTTTGCACCATAGTGCATCATTATGGGATTGCAAAATCTTGCACCCCACAGCTGCTTTCGTCCTGCCAGGGTACCCTAAATGGGTCTGAAGTCACCCCAGAAAGCTGGCAAAGGAAGATGGGCAGCGTCTAGCTATTATTAATTGATATATTAATTATAGAAATATAAAAATTAATTATTATTGACTGTTAATTAACTATTATTGATTATATATTTTTTCTAAAACAATTATGAACCAAGATAACATGCTGTACACCAGGCACTAAGGTTGTTATTGTAAACAATCAATAAAACTTTTACAAAAAAAGCAGTGCAATATGGGCAAACTGTGCATCACCCAGAACTGCATGCTGCAACATTCTGGACCAGTTCTAATTTCCAGATAGTCTTCAAGGACTGCACCATGATCCCCTTCTACACTTGCTCCTAGTAGTTTAAGCTCTGCTTTCTTTCATTCTTTAAGATCACAGTTGGCTAGTAATACCGTTAGGCAAATCAAGGGCATTCAAGGACACTGAAAAAGCAGGGATTGTGTCATTAGTTCCAGCTGATGGGGGACCCACAACATTCAAGAAAATCATTCTCTTTTTTCAGCAGTAGCAAATTTAGTCACACACCAAATTCTAAGGCATGCATGCATATATGTTCTAACATCTTAGCGTGAGAAAGGCCTAACTTCTCTCTGCCAAATCAACAGACGAAAGTTCTGATGAAGTTGAAATGAACAGACACAAGGGGCAAATTCCAATAGCTTTAGGAAATGTCTACTTGTTACTGTGCTGCGTAAGCAAAGATGAGAAACATGTTTATGTAACCCGGGTCAGCAGTTCTATAGTCCCTTTTTCCAGAATGAATTGACAATAGCTAACAACTATAGTAGTATCTGACATTTATACAAAAGATGATTATATTATTTGTGAGATGAGGGAATACATTTAAAAAACAAAACAAAATCTTCCAAGGATTCCCCCAATAGGCTATTACTAATCAGGATGTACAGTATTGTATTGTATTAAACTTTATTGCAAACCCTACCAGAATTCAACAAGTTAACAGCAGATAAAACCAAATAAAATAACATAGTTTAGGGCAAGATCACTAATGCAATCCAATGGTTTCTGGTTTTACAAACAGTGTAGCAAAATTTGGCCATATATATAGAAACTGAATGATATTGGTCAGATAACAATAATAATTATAATAATAATAAAGTTGGAATGGACCTTGGAGGTCATCTGGTCCAACTCCCTGCTCTGGCAGGAAACCCTATACCATTTCAGACAAATGGCCGTCCAGTCTCTTCTTAAAAACTTCCAGTGTTGGAGCATTCACCACCTCTGGAGGCAGGTTGTTCCACTGGTTAATTGTTCTAACTGTCAGGAAGTTTCTCCTAGTATTCTCCTAGAACTACTAGGTTGCTTCTCTCCTTGATTAGTTTCCATCTGTTGCTTCTTATCCTGCCTTCAGGCACCTTGGAAAATAGCTTTACTCCCTCTTCTTTATGGCAGCCCCTGAGATACTGGAACACTGCTATCATGTCGCCCCTCGTCCTTTTCAGTTGGTCTAGCTCAGGGGTGTCAAACTCGCCACATTACGTGACGTGTCATGATGTATCATGACTTTTTTTCCATTGCCAGAGCTGGGGTGGGCGCGGTTTCAGCATGATGCATCCAGCTTGTGAGCTGACAGTTTGACACCCCTGGTCTAGCTGGAGAATTCTTAGCCTTTCTGGTCCACACTTCTGACTTCAGTCATGCTCTACAAAACCTAGAAAAGAGGTTACTTTGGATTTTCCATCCCAAACCTTAGAAATACAAAACACTCCAACTTTGTGCCAATTGTGAAACAGAAGTATCTGTATAACTGGGCAGGCTTGCAAATGCGAAGGCTTAAATCACTGTTTTTCCTCCTTTTGAATTAATAAAACCTATAGTCTTAAAGAAGTGTTTATTGTAAAAAGAAAAAGCAATGACTGTTGAACAAGCTCTTTGCTTTCATCACATTTATTACAGATGGGATGATTGTAAAGAACCTCTTGGTTCTTGATATATGCAAGCAGATTTTTCTTCTTTATTTCCTGTCTTCTGGCCACTTATCCTCCATAGAACCTGTAGGGTGAGAAACAACCAGCTTCTTTGAAGAAACACTGCTTTGTCCATCTATGACAATATGGGCTTAGATCCTAAATAAGCCCAAGTTTCTATTGATACTTGGTGGAATTACAAAGGTACAGTCTTTTTTAAAACAAAACAAAATTACAGGTCAGCTTTTGTACTGTAAAACAGGATTACAAGGGAGAGGCCTTTGCAGGCGGGAGAAGAAAAGATGAATTTCATCTATTCAAACATAGCATTTGGTTGATATATTGGTTCTTTAAGGAAAGATTTGTGCCATGTCATAACTAAGGAAAGTCAGGCTTTTTTATACATTGGGTATACATCCAGAGCTAGCAGAATAAACCCACTCAAACTGATGGACTTGTTTAATTTTCTGTGATTTCAATGAATATATTCTACATATGACTGGGATAAGATCCAACTGTATTGAACAACAACATTTAAGGGAGTAAATATCTGGAACAGTCATCTAGTTAAGCTGCTTTGTTTCAAAGCAGATGTAATTAATCAATTTGCCAGAGATTAAATAAGATTATAGTTGTGAGAACATTGAAGGAATCGCAGAAGTATCTTAGATGAAAAACAAATGAGTCTTCCAATTTAAAAAAAAATCTAAACTTAATATATGGCTATTTGGAGAATTCACTTATACACAAAAGGCAACATCTTAGTTGATGTAAGAGAATCAGTACAAGTTATGTCACATTTCATGGCAAGCTGGAAATTTAAATATATAACTATGTCCTGTAAGTTTTATTTTGAAACTTCAAACAACAGGTTACTATGATGGCCAACAAAATGTAGGTATTCATTGTCACAGAGGACTTGGCAAAATCTTTCACCCAGTGAAGACTTATATAAAAAATTTCAAACAAAGCATCATTATAATAAAAGTCAATTTACTTGCTGTCCTCTCTTAAAGGTTATTTCTTCTGGTACAGGTGGCCCTTGACTTACAACCACTCATTAGTAATTGTTCAAAGTTACAACAGCACTGGAAAAGTGACTTATGACCAGTTTTCACACAACTGTTGAGATATCCCCATGGTCACATGTTCAAAATGCTTAGCAACTGACATTTGTGACAGTTGCAGTGTCCCAGGATCATGTGATCACCATTTATAACATTCCCAGCTGGCTTCCAACAAGCAAAGTTAAAGGAAGGAAGCCAGATTTGCTTAACAAGCTCATGATTTCCTTAACAACTGCAGTGATTCGCTTAACAGCTGTGGCATAAATGTCGTAAAATGGGGCACAACTCACTTAAAAATAGCCTTGTTTAGCAACAGAAATTTTGAACTCAACTATGGTCATAAGTCAAGGACTACCTTAGTTTCACATAGATACCAGTACTTAGTAAAGCAGAGGACTCCAACCCTTTTGATTTGGTGGCCCGGAAAGAGAGGCAGGCATTGCTACATGCACCCACGCAAATGGGCCGCACATGAGCACATGCACACATGCAAACAGCTATGCATGAGTGCATGCACACATGCAAACGGAGCCGGTGGGACACTCGGGGGCGAGGTGGCATTAGCATCGGCAGGATGCTCGGGACGATGCTAGTGTAAATGGGGAGGTAAGTGCATGCACGTAGGGGCCACAACCCACAGGTTGGGGACCCCTGTAGTAAAATGTGTATGGTTGTTGTTTTGTGCATGTGCCCTTGTGTCATTGTTGACTTCTAGCAACCACTTGGACAAGTCTCTCCAGTTTTCTTAGCAAGGCTTTTTTAGAAGTAATCTGCCCTTGCCTTCTTTCTAGAGCTAGAGCAGTGGTTCTCAATCTTTTTAATGCCGCGACCCCCAACCGGTCATAAGTCAAGGACTACCCAACCGGTCATAAGTTGAGGACTACCCAACCGGTCATAAGTCGAGGACTTTCCCTGCCTATGAGTGCCGTGCATGCGTGGTGCCGCCCCCTGCGCCAGCCAAAGCGTAGCTGGCAAGCGGCAGAGACGGCGCAGGCCGACCACCGGCTGGGCCACCAGCTGGCCCAGCCCAAGGGAGCTAAGGCACCCGCTGGGCCCCACGCACACCAGCAACCCTCCCTGCGCCCACCGGTCTCCCACCTCCCACCCCTGGCCCTCTTTTACTTACATTTTTAGTAATTGCTCAGCAGGGAAGGGTGGAAGCTTCCAGACAGCTCGCCTTTGCGGCAGACAACTTGCAGCACTGTTTGCAGAATGGGACTTTTGGCGGGCTCAGCAGGGCAGAGACAGCCTGGACAATTCCTATTGGCTTTTGAAAGCCAATAGAATTAGACTCTATTCAAGAGAGTCTATTCTATTGGCTTTCAAAAGCCAATAGAATAAAAGGGAGTAGCACAGCTAAAGAAAAGGGGGAAAAAATGGCGGACTGCGTTGTTTGGCAACCTCCGTTAAATGGTCGTTCGACCCCAAATGGGGTCCCGACCCACAGGTTGAGAACCACTGAGCTAGAGAATGACTAGTGCAAGATTACACAGCTGGATTTATGACTAAGGTGGAACTAGAGCTCATGGTTTCCTGATTTCTAGCCTGTTGCCTTAACCACTAAATTGGCTCTCATAGATAGTAAATGGGGAGTGTCAAACCTTAAACAGAGAACGCTTTTGGGCTCTTGTCATTGGGCCATCTCCTAAAACAACTGCCTCAAGACCATGTCCCTGCTTCCAATCCTCACAGTCTAGAACTCTAGATGTTTAGCATGATTAATGCTATTGCATGCTACAAAGACTGTTGGGTTATAGACTGCATAACCAGCTGCCACATTAAGTCTCCTACCAGGCACCCTTGTTTATAAACTCATGCCTGAATCCCACCCATCTATGTGTCTCTTTAACCTTTCTAGATATTAAATTAATGGATAGGAACGCATGGTTTCCATTAATGTACACAGTCCTGTACATTAAACGAAGCAAAATCCTCAGGATCATTTATTTATAAGATGATCACCAGTTGGACTGGTGGCTAATGTTTACCCCAGGGCTTTTCAGCCTTTTCACCCATTGTACTTTTAGGATATGGTAACAACCAAGTACCATCAATCGCCTAGCAAGTTCTCAAAAACCAGATGACCCTCCCAAAAAAGTGATAACGTACAGGTAGTACTCAACTTACAACAGTTCACTTAGTGACTGTTCGAAGTTACAATGGCATTGAAAAAAGTGCCCCCAAGGCACAGCCGAGCAAGACACCTGCCTGCAGTGCTCTTCCTCCTGTCCAAGGTTTTCATTGTTGTAAGCATTTCTGTTGAGGATTGGCAGCAGTGATGGGGTGGGGGGTATTTGGTTTTTATTCCCCCCATCTGCTGGGTGGTTGCAGCAGGTTTTGGTCACTTCACAAGACCCTGGGACACTGTGACCGTCATAAATATGAATCAGTTGCCAAGCATCTGAATGTAAATCACAAGACCCTGGAGATGCTGCAACATTCTAGCTGATCCTGGTGCTTCTTCTGGGCTCAGCAGAAGCGCAAGGATCAGCACCAAGCTCCAGCTGGAGCCTAGCGCTGATCCTGGAGCTTCCCTGAGCCATGACAGCCCTGCAGCTTCAGCCATCTCTCGCTCAGGCTTGTGCGGTACTGCCACCGGTTCAGCTCATTTCCCTTCCCCCGCTACCACTTTTCTAGGATGGTCGCATACCACCTGCCAGGTGCCAATGTACCACAAGTGGTACCCGTACCACTGGTTGAAAAGCCCTGGTTTACCCCACTGTAGGGATGAAAAGTCAGATTGCTGCAAAACTGGCTGGCACAAGATTTTTTTTTACGTCATTACTTACCTTATATTAGAATTGGGGGCTCATAATGACCTTGAGGGAAGTCCCTTGCCAGTTTTCTCCCATTCTATATGGTTCTGCCATTATATGCAATATATGTGAGAGCCCTTTTGGTCTAGTGACTAAGGCACTGGGCTAGAAAGCAAGAGACTGTGAGTTCAAGTCCGATGTTGGGTGACCTTGGGCCAGTTTGTTGGAGATGTGTGCTACCTTGAGTTATTTGTAAAAATAATAAAGACAGGAAATAAATAAAACTGAATGAACTGAAACCGAACATCAAACCAGGGGAAAGAAAACATAATGACAAATCTTGAAGTGATGAGAGAAAAGGAATGGGTTGAGCAAATGTATTTCTAAACCATGGTTTCAAGTGAATCAAGATTATGTTTCCTATAATACAACTGTATAATAAATGATGGAAATGTGAGACAGTAAATTTTATAGTCTATAATGTAACCATACAGTAACATTTATTTAAAACATTAAATAATAATGTCATGGGACAAAACAGATGATATTCCAAGTATTTTAAGAAAAAGATATGAAATGTTTTTAAGGGACAATTCTTCATTTAGTCCTGTGAAACAATTAAACATCCTAAACAAAAGAAAATAGAATGATTTAACATGTTGATGGTTTTACTTAATATATATATATATTAAAAAAAAGATTGTATCACATCCTTTGTTTTCACAGAAAGTTTTTTTTAAAAAAATATATAAAATCCTGTCATGATTTTAAACATCTAATTCACATTATTATAAAACAGATTAATCAGTATGATAGATCTTTTAGTAAACCCTTACTAATACAATAGAGGATAGAATAGTTATTAAATGAAGTAAGCAACTTACATTTTTATAGAAAGGAAAATGAAATAATTAAACAATTATTTTAAAAATTCAGCAACTATTGAATAAACAGTCTTTCAAAATGGAAGGATTGTAGGGTTTTCTTTAATATACGACTTATGCAAACCAAATTTAACAAAAATAGCTGTCCCGCAAGAAAAAAATGCAATACAAATTAGCATAGATCAACAAAAATCAACTAGAATAAATTTCTAGCAAAAACATCCTAAAGACTTTCTTAGAACCAGAGACTATTGGAGAGGAGGGAGAAAGGCACCAGTTAAATAAAGAGCAAACCGGCTGTACATGGGTCATCATAAACTCTCCTGATAAAGTGAAATTATGATCAACCATGGAAGTAACTACATCTATTAGGAATGCTATCTCGTTCCATCTGTCTTGAAAACAAAGCTCTAAGCATGACCCTTCAGTTGATCTTTTGTTCCAGTCTCCAGAGGCATTAATATTTTTGTTCTGAGATGGACCCAAGCTTTGAAATAAAGCATTTTAACAGCCAAGGATCATTACTTTTGATAAAAGCAGAGGTCTGATCATACATATTTGCAATAGTTGCCATTGCAAACTGCTTCAACTTAGCAAAGATAATCACGTCACTTTTCGAATGAATATTGGCCAAATATGAGATCATTTTACAACATTCCAGGGAAAAGGAATGCAATTACTGTAACTTCTCGTGTTCCCTGGACTTAAACAATAGACGTTAGATAGCAAAAAAATGTCATTACAGGTATATATGTATTATCCTTCAATTGCCCTTGTAATGTCTGGCCATTGTAAGGATTTAAAATTCTCTTTTGTGTAGGGATGTGAAAAAAAAAACTTTTTAGGGAAGTCAGAAGGGAAGTAAATATTCTTGTGGGCAATCAATTGGTGCTGTTTGGTGCCTGGAGCAAAAGAGAAATAGGCATAAATTAACTCTGATTTGGAGGAGATTTTTACAATTCCCAGCAAGGAGTACATACAAAAGGAATAATTACATATTGGATTAAATATCTGGTTCAGTGGATATAGTTTGGTTTCTAAACTATATGAGATGGTTAAGAGATCAGTCTAGAAATCAAAATGTCATGAGTTTTAATCCCATCTTCAACATGAAGTCAACATTTGAGTAACCTCATGCCAGTCATTTTCAGCCCTAAGAAGGAGACAATGGACAGGCACTTCTGAAAAAACTTCCCAAGAAAACTGCAAGGACTTATCCAGGCAGTCACCAGGAATCATATGTTAATTTGAAGGCAAACATCCTCACCAAGAAATACCCACAAGTAATTTTATTTATTTATTCAATTTCTATACCCACTCAACTCAATGTCCTTTTTTTTTTAGCATTTACTCTGTATTTTTCCTGCGTGCTCGACTGAATTGCTCATCCGAATTTAATTTTTCTACCAAGCAGTAGCATAGCCCATCTTGTCAAGATTTTACAATTGTAAGCACAAACCAGCAAGGGAAATATATTCTGTTTTGTTTGAGAAGGCAACTCCATATCTAAAATAGATTAGTATATTTACCAAGGAACAAAGAGAAGGGATGGGAGCATGACCTGGAAAGGATTGGCTCTAGTTTGGCTCTGAAATATATCACATGTTCCATAAATTAAATATTGAAAAATGATTTCATAGTGTGGCTCACACACAATACCAAACTGGGGGTATTCAACAAACCATAACAGCCTTACATATTCCTTTATCATAAGGTGTAGATTCATGTAACAGGTTATGCGCAAAACAAGCATCCTCCATTAGGATTTAGAATTATGCACAGATTGCAACAATAACAGATGGTTGCATGAGATAGCAGTGTGATGGAAGGGGAAATGGGCTCGTAATAACTAGTAGTTTGCAAAAATAACTTTTATGCAGAATGGTTTCCTATATTTTCCGGTGTCAATTGGCAACATAAATAACTGTGAACATGTCCATAACTGGGAAAGGAAGCCACTATTTGTTTTGATAGTTTAAGTCCCTTTGTAGAATGTATAGAATGTTAACTTTACTTGAAAACAAACATTTTTTTCTAAAAAAAGTTCCTGTCCTTTACCTAAGTTAAAGTAAATCAAGGTTCTACTATGTTCAATTAGATAAAAATTCAACAAAACAAAAAGAAAAGCAAGCAATGTTATTATCCACCTCGTTTGTTTTTGATATTGTTAAATCAAAGGAGCATGGAGATGGATTTATACTTTTAACATTCATTTCACAGTGATACAAATATTTTTATATAATTGCCTGGGAAGAATATGCTTTCAAGAAACAATTTACTTACAATACAGCATTTTCACATCAAAAATTAGAGTATTTTTAAAACAACCATTCCCCAACTCAGTCTCTAGCTAAAACTAAGATTACAACTTCCAACATGTTAAATAAATCAATATATTTAGAGAAAGCCTTGCTGGGGATAAGTGTTTTAAAGGAATGAGGAGAATATACAAGAATAAGTGGGACGGATTTATATGATCTGAAGAAAAACCAGATTAACCATTTTTAATTTTACTTTATTTAACATTACTGTCTAGTATAATGTTTATGAATTCTGTTGTATTAAGTATTTTACTTTGTTCTTTTTTCTCCTTCTTCCTTTATGTCTTATTTTGGAATGTATACTATACATGTTATTTGGTATCTAGCTGTAAATAAACCTGCTCTCATTTTCATCATCATCAGGGATGCAATTGTATTCCTTTATTTTGTAATGATTAATTCCCAGTGATTCTTTTCTGCATAAAGTCTGTTAGATCAATGCAACAAGTCTTGGTTCTAAGTAGCAAAGCTGGTATTTATCCTTCTGTACAGCTATTGCTTTTAGCTTTGTTGAAGTATCTCCTTGCTTCAACATTGCTGAGTGATACAGAACAGCGTGATGGGTTCTGCCTTCTATACTCAATACTGTCTGTTATTGCTTCTTTGATTACCTGCAAAAAAAAAAAAGAATAAGAATAGTATCAAAATTGTACTGGTGCTGTCATGTACCATCTGCTTGCTTACAAAGAAATATGTTCCATTAAACCTAGTGGAACCAATTTCTAAAGAGGTATCTATCAGATTTGCACTGTATACTTTTTACACTAAACAAACAAAAGATTAATTACATTAAAGAAATAATTTCTGATGGAAATAAAATGATCTTGTTCTCTTTGTGTATGTTTGTTTATACACAAGTAGATACAGAAACACACATACATTTCCCATACATGTATTATATAGCACATGAATAATCCAAAGACCCCTTTTGAGTCTTTGAATGTGAAACACTATAGTATGAAGTCCCAAAATATTTGTGCACATATCCTAAGCTTATATATACTTCTACTTTCTGAAATAAAAAAGAATACAGCACTTTCTAATATATACTTTGATAGCATTATTCAAAAGAATGACAGATTCTCGCCATGATCCAAATATGCACAATTTCATAAGTGCATAAACGTAGCAGCAGCAAGAATTCCTTCACATACAGCCCTTTAATGCAAGCAAAGGCTGGGCTTATCCCTCAAGCTATGGACAAGATAATCTGTGCACTGATTTTGTGTATCTTTTTTTGAGATGTTTCCCTTCTTTCAGATATTATGTGCATAATTTAACTTCTGGAATCCATTTTCATTTAGAATCATTCTTGGCTTAACTAAGAAGCGTATACGAAAGGAGAATGTATGCAATAGCAAAGACTTTGATGAAAATATTACCATGGACAATTGTAACATATGATTTTATAACTTATGCTTGTTATTTTTAATTTGCACAGTGTTTTTTTTTATTTTAATGGAGAATGAAATTTAACCACTAGATGGCCCCTTTTAATCATAATATACTCAACAGTTAGGACTTCTGCAGGAAAAGTAATGTTAGTAATTACTAAACTGTGTAGCAAAAAGAAAAGTTCAACTATATTTTGCATATTAAAACTGTGGTTTTGTTCAGGAACACAACCATAAACTAACTTTCTCAGCTTCTCCATCTAATCAATCCCCAATTTTTCTGTTTTGTGAAAGAGACCTTAGCATCAACTTTATAGCTCAGTGTATGAAACCATGAGAGCAGCGACATATAAATTTAATTAACAAATATATAAATTTCCATTGTATTGAACATGCATCAACATGTCCATATATGGAATTTCTATGGGGAAAAGTGGGTGGGTGAGTGGGTTACAAAATGTTAAATGTAAGAAAAATGTCATTGTCTATGCATATGGAAGCCATGTGCCTTCTTTTTTCTGTTTAATGAAACATCAGCCAATTTCTGCTTCTCCCTAAAGAAAGTTATGTCTGCACTCTGTAGAAGTATGCAATTTTGTCCATTATGCATTAATTAGAAGCTCTGCTTGTCAATAAAGCATAATAGGTAAATTCATGGTCAGAACTGACTACTTAATGTATGAAAGTATCCTACTAGTTCTAAGGATTTGGTTCATATCTTAAGCCTACAAAATGGATTTCGGAAATTAAAGCAACAAGGAGAAAGTAAGGTTAGAGTTAGAGCAAGGAAAGACTTCCGGTGGTTCCAGTGACGACGAATGGCAGCGTTTTACAAAGCCGCCCATTCCTGGTCCGTGTAAAAGCCGCGGGACTTTGACAATCAGCTGTCCCGCGGCTTGAATCTCCTCCCTGGGAAAAAGGGAGGAGGAGAGCTCTCAGGTAGAGGTAAGAGCTCCCCTGGATCCCTGTTATTTTGGGGATCAGAGGGTAGAGCTCCCTCGGATCCTGAGCAATCTCTGCGTTCCAGGGAGCCTTCATTCCGAAGCTTTTGGGATGAAGCAAGTTGCCGCTTCCACATCTGCTTTTTTTTTCAGCTGCTTGTGAGTATTTGAAAGCAGACGGAGCAGACCAGGAGAGACTGTGCTCAAGCTTGATGGTGCCTTTAACTTCAGCAAGTTTCCTCTTCTTCTTCTTTTGTTCACTTTCCCTTTAGAAGAAAGTGAAAAGTAAAATGGCGATCGTCTTTCTTGCCTGATTTGCATAACAAAGTAAAACCTGGATACAGATTAACTCTTTAAACACAGAAGCATGATGGCATTATTATGCAAAAGCAGAAAGTTGGTGTGCTGCCTGGGAACTCTACTGCATCAAGGTCTAATAAAAGGACGTGTCATTGCATTGGAATAGTGAACAACTTTAGAATGCTTGCCCGGCGCTACTGGAGGAGTCCGAGAGACCCTGAAACGCCTTAGAGGTGCTAGATGGCCAGTCAGGCGCTTCCCCCGCATGGGCTGTCCCGGACGGATGCTTTTTCCTCTTCCCCCAACGTTAGTTATGAGGCTGGAGAATTGCTGTACTCAGTAGAGACCCAAAATCTTCAACTGGCATCCAGCAGGACTTGTTGCCGCAGCTGGAAACCCACGTCTGCCTCTCTCAGCCACGGGGCGGGAACCGCCTAGGCGGGCGGCAAACCGGGTTTCGGTCTCGTCCCATGCCGCTGCCACTGCTGCCGCCGCCCTCGGATACCCGGCCAGCATCGCCGTCAAGGCCTCCCCCCCACAGCTTCCAGGGTTCGGCCGCCACCGGCGGGCGTTCGCTCTACTGCTCTTCCCGGAGGTCGTGAACCACCATCCATCTGCCGCAACTGGGCTCCTTGCACTTGCCCCCCTCGCCTCACCCCTTCTTCGGCCCGCAGCCGCGTGACCCGCTCAACTTCTATCCCTGGGTGCTGCAGAAGCACTTCTTTAGGTACCAATTCCAAGGGGGCGAGGTGTTCCAGGAGAACTTGCTCTTCCATGGGCCCTTCGCCCAGAAGCTGAAGCAGATCTGCACCGCCTTTTCACCCTCACAGCTGCTGCAGCTGGAGAGCGCCTTCGAGAAGAACCACTATGTGGTGAGCGCCGAGCACAAGCAGCTGGCCGGCAGCCTCAGCCTCTCCGAGACCCAGCATTTTCCAATACAGCTTTGGCCTGTTGCCCTTCCGGAGTCCTATCTACACAATCATTGGAGCTCCGATTATGGTGCTCAAGACGCCCCACCTGTCCGGAGAAGCCATTGATGAGCTGCACGAGAGGTACCTGGAGAAGTTGACTCAGCTCTTTGAGGAGCATAAGGCCAAGTACGGGCTGCCCCAAGACAAGCACCTAACAATCACCTAGCCGGCCACACTGGGCCAGCCTGGGACACGGAGGGGCAATATTTTTTAGAGAATGTTTGTTGTGAGTATGTGTATGTATGCAGATGAATGGTGGCCCTGTTAGGTATAAATTTTATTATTGTATTTAGGGTGTATAAATATGAATTATTTTTATGTACATTAATTGAGTGTAAATGTGTATTGAGTGTTTGTGGTAGGAGAATGGTAGAGTCAGGGGCGGAGCCTGGTGCCCCCTCTGCTGAGTGCAATAGCAAAAGCGGGGGGGGACAGGACTTACCCTTGGGCTTGGTGTGCATGGAAAGCTAGTCCGGTCGGGAAGGGAGAAGGTTGGTGAGGGTGGGGGTACTCCGGGGAGGGAAGAAGGTCGGAAAATCCCGGTTATGACTGGGATGGGCAGATATGGCAGGAGCCGAGGGGCAGGCCATCTTTGGGGAACGAGGACTCGCTATATTAGAGCGATTCCTTGTTCCGGCCCCTCAAAAGGCTCATCCTGTAGTACTGGTGACAGGGGAGTACAGGGCCCTAGCTGTAGGCTGCTGTTGCTTAATGCCAGGTCCATTGTCAACAAAGCCCCCCTTGTCCGTGATCTAATATTGGACAGGGGGGTGGACCTGGCATGTATAACCGAAACCTGGCTGGGCCCTGAGGGGGGTGTTTCCCTCTCGGAGATGTGCCTGGATGGGTTTGTCGTGCTTCATCAGCCTCGACATCAGGGCAGGGGTGGGGGAATGGCAGTCATCGCTCGGAGGTCCCTGAGTCCTCGTGGGATTCCTGCCCCGGAGATTGTTGGGTGTGAGTCCCTCCTATTGAAGTTGGGTTCACGGGTTCAGTTGGGCTTGTTGCTGACATCCCTACCTCCCAGCTGCGTTGCAACAGCCCTGCCTGCACTGCTGGAGTCAGTAGCCGGGTTGGCGGTGGAGTTCCCCAGACTTATGGTACTGGGGGACTTTAATCTGCCATCACTCGGTGAACGCTCAGAGGCGGCACATGAGTTCATGGCTTCCATGGCAACCATGGACCTGACCCAGGTAATCCAGGATCCGACTCATAGGGGTGGTCACACGCTCGACTTTGTGTTTCTCTCGGGGCAATGGAGACATGATCTGGAATTAAGGGGAATAGAGATCTCTCCCTTGTCATGGACAGATCATTTCCTATTGAGGCTGGACTTCAGAGCATCACTCCCCCACCGCAGGGAGATGGAGCCGATTAGGTGGTTCCGCCCCAGGCGCCTAATGGACCCAGATTGGTTCCAGGAGGAGCTTGGGGAAATACCTGACTCCCTTGTCCACAACTCGTCCGGGTCCCTGGTTGCGGCCTGGAATGAGGCAGCGTCCGGGGTCCTGGATTGAATTGCGCCTTTGCGACCTCTCTGTGGTAGTGGTCCCCGGAGAGTGCCTTGGTTTACTGAGGAGCTCCGGGAGATGAAGCACCACAAGAGACGTCTAGAGCGACGTTGGAGGGCCAGTAACTCTGAATCTGACCGATCACTATTAAGAGCCTATCTTAGGACTTATTTAGTGGCGATAAGGGCGGCAAAGCATGTTCACTTTTCCGCACTTATTGCGTCCACAGAATCTCGCCCGGCCGCCTTGTTTAGAGTGACCCGCTCCCTTCTTAAAGTGGAGGAGGTGGAGGAACCCTTACAGGGGAGAGCTGAGGAGTTTGTTCAGTTTCTCTCGGACAAAATCGCTCAGATTCAGAGAGACCTGGACTCCGACTGGGCAGTGCCAGCTGAGATGCCGAGGGCTGGTCTTAGTCATGTTATCTGGAGCGAGTTTGAACCTGTGACCCCTGATGAAGTGGACAAGGCCGTGAGGGCAATGAATGCTGCCACCTGTTTATTGGACTCCTGGCTGGTTTCTGCCAGTAGGGAGGTGACACGAGGCTGGCTCCAGGCGATAATCAATGCCTCCTTGATGGAGGGGTTTTTCCCGCAACCTTTGAAGGAAGCGGTGGTGAGGCCCCTCCTCAAGAAGCCTTCCCTGGACCCAGCTGTTTTGAAGAACTTTCGTCCTGTCTCCAATCTCCCCTTTGTGGGGAAGGTTGTAGAGAAGGTCGTGGTGTCCCAACTCTTGCGATCCTTGGATGAAACCAATTATCTGGACCCTTTTCAATCTGGTTTCAGGCCCGGCTACAGCACTGAGACTGCTTTGGTCGCACTGACCAATGACCTCTGGCGAGCCCGCGATAGGGGTTATTCCTCAATCTTGGTGCTTCTTGACCTCTCAGCGGCTTTCGATACCATCGACCATGGTATCCTTCTGCGTCGTCTCGGAGAGGTGGGGGTGGGCGGCACTGTATTACAGTGGTTCTCCTCCTACCTCTCTGACAGGTCACAGTCGTTGTTGGCGGGCGGACAGAGATCGACCCCTAGGCGCCTCGATTATGGGGTGCCTCAGGGCTTGGTCCTGTCCCCCCGTCCTTTTTAACATCTACATGAAACCGCTGGGTGAGATCATTCGGCGACACGGGGTGAGGTATCATCAGTATGCGGATGATACCCAATTGTATATCTCCACCCTTGTCCTTTCAGTGAAGCAGTCGACGTGATGTGCCGGTGCCTGGAAGATGTGAGGGTCTGGATAGGGGTGAACAGGCTTAGACTCAACCCTGACAAGACCGAGTGGCTCTGGGTCTTGCCTCCCAAAGGTCAACCTGATGGTCCATCATTAGTCCTGGGGGGGGGGTAAATTTACCTCCCTCAGTGCAGGCACGCAACTTGGGTGTCCTCCTGGACTCACAGCTAAATTTGGAACAACATCTATTGGCTGTGGCCAGGGGGACCTTTGCCCAGGTTCACCTGATGCACCAGTTGCGGCCTTATTTGGACCGGGAGATTTTACTCACGGTCACTCATGCCCTTGTCACCTCAAGACTGGATTACTGTAATGCGCTCTACATGGGGCTACCCTTGAAGAGCGTTCAGAGGCTGCAGTTGGTTCAGAATGCAGCTGCGAGAGCGATTGTGGGTGCGCCAAGGTGCACCCACGTGTCACCTATCCTCCGCGAGCTGCACTGGCTTCCTGTGGGTCTCCGGATGCAATTCAAGGTGTTGGTTATCACCTTTAAAGCCCTTCATGGCATAGGACCAGGTTACTTACAGACCGCATACTGCCACATAGTTCCCAGAGACCGGTGAGGTCCCACAGATTGGGCCTCCTTCAGGTCCCGTTGGTCAGACAATGTCGGCTGGCGGGCCCTCAGGAAAGGGCCTTTTCTGTGGTGGCTCCGATCTGGTGGAATCAACTTCCCCCTGAGATTCGAACTACTCCCACCTTGCCGGCCTTTAAGAAAGCCATTAAAACTCTCCTGTTCCAGCAGGCCTGGGGCTGATGTCCCCGGGCGGGGCGGGATACGATTGGACATGCTGTATGAATGTATTTATTTTACTGTTTTATTGTTATATTATTGTTTTAATTTTGTACGCCGCCCTGAGTCCCTCGGGATTGGGCGGCATATAAATTTTAGAAATAAATAAATAAATAAATAAATAATGCAATGTAAACATAATACTTTGATACATGATTGACCGTAGCTTCTGGGCCAAATAAGAAAGGAGAAGCATATTGAGCATGGCTTTGAAATTTTCTCCAATCTTGGGGCTGAGTGGAGCATAGGCAGTATTCCAGAACTGTTGCCAACTACTACTTCCATAGGAATGCTTAGGGAAAATGCTTTCTGCCTCAAGAGAGATCTAGTCCAAGACCACCTAGACTATGTTCAGTCTGGTTGGAGACTATTGGAATTAAGGTCTAACATATTTAGAATGAACCAGGTTGAGATGGCAATTATATGCTTCCTTAATGCCAGGGCAATTTTGATCCTAAGAATATGTCTGCAACATTCTGAAATAGAATCATTCACAGTTTGGGGTGATAGTCCTAATAAAAAGCCAATCCAAGGTTCTTGCTTGCTGCTTTTTAGAAGAAAGCAAAGATATAAGAACTAAGATCATTCCTGTTTAAACATTTGTTGCTAAAACCATTTCCTGTGAAAAAACAAATTAATGCCTCATTTGTCTACACTTTATAGATTTGCAAGGAATGTTCCCAAACTGCTGAAGAAATAATAGATATAACTCTGCAAGACAAGAATCAATGGAACTTTAAAGCAGAAAGCATTTCAAAGCAGCAACAGGAATCTTATTTTTTTTCCCAACCTTTGTTTGCAGAATTCAAGGCAGGAATTATCGACAATATTAACATAGCCTTCCTTATCTGCCGTAATTGAGGAAATTGGCACTTTTGCCCAACAACCCCACTATGCTGGCAATACCCAACAGCTTCAATGACCATTCATTGTATTGTCATCTGTCCATGTTTAATAATTGCTCTCTTAATAATATTATGGAAATTGAGTGTTTTGCTGATATTCAAAATTGGGCCCATTATATAGAAGTTAGCTATAGAAAGACAACTATAAGTGCATTGGCTGCATTATATAAATGTAACACATACATTTTTGTTTTATGTTATCTGGACCTGTTTTCTTTCTAGATTTGAAAGTCAAAGGGGATTATCTAGACATTAATAACAATTGTCAAGATAGAACCTTTAAATGATAGATATAAGAGTCATTGAATTCAATAGAGCATCTAAAACTTCCCTTGTATATTATACATACATCTAAGTTGTTCAGGGTATTGAACTCCATCAGATCATGCAACCTGCTGAAAGCCTCATTTGAATACTGGAAGTTGAATGTGGAGAAAGGTGTGTCGGGATCATCAAAAATATCAAAATCAGCAAAGTCTTTCTCTTCTTGAGTTTCTCTTTGAACACCTATAATTAGACAGCAAAGTAGGAGGTACCTTAAGATCAAATAATTCAGCAGGTGGGTATAAAAAGCATGCAATTCAATGTTTAAAAGCTGTAAACTTTCCTTGTAAGCTCTTCCTCCTCCTTTCATTCTTTAAATACCTAGTCCTAGGCACACTGAGAATGTTACCAAGAATAAACAACCTGGTCTGTGGTTTTAGCAAAGTCAATGAAACATTGATGAATCTTACTGAACCTTTGCTACTGTCTCAAATAGAATTTTGGCTTATCGGTTTCAGAATCTTAAAAAAAATGTCATACATGTTTGTTCCAAAGATCATACAGAGATTGAATGAAATAACAACTGAGTACTAAGAGTATAAAAATTATCTTAAAAAGTAAAGAAAACCCATGTAAAATAATGATACATTAATCCAGAATCAGTTGCCTGTGGATTTTAACTTCTGGTGTGCAAAGCTTGACAAAATTGGCATAGACTATCCAAGCTATATCAAAAACTGAGCAATATTTTTATGGCTGAATGCCATACAGGTAGTCCTTGACTTACAACCATTCGCTTAATGACTATTCAAAGTTACAATGGTACTGAAAAAAGTGACTTATGATCAGTTTTCACACTTACTGTGTTTTCTCGAAAATAAGAGATACCCTGAAAATAAGACTAGCTTGATTTTTACATGCCCAATATAAGCCCTATCCCTAAAATAAGCCCTACTTAAGACCCCACCCAGGAGGGTTGCATGAGGTGGGGCGAGGCACATGGATAAAAATGAAGCTAGAGCAGGGACATGGGGGCGGAGCTATCCTGCGCTTCCTGCATCCACTTACATTAGGACAGTTGCAGCCAGGCCTCTCACACCGATACTTGCCTCGCCGGCCCACTTCTTCTGCAGTCGCTCACCGCCCTCTCACGTGGCACCCCCTGCCTCTGTTTCACCATCAGAGCTGCAGCCAAGAAACTAGTTCTGGATTGACATGCACGACAATCCGAAGCTCGTTTCTCAGCTACAGAGGCCTTTCCTGACAGCGAAACGGAGGCCAGGGGCAATTCACGCGAGTAGGGGTGAGCGGCTGCAGAAGTGAGCCGGGGAGGCAAGGCAGGTGTCGGGGTGTGAGAGGCCTGGCCGCGGCAGTCCTAAGGTAAGTGCTTAAGACATCCCCCCAAAATAAGACCTGCTGCCTCTTTTGGAGGCAAAAATATAATAAGAACGGGTTTTATTTTCGGGAAAACACAGTACATATCCATGATCATGTAATTAAAATTCGGGTGCTTGGCAACTGGCATGTATTTAGTTGCAGTGTCCTGGGGTCATGTGATCACCTTTTCCAGCTGGCTTCTGACAAACAACATTAATGGCGGAAGCCAGAATCACTTAACACTGCAGTAATTTGCTTAACAACTGTGGCAGAAAAGGTCGTAAAATGAGTCACAACTCATTTAACAAATGTCTTGTTTAGCAACAGAAAAATTGGGCTCAATTATGGTTGTAAGTAGAGGACTACCTGTACAAAATTGGGGGTGGGTGTGAAAACTGAAGATGAATGGTTATGTAGTCACATAATGTCATTTAAGTATGATGGATTTTTTTGGACAGTTTTTTTTCAATTGTCTTAAGATTCTCGAGAACACAGGATTGTTCTTAAGTTGTTCCTCAAACAGACAAGAAATCCTAATCTAGAGTGCAATTGTTGCATTGTTTGCAAAAATGTGACTTTATTTACATTGCAGTGCCCACCTGATCTAAATAAACTGATAAGCTAAGGAATAATTTCTTATATTTGAATTTCATTGTCTATTGAAACAGAAACAGCAGTTACAAAGATATTCCTCCCTCCCTTACCCTGTAGTGTCCAAAAAGAAAGACTGAAAATGAAAGTAAATTCAGTGTTAAAAAATAAAATAAAAAGCATATGGGTAAATCTGTACACACCAAGGTTTATCTTACAAGGAACTGATTGTCAGATTTATTTTTTGTGGTGATGATGGTTTTTTTCTACTGACCTGGTGTTTTGTAATTTCTGAAGTTTATATTGGCCAAAACAAAATGAATAATCGTGGGACAATCTATTTCAGATGCAGGATTTTTGGGCTTGAAGACATAACACTCTTTTAACCCTTCACGATCAAACACATTTGGGTCTATTTTCGGGAAAGGAAGGTTGTTCATTTTGGCCCACTTTTCAGCAAGTAAAATTTCCTGGAAAGAAAGCCATATTTTTTTAAGACACAAACATCAGATAAAGGAACACAAGAAAGGAACAAACTGATACAATCATGCATACCATAATTTAGAGAAAAAGAGAACAGTCTTCTATTGTCCCAAAAGTGCTTTTTCAAAAGGCAACTGGACTTTGTTTTTTCTTGAACATGTTTCGCTTCTCATCCAAGAAGCTTCTTTAGTTCTGACTTAATGGTGGAAGATGGAAGGATGCACTTCACAATCATCCTCCACCATTCAGTCAGAACTGAAGAAACATCTTGGATGAGAAGCGAAACATCTTCAAGAAAAAACAAAGGCCAGTTGCCTTTTGAAAAAGCACCTTTGGGGACAACCATGACTTGGATGAGAATCTCCATGGACATATAGTCCTATTATTTTATTATTTATTATTTAATTTATTAATTAAATTTATTTGCTGCCCATCTGGTCTCTAAGTGACTCTGGGCAGCTTACAACATAAAAACATTAAAATAGTCAGAAATAAATATCCCTAACCCTCATAAAATGACAATAAAATCAAAGTAAAAGCTTCATTAAAAAATAATGGTTTGGATTTCAGATTGCACTAAGTGATAATGTTTAATCCTTTCTACCACATGGATTTCTCAGCTGGTTGAGATGTATAAGAATACATGCTACAACCATATTATTTTATTCAGAGGACAGACAGTTGCTTTAGTTCCAGTTTTGGAAATTGGAAATCACATATTGCCACCTTTCCCATTTCAAACAAAGCTATCCTGCATATGCCTTTAAAGATTACAAAATATATTCCCATATCTCCAAAAACACATTTATTTTAGCCTTTTAGCTTTCAGAACAGGTAAAATGAATATCCACAATTAAGGATTGGATTGATGGGAGTTCACAGAAATGGCAAAAACAATCAGGTTGGTCAGGGGAAAAATGATAACAGCTACTTTTTAAAGATTGGACTAAGTATTTGTACATCTTTGATGTGGACTAAGAAAAGACTGATGATTTATGGATGCAGGGATTAGAAAGGGTTAAGAGGACAGGGAAAGAATAAGATAGCAATAACTCAACAGAAAGAAGGAGGGAAGTCAAAATTCTATATTTTCTTTCTTTTTTAGTTCCTATATTTTTTCTTTTTCTTATTCTTTTCAGTTTTTATATCCTTATTGTATTGTAAAATTCTAATTGAAACATATTTTAGAAAAACAGAACAAACAGCATGAAAAGACATTTTGTTAAAAATTTTCATCTATAGAGTTCCTGTTTTTAGAAACTTATGGTAATTTTTTACTATAGAAAAACTATAGTAAATCAAAATATCATCATCTCTTGCAGCTTAGTAAATAAAATAATTTCCTTCAGTTATCATGTGGAAGGAAAGATGCAAAAGCCAAAATTAAAGAACTTTCATCTAAATACTACTGTGAAGACAGGTGCTTAATTTTTGAAACATAAAGATAATGATGAAGAGACACTGTCACTGTTTTTATTTCTATTAGTTTTAGGGGGGCTTCTAGCTTCTAGCACTAAATTGGTTCATCCCCCTTCATAGGGGGATTAACAGAAATATAGCTCATGTGAGATACATCTATGTTTGAATCAAATATATCCATTTCTGTTCAACACTGATTAAGCGTATACATCGCACCAATCTTTTGTTGTTGTTGTGAAGAAGCATGATGAGTATAAAATACCATAAAAATCGTAGCTTTCTGTTGATTTCTATAAACTTTTCCTCTGGTGAAACATATATCCTATTTCCCGCCATAAAGATATCACTTATTTCTTTGCTTCAGGGAAAATGCAATAAAAATGTAATCTTGTTTATTCTTTAGGCACTCATTTAATTCTTTGTCCTTTGAAAATACAGAGTTGGGAAACAACCTTACAATACAGTGTAAGATGGTTCTGTCCCAGAACCCTACAATCTCATCTCATACTTCCTTTCTATTAGTAGAAAATTATGATTGCTTAAATGTTCTATTTATTAATAAAATATGCTCAATGTCCAGCAGGTATAATGATTTCTCTCTCTTCTCTTCCTCATATTAGTAAAAATAAAAATCCATTATCTGTTTAACAGCTTAATTCCTTAATACAACTTGTGGAAACTGAAGATATCAGATTCTAAATAAGGGTCATTTGGTGCAATATTGGATAGCCCTTCAACATCTGTCCGTGATTAGCTGTTAGATAATATAAATGCTAGACTTTATTGCTTTTCAATAAATGGGCAGAATTCAAACTGCAAGAATAATAAAAAGAATCCTATTTCTTCTTCCCTCGTGGCAGTCTGCAAGGACAGTTAGCAGGAAGAATGAAAGCATAGTCCAAGGTTTCAATGGCAAAACCTGTTGTATGTTACCAGTTTATTAGTAGTATTATTAGATTGCTAGTAGCTTTTTGTGGAAAAAAGTCACCCCATGAGTTTGGCACTGTTGCCATTATAAATGTAACATTTAATTGACTATAAAAGGGTGGATCTCTATAAAACAAGAGGGTCATAACATTTCCTGCGTCATAAAGGCAGCTCCTTGTAATGCTACAAATTATGTGGACACTTATGGCTCAATTTCTACTTTTTTCGATGTTTCCCAAAAGCTATGACATTATTCTCAAGTGTCTATTGTATGATCATTGTGCCAAATATTTTCCCAAATGTATAATGTTGTGTCTTTCTCATCTTTTTCCTGGTAGTATTACAAAGTCATATTTACAGCACAATAAATTAGATGAGAATTTACTTCTTTCAGTGCACCAAATAAGCCACAAGCATAGTTGTATATAATCAACTAAATCTCTGAACAGTACATTTGCCAAAGTGGTGTGGCATGAAATGGCCAGGTTTAGGCATTGTTTAAGATATTCTGGTTGGAGCAGATTAAAAGATGTTGAATTTCAGCTGACCCACATTTTCCTCAGAGGGGAATAAATATATAGGACAGATGAGGAAACAGCATAAAGCAGAGAAATCCGTTTTTGTGCTTAACTCCTTTGGACATATTCCATGGAGGATGACTTGGCAAAACTATCTTTGAAGTCATTCCACAGGACAATAAAAGACTTGTGCAAGTGGAAGCTAGCTTCCCCAAAATGGTTGGAAGAGGAAATTTCCTGCACAAAAAAAAGTATCTACCTTAAAGCCTCCTCCAAATATTAACCACTCTTTGGCCAAAGGTACAATTGGATCTGGTCCTTAGAACAGATCTAATTTCCAAGCTAAATAACCATAGAAGAATCTGTTGAGAATGATTTTTGGTTGATTAGAAAATGCCCAATCAGAGAATGGTATCTCCTTCTCGGTATTTACCATTCTTTTTGTTAAATGTAATATCTATACCATAAATATATAATAAAATTTATATTTGTTCTACTTATAACTGACTTACTTCTCCTTTTATCCCCTCCCTTATGTAAAGTAGGACAGAGCTGAGCAAGGCTGACTATTTCAGGTTTATATAGTTCACTGGGAACTCTAATATTGATCTTTCTTGAATCTGGTCCAACCCCTAAACCACTACCCAGAACTCATTAGAAGACTTACAGACTTAAAATCTAGAGTGAAGTATGTTGTCAATTGAGGTCCATAGCTGGTCTAGGTTACTCACCTTAAAAGGAGGACTGGAATCACTGGGGCGAGCAGAAAAATCAAATGAGATAATAAGATCAACTCCTCGCTGTGGTCTTAAGATAAGTGGATATGGCAAATTAAAAGTAAGTCCACTGTCCACAACATGAATTTTTTTACTCTTTACATCCAGAGGCTCATATATCCTGTCAAATTCATCAGGATCTAGGAAAAGGGAGGTAACAATATTGAGGATTAATGCCATTTTCCAAACCAATTCTCATATTTCAAATTTTAAAAAAAGTCTTTCAAGACAGTCTTTCAAGAAAGCTAGGTATATATTTTAATTCAGAGAATTCTAAAATTGAATGCACAATTGAAACCAGAGTTTTGTTCTAGACTTGATAGACACACAAAATGAATAACAACAAAAAAAAAACCCATGAGATTCTCTTATTCTACATGATAATAACAGCAAGGCTTCTTTACACACAACAATGAAAGGACTCCCAAATACCAACAATGGAAGAATAGCTGATGAAGTTAATGGAGTTGGTGAAGATGAGGAAATTGATTGTTTGGTTTAAAGAAAAGTCTTTATCTAGCCTTGTTCCTTCTTGGAAACCACTTTTGGAGTTTTTCCTCAAAGCTGAAAGAAATGAAACTTTAACCTTGGGATCTGATGACTAGAATTGTTTATAACCACAGAAGCTCTGTGTGCTATAGTTTTCTATAGTTCAAAGGGTCATTGTATTTCATGCTTGTACCAAAGAAAATCAGAAGTTACTCTTTTCCCATTCTTATCCGCAACCCTCCCCCACTGTTGTTTTTTCCCTGCTTCCCCTTTGCAACTTCTTTTTTGTATTTTATTCCATAAAGTAATTCAGTAACGTTTGTGGAAAAAAATAAAATACTTGAAAGTCTCACATGTTTGGTTTAAATAAAAGCAAGCTATTATATATACTTCTAGTCAACCACTGTAACCAGTTCAGGATATTTACAGTGATAAGTCCAATGTGGTAATGGGAGAGGAGGGGTGGGGCATTAATTTGCACATAACCCAGGTTATAGGTGAGTGATATTATTCTTTAGTCTCTTAGGCTCACTATTCATCTCCACAGTGTGGTTAGTGGTTAGACTGTTGAAAGTACAACCCACATTCATTGTGTATCTTGGAGCCAGTTAATATCTCTCAGACTAAACTACCTTATTGTAATTCTTTGAGAAGTCAAGGAGAAGGAAAAAAGGAAAAGAAAGAAAACTGTGCATCTCTTTTGAGTTCCTGGGTGAAGGTGGATGGGATATAAATGCAGTGGATTACATGATTTGTACCTGCAGCAACTGAGAGAAGATAATCCCAGTCAGTTATACACTCTCTTCAAAAGTGGTATATCTAAATGATGGAATGTTGATTAGCATGAGCAGGAAAATGTGAACCTATGAGGAATTCTAATTTCATAGAAGCCAGAAAATAAATCACAATGTGTCAGGAAAAGAAGGAAGGAACCACACACCTTTTGGATGTTAAAGATTTTTTTTATCCAACTATTTCAAATTTGGTGAATATGTTTTAGAATCTGCCTAAGTAACTACTTGATGCTTTATGAAAATAGTCAAAAAAATAAAATATATTCAATTACAACAAATGCTATCTAACTGAAGGGAGATCAGGGGACATCTGCATTAAATGAAGTTTCTTATGGGCCATTCTCTAATACTAGAGTTTATTTTTTTCCCAAGATGAGGCACACATGACCTCATTTTTCCACTCTATTGTTTCAATTACTTTTGTAGAGCTTTACTAGACCATGCAGAGCAAAGTTTCATATGGATGGATAAATGTAAGATCTAAGGACAAATGCGCATCTGGGTATTCTTTTGTAAATACAAATTCAGCATGGAAAACCAGACATTTGGTTCAGATTATTACAACCTTGTTCCATTTCTCATTTGCGGTTGCAGCTTTCATATGTACAAGCAGTTCATCTGAAATAGTACATCCTCTCTTCCAAGAATGGACTGAATCAAGATTAGATGAGAAACAGAGATATTTCCTTTCTGGAAGTACTTTTAAGGGAAGCCAGAAAGTGTAGATTGAACTTTTGTTTCGATTTGAGTCTGTGCTTGAATGAGAACTTATTAATGAATACACGGTACAAAACTCTCTATTCATTTTCCTCTGAAGAAGGAATTTGAGAAAACAGTTATTTCAGCCATTTCTGTCAGCCCAAGATAGCTGGGAGGACAAAATAAAGAGATAGTTGCTGCTAGAGGCTTCTTGATGAAAAGTAGACTTTAAATGTAAAACCATCTAAAAATAAAATCGTCAGTCCCCACTCTTCAAAACTCTATGTATATATTAAGATATAAAGATATAATAAATAGCCACCTTCATCTAATGGAGTCCCTGCAGATTTTACTCCGCTAGTCATCGCCAACTATAGGGCATGGTGCTCATCTCTGTTGAGTCAGCGCTATCCAAAGATGTTTCCGTAGTCATGTGGTCAGCATGGGTTTCATGGAGCACTGTTACCTTCTCACTGAAGTGATGCCTATTTATCTACTTGCATTTATAGGATTTTGATGGCAGGAACTGGGACAAGAATGTCCATTTATCCCATTGCACAACACTCAGGTCTCGAACCTGGGCTGCTGGCTTTCCAGATGACAAGCCCAGTGTTTTAGTTGCTGAACCACTGCACTGCCCACTCTCACCTAATTCAATATATATTGACATGCACACACCACTATAGAAGTTATAGGATACCTGACTTTCTAATAGAAGAAACTGAAATAAATAACAAAAGATATTCTAGACTTCCTTCCTTGAAAAGCCTACACACTTATAAATCACTGGGACTTAATGGCATCCACCTAAGAGTTCTTTAAAAATTTCAAATGTGGACTTCCGGTTCCGGATCGCGGTGCTCGCAGCTGTGCGAGAAGATGGCTCTCCTTGCCAGCTGATTCTCTGCTGCCGGTAGACCCTTAATTGGGTCGGAAAGCCACCTTGGGGGGGCGGCTACCGGTGAGGAGGTCCTTCTCATCCTTGGGAGAGTGGCAGCTTCTTCCAAGGACCAAGATAGCTCCTTTGGGCCAACGGTGGAAAGAACGGCCAGTAAAATGGCCATTCACCTAGCCGCTGCAACCAGAAGTCAGAAGAACATCTAAGCACAGCAACCACCATGGCTGAGCCGGGTGAGACTTTTTTTTCTCCCTCTCTTGGGTTTCTTTTTTCTTTTGTGCCTGTAAAGAGCACTTTTGAAATGATTTCCCTACTCTAAGAAGGCGGCGTTTGTGAATGTAGGAAAAAGAAGCTTAAATGGACTGAATTAATTTAAAGTGATTTTTTTTTCTATTCTTATTTTTTTTTCACTTTGGGGTCTTGGAAAATTTTGTGAATATTGAATCTGCTATTGGACTTGAATTTCTTTTTTTTCTGTGTTTCCTGATCTTGTTTATGAGATTCCTGGTTTCTGGGAGAAAATTTTACATTGTACTGAGGACACCTTGTGGAAAAAGTTAAAATTGCAACTTTATCTTATGAGGATTGGACTGACCTTGATTCTCAGATTACCATAAAAGGGAAAATACAAAGAAAATTAACAGCTGTACTGGTGGGGGTGGACACTGATTAAATGTTCTCTGAACACAGCCTCTACTAAATGATACAGACTGTTTTTAATTATCTTTGAAATGGAGCAACCCTTGGTTCAACTTGACTACAAACTTATACTGGAAAAACTTTATGAAGCTGATGAAATACGTTTGCAAATAAAAGAATTCATGATGGAAATAAAAAACAGAAATTCTGCTCTGAACTTACAAACTGACTCCCAGACTTTGTCTGAGCACTCTATGGACCAAGAAACAACAGAAGTGGAATTAACTAAAGGTAAAGAAGATTCCATTTTACTTCATACGCAGGCTGATGAGATCTCCGAGGAATTAAAAAGGACTGTAATTAAACCACTTACAACCCTAAAAGTAACAGAAATGGACAGACAAGCCCAACGAACTGAGAACGATGGTAGCTTGGATAAACAACTATTAGCTACAAAGTAATTGAGCCAGCCAGTCAACAGTTTCAAATGTGGAGATTTGACTTTTCCAAACAAGGGATTATTTACAAAGGAGCTAGGTCTCTAAAACAGAAAAGAAGATGTCTCTGTTTGTTTCAAAGGATACTACAAGACATAAAAAATGATTTGTTTATTGATATAGTGGTATTATTATGGAAACCTGTTTGGCATAAAAGGAAAGCTAGAATAAGATTTAAGAATGTGATTTAAGGTTTTATGTAATGAGTTTAAAAGGCTTACTAGATATGGATTGATTTATGGCTTAAGACAGTTAAATAAGATGTTAGATTGAATAAAAATTAATTAAAGGTCTGAACTTAATAATAAGGTTTTTGTCTATGTATTAATGTGTTTTGGATATAGTAACTTTGAGGAGGTTAAAGAAATGTGATATAGATATTGAGGGATTGATTGTTAGATTATAAAGCATAATAGAAATAGAAAGGTACTTTTTAAACTTTTTTTCTGTTTTGTTTTCTCTTCTTTGTTCTTTTTCTTTTCTGATATGAACTAATATATTATATATATATATATATATATTAGAACTGATAGTCACTTTGTTATGGAAGAGGAATAGGGAAAAAGAAGAAATGATATTAATAAATGTTTATTGAATATGTTAAGGAAAAAGGTAATGGGGAGACTCCCGAAGTGTTAACTATGTACTTAGATTAGAAATATGGAATATAGTAATTGAAATAGTAAGCTTCATACAGGATCTGGATTTGTGGATCTGTTTAGATGAAAGGTTATTGAGGATTGATATGATTGATCTAGTTGTATTGAAATATATTAATTTGAATATAATATGTTATTAGAGGGAAAAGTGAAGGAGTTTTTAATGATTTAATCTGAACTCTGTGAGTATGACTTTGTTGTGCGGATAATTGATCGCCCTGCCACCACGTTGTTTCTTAAGTATTTGTCTGTATAATGAAAAAAACAATAAAACTTGTTTTTAAAAAAAACAAATTTCAAATGTGAAATTGTCAACTCCTAGCTCCTCCCACTCCCAAAAATTCAACTGCTATTCAAATTAGCTTCAGTTCGGAGGACTAGGAGGCAGCCAGTGTGACACCAATTAAGAAAATGAACAACCAGGGGATATATTGCAGATTACAAGCTGGTCAGCTTAACATTTGTACCAGGAAAAATGATAGAAATCATACATTAAGAAATAAAATAACCAGATACATAAGAGTAAAGTAAGAGAAGTATAATAAAAATCTGAAGGGGTTCTACAAACATACAACTTGTTGCACCAATTGTTGAGAGTTTTTTGATGCTATCAATAAGCACATGGCTGGAATGACCCTGTTAATGTTGCATACTTGGCCTTTTAAAAAGATTTTGACAAAGTTTCTCATCAAAAACTCTTGAATAAAATAAAAAGATATGTGGAAAAAAGAAACCCTCTTTTTTTGGGAGGGGAGATTGCTAAGTAGTTAAAAACAGAAAACAAAGAATAGAGATGAATGAACAGCTTTCTTAATGGTAGGTGGTAAGGAGTAGAATCCTCAAAGGTCTGTTCAGGACTTAGCTTTTTAGTTTTATAAATTACTTTGAGGAAGCAATAGAATGATCATGTTTGTAGATGAGTAGCCCTTGGACTATTGTGAGAAACAACACGGTGGACTATAAAGGTTATGAGGAGTAAAAGGTAAAGATAAAGGTTTCCATTGTTCAGATGTGCCCAATTCTAAGGAGTGGTGCTCATCTCCATTTCTCAGCCAAGGGAGCCAGCATTGTCTGAAGACATTTTCTGTGGTCATGTGGCCAGCATATTTATATGTCCAGATGCAGGTAACACTGTTACCTTCCAACTGAAGTGGTACTTATTTATCTACTTGCATCTGCATGCTTTCAAACTGCTAGGTGGGCATGATGAGAGTTCACCCCATCGCAGGGAACTCAGGTCTTGAACCAGCGCTGTCTGCTTTCCAGCTGACAAGCTGAACATCTTTAAATGCTGAGCCATCGTGCTCCTTTGTTATGAAGAGACAGACATTTAAAAGAAATATTTTTACTGAAACATTTTTCAAAATGCATGCTGTTTTAACCTTTAGGTAGGGTTTATAGTTCCATCTTAGCTGATACTCTTCCAAAGAAAAGACAACTTGAGGGGAAGAGGTTTATTTTAGAAAGCAAGCGCTCTAAGTATGAAAGGGATTGTATGAGAATATTCATATGCTACTAAAGTCCAGATTACTTAGTCTCGATTTACACTTGAACAATCTTACTACAAATAAATAAAGGAGAAAATCGATGAACTGGAATCAAGTGTTTCTTATTATACAACCTCAAGTAACTAAGAGAAGTGAATAAAGAAAATTTTGGAAGGTAAGTCAAAGACATACCAGAAAAGTTCATGTGTCAGGCTCTTTCTAATAACCAAGCCCATGTAAGACAAGATCAGGAAGTATCAAAATTATGCTAATTGCCACCACTTCCCAGAATGAGAATGCTGATCATGTTAACTGTCAACTGGCCCCAAGCCTAAAGACTAAAGCCAGATGTCTTTTAAGTGCTGAGAAGGCAGGGAATAGAAGTGCTGGATTTAAATTGCAGCAAATATAAAAGGGGTCTGTACTATCCTGTTGACAAAGAGTGGTCAACTGCTTGAAGTGGCTTCACTTCCTTATATGCTAAATGTTATTTGAAGTAGCTTCATTTCCTTATATGCTAAAGGTTATTATCCAGTTATGTGTCAAGTGTTTCCTCTGTTCCAACTCGAGTGCCTAAGAAGCGTTTTGACAAACTCAAGGGCAAGGAGAGCGCTATGAAGTGAGTGAAATTGGTTTTGTAAGACCTAAACTATGCACGACTCCTTATGTGTACAGGTGGTCCTCGACTTACAACCACAACTGGGACCAGAATATATGTTGTTAAGCAAATGAGTTGTTGTGCCCTATTTTACCTTTTTGCAATGGTTATTAAATGAATCACTGCAGTTAAGTAGAATCACATGGTTGTTAAGCAAATCTGGCTTACCCACTTGACTTTGCTTGTCAGACTTTGGCGGGGAAGGTGGCAAATGGAGATCACATGACCCCAGGATGCTGCAATCCTTGTAAATATATGTTAATCACTAAGCACCTGAATGTTGATCACTTAATCATGGGGATGTTGCAATGGTTATAAAGGTGAATAAGTCACTTTTTTCAGTGCCACTGTAACTTCGAACGGTCGCTAAACAAATGATTGTATGTCAAGGACTATTCCTATTTGGAAGCAAGTCTCAAAAAAAATTGCTTTACATTTTATTCTGTCTTACTGATCAGAGAAACAGAATGAAGAAACATAGGGATTTTCACCTGTTACAGCAGTATCCATTTCATCATCCTCCACAGATTCCTGGGTATTGACACCAACGAAAGGGGATAATGGGTAGCAAGTATTGAGATTCAAACCTAACATGAAATTGTGGACTTTCCCAGCACGGCCTTCTCGGGTGGTAAAAAGAGCACTGTCACCCACCAGCGCCATAAACATCCTCTGAACCCAGCTTTCCTGGCTGGTCTGTTCATGAGATATTTCAGCCTGGGGGTTTTCTGAGCCTGTTTGAGAAGGTAAGAAGAAAGGCCATCAGCACCTAATGAAGTGATATTCCAAAATAACTTTTTGAGAAGATTTTAATAAAATGGTCACAGAAAGAATGCATTTGCAAAAGGCAGCAGCTGAAGGGCATAAGGTACATGGCATGCAAAATATGCTCAATGGAGGTCTACTGCTGTTTTTCTGATTGCCGTTGATGCTGTTCTTAAAGCAAGCAGCTTCTAGAAAACTGAAAATCAGAGCTGAGAAGTAAATGAGGAGGAGGAAAAAGGATGTGCTGACCACTCTTTAATTCCAAATGCCTTTCCTTATGAAATGGCTAAGATCCAAACATTGTGGATTGCTCTATATGTATATCTGAAGCCCCATTCTTCAAATGGACTAGCTGAGGTATTTACTTGCACGTGACTGGTGTTTTTCGTATCAGTGCTTAACTTTTAAATTATGTTCATGAACAGAAACTTGTGGTGAAAATTGTTCTTTGAAAAAAGCCTTATATTTTAAAAAAAAAAAATTAAGAGAAATCAGGGGGAACAACCTTTGTCCTAATAAAAACAAGACAAACAAAAAAAAACAGAAGAAAAAAAACAAAAAGAACAGTGGTAAAAAAAACTGGGAAGTGCCAAGTGAAGAATGATAGCATTGGTCCAAAAAACACCACTGTATCCACCAGAGGATAATCCCACAACAAAAATTGTTCATCTGGAAACAAGTTGAAAACTTTAAAGGCAAAGTTTCTATTAAGATACTATTTAATTTAAAAAGCAGTGGTTTTATAATATGTACAGTATTTGGAGCCAGGGTGGTGCAGTGGTTAGAATGCAGTATTGCAGGCTAATTCTGATGACTGCCAGCAGTTCGATCCTGGCCGGCTCAAGGTTGACTCAGCCTTTCATCTTTCCAAGGTGGGTAAAATGAAGACTCAGTTTCTTGAGGGCAATATGCTAATTCTGTAAACTGCTTAGAGAGGGCTGTAAAGCCCTGTGAAGCAGTATATAAGTCTAAGTGCTATTGCTATTGCTATTTCTCTTTTAAAGAAAAGAAGGCAATTGCATCTGTATATTTCTAGATGAATAGCATTTCTCCCAGGGGTGTTCTTAAACTGGCTCATAAGAGCCAATTGTTGATTTTTCTTTAATTTTGCAAGCAGTTTCAGAACAGAGCTGAGTCTCCACACCTAGCACACTAATCAGCTGTTCTGCAGCAGCACGCAACAATGAAGTCAGTTCTCAAATACCAAGCAACACATCACTGTTCTCACGTGAACTTACTACCTGTGTACTCAGGGAAGTCATACTATATTTCACCACTGGTCTGTAACATGGGGATGGCAATACTAACATTTATTTAAATTTAATTTAACTTAACTTAATTGCTGCCCATCTCATGGTTCAAGCCTATCTTGCAAATTGTTTTAAGTATTACAAGATAACACATGCAAAAAAACTTTCAATATCTTAAAGTACAATATAAATTATAAATGTCATTCTGATATTTTTAATATGTTTTTGTAATCTAGTACATAACCTGGACATTTAAACACCTGTATTTTCTTCTTTTAAAAAAAAAATAAGCACACACTTTTATAAAGCATCCAGAAATATTTAATGGGGGGGCGAAAGTACCTCTGTTTAATTAACACATAGTCTTGTTTTGCTCTTTTGGTTATGTCTTTCTTTGGTAAGACATTGTCCATAAAAATATTTTGTAGGTGCTGTCATGGTTGGTAACCTTTCTTACCTTTCGGCCCCTGTGATTCATCATCACTATCTGAATCATTGCTTACAATCTGTCGCAATCTGATATTTTCTGTGAAAATAAGAAAGGAATTATTGAATAAAAATAGAGAAATGGAAGAAATTAGAAAATATGTTAACATTGGGAAGGGGAAGGCAATTAATGAGAATATTTCTTCACTGCAGCAGCCTTCCATTCTGTAAACACAGAGGGAATGTGCACCTTCTATGGATCATCACATAGATACTGGAGCATGGGAGCAGGCTAGGGCAAAGGCAGTTGCCTGTACTTTCTTAAGGGTTTTAATCTAGCCTAACTTCCCTATAGAGGTGGTTTGGAGGAAACAAGGTCGCTGTGATTTTTTTAAAAAAAAAGTTAGCTTGAGTTTTGCAGTTATTTTATTCCAAAAGTTTTTCACTCTCCATAAATATGATTGGAAGGCTACGTAAAAGTTGGAGGCATTGGATTTTTTTACAATGCCACCCTCTGATAAAAGATATTAAGAAAGAAATTCATAATTTATAAAGCTAGTTTCTTATTATCTGACAGTGACTTCTTTTTGCTCTTCACCCTATCTGATCTAACTAATTATTATTACAGTATTACTAAAATCAAAAGAAATATCTTGGGGGGGGGATGTACACTGTCTTTCTCTTACTCGAGCCAACTCACTGCTAGTCTTAACCGAGACAAAGCAAGACCTAATACAGTGTGAGAAACAAATTAATCTAACAATCAAACTTCTGAGATATAAGTGAGATTCGATGGCTTAAAATTTTCCCTACTCTGCTTGCTCTCTATGTAATAACAGCAATTAATGTAGTTTTATTTATTTTTTCTTTGCACAGAAGATCATGGAAGATCTACATATAGTATTATATATAAAAAAGTACTTTTTAAGTTACTTAAAAGTAAAGCCTGTAAGATCATAACCAGGATCAGGGCAAGGGTACACAGGGAAGATAATTTAAGATTTTCTCACAGCTATTTCTTTTGGAAAATAACTCTAGGCTAGAAGGAAAAAGATTGTAAAACTTCCCTCTCCATGCTTGTCTGCAATTGCATTAAAGTAGGACTACCACTTGCAATAAAAGAAAAAAAATGAAGAAGAAGCTTCTATATGTTCAATGCAATATATAATTTGATCTCCAGGGTGGCTGGGTGGTTCTATTTATATACTTAGATGCAGCCAAGTTGGGAAAAGGATATCCACAATCCTTAAAGTTGAAAAGGACAAAGGATCACCAATCTAGTCACTTCTTGGAATTCCTGCTTTCTGAAACCCTCAATTCAATCTCCTGGAATTACATCAAGGCCCAATTCTATCATCATCTCCCTAGTATAAATACTGGCACAAGACTAGTTCTTCACTGGAATGTATCATTACATCTTCAAATGTGAGCAAGCTATTTTCCACTGGACTCACTAAGCCCTTCATAAAATCCCTAATACATAAAAAAAAAAAACCTACACCAAATAAACCAGTGATCCAAGAGACAGAGAAAGCTTTGTTAACGTAGGGGTCTGTCTCAGAACAGCAGCTGAGAACAACAACTCTAAAACACTGCTTCAATTCTAGACTCTTTCTACATTACACCTACTTGTAACAAACTGTACTGGGATATAATCCTGTTTTATAAAGTGTTCCAGCTAGTTTTCCAACATTAAATCAGTTTGGCATTTTAAATTCATTACGATAGCACTGAAACGTGGAAGCTAGGAAGTGAGGAGAACTGGCTTTAGGACTCATTCATGGTTATGATATTCAATGCAGTCTGACATACTAAAAACATTTCAAGTAGTTTCAAAACTCATCTTAGTATGGATGGCTCTGATTTCTAGACTACTCTAATATTTTTCCTCCTTAGAAATGGATTTCCAAAGTATATTTGTATATGGGGAAACAAAGGGTGTAGGATATCTTATGCTTCTTATCAAGAAACTGACATTATGTTCAGTATGAAATAATTAGATTAACTTATTCTTCAGGAGTTGTTGTTATTGTTGTTGTTGTTATTTTTATTATTTTCTCACATGAATGTTCAATTGGGAGTGGTTTGCATTTTGGAAAGCAAGTAAATCATTTCCTTAAAAGTATAATTGACCATGTGATTTTTACAAGAGCCATGCTCTCACACAATGGCCATCTGAGTGCATGTCTGTGTAGATCAGTATCAGAGTTTTCTGGCAGCCAATAAACAACCAACTCTGCAATAAGATTCAGTCTGATTTAGGGATTTCTGACTAACAGTACTGTAACAACAAACTATCAGGCATTCAAAGAGTCATGACAGAATGAGCACATCACAACCAACCAAGCCACCCACCCCACTTATCCCTGAATAACTTAAAAAGGAAACAGAGAAACAGATTTAGTTTTAAAATAATGCAAGAGTTAACCATATCAAAGTTAATGAATTCAATACAATTAAGCATGCTTTTAGTTTTTGGAACAATGTTTTATCCATTTGGGAGCAAGTCTCAGTGCCTTTGAAAAACTATATATTTCTCCACTACAGAAGCCAGGAATATAATGCATATTTCAAATGGTTCTCTGATTGAAGTACAAATTCACCCATTTTAAAGTATAAGCAAGCAGTTGGAGTTAAAGTATGTTATAGATTGTTTGATAGTATAGTCGGGTAATGTTAGTTAGATTATGATTGTTTATTTGTTACCCTGTAATCAGCTCTGGGAAGTGGGGGAGGGGGGAAGGGGTAGGAGGGGTTTGGGTTATATTGTATTAAATTTGTAAAACTTTTAATAAAAAAAAAAGTATAAGCAAGCAGTTGCTACCAACCAGCCTTTTATTTTAGATGCTCCCAATTTTATTTCCTAATCTCCTAGGGAGAGATGGAAATTTCCTATAGGATATGTAGAACTGTATGTTAGCCAAAAATGTACATAGATGCATTTTTCTCACCCACATTCTTTTAAAAGCCTGACAACTGCCTGGGGGGGAAGTAGGGGAAAATGATGGGCTTCTGTAAAGGACCACAGACCAAACAAAGGGCTGTCAACTATGAGTAGATAAAGGAGTGGCATGGATGACTACTACAATGAAGAAATTTTCAGAGACAGCTCATCTCCTGCATTCTGTGTGGTCTATTCGGAGGGAAATAAAACCTTTTATAGTATTCTACATCTTTCCTTAATATAGATTTAATGTTTGCTTTTTTATATATATATATATATATATATATATATATATATATATATATATATATATATATATATATATATATATATAATCCTCTGATGCTTTGGTCTTGTCCATTATAGCAATTCTTCCATTTAAAATTCTATGTCAATTTTTATATAAAGTCAGATCATGTCATGCAGACAGCCAGAGTGGTGGCTGAACCAGGAATGGTGAACCCCATGTTCTAATTCTAATTCTTCATCAGGAACTGAAACCAACTAGGTGACTTTGAGCAAGTTATTTTCTCTTAGCCCTAAACTAGGAAGTTGAAAAACATCTATCAATCTACACTGGTGCAGTATAATAAATTATGTTCCAAAATTTTTAAGGAGAATGCTTCCATTATGCCCTGAATTTATTTGGGTAATAATGATAAAACAACATAAATTACTGGGGTTCCAAAACCCATGATCATGTGGACTTCAGAGGGAGTCACAAGTGAATTACAGGAGTGGTTACAATTTTTTTCCCCCAAGATTGCTCATGCAATCAATTGCTCATCTTTGACTGGAACAAGCTTGGGAGATGGCTAAACTTCTGGATCTAGGCATCTGTAAAAAACCATCTTGTTGAGCAATTTTATCTTTCTGTTTGATTATTCTTCACTTGTTCTTTAGTTCATGAGGGAGACAAATAACAGTCCCTAACATAAGCTGCATGGGGAAATAAGTGACATGAAGTTTTTATCCCTAACAGAATGGATAGACATGAATAAACAGAACAATAAAATTCACGATATTAGAGTTCCACTAATCAAGCATTGTTCTTACTAAATATATAGCCAGATGCCTCAGACAAACTCCAACACATAAAGGCAATATTCTTTCCTAATGATATTCCATACTATTGGAAAAAACATGGGCATCCAAGCTGCTTATAACCATAATTACTAAAGTCCATGAATTTGTCTAAGCTACTTTTAAAATTAGCACAGGAATCCCAAGCCTTTCTAACTGAAAAGTGAATATTCTTTCTACCTAGCTGCAAAAGCTCTGAGAAGAATGTAGCATTGACAATCTGGCTGTCATGGGAGACATGGACAGTTACAAATTACTTCTTTCTTTAACATATAACCATCTCCATCACTTCTAGATTCCATCCCTGTAGGTCAAGGTGCAATACTGGTATTCTGTACCAGTTTTACTTACTTTTCTCTTTTTTAGTCTTCAGGTAGTACATTTCCAAACAAAGCACTTATACTGTAGGTTATTACTTCCTTTAGAACTAAAAGGTGACTGGGAAATAGATGATCTTGGAGGCTAGAGCTTTGCTTTTCAGCATGCCAACTTTAATTTAATTATCTAAATTAAATTTTAATTATTTATTATTTAATAATTTTAAACAGAAATGTCAACATAGACACATACTCCAACTTTTATTACAATACCTAATTCTTCTTCCATTGTGGGTCCTTTATTGTGACTATTAGAAAACCCAAGCACTCTGTTGATCAGTATAGCAAATGCACTTCCCCATATACCTGAAACAAGTAAAATATTTTATGTACATTGGTGACTGATATTTTATCCTTTTAATATCTTTATTCATTTTCAATGTCAGGTATTAAAATGCAAACTAACTTATAGTATTTCTTAAATTAAAAAAATAACTATTGTTACACTACTATAAAAGGAATCTCAGGAACAGAGTGAAGAAGAACACAAACTATGAAGCCTTACACTGGATAGAAACTTTCTGTCCATCTGACTGTAAGACCAGTTACAGTTAAACTGTAAGATTCACTCATAGGACTAGAAAAGTCAAGAACAATTCACACATACTTTAACTCTGTGTTAAGCTACCATATTTGGACTACAAATGTCTATAACACTAGATGGTAGCAGAGAAATATATATATTCCAGATCTGATACAGTAATGGTACTATATGTTCTATTATATGAAGAAAAAAGTCAACCACTTTTTTTCCCATACCAAACATTCCTAGGAATGATATAGAAGATTATTTTTGCTATAATTCTGACATGTTTGAATCTTCTAAAATTCTGTAATACTACACAGTAAAAAAAGCAACTGGAAGCTTAGCTTGGTTCTTGTTGACGAGCTTTGTTTCTAAGCCTTTAGGCACCTTCAACAATGTGATGAAAACCTGGGCTTATCCAACTGAATCTGTCCAGCAGAATTTGTTAAAAGAATTATATATAATTTAAGGAACCACCATACAAAATAGATAAAAGCTATACATTATTATTGCAATTACACTATATTTGCTAGACAATTTCTATCATTTTGTTCTTGGATTTTCAGAAAACAAAGCTACTATTTAAAAAAAATAATGTTTGGACATTATTTACTTTCTGAGATTATCTAATCTAGTACTTACCCATTAAGAAATGCAGAGGGTTCTCTTTGTAGTTTTTCACTACTGTGCCCATAAAAAACTTGTTGCCAAACAGATTGGGAGTCATGAAGGTCCCATATTTAGCCATTCCAATCTCATAGGGACTGAACTCCACCCAATCTAAAAGCAGCAATAAACAATGGTTAGAGCAGACAGAGAAATGAGGAATGAGTTAACCTACTATAAAGGCAATGCTTACAAACAGAAGTTTGCCACTGGTTCAGATTTCTGATTTTTCTCACATCTTTCTCCTCCCAACATACATATATGAACATGTAAACTAATATAGTCAAATTTCCCTCAAGATGAACTCAACTGATATGATTACATGAATATACCATGTGATTTATTTATTGCAATAGTTTGGGTCAAGAAAGATCTTGGTTCCAGTTGATCAACTTTTGCCCTATGATGCAGCATTTCGCACAATTGAAGGTTATAAAGTGCAAACAGACAAGAGAGTTTGGGTAGTATATGGATTTGACTGTTTCTGTGTGGAGAGATATTAGTTATCTTTTTTTACTAATTTAACACTGCAGTTTCGCTTATGTGTTTTGCTTTACTGTATACAGGACTTTGATCTATACCATAAATAAATTGGTCCATGATGAAAAAAATAAAAATAGAGCTGGGAACCAACCCACAGTGAACTAAGTCCTACCAATCAACTGCAGCATCACAAAGTCGAAATTCATACTAAGCTGCCACCTAATACACAATAGACAACAAATATTAAGCAATTCTATCAGTTCAGTGACTTTATTAACAGAAATGTTATACAATATTATTGTATTAATACAAATCATCATTCCAACCCACCTCCAACTCCTGGAATTTACATGAATTTTCTCTGAAAGAAACCCATCAGAGTCATTCTATTTCATATAGTCTACATGTAGCATCGATTGCTTTGTTTGAACAATAGCAACAGCAATAGCACTTAGACTTATATATTGCTTCATAATGCTTTGCAGCCCTCTCTAAGTGGTTTACAGAGTCAGCATATTGCCCCCAACAATCTGGGTCATCATTTTACCAACCTTGGGAGGATGGTAGGCTGAGTCAACCTTGAGCCAGTAAAAACTGAACTGCTAGCAGTCAGCAGAATTAGCCTGCAATACTACATTTTAACCACAGTGCCTCCATGTCTCCCTAAACCTACTTACTTACCTATGTGCAGCACATGCACAAAGGAAGCAGAACTTTGTTTTTAGCAATCAAGAGAAAGTTTACACTGGTTTATTTACATCATTAAAAAGCAGCTGAGTAAAACACAGAGGACCTACCTGATTCATAATTATTACCTAAAGAAGTCTCACTGTGTAACTTACCATACTTTCTGGCGTATAAGACGACTTTCGCAAGCTGTAAAATTGGCGCCGAAGTCGGGGGTTGTCTTATACGCTGAGTCGTCTTATATGCCAGAAATTATGGTAGTTTCTGGCGTATAAAACGATTTTCTAGGCATGCGACTTGGCACCGAAGACGGGGGTCGTCTTATACGCCGGGTCGCCTTATACGCCGGAATATACGGTATATGTGTCTGAGACAGACTAAAAAGAGCAGACTAAAAAGAGCATACTGATACAGCCATCAAACAAGCACCAATTCTTTCAATCAATCCAGACCAAAAACATCACTTGTAGTCTCAAACTCTTTTTCTCCATCTGTCTTTAATTCTAGTTCTTTGTCATTCTAATTTCTTCTTTTTGGAGTGGAGACAATAAAAATCAAGCTTTATGGTGTTTCTTTTATTTTCCTATGTTTTGTGATTCAAACTTCTTGATCTTCCTTTCTCCTGAAGCTACCAGGTAAGATCATCAATGTGCTGATGATTCCCAGTTATATACATTTTGACTCTGTGCCAGTGTCGATGTCCTGTCATGGTGCTTGGAGGCTGTCCAGGTTTGGATAAGGAGAAGCAGACTAAGTAGATTTTGAGGGGCTCTATATCTGAGGACCATTCATCTTTAGTTTTGGAACAGGCTACTCTTCCTTATTCAAAATGGGTGTGGAACCTGGGAATCATCTTGGATGAACAGAATGTGGCAGATGTAGAGGTCCTCTGTGCAAGAAACTAGACCAGCTTTGTGAATAGGTCAAAGTAGTTTCTTTATTGTTCATCTTGATCACCTATTTACAAGAACCTCACCAGACTTGTATTTTCTTGGGAACCAGCAGATAAAGGTTTCAGTAGTCTGGCCTCTGCTGCTTCCTCCCACAGGGTGACTCCAAGCTGGAACACCTTTTTATTCCCCCCTCTAGTTTAGCCAGTGATTCCACCAAACGTTCCATCCTGTGTGTCAGTTGTGTCCATTCCTGCATTAAGAGGCCCTTCATTTGATTACTCATATCTTCATCACATCATGCAATGCACCCTATGTGACACTGAAGATCATCTGAAAATCACAAGTGATCCAAAATGCAGTAGCACAGGAAGTGATCGACATAAGCCTGTGTGATTACCATTCCTGCCCAAGTTGTACTAGTAGCCAGTGAGTTTCCAGAAGCAATTCAAGATGCTAGTTATTACCTATAAATAAGGCCACATTATCTGAGGCCCATGTTCCATGGTTTCTGGTTATCTGGTCAGACATACATACTTATATATTAAACAGTACCATCTGTTAGGACCCAACATACATACCCAACTTCTTTGTTACTGTGCCTTCCCTCTGGAATAGCATCTCTCTAAAGATACATGTACCTCCTTCAAAAAATGAGGTTCTAGAAGTCCTTAAAACTGAGATTCTTCTCCTAAGCTCTGAAGTAGGGTGGTTGTTGAGCCCCTAATGGGTGTGTTTTTGTCTTGCCTGGACATTCATGGTTTTTTTTTTCCTGTCTACCATTGTTTCTTTTATAAGTCACCCAGATTCATTCTTGAATAGGATGGTCTTAAATAAATAAATAGCAAGGTTGACTTAACCCAGATAGTGAGAACACTGACCTGCAAACATCAGTTCTGACACATCAGGTTTAACATGAAGACAGGTAAAAAGTGGCAAAGCTGACTGCGCTTTGTTGATTTTTTCCCTCATATGAGATAAAGTGTTATCCATTCTCTGCAAAAAAGGATTCAGAAGAAGTTTAATATTTGAACAGAAGCTGATGTATTTTATATTTCATATTTCTTAATCGCCCATGTCCCTCAGAATTTTATATTTTTAAAAATACATAAAAGTTATTTCAGTTCAGATTACTTCTTTATGGTCATAGCCAGTTGAACACACACCAAACTATAACAGAATTATCTACATGGAAATTATGAATTAATAATCTTGTAATAAAAACTAAGAAAGACTTCTTACTACTGATTAGCCTGGTCAAAAATCAGGACTTGGTGATAACTGGGTCTGTTTATAAACTACTCTTTCAAATTCTGAGCAACTTATGTGCCTGTTATCTATACTTTTTATAATAAATAAGACTAATTATATAAAATTTAAAAACAGTGAGTATAGTATTCATATATTAGGGAACTCAAAGTATATATTAGGAAACTCAAAGGATTTTCAACTGATGTACAACAGATTATATTGCTGATGTAAATGGGTGTTATTTAATTTTATGTGCTAAAATAATGGAGACTATACTAGTTAAAGTTAATGTTTATGGACCTAACTTAGATTTTCCTATTATGTTTTATGAAAGTTTTTGACATTTGAATGAGTATATTTATGATAAGGTGGTAATACAGTAGAAGTATTGGGCAACTATTGCTGTTTTCTGAGTAACCAAAAGGCAGAGCCCAACTCACATTTACATTAGATTATGTTGTAGTTATAATTAGAATTCAAACCATTGGTTTAATTATGATTAATGAAGTTTTCTCATCGTTATCTGCAGTTTCTGCTACAAAGACAGCAGTTCTAATGCATCAACCTGTATTTTCACATGCATATAAAGGTAGTCCCCAAGGTACGAATTTAATGGAGCCTGGCCATTAGGCTCAGAAGTAAACAAAAAACAAAAAAACCCTCATCAAATGAATCAAACTTAATTTTACAAATTTTTAAAATAAAATGCATTAATTAAATCAAATGTGTTGTTAAATGAAAGAAAATTTGACTTACTATTTCCTCCGATAGCTGCCATGTTAACTGAACTGGGAGGGTTTCCCACCAGCTGCCGATCAGCTATTTCCGGTGAGCTGGTTCAGGAACTAAATTGCCTCCAAGCAGGGCTTGCAAGCCACCAGTTATTTAAAAAAAAACCAAAACTGCTGCTAGCCAGCTCAAGCATCTTCAGCTGCCCAGAGATGGGGTGGGACTGTTGCTTTAATAAAAACCACTGGCTTAAGAGCCAGCCAGGCACCCAGAGGGAGATGGGGGAGGGACTTGCAGAACTCTCAGCTTGCAATAGTAACAGAGATGGAAGGGACCTTGAGGTCAGCTAGTCTAATCCACTTCTCTCACAAGAGAGTATTTCTGATAAATGCCTATCCAGTCTCTTCTTTAAAGCTTCCACCCACAACTTCTGTAGGCAATTTAAATTTAAAACCTACAAACTACAGTAATATATCCTAGTTTCCAAAATAAAAGCTCAATGGTTTGCAAACACAATAGTTTGCAAAGTACAGTACTTAAAAAGCAGAGCAGTTCCCAAACTGCTTGCAAACAGTTGCAGCAGAGACTGAAATCAAGTCACATGGCTATAGAGGCCTGTTTTTGGTTGCAGTTTTGAATTTCTAATGTAAGTGCTGTATTTTCCAGCGTATAAGACGACTTTCTAAAGCGTGGAAATCGGCGCCGAAGTCGGGGGTCGTTTTATACACTGAGTCGTCTTATACGCCGGAAATTACGGTAGTTTCCGGCGTATAAGATGACTTTCTAGGCATGGAAATTGGCGCCGAAGTCGGGGGTCGTCTTATAAGCCGAGTCACCTTATGTTGTGTCCTGAGCCTGCAAAGGCAGGCTCGGGACGTTGCAACAGTCCCGGGCAGTTGCAAGCTGCCCGGGACCAGACTGGCTGGCGCCTGCACTCGCACACATGCGTGAAGTGCAAAGCGCGCCAAATGTTGCCATTTGGCCCGGGGATTGTCTTTAAGAGGAGGAGAGAGGCTTGTGTGCCTCAGCATTGTAACAGAGCTGCTGAACATCAATAAAGAGGCTCCTGAGAACTACCAAATGACTCCTGAAGTTATTGCCTTTCGCTGAGGACTCACCACTGGCGACGAAGGTGGGATGCCTTGCAATTACTTCAAACAATTGTAAGCTTACCCTGGAGTCCTGAAGCAGCAGGAAACGGCATTAAATTCAGCAACTGCCTGCCAATACAGCAAACGTTGGAGGTAAGCTGGCTGATAGACCCTTCCTGTACTACTGAAGATGGCAAAGATAGGAAGACTTTCCGAGTTCAATGTTACGCATCCGGAAAGATGGGAGTCTTATGTGGCCAGAGTAGAAAATTATCTCAAGGTCAATCAAATGAGAGAAGATGGCTTAAAAGCCGCCACCCTGCTGTGTCTTTTGTGGTCAAGATGCATTTGAGATCACTGAAAAACTAGCAGCACCTGCACCTCTAGAATCTGTTACCTACACAGACTTAAAGAAATTGCTAAAGGAACATTTCCAGCCCAAGTTGTCTGTCATCGCTTGGCGCCATACTTTTGAACAGAGCGATCAACGGGTTGGCGAGTCAGCTAAAGAGTACATTGCTGCATTGAGAAGAGCAGCTAAGCCTTGCGAGTTTAAAGACTTAGAAGAAAGGCTGAGAGACAGATTTGTATGTGGACTGAGACATAGAGACTTGCAGCAGAGACTTTTTGCCAAAGAAGACTTATCATTCCAAGATGCCTTGAGAGAGGTTACTGCAGAAGAGGCAGCAGGTGGGGCAATCAAGAATATGAGGCCTATCAGAAATACTCCAGAAGCTGTGTCTGTGCACCAGGAGGGATTCCAAGGAAGCTCAGAAGAGGATCCTGATGAAGAAGTAGACCATCTCTACCCAACAAAAGAAGGGAAGCAGAGGGAAGGCAAAGAAAAGTCTTCAGCTGTCCCCAAGTGCTTCGGGTGTGGAGGTCACCACAAGAGGACCGACTGCAGGTTTCACTCTGCTATCTGTAGAGCAGTAGTTCTCAACCTTTCTAATGCCGCGACCCCATGATATAGTTCCCCATGTTGTGGTGACCCCCAACCACTTATATATCACTGGGTGCCAGGGGCGTGGCCAAAGAAAAGGGGAAAAAATGGCAGACAGCCTTGTTTGGCGACCCCCGTGAAATGGTCATTCGACCCCAAATGGGGTCCCGACCCACAGGTTGAGAACCACTGCTGTAGAGTATGTGGAAGGCAAGGCCACATTGCAACTGTGTGTCTGGGCCATCAGAAGGTACAACCCCGAGAAGAATTGCGCCTGAAAGGTACCAGGGTCCCCAGCCAAAACAGGGTGGGTTTCTGTGCTTCACGAAGAAGCATTTATAGGACAGGCACACACAAGCCTCTCTCCTCCTCTTAAAGACAATCCCCGGGCCAAACGGCAACATTTGGCGCGCTTTGCACTTCACGCATGTGTGCGAGTGCTGGCGCCAGCCAGTCTGGTCCTGGGCAGCTTGCAACTGCCCGGGACTGTTGCAACGTCCCAAGCCTGCCTTTGCAGGCTCAGGACACAACACCTTATATGCCAGAAAATACGGTAGTACCTAGGGGGTTATGTGTACATACATCTCTATAGAGAACTGAATGAGGAAGTCAAGGGAAGAAAGCAAGCCACGATGATGTTGCTAAATATTATGCAACTAAGATTTAAACAGCTTCCCTAAATGTTTTGACCAATGCTTACGTTTTGAATCAGTGTTTCTCCTATCAACATTCCGAAGATATCTGTAAATGTCACAGGCTGCCCAGCTCTCTTCTTTTTCCACAGTGCTTCAATGTATCGTTTCACTTTCTGGGGTGTAAGGAGTTTCAGTGGGGTGTGACTAATACTGTTCATCAACTCAACATTTATCTCCTTTGGCCCTTTCGCTGGGAAGTCTGGATGAGAATACAGGGTTGACATGTACCTATGAACAGACCAAAACAATTTTTTTAGTGCACATAAAATGGACCAAAGATGGTCACAAGATCTTCAATCAATAATAGTGATGAATGTAAGAGGAGGTGCTCTCCTCTACTCACAAATCCTGCTTAAAGAACAGGTGGCAGTCAGGGTTAGGGAGGACTTTGTACAACTGTAGGTTATGCATCAGCTATGCCCTTTTCTGGACCAACAATTCATATTCATAGTTCCCCTCACCCTAAGTCCTATCTTGACTATTTCAATGTGTTCTACATGCAGCAGCCCTTGAAAAGTATCCAGAAGGTTTAATTGATTCAAAATGTGGTGACCCAGGTGGTTTTTGGTAAGCCTAGATTTGCACATGTTACTTCTCTTGTGGGAGAATCAGTTGCTGAATTGCTTCTGGGTCCAATTCAAGGTGCTGGTTGTCATCTTCAAAGTTCTACATGGCTTGAGACAAAGTTATCTGAAGAACCATATTAGCAGTCATATCCACCCAACCCACCATAATGGGGAAGCTGGGAATGCTATGGGACCTTCTTAAGAAGGTCCATCTAGCAGGACCAAGGTCAATGGCCTTTTCTGTAGTGACTCCTTCCCTGTGGAACATCTTCCCTGCAGAGATAAGATTGGCCCCCACTTTGACACCCTTTTGCACAGCCCTGAAGACATGGTTCTGCCAGTGGGCCTGGGAACCCCAGAATGATATGAAACCCATCAAGTAACTGATCTGATTATTATCTCCAGGGGTGGTGGAAATTTATTGGTTTTTGAACTGATGTTTTATCTTTGTAAGCTGCCCGGAGTCACCAAGAGGGCATTGGGAAGCCATGTAATTTTTTTAAATAAAAAATATGAGAAAAGGGGAGGGGAGGAGAAAAGAGACAAAATACTGGTGAACCTTGGGAAAAATCAAGCTATCATTTTGTAAATTACAAAGCTTTGCATCTTTACATTTATCTAAAATAACTTATATCCATAACACATAATATTGAATAAAATTCTAATTGCTTATACTCAGTCCTCTGATTAAGTGGGAAACAGAATATGCATTTCTCTAATCTCCGTGTTTAAGATAATATGCTACCAGAAACATAGTCTTTAAGAGAGATTACTTCAGTTTAAGAATTCTAATTTTATCATTTTAAATTATATTTATTGATCCTCAAAATAAATCTGACAGTAATTATGCCATTTTTAAACCTCATTTTGACTAAGTTTATTCTGAAAAACTGATAAAATTTCATCTAGCGCTGTAACCTTTCTAGCTTTTACAACAGGAAAATATTGTTTGCTTATTGAATGTATTCCATTGTTACAACTGACTCTTCATCACTTATATTAGCTATCAATATAAAATAATATAATATTCCAAAAAAGAAAACAAACTAATATTATAAAGTTGTTTTAGTTGTTTAGTCTATTTTTACTTGCCCTCTTAGCCCAGAACTCAGATGCTTGCTGTGGCTCTCTGGGGTCTTTTTTAAATTTTGACAATATAACCTAAGCTACCAGAAGACTCAATCTTTCTTCAAGCAGTAAGAGAGCATGGGTGTCAAAGTTGCCGCATCACGTGACATGTCACGATGTATCATGACTTTTTTTGCATTGCCAGCGCTGGAATTGGCGCAGCCTTCGCATGATGCAACCAGCCCCTGGGCCAGCAAATTGACACCCCTGCTCTAGAGCTATCCCACCAAGCACTGGGAAAGCTATCTTCAAGGGACTGTGAATTTGCTTTACTTTATGCTCTAAGAACTACTTGTTTAGAAATCAATCAACTCCAATTATTTTAAGGATGCAGTCGTAATAAACAGCATATTTGCTTTCATGTTATTAAGTGATATTTTAATTTCAGTACATTTATAGTAGCCTTGAGCTAAACTGAAGTTTTGTTGCAGACAATTTCAGCTGATTAGTGAACCATACACTGTAAGTATAAGTTTAGGGCAAATTTGTTTTTATAGATTTCAATTTTCTCAAAAAGTGTAATCAGAACATTAAAAACCTAAGTTGCAAGCTTTTATTAACTCAGAAAGGTTTTTAAAACACCAAACCAAAGAATTAGAACTAGAACCACTAACTAAAAGCTGATTTAACTTTTTAAAAGATTTCGGCAATTTGTTTACAGAATCAAGGGATAAAGAAATATGCATAATAAGAGTAAAGTATTGTCTATTAAAATTTAAAAAGTTTTTTTTTAAAAAAAGCAAACTTGCCATGTGGATCCAGATAAACCACCAATATATGTTGCACAGTCTAAAATTCCAGATTCATACAGTGCTTTCATTACTCCAGAAAATCCCACAGTTGCCCGAAATCCACCTCCAGATCCCAAGATTGCTATCACTGGCACCTGGGAAAACATACAACATAGATGCTTTCTAAGGTATTTATCATGCAACAACACGAGCAAGACATTATATATTCATGGCAACATAACACGAATAGCACAATGTAACAGAAAACCCACCCACTCAAAAATCATTTGTTCATTCCTTGAACACAACCCATGGTTTATATCTCTCTTCATCCAGGTTTGAACACATATTTGTAAGAGCTAATCTGTATTTAATACTCTTCGAGGAAATCAGCTTTGAGGTTTTTGTAGTAAGAAAATAGGCTAAAAGTTTCTAATCTGTAAACACCTTTACTGTCCCTACAAATGACATGTGTTAGCATGTCATTTGTAGTTACTGTCTCTCTCTGCCTTATCCATGAAAATTTAAAAATAATTTTACTTTAAGATTTTCAATATATAGAAAACTAATTATTTGCTTGGCTAATTTGTTTGCTGTGCTGGCCAAAAACATTTCTGGATCGTTTAACAACACAAAAGTTCATATTTGAGCATTTTAAGCAATGATAAATGTTTAGGAAAATAAGAACACTGTGTATATCTCCCTGTCCTTTCCAGTTCCCATTTTCCCGCATATCAAGATGGCATGTCTCACAGATCAAACAAATGTTGCAATAAGTTTTCATAATTTCAGCTCAAACAAATCCATTAAAGTTATTAAAGACTACAGTTTTTTTAAAAACAACAACAAGCAGTTATATTTAGTTAATACTAGAATAACTAATTCTAACTAAATTAGTTAAAACTAGAATTACCTAGTTAGAAAAGCAAATGAAGTCTTAGCAATCATGCATAGCATTAAGTTCAGAACTTGATAAGAAAGTTTAAAGTGTTTTACTTAAGATTAAAAGCCAAAGTCTTCAACTGAAACAAAATGATATGATAATTTTAGCAAGTATTCCAGGTTTGGAGAACATCAAGTGGATTGCTAATAAAAGTATATGGAAACAAAAATTTATATAGAGTTGAAAGGTAAAAAAAATCTAACGCAATGTAGCTTTGGATCATTCTGGGGTCAAACTAAAGACTGCTGGTTATAAGCCATCCACACTTACATCACGAATGGAGGCCAAATCAGCTCCCAATAACTTGTTCAGATGATGCATTACTCTAGTTTTCCGCTGCTCTCGGAAGTGCTTCTCTTCATCACACAAAGCCATGCTGAAACGGAGGTCTGTTGAAGAGCTGTTGAGCAAAACATGGTTTTAGTCCTAAAATTCCTTCTTAAACAATTTAATCTATGCCAATAAAGTCCTGGTCAAGCATGGACTCTCTGTAATGCCACTTAAATAACAGTTTAATAATATTTAAAGTGTTTCATTTTTAAATATGGTGGTAGGCTTGCAGTTTCAAAAGGCTTAGACGAAGTGAATTGTCTGGATCCACTGCCATCAGGCTTTAGGCCAAATTATAGTAGCAAGACAGCTTTAATCATGCTTGTGGATGCATAGAAGAAGAGTCAGTCAAATTCAATGGAACATAACTACAGATAAGGCAAAATACAGGACTGCCAAATAAATATACGTAGGACTAAACTACAGCAATGTCCTACTTTGAGATCAGTAAGACAATACTGGAGAGCATCTATTGATGATCTTAATGAATTCTCAATCCTATGTCATTGTAGTCCAATAGTTTTTGTGATACAGTTTATATATCATAACTGCACAAAAAAGACATGCTATCATTTCTGCAATTATACTTGGTGAATACCAAGATTACTTACCAAACTTCAAGAGATACCTCCAATATGACTTCTATAACCTAAACAAGCAATGTTATAATTGTATCACAATTTTTGTCAACAAATTTGTGATCTATTGTCTTATAAACAAAGGAGTCTCACCTAACATTAATACTGCTACTAGTTTATTTTAGAGCAGATTTTTTTTCTAACTTTCCAGGCTTTTAAGGCCTTTTTTTTAAGCCACTACATTTTCCCCCCAAACACATTGTTATTTATATTTCATACTTTTATTTTATTTAAATCAAGAAGTGGTATGAACTATTTTTAAGAATAAACATATAAATATATTTCCTTGGTCTCACTATATTATCAATACAGTTGATATTATGTCATATTTATCCACCATTTGGATCACAAAGACTGCAGCAATAATTTCAAGTTAAGGAGAGGAGAGGAAAAGGGAGGGGACACAAAGGGAGGGGAGGGGAGAGGAGAGTGCTATATCTTATATTCTCTGGAACACATAAAAAAATCAATAGATTTTCCTAAGAAAAGGAATAATATACGACCATCAGTAAAAAAAATGTAATGGAATTATACTTCAGTTTCTCAGCGTTTATCATCTTATAACCAATGTAATATGATTTTTTGCAATGTTATTACCTATAATAAATAATACTGCAATATTCATAAGTAATCAGACCAATTTTATCTGGGAAGTGATTCTGAAATGCATTACTGAGAGGAACTGAAAAGAAAAACGGAAAAATATCAAGACCAGAGAATAGAAAAACTTGATAGGTATGTTTTCAAATCAAATTCATTCTTCAAAGTATGGCTATTATCAAAACTGGAGCAAATACTAGATTCAACAATTCAGTTATGAAAAAACTAGATGCTGTTCAATTAATATATGAACATGGTCTTGACACTACAAATGAAGGATTAAAAATGTGGAATAGCAAAATGTAAGTACACTAAAACATGGCTTATGGCTTCTCATGGATGGCTCAACACAACTGCAGATATCAATTATGTGTGTTGTGCATGCAGCTGTGCAAATTGGACTACAAAATAAATTTCATTTTAAGAAATACCTACAGCAGTCGCTTCAGCCAGGTAAATCCTTTATTTAAAAAATACTAAGATTAGCAACTTTAAAAAAGCTTCAAAGAGTAAAATAAAAGATGTGGTTTGACTCATGTCCTCAGCACATCAGTCATCATTTGTAATCTTTGTATTTTTCAACAGATTACATCATTTTCAGTACCAGAAATGTTTTAAGAGAACTAAAGAACATCATTTCTGTACTACTAGATTCTAGATTTTAGATCCTCTGCTTATAACCTTGGAAAGTGACCATTTTGAGACCAACAACAGTGAAACTGGCATGATAATTTTGGAACTTACTCTATTAATGATAAATGGAACTTGTTTCTTCTCCCCAATTTTCAAAGATGAAATGGGAAAAGTTGCTGTACCAATAGTCTCATCCATCACATAATTTGCATCCATAAGAGTAATCTGAAAAAAGATACACACTTAAACTGAACCTTTTCATATCCTACATAAATGTAAACAAGACTTTTTGAAAATGAAGCAAACATGCTTAGTAAACATAATTTTAAGTCAATTTTCAACATACATTGTATTGATTAAAGATCCAGACACACATTTCATTACCAACTTCTTTCACTTCAGGTCAACAAAGCAATATTGGTTAAATATTTTTACTTTTTTAATTGGCAGATCTGTAAACCTTTACCAGATATGGCAAAACAATTACACTTACACTATCCTAATGATAGCTTTGAAAAAATGATTTGTATTTTTACAAATTATTCGTACTAAAATTACTTACATTAGGATAACAACTAGTTCTTCAGGATGAATGGACCTATTGTATACCCATTAGTCATAAATTAGGTTGGCCAAACTGATATTTATTCCTGATGGTCATATGATATTTTGGTGATATTTTGTAAAAATACCAACTTCTCATTTTCTATACTAAAGGCAGGAGATAACATTATTCTGTTCAGAAAGCAAACAAAACCTCCTATTCTGTGGCAAAATTATTCCTGAGCTCAAGATTTTGCCTCTCTTTTAAACACTCTCCTTCCTATTGATTTGTCTTTTATCCTTTCTCAAAGGGGCTCATTTATTTAGAAAGGGAGAAATAAGTAATATTAGAAAGCCCATTTCAAGCTAGACTGACATTCAGAAGATATAGACCAGCTGCAACAAAGCGTGTATTTTTGAAATGAGAAATTCATATTGAAACTTTCTCATTCTGGTCTATATTATATTCTAGATGACCTATATATTTTATATGTATACACCTCCCTCTCTCTCTCTCTCTCTCTCTCTCTCTCTCTCTCTGTGTGTGTGTGTGTGTGTGTGTGTGTGTGTGTGTGTGAATCTTAGCTCTGTGATTCCTATTGTTTCTCATAATATTTTATACTTGTAAAAGCACTTTATCAAAAGAGGGATGGGCTTAGACTACCAAGTCCCCAAATCTCTGTTCACAAGATCATCTTATCTTGTCATCTTATACTCATCATTTTGGTCAGTGTTATTTCACAATGGTAGAAAAGGTGCTGAGAAAACATGCTGTCCAACTTAAACCTCTTAGATTCCCCAGTTTAATTTTTTTTTTCATTTTCCAAATGCCTTTTTCTCTTTGCACTCTAGGTCTACGTTTGCTTGAAATTTGGACTATATACTGTAACTTTAGACTGAAGGAGTCCCTCTGCAAGGGAGACTGGTGGTTTAGAAATATGACAGATGGATGGATGGATGGATGGATGGATGGATGGATGGATGGATGGACGAGAGACAGATAAATAAAGAGGAGACTAATGTGACTATGTACAAATTCATGCCATGTAGAAAAGTAAATATCAGGCCTTAGACTGATACTCAATGTGTATACACGTGAATTTTTGTGTGGAAATGTTTCATTAAGGAAGCTTTCATTTATAATAGAAAGTCATAGAGCAAAATCTAAACACACTACCTCTGTAACCTAGGGTATTTAGCACAGGGGTCCCCAACCCATGGTTCACGGCCCAGGACTGGGTCGTGGGGTCTTGGCCAGTGGGCCATGGAAATGGCTGGCCAGTGCATGGATGCATGGGCACACATTTCTCCCAATTGCGCTAGCACCTGCAGCCCTGTTTGTGCATGCGCATGGGCGCGAACAGGAATGCTAGCGCAGGGCAGGTGTCTGCAGCCCGTTTGTGCATGCGCCGCTAGCCTCTGTGCACAGCCATTTGCACATGAGCACGGCGTCAGAGCATGCCACATGTGCAAACAGGGCTGCTAGTGCTGCGCCAGAGTGCGTGGGCCCATGTGCACACACACACACACACATACCAATTTTGAAGCAACTCTCCTTCCCTCCAATCCTCGAGCCCAGAAAGGTTGGAGATCTCTGATTTAGCACACACTGCCTCTTTTGACACTGCATTTAATATTTTTAATATAGTATCCACACCGCATGACTCCTTTTCCCTATAAATATTTGTACTAGTACCTCCAGAATATTTTCTTGGTTGGGATCCAAAATTATTTCAAAAGTTTCATTCCACTCGGGATTCACATTGTTGTTGATATGCTTTGTTTTCTTTCTGCTGTCTGGTGCTGTGGGAATAAAGAGCTCCACATAGGGGTCAGGAGTGTCTACTGTAATAAAATAAGAACATGCAGGTATCAGCAGTAGTTTCACTGAAAATTTGAAGGCGGGCCATAACATCAGATTCCCTAAACTGAATCTTTACAAACCACATACTGTTTAATAATTGATTTCTAAAGCGATACTATAAATCTATATAAAAGTTTTATATGATATCTATTTAAAACTATATACCATATAAAACTATGAAAAGTTATACTACTCTTGCAGTAACATAAAGTGGCCATAAGTTTGGTACAACCATTATTCATCTGATTAGCTTTGCTCAGTAAGGAGAAAACAACACGCTAAAGTGAACTAAAGTGAACCAGTCAGTAAATAGGTCCAAAAAAGTACCCCTTGTATTAAATATAATACTATATAAAGAGAAAAGGTAAAGGTAAAGAAATCCCTGTGGATTTCACTTTAATAGTTGTTGTCGACTTTATGGGGGGGGTCTCATTTCCATTTCAAGACCATTTAGCCTTGACAGTTCCATAGTCGTGTGGCCAGCATGACATCACGGAGAACTGTTACCTTCCCACCAAAGTGGTACCTATTTATCTACTTGCATTTGCATGCTTTTGAACTGCTAGGTTAGCAGGAGCTGGAATGAGAATGGGAGCTCATCCCGTTCTGTGGCACTTGGGTGTCAAAACTGAGTTTTCAGCTTCCCAGCTGATAAGCTAAGTGTCTTAAATGCTGAGCCATCATGTCACCTTTATGTAAAGAGAAAGAGTACAGACATTCATGCATATATCAGCAGTCAAAGTTTGGCTAAAACACTGCCCAAGAGCAAGCATGCTAATTATAGTCTTATGCTAATCAAAGTATTTATATAGCAGTGTGAAACAATGACCTATCTCTTCTGTAGGCAAGTACACGTAGTTCTCGACTTACAACAGTTCATTTAGTGATTGTTCAAAGTTACAAAGGCTCCGAAAAATGTGACTTATAACCGTTTTTCATAGTTATGACCTTTGCAGCATGCCATGATCACATGATCAAAATTCAGATGCTTGGCAACTGGTTCATATTTATGACCTTTGCTGTGTTCCAGGATCATGCAATCATCTTTTGAGAGCTTCTGATAAGCAAAGTCAACGGGGAAGACAGATTCACTTAACAACTAACTTATCAACTGCAGTGATTCACTTAACTGTGGCAAGAAAGGTCATAAAATGGGGCAAAACTCACTTAACAAATGTTTCACTTAACAACAGAATTTGTAGGGCTCAATTGTGATCGTAAGTCGAGGACTACCTGTATATGCATCTGCTCTCAACTTAAGAGTGTCAGGAGATCATCAGGTGGGAAACTCCAATACAGAACTTTACAGACATATGTAGTCACTTTGAATAGCTGTATATGAAGTCACTCTGATAGTCTCATTAACGTTAGTCAGTGTATGGGGATTTTCATCCTATATCTGAATAAGAAGCTTGCTTGTTTTATAGTTAAGTCTTTTACTGCCCACAAGGTATGAACAGCTTTCATCATCTCTAAAAAAAAGCTAGTCCTAGGCATAGAAAATTGTGAACCAAAGACGAGACATTTTCATCCCAATGATGTCATCTGGATCAAAAGATTCACTCCCTAAAAACTTTGGGGTAAGAGCTATCTGAAAGAACATTCATGTTTTGCGGTCATCTCTGCTTGCAGGAAGAAGAAAGTATGAGCAACTACAGTGTAAATAACTCCAACTTTTCCCCTGAGTGTTGGCAGTTTTCCTGGGTATTTAGCACAGGTAATGCTCAACTGGGAAGAGATTGTGCTGGAGATTGAAGTGGCAGCAGGTGAGAATAATGCAGGGAAAGCAGGCTGTAATAAGATGCTATGATCATGGCACAGATTGTGATGTAGCAGAATGAAGTCTTTTTTATTAGCTTCCTGTCTCATACAAAGTTTCTTAACTTCCAGTATGAAAATTTCTCCAGAAGAGTGACCAGCAATATACATCATCAAAAGTCAAAAGAATATTCTAGGAATAAGAAAGTTTTAATAGATTTAACACATTTTAAATAATTTTCAGTGTGGTGATTTTATAAAGCAGACATTGTTTTTTTTTTCCTTTTCTATGTGGACATCTCCTTATGAATTGCTGATGCCTGCTTGCTGATGCCTGCTTGCTCAAAGCTTGAACAATGGAGCATATTCATGTTTTTAGATGAGTACATAGTAAAATTGGACCTTATCTTTATTTGGCTGGTTGAGTTCCACTATCATAAAGCTATTCTGCTTTTAAATCAGATGCCTTTTTAAATTTTATTTTACACATAAAATAATTAAAAGGTATGATTAAAAATATACTGGGGTAGAAGACTGCAATTAAATATACTTAAAGGTATCATTGCAATCAAATTCTGATCTCTAGTTAATTTTGCAACCTTAGCCCTTGAGAAAGTGCGATGTAATCAGTTTCAACAAGCTGTGTAAAACAGGGGTCCCCAACCCCCGGTCCGTGGCCCGGCACCGGGCCGCAGCATACTACCAACCAGATCATGCAAACAAGTGAAGCCCCATCCGCTGTATGCAGGCAACACACGAAACCACACCCCCTCTGGTCTGCAGAAAAATCTTTCTCCACAGAACCAGTCCCTGGTGCCCAAAAGGTTGGGGGCCTCTGGTATAAAGATTGATGGCTTGTTGACTGGTTGACTGGAAAATACATGTTTTAATAGACTGTTTCAGTATCCATAGTTTCCAGATTTAGTACAAACAACACTTCTTTTACAATTACTAACATTCAAATTTGTTAGGTCAGATCTAAATGTGTATTTTTGAAAAACAAAAAGGGATTAATAGAATCTTCTAATTAAGCTCCTAAATAATCTTCTAGTTTAACTGCTAACTGCAGCAGGGATTAAGACAATTTGTTAATAACAGAACTGAAGAATTCTCAGTTCTGTTATTAAATAGTAGAGGAACTCTACTATGGGCTTAATGAAAGTGAGGCAATAATAGGAAAAAACAAAGAAGTATTCTGAGTGACGAAATGTGTTTTAGTTGAATGCATTTTTTGCAGACAAAATTTATGGGGGGAAAATCAGGAGAAATTATTTATTTTTATTTGTTAGATTTTTGTTCCACCTTTATTATTTCAAAGGTAACTCAAGGTGGTGAACTTATATAGTACTCCTTCTTCCTATTTTACCCACAACAACAAACCTGTGAGGTGGGTTGGGCTGAGAGAAAGTGACCCAAATTCACCCAGCTAGATTTCATGGCTAAGGCAGGGCTACAACTCAGTCTTCTGTTTCTATGCCAGCATCTTAACCATTATATCAAACTGAAGGAAAAGAAAAAGAAAAGGCAGCTGTTTAGATAACTTGTCCTAAAACCAGAAACATAAATCAAATGATAAATAGCAATAGCACTTAGACTTATATACCGCTTCACAGTGCTATACAGCCCTCTCTAAGCAGTTTACAGAGTCAGCATGTTGCCTCCATCAACAATCTGGGTCCTCATTTTACCGACCTCGGAAGGATGGAAGACTGAGTCAACCATAAGCCGGTGAGACTCAAACTGCCAAACAGCTGGAAGCTGGCAGTCAGCAGAAGTAGCCTGCAGTACTGCATTCTAACTACTGCGCCACCAGCGAAAAGAATCAATCCAAAACATTATCAATGTTCACAGGGAATTTTTTTGTTGTTGTTGTTGTTAATTGCGAAGTCGTGTCCGACCCATCGCGACCCCATGGACAACGTTCTTCCAGATCTTCCTGGTCCTCTACCATCTTCTGGAGTCCATTTAAGTTCTCACCTACTGCTTCAGTGACTCCATCCAGCCATCTCATTCTCTGTCGTCCCCTTCTTCTATTGCCCTCAATCTTTCCTAGCATTAGGCCCTTTTCCAGTGAGTCCTTCCTTCTCATTAGGTGGCCAAAGTATTTGAGTTTCAACTTCAGGATCTGGCCTTCTAAAGAGCAGTCAGGGTTGATCTCTTCTAGGACTGACCGGTTCGAACGCCTTGCAGTCCAAGGGACTCGCAGGAGTCTTCTCCAGCACCATAGTTCAAAGGCTTCAATTCTTTTGCGCTCAGCCCTTCTTATGGTCCAACTAATTTTTTTTTTTACCATAACTCAACTGAATATTTTCCTATAAACAATTGCAACATAGATTGCACTATGTAGTATCACTGATATCTTATTACATCTTTAAATCTTTGTATCATAGCAGAGGAATGTGTGGTTGAATAATCATCTTAAAAAGACTGAAGAAGTCAACTGTGTAACTAAACAGAACTCATTGGTCAACATTCCCCCTTGAAACTGTATGAAAAAGATTCACCTGCACTCAGGATGATGTCAGAGCAGGCTTCTAGCACCATCTTTCTCCTTAATAATCAACTGAACACACAACGCATTGCATGGGCACATGACCATTTTAAGAAAAAAGATGGTAGTGTTGATAATCTGCACAACATTTACAAGCCGTTTTTACAAAAATAAAGCCCAACTGTCATCTACCAAAAGTAACTTTCCTCTTCCCTCTGCTTCAAAAACGTTGTCAGAATACACCCATTGCCCATTTCATATTACTGTGTTTTATGGTTTATGCACCCTTGAATTCAAAAGTGAAGTGGTCTTTCATGAAAACACTACTTGTAATATTCCTGTTTCTAAGAGAGAAAACCAGTAAAAAAAAGTTCTAAACTGTAGAATAATCTTCTCTGAAAACCCCAAAGGGGAGATTCCAGATAAAACATTTCAGGGTCATTAAAGATTAGAGCTGTCAGTGACAAAATTACCCACTCCATAGTTCCTTCAACCTCTATCTAGACTTTTCCTTATCTGGAAAGCCTGGAAGAAAAAAAGTGTTATCAGTTCTGCAAAGGCATTGTAAGTTTGTAGCCCTAAGAATCTCCAACCATAAAGCTCTAAAATGATTTGGTATCAAATCTGCAGTGGATTTATGTATTTAGTATAGCACATGCATATTACATTTCAAATCTTTGAAGCAGCAAAAATTAATTTGAAAATCAGTCATACCTGAAGAACATACCTCTCTAAAGTCTTTCATGTGATAAGAATTGAATAATGCAATACAAATAACACTACAGTGATACTTACGCATATCTCCAAAAGACCCTTTGGTGACATTTTTAGCTTGCTTAACCGTCACAATGAATTTGTGTGAATACTGATGTTCTACCTAAATGTCAAAAAAGCAACTGATTAGGAAGCAAAAGAATTATACCCAATAGAAAAGTAACAGCTCTTTACCGAGTTTTCAGCTAACCTACAGTTCTCCTTTCCTCCCCCAACGAAAATTAAGTACACACCAGAACATACAGCATTGTGTATTATGAGGTTATTTTCTCTTTAGCTTTACTGAAAATTCAGATCAATAGGTTACACTGAGCACAGCTGACTGCTACCACTCCTATTCATTTGTGGTTCTTTCCTTTCTCTTTGTCTTTGAGTTTGAGTTTCATCATATTAACTCTCCTCCCCTTCAAGCTCAGGTACTGTTCAAATATATCATTAGTCAGCAAGAGCACTGCACAGAAGTAGACACAATACTGATTTTACAAGAGTCTTTTAGATACATCTGCAGTCTTTTAGTTTCATTTGCAGGCACATTCCTCCCATAGGAAAAATATTTTTTTATTAAATTAAACTGATTAAATACAGTTTTTACAATGCCTAAGTATCATAGAATGCTATACAAAAAGATCTGTAATTCAGGAGCATATAGACTTACAGTTGATGATAACAGTCAGAGCAGATCCTAACAATGCAATTGCTTAAGGGATTGCTGATAGACTCCAAAGAAATGCAAAGGAAAACACTATTGGATTGCTCAGGGGGGAAAAAAATCACTTTCTTTCAAACTATACTGCAATAATCTGCTCAGCAGCATGATTCCAGCTAATTTTTTGTTGACTTCAGTGAACCGGCTGATGCTCTAGCCCTTTTTTGCAAGGCCCAGGACGGACCTCAAGAAGTGCATGGAGGCCACTTCCGGAAGTCTGTTCTGGGCCTGGGAGGCCTTCCCAGCTCAGAACGGACTTTAAGAAGTGGTCTCTATGCACAGAACCAGTTGCTCAGGTATTTGATTCCCACCACTGGTGGTTAAGAAGTGGAAGGAAGGAAGGAAGGAAGGAAGGAAGGAAGGAAGGAAGGAAGGAAGGAAGGAAGGAAGGAAGGAAGGAAGGAAGGAAGGAAGGAAGGAAGGAAGGAAGCTATAACCACCTCACAGCATGTGTGAAGACAGAAAAAATATTTTGGCAGGAAAATGTTGAAATAGATTTGGTGAGGAAATGTCCTGGCATGATTTTAAAACAAATCATAGAATGGCAAATTATTTTTAAACTTAATTCTTGGAAGAAAATGATCATTTGCATAATAGCAAATTTGCATAAAGTGAGGAAAACCCATATTTATTTATTTATTTATTTATTTCTAAAATTTATATGCCGCCCAATCCCAAGGGACTCAGGGCGGCGTACAAAATTAAAACAATAATATGACAATAAAACAATAAAATAAATACATTCATACAGCGTGTCCGATCATATCCCGCCCCCGCCCCGGGGACATCAGCCCCAGGCCTGCCGGAACAGGAGAGTAAATATTGTTATATTTACGACTTGAACCCTTTATCCAGAAGATGGCACTCAGAGCTTATGTCATCCTTGAACAATGTGACTATTATTTTTACAACTTGCAATATTCCACTTCCATTCCTTTTGCCCCTCTAACTCAAATCTCAAATATAAAAGGGGGGGGGGAGAGAGAAAAAAAGCCCTTATTGCATCAACGTTGCTAATGAATTACTTTTTCAGAATTGTTACTTATCTCAGAAGGATATGACTGCCATAAGAGTCAAACCTACATTACAAATAAAAGAAAATTCCGAGAAAGTAAAGGATGTTTTTAGAAAAACATTATGATGGATTTGGTGGCCTTTTTTGCTTGTTTTGCCAACTATTTGCAAAGGATATGGATACAACTCAAGCTTAATTTTTTTGTCTGACCACAGTTACAGAAATATGGAATTTATTTAGAAAACTTGCGCATTTGAGAGCATGTGATAATTTTTACAGTAACTGTTGAGTTGCTCCCTTAACGTATGAAGTTAAACAGCCAAAACACTAATTCACAGATACTGAAAACAAATGCTATCACATTAAAAATGATTCATCCATTTTACTAATAGGTGTTTCACTTGCTGTCACGGATTAAAGAACTAGAGACACTAATAAATATTGAAGGTGAAGTTATTAAATGTGTACTTTTTTAACAAAAAAGTTTGTTTTTTTCAGAGATTACTCAGAAAGCCCCACTGATATGAACTGCTGAAAGGAACTACCAATACAAGATAATTTGTGGTGAACTCCTGATTTTAAAACTCCTTATCATAGACGATTGAGCTGGTGATCATCATTACTACTAATATTATGACCAAGTGTGCTATCAAAGGACCGCAAACAAGACCCACTAGTTCTTGGTGCGTGTATTTCTGCCTGTGTTTACAACTGTAAACTGTGTTTACAATTAGCCCTCACTTACCAACTGCTTTGTTTAATGACGTTCAAGATTACAACAGTATAAAAAAAAACAAATCCTTGCATTTACAACTGTTACAGCATCCCATGGTCATGCGATTGCCATTTCAGTGCTTTGCAACTGGTATGCATTTATAACTTTTACAATGTCCCACTGTCTTACAGTCACTATTTATACGCTTCACGACTAGCTTCTGACAAGCAGAGTTAAGGGGAACTCAGAAACAAAATTGCACTTATTAACCACAGAGATTTGCCTCATAACCAAATTTGAAGTGAGCCGGTCATAAGCCAGTCATGGTTACAATTGCCAGCCCCAATTGTGGTTGGTAACTAAGAGCTATGTGTATTCCAAAATACATCCAGACTAAATTATACATCAAAAAACAAAATAAACAAAATGAACCAGGAAGGGATAAGTACAGCAACAACTTTCAAGAGATACAAATAATTGTGCAAAACTGAGCAAATAAAGAATAATGGATAAAGAAATGAGACAAAATTGACCAGAATGAAATGTTAACGTTGTCCAGCAAGATAGGAAACCTAGTAATCTTCAGCTATCTGGAACTATAACTCTTGCAATTCCTTACCAATTATTCCAGTGAGTGCAATTGATAGAAACTGAAGTCCAAAGATTCAGAAGAGATTTTTCTTCTTTCTTGCATGTACACAGTGGAATTTCTTGCATATATATATTGATGTTTTCATATGCTTAATGCTTTAGGGTTCCTTATTTTATAAGAACTACCGTATTTTCCGGCGTATAAGACGACTTTCTAAACCATGAAAATCTTCTCAAAAGTTGGGGGTCGTCTTATATGCCCAGTCGTCTTATATGCCGGAAAATACCCCCATGTGCGTCGGAGGCCAGCCAGCTGGGCTGGGAGGGGAGAAGCAGTGCCTTCCGAGTGGGAGCTGGCGCTCCGGCCATGCCCCTCTTCCGTGTGATGGGCTGCGCGGCGTGGAAAGGGGCTCCCGCGACCCCACCGCTGTGATGGCGCTCAGGAGGCTGGAGGGGCAGGCAGGTCCCGGGGAGGTGGCTGGGAGAGGGCAAGAGGTACCGGGATGAGGATGGGGGGCTCCAGGTTGGCAGGTGTGAGAGTGCAGCTGGCAGCTCCGAGGCACGCGGATCCTCTACTCAGCTTCCAAGGCCCCAGATGTGCCACCGCTTGGCTCTCCACCAGGCTCTCCACCAGAGCCTCCCCCCCTCCCCGGGCAATTGTGCGGAGCTGCTTGTGCATCCTTGGCAGCGCCTCCCCCCTTCAATCTCTCTCTTCTTCCTTCCTTCCTTTCCCCTTCAATCTCCTTCCTTTTCCCTTCAATCTTCCTTCCTTCCTTCCATCTCCATCTCCATCCCTTGGCGGGTGTGAGAGGGCAGCCGGCGGCTCCGAGGTGCATCCGAGGCCCCCGATGTGCTGCTGTTTGGCTCTCCACCAAGCTCTCCGCCAGAGCCTCCCCCCTCCCCGGGCAATTGTGCAGAGCTGCTTGTGCGTCCTTGGCAGCACCTCCCCCCTTTAATCTCCTTCTTTCTCCATCTCCATCCCTTGGCGGGTGTGAGAGGGCAGCCGGCGGCTCCAAGACGCGCGGATCCTCCGCGCAGCTTCCGAGGCCCCGGATGTGCCGCCACTTAGCTCTCCGCCAGAGCCTCCTCCCCTCCCTGGGCAATTGTACGGAGCTGCTTGTGCATCCTTGGCAGCGCCTCTCCCCTTCAATCTCTCTCTCTCCTTCCTTCCTTCCTTTCCCTTCAATCTCCTTCCTTTTCCCTTTAATCTTCCTTCCTTCCTTCCATCTCCATCTCCATCCCTTCCCCTTCAATCTCTCTCTCCTTCCTTCCTTCCTTCCTTCCTTCCTTCCCCCTTCAATCTCCTTCCTTCTCCATCTCCTTCCTTTCCCCTTCAATCTTCCTTCCTTCCGCTTCCCTCCCCTTCCTTCCCCTTCCCAACATTTTTGAGCAAGGAAGAGTAAGCTTCTCCACCGAGCATTGCTACCGTATTTTCCAGCGTATGACTTTCTAAACCATAAAAATCTTCTCAAAAGTTGGGGGTCGTCTTATACGCCCAGTTGTCTTATACGCTGGAAAATATGGTACATGCCTTTTATTGTATTTCAGCAACTTAAAAGTAATAAAGAGTTATTTTTAAGGAATTATAATTTCAGAAACAAAAATGCAATAGGATAATCACTTAAATTTTAAGTTTGCATTTGCAAAACTTGGGTGGAAGGTGCTTCTTTACAAATATAATGAGAAAAAAATTGAAGACTTTCAAGTTAAGAATAAAACCACTGCTAGGAGCTACTGTACATCTTGATTATTTTAATTAATATCTAATTTCTCTTTCTCTCTGAGCCCAAAGCAAATAACACAAAGATGCAGAAAGTTAATCTGGTAGGCAACCTAGTTGCTGTTGTTGTTGTTGTTGTTGTTTTAAAAAAATCTCTTTCTTACATAATGGGAATTGACACATTCTCTATTACAGCATGGAGAGCTCCAGGCATACATGGAGCAGGATAGCAGTTTGGTGGAGAGCTCAAATTGGATTTTCTGGTCTGCTAAATATTCTAACATTCTGGAATGAGTTATCAACTGTGGTGCAAAAAGATGACTTCCTTCTACAATATGGCCCTTCATATGCATAGTCAAAGATATACAATTTATGAATGTTGATTACTTAACTTACTAACTAGAAGAATTTTCCTTTACTAGAGCTGAGCGAAACAGGTAGAAGCCGCTCTGGGTAACATTAACCCAGTGAAAGTATAGTCAAAGTGGATTAGCCATGCTGTTTTGTAAGCATCAGCTGCTGTTGCACTTAAAATAATATAATGACTGTAAGCTTGTGGAAAAGGTTACAATCATCAGATATAAAGGATGCATAAGGAATTGAAAGTTTAATCAAGATATTTCTTTTGCAGCTTCCTTCTCTTTCTAGCATGGCTCCTTTTAGTGATTTGCTGCAATCACAGCTTGCTGTCAGTTTGGGTCAGTTTAAACAATATTGGCTGCAAACACCCAAATAAACAAATAAGCAATCAGGATTCAGGATTACTTGGGACTTCTTGACAAATGCCAGATTCAAATAACCATAGCAAACCATGGAAGGAAATAAAAAAGCTTGCTCTGAGGGAAGACAGAGGAAATGGGAAACTAGAAAAGGTTGCCATGTTCCTGATTTCCCAAAGACAGCTTCTAGACTGAAAAAATGTGAAATCTGAATTGGATCACAGTTACCTATTTCAAATGAACCCCAATAACTTAATCTACTTTCTTTCTGAAATAAATAAAATGATTTGCTAGCTCCCTAAATAAATATAAGATATATTTTGTTAGGAGTTGGAGCATCTCTGCAGTGTAAATGGCAAGAACTTGTTCCAGGACCCTGGAATGCTTGGATATCTAAATATTTTAATTTCCTATAGAATCAATTCCATAGTGCAGTTAGTACACTTTCTTTTTTATAGAATTTCTAGCCTTCAAGCAGTCAATTTGAGCTATTTACTTTAACTCAGTGCTTTTCAGTTTTATTTCTTATTTTAAATGATTCCGATACGATCATGCAGGACCCGATACTGTTGCCATATTTAAAATAATTATTTTGGGCAATCAAAATTAAAAAAATTATCCACTTACCATAATCTGCTGATATGGATCTATACTGGACATTGTAGATTCAGTGGCTGAGTCTGTAATAGGATAAGAATTATGCTACTTCTTGTAGAAGTAATAGTTGTTCACAAAACAGCCTCCAATATGAATTTCTACTTTCTGCAAATTCTGAAAAATAACATAAAAATATTTATCCTGTTGTGTAACACATTTCTAGATTAAATGTCATAATCTCTTAACCTCACAGGTCAAATCATTGTTGAACCTGACAAGGATCCTATTGCCTTTATGGCAACAATGGCAGAGAAGGAACAAGCCAAGGTGTAAGGACCCACCCCACTTTGCATCTTAAGAAGACAGAACTCTTGGAATAATTCTTCCAACAGGAATCCTTTATTAAGAAGAAGTGGTTGCAGGCGTGCTAGACAGGACTTGGGGTCCAAGCCCTCCATTCAAGGTTTTAAGGGGTTCCCCAGTAGTCCCACCCAATCAACCCCCCTTCCAGTGATAGTTTCAGGTATCACAATTCCACCCCCTTTTTTCTTTCTTCCGTCTGGATGGAGACTTCAGATAACTACATGAAAGGCAAATACCCTTCTTTGTTATGGTAAGGTTCTTTGGTGCTAACGCTTTGAGGTTACAATAAACACACATTCAGCATTCAGCTCCTTGAAGTATACTGAAGGAAGTGAGGGCCATAAAGCCCCTTTGTTCTCCCCCTTCTCTCCCTCTTATGGCAGAATCCAGAGAAGGCAGAATTGGGAGTTTCTATATTTGATAATTAAAGATGAAATATAATTGGATTCTGACATCCGGCCCCTCTTAAAAATAAGAGAGATCCACCTGAAAGAAAACACAAGTATAAAATTTAGTCAGGCTTGTTAGGATACTCTGTGTGAAACTTCTTCAATAGCTTCGGGGCTCTGACATGACGTTTATGGACCCACTCGTTTTGTGAGGGAGGGAGGTGTTTCCAGGCAACTAGGTACTGAGTTGCTCCATGATATCTCCTAGAATCAAGGATTTCCTTTATTTCGAAGTGTTGTTCACCCTCCACCATGAGTGGAGGTGGTGGTGGGGGGATTTTTGGCTGTAGAGGTGACTGATGCTCTCTTTTCAGCAAGCTGCAATGAAAAATTGGGTGTATTTGCCTGAGATTTTTGGGTAATTCTAATTCTACTGTTACTGGATTTATGATTCTTTTAATTGGAAAAGGTCCTATATATTTTGGTCCAAGTTTTTTACAGGGCTGTAGGGACTTTAGGTATTTTGTAGATAAGTACACCATTTCTCCTATAATGAATGGTGTAGGCTCAACCCTTTTTTTATCGGCTTGTGTTTTGTATGTATTGCAAAATTCAGATATTTGAGATAGGAGGAGCTAATTTATTAGGTGAAACTGAGAAAAAGTTTCTGGTATGAGATTCATGAGTATTGCAAGCTGGATGCTAGCCCAGGCAGGGCAGAATTAACATTTCTGGGTGTTTCTGGATCATTTGTTTTGAGATCAGTTTCATTCTGAAGACTTTAGAAGCTGGCTCCCTCCAGTTCAGATTTTCCAACTCTTAATTCTAGCTATCCCTTTTTTATTATTATAAATCATATCTCTCCATCCTAAAACTCCTACAGCTAGCAGGAATTGTGATTTAAAAGCAGGTGTACCCTATACCTGTACCCCCCCCCAAAAAAAGAACACACAATTACATTATATATACACAATCCCAAAGTGTCAACTGTATTTTTTTAAAAAACATGCTAAGTATTTTACTGTATTTCTTAAACAAGGAAAATAATGTCTGGGTTTTTGCATTTTCCCCTTTTCTGGTAATTATTTTCTTATATAAATTAGATTAAAATAAAATCCTAGGAAAGTCTTGGCTGGTGGAGCTGATCAGATCTGGTTTAGGAACTTTTCAATCAGTGAACTAAAGCAAATTAACTTTTAATGATGGGAAAATTTCAGATCATTATTGTACTGGTATTGGTAAAATAACAATTCATTATCTCACACTGCATTTGAAACAGAAACTGCATTGTTGTGCATCACTTTGTGATTTGTGTTAGCAAACCAATTTGCTAGTCATGAACCTAGCTATCATGATTTGTAAACCATGGATTAAGGCTTAACAAGTTATGAAAAACAACAACTGTAATTTGTGGCATACAGTATGTCACTATTTAACAAAGCATGCAACATCATGATGCAAAGTCAGGTCAAATTCTACATTAGAATTCTAGTAAGTATGTATTCTCTCAAAGGAACATTCAGTAGCTGGGAGGTGACCTATATTTGGGCCCAGGCAGTGGAATCAGATTATTTGAGGGAATAAGTGGTGCTCTCCCTTCTCAACGAGCCAGTCTCAAGCCTGACAATTTTGGACAACTGTCCAACTTTCCCTTTTTAGGGAATGTGGTCAGATGATGACCTTTGGTGATTTGCTTAACAATGTCACAGTGTTGGCAATTCTGATCCTAATTGTTAACTTTAACAATGTCACAGTGTTGACAATTCTGATCCTAACTGTTAACTGAGGACTATCTGTATTAGGCAAGGAACCAATATGATAAAGATAACAGAGGAACCCAGAAAAAGCTGATTGTCTTGACCCATTTCATCTGAAATTCAGTATGGACACAGCATTAGTTGTACTTCCTGATGACTTCTGAATGATCTGGGATAAGGACGGTGCTCTATTCTGGTGCACCTTAATCTCTCTATGGTTTTTAATACCATTAATTACAGTATCTTTCTGATACTGTGGATTTTAGGAGTTGGTGGCACTGTGTTGCAATGGCTCTCAGCAGTTGGTTCCAATCATGGTGATGTGAAAAAGGTGTCATACCCACAGCCTCTCTCCTGTGGGGTGCCTCAGGGTTTGACATTCCTTCCCCTCCTCTTTACATGAAACCATAGGGTGTATTAAACTGTTGAAGTCTGTTATTATCAATATGTGGGTGATATCTAGTTATACTTCTCAATGCCATGCCAGCTAAGTACTATTGTCAATTCCTGTCTCAGTTTCTGGAGGCTTTGTGGAAAAAGATTGGAAAAATTAACCAGAATGATGCAAGAACCAAGCATTTTGGAATATCACAGCAGCAGCCTCCATAACATCATAAATAATTCCTCACAACATTTCAAAAACATAAATGTGGAATAGTTACCCTCAATGTCTATCTTTCATGCTTAATATTATATGATACAAGAAGAAACATTCAATGATGTAGCATATCAAGAAAACAGCTTTAAGTGAAGGACTGCAGAGACAAAATACTTTGCATAACAAATATTTCTGGAAAAAATACATGTGTAATTATTTAAAAAACTGCATTAATAAACCAAACTCAATCTAATAAACTAATCAAAATACATTACAATGAAAAATTGAATAGAAATACCTTGTATGAAAACACCTGTCATTGGTAACATGCAGTGAACAGGTGCAAATGATCAAAATTAAAATATAAGCCATTGCTGTGCTTTTAGAAGGGACCACCTTTTACAATTAATGTATAAATATGGGGGAAGGCAGAGGGAGAGAATTATTGCTTCATCATCTGCCTACACATATGCTTTAAAATGACACTTGTTACCAATAAAATAGCCAGGCATTCCTTCAGTGAATGCTAAGCATGATGTGGACATTGTCAGAAGACGTTAAACATCTACCAAGCTATCCAGGTGTCAGCACTGAACCTGCAGTGGGATTCAATGCAGATAAAACTACTGCAGATTACACATTAATTATTTGATGGCAGCAAATTTCCATAGAACATCCATTCAGGAGATGCAAATAAGTGTGGAACTCTAAGTGCTATGGAATTGTATGGAAAGGTAAGGGTCAGCTGGAGAATTTTGCAATACACATAGTTGTACTGTATTTTGGGCTTTCATTGATATCAGAGTGAACCCTAGAGAGGGTAGAGTAGGACCACATGAGCAGAAACTATTCGTAAATCTGCATTGTCTGAATGGATCTTCAGTCTATGAAATCTAGATGGGGCTCAGAAACATATGTCAGGAGAAGTACAGTCATTTTCTTACTTAATGAAAAACTTATGCTCCTTTGAAGAAACCACTGCATAGCTGCAATCTGCCAAGCTCAGCAGAAATCAACGTTTATTCAGTATAGATCTCATTCTTGTTGTTTGCTCTGAAAAATTCCCCAAACAACAGGCAAGTGAAAGGGGTTCCATACAGCTGAAAGACAACTTGTATACTTGGTGCAATGTAATTGTTTGATTGATAATAAAAATGTCTGGGCCTGCTTACAGCTTTGACAAAGGAAAACATTTAGTTACCTGACTACATTTTTCTTTAAGAATGAGAGCTATGCAGTCTAACTGGTCACACAAGTCACGACTGCCAATTTGAAGTGATAACCATTTAACAAGGTTTCTCATATTACATTAGACAGGGTATTACACAATTAACGTCCTGTGGCAAAAAAATGTAAATGTACTTCCCTGGTAAATCATATGTTGAAATATATGATCTGATTAGATATTTCAGTAGACCTCGATTTCTTAAGTTATAGCTTCCCACCTTGTAGACAAAAGAAATGCAGCAAGTTGAAAAGATGTAAGGTGCATTTGAAGAATTGAAAGAAGAATATATGGATTTTTATTATTTTAGGTACTGAGTTGAATTGGCTGAATTTCCTCCTTTTATTTTAGAGAATACTTTTTAGGGAAAAACTGTCAGCATGTAATCTAACCATTAAATGATACATAAAGGTAATCAAGCTTAGATCACCCAACAGATATGAACAATCCCAGAAATTCTGAATCAGGAACAAATAAAGAGAATAGAATAATTACCTTTTGTCATTGACTTCAGCACCAAGAATTGAGCAGCCACAGGCCAAAATGGTGCATTTGAGGTCCAGATTTATTATTACATAAAAAACATACTATGTTTAGCAACTAGTTTCAGTAGACAGCTATACTGAAAATATCTTTAACATCTACTTGCAACATTTTTAATATATTATCTTTCAAGAAGTACACAGAAAAACATTAAAATATAATACATACTTCCAGCCAATTAGTTATGCAATTGCAATATCACAATAAGCAAACTTGCAACATAATCTATCTAGTAATTAGCAAGGACGTCCTATTCTGTGGAAGAAAGTGATCAGTAGTTAAGATTAATCCGAACTCATAGGCTCAATTTCCCTACTATCACACTGACAGGAAGGTTAGCTAGAAGAATCTCTTGGTTTCCATGAGGACAGTCCACAGTTAATTCCTACCAGACAGTATCCAACTTGTGGCAGGATGAAGTTTTTAGTAACTGTGCAAAAGGAACCCACGCTTTTATGAATAAATATACATAGTGTTGTATTGCTCAAGCCTGTGCACAGGAATCTAGTCAACTAATGGTAAGCACTAAATTGGCTCTAGATAAAAGTCAATGGAATTCAAGGGGGATTGAACTTGGAACATTTATGGACATGTAACAATTCTAGGCTGAGTCCTCTCTTCACTTGGTTCCCATGCTTTGCCTCCTCTCCTAAAAATTGAGAAGCTAACAGAACTACAGTATGCAGGATCCATTGGTCATTTTTTTCCACTGATCATAACAAGGACATACATCCTTCTTGTCCCTGAACATTTCATTCAAGCCAATAACTCATACTTCTTTACTGTAGTTGCTTGGAATCATTAAATCACTAAGGTTATAGGACACTGCATAGAACTTTTGGAATAGTCTTTAACCAGAAGACATTAATGCAACACCCATTGACATCCTCTATGGAACCTTAGTAAATAAATACATATTTTATAAAGTGATCAAAATAATAGCATGACCAATAAAATTTGATTGCTTTACATTTTAATTTAATTTTAAGTTAATTTTTTTGAGATCATAAGTAGTATCTGGCATCTGAAACAATTGCCGATCCCTACATTAAGCTATTTACGGGTACATGGTAGCTGTTTCTTCCTGCTGAACACAAGCTAGCCTAGGCATGCCCAGTCTAACAAAGAGGACTAGGGGTAACATGATAGCAGTCTTCCAATATTTGAGGGGCTAGCATAGAGAACAGGGGATCAATCTATTCTCCAAAGCACATGAGGGTAGGACAAGAAGTAACAGATGGAAGGGAAAAACAACTTAGAACTAAGGAGAAATTTCCTGACAGTTAGAACAATAAGTGGAATGGCTTGCCTCTAGAAGTTTTAAGTGTCCCATCACTGGAGGTTTTTTAAGAAGAGACTGGACACCCATTTGTTGAGAATGGTGTAGGGTCTCCTGCTTGAGCAGGGGGTTGGACTAGAAGACCTCCAAGGTCCCTTCCAACTCTGTTATTCTGTAATTCTGTAACAAGCAATTTTTCCCTCTTCTCCCTTAAATATGCTGACCACATTAAGCTGAGCCAAGCTTTGTTTGGGTAACTAACATAATTGAATAGGCCCCATTATCTTATTAAAACCAATATGAGTCTGATCTATGCTTTTATCACAACTGTGAGAGCAAAAGGCTCCAGTTGTAACAACTTAACAGTCTGAATGATGAAAAGTTAATAATACTGAAAAAATAAATAATTTGTGGGGAAAAAAAGGGTTGTGCAGATCAGGACTGTACTTCCATGTTTTTTGTTGGGTGAGACTTTGCTAGTATAATTGTAAACCTTGAAAAAATGAAACAGCAAATGTACTAAATCAGATATAAATCATTTATAAGATTTTATAACTTGCCTTCTAGGAAGTGGTAATTTAAGGTTCGTGGTGCTCCTAACAACAACCATTTGTAAGAATCCTCACAAACTATCAACATTCCATGTGTGCTTCTTGGTCATAAATGTTCCTTGTGTGAGAGTAAGTTTTCAAATTGTCAGAGCAAAACAATAAAATATGAAAGCTATCTTTTACCAAACCAAGAAACATGAAGGTATTCCAGCCTGCTACGCAGCCCCTCCCACTGATTTTGCTATAAATAGGTTTTGCTTTGCATACAACAGCAGTTACTGCAATCCCTTCATAATAGCTTTTCTGCAATTAAACTACTTATCAAAGTTTGTTGGGTATTCATAGGTCTGCTTAACTAGTTCTAAGCTTGACAGTTAATTCCAGTGAATCATTACTCTTGCTAACATGTGAGAAAACTTAATTTCAAGTTTATAAACCAAAAGGTTGCTCCAACCAAATGTCTTGTCAAGTTGTTGGCCAGTAAACAGAGCAATACCAGCTTCTTCTAGCGAATAGGGCAGAATTAGGGCCAACTATACCAGACCTAGAGAAGTAGGCTAGTTTCCTGGCTAGACAGCATGATGGAATTCCAAAGAGACTTCAAGCTTTTATCCCTCAATACCAATTTTGCATTTCCTTGAGACGGGCAGAATTTTTCATAGAACATTCTGAGTTAGGATTCCTATTTGGACTTTCGACCAGGGAAACTGCCAGATGGGCAATTCCACTTCTGGAACATTACTTTATTCAAACAATTATGGTATTGTTATGGCAAGACTCCAACAAAAAAAAATATTATTCTGAGTAGGAAAAGCAGGAATATATTTATAGCCAAGTCTGGGTGGGTGTTTTGTTTTGTTTTTTTTTTTTTTTTTTTTTTTTTTTTGCATATAATGCAAATATTTATGACTGGAGAACAAAAGCCTTACCAAATCTGTAGAGTTCAAAGGATCATTACATAAATAACAGCGCTCACCCATTATACTTAAACATAATAACTGATGGCACTTGCCCACTCTTTTATTAAAATTGATTTCTCCTCCATGCTATCAGCTGCTATTTATCTAATAATGGAATTCATACCTAAGATAAAAAGTAACCAGAAAATGAAAATCATGTGTAAATTTAAACAAAACATTGTTATCTGTACTGCTAGGGGGGAAAGGCATTTTTGTCTTACTTTTATAGTTTGATATATCAATACTTACACTATAGTCTATTTGAAGACACTTCAGTTCCCATTTTGAGCACATGCACTTCACAAGAACAGTGCTTGTACCAACTTTCTGAAAACATGGACCATTAAATAAATGGGGAAATTTGGGAGGCCTCCAAATTAACAAACGTCCCTTCCCTATGTAATTTTCTTCAAAAGCATGATAATGATGATAATTTATTAAATTTATATGCCATCTGGCTTCCAGCTATTCTGGGGACCACATTTGTCAATAAATATGGTAACAGCTACAGGTTCCCACTCCCTCAATGTTGAAGTCTTTTTAAAATGTGTCTTGTACTAACACAATTAAATCAAAAATTAAAGAAGCCTGTTTCACCTGGAATACAATAAAGGTAGTCCTTGACATGATCTCAGTTGGGATCAGAATTCTATTCTTAAGCAAGAATTTCTGCTGCTTTCAAGTTGTTAAGTGAATCATGCCCAAGTACACAACCTTTTTTTGCCACTGTTAAATGAATCACTGTAGTTATAAAGCGAATCAGGCAGTCATTCTCCCATTGACTTTGCTTGGAGCATTGCAAATGGTGATCACATTTTGGGATGCTGCAGCCATTAAATGTCTAAGCCACTTTTTTCAGTGTCATTGTAACTTAGAATGGTTGAGGACTACCTGTATGTAGCTTAACAGCTTGGCCTATCAGTTGTTGCTGAACTTGCCAAAATGGCCAAAATATTGGCAGATGAAACTCTCTACCCATTATCCCATCAGCAATGTCTCTCACACACACACAGATCTATATATCATATTGTAATAAAATCTAACACTTTCAATGCAGTGCATCTAATGATGAAATATATTTTAAATATTGGCATGAGTTTCCTACATCATCCTGTGGTTGGAATTACAAGACAATGACTTCAATGGGACTTTCTCCTTATTAATAGCTTTATTACAACAAGAACCAAATTGCTTGTCCTAATGAGCTTACCCTATGGCACAATAACTCATTCATTACAACAACATCTGTTATTCAACTACAGTAAATTATCATTGGGGTTTACAAAAAGTAAGTCTTGTAATATAGATCTAAATGTTATATTGTATGTGCATATTGTATTGTAGATTTTCAGATTAGGCTTCTTAATGTCTGTATACAATTTTAAATACAAATTTAATTTGTTTGCACCTTTATGTTGTTATAATTACAGTTGTTTATTAAAGATGAACTAGACATTTAACAATGGCATTTATTTACTACAGAATATTTGTAGGAGATGAGCCTGAAGGAGGGATCAAATGTGTCATAAGTCACGAGTCCTCATACACCCATAAGAAATCTAAGTTCAGCCCACCTTGAATGCCTCTCTTATCTCCCAGTCATTTCCCTTGACTGTTAGATAGTCTGATTCTTGTAGAGATCTTAAGCTTGCAACAGATTTTTATATTCCTTTGAACTGCCTGAATTTCCTGATTTCCCCAGAACTTGACATGATTCAAATTTAAGGGCGAAGTCCTAAAATAGATTCTCTAATTGTAGATTAGTACCTCCTGGGGACTTTATAAATCGGGATGAAGTGGGAGAGCTTGTTCCTTTAATCTCTGCCACAGCAAATCAGCTACAATCAGCTTTGCAGCTATTTAGCCTTACTAGTTTACTATTATCTATTACACAGCCCTATTTGAATACATTTAACATTTACTTTGATGCTTAGAAGGAAGAATAATTTGATGAAATTCAGAATCTGGGGAAATCTGTTTTAACATCAAGAGTTCTTTATTTAAAAAGAAAGTATTAACAAAATTGTAAAGAGTGACAGATCTACTTTTTTTTTTCTTCAGGAAAAATTTTCACACAAGGAAATTTCGAAAGATTCTTGCTTAAGATTCATTACTTCTCTTTATCTTTCACCATTAACTATTTCAAGGTAGTGCTCAAGTATTGGGACATACAATCTGACACAAAAACAGTTTCAAAGTGGAAGTGCACTTACCAAAACGTCTGAGGAATAGATCAGTAATCCATATAAACTGGACATAAAAACAACTGAAAGTAAGAGTGGGTTGCTGTCCAAGCAATAAACTGTTAAGAGGTAACTTGCACTTTACCAAGTTTACTTAATAAGGTAAATTGATTTAATTTAGAAAAACAGAATAACAGAGTTGGAAGTGACCTTGGAGGTATTCTAGCCTAACCCCCCTGCTCAGGCAGGAAATCCTATACCATTTCAGATAAATAATTGTCTAATCTCTTCTTTAAAAACTCCAGTGTTGGAACACCCGCAACCTCTGTTAGGAATTTTCTCCTTAGTTCTAGGATGCTTCTCTCCTTGATTAGTTACCATCCATTGCTTCTTGTCCTGATTTCAGGTGCTTTGAAAATAGGTTGACCCTCCCTTCTTTGTGGCAGCCCCTTAGATTTGGAACACTGCTGCATCGTCACCTCTATTCCTTCTTTTCATTAAACAAAACATACCCAATTCCTGCAACTGTTCTTCATAAACTTTATCCTCCAGTCCCCTAATCATCTTTGTTACTCTTCTCTGTACTCTTCCTAGAGTCTCAACATCTTTTTTATATTGTGGTGACCAAAACTGCATGCAATATTCTAAGTGTAATCTTACCAAGGCATTATAAAGTGATACTAACACTTCATGTGATCTTGATTCTATCCCTCTGTTAATACAGTTCAGAACTATGTTGGCTTTATTGGCAGCTGCAGTGCACTGCTATCTCATATTTAAGTGATTGTCCACTAGGGCTCCAAGATCCCTCTTATAGTTACTACTATTGAACCAGGTACCACCTATACTATACCTGTGCTTTTTAGCTTTTCTTGCCTAAATCTACAACCTTACTTTTCTCTACGTTGAATTTTATTTTGTTAGATAGGGCCCAGTGTTCAAGTCTGTCAAGATCCTTATGTATTTTAAGCTTATCTTCTGGAGTGTTGGCTATTCCTGCCAGCTTGGTGTCTGCAAATTTGATGAGTCCCCCATCTATTCCCCCATCTAAATCATTGATGAAGATATTAAAGACTACTGGCCCTAAAACAGACCTTGGGATACCCTACTGCACACTTCCCTCTATGTAGATGCAGTTCCATTGAGGACTACAGACTCATTTGTGAATCTCATTCATATGGTATCTTAACAGTCTTTCAGTTCTACCATTCCCAAGGTATTAATCATAGTTCAAACAGGCTTGTCCTACTATATAGATATTTTCTCACTCTATCTCCATGCTCACTAGAGCATAATTCCAACAGAAACAGGCAATTAAGGCAAGAAAAAATAATATATTATTGTAGGAATCTACCACAACCAAGCCTTCCTTGATATAAAACATTTCTTTGCTTGCCATTGTTTAAAATAATTATTGTTCTGCTTGCCATTGTTTAAAAGAACAGTCTCCTCTAAGCAAAAATAATCATCCTGTCTTTTGGACAATAACTGACAGAAGATGAATGAGCATTCTCTCAGAAAATTGTTTCCCTAAATCTGTGTTAGCAGTAGAGAGAGATCAGGTATCTGCAGGGTGTGACCCTTCAACCCTTCTTACATTAAGATTAGCTCCATTGCAAATGTTCTTTCTAAGAGCAACTGTCAGCCATTAAAAAATCACTTCTGGTTTAACAGCCAGTCAAGGAAGGACTATTTGTAAGGAAGAACAGACAGGAAGAGAGTTAAATTCTTCCTAACTGTATACTACATTTTGTTTTCTAGTACTATATCCTCACCCACACAATGTTTTCTGCTGCATGGACAACAAGAATGCAGTTCAATAGCTGTGGCATGAATACTACTTATAATCACTGCTTGAGCCAATGGCACTGATTGTCCAGACAGGCTATCCTTCAGGAAAATATAATAAAACATCACTAGTCTCATAAGTTTAAAAAACATCCTAGAGGAAGCATTAGCAATCCACTTCCAAATTGTGCCAGAAAAGCTGTGTCCATTCCAACTGCCAAGCTTTGTTCAGAAACATGTTGCATGTAATGTTCATGCAAACTGATCACTGTCCCTACTCTGCAATACCTGTTGGGAAAAAACAAAGCAAAAAGACCTTCCCAAATTCCATCAAATTCTGAAAAGCAAGACAACATAGTGGTGGCTTCTACCTTTCTCAATCATTCTTCCCTACCTATCACAATAGATGGGACTACAATGTTACCAGCAACTATCCAATGCTTCTACTGAATAGTTTTGAGACAGCAGTTCTTCCTGCCCCAAACCATCACTACTTCCTCAGTCTCAACCTATAGGTACTGCTTGCTTCTTGGAGCAAATACAGCATATGCAAATAGAGAAAAGTTCTCTTTTGTCCAACGATTCTCACCTATATGATATGCTGAACTGCTAAGGCAAAGTTAAGGAGGGCTGAGGGCTAAGCAACAATTGGCATGACCCTGGGAGGAGGAGCTACTTTGTTCCTTCTCTTCTGAATTCCATCTCCTGGTAATCCCAAAACTGGGATGTCTGCCTACTGAATTCAATCTTAATCTGTGCCATCCAGAGAGATGGGATAGATAAGGAGATAATTGCTTTTGCAACTTAGTCCTTTTTTCTCTTCGATAATGCAGCACAGGAGGAATGGGTTTAGCAGGTACAGCCAAAGAATGGCATGGTAAAAGAAGACAATATCCTGCTCTCTGATCCTCTCCAATTAGGTTGTATTAAAGTTAACCTACAGATAAATGTATTTATCTATATCCCGCTTATATTATTTTTATAAACAATTCAAAATGTCAATACTCCTTCCTCCTCCTGTCTTCCCACAACAACCCTGTGAGATGAGTTGTGTTGAGACTATATGATAGGCCAAGGTCACTCAGCTGGCTTTCACAGCCAAAACAGAATTAAAACTACCAAACTCTTGGTTATGTGTGGTTATGTATGGTTATGTGTGATTGTAATAGCCTTAGAAGTCCTAAATCCACAATAGTCAGAGAACTTGAAAAGCACACAAAAATTTGAAATAACCTCTGCCTTCTTTTCCTTGCATACTAGTTACTGTATTGTGTTCCCCATGAGTTTTAAGTACCATGCGTTTTAAATAGTAAAATTCAGAAAATGATGAGTATTGAGAGAAGAAGAGAAGAAGGAAGTATATTCCTTATTTGGAAGGCTGCTCAGCCTGTTAGTTTAGAATTTGATTACTTCTCCACACTCACAGACTACTTCCTTCAGAATAAAAAGTCTGGATCTTGTGACAAAACCTTACATACACAGAGAGAGACAGAAAGATATATTCACAATATACACCCATATTTTCAATTCTGACATTTTAAGCCAGGGCAAAAAACATGGTGTCCATAAATACCTTCTTTGATGTGTGTGACACAGAATATAAAGATTGGAAGGAATATGGAAGATCATCTAGACCAATTCCTTGTCCATCCATCCACTGAACACCTTCAGTGAAAGACTTCTTTCTCCATCACCACCTGAGGCAATCTATTCCATTGTGGAACAGCTCTTACCATTAGGACATTTTTCTTGATGTCCTATCATAGGGGTGTCAAACTGGTGGCCCGCAGACCGGATGCGACGCCCACCCCCGCTCCACAAAGGCAAAAAACATTGTGATATGCAGTGCTTTTTTTCTAAAAAAAAAAAAAAAAGGTGCCGGAACTCACACACGTCATACAACCCGCCTCGCCTATCCTATAAGGTTCCATCCAAAAAAGGTGCTGGAACTCCGTTCTGGGCATTCTATGAGAAAAAAAAGCCCTGGTGATATGTCACAATACATCACGTGACACAATAGAGTTTGACACCCCTGTCCTATCACCATTTACCATCTTGCTCATTTTAACCTATCTTCTGGAAGAACCAAACCAATGTTGCCCCATTTTTTACCCGATGGCCCTTTCAGCTATTTTAAGACAGTTATTATACATTACTACAATCTTCTCATCTCCACGCTAAACAAAACCAATTTAGAAATATCAGCTGGAAAGTTTTTAAGAATCACCTAGTTTTCCCAGAAATTTTTTCTACTGGAGGCAATTTCAAAGGTATATGATGCTTACTTTCTGTTTGCTATGACCTGTGGTTTTCTCTCAGGATGTTTTGCATAACTGCAAAATAATTAAGTTGGAAGCAGAACCAGCAGCTTACAGGCACCTGTAGCCATTATTAGAAAAGAATGAAGCTTCACCTACAAGTCTGCACAACGGCCCAGTAAAAAAAGAAAAGTTTTGGCACCAGGTTATAAACCAGAAGATCATGAGTTGTAGTCCTGCCTTGGGTATAAAGCCAATTAGCGACTTTAAGTCAATCATTTTCGCTCAGCCTAAGAAGGAAGCAATGGCAAACCGCTTCTGAAAAACCTTCCCCAAAATACTGCAGAGCTTGTCCAGGCAGACACCAAATGTCAAAACTGACTAAAGGCATAAAAATAAGTCTATTAATATATTTCAAAAAGTAACCTGGGGAGAGGAAAATGATAGGGAATCAACCTTTTGGTTTTTTGTGTCTGTCATGCCCATCATGATGACCATTTTCCTTACCCAATTCCAAAGTTGTTGTATTATTATTATGGATCATCGCAGTGTCAGCCAGATGTTCAGACTGGATTTGGCAGTTTGTCTACCTATCGAGTCCTTACCCAGGACCTGGGATAGGCAGATGTGGATGTTTGATGGTATTACAGATATTGTTGCAGTATTATTATTATTATTATTATTATTATTATTATTATTATTATTATTAAGCAGACTACAATCTTTCTGGTGTCTGACATAATTGTAAGCAGTGTAAGACTTGAATGCATTTGGCTAAAATATAAATTGACCATTTCATACACTACCTTTTGTCTAATAACAGATTAAGAGCAGTTTTAGAAAGCAGAAAAGACAAGAGAAATATCAGGGTCACAAATAAACTGAGGGAAAGAAGAGTAAGTCTTCCATTAATTATGTTGTTAATTCTTGAAGGGACAACAGGGACATACATCAACCAATCTACCAATACAAGGAATACATCGGCCCCATGCGTAATTCTTACTAATATATTCAACAGAGTTTATTCCCAGATATAAAAAAAAACTTTTAAGGATTCTAACTCTCGTTCCTCTGTTTGCATTTGAACATACTTATTGTTTCATCTAATAACATTCCTAAATTTACGCTGGTTCTTCGTCTCCTGATCTTGACATTGCCACATTATCAGTTTCTGCTCAGCGAAACCCTGCCACACCATCGCTCTCCCAAGAATATTTCACGAAAGGCAGTCCCGATGGAAGAATAGCTTGCAAGGGTTTGTATTTAGATCGCCTATCGTTGTTAGAAACCGAAATCCATATTCCCTAGATCGTCAAACACGTGGGAAACATCTAAGCGCCGAGGATTATTCTCGGTTCCGTAAAAGTCACAGTCACAAGTCACTCAAGCAACTTTTCTTCCCACCCGGTCAAAATATGTTACGCAAATACATTAATATGTCACAACTCCTCCTAGTACAAACCCCCCCCCCTTTTCTCCTCCCTTGAAATGAAACATCGCCCATTCAGTTTTATAAACAGTCCGACAGCAGCAAGTTGGCAAGACGGGGCAGTTTGATTCTCCTTTCTAAGCAGCAAGCAAACAGCTTCTCTAGCCCACTAGCTAACACGGCAATTCTCTCGGGTCTTCTTATTCCACTCTTCCTAGAAGTTTTTCCACTCCCCCAATCTTTCTCACTATCATGAAGCATGCTAAGCATATGGCTCTTACAATGTGGACGGCGGCGCATCCCACGGTCCAACTAGTTCTGATTCTTGCTTGGATTGTCCTCCGCCCACTCACACGCTCCTCTTTTCGGCTCGGCTGGGCTGAATTTTCATTCGCAACTGGAGCCGAGTGGGCGGAGTTACGGAGTCAGATGGTCCAGGGGTTTAAGGAGGCGCTCAAAGTTGAACTTCGCCTTGCTAACGTCATCCACGCTTGGAAGGACGGCCGGCGGTGGATGAAATGCACGTGGAAAGGGTCGGGAAAGCGATCAGTTGAGACAGTTGCAGCAAAAAGCTGACCAACTGCACGTATATTTGCTCCGAAGTTTCTGTTTTGCCTCCGCTGTAGTCAGTGGGATTAGCTTCTACGTGAGCATTTGAAGGCACAACCTGTTAGTGCAATAAAACATGGAGCAGCGATTCAGTAGAGAAAACGCCCTGGGGAAAACACCCCAGTCGGCGGTTGATCTGTTACTTCTCATATTTCTTTTCCGCGTCGCGAAAGCCGACGGCAGAGACGGTGCATAAGGTCACGTTAAACCAGGTGGGACCGGATCTTGGATTACTTTTTCTAGCATCTTATTCCTTTTCCACGCTAGTTGAAGATCCAAGGTTCCTCTTTGCGTTTATCGAGGTGGTCTACTACATAACGCCTATTTGGGGAAGAAGACGAAGGAAAACCAAAACCATTATATTAGACTGGATTCTAATGTAGTGGCTAATGAACTTTTCAAAGGGAAAATAAAGCTATACCTTACAGAAGAGACATTTTAACAATTACAATTATTCCTATAGCATTTTAGTTTTGGTTTTGGAAGTTTGTAGCTTCTCTTTTCATTTTTTACCACAAAGGCAAATGGGGAGAGAGTGAGGAAAGGGGCCTTCACGCACTGACCTAATGTTTGTAACATTGTTATTTAACGTGCTCCCTGTGCTTAAGATCAAAGGTTCTCCGAGTCCTTATTCTATCCTCCGATAGTTTAAATGGAAGTGAGTTTTTCCTATTTTCATGTATTTTTTTTAATCTAGTTTTTACTCTAAATGTAGAAACACCTTGTGTTAGAATATTCATTGACATCTGGGCTGTCCCTGCACTGAAGATAAACTATATTGTGGACATTGTCTTGGAAAATGTCACTTAATGAGTATTCTTTCTGTAGTCTGCTCATGGTCAGGAGCATTACTTTCCCAATGGCTCCTCTGAATTCATTTCTCCCATACTTTTCCGCCCAATAAAGATAGCAGGAGGGAATTGCTAGGAATTATGTAATTATAAGCATTTCTGCAGCTGGGATTGCAGGAAGCAAGCCTTCGCTGTTGTGGGGCCTGCCCTTTGGAATGAGATCACCCTGAAATCCCCACCTTTTGGGCATTGGCATAAAGCCTTGTTGAGATGGATGGGGCCCCTTCTTGGGTATGCCTTTTTATTGTTTTTATCTCTGTATAGTGACTGGATCCCATCTTCTTTTGAATTGGATTGGATTACTTTATGGTAGTATATTGTGAGCTGCCCAGAATCAGTTGGAAACTAAATTGAATTAAATTAACACCATGAATAAAATCTTTATAAGAAAATGATATTACCTAGTTTTATGAAATAGTTGGATTGGCAAAAACCTGTTTCTAAATTGGTCCATTACTCTGAGAAAACAAGGCCTCTGATATATTTTTTATCCAAGACAGTCCTCAAAGTGTATGAATGATAACCAGTACCTCCATTGGAATTTCAAAGATCATATTTATATCTCATCTGCTAAAACATAAAAAGAAGACTTGAAATTCTCAGTTTACTTGCATTTTTATTAGAACTTCAGCAGCTACCATGTCATTATGTTTAAACCATTGGAGGAAGAATGAGTATAGATAGTTTGAACAAGGCAGGGCTCCCCCTACTCCATATTCTCTCTCTCTCTCTCTCTCTCTCTCTCTCTCTCTCTCTCTCTCTCTCTCTCTCTCTCTGGTACTACAGTTACTACTGCTAGGGAAAACAGGATGTGGCTTGAACTGGCTAGCAAGTGATAAGGAAGCAGAATGAATTATATCAGCCTCTGTGGAACATTCACCCTTTGTAAAACTTTCACTTTTTAGAACTCCCGTAGATTGCAAGCTTGTTGCCTGATTCCATGTATATAAAAAGAGTTTTCATCTTCTGCAGCATAGGAAGAACTGCTGCTTGCTCCACCCTTCCAGCCTGCCGTGGTTTTCAGTAAAGATCTGATTCCAAAAGATGTAGTCTCCATTGCTTGAATCCAGAAAACAATTATTTCTCAATGTCATAATTTTTTTTGTATTTGTTTATTTATTAGATTGGTAACCCATTCTTCATTGAGGAGAGGGAGCTCAAGACAGCATATATAGCTGTTTCTCAGCCAACATATGATATATGTTGGCTGAGAAAGAATGACTGGCCTCAACTGTCCCATTAAGCTTCCGGAGTTGAAAGTGGACTAGGACTTGGTCTCCTTACTCTGGTTTAATCTTAATCCACATACCATGCATGTTGTATAAACTTAAGATGTTCTAGTTTTGCAGCCAACTACTATCAAGCAAACCATTCCACAGTATTTGTCACACAGACTAACAAGAGTGTCTTTGTGCAATTCATTAAACCAGCGTCATGCACTGGTTAAGGTAAATCTAGGGAAATCCAGATTCAAGTCTACCTTCAGCCGGGGAAGGTTCTGTGTGACTTTGGCCCAGTCACTCTTTCAGCCCAGGGTTGTTGTTATTGGAACAGATGTAAGAAAGGATTGCCAAATGACCACCTTGAGTTCTTGAACAAAAAGTGCAGTCTATCAAAAGTTATGATCTGTTCATGTTTTTATTCTGTATTTGAGCTACTTTAAGTCATCAGCAGAAAAGAAGAAATCCTAGCAAGATGTCTAAACAGAACATGGGCCAAGTTTTATTTCTCTATTTCTCTCTCTCTGGTGTATATTTTACTAAATACTTTTTTAAAAAACTAATTATAAAGCAAGAAAAATTTTAAAAAGTCAAAGAGAAAGCTAAAAATGCAAGAAAGGGGGGAGGAAGTAAAAGGAAGGTTTTATTATCTTTGGTGGATAAGCCAAAAAAATTGAATACAAATACATTTACCGTATGAATACAGGACATTTTAAAGATCAATATACAATTGAAACTGGAAGCTTTCCTTTTGGAATTGAGGAATAGACAGCTGGAAAAAGGATCATGGAATTTGTTTATATATGACAACTGCAGCAAGATTATTATATGCACAAAAGTGGAAAATCAACACTACCCACCATGAAGGAATAGTTGGTGAAGTTGATGGAATCTGCAGAGAACTACATTGATTTCTTTAATTCGAGAAAAGACTAATTTATTATCTATATTATTTACATTTATTGCTGACTGAAAGCCCCTTATAAACAGAAAAAAATGAACTTATGATTTATGGTTTTGACCATCAGAAAAAAAATAGATCACAAAAAAAGAGAATTTGTTTTTGTAACCATAGAGTAAGAGAATTTTATATTTGTAATACTTGCTGTAAAGGAAATCAGAAACAATATTCTATTTGGGGTTTTTTTCTTTTTAAAGTTTTGAATCTTTCTTTATCCTTCTTTTTCTTATCTTTTTATTTTGTATTCTTGTTAGTTTTTATCTTTTTAAAATTTGTATGTGTTTAAAATTTTTAATAAAAAGTGTATTAAAAAGAAATATAAGCAAGCAAGAGATAGAGCAAATGTCAGAAAAAAATGCATAATGAAAGCAAATTAGCATTAGAGAAGTCAGGAGGTTGAGAATCACTTTCAAAGGAAATGTAAAGACAGTCCTGCTTCCTGGGAATCCACCACATAAGCCAGTTCATGAAAATATTTTTATCACTTCCTGTAATAATAAAGGGAGAATATTATTAAGAAAGTAAAAGGGGACATTACTAAATTGGACCAGTATGAAAATAATAGTTTATCAAAACAAGAATATATTTATTGTCATACTGGTGAATTGCTCTCAATGTAGGACTATATAAGCTTTTAAGAGGTAGTGAATGAAATGCTTTATTTAATATATATATATTAAGAGAAAAAATACTTTAATATTTTTTTACATCTCCTGGGCATAACTTAAGCAAATTGATACAATCTCTTAACATCTAAAATATGCTACATGGTTGCATTGCAAGAGTATATCTGAATATTTTATATAAATGTATGGTGTAAACCAGCCATTTATATTCAGAGTACCAAAAAGAAAGAGTGAACACTTCCACTGCAGGCTGTAGGAATCTAGCACTCAAGCGCAGTAGGGATGTTTTATCTTGTTCATTTTATTGATTGTATTTTTACTGGTCAATGACTGAAAAAAAGTTTCTGCCAATACTCAACAGGCTGGCCCCACTGCAGCCTTACGCAACTTGATTTCTGTGCATAAACTGGCCTGAAATTAAGCTGGTTTAAGAAACATTTTTAACTTGGGCCACAAAAATGGCAAGTATTCTATCCAAACTATGCTTATCACTCCCTTACTAGTATAATTCCCCTCTTTTTTAAAGATAGATAGATAGATAGATAGATAGATAGATAGATAGATAGATAGATTAAAAACTAATATGAACAAATATAAACAAAAAGAAAAATCAGAAAGGCTTAAATGTGCAAGAAAGGGAAAAAAGGAAAAAATACAAGTAGTGGCTTCTGATCTTTACAACAGTTAGACTCTCAATTATAAATTTAGCTTTTACTCTAGGTTTACACAATTACTCTTCTTTCAGTAGTCTATCTTGCTTAATCATCAAAACCATAAACCATAAGTTCACTTTTTTCTGTTTTACACAGTATGTCCATAGGCGGTTTCCACTCAACAATAAATGTAGATATCAAAGGAGTCAGTTTGGTTATTTCAGCAAGTTCCATCATCCTCACCAACCATTTCATTGCAAGTAATACCTCCATCTTTATGCATACATTTCAGCAAGTCAGATATAATTCCTGAGGGAGGGAATTACATAGTAATGGGACCACCACTTAAAAGATCTAGTGTCGGTGTGTGATAAATCTTCCCAATAATATCCACAAGACCATCTTTCCCTAAGGACATCTACCCATCCTGCAGGGTGAGCATGCTCCTAGTCCCTTCCCCCAAATAGTGTTATCTAAGGGGAGCTAGGAAGCATGCCTTTTCTGTGTCAGCCCTTGTCCTCTGAAGTTCAGCAGACCTCCATCCTTTTAGCCTTCCGTGAAGTTCTAAAGACCTGGCTTTTCCCCCAAGCATTGGGAGTGGATTAAATGATGACATGTTAACATGGATTGGCACCAGGTTTTTTTTTTTATTTTATTTTTTTTATTTTAATTTTTATTCATAATACAATTAAAACAACAATGGACAAACATGACATTCCAGAGTGAATTTTCCTATCAGTTCCTATCATAGTACAAAAATTTTATACATTGTTCTTAACCTCTATATAAACCTCATCTTTTATACAATACAATTATATATACAATTATATGTACAGTTATGTATATCTTCTAATTCTACCATTAGTTTGAAGTCCGAGCAGTTCTTAATTCATACCAGCGGTAAAATTTGGATTGGCACCAGGTTTTTGTTGCTTTAATGTTTTATGTTTTATTGTTAGTGTTTTGTAGCTTCTAAAGTGATTTAATGTCTTTTAATTTCTGATTGGAAGCAACCCAGAATTGCTGAAAGATGGATGGCTATATAAATGTGAATGAATGAATGAACAAATGAATGAATGATAGATACACTGAATTAAGAGTCATTCATGATTTTTTTATGATGTATCATTTCTAAGTCTAGTGTCACACTCTGAATCTCATTTGCTTTTTAACGTGTTACATACATGCATGGGATTTAATTGCTCAACACAACATGAAAGTCTTAATGCTGGTCTAAGCAACAAACTGGGGATTTTCCCCATTATAGTGTCAGCACAAAAGCCACCTCTGAATGTCAGAACTAGGCCAGGTTCCATCATGCATAACTACCTTCAGCAATTCTGATTTACTAAGTGACACAAAGTGACCTTTGCCACTCACAGGAAGAGCATAAAACTCATAGTGCATACACTTCCTCCCATTCCCAATGAAGCACAGGATCACTACAATATTTGCATTCACATATGCCTATTGTAGGCATATTTGTATATTATGCAACCAGTGATGGAAATAAAGTGGTGAATGTGAAAAGGATTAAGCAACCACAACCATCAGTTGATTCCTGCTCTGACTCACTTCTTTCAAAAAAGAACAGCCGGGTTTAGCTGTACAACATGTATTTGAAAGGCAAAATATAGATAAAGGCTTTTTTCTGAAATGCTTTCTACTGAATATGTGACCGTTTTGGATTAAATATTGGTTTATTCCATTAAAGTAACAAATTCACTGTCTTGGAAAAACTAAACTGCCTGTCAAGCACAGGAAAATCAGGAAATCCAGGCAGTTTAAAATGAATATAAAAGTTTATTGCATGCTCATGCTCTTTACAAAAATTTAAACTACTAATGCTCAAAGCAAATTGGCATTAGATAAGTGTGAATGGAATTCAAGGTGGGCTGGTCTTAAATCTCTTGTGGGCATAAAGGACTGAAGACTGATGATGACTTTGACTCTCTCCCTCTGGCTCAGCCTGGTCATCTCATACAATGCCTATACAGAAAATCTATTTCCCCACATATTCTTAATAGTTATTGGACTTAAGTTTATGCAAAATTTTCTTAGTTTTTGATCATTTGGGCTGCTTTCTGGAAGTTATTTTATTTGATCCTATTTTATTCTGTTCAATATTTTGCTGGGAGATTTTCTAGTAGCCTCTGATTAAAATAGGTTTCAGGGGTTTTTTTGTTTGTTTCCTTGAAATCAGGCAAAATTGCCTAAGTTCTGCCACTATCTGCAACACACAAAATGGAATTGATTAGTTTATGCATTTTGCCTGTTATGGAATTGAGCCATTGTCTTAGGATATTGTTTTAACCCACTAAAATGGTTTATTTGTTCGAATGCAAAAAGTAGATCCAGATAAGTGATGAGAACCAAGCCAAATTGTCCTTATACCTTATATATTGTGCTCCACAGGTCATAGGTTAGAAGCAACTTGGGGAAAATGAAGTGTGGAATTAGAAATGTGAAGAATAATATTAGCGGTTAAATGGTTTAGGAATTACTACTATTCCTTCAGGCATTTGAAAGGAATATGGAAATTTCCAAGGATCCTTTATTTGCCCTCATATTGAACATGCTTTTCAGAAAGGAAACATTGCTTCCATTCTAATTTAAAATTCTTATTGAAGATAAGGTTGGATATTTATAGACTTTTTCCAGAGAAAGTGATGGGTGTTTTACAATATGAAGTACAAAGAAAATTGTTTATACTGTGTACTTTATCCCTTCATAAAGTAGGCTGGGAATCCTTGGTTTGTTTCCATCATGCTAAGATGGAAATCAGCTTAGCACTTTACATACACCCAATTATTGTATCATTATTACATTTTATAGTTTGAAAACTGCAGCAGGTGTGCAATATGAAATCAGCCATTGTGATTTCATCAATAACTACAGAGAAATAATACTTAAAAAAATAACCCATCTCTATTATTTTTATAAATCAGTCAAGACAATAAACATATTTAACATTCCTCTCTCCTCCTATTTTCTTCTTATTTTTTATTTCTTTCTTTGTTTTACTTCTCTCTGAATGAAAGCTCAGCTACCGATGCCATGGAATTTCAATCCCTGAAACTACTGCATCCATAATTCTCTATGCTACAAATAAAGCAAACATGTTCAGTTTGAAAAAGGTAGAATAATACTGGTAGTTCTCAACTTACAACTGCAATTAGGACCAAAATTTCTGTTGCTTACAAGGTGGTTAAGTGAGTCATGCCCAATTTTATGACTTTTTTGCCACTGTTACTAAGCGAATCACTGTAGTTGTTAACTAAATCATGCGGTTGTGAAGTAAATCTGGCTTCTTCCATTGACTTTGCTTGTCAGAAGCCAATGGGAAGGTTGCAAATGGTGCTTACCTGACCCCATGACATGCTGCAACAGTTGTAAGTGCAAGTGCTGTTTTTTTAAAGTCATTTTTTTCAGTGCCATTGTAACTGTGTTGTTAAACAAATGGTTATAAGTTGAGACCACACCTTTATAATGCTTTGCTGTAATTCAAGTACAATATGCAAATATTTGGGCTACATACAAGCTAATAGTGCACAATGTTTCCCCATGTAACTGATATTTGTGCAGACAGGGAAGATCAGATGGGTTAATTAAGCTACACTTTTCATAATTAAGAACCAGTATGATTTTGGTGTAGTGGCAGCTTCTGGAGGACCTTGGCTGCCCCCCCCCCAAAAAAAAGCTCAGTACTTGGATGAAGGACACCAGCAAATCCCAGAGCTGTAGGCTAGATTGGAAGTTTGAAAAGACATTCCAGAAAAAGGCAGTGACAAAGTATTTCCATATGTTGCCATGAGAGTTACCTGAACACATCCACGAGATCATTAAGAATCCAGGTTGATCTGAAGAAGAGTTTACCTTTCTGTTCTGCTTAGAAAACCCAGACAGACAGAAAGCTATGTGTTCAAGTAAAATAGCAGTAGTGATATAGTGAATGTACTATTGTTGTGTAATATCACTGAGGATCAAAACATCCATGGTTCTTTTAGGTTTAAATTTTTAGAGAAGCGTGGAAAGGGTACCATAAAGTAGATTGAAGAAATAGCACTTAGAATGATGAACATGCATTTGGTTTAGAAAGTAGATACTCAGCTTTCTTATTCCAGAGGGAAAATCTGCATGGAAATCCCATGAAGAATAAGCACAGGTCACCCTTTGCTTCAAACTGTGAATTACTTAAAAAGAGTGAAAGAACTTTTACTTTGGAAATTAGTTCAGGTAGTTTACTTTTGTTTGTAATCCCCTTTTAATACTATTCCCCCCATCCTGAACAATCCCATATTTCTAGACCCAAATCTTTCCTCTTTTTCTTAAATTGCCTTGCCCACCCAGAAATTGCTTATATGAGATTGTAAAAATTTCAGGCTCTCATGAAACATAGATCATCGGGAAGAGAAATTCAAGTCTTCACAGAAGGTTGCATAGTGATAGCCAGATTCTGGTTCAGGCAAATCTAATAATGATTTAGCTTGCCATTAATTTCTTATTATCCTAAGCCTTTTTTTCCTTTATATTTTGTTGGTAATCAGAATTAACAAGATGGGAATGTCTGTCTAATTATGAATTAATGACCAGATATCTGGGTATCCATTACTCTCTTCTGAGAATTAACAAAATACAAAATGTTCTAGTTCTCTCTTCCTCTGAAATGGAATACCAGCTTTCTCTTGGTACTGTTCAAAGTGTATCTGTTCTGCCTCAACAAGCTATTTGTGAATATGTTTTCAAATACCTGGCATCCTTGATAACCCCTATTTTTTATTGCATGATTGCTTTTATTAGTAGGCAGAAGATCAAATGTATTAGTCCAGTGGTGGGAAGGGAATACTATTCAGTTCCTTCTTTTTTGTAAATATTTTTAGGAGTGAAAAAAAATGATTCCACTTCCACTTCCGCTGCAAGTCTGCCAATATACTTGTATAACTTGCCAAACTGAATCTAGCAATAGTTTGGAGGAGAGTTCTCCCAATTCCCAATATGTCCAAGCTAATTAGGTATACTTAACATGTAGGCTGGGACCCTATTTTCATTAATCAAACTTTTAGATGGGGAGAGAATAATAAAACCCAATGTTCTATAAAGGAAAAGTTGCTAAAAGATTTTTATCACCGGATATTTATTTCACAAATAATATAAGTAACCTTGTATGACTTTAAGTAGCCCCTTAGCACTTTATTAATTATAGCACAGGCCATTAATTTTCAGATGATCCCATTTGGCTTTCCTGAGACTTGTATTACAGTTAAAGAATAACAGCATACATATTTTGCTTCCTAAAAAAAGCCTTTTAAAAAATTAAATGGCCGGAAATTCCCCCTCCCCTCCCTTTGCATGCTCCATTAGTTAAATTAGATTTGTGTTTCTGTGTGTGTGTGTGTGTGTGTGTGTGTGTATGAATGATCAAGCTAAATGCACTCCACCTGCCATTTATAGCTTGTTAAGGGCTTTGCAGAATCCAGCTGCTTTGGCTGCTTTTTACTTTATCAGACAGGTCACAATCTCTTCAGGTGAACTGAGAGTCTGCTTTAGGCTGCCAAATATCTTTCCAATTTTGAGTTTCTCAATTTTCATTATGAAAAGCTTGTCAATCAATTGAATTTTGGCCAAAGCCAATCAGGTTTTTCTTTGCTTTTTTACCCTCAAGGGACAAGTTTTGAATGAAAGTTGGAAAAACCCACTTTTCTCCATTTTAGTACCTTTCCTTATTAATCAACCCTAAAAGCTGTTAGTAGAACAATATATCCCCTGAAAAATGAGGTCTTGGTATGACCCATTGGTACTGTTCACTGGACCTCTAAGGAATGCGGATCCAGTAAAGAATACTGATGGCTCATTGTTGTTGTTAATTGCGAAGTTGTGTCTGACCCATCACAACCCCATGGACAACATTCTTCCAGGTCTTCCTGTCTTCTACAATCTTCTGGAGTCCATTTCAGTTCATACCTACTGCTTCAGTGACTCCATCCAGCCACCTCATTCTCTGTCGTTCCCTTCTTCCATTGCCTTCAATCTTTCCCAGCATTAGGCCCTTCTCCAGTGAGTCCTTCATTCTCATTAGATGGCCAAAATATTTGAGTTTCAACTTCAGGATCTGGCCTTCTAAAGAGCAGTCAGGGTTGATCTCTTCTAGGACTGATCGGTTTGAACACCTTGCAGTCCAAGGGACTCGCAGGAGTTTTCTCCAGCACCATAATTCAAAGGCCTCCATTCTTTGTCGCTCAGCCTTTCTTATGGTCCAACTTTCACAGTCATACATTGCAACTGGGAAAACCATGGCCTTGACTATATGCACTTTTGTTGGCAGGGTGATGTCTCTGCTTTTTAATATTCTGTCTAGATTTGCCTTAGCTTTCCTCCCTAGGAGCAAACGTCTTTTAATTTCTTGGCTACAGTCCTCATCTGAGGTGATCTTGGAGCCCAGGAAAATAAAATCTGTCACTACCTCCATTTCTTCCCAATCTATTTGCCAGGAATTGAGAGGGCCGGATGCCATGATTTTGGTTTTCTTAATGTTGAGTTTCAAGCGAACTTTTGCACTCTCCTTCTTCACTCGCATCAAGAGGCTCTTTAGTTCCTCTTCACTTTCTGCCATTAGAGTGGTATCATCTGCATATCTTAGGTTGTTGATATTTCTCCCAGAAATCTTAATTCCAACTTTTGATTCATCTAGCCCTGCCTTTCTCATGATGTGCTCTGCATATAAGTTAAATAGGCAAGGCGACAGTATTTTCCTATTCTTTTATTGACTATGAAGGCTACTCCATTTCTTCTAAGGGATTCTTGCCTGCAGTAGTATACCTGATCATCATCTGAGTTAAATTCACCCATTCCTGTCCATTTTAGTTTGCTGATTCCTAAGATGTCGATGTTCAGTCTTGTCATCTCTTGTTTGACTATGTCTAGCTTGCCTTGATTCATGGATCTTACATTCCAGGTTCCTATGGAGAAAAGATCTTTACAGCATCGGACTTTCCTTTCACCACCAGATATATCCACAGCGTCCTTTTGGCTTTGGCGCAATCGCTTCATTCTTTCTGGCGCTACTAGTACTAGCCCTCTGCTCTTCCCCAGTAGCATATTGGACACCTTCCGAACTGAGGGGCTCATCTTCCAGCATCATATCTTTTTACCTTTTAGTACTGTCCATGGGGTTTTCATGGCAAAGATACTGGAGTGGTTTGCCATTTCCTTCTCCAGTGGATCACATTTTGTCAGAACTCTCTGCTATGACCTGTCCGTCTTGGGTGGCCCTGCATGGCATAGCTCATAGCTTCATTGAGTTACGCAAGCCCCTTTGCATGACAAGGCAGTAATCCGTAAAGGGGATGGCTCATACCAAGCCCTTATTTTTCAAGGGATATATCATTCAACTGGGAATGAAATTGAACCATGGGAAGAATGCTCTACTTTCAGACAGCAACCAGCTGAAAATCTGAACAAGAGCAAACTTTTTAAATGAAAGGTCCTGTTGCAGTGTTGCAATATTGCTATCTATTTATCTGGAGAGAGTGGATCAAGTTGCATCAGATTCATCTAAGTATCAGAGGATTAAAATCCCTGAGAAAGAAGCAGTTACTGCCATAAATACAGATTGACAGTCAATCTGTGCTAATCCTGAAAGGATAGAAGAAAAGAGTGCATGTATGTATGTTCCTGCATGTCATAAACTGGGATATGAAGCTTTAAGTGTATTACTTTGGATGCAGAGAACTGAAAAGAAGTGGTAATGACCTATGTTAGTCCTTGTTATGTGCTTCCTATGAGATAATGGTTAGTAGAGATGGTGAGAAGGAAAAATAGGGGGGAGGGGAGGGCATTAGGCAGAATGAAGTAGTCATCTCAGGCATATTATTTTAAGTAGCAACCTGCCAAAGACAGGGGAAACAGTATACATAGAATGTTCTGTTCTCTGTATCATAATCCGATAAGAGAGAAGGCCTTAAACAAGTCTTGCTGATCCAATTAATGACCATGAAAAGCCATTTGAGATGTAGCAAACACACAAAATTCAAGTCAAACTTCTCTGACTGAGCCAAGTGGCTAGTTAATTTGTTTACTCAACAGTTCACCTGAGATATCCAATAATTTGCTATGAGGAAGAGGAGAGAATGTTTTACAACAGACATGTCAAACTCACAACGTCACATGACATCGTGCAATGTATTGGGAGAGTTTTGCCATTGCTGGCAATGGGATGGGCATGGCTTCCATATGACGCGTCCAGCCTGCAGGCCAGCAGTTTGACACTCCTATTCTACAAGTATATGAAAGGCTTGTCTGTGGCAGAGATTCTACTTTGATATCTCACTTCTGTAAAGTGGATAAATGTTTTAGAATTTCTTTTTAAAGAATTAATTTCTTAACTGTTTGTTTACATATGTCTTTCATAAATAAAACCATTATGTAATTAGTGGCTGAGTACATTCTTAACTTTTGTTTAATGTTTGTACAACTTATTTACAAATTTCACTTTGTTTCATTTGTTTTGATGTGGTAGTGCCTTAGACTGTATAGTATAGATTGGTGTCAGGGAACCTGTAAAAACATTCAATAATTGAAATCTGCTTTTTCCAATCTTCATTGCCTAAACTATGAAGTCCAACAACATCTGAATACCGTAAAGCTATCATGGAGGAATGGTTTGATTTCTATTATCTTTTCACCTATCAAAATATTTATTTTAATGTCTTGTCAGCTTTTCTTGATTAACTGAAATTCAAGATCTCTTTCTCTGGAATATACTACATAACAATGGTATGCAGGAGCAATAAAATATGTCTTGCATAAGCACTGCTTGTAAACTGTAAAAAGAAAATGCAAATATAGAATGCCGCTTTTGCAGCAAATATTTTCTAATAGAATTAACTGGAAGGCAATTCTCATGTTCAGAAGGACTTACTTTCTCAACATTTAGTCCATGGTCTAGCAAAAACTGGAGAATATTATTAAAATCATGAATTAAATACTTTAAGGGAGGAAATAGTGACACTATTATACTGAAGATAAATTGAAATATATTTGTCAAGTGCCAAATTGGGCAAGGACATTATTTTGAGAGAGTGAATGATATTAAAGAAATATAATGCAGGACCATTCAGTGATCTTTGCTACGTTATTCTTGCAAAATCAAGAAAGTGACAGCACAGCAACAAAACAACAGAATGAAATCTAAAAAGCTATATAGAGAGCTTGTTTTAAAATGCTGGATATTCAACTCATTCTGCAACTTGCCTCTGTTGTTATGAGTTCATATCCACCAACATAAACCCTGCATCTACTCTGTTCCTGTAGTAATGCACTATGATTTTGGTCCATAATAAAAATTGATTGGTTGATTTTGGCCTTCCCCATGAGGAGGTATTAACAAGTTGTCATGGTTCCGACAGATGAAACCCATCAAAAGAACTTCAAGGCAAGAATTCTTCCTCAAAGAACATTTTGTTCAGGAAACAAAGTATCGGCACTACATAGCTGAACCCAAAACTAGTTTCTTCCCCCAAATACAAAATAACAAATTGCACTTCCCATCTCCAATAAGCAGTCATAAATGACGTTCTCCAATTAGCCTGAAACATGGGCTTTCTCCCCAGCTCCTCAGCCCACCAAAACGTTATCAATTTGCCCTTGGGTTCCCATAAAGCAGCATTTATTATTATGGCTAGCTGAGCTCAAGCATTCATCCCAACCCGTCTTCTGCACCTGATTTCTAAACAGAAACAAAAGCATGTTAAAAGCAAAGAGAAAATGGCTGCGATTTTCATCAGTTGTCAGAGCGGGAACATCCAATGTTTACAGCATTGACACAAGTACTATATTTCCAGTTTTTCATTTGCTGTAACTCTTTATCCTATGTACCTAGACTTCTAACTCTGTGAACTAGTAGAGGATGGGAGTGTGGGAGGGTGGCGTGCTAAGGCCCATAGGGTCATGAAGAGTTGAACATAACTTAGCAGCTAGATAACAGCAAACATAGCCTTCTAAAACTCTGCAAGGTTTTTTTCTAGAAATCTCTAGGATATAGTCCCTCTTCATACAAAATTGTAACTTCCCATCTTTCCCCCCCCAAAAAAAAATGTACAAAAGGAGAAATAAATGAATCCTCTTTAAAGTATTGAAGATTCCTCCCTGTTTATAAAAAACTACTGCAACAACTCTTTTCAAATATTGTAGTTTTATGTTTTGCCTACCAAAAATAAGAATAAGAATAAAGATAATAGGGAAGAACTTCTCCTTCTCCTTCTTGAAATCCTTAAATTGGAAAGGTTATTGTCATTCAGCTAACGACAAGAATCTTAGGGGGATTCTGGCTTGCCTGTCAACATATTCAGTCCTTATTCTGTAGGCCAGGGGTGTCAAGCTCGCAACATCACAAAATGTGTTGCGACGTATCACAACTTTTTTGCCACTGCCAGCATTGGAGTGGACACAGTTTTGCTATGATGAATCCGGCTCACGGGCCGGCAGTTTGACACACCTGCTGTAGGCAGTTAAGAAGAAATTCTCTTTTCTTTAATAGAGGAACTGAACCAACTTCTATAAAATATTTACTAAACCTGTAGAGATCTCAGTAGTAAGAGGTCTATGGTGAATGTTTCCCCACTTGAATAAAGTGCTCAAATATGTAGCAAATATGTAGTGCTCAATATAAGCAATTATTCGTGAATGACTCTTGAGTTTCTGAGTCCTTAACAATTGATGCCTAGGCTTCAATTTGGAAATCAAACTTCTTTGGTCACTGGAATGTTGGGAGAGTAACATTCCATCTGTTGAATGTTGGGAGTGGAATAGAAAGAGTTCTGTCTCTTTTCTTTTTTAAGAATTCAAGACAAAAGCAGTTTTCCAAATAAAGATTATTATAATTTCAAAATCTTACTTCAAATCCATCTGGACCCTTAGCCTGTTGTAAGTTTTCACAATTACCATTCTAATCACCATTTTGCTATTTATTCTTTTTTTAAAAAGATTTTTTTAAAACTCTCTAAACTTGCATTTAAAATTTCTTTCACTATGGATTGAAGGAAACTCACTCAGTGTTATAGAACTTGTTGTTCTAAAAGTTCCTAATGGCTGTAAAGCACTTAACAGTTTGCAAAACTGATTAGAATAGAAGTATCCAAACCCTATGCCCATAAATGCACCAACTGTGGTTTAAACAAACATGCAAAGATGAAGTTCCCTCATCTCCAAGAGTCTAAGCTTGACATTGCTGCCTTACAGATAGTTGCACAGAACAACTATCTGGATCACTTGTGGGTGATTGCAAATCCTCTCCTTGTCCAGAGAAGTATCCTGAATAGCCAGTCCACTCACTGGCTCTTCATTCTTCTGTGGCCATTGGCTTCACTCTCAGCAGACCTGATTTCAGCTTGCCATTTCCTCCCTGGAAGTCCTCAGATAGCTACTTTCAGAAAAATCACACAAATTTTGGTGTAAAATGATACAAATATTGTATTTTCTACTTCAGATCTTTCAGGTTTTCTTACCGGTTCCTAAATTGTTCAGTACACTCAAAATCATGTGGTGCCTTGCTACACTATTACTTTCCATGATACTAGATATTCTGACAACCTACACATTAAAGCTCAGTTCAGATGAGACTGTTAATAAGTGGTTCCTGCTATTGGTAAGCGACAAGGAAAGGATGCCCAGTCACTGAAGAAATAAGTTTATAATTTGCAAATGTTCTTTGATCCACCACCTCTATTAGAAATTCAAAGGAATTCTCTCTTTTCTAACTGATGTTGTTTCTGTACTACATCTTTGTCTACTTATACATATTGTCTATGCTCTGATATCCTTTAGTATGTATGTGGGATATCCCTTGAGATGATCCAGAAGCAATTCTTTCCAACATGATGTGAGAGACTTAATCAAGACTAAACTGTTTGAGTATCAGTGAAGTAATCAAGTGCTCATTTGCACACAAAAAATATGTCTCCCATATTTTTGGAAATGATGTTGTATTAACTGGATTCAAACTTTACATTAAATCATACTTTGACTATGTCCGGTGTCATGGCTGCGATAGATGAGACCAATTAAAAGAACTTCAAGGCAAAGAACATTTTACATATTGTCATTCCCACTGTGCAGTTTGTGTGTATATATTTAATGTATGTATGCATGATATATACAAGAATCTAACACATCAGAAAGGAACTGAGGTGGAGACTATTCAGAGAGAGACAGTCCAACACATATTGGCAGGGTGTATAAAGATGCAGGAATAGCACAATATAGATAACAGTGTGTGGGCTAGACTCTCCCAAGTCCAGATGGATGAGTCTACACAAGGTGATGGAGGATAACAGACAGACAGACACTGGCCAACAACCCAGACATTGTGATAATATGCATGGACCAGAAGATAATGGTAGTGATACATGTGACAAATGACAACATCAGGAAGAAGGAGAATGAGAAGCTGGAGAAGTACTAGGGTCTGAAAGAGGAACTAGAGAGATGTGGAAAATAAAGGCCAAGTGGTGCTTGTGGTGTTAGGAGCACTCAGGGCTGTAGGTGGGTGAGCAGCTCCAACAGATTCCAGGTATGACATCAGAGCTTTCTGTCCAGAAGAGTGTAATATTAGGAATTGCTAACATACCATGCAGAACCCTCAAATTCCCAGGCTCTGGAAGAGGACCCGAGATTGAGGAAGATGCAGGCCACCCATAAAAGTGAGAAGGGAGAATTTTTTTCTGTCTGCATGCCCTCAGAAATGGTGTTTGATTCAGTATGCCATGGTTTTAGAAACTCATAGTGTTATGAATGAGTAGACCATTATGTTTGCACAGAAACCGAGGATCAATATAAACAAACAAAAAAGAATTCAGAATTATCTCAAGCTCTTACCAGCTTGCAAGAGGTATGTGTGTTTGGGTGTATTTTATCTTTCTCTAATCAGCTCTGTAAGCAACATGTGTGCATCTGTGTGTACAATCACATGCAATAACACAAACATACTTTGGGAAATGTGAGTATATTCTAAGTAAATGGTTTCTATTTTATAGTGAAGTCTCTCCTTTTTAAAAATTCTTGATCACTATTGGTAGCTATTATCATATCACAGATTGAGAGAACGCCTCTTTAATTAAGTGTCAGCCTGTTCTTGTACAGTGATAATAAATCATAAATGAAACAGGAGATTTTTTTAATGAAAAATGTCCTACTTTCCAAATAGCAAAAAAGTTAAAAGTCAGCATTTATAACCTAATGCAAACTGATTGGGGGGGGGGGGAGTAATTTCATTGCAGGAAAATCGAAGTTCAACATCTGGCTCCCTCAAGTGGTAGTTTTAATATCTGGTTCATGTTAATTAGATTTTTTAAAAAAGACCTTCACTCTATTTTAAAAGATGGTGATCAAGTAAGTCTAAAAAAGGAAGACTGCTGTTAAACAAGACCTGGCTTGCTGGCAGTTCGATTCTGATGAACTAAGGGGTTGCTTTTTATTGCGCTCATAAAATATTTCTTTGAAATATTTTGTAATATTGCCAGTTAAAAATATTCCAAAGATGTAGTGTCAAGTCTCATTGTCAGTGCTTTACTTTTAAAGTTAATCATTGCACATTTTCTTATTGCTGCTACCTTGTTTAACTGTACCAAGTATGCTGCCTACCACAAACATGGCAATTGTATATTGTAAAGCACCTTTCCCCAAGAAAATATTGTGTGCCAGAGAATCTGTCCAAAGTTTAAGGCCTTCCCTTGGCCCAGGATCAAGCAGCGAAATACTACATTAAGGATACAGTCTGACTTTATGGTGTGTGTTGTGCTTAATTTTTAGCCTATAGTCAAAAAAGATAATCTTCATGTAAAAATATTAAACCTAAGATATTCAGCATGAGGCAGCTGATATAATTGTATAGGAGTCTTCTACAGTCAAAGTTAAGCATTCTCAAAGTTGTTGATTAAATAAGGAATGCTCATTAGAATCTCACAAATTGGCTTTTACTTTGACTGCTGCATTCCCTGGTTCTCTTGTGCTGCATTGGTTTCTGAAGGAGAAGTGACACTAACATTCAGTTCTTTTCCTTCAAACAAACCAAATTCCTAAAATGACTAACAGAATGTTTAATCTGAGTATATTTATGGCAGCATGAGGAAAACCCAAGCACATTAAGGAAGCAACAAAGGGATACAGCAATTTAAGTAAAGTTCAGTTGCTTGCATGTGTAATAGAGTTCAAACATACCAGATTTAACTTCTTTAAACATCCAAGAAAAGACATGAAACTTTAGAAATTGCCAGTCTACTTTAAAGCTGTCACCACTATTTTTCCAAAGAACAAAACAAGAATAAAAGTACAGTAGAAGAAAAAAGGAATTAAGGCACATACATGTTTTAACTTAAATCCAGATTTTTTTTTCTTTTTAAAACCATAAGGCACTAATGTATGATTTTGTTGATAGTATAAGATACTTTGGGAGAATTTTCTTAAGAATGTTCAGTTGGTTCATTCTATCTCCCTTACTAAATAAAGAGCTTTCTTGTTTGGGTGCCCTCTGTTAGTATTATTATTATTTATTTAAATTTACTAGTCATCCATCTCCAATGGACTCTGGCAGCAAAGAAAACTAGAAAAACACATAAAAATGCCTCAGAACATTAAATCCAGTGGATAGTTCAGCCTAAAATGATTTAGCAAACAACAAGATCATCAAAACAAAGCAGGCCTAAGATAAGAAACATCAACCCAAGGTTGGAACCAAAGCCAGATTTGAGAAATTTTCTGGAACCCTAAGAGAAAGAGTGCTGTCTTTATGTCTGGAGGAAATGCTGTTCCAGAGGTTGGAGGATGAAATGGAGTATCTGGAAGCTGCTCTGATTTTATTGTTTGATTAACAAAACTTGCTATGGCAACAGCAAAGGCATGTTTCATATGCAGTACAAAATGAGCTCAGAGAAGATGAATGATCATCTGCTGAATGAGCATATAATTATGGTGTATGATTGGCACTGTTAGCAATAATGATTTACAAAATATGTTTTAAGACGGCTATGCAAATATGAGGCTATTAGATGACATTTGTTTTTTTAAACAAACGAGAAAACCAAACTTACAATTGATTTAAAACATCAGAACATGCTTTTCCTTAAGAATTTTAAGAAAAATAATAAAGATGTTATTAAAAGTTAAAATATTAGAGAGAGCTAATTGAGATGAAGACATTCAAAGCCTCTTTCTAATAGAATTCGTACCACCAGGGGAAAACTTGAATTAAATTCATCTATATGAAAGAACATTGTCATTGATTTCCTCACACACACACACACACACACACACACACACATGATGGCGAATACTAGTGAGCAAAGATCTTAAAATTTATCAAATCAGCGAGCAGGACAGAAATGCTGATTAATACATTATACTAACCCATTATTTGTGGGTTACTAAAGAAATCATGGTAAGCAAGGTTCACACAATAATCAAGAACCAATAATTTCACAAATGTTTAGTTCATCTCTGAATCTCTGTCAACATTTCCTTACAAATATCTCTCAGAAGCTCTATAGTTTTCATATCTTAGGTCCATCTCCTACTTTTGTAGTGGCATGGTAGTTCCTGTTGCTATCACCTGCCCTCAGAAGGCCATCACCAGGCAGTCTCTAGCCACCAGGTGCAAGAGAGAGAGGGCTGCCATACCCTATGCTGCTTTTTCTGGTAACCAGAATATCAAAATGCACTAGTTGAAATAATTTCAATACTGCCACTATACAGAGCAGTCATGGCTAAGGGATTCTGTCCTTTCTTCCTCTTTTTGTCTCTTGGGAGATAATTCAATCTCATAAGAATTAAACAAAATCAAATTTTACAATTAAAAAAGAGATAAAATGGAAGCACTAATTTAACTTAAATGTTATATGGAGACATGCGATATGAAGGAGAAAATTACAAACCACATATCAGATCAGGGCTATTCAGAACTTCACAATTAGCTGGAACAGAAAAGAATCCAACAGAAAATACAATACTCAAAGCAGACCATATTGTGGCACTCAGCTGCTACAAATGAAAAGCTGTCTGGCTAAAACCCCTAAAATAATAGAAAGTTCAAAATATTACAAGCCATAAGAACGTTTTAAAGGATATATATATATATACATACATACATACATATACATATACATACACACACACACACACACACACACACACACATACATACATACATACACACTCTATGGAATCAGTCCCATAATTTGGGATAAAGAAGATGAGAGAGAGAACAAAAATGAGATACAAAGCTCAAATCTCTGACTATGTATTCATTTTTTTATTTGTGTACACATTGTTTCACACCAGTTTTGATTTCTGGGGATCGTCTGGACTAGTCTCTGCAGTTATCTTGGCAAGGTTTTCAGAATGGTTTGCTATTGCTTCCTGTTCCTATGACAAAGAGAATGAGTGAGTGGCCCAAGTCCATCCAGATGGCTGCACACGCAAGACATGAGTAAAATTCAGTTTCCTGGTTTCTACCCTGCTACTTTAACCACTAAAGAAAACTGGCTTTCAGGGTACAATGATGACCAGATTTGTGGTGCACCCCGAGCAACATGACTTTGTCATGGCTAAATAGTCTATACATTCTGGCTGCTGGATCTCACAAGGATCTCAGGGGCATAAGTGCTGAAAATGAAAATAGCAGTTAAGGCTGTATTCTGTTATGCCATACAAAATAAATAAATAAATAATTGGCTTTCTTATACTTGCCTAGTGTTAAAGAAATAAAAGCCTCCTAGAATCACATTTGGCGAGATGGGCGGCATACAAATTTAATAAACAAATAAATTACATGCCATTGACAGAGAGAAACCCAGCTTTTTCCCATGGACTTTTCTCTTTTGTTTTAAAAATATAAAATCTTTGTAGTATTTAGAAGTTGTTGTTGTTAATTGCGAAGTCGTGTCCGACCCATCGCGACCCCATGGACAACGTTCCTCCAGGTCTTCCTGTCCTTCCTGTCCTGTATTTAGAAGAGAGAGGGACAAAGGCCCTGTGTACATGAAACGGTATCACATCTCCCTCATGTGGATGAGGATTGTGAATCTGCAGTCTGACATGCAGGATACATTCACTCACTCTCCCTAAATCTCAGCCAATTTATACTTGCAGATATAGGAAACTACACAGATTGTCTTTCAGAATGAAATTTTAACAAAGTTAAAGACTGTTAAATGGCATTGTGGTCTAGATTTCAAAGGCTAAATCCCTGGTTCAATTAAGCTACAAAGTCACAAGGTGAAGCAACATCAATTCAAAGTGATCCATACTGAATTAAAATCTCAGAAAGCTTCATTGATTATAATATATAGTACTTAGTATAGTTAAGACATGAACAAAAGATGTTTTATTGTGCTTTTAGCATCCAATCCAAACACAGATTTACTTGTTTCAAGTCCCAAAGATTTTTCTCCTATTAGGCTTGTTGAGATCAGGAAACACGCAGCGGGAAACTTAATAAGGATGTTACCTGGGGTGAGGTGATGATTGTCATCCTCCCATGCCACTTCATAGTGATAGTCATAGTTGTAAGCAATCCGAGCCTGGTGAAAAAGGCCGCACACAAGTGATGTAAAATAAAGTTAGCCAACAAAAACATTTTTCTAAACATCAGTGAGACTGAAGAAAAAGAAGTACACTTTTGAGAAAGGAAGTACATTTTTGGGAAACTGAAGTGTTCCTTACCCAAAAGTAATAATGGGTTGGAACAGCACATTTTGAACAAGTGTGCATTTAAACAAAGGTGTATGCTATTGTGAGTGAAAACATCTAAATCATTAATTTCTGTTAGGTATTTCAAATCAGGACATTGAATAATCTCCCCCGTCCCCCTGTATTAATAGTCAGCTCTGCTAGTTCCCCCCAGTCCATGCTCCAAAGTTACAAGTAGTCATATTTATATTCTATTTTTTATATTTTGTTTTTGACTGAAATAGGCTATAAACCCACACAATTCCCCATAAGCTTTGCCACACCACTCTTGGAATTTTAAATTTTTACAAGCTTCCTGCGGAAAAGTTTACATGTCCAACATTTTGTTGTTCCATTAGATTAGTGAAGGACAATTAGCTTTTTTATTAACATTTCAGCCTTCTTGGTATTTAGCACATAATGACTGTAAATAGCTATAAGCCAAAACTCTCAGAAACTATAAATTATAGTTGTACTGTAAGGATTGCCAAGAGTTGCTAAGGACAGAAAGCAGAGAAAGGGAAGCCAACACTAAGTGTTTATGTCCATAGAAAAAGAGCAATTGACCAGTTCCATGTACTTTTCCTTGTACAATAGCAATAGTTACCATTGCTTGGGCACTGTACTAAGTAATATTGTAGCTTGTTTTCCTTTTGCTTAGTCTACAGCCCTATGCAGAATCGATCACCTCACACGTAAAAAAAACTCATTCCAATTCATAGAGATCATAAAGAAACAAAACTTACAGCCCAGCGACCTACTCATGAGCTTCGATGTCATATCCCTCTTCACCCAAGTGCCACTCAAAGAAGCCTTGACAGCTATCCAAAACAAATATAACCCCCACAAACACATCTTATATCTGACCAACCACTGCCTATCCAACACATACTTCATCTATAATGGACAAAAATACAAACAAACAGAAGGAGCACCCATGGGATCACCCCTCTCACCTGTCATTGCTAACCTCTACATGAAACACTTTGAAACCCAAGCTCTAGAAAAATCGGATCACAAACCCAAACTCTGGCTCAGATACGTAGACGACACCTTCATAATCTGGCCACATGGGAAAGAAAAACTGGACAACTTCCTCACACACCTCAACAGCCTACACCCCAAAATACAGTTCACCATGGAAACAGAAGCTAACAACCAACTTCCCTTCCTGGATGTCTTAGTCTACAAGAAATCCAATGGCTCCCTAGGACACACCATCTACCAGAAGAAAACACACACAAACCGCTATCTGCACGCTCTCTCACACCACCACCCTATAGCCAAGACACTCATCTCTAGAACAAAACGCTTAGCTGACCAACAACACCTTAAAACCAAACCACACACTCTCACCAATGTACTAACATCCAATGGATTCCAAAGAAATAAGATTACAACCTAAACCAAAAAGAAACCCCCACTAAAATCCAACACAGAGAACAAGAAAACGGCAAAGCTCTCCTCCCATACATAAAAGGCACCACAGACAGAATCAGTAAGATCCTTCATAAACACAACATCAAAACATTCTGCACAAACAAAAAATATCCACCATCCTAAGAAACCCCAAAGATAAAATTGAGTTAGAAAATCAAGGAGTATATGAAATCCCATGCACTGCTTGTCTCAACACATACATCGGACAAACAACAGAAGAATAAGTGCACGCATTGAAGAACATAAGAACTCAGTCAAAAAAGAGGAACCAACATCTTCCCTGGTCCAACATCTTAAAGCCACAGGACATGAAATTGACTTTAAAAATACCAGAACTATCGCCAAAACTGAACATTTTAATAACAGAATAATCAGAGAAGCCATCGAGATAGAAAAATGCCCACACAGCATGAACAAACGAGATGATACCTCCCGCCTACCAGCCATTTGGAAACCCGCCCTTATTGACAAACGACTCCCTAACACAAAAAATGACACCAGACCCACACTCACAAAAACCATACAGGATGTCACCACCACACATCCACGCAAAAAGCAAACCCAAAGCCACACCGATGATGAGGCATGACCACAAACCAGAAGCCAGACCACAGCTGCATCATTAGCCACTTTAAACCCCTCCAATCCATACATGAAGCAAACTGACACCCTCCATGAAGATGAGGCACGACCATGAATGCGAAGCCAAAAAATAGCAAGGCAGCCACCATCTTAACCCCCCCTGCAACTCAGACTAACCTGAGCACAACAAAGCTCCCACCCAAACAGAACACTCCCCCAGCCAATCAGAGCACAGCCAACCCCCTAACCAGTCAGAGCACAGCCAAGCCCCCAGCCAATCAGAGCCCAGCCAAGCCCCTAACCAATCAGAACACACGTCCACCTAATCAGAACACAGCCAAGCTCCCATCCAATCAGTTCATACCCCCACTGGCAGTTAAAAGGAAGAAACAGCTAAGACCACACATTGTTCCTCGAAGCATGAAGCTGAAAACACCAGCTTGAAGATGACGAATGGGACTTTGTCGAAACGTCGCCAAGACACTTCCAATTTTACGTGGGAGAAAACCCGAACAACCAAAGACCTACATATATATATATTTCTAAAATTTGGATTGCTAGCAAGGAATTAAGGGAGAACTGGAATAGCTATTTCGAACTCTTTAGCTCTTTTCAACCAGACATACCCTTCTGAGATTCGAACCTGGGCTGTCTGCATGTTAGGCAGCTGTATTAACCTCTAAGCCACAGGCTCTGTCTCACTTTTGCCACTTTTAGAAATGTATATGATGTCACAGTTGTGACTGCTGCCTGTGGATGGCTCTAGTTTGAGCTGATACAGGGTATTTGTATGTAGGTCTTTGGTTGTTCGGGTTTTCTCCCGCATAAAATTGGAAGTGTCTTGGCGACGTTTCGACGAAGTCCCATTCGTCATCTTCAGGCTGGTGTTTTCAGCTTCCTGCTTTGAGCAGCAATGTGTGGTCTTAGCTGTTTCTTCCTTTTAACTGCCAGTGGGGGTATGAACTGATTGGGTGGGAGCTTGGCTGTGTTCTGATTGGGTGGAGGTGTGTTCTGAATGGTTAGGGGCTTGGCTGTGCTCTGATTGGCTGGGGGAGTGTTCTGTTTGGTTGTGCTCAGGTTAGTCTGAGTTGCAGAGGGGTTTGAGATTTTGGGCTGCCTTGCTATTTTTTGGCTTCGCGTTCGTGGTCGTGCTTCCTCTTCATGTGGTCTGGCCTCTGGTTTGTGGTCGTGCCTCGTCATCGATGTGGCTTTGGGTTTGTTTTTTGCGTGAATGTGTGGTGGTGACCTCCTGTGTGGTTTTTGTGAGTGTGGGTCTGGTATCATTATTTGTGTTAGGGAGTCGTTTGTCAATAAGGGCGGGTTTCCAAATGGCTGGTAGGCGGGAGGTATCATCTCGCTTGTTCATGCTGTGTGGGCGTTTTTCTATCTCGATGGCTTCTCTGATTATTCTGTTATTAAAATGTTAATTAAAACACCAGCCTGAAGATGACGAATAGGACTTCGTCGAAACGTCGCCAAGACACTTCCAATTTTACGCGGGAGAAAACCCGAACAACCAAAGACCTACACACACACACACACACACACACACACACACACACATATATATGAATAAAGTGTTGGTATGATCGCTTGTGATGTAATGAGTGGTAATTTGAGTCCCATTTAGATACAAACAAATGCCAACAGGCTTTCCACCAGTTCCAAAGCAGAACCATAAAAGCCCTTATCAATGATCAACATAGACGGATGGAACAATTGAAAAAATGTGTTCAGGAACATCGACAGCATTGTGACTCAGCATTATCGGAACAGCATTTCCAGGCCTTGAGCTACCACATCAAAATGGTGGCAAAAAGAATGAGTCAGAAAACAACAACACATCTCCAACGCAAGATGGATGCTATACGTAAGTCCCAATATAACAGTTTTGTTAATGAGTTGGTATGTAATTTCTCTTCAAAACCTTTAACTAACCCACAACTCACCCTACTGCAGCGTGATATTAACCATAACCTTATGGACGCTCAGGCATTAGACTTTGTAGCCGCACTAGAGCCAGTTATGCTTCACATGGGGACAGATGAGGATACCAGGAGTTCTATAAGACAATAGATCACAGGGCTGCTTACTAGCCATAGGTACCATCACACCCTGTCCAGGGAAGAAACTGAAGCCCTCATACAACTCAAGAGGGATGATACCATCGTCGTACTTCCCGCAGACAAAGGTAGAGAGCTATATACAACTAAGGCATTAGAACTCCTGGGTGATAAATCAGCTTATAGAATAGTTGAGAAACACCCCACGGTAACACTCAAAAATAAAATCAACAAATTGCTAGACAAATTGAAGCACAGTAAGAAGATTGGGGATGACATCTTGAGGAGGATACGCCCTTGTGACACGGCTCTCGCCCGTTTTTACGGGCTACCAAAAATTCACAAGGGAGGTATCCCCCTTCGCCCCATTGTATCGTTCAGGGGCACCCCCATCTCGGGACTAGCCAAATGGCTTAGTACCCGTATCAACCATCTCGTAGATGGGAGCAGCACGATGGTCAGGTCTGCGGAAGAGTTTTTAACTAGAATCAAGACTCTCAGAGTGGAGGATGACGAGACAATGGTCTCGTTCGACGTCACCTCCCTCTTCACCTCCAGTCCCCAGGACTTAGCCATCTCAGTCCTGAGAGAACGGTTGACGTGCATGGGAGGAGGGCACCACCAGGACTCCCTGCAGACAGAGGACCTCGTGAAAATTATAGAAATATGCCTCCAGACCCATTTTACATTTCAGGGCTCCATCTATGAACAGATCAAGGGAACTCCGATGGGCTCCCCCATCTCTAGTATTGTGGCTGAGGTGGTCCTCCAGCAACTTGAACATAAGGCTATGGCTTTATACCAACCCAAGTTTTGGGTGAGGTACGTGGACGACACGTTCGCTGTTGTCAAAAGACAACATGTAGCTGCATTTATGGGAATATTGAATTCCATCTACTCTGATATAAAATTTACTGTGGAGGAGGAAAAACATAACACCCTTGCCTTCTTGGATATATCCATCCATCGCCAATTGGATGGATCCTTACATACAAAAGTGTTCCATAAACCAACTCACACAGACAGGATCCTCCATTATCAGAGTAATCATCCAGTTTCCCATAAAATCAGCTGCATTAAAACGTTATTTAAGCACGTTGACTCCCACTGCAGTACGGATGAGTATAGGAATGAAGAGAGGAGACACCTCTTTCGCATATGCCATTATAATAGTTACCCATTAAGATTCATCAGACGGCATAGCGTAACAACCCATCTTCAGGCCAACCAACGTAGAGAAGAACCCTCCTTACAGAGAACATGCATCTCCCTCCCATACATTAACAATATCTCAGAGGCCACGGCCAGATTGCTGGTCCCCCATGGAATAGAGGTAGCTCACAAGCCAAACCAAACTCTACGGTCTAAAGTCATGCGCCCAAAAGACCCCCTACCTCCTATGGAGAAATCATCTGTTGTCTATAAGATCAATTGCAGGAATTGCCAAGGCAACTATGTGGGGGAAACAGCCAAATGCCTGAAGACTTGTCTCCATGAACACCAATTGGCTATAAAACAGGGCGAGCAGCATTCACAACTTTGGATGCATATGGTGCAAGAAGGCCACTGATTTGACTTTGCTAATACCTGTATCGTAGCTAGTGATGCTACGAAGGGAGGCCGGCTACTGAAAGAGACCTGGTTCTCAAATGACAGCTCAATTAATTGTCGCATTGACTTGCATCCAGCACAACAAGCGCTGCGGAAATGGGACTCAAATTACCACTCATTACATCGCAAGCGATCATACCAACACTTGCGGCGTTATGGATAGGAAGCCGCATCCCCCCACCGCCGGGAATGCCTGCATACAGACGTAAATAACTATACCATCAACACCCCCTTGCCAGGTGACCGGCGCCGGACCGTGCAGCAAGAGAGTCTCCCACCCCAACATGTGGACGCTGGAATAGAGGCTACGGACTCCCCACGCATGGAAGAAGAAAGGGAGGGGCACCCGATATGGATGATCTACGCACCACCCAACAACCCATGTGAGGCTCACACACCCCCCCAGGAGGGAGGAAGCGATACCAGTGGAGCCGGAACACCTAAAAGACTTGTTAAAATCTCGGAGTGGGCAGTTGCCCATAGCAACGAGGAGGAGCATCCCACATGGAGAGGGGAGAGAAAGCATAGAATGACAACCCGCTCGATCAGTAAGGGGAGGAGTAATGAGAGCGGTTTGAGTGCCAAACAACGGGAGGGAACGGATGTAAGGAGGACTGGGATGGGGAATAAAGACATGATTGCTGAGGCATACCATACTCAGATAAGAGCTGTTGACACGACAAAGGAGGAGAGAGGTATACAATTGGGAAGGGATATTAACCCACAGTTAGTGGAATCCTATCCTCATCACAAGACACAAGAAAACATCAGATTGAATCCTCCCCCCCGAGACGGCAGGCGTTGGTATTATCGGAAGAGGAGGGGATGCAAGGTTACTAACGCCTCCAAAGACCAATAGTGGAGGGATAGGGAAGGGCATCCGAAGAAAAGAACATAACGTTATAGACACATCTTGGTTATCAGCTGGCCAATCAGGGCCAGTAACACGGTCTAGGAGCCGTGCGCAAACGTTACTTGAACCTACTTAAACCACCTTTATTGTAATGGCCCTTTAGCCCTGACGATGCTGGGGAGTTCCCCCAGAGAAAGCTTGGCAACTTTTTAGTATAAGTATAAGTATATTTTTAGTAAAGTATTCTTATTTTAACCCTCCCGGTATATATATATATATATATATATATATATATATATATATATATATATATATATATATATATATATATATATATATATTCCTCTTCAAATCTATGTCAAATATGGTAAGATTTATCTCAGATAAGTGATATAGGATTATAGCCGAATATAACAGGTTAAAACCGTATCTCCCATTCCGGTGACTTCCTAGTGGGTTGAGACAGAATTTTGGGTTTTGCAGACTCTAAGGTTGGGAGAAGTTTGTCAGTTAATTTCTCTATCAACATGTCACTGTAATTATTCATTATTAAATGCATGTTTAGTGTTAATTCTTGTTTATGTAGTCAAATTTATTTTATTTTATGTGTTATTTATTATATCAGCCAAAGATAGCCAAGTGCAACATTATCACCATTTCCTCCCAAGAGATGCCATTTTTAATAAAAATACAGACGCTTCTGTTCCATTATTTTTCAAAATTATAAAAATGTGTATTCTACTAAACATTAAGATACTCAGGGATCTCTGTGTCTTATAGAGGGTGAAAGCCATTAGATTTTGTAATACAAAAAAATGGGGTACCAACAATTGTTTCCTTTTATTTCATTCTCAACAGACTCTGTGAGAATCCTTGATCTAAGTCAAAGTTCTTAGCCTTTAGTTTTATGACAACCATTACTCCTAAAAACTTTCAACAATGAAATGTTTAATGATGATGGGGACCACTAACATGCTTGTTTCCCCCAAATAGTATCTTCAGAACCCCCAAATTATTTTTAATGAGATTGATTGTAACTGTCAAATCTAAAAAAATACTTACAGTATTTTACCACACATACCAAAAAACATCTATAGTATCTTCTTAGTCCACTCGAATTTCTGCTACTTTTTAGAAGAAATGTCACATTTATGTACTTCTTATTAATATAAAGTTAACTTTGAATTTTCTACTTCAGCCACCAAAATGTCCTGGGGCTTTTTGTGGAAACCTACTCCCTGGTTTCAAAGAGCCATTATGGACAAAGAAATAGGTGAAGTGGCAAAACGTAACATATATACAAACTCTAAAGGACATTTTTAAAGCATGACTGATTCTGAACACTGAATACGAAAAATGTAGAAAATTGTAGAATGTATTGAATGTTAAAAGCTATAAAAATATGGGTAGAGTTAAAAGGATCTATTCAAGAATGACAAGACCTTCCACTTGCCACAAATACAATGTCTTTAGTGAATCAGTTGAGGTATCTGTCATAGTCTCTTTATCCCAAACTTCCACATTGAATATATTAAATTATAACTTATGATACGCAGCGAAAATGCAGAGCCCACAATTCTAAGTATAATCAATGATTTGCAGGCTAGTAAAGGCAAACCTAAAAGTGAGTAAAATGTTGGGCAGTGAATCACAATGCATATTACACAAGAGATGCCAGTCTGCTAAAAACCACCGGAAATTTGAAATGGCAATGGGTACTTATGTGCTAATTGAAAAACAAAACACAAACAAAACATTCATTCTTAAGTCACTAAGATAAAAAATATAGCACTTGCTCACTCTTAGCTGATCTGAATCTCATTTAGGATTTTTTATGGAAAAGATTTTCTTACTTTCTACAAGTTCATTTCAATTTAATCCATCAGTGTTTGATGGCCTAATAACAGCAGTTATTTTTGTTTATCTGTCAAAAATGTGTGCTCTTAGATCTTGTGATTAGTATATTTTATTCTAACTTTTCTTCAAAGAATTTATGGAGGCATAAAAGGTTTTTCTCTTTTCATTCTATCCTCAATACAATTCTCTGGCTGTGTTTATTCATGCCAAATTTTAGTAATCATGGTTCACCAATCAAAATTACAGTTGGGCTGGGTTTATACGATATGTTATGGCAAAATGCGTAGCTTGCAAATATACTAAGAAAAAAAATCAAAGCAAATCATGTTAGAGGTTAGCATACTACATATTCTCAACTATTGAGACCAGTCAATAGGTTAGAGATCAGACTCTAAAACTATCTAATAAGATTCCAAGTGGAACTGAGATTCAAAACTAAGTATCTTCAAGTTTGAATAGTATTGTTGTTCAATGGTATGCTGAAAGTTCTTCAGAACTTACTTTAGTGGCAAGATATATGAGTCAATGTCCTGTCTTAACAAGTATCTTCTCTGAAGTCTTCAGACTTTCTTCCTTCCCATACTTCAGGGCTTTTTTCAGAACAGGAAGTAATAACCTAAAATTATTCAGAGACACCCTAAGAACTAGATAGGAAAAGGGAAACTTGTTTGACATTGGGAAAAACCACTGACATGTTAGATAGCAAATCCATTTTTCTTGTTTGTATACCACCCTATCTCTTTCTGTCAGAATGCTCATACCCCACCCCCCCCAAAAAACCCCATTAAAGAGCATAACTGGTTTAAGTTATGTAACTAACTGAATGAAGCCCAGGAGACATACATCTTCAGAAGAAGGGCCGGATGGAAACATTGCAGGCTGAGAATGTGTGGTAATAATTACACGTACTAACTAGTCACATTTCAGCTTATTATGAAAGTCCAGGAAATTGAGTAAATTGTCTAAGTTTATCTCAGGTAAGCATGGTGTTCAAATACATGTCACATGAAACTGTTATTCAAGGAAATCCTTAGTGACCAATAAGCTTATATAAGCTTTACAGGTCACAGTAGCCAATGAGTTGCCTAGATTAGTGGTTTGTTAAACCATGATCTCCTAATATGATACATGAAGTTATATGACTCCCAATGAATACAAATTAGCCCTGTGAGTTTATAAACTCCTATGAACTATTTCATTGATACTAATGTTGAGCAAGAAAAGATTTATCACTTATAAAAAATAAAATTGAATCAATATATCGTAAGAGCTCCCTCACTTTGGAACTGGGACTGTTCACTAAAGGCCTGCACAAAGAAATTAGAAGCAAAGCCTAAAGTTAGTTTGACAGTGTTAATACTTCATATGCAAAAACTTGATTAAGGTTTTTTGCTTTAAGATCTTTTGGCATGAGTTGATGGAGTCCTTGTGGAGCAAAAGAGGACATCTGGGAGTGCATCAAATCAATTTCCAAGGTCAGAGCAGATTAATATCTATTAAATGAAAAAGAACCCTTCTTATTCATAAAGTCATAATTTATTTATACTTCAAAATTTGCATTAGTTTATCAAAATATAAAATACACCCAAAAAATGAAAATAGTGGCAAAATAGGGGAGGAAAAAGAGAAGAGAAAGTATAGGGTAAAGGAGGGAAGAGAAAGAAAAGTATGTATTTAATTTCTAAGAAGAAGAGAGAAGAGCAGATAGATCACTATGTCTGCACAAATTGTCAAAGTTTTTATGAATGCTATAATGTTTCAGTCAGTAACACCCTCCCAAGAGGTTTTGGAATTACAGTTCTTGGAATTCCCAGTCATTAGTGATAGTGACTGGTAATTCTGGAGATATAGTTCCAGAATTTTTGTAGGGCATCAGCAGGAAAAAGGCTGATGATTTATAATGCCTAAGCCATCTTCCAGTTTGGCAGAAAAGAAGACTCAGAGGTCTACCATAATATGAGTAGCCTTACTTCTGTACTTTAAAGAGTAGATTGAGACATATGTAACTCAGTTAAGTAACTATGTAGATTATTAATTAGATTACTGGTGTTAGGGAAAAAAGAACTTGCTCAATTTCTGTATATCCAGGTGTAAAAGCAGAGAAACAGGAGGACCTTCTAAAATTAGCAAGACCATTCACTACTGTTGCAAAAGAAGCCATCCTGTTTTTGAGGATTATATAGATTAGCATATAATTGCACACTGACCCCCATCTATTTTACTAGCTTTTTTACTGACAAATATGCTGTGCAAAAAAAAAAGCTTCCCTTGTTTATTTTCAAAAATTAATCAGATTTTGACCTGTGTCAGGGAGGAGACACAGCAAATTGTGTCGTAGCAAATTGGTATGCTAAGTAGGCTGCATCCTGCCATGAGTCTTCTGGGAATATAATGCCCTGATATCCCACAACGATTTCATAGTAATCTTTTATAGAATATAGCTGAAAGGTAACAAGATGGCAGCCATAAACCTCCCTCTAATATTGCATGGGACCAGGTTATTTGAGGAACCATCTTGTCCTGATTACATTGACCTATCCCACCTGGTCAGGCAGGGAGTGTATGCTATGGACCCCATTGTTTGAAGAATTTCAACTGAAGGGTCTAGGAACATAACCTTCTCTCTTGTTGTTTTTGTTGTTCTTGTTGTGGTTGTTATAGTTTGTCACATAGTCAGCCAGATGTTCATACTGGATTTGGCATTTTTGTCCACCTGTCGAGTCCTTCCCAAGAATCTGGTATAGGCAGATGTGGATGTATGATGGTGTTAGAGATATTGTCTCAGGATGTAAACTGTTCCAAGTAAAGCTGCTGATGGTGAATTTGCCGATGCTGAATGATGTTTCAAATGATGCTCCAGTTGTTTTAGGATTGCAACCAAGATGCCTATGACTACTGGTACTACCTTTGCTTTCTTTTATAATAATAATAATAGTAATAAAGTTGGAAGGGACCTTGGAGGTCATCTAGTCCAACCCCCTGCTCAGGCAGGAAACCCTACACCATTTCGGACAAATGGCTGTCCAGTCTCTTCTTAAAAACTTCCAGTGTTGGAGCATTTACTGCTTCTGGAGGTAGGCTGTTCCCCTGATTAATTGTTCTCACTGTCAGGAAGTTTCTCCTTAGTTCTAGGTTGCGTCTCTCCTTGATTAGTTTCCACCCGTTGCTTCTTGTCCTGCCTTCAGGTGCTTTGGAAAATAGCCTCAGTTTGTTCTATTTCTACTTACAGGTCTTTGAATTTTGATATCTTCTCCAGTTCTTTCTCTTCTCTTCTGCTGTCTCCACATATTGCCATATCCACTATCCAGACTTTTTTGTCTTTCTTATTGACATTTGTTAAGTCTAGGGTGTTATGTGGCAGGTGCCTGTCTCTTTGAAGTCTAAAATTCCAGAGTACTTTACAGTAGCTTCTTTGTTTTCTATTACTTTTTCTGGTTTATGGTCTCACCAGTTCTTGCTTGCAGGCAAATAGTATTTCTTGCTGACTTTCTAATGCACATTGATGCTACTTTGTTATGCTCATGTGTGTAGTCTTCTTGCAGCAGCTAACCAGGTTGTCCACTGTTTCTTCAATTTCTTTGCATAGGTGGCATTTGCTATCTGCTGCTATCTTCTCAATTCTGGCTTTGTTTGCATTATTATTATTATCAAAAAAAATTGCCACCTATCTCACCATGGGATACTCTAGACAGTTGCCCTTTCCTCATTGGATATCTTGTTCCCAGAGAATCTACGGAGATTCTCAATCATCCAGGTCATGGTTATCCCAAAGGTGCTTTTCCAAAAGGCAACTGGACTTTCTTGGTTTTTTTCCCCTTGAAAACGTCTTGCTTCTCATCCAAGAAGCTTTTTCAGTTCAGAACTTGAACTCAGTTCAGTTCAGAATTCAATTCTGAAAAAAGTTCTTCAGTTTTGAAAAAACTTCTTGGATGAGAAGTGAAACAAAATTTCAAGGAAAAATCAAGAAAGTCCATTTACCTTTTGGAAAAATAACTTTGGGCTCCCACAGGTGAGATTGTGCTCCCCTTGTATTCTGAAGAGTGTGAAAACCTGGCTGGCATGGGAATCAAAGAAAGACGCACACCTCCTCTACCCTTTAACTTGTCTTAACTCTGTTCTTATTTTGTTTTTCACTCTATTTTTTAATTCTGTTTTTAACTATTCTTTTATATGTTTTATGGCTTATATCTGCAAACTGCTCAGAGTTACTTGGACAGTGAGATAGTGAGTGTCTAAATTTAGTAAATAAAAAATTTATTAATTAAATACATTGTATAAGAAAAATAACAGATAAGCTTGGAAACACATTTGGGCACCTTCTGCATTATGCCTTGTTTTCTGTGGATGGAAAGCAATTTGCATTGATATCATTTTTCATTTCCATATGAGAATAGTCTATTATTCCTCTACAAGCTTAATTTGAATACACCACACCGACCTGCTGGGATGAGTAACTTAACCTCATTAATAAAATGTTTAGATGTTATCCTCATAACTCATTTATAGTTATCTATGTTGGAAAATTGTTTAGTTGGCACTCAGTACACTTCTAGACAATCCATATGTCAAGTTCAGAATAAGCATATACAACTCTCAGATCAGCTAGCCAAAAATAAAGTTTGATTATTCAAGTATCAGCAAACATCAAAAAGTGTTAACTAGCAAAAAGAAACTGAAAAAGCAGGGAGAAAAAAAACTTCAACATGCAAGAATTTACACTATTTATCTATATATCAAAAAGCATAGAAACTCTTCATCAACCTCGGGAATGATACTGTAGGTAATTAGCATGGAAACCCAAAGGGAATGGCCTTTGATCAATACACTTCAGCATTTTTATATACACGACAACAGAAGTGTAGATATGGAAATCAGGGCACCAGCTGATCCCTCCTGTTTTTTACATCAGGAAAGAAACAGTTTGGTGGATGGAGATGATGTATTCAATTTTCTCATTCATATCAGACACTATTAAATTATGTGTTGTAATGTTTAGTGCACTCTTCAGCCTTATCTAAATAAGCATGCCCAATCATCAGTTACAGGCAGTTTTCAATTAAAGTCATCGTTCTTTTAAGTATCTGCCTAATCTTTTTATTGTAGTCAGGGCTTCTTGTCTTGGCTCACTGACTTTTCCATTTACCAGGCCAATTGTATTGGCTATGCTGCTCACCAATGCAATGTATAATAGCTTTTCCACAGCTGTCCAATACTACTCATTGTTTGGTAAATCACTTTAGTTCTTTTTCTGGGAAGATATCCAAGTTCCATGGAAATACCTGACTCCCATTCCTTCATGAGACCTAGATACTTTATTATGTCTATTAAAGTTATCTTCCAATTTAAAAATATTCCCTTATTGTCCTTTTTGCTGCCATTATAAGATAGAGTCTAATATGTCCAAGATGCTTTACATCCATGAATTAATTTAAATTGTTCACTATCTCCAAGATGTATTTTTATCCTTTGCTCATGCTATTAAATCATCAGTGTAACACAGAATGTACATTGTTTTCCATGTCTGGCTTAGGTATATAAGCATGACCTAACATTTCCCTGTTCAAAGCCCATGTTTTTCAAATTTGATTTAATTTATCAAACCATGCATGCTTTGGCTTTATATAGGTGTATTTTTTTTTTTTTTGCAGTTTACAAATCAGTTTTTCTTTCCTTAGTTCTTCAAAATCTGGTGGTTAGGACATTACTGTAATATCTCTTTCACATCATCAAGCAAATGAAAGGGTTCTACATACAATTTTCTGACTGCTGTAAGTTTTCAGATTTTTATTAATAGTATTCTGATGCTTTTATTTTAATTATTGGTGCAAAATTTTCACAATTCTTTCTATATATTTATGTGTAGCTTTTTCCTCTTAACTACCTTGATAGCGTCAACCAAATACCCAGTAAACCAGTAGTTAAGTGGAAACCTGAATCAGGGTTTTCCATTCTATCATCTTAATCTCTAAATTATGCCTCCTTTCTTTAATAGATTTTGATTTACTATGTTTTGTGAACCCAATCATTGACTTGGAAACTATAACTTGATTCCTAACAAGTTTCAAACTAAATCACTCTATGATTTAGAGTGAATTCAATTAATTATTGCTAATTTGACTGAATTCACCCTATATGATATAGCCCAAAAGCATAGTTTATGATCATGGTAATCTTATCCTATAAACCATAATTAACCAAAACTCTGATTAGCACAGCATATAGACCCAATTTAGTTATTCCCCTACGCATAATTAAAGAAAGGGTTTAATTTTTATTTTAAAGAGAACCAGGATAGATGGTGATCAAATGGAGTTCGAAAACAAAATATGTATAAAGGATGAACATGTGATTGCTAAATTATATACACTTTTGTTGAAATTTGAAATGAAGAAAAAGTTTAAAAATGTATGATGAAATAGGCCAAGAATTTCAGTCACAATATTCAGATGGATGAATGAGAGAGAATGAGGTTAAAAGACCTGAAATTCACATTGACTTACAAATTAAAAGAATGTTTTTAATGATGTACTGTTGGTATATGACACCAGAGAAATTGTCTAAGATGTATAAAGGTACTTCCAGCCACTGTTGGGGAATATTTTATCATGCATGGTGTGAAAAAGCAAAAAGATACTAGAGACAAATAGATATGGTTATACAGAGAGTTTTAAAACTTAACATTCAGATGAAACTGGAACTTTTCTTTGTTAGGACTTATAGACACTCAACTAGGAAAGGCTCATGGATAACTGGATTTATATGGTAACTTCAGCAAGGCTAATTTATACACAAATAAGGAAGACTATAAAAACTCCAATGATGGAGGAATGGCTTGTGAAGGTGGCTGAGTTTACAAAAGTGTCTAAACTTACTTCTTTGATTTGATTAAAAAGGGAACTAGAATTACTTTTATAAAAGATTAGAAATCCTTTATAGACTTTTTGCTGAAAATGGATAAAAATGAATTGCTGATTTTGTGATTTATTGATTAAAAGATTTGTTTATGGGAAGAAGGCAACTAAGATATGCAATTTGAGAGCATGGAAATGGTAATTACTATGTCTGTAATTGCTGCAAGAAGATCAGAAGTAACTTCTTTAGATATCTATCTTTTTCCTGCTTTTTTGTTACCCTACACTTTTTCTTTTATTTTTTTATAGTTTTTTTCTATTTCTTCTTCCAGGTTTTTTAAATCTTTGTAATACCTTCTATTAATAAAAATTGTTCATTAAAAAAGAAAATAGACATATTCTAATTTTTACCTAAGCAATAAATAATGCATACTGTTCTCATTAATCATTAATATAATATTAGTATAACATATTTAGCATACATAGCAATATGGATAATATTGTTTGCATTAACCCTTTTCTTCTAATGGACGAATCACTTAGTACAATAAGAAAACAAGTTGCTTCTTGTGGTACTTTAGAAAGCATGCTTTGACTTATTTCAGATTCCCAGATCTGGAAGTAATTTATAGCTGAGTAGAAGTACTTTCTTAAAAAATAAAAGAACTGTACGTGGGTAATGTAATGGAGAATGGAAAAATACAAACTAAAAAAATAAATCTGGCTAGCCATTTCAAAATTGCCCATGGCATTGGAAGGTGATAACTACCATATACTTAACACTTAAAAGGAAATGAGAAAGAGCAAAACAAAACAAAAAAGTTGAGTCATGCTTTTGTAAAATTATGGAACTTTTCATAAAGTTGTGGGACAGATGAGACAAACTGAAAACATTTGACTAAAAAAAACCCCAAGCATAGTTCTTAGAATCTTAACGGCATCTTGAGAGCTTCTTAGTTAATTGTAGTCATTGCCCCACTAGTGATCTATAGCAGGGCTTTTCAACCGGTGGTACTTTGGCACCTGGCAGGTGGTACGCAACTGTCCTAGAGAAGTGGTAGCGGGGGGAGAAGTGACAGCAGCGCCACACAAGCCTGAGGGAGACACAGCTGGAGCTGCAGGGCTGTCGGAGTTTGGCAGAAGTCCCAGGATTGGCATCGGGCTCTACCTGGCGCTTCCGAAAGCAGCGCATAGCTGGAGGTGCACGAAAAAGGAGGGGAGAGAGAGGAAAGGCTATAAAAAGAAGAGGTTTTGATGGGAAAGGACATTCAGGGGCTCCCCCCCCGCCCTGCCTCCTGGGTGCATGCACAGGAGGCAGCAAGCACCTGGCATCCCTGCTGACCACTCAGAAATAAAAGAGGCAAGCCCAGGCCTATCAGGTATTGTTTCACAACCTAGTAGCTACCACCAAAGCCAGAATGCGCTCAGCAGCCCTGGAACCAGCAATGGGCTGCCTCAGCAGTGCCCCCACCCCACCCTCTGGAGGTAGCAAGCATGCGGGGCCTGGCATTCCTGGAGACTGCATTCTGAGCGCTTCACAGGTTTATTTTTTTAAGCTGCCTGAGGCTCTGGGCATGAGGCTTCCCATTTTGATCTTCCCCCCCATCGTCGCCTCTATTCCTGAAGGGCCTCTGTGTGGCTCTCAGCTCACTTCTCCCAGACCCATGCATGTATCTCTCTCTCTCTCTCTCTCTCTCTCTCTCTCTCTCTCTCTCTCTCTCTCTCTCTCTCTCTCTCTCTCTCTCTCTCTCTCTCTCCTCTGTGTGTGTGTGTGTGTGTGTGTGTGTGTGTAGGAACATGTGGGGGGGTGTCTCACTCCTTGCAGCCATTGTGACATTGAGGAGGAAAAGAACGGGAGAGACAAGAAAAGCTGTGATAGGAGCTTCTTGCAGTCTTCCATGAGGCTGGGTGCGGGAGCTGAGGGGGGCAGGGCGTGATGCGATTGGCAGCACATTGAGAAAAAGAAACAAGTAGTCCCAAAAAAACAGCTTACATTAGTTTGCAGCCTGCCATCGCAAAAGGTCTCTGTTCAGGACACGGGGCTGCAAGGTGTGAGATCCCCCCCCCCTGCATGCACGCACACACACACACACATGCTTGGGTCTGGAAGAGGTGAGCTGAGAGCTGGGCAGAGGCAACAATAGGGGGGAAGTGTCAAAATGGGAAGTCTCTGCCTGCCTGTTGCCACCTCTGCCCAGAGCCTCTGGCAGCTTAAAAAAAAGCCGGGAGGAAGGAAGGAAGGAAGGAAGGAAGGAAGGAAGGAAGGAAGGAAGGGAGGGAGGGAGGGAGGGAGGGAGGGAGGGAGGGAAGGAAGGAAGGAAGGAAGGAAGGAAGGAAGGAAGGAAGGAAGGAAGGAAGGAAGGAAGGAAGTGGGGAAAACAGTGGGGAAAACAGGACAAAGCACAGCGGGGGAAAATATTTTCCTTTATTATATTTCCAGTCTGAATTAGACCATGGCAGGGTCCCTACAAGAGAGCCCTTTTAAGGATTATGTATTTATAGAAAAGCAACTAAGCTACCTCTGTTCCTAAACGCTAAAGCTGTTGCACATAAAAAATGGAGGAGCTCTGATCAACTATCACAGCCACAATTTTGACAGTTTTGCTGTACTGTTGTCTGTGGATGCCCCCACTAAATGAAAGCATGAGATAAACTGAGCCTGGTTTTCTCAATCTTTTAAGTGGCCACTCGAATATTGCCATATCCTAAAAGTGGTACAATTGGTGAAAAGGTTGAAAAGCCCTGATCTACAGCATCTTCTAAAAATCTAGTAGCACTTTTTCTGACTAACAGATGTTATTAAAAGGCATGAGCTCATGAGTTTCATCTGACTTCTCTTGAAAACTGAAGATTTCCCCCTCCACAGCTCTTCTCCAGAAGCATCTTCTCGAGTTATTTATAAGAGCTGGTTTTTACACTGATTACAAAATAACTAGTAACTTCTTTATCAAATGTCTATCAGCCCGGCTCACCTTCTCAGAAAAGAAAGACTTTCTGCTTGTATCAAAAAGTGTATATATACTGTACTGTATATAGGATAACTTTTTCATTTAAAGTGCCCACTAAAATTCTTGTGTTTTTACTTTAACATTTTTCCTAATAAAAGTTACTAATCTGATTAATGTGATGTTCTATCAAATTCCTTCTTGAAATATAGCTATAAAGCCTTTGACTTAATGTAGAGAATAAGGAAGATTTGACAGTGATATGCAAACTCCATTGCCAAAGCAATAAGAGGTAGAGCATTTTTTAAGTCCAGGATGTCCAATAGCATCTGGAAGCAGCTCAGACAGAAACATTTCTAATTCGTTGAATCATAAGGTAGAGGTAAAACACAATCAAACTTGCAAGATTATGTTATTATAACCAATAATCAATAAAAGTAATTCTAGCCTTCCTGTAGAATTGATTTCCTGGTCTGGTTTGCCTTGTGAGACAGACATATAAGAATATTTTTACCTTGAAATGAAACCAAAATGTAATTATATGTAACAGAATTTATTAATTCTCTCCTAATCAATGTGGGATCATTATATTTCATACAACATAATATTTCATACAACATAACCTGAAGATCGGCTCCAGCATAAGTCCGAAATTTCAGAGGACAAAATCTCTGGCTCCAGTGACTGACCCAGATTGGATCCTGTAATATTATCTTCTTTAAATTTTCCTTCCTCCTGCTTCTCCCTTAGAACTCTAATTCTCAAATTCTTTCTCAAAAGGAATTCTGCTAACTCGTTGTATATTACTTTAAAAGAAATTTAAAGCCACTCTTCCATTTTCTCTTTCACTGTTTGTCCTGAATAGTTACAAATCACTACTAATAAGCACATTATATGACACTATAACTACAGTACCTATAATCTTATAATGACCAAATCATTCATTAATTCCAGATGAAGGACTGATCTGAATGGAAGTTTATAAATTTGGCCTTCTCCCAGTAATTTGCATCTCTATAATGTATGCTGATTAATTTTATTAGACAAGTCTAGACTTCTAGGCAGATGTTGTTTTTGTTAAGGTGACCAAGTGTCCTCCTTTAGGGAGGACAGTCCTCCTTTTGTAAGTTCTGTCCTCTCTCAAAAAGTGTCCTCCTACATGTCCTCCTTTTCGATATTTGAAGACTAATCTGTAAATCTCCATATTCGATCGATGCCGAGCCAATCCGTTGCATGTGATGTGACGTATTTGTATTTGACATGACGATTCGTCAAGGCTCGGTACAGTGCAGCGAGACGCGATTATGAGACACATGCATGAGTCGCACAGGAGAATTGTTTTGAGAGAGTGCGCCACACGTAAGTGGCTTTGTTTACTTCTTACCGAAACACGACACGGCACACACGCACGCATTAGACTCACTTTTTTTTCTTCAATTTATTTGTGTCCTCCTTCTCATTGTAAAAAAGTTGGTCACCTTATTTTTGTCTTTATGGAAACAATGATAATTAATTGAATTTTGTTTTTATTAGTTGAAAGCTTGACTAAAGTCAGACATTCCTTTCAATTCTTACAGTTATTATATAAGCAAGGGATTAGCAAATCTTTTGGCAGCTTGTTCATCAGCATCACAAATATGCAGCCCAAGTGCAGAAAATAATTACAGCATAAAGAAACAAAGACAAACTATGTACTACTTGGTAATGGAAAGAACAGAGGTCAATCATATCTTGAATTTTTCTGTAGATGACATGATGGGCAATGTATGTTTTGGAAACAACATCACAAAATAGTAACAGTAATATTCCAGCAATCACTTCTCACTTTTTTACCTTCTAGCTATACCAGTGTTCTTTGAGGACAGGAGTGGGCAAATATTTTCACCTCAGAGCAACCTATAATCCTATAACAGAATTTCAGCAAGAACATAGACAAATGTTGATAGTGCAATTTTTCTCAAGGCATTTGAAAAATTTCAGTATTTTTACCGAGGGTTGGGAGGGTTAAGGAAACAATTTGCCAACTAGAAGACTCATTTTTATTGCCATCCTTAGAATCCTTAAACAAACAAACAAACAAATATTGATTCCACCCACTCTGGACAGGTGATGCATCATCTTACTTTTGTAAGTTTATATCATCACTATAAACCAGTGATTATCAATAAGAGTACCATGGCTACTTAGATTACTCAGGGACTCTATAAGAATTGTATTTCTTTCTTTCTTTCTTTCTTTCTTTCTTTCTTTCTTTCTTTCTTTCTTTCTTTCTTTCTCTTTCTTTCTTTCTCTTTCTTTCTTTCTTTCTTTCTTTCTTTCTTTCTTCCCTTATTTATTTATTTATTTATTAAACTTATTTGCTACCTATCTCACCATGGGGCTACTCTAGGCAACTTACAATAATAAAAAGCAAGGAAATGAAAGGAGTGTAAACAACAGAAGTAAATAATAGGGCCATAAAATAAACAATGAAAAGGGATTCAGTGAGAATGTATCAATATGATAACCCAAAAGATGGACTAGTGGAGCACAGAGAGCAAGAGGGGGACGTGGAGTCTGCCATCAGTCCAGCAGCCCCCATCAGTGTGGAATGCCCGCATCTGGTCCCCAGGCCAACAGGCAGAGCCAAGTCTTCAGGCTATTGTGGAAGGAACAGACTATGGGGCAGATCTTATCTTAGAGGGTAAGATGTTCCAAAGAGCAGGCAGACAAGACTCTTCTGGATCTTGACGGTCAAAGTTTATTGACCAACAGTATCCAAAATAGGTCCTCTCTCCTAGCATAAGTAGGTTGGTCTTGTCCTTTTTTACTTAAACTCTAACAACTAAGTCATAAGTTATATGTTTATATGTGTATGTATTTTACCTTGACAACAAAAATGTGATTTGTTTGTGTATAATGATTTGTTTTTCTATAAATTAGATTAACAATGACACAAACTTGCGTGAAGATTCTGAGTAGCTCCTGACAGACGTTCTTAGCTGTAAAGCTAAGTCTCAGCTAAATGGTTGATAGCTATACTCTGTAGAAGGTAAAAAAATCTCTGCAAAGGAACTAAATTTATCTCTTAGATAACAACTGGAAGTAGGTACTGTGGTCAATGAAAATAGTGGCTATTAGACAAATAGTTATTAGAAAAAGTGTCAAATAGTGCACACCTTGATCCATCCTAATGGATAAGTTTGCCAACACAATCATAACGGATAAGTTTGCCAACACAAAAAATAAATCATGATGAAAATAATACAACATATAAAGGTGGAAATAAAAAATAAAAATGATGTCTCTCACCATACAAGATTAAGGTGATAAGAAAAACTTAAAAAATAATTTCTGTTCAGTTTTCTAGAAATATGATTCACATCATTTGATAAGTTATCCAGTGAAGCTATGGTATCTCGCAAGCTCTGAAGATTTGCTTCTGATAAAATGGTCATCATGCTGACAAACTACGATCTTATTTTAAAATATTTAAATAAGAAATAGAAAACATCAGAGCTTAAACTTTGCTAAAGACTCAGAATATCAGACCTGAAGACTTTAGTATCAGAACTGATAACTATTAACCATGAAATCTCATACCTTCATAGAGACAGCAATTTTTCCTGTTTGCAGCAAAGACAATACTGGATATGATGTAGAAAGGGGCATTGTCTTACCTGAACGCCTTTTCTCAGCATGATGACGGAGAATCCACGGATGGGTTGTCTTAATCTATCTGCTCCAATTAGACAAGTCTGAAATTTAGTACCACCCCCTCTGTGCCAACTGCACCCCAGTTTTAGGCTAAGGCAATACTCTGACTTTAGTCTGACGCGTCTGATCAATATGGGAACCAGGCCAGCTGACCTTATGGGAGGGAGTGGATTCTCCATCATCATGCTGAGAAAAGGCGTTCAGGTAAGACAACGCCCCTTTCTCCAGCATGATTGGATGGAGAACCCACAGATGGGACATACCAAAGCCCTGTGTCCCTAGGGTGGGGAATTAGATTGGGCCTGGGTCCCATCCAACGTTAATGCGTGTTCTAGAACCTTGCGGCCAAATGAAGCCGTGGAAGAGGCATATATATCCATCTTGTAGTGACGGACAAAGGAAGAGGGCTATGCCCATGTTGCTGCTCTACAAATTTCCTCTGTGGAGGCCTGGGTAGAATAGGCAACTGTAGTAGCTGCGCCCCGGGTGGAATGGGCCGTGATATGCCTAGGAGCTTGTAGAGACTGAGTCTGGTATGCCAGAGAAATACAAGCTCTAATCCACCTGCCTATTGTGGGTGAAGAAACCTTCTGTCCTAGTTACGAAGGGTGAAAGGACACAAACAGAGCCTCTGTTTTGCGGAAGGATGAGATTCTCTGTATATAATAATATAAAGCCCTGCGCACATCCAATTTGCTCCACTGAACCTCTATATCGTTAGATGGGTTAGGACAGAAGTCTGGCAAAACTATTTCCTGAGACCTATGATACAAGGAATTAACCTTGGGCACGAAGGATGGTCTAGCCTAAGGGTTACCCTGTCCTTATGGAAAGTACACAGGTCCTTCCTTACTGAAAGAGCAGCCAGTTCAGAGATCCTTCTGGCTGAAGTTACAGCAACAAGAAATGCCACCTTCATCGATAACTGTTTGAACAAACAAGTGTCAATAGGTTCAAAGGGTGGCGAAACAAGTGCCTGTAGAACCTGATGAAGATCCCATGAGGGGTATCTATGTACAGTTGGTGGTCTGGCGTTGTTAGCTCCCTTTAGGAAGGAGCGTATAATAGGGTGATGTGCTAAGGATTCATTGCCGCAGGAAATAACTGTGGCAAGTGCTGCTACCTGCCTGCGGATGGTGCTTGTGGAAAGCCCCTTGTCCAGACCATCCATCAGGAACTCCAAGATAACTGGCACTGAAACCGCCAAAAGGTCAATTTTGTGAACCAAACACCAATTACAGAAGCTTTTCCACGTGGCATCATATATTCTATTCGTCGAGGGTCGCCTGGATTGCTGGATCATGGTTATGACCCTTGACGAATATGAGTCTCGGCCTAAGGCCTGCCTCTCAAGTGCCAGACGGTTAACTGGAGCCATTGAGGGTCCGGATGGCGTAGTTCCCCCTAAATGAGGGAGATGCGATTGGCTGGGATACTCCATGGAGGGGATGTGGAGAGCTCCATCAGGTCAGCGAACCAAGAGCGTCTCAGCCAATGCAGCGCAACCAGGAGGACCTCTGCTCGTTCACGAAGGATCTTCCTGATCGTGGCAGATAGAAGCGGTAGGGGAGGGAAGGCATAGAGCAGTTCCCTGGGCCAGGGACTGCAGAGTGCATCTGTCCCCTCCGCTGATGGAGACGGGAACCTGGAAAGGAATCTGGGAAGCTGTGAGTTGGATGGGGAGGCAAAAAGGTCTAGGGTTGGGGAACCAAACCTGTCCACGATCTCTCTGAACACTTCGGATCCAGTTGCCATTCGGAATGGTCCACGGTGGCTCTACTCAGTGAGTCCGCCTGTTGGTTGGTCACTTCGGATATGTGCTCCGCCCTGATGGAGGCAAGATTTAATTCCGCCCAAGACCCCAGCAATTTGGCCTCCTGCATGAGAGGCCTGGACCTTGTCCCCCCTTGTCTGTTGACATGGGCCTTGGCTGTAATGCTGTCGGTTAAAATCAGGACATGCTGGCCCTGTACTATGTTGCTGAATCTCTTTAGGGCCATGTGTATGGCTCTGAGTTCCAGCCAGTTTATATTGTTCTTTAGATCCTGCTTGGACCACCGACCTTGAGCCCAGTGTGTGTGAAGGTGTGTCCCCCACCCAAACAGGCTTGCGTCTGTGGTGATGGTAATCCTGTCTGGCTCTTTGAATTTTGCTCCCCGTGACAGTGCCGGAGAGTCCCACCATCGAAGGGAGTTCAACATCGACCGTGGAACTCGGACCTTCTGGTGGGATATGCTGGTGTAAAGTCTCTGAAATGGAAGGAGAAGCCACTGTAATTCTCTGGCATGGAGACGTGCCCATGGCACAATTTGCACGCAGGACACCATCTTCCCCAGTAGTTGTGATAGGGATGCCAATGTGACTGCTCTGTCCTTTCGGATCCAACATACAAGGGTCTGAATAGAGTTCCGTCAGTCCTGAGATAGGTAGCCTGTACAATTGTCTGTGTCTATAACAGTGCTCAAATGGAGGAGCCGAGTTGTTGGAACGGTATGACTTTTCTGGAAATTAACAGAAAAACCGTGCTCCTGAAAAACCTTGATGGCTAGGGCGAGGTCTGACTGAGCATTTTGGAATGATGATGACTGAATTAGTATGTCATCTAAATAGCATTGAATTCTAATTGGAATTTGTCTAAGTGGGCTGCGAGCACTGCCAGTACCTTCGTAAATACTCTCGGTGCAGATGAGAGGCCAAATGGTAGGGCTATCTACTGGTAGTGTTGTCGGGCATAACTGAATCTGAGGAATTTGCAGTGGTCAGGAAAAATAGGAATGTGCAAATATGCCTCAGTCTGATCTATTGAGGTAAGGAAGTCACCTTGCCTGATGCTAGCCAGGATTGATTGAAGTGATTGCATCTTAAACTTCTTATACCTCAAGTAAAGGTTTAGACCTTTTAAGTCTAAGATTGCCCTCCAGCCCCCCGAAGCCTTGGGAATGACGAAGAGGTTTGAGTAAAACCCTTGTCCTTCTTGGTCTTGTGGTATTGGTTCAATTGCTTGTATTTGTAATAAATGAGCTATGGCTTCTGACATAAGATCAGCTCTGGTCCTGCTCGTTGGAATAGGGCAAGAGCGGAATCTGTCAGGTGGTTGGGAACAAAATTCTAGTCTCAGACCTTGGGTGACGGTGTCTAACACCCATGCATCTGTAGTGGTGGCTGCCCAAGTGCTGGAATAAAGGGCCAGCCAGCCTCCTATGGGAGGTGAGACTGCGAGATCACTTGCCTCATTTAAAGGAATGGCCCCCTGCGCCTCAAAAGGACCGCTTGGTCTGGATCTGTGATCTGCCTCTGTATGCTGAACGATCTTGCTATTGTTCCTGTCTCTGAAAGGAGGAGCGAGAAGCCTGGGCCCAATCCCAGGATGGGGCTGGCCAAAAGGGCTGCCTTCTGTAATTACTCTGTGACATGCTGTTCCCCGAGCGCTTGTCTCCTTTCTTTGTTGAGTTAACCAAAGTTTTACGTTTGTCCTTACCTTCAGTTAAGTATGGCTCTAGTGCCTTACCAAAGAGATGTCCACCTGTGTAAGGTTTAGAGGCCAGACCCCACTTGGCCTTGGTGTCTGCTTGCCAATTCCTGAGCCAAAGGACCCTTCGTGCTGAGATGTCCGCCGCGATGGTCCGGGCAGTGTATCTGGCCATGTGCAGGGAAGCGTCGGCTAGGTACTGAGACGTGGCCACTAACTTACCCAGATTCTGGTGAGCTCTGAGCTGGTCTGGAGGGATCATGTCCTGGAGCTCCCGTAACCATAGGACTGAAGCCCTGGCCATGGATGTTGCCGCCTTTGTTGCCCAGGCTGATGCCAGGTGGGACCTGCGTAATGCGGACTCAATCTTTTTATCTTCTGCCCTAAGTGCCTCATTTATATCCCCAGGGATGTTAGCATTGGGAAACAATGAGTTCAAGGGCTCATCAATCTCAGGAATCTCCAATAGGGAGGTCAGAGAAGGGGCAACATTGAATAATGTCCTCTCTGCGGCACCAGGACTTGAGAGGGATCCTAAATTCTCCCATTGTTTTTGAACTATATTCAGAAAAAGGGGAAGGCAGGGAATATAGTTCTAGAGACTGAGGGCTCAGTATATATGGCATGGGGACCCTTGGATGTTGTAGGTGGGGTCTCCTGCTCTTGAGGGAGGTTTGCAGTAGTGCAGGCCTTGAGTAGCAGGGAATTAAAGAGTGAATGGTCAAAGAGACCGACAGGAGGGGTGGGGTCAGATGGAGTGATACCCTCGTCCTCTGACATAATCAGGCCTGATGGTTCAGCCCCTGTTGTTTCTAGATCTGATGAAGGTTCATCCATCATCTCTGGAGATTGGGAATGATACATGGATTGTGGGGGTGGCTGTGGGGTGTTGGAAGCCATAAATTGAGCCACAGCCTGGGCTATCATGGACTGAAGATAGTCTGGATTTAAAGTCTGGTTCTCAGGAGGGTGAAGCCCTGCTGCAGTGGGGGTAAATGTGTCCTGGGGGCCCAAATTAAGTGTGTCCTGGCCAGTTGCACCCATCCCTGGAGCCACTCTTGTGGCTGATTCTGATTGGGAAATTCCCCTGGGGGGGACCAGGTCCCTGGGGCTGAGGCACAATGTGAGGAAAGGGGTTCAAAAATGGACCTTCCCATTGTGCCTCTCTGACCTGGGGAGGCCGCCCTCAGTCTTTGGGACTCCTCCTCCCTCATCTGTGGATTAGTGGTTTCCCTGGTTGACTTGGCTCGTTTGGAAGTATTCTTTCCACTTGCCTCTGTTGGATGTTTCCTCTTGGCCGGCTCGTTGGTAGACCTCTCTGCCATGATGAATCTGCTTCGGGCTCAACCTTAGCAAAAATGCCCCCCCTCAGTGTTGTAAACTTACTAAGGGACCCGCAGGGATGATCCGACCCGGTGAGGGGGGTGGGCAATAGGGGGTTGGTAGGCACTGCGTCCTTCCGGAACGAGCTGGCCCTCCCCAATCCAATCAGTCTGTGTGGAGATAATGTTAGCCAAATTTAGAGGCCTCTGCCTCAGGTAGCCATAATCTGCCCTCTGGAATTTGCTGCAGGCAGTCTGGGCCTTAGTCAGTTATAAAAGGGCGGCCGTGAGGCAATTCAAAATGGTGGCCGCAAGGTTCGCGCCCAAAAAACGGCCGTTAGAAGAAGGCCTTGAGGCCTGAGGCCTAAGCTGCGATGAGCCCTCGTTCCGGAGAATCGCTTGGGCTCCTAATGCAGCGGATGGTTGTTAATTGAGGCAGCTGGGAAGCACTGAGGCTGGCCAAGGACCAAGAAGACCTCCAGGCTTTGGAAATTGGGTCCGCGCCCAAAACTTTCTCCTGCTGCTTGCGACGATCTGCTGAGGCCGAGGGACCTAGAAAAGGCTCCCTCCAGGCCTGACGAGCCTCGTCGTCGCTTGCGGAGCCCCCCAGTCGAATGGCAAGGCTTACCCTGTTTCCGGAGCCGCAGGCCGTCAGCGAGCGAAATTCACGTCTTCCGACGATCAGCTGGCAGCTGGGGAATCGTCGGAGCGGCGGCTGGTGAATCAGAGCTTCCGAAGCAGAGGAATGGCTCCTGGTAGGAGGTTTACCTTGCCTCTGGTAGTTCAAATTCGAGCTTGACTCTTAAGGTAGAAATTTGGGAAGTTCTCAGAAGAAGAAAAAAGGGGATTTCTCCCCGAAGGGAAGGGTCTGTAGATGTCAGCCTGTCAGCCTGGCTAGGCAGTAGGCTGAGGATGGATTGATCACTGGAAAAATCTATGTCGATATTGTCAAAAACCAATTAATGAAAATGGGGAGTTAGAACTAAGCTAACAGGAATAAGAAAAAAGGAGTACACAGTCTTCTGCTCCAGGAGCAAAGAAAAACGCGTCTTAGAGCAAAGAGACTTAAGTCTAAAACTGGGGTGCAGTTGGCACAGAGGGGGCGGTACTAAATTTCAGACTTATTCTAATTGGAGCAGATAGATTAATACAACCCATCCATGGGTTCTCCATCCAATCATGCTGGAGAACAAGAATTTTTTTAAAAGTTCCTCTGTCAACTGATACTGAAGTATTTATACTTCAGTTAAAAAAAGGAGAGAATGAAAAGTGAAATGAGCACAATCCAAACAGGTGAATCCACAGATATTACAGGGGTAGTCTAATCATTACAATTCATTTGTCATTATGGTAATTATAAAAGAGCAACATTTCTTGTCCTGAAGGAAACAGTAATAGGCCAAAATATTTATAGTGGCATGAATTAATGCTTTAATGTGTGGGCTTGTCCTGTAAATTTTGGGTAAGAATTTCTACAGATGGTGTTCCTTTAGTATTCAATTATATGTTAATAAAAGATTTAGGTTATTGGTTAAAAAAGAAATATTATAAAACTACATGTCTTTCTGTATCATAAAGCATACATTAGAAAAGTAATCAGCCATGAGTTGAAAATTGTACTGGACAAAATTATTGTGAACTACAGTAAAAGTGACTCATTTAAATTACATCTGTCTACTAGACATTATAAATAAATCAGAATAACTCATGTGATTCTTCTTTACACAAATACCACAAGAAATATTTTGCCATGAGTGTATACAGTGAAGAATGCTTACTTTCTTTGCTCTTGAGCAATAAGAAGAATCTTGAGAATTACTGGTATATGATACTTGATAGAGAAGAATATTTGTAACATAAAATGAGAAGTCCTTGGTGCTTTCTGAGCTTGGTTGTTTTCTTGCAGACATTTCATTATACAGTGATTATATTATCCATTTTCTGTTTTGGGTAATGAAACATCTGCAAGAAAACAATCAAGCTCAGAGAGCACCAAGGACCCCTCAGAGGATACTTGATCTGAAACGTTAGGTTATTTAATGAATATCTTTGAAAATTTTAAATAAGAAAACTCCTACAAACAAGTGAAGCTAAAAACATCTTCAGACAAATTAATATGCTGAGAGAGAAGTTAAGAATTTGGACTCTGAAAATAAAGGAGGACATTATGGATGTCTTCGCAAATGTTGGTGCAACAAACAATAATGAAGTTCTGCCATAAATTGCTAACCATCCTGAAGTGCTGCAAAATAACATTAAGTATTATTTTTTGACTATTACATTGAAAACTATGAATGACTAAGAAGCCTCTTTATTGGATCAATATTAAACCAATCTTACTTTCAGTGAAAAGGAGGAATTAGTGGGCACATGCTAAATCACCTTTTGAAATTAAAGCATTTGAAATAGCTCTTGATTAATTGAATAGAATGAAAAATGAATGCCCTCTGATTGCAAAAAAAAAAGGTTTTAGTTAATGTTCATGCAACTTCCTACATTTTTCTTTTGTACATTGAAATTTTCAGCAGCATTAAAACTGCAGAAAGGAATAATATACAAATGATTTAGGAAGAAATGAGAGTATTTGCCCACTGCTCCACCAAAGTATTTGTGAATCTCAACAAGCACAAGTATCCCCTTAGGTTACATAAGAGAAGATAAACTCTGTTTCTGCCTGTTCAGTTTTTCATAGTAAAATAAAATTGGAAATACATTAGGGGTAAAATACAAGCAAGCTTTATCACTATAATGTTTTGAAGGATAATGATTTGTTTATAGGACCATTTATTGAAACTGCAACAAAATGTTTTCTGAAAATAAATACTGTATTTTCCTTAGGCTTAATCTGCAGTCCTTATAAATTCCATTTTACAATTTGTATCTTTTGCATAACTACTAGGAAATGGTAGGAATGCCATACAATTTGATAATGAGTTTAAAGTGCCATCAGTTTAATCCTGTGTTTCATTGTACTGTACTTGATTTCTGGGCTATACTGCAGAATGGAAAGTCAGTTTATACTTCCTGTATCTACTTTAAGTCCTACTCTTTATGCTTGATGAAATTTATATGTGCTAAAGAGCTCATATAACCAGATTGTTCAGGTTGACCTAGCAATCCACCTGCCTTTGTCTTGATTATATCATATTTACAGCAGTGATTGCAATCTGAAACAGATTTGCCTCTGCTTTAATGTTTTCTTCCAAAAGGTAAATAGCAAGATAGTGTGATCTAATCTGTTTTACAACCCAGTGTTGCAAAATAAGGCTAGAATGTGCATTCATGCATTCAAGGGTAATAATTGGCAAAAGAGTACTTCAGTGAGATTTTTTTCCTGGAAAGATAACATTGCAAATCTTTAGCATACAGATATACAAAATTATAAATAAGTGGGAGGATGACCCATCTCTGTTTTGGTATCTGGAAGACTAAATGGGACTTGCAATGAAATTTTAAATTGTGGGGTGCTCTTTTTGGAATACATCATTATATTTCTCCTTTCACTCATTCTACTTCTCACTCTAAAGTGTGCCAGTACTCCATCACCACTATGTGTTATTCACTAGGCGCATTTTAGGGGGTTTGCTATTTGATTTATTAGCCCCATAAATTTATATTACTCCCAAACTTATATCTTATTTCTGTAGATATTTCCCTTGAACTTTTCTGCACAAAAGCCAGAATTTGGGAAACTAAAATCATCATTCATGCAGAGCACAGGGAAGGAACTTGTGGCATTTCAAAAACGGCAATGCTACAACTGTTGATCTTCCTACCTGTTAGCCTTGCTGACTGGACTGACAGCAACTGTAACTCAGCAGTACTTGGAGGCTCAAAGATTCCTTATCAAATCTGTAAGATAATGGATACTCAACTGGGTATCATTCTTAGAGGTATTTCAGAAGCTTGCCTGCAGGCTGGACAATGTAAAGATGGGGAAATCATAGAAAATTTAATTTTAAGCCTTCATATACAGCATTATAAATGTGTTACATGTAACTATTTACCTGTCACTCATGTAAACAATACTTCCACTTAAACCACACATTTTGGAGTCTAACTTTTGGCAGGAAATATCTTTACTATGGTGTAATATTGTGACCTCTAGCACTGTGCTCAATTTACTTATTAAAGAAAAAAGACTCCTTCATGCAGAACTCATCAACTATGACTTCATGGACATATCCATGTAGTCTTCTTGATACAATTATAGAAGTAATATGCAATTGTGTATTTTCAGGATTTTTTTTCACTTCCCAGATGTCCTGGTGTACTCCCAAGTTGTAACATCCCATCTTTGTTTAGGTTCCAAATCAGAGCAAGTGGTGCCATCTGCTGAGATGCCACAAATTTTATACCAGCTTATAGATTCCCAGAAATCACAACATGGCCAAAGGAGTTTTTATTCCGGCACACCTTGAGGCATTATGATGAGGAAGATGTTTTCAAAATAGCATTGGATCCTTCCTCAAATATAGAGTGCATATGAGTATTTAATTGGGAGTTTACACCAAAGTCTGTCTGCCTCAAACAGGAGGGGAACAAATGCACAAATAAGAGATCTCCACATTAAATATATTAACTCACTGCATATTTTTAAAACACGGTATTCATTGGCTGGGTTTGCATATTCTATTTAGTTAGGATAATTAGTTTTGTCTTCATGTTTTGTGTCAGTCTAGCCATTGTGATTGTTTAATGGCTTATTTCAGGCCAAACTAGTCGTACAGGGGCTTATTCAATAAGCTATAACTTTATATGTTATGTAACTCAGTTATTGTATTCCTATTAATGATTGTGGTTTAAATGCTTAAATAACAGATAGGAGGGGAGAAAGAGAAAGAAAGAGAAGTAGCATCTTGCTAGAAAGCTGAGACTGGCTTCAGCTTGCTGTGCTACCTTGTGCCAATTTGAGCGCTTTGCTCCACTTTGTAACTCCAAGCATGATACATACATGCTCTAGCACCTTTTTTTCCTACTGTGTTTCTGTGATATTCCCTTCATCTCATCTCCAGCATGAAACAGGCTTAAGTGTTCTTCTTTATCCCAAAATAATCCAAGGGCTGTAGATAATTTGTTAGGCTCTTTCACCATCCTTGGAAAAAAAATTGATATAGTCAGTGGTGGGATTCAAATATGTGAACAACTAGTTCTCTGTGTGGATGCTGCTTCTGGAAGTCCATTCTGGGCCTGGGTAACAAAAAAATTATCTATCGGTTCTGCCGAACTGGTGTGAACTGGCTGAATCCCATCACTGGATATAGGAGGTGAGCCAAGTTAATTTATGATTGGGGGGTAGAACAAAGGCTGGTAGCATATTTTCTAAGTACCCATTTTATGAAAAGGCATAAGTTGTTATGCGCTGCAAGTCATCCCATCAGACGCTCTATAGAGTCTAGCTTAGGTTTTCTCATAAAATGGATTAGCTGCAAATGGAGGAAACTCCGGTAACCACAGTGAGTTGAAAGAGAGCCAAAATGTCCTACTTGCCAATAGGAAATTAATACGTCAGCATCATTTTTTGCTGATTCAAGGATGACTCTGGAGAGCAGTTCATCTCAAAAGAGGGGGGAAAACCCAGTGACTAGTGGAGAGTCACCTCACACAGCAATAATTTCTTGATTACACCAACAACCCATTTTCAAACCTCCATATATGTCCACAGACTTCCCAATGCTGGGGAGCCTTATTTTATTTTAACTTGTATTATTGTTTTGTATGCATGGGACAGACAACTATGAATCCCTCCATGGCTGTTCCAATATAACACCCTTGGAAGGAAGACTTTATATGGTCGCAAAAAAAGTTGGGTGACAACTAGATATTAAGAACACAAACGATACCATTCAAAAGCAGTTTTGTTTGGTTTAAAAACAAGTAAATTGGCTGCTCCAAGAACATCTGACAATGCCAGCGTGTTTCAAAATAAGGTATTGCGACCGTTTTAAAAACAGCGCGGTACTGCAACGGCTGAAATCTCGCACCGGAAGCGGCTGCGAGAAAAATGGTTCTTCTCAGCAGCGGAGGAAAAAAGGGGGAGAAGTTGGAAACCGAGCTGGGGAAAAACCAAGCAGTGCTTTGGCAACAAAGTAGTGGTTTATTACTTGGCCACATTAATTAGGAAATTTAAGAGGTAGTTGGGATGGTGGAGAGAAGTACATCCAGTTAAGGAATGAGGCGAAGAGCGGCGACGGAGCAACGACTGCCCAGTCTGAAGCTGAGGCAAATATAGAAAAGCCATCATATCGACGGAGGGGACTGTTTTGGTGCTCTCTCTAGGCACGAAGATGGAGGCTCGCGATTTTTGAGTCAGAATTACGAGCGCCGCAGATTAGCCCCAAGCAGGGTGCGCGAGGTTTGAAGACAAACAACTTCGGCGGCTTTTTCTTGACGCCTGAAGGAGCCCCTTGGCTCTCTTCACGAGAAGGGAATGCGGGCGGGAGGGGGCGCGTGTGTTGCGTGCGTTTCCCCAAGCGCTTCTGCTCTTCCCACTTGCAGCATGTCCCCCTCCCCCGGGATTTGGCAGAGCCTCTCGGAGAGGAGGGATCTTAGTTGGTGGAAATTACCTGAGGAAAATCCCACCCCAAACATAAAGTATTCCAGCCTATTTGCGTATGAAGGGCGGTCCCGGAAGCCTTCCGGGAAGGAGTTGAGTCACCGAGGGAGCATAAAGGGCGAAGGTGCTCCGGATCGCATCCGCAGAGTCAACGCAGAACTGGATAGTTTTTTTTCGCGAAAAGCGCGGAGAAACTTCCCCAAAGTAGGAAACTTCAGGAGAAGTTAAGGGAAAAAGAAAAGTGGACGCCGAGTTGGCTGTTTTCTACCCAAAATTGGACATGATTGTTCCAGCCGTGATTTTATTTTCTCTCTTGGCTTTCAGTCAAGCAGGTTAGTGTTGCTAATTTTTTTTTCGACGGGTTTTTTGTTTGTTTGTTTGTTTGTTCCTTCCGCTGTTGGCTTTCTCTTTTGACTTTTACCGAAGCTTTTCAAGGACATGTTTTTTTATTTTCACTCCTGATGCCTTTACTTTTACGCAGAAATAAAGGTTGAGGGAGTCTTTATTTTTTTAAAAAAAAGCAGAATGAGGGACGTGCAAAGGTTGTTTGATGGCAGTTGTCACAGGAGGTCAATTTGGGATATGAGCAAGTCGGAAGCATGTCAGTCTTAAAGTGTTATGGCTTTATAAGTGAGCTTTATTATATTTAGTGGGATTTGCTCAGAGTGTAAATAGATATAGGATTAGGAGAATTCATGATTTTCTTAGATGCAGGACTCAGCCCAAGAGAAAGATGGATTCTTTGTTCCTTAAGTAACTTTCTGACATGACAAAACTGATAATTTTCTGACAAAATAATAGAAATCAGAAATGTTATATGGAAGAGGGTGCAACAAGGAATAACAAATACAGTTTTTTCCTCATTTTATTTCCTGACCCTTTGGATTTCTATTTTAATATGTTTGACACATATTGGACTGAGAAAGGTTGGGAGCTGATCTCTTATTACCCAGCTAACACCCAGGCCAACCGAGTACAGATGTCTGCATGGCTTTCTTAAGCAGCCCCTGAGCTTTTCTTGTTGGGGGGCTAAGTTATGATTGTCCCACATCATTTCCTGCACCCCTAAGTTAGCCTGACATCTTCTGATGTGGTTGGAGACACTGTCCTCCCCACTAGTGCTGAAATTAATATTCAACCGTTTGTCTATTTCACTGCAACGCAAAAAGCTCATCGGTAGAGCACAAGCATTTCATAACAATTGTTATCAATTGTTGGCATTTCAAATAAGGCTGAAAAGTTCCTTAGATGAAAAGCCTAAATAGCACTAACTTACTCCTTTCTGGAGGTAGTATGATACAATGGTTAAAATATTAATCTTGAGTCCATCTTCAGCCATGGCAACTCACTGGGTGAATTTGGGAGGTAATACTCCCTTATCACAACTGTATTAGGGATGGAGACAAGATTGGAAAAAGTAGAAAATTTGAAGAAATGTACACTATCTAATTTTTCTGAAGGTGAGACAGAATGTAAATCTAACAACATATCATCTTGAAACAGCGATCAGTAGAGAAACAAAGCATGTTCAAGTATTTAATAATGTAGCTTATAACAATCAGTTAACTCACAGTCTATGATAGCCTTCTCCCCCCCCCCAGTCACAAGCCACTTTTGGGATCTTTCGGGTACTTTGGCATTTTAAAAATTGGCTGCTAAAACTAGTTACCATGTGGCTTTTTGTGCCTTGGATGAGGTTTGTCAATCTCAAAGGTATAGCAAGATGCTTCTTAGAGCAAATGTGATCTGATGGTACTGAATGAAAATTAACTTAAAGGATTTGTGTATTTGCACTGATGGAGCTAATTTGCTGGGACTTTACAGGATTTTAACTCAAACTACTTCACATGTCTTACTTCTATTTTAGCCAATCCTTGCTGCTCAAATCCATGCCAAAACCGAGGTTTCTGCATGACGAAAGGTTTTGATCAATATGAATGTGACTGTACACGGACTGGTTTTTATGGAGAAAATTGCACTAAGCGTATGTATTTCTGAAAATATTATAATTGATATAATGAATTTATAAGATAAAGACCATAATCTTTACAGATTATGATTGGGCAAATTAAGGAGAGATTTCTTAAGTGTCTGAAAATAAGATTTCTATCTATGTAACCTAGAGACAGTGTTCTGTGGTAAGGGTTTACTATACTTAAGGGTTAAGGACAGTAAGTGGGGGAGGTTTTAATCATCTGTAATTAAGCAAACAAGATACATAGGCTCAAACCTACAGTCTATAACTTTCGTGAATTTGATGGTGTTGAGAAACTAAAGAGTAACATTTTTATTATATTTGTGCTTTGATTAAACTTTTTTAAAAAAATATATGCTGGATATCTCTTTTCAAGTAGTTTGCAAAAGAAATATTGACAGTAGACAGTATTGAACTACTGTATATCATGCAATCATCTGACTTGATAAAAGGCAATTTCCTAATAAATTTTGTTTCTATACTTTTTCTGCAGCGGAATTTTATACTTGGCTCAGACTTAAGTTAAAGCCTGCTCCAGACACAGTACACTATATACTCACACACTTCAAAGGCATCTGGGATATAATCAACAACATTCCATTCCTCCACAATGCCATAATGAGATATGTTCTAATGTGTAAGTCTTCCAACTCTATTACATTGCTCGTACTGGCTAATCTTGTTTTGTATACTCTACTTGGAAATCAGTCTTATTGAGCTCAGTGAGTTTCTTAAATCTTGAGCTTCCTTAAGTAAGGAAGATTGTAATCTTAATCATAGCTGTAGCTAGTTGTCCCTTCTAGAGAATTTATACATTGATTAAAATTGCTAATAAAAAGCTGATCATGGCATTTGACAAAGCTGCAGTAAATTGAAGTTCTGGTTTTTTATATATGAGTTTGGTGTAATTTGGTATCACTTTGTAAGCCTCCCATAGTCGCTGCAACAGTGATATGGGTATAAATAATAATAAAAAATAAATGGTCCTCTTTAAAGAGAATATTAAATAATTATTTATTATAAATATTAAAAATAAACAAAAATAGAAAAGAAAATACAAATATGGTAAAGAAAACATATATAAAATATGACCTCATCACACCAAGTATAAACAACTTTAGTAACTTGTCACCTTCTCTTAAAATACACCAACAGTCTCTTCTTTCCATATCTCATTTCTTATCTATAAACCAATTCTTAAAGCCTTATCCCTTCAGTCCTGGTCAACAAAACTCTATTAAGGATTACCAGAGATAACAATTATATATCAACTTTCCTCAAATAAACAAATCCTTCCTTTTACTTCTAGCAATCTTGATTTTTAGTTCCTTGAAATAACATCCTAGAATTTTATTTCTTTTCATTATCCTTTGTCCCTTCTCACAAAAGTCTTCAAAAATCTAAGAAATTTCTTTTGTAAATCAGTATACGAAACTGATACAAGTTATTTTGGGTTTGTTGTTTGTATATCCGTTCATTAAGACACCATCTGATTTTATTTATATATCCAGTGTAACATCTTTTTTCCATATCATTCTTATAGCCTGATAAGATAATTAGTAATAATTTCTGAAGCCTATAAAATTATGAGATAAAATATTATATCCAATTTACTGACAGCAAAACTGAGGCTGAATCACGGTATTATTTAAACTTGGAAGTTAAGAGATATGAAACTGAAATCTAATTTTTTGCATCTTATTGGGACATACTTTTTAAAATTTATGTTTGAGATAATGTATGGATTGGTTGTTGCAGATTGTTTAACATTAATACAATTTTTCTCATTTCCTCTTTTAGCCAGATCCCACTTAATTGAAAGCCCACCAACCTATAATAGCCATCATGGTTTCAAAAGCTGGGAAGTTTATTCCAATCTTTCCTACTATGCTCGAGCTGTTCCACCAGTGGATCATGACTGCCCTACCCCTATGGGTGTGAAAGGTAAGGAGGAAAGCAAATCATTGCATGAGGACTAGAGGCAAAGGAATTCATAAATGAAGTAGAATTATGATCACATAGCCAAAACTGTAATATTATAACATAGATCAGGAATTCATAAGAGACAAGACTTTGTTAATAGATACTGCTTCCTCACTGTGTGGATAAAATGGAGTAACAAGTTGTCATGAAACATAAGTAACAAATGCCCAAATGGAACTTAAATATTAGAAAAAGTCATATATTGAGTACTTGATATAGCAGATTTTCTTCTAATGACATATTATGCCAAGCTTGTCAAAGAAATGGGGCATGGGTGATTCTATGAATATATCTGCAGAATTATAATGGCAACCAAATTCATGTATTTATTTATTTTTCACATTTTTGAACCACCTCTTTCACTCAGAGACGGACTCTGGGTGGTGTACAATACTACAATATAAGAACAGAACACCAAAGTTAAAAATTTAGAGACAGGGATGATTAATTGTAAGGCAAAGGGAGGCCTTTATGGCACTAGCCAGCCCCACAGCTGCATGCTCCTCTGGGCTCCTCAAAATTAGTCACCATTTGAAACTAAGACAAGAGACTAGACAAGCACTCCATTGTGCTGGAGCATAATTACGTAGACAAATTCTAATCTGCAAAAAAAGTAGCGATATTTTATACATCAGTATTATGTTTCCTTCTTATTGGAATTCTATTTCAGGAAGAAGCAGAAAATAAGTGTTTGCTTTATATTTCAGGCAAGAAGGAACTTCCAGATTCAAAAGTGATTGTAGAAAAATTCTTGCTAAGGAGAAAATTCATTCCTGATCCTCAAGGCACAAATGTCATGTTCACCTTCTTTGCCCAGCATTTCACTCACCAGTACTTCAAGACAGATATTCAGAAAGGACCAGGCTTCACAAAAGGTCTTGGGCATGGGGTAGGTTTAATTAGATGAGTTGTAACAAGCAAACAACCTTTGTTAAGTGCTGTGTTGAGAATAATTATCTTGAAAATACTGGAGAAGCATTTCTACTGGAGCAGCAGAAACGTAGCAATAGATACACTTCCTAGCAAGTTTCTCTCAACTAATCTGTTCTCCTTGGGAAGAGTGGCATGTTTTGTCATCTAATCAGTTCCTCAAAGAATTAAGTTGTTTCATATCATCCATTCAGATTAGCTATGTTGCATATACTATTCTTGTATCTAACATTTTAATACAAAAGAAATTGGCTTTGTCAGCATCTTCTAAGAGCCAAGAATGTCTTTAAGTAAACCATTCACTTTGCATCTTAGAAGAACAAAGACTATAACTTTTATAAATATAGTTAAGCACTTGAAAAGTTGGATCTGGCCAAGGTTAATACTGGCAGTTTTCAGAATGCTTGACTGGATTGTGCTCAAATGTTGCATGAGATAATGGCAGTGGTGGGATTCTGCCGGTTTGCACCACTTCGGCAAAACCGGTAGCTAATTTTTTGTTGCTCAGGCCCAGAATGGACTTCCAGAAGCAGTATCTACACAGAGAACCGGTTGTTCACATATTTGAATCCCACCACTGGATAATGGGCTATTGAAATTTCATTGATTCAAGGGAATTTGCTCTTTTATTGTTCCCTTCCTGCTGCCCCCTCCAGTATTGTATCATATAGCGCTCTAGAACATTATAGGAATGATCCCTGGCTGGCATTCATTGTATTTATAGCTATTCTCTCTGTCTTGTTTGAGAGTGATTTCTAACTTTTTGTCTTTTGTTCTGTGAACAGGTTGATCTTAGTCACATCTACGGAGAGACTTTGGACAGGCAGATGAAACTAAGACTTTTCAAGGATGGAAAGCTAAAATTTCAGGTGGGTTTAGGTTTCCTGGAGAAATTCCTTCACTTCTACTTGAGACAGTGCTGCCCTACGAAGAAAGGACTAATTCATCTAATGAAAGCGGAAGGCTCAAACTCACTAACTTTTCCATCCGTTTACAAATTTGAAGTGACATTGAGTAGGGCAGAATTCTATTTTTTATAAATTGCATGTATGAAAATGCAATTTTTATTTACTTTTGTTTTTTTTTAATTACAGATGATTGATGGAGAAATGTATCCGCCTACTGTGAAAGAAACTCAGGCAGAAATGATCTATCCACCTCACATCCCTGACCACCTGAAATTTTCTGTAGGACAGGAGGTCTTTGGCTTGGTTCCAGGGCTGATGATGTATGCCACGTTGTGGCTCCGGGAACATAATCGGGTCTGTGACGTCCTTAAGGGAGAACACCCAGAATGGGATGATGAACGACTATTTCAGACTGCCAGACTAATTTTGATAGGTAATTTAACAAATATTACACATACACCTTTGTGTGAAATCTAAAAAATAATATTATTCAGAAATGTAAAGGGAAGGTTTTATCAGCATTCACAAGCTAGAGTGGTTAAGTAGAAGTTCATTGTATAAAACCAGTTCAAATGCTGAACTGTAAAGGAGTTTTTGAACAAAAAGAAATGTTGGATTGAGAGTGATCTCAAGTATTCCATCAAAAAGTGGTTTGGGGCAGGATGAGAAACATAAACATATCCCACTTTCTCAGAATAAAAAGGTGTATCTAGAATAGCTATAGAATTTTCAAAGAAAGGGACCAAGTAGCATGCTATTAGAAAATAATAATCTTTGGGAATTTGGGGGAATGGAGACAGATACAGTTGTAGAAAAGAATATGGGGACGAACCTTATAATGCATTTTTCAGATATCAATGCAACCTATGACAATTTGCATTACCTAATTGAACACCATTTGCCAAAGATGGTTATTATACCTGTAATCGGTATCTGAACTTCACAGAGTCATTCTGTGGTAACTGGGAAATATAATGTTAGTCAAGACAGATCATTTCTTACATTGATTGGGATTATTTGCTTATTATTTGGCATAATTACAGTACAGGATTCTGCCAGGCACATAATAAACCATTTTGGAATAGTCGGTTTAGGTATTTGGTGCTGTCAGTCTAAATTGCAATGCTCATTTGATTGTGTATTTTCTTAAAGGGGAAACCATCAAGATTGTGATTGAAGACTACGTGCAACATTTAAGTGGATACCATTTCAAACTGAAGTTTGATCCAGAACTTCTCTTCAACCAGCGATTTCAGTATCAGAACAGAATAGCAGCAGAGTTCAACACCCTCTACCACTGGCATCCTCTTCTGCCTGATACTTTTCATATCCAAAACCAAGACTACACTTACCAGCAGTTCATGTACAACAATTCCATTATGGTAGAACATGGCCTTTCTCACATGGTGCAGTCTTTCTCCAAACAAAGGGCCGGAAGGGTAAGACTCTTTTCTCCTGTAATAAAGGAGAATATTTGTAGTTCAGGGTTGACTTGAGGGGTCCTTGGTGCTCTCTGAGCTTCTTGTTTTCTTGAAGATGTTTCATTACCCAAACTACTGATGATGTTATCTAGTTTGGGTAATGAAACATCTGCAAGAAAACAAGCAAGCTCAGAGAGCACCAAGGATCCCACTCTTTTCTTCTGTTTCTTCCACCTTTATCAAAATTGCATTTCAACTAACATGAGGAAGCAGACATTTATTTATTTATACATCTATATTTCCCAACGTCTATAATAGCATAGCTATCCTTTGTTAAATCACTACATATCTGAAAATCTTTTAAGAACAGAAAAAGAATAATCCTATTGATACTTGGTCTGATACTATCTGAAATTTTAATTGAGATAGCTTATATGATTTGATATTCTTAATGCTTTGTGTTGAGAATGGCTTTTACATGTAGCATATGCAAAAGAGGTTAGCTAGTAGTTAGCCAAAGGATACTATTTCATTGTTTCATGTTAGACACATAGAAAAGTATCCTTCTTTTATACAGAGAAAGATGCTCTGAGCTTCTGCTTCAGAGCACATGACAAAACATTCCATTTGTTTGAGTCATTCCACATATAAAACTAGATATCCGCAAAAGGGTTCCAGCTGTCTTTTTAATAAACCAGATCTGAGAAGGTGTAAAATCCCAACTCATTTCTCTGTGAAAACTAAATTTTGATAGTTTTCAGGGATAATGCAAATAAGTGACTAAAGTAGCCAAATCAATTTAATTTAGAAAATAGTTCTCTTTTGGTAGTCAGATAAGATAAGGGAAATCCATGCCAAAGGTATAATAAACTATATTATCTTTCCTATTACATACTTATTTTTATTTGAGAGCAAGAGATCAGTAAGCATAACCTTTAAAAGAATAACACTTGTTTTCTCTGGTCTAACATAATTTGCACTGTATTTTTATTGTGATTTTTCATATTATTATTATTGCCAACAGGTAGCTGGAGGTAGGAATGTTCCTGCTATCGTGCAGAAAGTAGCTAAAGCTTCTATTGATCAAAGCCGGCAGATGAGGTACCGATCCTTGAATGAATACCGAAAGTTTTTTATGCTGAAGCCTTTCACATCATTTGAAGAACTTACTGGTAAGACATGCGTGCAAGCAAACAAGCACGTGTATCTCAAAGGTAGATCTTGTGTCCCTAGGTCAATTCTTTGCATCTCCAGTTAAGGAAAGAGTACACAACCTAAAAAGCTTCACTTGATTGCCACTGAATTATAACTTTAATCAAGGGGGAAATGCACAGACAGTTGCAAATACACAGAATTATTGTAATAGCTACATTAATTTTAATAATGAAATACCTATCTCTGCTATGCTTTAAGGCAGATTGTGACCCTGAGCTAGGAAGAATTGCACCACCCTTGCTTTAAGGGATTGAAAGCATCAGGTCCATTGATTTGAGTCTGACGATGTTCTGTGCTGGGTCACCAAGATTAAAACACAATATTCAAGCAATATATTTTACCAAATTTATAAATATTAACCGATAATGTATCATTTAAAATAAAAAGTAAAAATAAGCTAATGATTCTACTTTTAAAAGTAACATGTACAGGTAGTCACATATCAAGAAGAAGGAATTTTTTTTGTATTGAATACAAATATCTTTATTACAGGTGAAAAAGAAATGGCTGCAGAACTTGAAGAGCTCTATGGAGATATTGAAGCTATGGAATTATACCCTGCTCTTCTTGTTGAAAAGCCACGCCCTGGAGCCATCTTTGGTGAGACCATGATTGAACTTGGGGCTCCCTTCTCCTTGAAAGGTCTTATGGGAAATGTCATCTGCTCACCTGAATACTGGAAGCCAAGTACTTTTGGGGGTAGAGTGGGCTTTGACATCGTGAATACAGCCTCACTCCAAAGCCTCATCTGCAATAATGTGAAGGGCTGCCCTGTCACAGCCTTCCACGTCATCAGCTCTGAAACAGTGGCAACAAACAACATCAGTGCATCCAGCAGGTCGATAGATGAAATTAGCCCTGCCGTACTTCTCAAAGAGCGGTCAACTGAATTGTAGAAAGAATCACTATTGCTATATTTATTTATTAATTTATTTATATAACAATATTTATTTATATTTCAAATGGAGCTCTGTATATTTTCCTGTGCATTGACATTTAATTCAGGATGTCTGACTTGAAGGGGTTCTTGCTTAGATTTGCAGGACAGATTCTCTTCATTCCTCATTATATTTTCTGTACCATAATGAGATATGTGAGATATTCTAAAATGGATCAAGGACCACAGATTTGCTGCTTTAAACACAAACAATAATCTTGAGTGGGTTTTTTTTAACATGACATCATGATGGTAAAGCACAGTGGTTCTCAACCTGTGGGTCAGGACCCCATTTGGGGTCGAACGACCATTTCACGGGGGTCGCCAAACAATGCAGTCCGCCATTTCCCCCCCTTTTCCTTAGCTGTGCTACTCCCTTTCATTCTATTGGCTTTTGAAAGCCAATAGAATAGACTCTCTTGAATAGAGTCTAATTCTATTGGCTTTCAAAAGCCAATAGGAATTGTCCAGGCCGTCTCTGCCCTGCTGAGCCCGCCAAAAGTCCCAGTCTGCAAACGGTGCTGCACCAGTTGAGTAGTCCTCGACTTACGACCGGTTGAGTAGTCCTCGACTTATGACCGGTTGGGGGGTCGCAACATTAAAAAGGTTGAGAAACACTGGTAAAGCAGGTTATGTATTATTAATTCACTGTCAAAAAAGTATTTAACTAGTTAACACCCTTCAAGAAATGGCCTTACCAAATAAATGAGGAATAGAAAAGTGAGAAGTTATGCACTTTTATATTATTGAGCCAAAATTTATGGTATGTTTAAATTAGGCTCTCTGTTAACTGTACAAAATTAAGAAGCAGAAAATGAATTTTGTATGAGAAATTGTAAGATTTTGAAAACAAAGAATTTTTTTACAACCCAATTTCATTTCCTGGTAGTCTCATCTCAATTTAAAAAAATATCCCCTTTAAATATAAGGCATTGCTTTTTGATGCAGTTCCTATATATCTCTTTACTAAATGAATAGGAACAAGTAATCCCACCAAAATACAATTTGTTTTTCTGTGTTTTCAAATTTTTCATCTGTATCCTTTTTTATTTTCAGAAACTGTAAGAAAATTACCCAATACCTGTAAAATGCACTTTTAGATTAAGCAGTTTAATAATTTTCCAACAATAAGATAGTAAGTCATTTTTCTTTTCAATTTGCCATCAGGTTTCCACAGAGTATGTGGTAACTAACTTCTTTTTATTTTCCTATATCGCTTATATGGTGGGGAAGAGCCTTTCTTCCATAGGGGAGAAGTGTGAGTTCTGGATGTTATTATCCAGAACCCTGCCACTCTTGCTGGTTTTCAGCATGATTTTGAAATCTGGAATCTCTCTTTTAGCATTGCACTTTATGCAAAGAAGGCCAGTTCAACATTAACACCTTAACACTACATTTTGTGTAATACTATTCAGGTAGATTATAGATCCTGTAGTTGACTTAAAACTTGAAAAATGTAGTTCTTTTGTATTATGTTTGTTAAATGTTAAATATTTTATATGGTTGAAGAAATATTGAAATCTAATAAGGTCTAACACACTACTTGCTAAGAGTTTTACTTTTTGGAGGCTCTAATTAGTGCCCAATTTTGATGGTATGTGTGAAGATTATTTTTAAAAGATGAATAATGAAAGGGAAAAATATTGCTGGCTGGAAAAAGAAATCTCAGGATAATCAGAGTACCGTTAGGGTGCTTTTAATAAAGTCTTGTTGCTGTTAGTGTTATGTCACTGGAACTTACAGAGAAGAATCTCTAGCAGATTATGTTCAACTATTAAGACAACATTGTCTTACTTAAATTGGTCGCCCATGTATCTTTAAATTTCCTATCGCTGTGATTTTTTTAAAATTGTCTTTTCTTCAGCAGTACGGTACCCTGCCCTTTCTTGAACTGAATGTTTAATTTTAATATTTTCCCTTAGTGCTTCATCTTGGTCAGTGTTGCCTCTTTTCATCTGCTCGTCTTTCATTGCTCTGTTTGTCTTTCATACCTTTTGTACAGTACTTGTATTATATAAATGCTGTGTAATAACTGGTACTACACTGTAAAATGCCATGCTGCAGAATCATGTTTTTTTCTGCATTTGTTTAATGTATTTATCAAACAAGTCATTTTGCTTTTATAATAGGTTTCCATTTCTTGAAGAAGGGCAGAGAGGAAAAAAAAACCCCAAGAAAACTAATTTATCTCAGCAAGCTGGTCTTGGTTGGGTGTTTAGATTATAGCGGCTTATGTACAAAATGAAAGCCAAGATGTTGAGGAACCCAGAGAAAATTTGACAATCTGGTGGATTGAAGTGTATATTTGTTAAATATTTTTACTTCATTCTTTAGTTCCCAGAACATTTTATAAAAACAAGAGACAAAAGAATTCCTGAATATAACCTAACAATTTAAATAAGTTCCATGCAGGAAATAGATTTTCTTTTCTGAATTGTGGCCTCTTAAATGTATTAATGAAAATGAATGTATAATTTATTGATGTAATTATTTAAATTATATTAAGATATAATTTTAATTATATTTTTTACTTTCACAGTGTGCATAAAATGTCAAAAATAAATTTTAATATGCATTTTGAGTTTGTTTGTTTTTTAAGTACCATAAAGGTGAATTTCAAAATTGATTATTGCAGTCACTTTGGAACGGGTTGGGAGCAGTGGTGGGATTCAAGTATGTGAACAACGGTTTTCTGTGTGGATGCTACTTCCGGAAGTGCATTCTGGACCTGGGCAACAAAAAATTAGCTACCGGTTCTGCCAAAGTGGTGCGAACTGGCTGAATCCCACCACTGGTTGGGAGCCACTAGGTTTGGGGAAAGAGTTCAAACTTAATGATGAATAAATTAATCCATGAATTCTACTCAGAAGATCTGAATGGCACCTCTATATGAATAGATAGAAATGATTAATTGTAAGTATTAGATGGATATGAAGGACCCACCTCAATTAAGCAACTTGAGAATTCAATTGCTTGGAAGAAGGGAGGAGTTTCCTTCATGGGTTTCCTCCTTCCCATTGGTGAGGTATAGGTAGTCCACAATTTGGAAATATGATTTAAAATGTTTCTATAGGCCTCTATTACCCTGTATTTCCCATTAAAATCAATGACCCTAGTAAAGAATAGTCATTAAGACACATCTCCATAGCTTCAGATTTCAATTCCCAGCCTTTGCAATGCAGCAGTTCCAGAGGACATTTGTGGATTCTCCAACAATGATGCAGTTGATTGAAAGAATTGTAGGGACTACCACTAGAAACATTTTGGAATCAATCCAAAGCATTGCAAAGCTGGAGATAAAATATCCAGTGTTCAAAGGGATTTTTGAGACAGCTGGAAAAGGATAGGACTTCTAGCTTTGCAGTTTTTCAGAATTTCAGTAAATCAGAATTTCAAAAGGAAACTCACACAAATGAAAGCAATGGGGGAACTCTATCCCATACCTGAATAGGTAGGGACAGTCATGAAAGAAAAAGGCATATTAGCCTGGGAATGACTAAAAGTCTTTATTGCAAGAAAAGATAAAATAATTGAATTGATAACATTAAACAAGTAAATCAATTTACAGTAATCTTATCATGGCTAGAAACTTGTAGATCACAGTCTCTGGCTTCCCATCATGTGTGAATCCTGCCAAATGTAGCTTATTCAAAGGCACAGCTTTAAAATCACAGTTTAATATGGTTCATGAAGCCAAACTATGGGTGAGACTGGCACTTTCAGGTCTGCTAATTCACACTAGATTTCTAGTAATATGGGATTCCCCTTATAAACTGTCATTAAAATCATACTAACTACTAATCCATTCCTGGTTATCAGCTACAGGGTTCCATAAGAAATAACATGGAGCTGTTTAATTTTTGTATATGAGAACTATGGCCAGGCCTGATTCTACTGCAAGGAGGTAGGAATGCAAAAGTCCCACACACCATATTTCCTTCCTTTTTAAAACTATCAGCACTGCTCTTGGAATTTGTTTAAATCACTAGCTGGGTTTTTCCTTCCATGCTCATGAAAGCAAATGCCATGGTCTTAGCCAAGGTTTTTTCCTACGTACAACAAAACTCAGGAAAGCATTGTGTGGTTAAAGATTATCTTTGAAGCACGAGGACTGTTCCCCATGATATGGATATGGAATCATAAAAGTTGCAAACCAACTTAGAAAATAATTTCTTCTTAGGCCATTAGACAGCATAGGAAATGAGGTAGGCTGCAGTCACAGGCTTCTTTGATTTTAAGGAGCCTTATATTATCAAGGTAGAACAGAGCATTTTAAGCCTCTGAAAGACTGGTGGACATACTAGTCTTTTAAGAAATCCCACCCTATTTTATTCATCCTCTGTCTTCCATGCATTTTTTAACTCATATTTTTGGTTCACTGAAATCAATGACAGGATTTAAGAATATGTGGGAAACCTGATATACTGAAATTACTCAAATTTTAAGGTGACCAACCGTCCTCCTTTAGGAAGGACAGTCCTCCTTTTGTAAGTTCTGTCCTCCCTTGAAAAGTGTCCTCCTTCATGTCCTTCTATTTGAAGACTAATCTTCAGGGCTTTTTTTTCTCATAGAATGCTTAGAATGGCGTTCCGGCACCTTTTTTTTGATGTTTTTTTTTTCAACTTTTGCATGTGCTGTGCTACTCCTGCTATTGGCTTTTGAAAGCCAATAAGAATTGCTGCTGAGCGCACCAAAACACCAGGTCGGCAAACTTTGGACATGCAAGTTGTCTGTATTATTGTTGCAATGAATAAAATGTTTCTTTTATTTACATTTTTTTTCTTCAATTTATTTGTGTCCTCCTTTTCATTGTAAAAAAGTTGATCACCTTATCATACTTTTTGTTATCACTGATTAAATGCACTGCTTTAATTGAAAATATTGTTCTGTCTGATCATGTAAAACACCTTTTCTCTGATGGGCTCCTTTTCTGTGTTGTCCTTGGGGCAATGACCCTTAGCATATGTAAAACATGTTAAGCTCAAAAAACAGAATTTTTCCAAACAGCTCTTCGAATTTTAGTGAAAGTGTAGATCCAACCATACCATGAAAGATTTAGTGTTCAGAATAACAGTGGATACCCCTTATTTGGGGGTCAAAGCAATCAATGTCAATCCCAGAACTGCTATTTTCAGTTTGAAATGGGTCATTTTGAATTTAAAATAATCTGTATACTACTCAGAGCCTCCTCCCCTATTTTTAAAAGCTCTACAATGAAAATAACATCATTGCAGCACTTCCTACACATAATAGTAAAAGGGGAACAATCTAGTTCTTCAGAAGAAGATGTTGCCTATTTCTGACCCAGTGGTGGGATTCAGCTGGTTTGCACCAGTTCAGTAGAACCGGTAGCTACGTTTTGCTGCATTCGGAAAACCGGCTGGCTTCCAGAAGTCCAGTTTAGGCCTCAGAACAGCCCACTGGAAGTGCATGGATACCACTTCCAGAAGTCCGTTCTTGGCCTCAAAGGCCCAGGCCTGCATCAAAGAAGAGAACTGGTTGTTCCCTTGAATTCTACCACTGGCGTGAATTCTATTTTTTAATGACCATAGTTTACAACTCACTGGATCATGCAATAGGGTATTAAATAAATCAGACATATGGATGTATTCAAAATTACCTTATATTGCCTTACATTAACTGACTGCACTCATATGATTAGCTCAGGTTCTGACCATAGTTCAGTAAACAGGCTTGTCCTTGCAAATGAACACAAAACTGATTTGTTGCTGTAATTTTTTTCTATCAGTCTCCCGGAGAATTGAGTAGAGAGACAAATAATAATAATAATAATAATAATAATAATAATAATAATAATAATACTATGGCAAAAGCAAGCAAGGGTAGTACCAATAGTCATAGGCTCCTTGGGTGCAATCCCAAAACAACTGGAGCACCACTTGAACACCATTGGCATTGACAAATTCTCTATTAGTCAATTGCAAAAGGCGGCCTTATTAGGAACTGCTTCCATCCTGCGACGATATCTGTAATACCATCAAACATCCACATCTGCCTATCCCAGGTCCTGGGTAAGGACTCGATAGGTAGACAAAATGCCAAATCCAGTCTGAACATCTGGCTGACTGTGCGATGATCGATAATAATAATAAGTAGCAACAATGGTGCATTGGAAGATCTGCAAAAAATATCATTTGCCTCTAAGCAAAAACTGGTGGGATCATAAAATAGAGAAAGTCATAGAAAATGATAAAATTAAACTGCTCTGGGACTTCAGAATTCAAACAGACAAGCACCTGCAACATAACACCCCAGATTTAACAATTTCGATAAGAAAGACAAAAAAGTCTGGATAGTGGATGTGGCAGTGCCTGGAGATAGCAGAATAGAAGAGAAAGAACTGGAGAAGATAACAAAATACAAAGACCTACAAATAGAAATAGAAAGACTGTGGCAAAAGCAAGCAAGGGTAGTACCAATAGTCATAGGCTCCTTGGGTGCAATCCCAAAACAACTGGAGCACCACTTGAACACAATTGGCATTGACAAATTCGCTATTAGTCAATTGCAAAAGGCGGCCTTATTAGGAAATGCTTCCATCCTGCGACGATACCTGTAATACCATCAAACATCCACATCTGCCTATCCCAGGTCCTGGGTAAGGACTCGATAGGTAGACAAAATGCCAAATCCAGTCTGAACATCTGGCTGACTGTGCGATGATTAATAATAATAATAATAATCCCCCAGTGAGGCACTACCTTGACGTGGTTGTGGGGCTTGTGTACTCTGAGGAAGATGAGAGCTATGCCAGAGGTTCAACCATACTGGACAGGTCTCATCAGAGGAGTCAGACAAAGAGTGTCTCTCCCATAAAAAATATGGTGAGACGTAAATTTCAGAATGCCATACCGGCTCGGATGTCGCCCGGGTTAACAAGGTCCGCGCTAGATATTGGAGTTCTGGATATCTGGTGAAAAATGGGTTACAGGATTCAGGACTGTTGGCTCAGCAACCAGGGCCAGCAGCTGCAGAACTACTGGAAGAAAAGGTGTTTACCCGTCGCAGATACACAGTGATGGAAAACAAAGAAATAATGATCTGTTACTACAGATCAAGTCCAACAAGAAGAGGATATCTAAAACGAATGCACCAGTTCTGGAAAGAACAACATCCAGAATCAGAAATAACAGAACAGAGACTAGCAGATCAACGCCGATTTATAATACGAAATAAAGTATTCACAGAAACAGAATTGGACGAACTGCAAAGGTTTACCCAGGGCAAAGAAATCAAAGCCTTACCAGAAGTAATTCAGAATGTAGAGGCAAACCAGGGGGAGTTGGCAGTGAAGGAATCCAGCAGAGATATACAACTGTTCTCATTTGGAAACCAGGCACCTCTTCCTCAGGAAGAACAAAACCCTCTAACTAAAGAAATAAAAGAATTGAAACAAAGAATAACTGAGCATCTAGAACAGCACAAAAACAACAGAATAAGGCTGCCTGCATTGAAGCTTGTTCCAAAGAAACAGCTAGCACAAGCATTAAAAGATGCAAATACTGCAATATCAAGTATAAGCACCAATTCACTGCAAGAAACAAACCAACTAATGTACAGCACAGCTGCAGTTATAACAGAATACCTGGGATGCAAAATCAACAAAAAAGAAAAACAAACAAACAGTGCACCAGAAAAATGGAAGGTTAGACTAGAAAATAAGATCAGCAAGTTAAGATCACATGCAAGCAAGCTAGAACAGATGAAAGAAAAGAAGCTGAAGAACAAGAAGACCAAAGAATACCTAATCAAGAAATACCACTTAGAAACAAGGAAGATCAAGGAAGCACTGGAAATAATAAAGCAACAAATAACAGCTATAGCCAGGAAAATCAGTAGATATGAAGCTCGAATTGCAAACTATAGGCAGAACCTCCAATTTCAATCCAATCAGAAACGTTTCTACCAATCCATCAATGGAGAAACTGCAAGGAATCAGTCAGTACCTGACAAGGAAGAAACAGTGCAGTTCTGGAAGCAGATATGGGATAACCCAAAGAAATACAACAAGGATGCGGCTTGGTTAAAAGAGGTGGATGCAAATAAAACAGAAGTTGAAATGAAAGAACTAGTAATAACAACAAAAATGGTAGAAAAAAGAGCAAAGAAAATCAAAAATTGGTCAGCACCAGGTGAAGATGAACTGCATGGGTTTTGGTTGAAACATCTAACTGTTATACACCCACTCATTGCCAAACAGTTCAACAATATACTACAAGGAGGAGAAATTGAAAAGTGGCTAACAACTGGGAAAACCTACCTAATAATGAAAAATCCAGCAAAAGGGGCAACACCAGGTAACTACAGGCCAATTACCTGCTTACCAACAACTTTCAAATTACTAACTGGTGTGGTAGCTGATGCAGTGCAACAGCATCTAGTTGAAAACAATCTCTTTCCACCTGAGCAGAAAGGAAACCGCCCCAATAGCAGAGGAACAAAAGATCAACTCCTAATAGACAAAATGATCTTGGAAAACTGCAAGAGAAGGAAGACCAACCTGAATGTGGCATGGATTGACTACAAAAAGGCATTTGACTCTCTGCCACATGATTGGATAATAAAGTGCCTAGAAATAACAGGAGTCAGTAGAAACATCAGAAAATTTGTGCAAAGATCGATGGCACAATGGAAGACACAGTTGCAGATCAATGGTGAGAGGCTGGGAGAGGTTAATATCAAGAGAGGAATATTTCAAGGAGATTCATTATCACCATTACTATTTGTTATTGCACTGTTTCCTCTGTCAACAATACTGAATAACTCAGGACATGGCTATCAAACATCAAAAACATCTGCCAGACTATCCCACCTCCTTTATATGGATGATCTGAAGCTGTATGGAAAAAACATCATCTGAAATAGAATCGCTGCTCAACACTGTCCGTATATATAGCCAAGATATTGTAATGGAGTTTGGCTTGGACAAATGTGCCACACTTACTATCAAACAAGGAAAAATAATGAAAACTGAAGGAATCAAGATGCCCCACGAAAATAACATTAAGAGTCTGGATGAGGAAGAGTACTACAAATACTTGGGTATCCTTCAAGCTGACAACATCAAGCACACTGAAGTCAAGAAAAAGATTAGAGGTGAATACATCAAGAGAGTGAAGAAGATCTTAAAATCCAAACTCAATGGAGGAAATACCATAAAGGCAATCAACACCTGGGCAATCCCAGTCATTAGGTACACAGCTGGAATAGTGGACTGGACTCAAGCAGAACTAAAAGCAATGGATAGGCAGACCAGAAAAATAATGACAATGAATCATGCCCTTCATCCACGCAGTGACATTGATAGACTTTATCTACCAAGGCAAATAGGTGGGCGTGGAATGCTACAAGTACATCAGATGGTTGAAGAAGAAAAAATGGCTTTGGAAGAATATCTGAAGAACAATGATGAAGATGCACTGAAATTAGTATATCAGGAAGGCTTACTAACTACTGGAGAGACCAAACTGGCCTACAAGAAAGACCAAATGAAGAACAGAATAGAGGCATGGGAAGACAAAGCAATACATGGCCAATACATGAAAAAAATAGCTGGGAAAGCAGATAACAATAAAACCTGGCAATGGCTAAGAGCAGGAAAATTGAAGAAAGAGACCGAGGGACTAATTCTGGCTGCACAAGACCAAGCCTTAAGGACAAATGCATATAAAGTCAAAATTGAGAAGACAGCAACAGACAGTAAGTGCCGCCTATGCAAAGAAGCTGAAGAAACAGTGGACCACCTGGTCAGCTGTTGCAAGAAGATTGCACAGACTGACTACAAGCAGCGGCATGACAAAGTAGCAACAATGGTGCATTGGAAGATCTGAAAAAAATATCATTTGCCTGTAAGCAAGAACTGGTGGGATCATAAAATAGAGAAAGTCATAGAAAATGATAAAATTAAACTGCCTGGGACTTCAGAATTCAAACAGACAAGCACCTGCAACATAACACCCCAGACTTAACAATTGTCGATAAGAAAGACAAAAAAGTCTGGATAGTGGACGTGGCAGTGCATGGAGATAGCAGAATAGAAGAGAAAGAATTGGAGAAGATAACAAAATACAAAGACCTACAAATAGAAATAGAAAGACTGTGGCAAAAGCAAGCAAGGGTAGTACCAATAGTCATAGGCTCCTTGGGTGCAATCCCAAAACAACTGGCGCACCACTTGAACACCATTGGCATTGACAAATTCGCTATTAGTCAATTGCAAAAGGCGGCCTTATTAGGAACTGCTTCCATCCTGCGACGATATCTGTAATACCATCAAACATCCACATCTGCCTATCCCAAATCCTGGGTAAGGACTCGATAGGTAGACAAAATGCCAAATCAAGTCTGAACATTTGGCTGACTGTGCGATGATCGATAATAATAAGAAGAATCCCCCAGTGAGGCACACCTTGAGTGGTGTTGTGGGGCTGTGTACTCTGAGGAAGATGAGAAGCTATGCCAGAGGTTCAAAAAACTGGACAGGTCTCATCAGAAGGAGTCAGACAAAGAGTGTCTCTCCCATAAAAAATATGGTGAGACGTAAATTTCAGAATGCCATACCGGCTCGGATGTCGCCCGGGTTAACAAGGTCCGCGCTAGATATTGGAGTTCCTGGATATCTGGTGGAAAATGGGTTACAGGACTCAGGACTGTTGGCTCAGGGCCAGCAGCTGCAGAACTACTGGAAGAAAAGGTGTTTACCCGTCGCAGATACACAGTGATTGAAAACAAAGAAATAATGTTACTACAGATCAAGTCCAACAAGAAGAGGATATCTAAAACGAATGCACCAGTTCTGGAAAGAACAACATCCAGAATCAGAAATAACTGAACAGAGACTAGCAGATCAACGCCGATTTATAATACGAAATAAAGTATTCACAGAAACAGAATTGGACGAACTGCAAAGGTTTACCCAGGGCAAAGAAATCAAAGCCTTACCAGAAGTAATTCAGAATGTAGAGGCAAACCAGGGGGAGTTGGCAATGAAGGAATCCAGCAGAGATATACAACTGTTCTCATTTGGAAACCAGGCACCTCTTCCTTAGGAAGAACAAAACCCTCTAACTAAAGAAATAAAAGAATTGAAACAAAGAATAATTGAGCATCTAGAACAGCACAAAAACAACAGAATAAGGCTGCCTGCATTGAAGCTTGTTCCAAAGAAACAGCTAGCACCAGCATTAAAAGATGCAAATACTGCAATAGCAAGTATAAGCACCAATTCACTGCAAGAAACAAACCAACTAATGTACATCACAGCTGCAGTTATAACAGAATACCTGGGATGTAAAATCAACAAAAAAGAAAAACAAACAAACAGTGCACCACAAAAATGGAAGGTTAGACTAGAAAATAAGATCAGCAAGTTAAGATCACATTCAAGCAAGCTAGAACAGATGAAAGAAAAGAAGCTGAAGAACAAGAAGACCAAAGAATACCTAATCAAGAAATACCACTTAGAAACAAGGAAGATCAAGGAAGCACTGGAAATAATAAAGCAACAAATAACAGCTATAGCCAGGAAAATAAGTAGATATGAATCTCGAATTGCAAACTATAGGCAGAACCTCCAATTTCAATCCAATCAGAAACGTTTCTACCAATCCATCAATGGAGAAACTGCAAGGAATCAGTCAGTACCTCACAAGGAAGAAACAGTGCAATTCTGGAAGCAGATATGGGATAACCCAAAGAAATACAACAAGGATGCGGCTTGGTTAAAAGAGGTGGATGCAAATAAAACAGAAGTTGAAATGAAAGAACTAGTAATAACAACAAAAATGGTAGAAAAAAGAGCAAAGAAAATCAAAAGTTGGTCAGCACCAGGTGAAGATGAACTGCATGGGTTTTGGTTGAAACATCTAACTGTTTTACACCCACTCATTGCCAAGCAATTCAACAATATACTACAAGGAGGAGAAATTGAAAAGTGGCTAACAACTGGGAAAACCTACCTAATAATGAAAAATCCAGCAAAAGGGGCAACACCAGTCAACTACAGGCCAATTACCTGTTTACCAACAACTTTCAAATTACTAACTGGTGTGGTAGCTGATGCAGTACAACAGCATCTAGTTAAAAACAATCTCTTTCCACCTGACAGAAAGGAAACTGCCCCAATAGCAGAGGAACAAAAGATCAACTCCTAATAGACAAAATGATCTTGGAAAACTGCAAGAAAAGGAAGACCAACCTGAATGTGGCATGGATTGACTACAAAAAGGCATTTGACTCTCTGCCACATGACTGGATAATCAAGTGCCTAGAAATAATAGGAGTCAGTAGAAACATCAGAAAATTTGTGCAAAGATAGATGGCACAATGGAAGACACAGTTGCAGATCAATGGTGAGAAGCTGGGAGAGGTTAATATCAAGAGAGGAATATTTCAAGGAGATTCATTATCACCATTACTATTTGTTATTGCACTGTTTCCTCTGTCAACAATACTGAATAACTCAGGACATGGCTATCAAACATCAAAAACATCTGCCAGACTATCCACCTCCTTTATATGGATGATCTGAAGCTGTATGGAAAAACATCATCTGAAATAGAATCGCTGCTCAACACTGTCCGTATATATAGCCAAGATATTGTAATGGAGTTTGGCTTGGACAAATGTGCCACACTTACTATCAAACAAGGAAAAATAATGAAAACTGAAGGAATCAAGATGCCCCACGAAAATAACATTAAGAGTCTGGATGAGGAAGAGTACTACAAATACTTGGTATCCTTCAAGCTGACAACATCAAGCACACTGAAGTCAAGAAAAAGATTAGAGGTGAATACATCAAGAGAGTGAAGAAGATCTTAAAATCCAAACTCAATGGAGGAAATACCATAAAGGCAATCAACACCTGGGCAATCCCAGTCATTAGGTACACAGCTGGAATAGTGGACTGGACTCAAGCAGAAGTAAAAGCAATGGATAGGCAGACGAGAAAAATAATGACAAGGAATCATGCCCTTCATCCACGCAGTGACATTGATAGACTTTATCTACCAAGGCAACTAGGTGGGCGTGGAATGCTACAAGTACATCAGATGGTTGAAGAAGAAAAAATGGCTTTGGAAGAAGATCTGAAGAACAATGATGAAGATGCACTGAAATTAGTATATCAGGAAGGCTTACTAACTACTGGAGAGACCAAACTGGCCTACAAGAAAGACCAAATGAAGAACAGAATAGAGGCATGGGAAGACAAAGCACTACATGGCCAATACATTAAAAAAATCGCTGGGAAAGCAGATAATAATAAAACCTGGCAATGGCTAAGAGCAGGAAAATTGAAGAAAGAGACCGAGGGACCAATTCTGGCTGCACAAGACCAAGCCTTAAGGACAAATGCATACAAAGTCAAAATTGAGAAGACAGCAACAGATAGTAAGTCCCGCCTATGCAAAGAAGCTGAAGAAACAGTGGACCACTTGGTAAGCTTTTGCAAGAAGATTGCACAGACTGATTACAAGCAACGACATGACAAAGTAGCAACAATGGTGCATTGGAAGATCTGCAAAAAATATCATTTGCCTGTAAGCAAAAACTGGTGGGATCATAAAATAGAGAAAGTCATAGAAAATTATAAAATTAAACTGCTCTGGGATTTCAGAATCAGAACGCAGCACCTGCAACTACAACCAGCTTAACATGTCAAAGAAAAGACAAAAAGTCTGCTATATGGACGTGGCAGGCATGGAGATAGCAGATAGAAAGAAAGAACTGGAGAAGATAACAAAATACACAGACCTACAAATAGAAATAGAAAGACTGGGGCAAAAGCAAGCAAGGGTAGTAGCAATAGTCATAGGCTCCTTGGGTGCAATCCCCAAAACAACTGGAGCACCACTTGAACACCATTGGCATTGACAAATTCGCTATTAGTCAATTGCAAAAGGCGGCCTTATTAGGAACTGCTTCCATCCTGCGACGATATCTGTAATACCATCAAACATCCACATCTGCCTATCCCAGGTCCTGGGTAAGGACTCGATAGGTAGACAAAATGCCAAATCCAGTCGGAACATCTGGCTGACTGTGCGATGATCCATAATAATAATAATCCCCCAGTGAGGCACTACCTTGACGTGGTTGTGGGGCTTGTGTACTCTTAGGAAGATGAGAGCTATGCCAGAGGTTCAACCATACTGGACAGGTCTCATCAGAGGAGTCAGACAAAGAGTGTCTCTCCCATAAAAAATATGGTGGGACGTAAATTTCAGAATGCCATACCGGCTCGGATGTCGCCCGGGTTAACAAGGTCCGCGCTAGATATTGGAGTTCCTGGATATCTGGTGGAAAATGGGTTACAGGACTCAGGACTGTTGGCTCAGCAACCAGGGCCAGCAGCTGCAGAACTACTGGAAGAAAAGGTGTTTACCCGTCGCAGATACACAGTGATGGAAAACAAAGAAATAATGATCTGTTACTATAGATCAAGTCCAACAAGATGAGGATATCTAAAACGAAGGCACCAGTTCTGGAAAGAACAACATCCAGAATCAGAAATAACAGAACAGAGACTGGCAGATCAACGCCGATTTATAATACGAAAGCAAGGTAATTACCAATAGTAATAGGCTCCTTGGGTGCAAACCCAAAACAACTGGAGCACCACTTGAACACCCTTGGCATTGACAAATTCGCTATTAGTCAATTGCAAAAGGCGGCCTTATTAGGAACTGCTTCCATCCTGCGACGATACCTGTAATACCATCAAACATCCACATCTCCTATCCCAGGTCCTGGATAAGGACTCGATAGGTCGACAAAATGCCAAATCCAGTCTGAACATCTGCTGACTGTGCATATCCAAATAATAATACTAAGTAATAATAATAATAATAATAATAATAATAATAATAATAATATAATAATAAAAGCAAAAGAAATCAAAGCCTTACACGAAGTAATTCAGAATGTAGAGGCAAACCAGGGGGAGTTGGCAGTGAAAGAATCCAGTAGAGATATACAACTGTTCTCATTTGGAAACCAGGCACCTCTTCCTCAGGAAGAACAAAACCCTCTAACTAAAGAAATAAAAGAATTGAAACAAAGAATAACTGAGCATCTACAACAGCACAAAAACAACAGAATAAGGCTGCCTGCATTGAAGCTTGTTCCAAAGAAACAGCTAGCACAAGCATTAAAAGATGCAAATACTGCAATAGCAAGTATAAGAACCAATTCACTGCAAGAAACAAACCAACTAATGTACAGCACAGCTGCAGTTATAACAGAATACCTGGGATGCAAAATCAACAAAAAAGAAAACAAACAAACAGTGCACCAGAAAAATGGAAGCTTAGACTAGAAAATAAGATCAGCAAGTTAAGATCACATGCAAGCAAGCTAGAACAGATGAAAGAAAAGAAACTGAAGAACAAGAAGACCAAAGAATACCTAATCAAGAAATACACTTAGAAACAAGGAAGATGAAGGAAGCACTGGAAATAATAAAGCAACAAATAACAGCTATAGCCAGGAAAATCAGTAGATATGAAGCTCGAATTGCAAACTATAGGCAAAACCTCCAATTTCAATCCAATCAGAAACATTTCTACCAATCCATCAATGGAGAAACTTCAATGAATCGGTCAGTACCTGACAAGGAAGAAACAGTGCAGTTCTGGAAGCAGATATGGGATAACCCAAAGAAATACAACAAGGATGCGGCTTGGTTAAAAGAGGTGGATGCAAATAAAACAGAAGTTGAAATGAAGAACTAGTAATAACAACAAAAATGGTAGAAAAAAGAGCAAAGAAAATCAAAAGTTGGTCAGCACCAGGTGAAGCTAACTGCTGGGTTTTGGCTGAAACCATCTAACTGTTATACACCCACTCATTGCCAAACAGTTCAACAATATACTAACAAGGAGGAAAATTTAAAGTGGCTAACACTGTGAAAAAACCTACCTAATATGAAAAATCCAGCAAAAGGGGCAACACCAGGCAACTACAGGCAAATTACCTGTTTACCAACAACTTTCAAATTACTAACTGGTGTTGTAGCTGATGCAGTACAACAGCATCTAGTTGAAAACAATCTCTTTCCACCTGAGCAGAAAGGAAACCGCCCCAATAGCAGAGGAACAAAAGATCAACTCCTAATAGAAAAAATGATCTTGGAAAACTGCAAGAGAAGGAAGACCAACCTGAATGTGGCATGGATTGACTACAAAAAGGCATTTGACTCTCTGCCACATGATTGGATAATCAAGTGCCTAGAAATAACAGGAGTAAGTAGAAACACCAGAAAATTTGTGCAAAAATCGATGGCACAATGGAAGACACAGTTGCAGATCAATGGTGAGAAGCTGGGAGAGGTTAATATCAAGAGAGGAATATTTCAAGGAGATTCATTATCACCATTACTATTTGTTATTGCACTGTTTTCTCTGTCAACAATACTGAATAACTCAGGACATGGCTATCAAACATCAAAAACATCTGCCAGACTATCCCACCTCCTTTATATGGATGATCTGAAGCTGTATGGAAAAACATCATCTGAAATAGAATCGCTGCTCAACACTGTCCGTATATATAGCCAAGATATTGTAATGGAGTTTGGCTTGGACCAATGTGCCACACTTACTATCAAACAAGGAAAAATAATGAAAACTGAAGGAATCAAGATGCCCCACGAAAATAACATTAAGAGTCTGGATGAGGAAGAGTACTACAAATACTTGGGTATCCTTCAAGCTGACAACATCAAGCACACTGAAGTCAAGAAAAAGATTAGAGGTGAATACATCAAGAGAGTGAAGAAGATCTTAAAATCCAAACTCAATGGAGGAAATACCATACAGGCAATCAACACCTGGGCAATCCCAGTCATTAGATACACAGCTGGAATAGTGGACTGGACTCAAGCAGAACTAAAAGCAATGGATAGGCAGACCAGAAAAATAATGACAATGAATCATGCCCTTCATCCACGCAGTGACATTGATAGATTTTATCTACCAAGGCACATAGGTGGGCGTGGAATGCTACAAGTACATCAGATGGTTGAAGAAGAAAAAATGGCTTTGGAAGAATATCTGAAGAACAAGGATGAAGATGCACTGAAATTAGTATATCAGGAAGGCTTACTGACTACTGGAGAGACCAAACTGGCCTACAAGAAAGACCAAATGAAGAACAGAATAGAGGCATGGTAAGACAAAGCACTACATGGCCAGTACATTAAAAAAAAAACTGGGAAAGCATATAATAAGAAGACCTGGCAATGGCTAAGAGCAGGAAATTGAAGAAAGAGACCAAGGGACTAATTCTGGCTGCACAAGACCAAGCCTTAAGGACAAATGCATATAAAGTCAAAATTGAGAAGACAGCAACAGACAGTAAGTGCCGCCTATGCAAAGAAGCTGAAGAAACAGTGGACCACCTGGTAAGCTGTTGCAAGAAGATTGCACAGACTGACTACAAGCAGCGGCATGACAAAGTAGCACAATGGTGCATTGGAAGATCTGCAAAAAATATCATTTGCCTGTAAGCAAAAACTGGTGGGATCATAAAAAAGAGAAAGTCATAGAAAATGATAAAATTAAACTGCTCTGGGACTTCAGAATTCAAACAGACAAGCACCTGCAACATAACACCCCAGACTTAACAATTGTCGATAAGAAAGACAAAAATTCTGGATAGTGGATGTGGCAGTGCCTGGAGATAGCAGAATAGAAGAGAAACTTCTATCGCTGACTGTGCGATGATTGAGAATAATAATAATAATAATAATAATAATAATAATAATAATAATAACAACAATAATAATAATAATAATATAATATTCTAATAATATTATATAATAATATAATAATTATAATAATAATTATTATTATTAATTATAATAATAATTATATATTATATATATATTATATATTATATATATATATATTATATATATATAATATATATATATTATATATATATATTATATATATTATATATATATAATATATATATATTATATATATTATATATATATATATTATATAATATATATATATATATATATATATATATTATATATATATATATATTATATATATATATTATTATATATATAATAATAATTATAACCCAATTATTAATAATAATATAATAATATTATAATAATAATCAGAATTCTTCATTCATGATTAATTTAATCTCAATTTAAGTATGTGATTCCATTCCTCGGGAGTACGGTTTCACACATCATACTATAATTTTGGCAAACCATATGATAATTCTACCTGATGTATGACCAGTCCATAGAATCAAAATCATTAGGTAAAAGATTGATAGAATCAAAGTAAAACTAGATGCCTGGAATTTGATCTAAACCTAAAATGCTATGGTGGATTGCCAAAGTACGTTTTCTTTAAGAGAGACTTGTCTGAGATAAAACGGTGAGTTTAAAAAAAAATCAGAGTTGAAAAATATCTTAGAGATCTTTTAGTCCAAACTCCTGCTCAGTGTAAGATCTGCTTTTAAATATACCATAGCCAAGTCAGGTGTCCTCATCCTATACTTTCACTTCTTCTCCTCAGATGGAAGGGTTCATCATATTTCAGCATCTCTAGATATTTTTGAATATTCCCTTGTGATTATATCTCTTGATATTCTAATATTCCTAGCCGCTCTATCTAACTTTATATCTTCTGCAGATTTGATAATTATCCCCTCAACCCTTCATTCATAAAAATGTTGAACAGCTCAGGACCTATTGTCTTGTGGCATTCCATTCAATTATATTTTCCAAGTTAATATAAAAGCCAATTTGCTCTAGTAGTTAAAGTGCTGGCTTATCAACTAGTAGACCATGATTTCTAATCCCACTTTAGCCATGAAAAAAAAAACAGCTGGCTGAGTTGGGGCCAGTCACTTTCTCTCAGCCCAACCCACCTCACAGAATGTTTGTTGTGCGGAAAATAGGAGAAAGGAGTGTTAGCTCCTTATTATTTATCAACAGTAAATGCTGGGCAAAAATCAAATAAATAATATAAAGTTACATATCAAGTGTTCCTTGGATATAAGTATGAACTGTATTAAAATGCTAACCACATTTTACCATTAATAATGGCAGAAGATTTTGTTAAATGTTTTGCTGAGGTCAAGATTTTCCCCAATTTTTTACATTGCTAACTTTGTCAATGTATTATGCTACTGATCACATTCTCCAATGAGTGCATTTGGCTGTCTTCTTGACAAAAGAAAGGATTAGTGTGTCATATCTTCTTTCTGATAAAAGCGGAATATTTTATTTATTTATTTAGAAAATTTATATCGCTGCCTACTCATACATGGCAACTCAAGGTGGCTTACAGGACATAAAAACACAACATAAAAGAAATAAAAATAATAAAAGAAGAAAATAATAATATCCCACCCCACCCCAGCAACAACACCATACTCATACCAGCCATTTAATGGGCTCCCTCTGACTCTGGACTCCCAGGCCCACTGGCAGAACCACATCTTCAAGGCCTTCCAAAAGAGTGTCAGAGTGGGAGCCAGTCTGATTTCTGGAGGGATGATGTTCCAGAGGGAGGGAGCCACCACAGAGATAGCCCTTCTTCTGGGTCCTGCCAGATGTTTCTCCTTTGGGGACAGACCTACAACATTCCTTGCCTCCCCGTTCTAGTGAGGCAAGTAGATATGACCGACAAAAGATGGTCCCTCAGATAACCTGGTCCCAAATCATGAAGGGCTTTAAAGGTGACAACCAGCACCTTGAATTGCACCCAGAAGCAGATTGGCAACCAATGCAGCTCCCACAGGAGAGGTGACACATGTGCACAGTGAGGTCTGCACAAAACCATGCAGGTTGCTGCATTTTGCACCAACTGGA